>NC_045625.1:86182664-87421487 GCF_009829155.1 Mustela erminea
CTTTGTTTCTTAAATTCCACATATAAGTGAAATCATAGGATAATTATCTTTCTCAGATGAACTTATATCACTTAGCATAATACCCTCTACTCCACCCATGGCATGCAAATGGCAAGATTTAATTTTTTTGTTGGCTGAGTAGTATTCCATTATAGATAGATGGATGGATGGATGGATAGATAGATAGATACCCCATCTTCTTTATTCATTCATCTGGTGATGGACATTAGACATCTGGGCTCTTTTCATAGTTCGGCTATTATGGACATTACTGCTATAAACACCGGGGTGCACGTGCCCCTTCAGACCACTATATTTGTATCTTTGGGGCAAATACCCAGTAGCGCAATTTCTGGGTCACATGGTAGCTCTATTTTCAACTTTTGGAGAAATCTCCTTACTATTTTCCAGATGACTGCCCCAGCTAGCATTCCCACCAATGGTGTAGGAAGACTCCTTTTTTCTGCACCCTGGCAAACATCTGTGGTTTCCTGACTGGTTAATTTTAGCCATTCTTACTAGTGTGAGGTGGTATCTCACTGTGGTTTTGATTTGTATTTCCCTGATGCCCAGGGATGTTGAGCACTTTTTCATGTGTCTGTTGGCCATTTCCATGTCTTCTTTGGAGAAATATCTGTTCCTGTCTTCTGCCCATTTCTTGATTGGATTATTTGTTCTTTGGGTGTTGATTTTGATAAATTCTTTATATATATTGGATACTAACCCATTATCTGATAAGGTATTTGCAAATATCTTCTCCCATTCTGTAGGTTGTCTTTTGGCTTTGTCAACGATTTCCTTTGCAGGGCAAAAGCTTTTTATTTCAATGAAGTCCCAATAGCTGATTTTTGTCTTTGTTTCCCTTGTCTCTGGAAACGTCTCTAGCAAGAATTTGCTGCGGCTGAGGTCACAGAGATTGCTGCTTCTGTTCTCCTTTAGGATTTTGATGGATTCCTGTCTCACATTGAGATCTTTCATCCATTTTGAGTCTATTTTTGTGTGGTATAAGAAAATGGTCCAGTTTCATTCTTCTGCATGTTGCTGTCTGATTTTCCCAACAACATTTGTTGAAGAGACTGTATTTTTTTCCACTGGATATTCTTTCCTGCTTTCTCAAAGATTAGTTGACCATAGGGTTGAGCTATGGGCTCTCTATTCTGTTCTATTGATCTATGTGTTTGTTTTTGTGCCAGTACCATACTGCCCTGATGATGACAGCTTTGTAATAGAGCTTGAAGTCCCAAATGGTGATGCCACCAGCTTTGGTTTTGTTTTTCAACATTCCTCTGGCTATTAGGCATCTTTTCTGATTCCATATAAATTTTAGGATTATTTGTTCCAGCTGTGAAAAAAGTTGATGGTAGTTTGATAGGGATTGCACTGAATGTACAGATTGCTTTAGGTAGCACAGACATTTTAACAATATTTATTCTTCCAATTCATGAGCAGGGAATGTTTGTCCTTTTCTTTGTGTCTTCCTCAGTTTCTTTCAAGAGTTCTATATTTTTCTGAGTACAGATCCTTTACCTCTTTGGTTAGGTTTATTATTAAGCATCTTATGGTTTTGGGTGCAATTATAAATGGGATTGATGCCTTAATTTCTCCTTCTTCTTCCTTAATTTCCTCTTTTCTCTTGATTTCTAAGCAAATTCAGACGCTTTTATTTTTGTCGTCGTTGTTGTCTGATTGCTGAGGCTAGGACTACTAGTACTATGTTGAATAGCAGTGGTGAGAGTGGACATCCCTGGTGTGTTCCTGACCTTAGAGGAAACGTTCTCAGTTTTTCCCCATTGGGAGAATGATATTCTCTGTCGGCTTTTCATTTATGCCTTTTATGATACTGAGCTATGTTCCCTCTATCTCTGCATTGTGAAGAGTTTTAATCAAGGAAGGATGCTGTGCTTTGTCAAATGCTTTTTCTCCATCTATTAAGAGGATCAACTTTTGGAGGAATCTCCATACTATTTTCCAGATGACTGCCCCAGCTAGCATTCCCACCAACAGTGTAGGAAGACTGCTTTTTTCTGCACCCTCACAAACATCTTTCCTTTCTTTTATTAGTGCAGTGTATCACATTGATTGATCTGTGGATGTTGAACCAACCTTGCAACCCAGAAATAAATAAATGGTTACGGTGAATAATCTTTTTAATGTACTATTGGATCCTATTGGCTAGTATCTTGGTGAGAATTTTGGCATCCATGTTCATCAGGGATATTGGTCTGTAATTCTCCTTTATGGTGGTGTCTTTGGTTTTGAGGATCGAGGTAATGCTGGCCTCACAGAATGAGTCTGGAAGTTTTCCTTCCATTTCTCTTTTTCAGAAAAGCTTCAGAAGAATAGGTATTGATTACTCTTTAAATGTTTATAAGAATTCCCTGGGTAGCCATCTGGCCCTGGAATCTTGTGTGTTGGGAGATTTTTGATGACTGCTCCAACTTCCTTGCTGGTTATGGGTCTGTTCAGGTTTTCTGTTTCTTCCTGCTTCATTTATGGTAGTTTACACTTCTCTAGGGAGGCATCTCTTTCTTTCAGATTGCCTAATTTGTGGCATAGAGTTGCTCATAATATGTTCTTATAATTTTATTTCTTTGGTGTTGGTTGTGATC
The DNA here is from genome assembly GCF_009829155.1 of Mustela erminea. Taxonomy (NCBI): domain Eukaryota; kingdom Metazoa; phylum Chordata; class Mammalia; order Carnivora; family Mustelidae; genus Mustela; species Mustela erminea. The sequence goes on from NC_045625.1 coordinate 86,185,274, forward strand.
TTCCTTCTTTTATTCATGATTTTATTTATTTGGGTCCTTTCTCTTTTCTTTTTTGATAAGTCTGATAAGTCTTATCAAAAAGTCTTTTTTGATAAGAATCTGTTCCATGAAGTCAGCTGTAGCAGCAAAGGATTCCATTTCCGTAGCAGAGTGGTGCAGAGCCTGGGTGGAGGAAGAGGAAGAGGAGGAGGAGGACGTGGGCTGCTCTGCAATCCAGAGATCCACTCTCCTCCTGGCTTCCATGATCTTTTTTTTAATTCTTCTTTAATTTCCTGGTTGACCCATTCATTCTCTAGTGGGATGCCCTTTAACCTCCATGTATTTGAGTTCTTTCCAAATTTCCTCTTGCAGTTGAGTTCCAGTTTCAAAGCATTGTGGAAATATGCAGGAAATGATCCCAGATTTTGGTATCAGCTGAGACCTGATTTGTAACCTAGTATTTGATCCCTTCTGGAGACTGTTCAATGTGCATTCTGTGTATTCTGTTGCTTTAGGATGGAATGCTCTGATTATATCTGTGGAGTCCATCTGGTCCAGTGTGTCATTCAAAGGCCTTATTTATTTGCTGATCTTCTGCTTAGATGATCTGTCCATTGCAATGAATGGGATGTTAAAGTCCCCTAATATTATCATACTGTTATCAACGTGTTTCTTTAATTGTATTATCAACTGGTTTATATAACTGGCTGCTGATCTCTCTCTGTGATCTCTCTCTCTCTCTGTCAAATAAATAAATAAATAAAAATCTTTAAGAAAGATACAAATTGAGTACCATTGTGATACCTGTAAAGTCACTGTTTCTGTATATTGTCTCTGTTCCTTTCTAGGTCTATGTTCCTTTTGGGCTCTCTCTTCACTTAACGGATCCCCTTTAATATTTCTTGCAGGGCTCGTTTAGTGACCAAAATTCTTTTAGTTTCTGTTTGTCCTAGAAGCTTTTTAACTCTCCTATTTTGAATGACAGCCTTGCTGGATAATGTATTCTTGGTGGCACATTTTTCTCATTTAGCATCCTGAAAATATCATGTCAGTCCCTTCTGGCCTTCCAAGTCTCTGTGGCTAGGTCTGCTGCCAATTCATTGCTTCTACCCTTGTAGGTTACAAACCTCTTGTCCAGACCTGCTTTCAGGATTATCTCTTTGACACTGAGATTTGCATGCTTCACTATAACATGTTGAGGTGTTGACCTATTTTTATTGATTTTGAGAGGGGCTTCTTTGTGCCTCTTGGACTTGAATGCCTGTTTCCTTCTCCAGATTAGGGAAGTTCTCCTTTATAGTTTGCTTCGATATACCTTCTGCCCGTCTCTTTCCTCTTTTTGTAGGATCCCAATTATTCTAGTATCATTTTGCTTTATGGTATTACATATCTCTCAAATTCTCCCCTTGTGATCCAGTTGTTTATCTCTCTTATTATCAGTTTCTTTATTCTCCATCATTTCATCTTTTATATCACTAATTCTTTCTCCTGCCCCATTTATCTTAGCAGTTAGACCCTCCATTTTTTATTGCCTCTCATTAATAGCCTTTTTGATTTTGACTTAAATTTTAGTTTTCTTATTTCTCCAGAAAGGGATTCTCTAGTGTTTTCTATGTTTTTTTCAAGCCCAACTAGTATTTTTATAATCATTATTCTGAAGTCCAACCCAACATCTTACTTATGTCCATACTGATTACATCCCTGGAAGTCAATACTGCCTCTTGTTCTCTTTTCTGCGGTGAGTTTTTCTGTCTTGTCATTCTTTTTTTTTTTTAAGATTTTATTTATTTATTTGACAGAAAGAGACAGCGAGAAAAGGAATATAAGCAGGGGGGAGTGGGAGAGGGAGAAGCAGGTTTTCTGCTGAGCAGAGAGCTGATGCAGGGCTCAGTTCCAGGACCTGGGATCATGACCTGAGCTGAAGGCAAACGCTTAACAACTGAGCCACCCAGGCACCCACCCCCCACAGTTTTATCATTCTGTCCAGAAAGAATAGATGAACAAGAGAACAAAATACAAAATACTAAAATGGCAATGACCCCAGAGAAATATACACAAAACAAATTAGAAGAGACACAAAACAAACAAACAAAAATTTCTGTTTAACAGGGGGAGAATATAATCATGTGAATAGAACAGAGCAATGCACTGGATCTTATGTGTATCCTGGTCTGTTAGAAGAAACTGCATCCCAAAATTGTAAAGAAAGAAATATATACATATATATGTGTGTATATATATATTTATATATGTGTGTGTGTATACATATATGTATATATGCATATGTGTATATGTATATATACATATATATGTGTATATATATACACACATATATACATATATATGAGATATATATCATATATATATATACACAAAAATAAAATCAAATACAATGGAAGGCTAAGCTGTAACTATAAAATTAAAAATTAAAAAAGACTTTAAAAAGAGTTGAAAAAGTAAAAAATATGTTGACAAGGAAAGAAAAACAATTAAAATTGAAAGACTGAAGAATCATGAAGGGAAAAAACCATGAATTCTATACACTATTTTCCCCTTGTGTTGGAGGCTGGCAGTTCTATGTGATTGGTAAACTTGGTCATAGATGGATCTTCTTGCTGGTATTCTGGGGGACAGCCTGTTGTGCTGTTCTCAGGAGTCACTGTGCCAGGCAGAATTGCACTGCTCTTGCCAGGGGGCCAGGCTGAGTAAGTGGCTCCTGATTGCTCAATGTGGCTTTTGTTCCCTGAAGTCTTTCCATGCCACTTTAGAGGATGGAAATAAAAATGGCAGTCCCCTGATCTCCAGCCCCGGAGTCAGACGCTAGGGGCCCCACTCCTCAGTGCACCCTCAGGGAAAAACAATCATTCCTGTCTCCCTGGGCTCCCTCCACACTTTGTGTTACCTGGTCTGTGACTGACCATTTCTATCTCAGGCACACGACTCCACTTTGAAACTCCAAACCCTGCAGACTCCTGTGGCGTGCACGCATACCACTCACCCTGGGGGAAGAAGGTGGGGTCTTGCCAGTTCTGCCCTTGTTGGGTCCCTGATTGCAGAGTGGTCGCCCAACCATGCCAGGGTTTTGGGTTTATAGCAACCTTGAGCTGAAAGCCCACTCCTGGGCTCATTGATTGACTGCCCCTGGATTCCCTGCTTTGATGCCGGGAAACTGTGCCACACTCAGGCACCCTGGTCTTCCTGTGACCCGGGTTCCTGAGACCACACTGTCCCATCTAGGATTCTGCCCCACTTTGCCACCTGAGCACCTTTCAGGCAGGGAAGTACCTCACCAGAGCAGACTTCTAAAAGTTCTGATTTTGCTCTCTGCTATATCACTTTCTGGTACCAGGCTTACAGAGGCTCCCTCCCCCTGCAGTTTACCTTCCCGATATATTGCCTTGTTTTCTCTTCTCTGTACCTCCTACCCTGCAGAAATTGGTTGGTTTTCTATTTGTAGACTGCAGCAATTCTTCTCTTAGGTATCTGGTTGAGTTCACAGGTGTTCAGAATAATTTGACAGCAATCTAGCTGAATTCCTGGGACTAGACAAAACTAAGGTCTCCTACTCCTCTGCCATCTTGGAAAGTTCAGTGTGATAGTATTTGAAGATGAGCCTTCGGGAAATAGTAAGGTCACAAGCATGGAGCCCTCATGATGGGAATTAGTGCCCTTATAAGAAGAGACATGAAAGAGCTTGCTTCCTCTCCTGGGCCCTGAAAGGATCTAACAGGAAAACCACTACCTATAAGCCACGAAATGAGTCCTAGTCAGACACCAGCTCTGTAGACACACTGGTCTTGGACTTCTTAGCCTCCAGAACCATGAGAAATAAATGCTGTTGTTTAAGCCACCTAGTCTATGATAGTTTGCGTTAAGAGCCTGAACTAAGAAACAGTATATGGAATGCTCTTGGCATGTTGCTTGCATGTACTCTGTTTCTCAATGAATAACAGTCATTGTTACAGATCATCCATGACCATTTTAGGTGACTAATTTCACCAAGAAAGAATATAAGGGTTTAATGACAAGGTGGCACCCTCCCTGGACTCGCAGACTGGTCTTCAGAGTGATAGAGCAAACAGAAAAGGATTAAAAAAGATTTTGGATTTTTGGTGGATTTGGTAGAGTCAGAGTTGGGGTGAGCAGCCATTCTAGATTGTCTAGGGATGAGGGGATTCTTGAGATTAAAAGTGGGACAGTTAGCTATTTCAGTTTTCAGAGGGGAGGGGATATTTACTACCGGGAGAGGTCAGTACTGGAAAAAGTGTACTGACCTACCTGTTCCTCCTTCACAGTAGGAGTGAGCCGTATGCCTCGTGACACTGGGAAGCAGCACTGAGCATGCTGCTCAGTCGCCCTGCTCGCCCTGCTCGCGCCCTGCTCAAGCATGTGCTCTTCAGTTCCCTACATGGGCGCTTGCGGGGCAGGCTCGGGGCTTATCCAGGGAGACTGGCTGTTCAGCATACAAATGGGTGGAAAAATTCAGTCTGTGGGGGAAAGAAATGGGAAGCTTTATTTGGCCACAGGTCCAAGCACTGTTCTCCAATCAGCACTAACAGCCATAAAGCTGCTATTATTTCTACCTGACATCTGTGTCTATTTCTAAATTGGTTCAGAACTCAGAGGGGGAAAGAGATATAATTAATTATCAGCCATGTGATTAATTATCACCTTCATAAACCCCAACAGATAGAAGCCTATTTTATTTCACTAGCAGACAAACCCCTTTCAGGCTGGCAGAAAAAGGATATTTTGCAAAATCAAATGAGGTTATAGATATGAGTGACCTTAAAGATGATCTGGTCCAGTATCTTCATTTTTATAGATGAAAAGATACACAAATGAAATGGTCAAGTGGCATAATCCATGTGAAAGTCTGTGAAGGCCTACGATGCAAATTATTCATATGACTGGTACTTTGGGAAGCAGTCTTTAGACGCTATAACCCCAGAATTAAAAGTAGATTATAGAAATATAGAAAATAGATTACAGGTAATAGAAAATAGGTTACAGATTAAAACTAAGCAATTTTAGAGGCAGAGAAGTTTCCCTAAACAAAAGAATTACCTCCAGGAAACAGCTTCAAACTGTGTAGAAGGGATCAATATTTTGGAGTTCTTATTGTTTGTTTTAATTAGCAAAAAATACCTTTGGTCAGTAAGACTACTTACCCACAATCCTGAATACCAACTAGAGTGTCAAAAGAAATAAGTGTTTCCCCTCTATCCTAATCCTGCACACCTGCCATAATCAGGTCTTCTTGTTAGGAATGTTTACTTCCTATCTGTTAACCAGGCAGGTCTCACAGGCAAGGCAAGGGTCCTGGGCACCTCAAGACATAAGACAAGACATAGGAGACCTTGTGGCCAAACACAACCATTTCTTATCTTGTCTTTGTTTCCTACCATCGTCCTCACTCGCCAGAGTACCTAGGTCTGGCTTCTGGCAACTGTCTGATCCTGGGTCAGTGGGAGAGAGTCTGCCACACTCTGTCTCTCCCATTGAATAGAGCTATGAAATCGGGACAACATGCATGAAACAGATACTTGACGACTCTGAAAAGTGTACAGTAGCAGGTGGACTGGGAAACACCAGAATTCAGAATACCACCAAACCGAATCCTCTACCCCATCCATAGTCTGAAAGCAACACACCAGAAATGGGAACCAGGGTACAGACCAAAGAGCTCCTGGAGATACCGTTTGGGCTCCGGCATCAACAAAGTAAACTGTAATCTCAAACATGGAGAAATACTCGGGTTTTCCCTTCCTCTTCTGTTTTCTTTCCCTTTCCCTCTCCTCTCCCTCCTTCCTTTCCTCCCCTTGCTTCTCTTCTGTGTTCAAGCCCCCTGTGATCTAATGGTAGTGACAGGATCTGTCTACACGAGCCAAAACCATGAGGGAGGGGAACCCACCACTGCATTCGGTGGTGGTGTCATCCCCCAAACCTGAGACCATCCCCCGCTGCCTTTTTTCTTTCTTTGGCCTCTTTTTGCTGGGCCAGTGCAGGCCAAGTCACAGAAATGCACGACAGAGTGAACTTTGTGCCCAGAGACTGACAAGTGATCCCAGGGAATTAGAAAGTACCAGGGAAACCATGGAAAGGAAGGAGCTTGGCAAAGCAGCTCCATAAAGTTTTCTTTAAAAAAAAAAAAAAAAATTCCTGGGCTCACCATCCATCTGTACATGCATGAATATGATCTTAATTTGCATTATCAGTCCTTTGAGAACTCCGTCTGGGTGCCAGCCTAACCACCAGGTGACATACATGTGCAGATTGAAATAGCACTGTCAAAGCCTCCAAAAAACTTAGCTGATGTAAGAACCAGAGCTCTCAGAAGGCCACCTAGGGGTGTGGAACTCGCAGCCATAACGTAACCAAGTTGAATGAAAACAACAACAAAAATATCAACATTCTCCCTAGGCTTGCTTCATTTATTTATTTGTTTGTTTGTTTATTTATTTATTTTTAAGATTTTATTTATTTATTTGACAGATAGAGATTACAAGTAGGCAGAGAGGCAGACAGAGAGAGAGGAGGAAGCAGGCTCTCTGCCCGATGCGGGGCTCGATCCCAAGACCCTGGGATCATGACCTGAGCTGAAAGCAGAGGCTTTAACCCATTGAGCCACCCAGGTGCCCCAACATTCTCCCTACGCTTTAAATAAGACCTAGAATCTCAGAACATAATATTCAAGATGTACAGAATACAACCCCAAATTCCTTGCCATAAGAAGAATCAGGAAAATTTCAGTTCCCTCGGGAAGGACAATCAACTGAAGCTAACAATAACACAGATGTGAGCATTATCTGACCAAACTGTGATAAGAAGCTCCAACCAGCAATCGTGAACACTGCTGAAGCCAATGGGTAAAAGAGAAAGTCCCAGGCAAGAAACAGATGACATAAACAAGAGTCAGGTGGAAATTTTGGAATTGAAAAATACAGTACAAACAAACAAACAAACAAACCAAAATGACACCATCTCTGATGGGCTCAAGAGCAGAATGGAGATGACAGAGGAAAGAAAGCCAGTGGCAAATGAACTTCTAGCTGGGTGACCATTTATAACTACTTTTTCCTGCATTTTCTGTTTTAATTAACTACTGAGGCATAACAAACCACATCAAAATGTAGTGCCCTAACCTGGAAACAATTTGTAATTTCTCTCACTTCCATGGGAGGGCTGGACAGCTTCTCTGCTGGTCTTGCCTACATACATTCATGTTTCCGCATTTAGCTGGAAGGATGCCCGGACTGGTGGCCCAAGATGGCCCCACGCCTAAGAGTGGCAGTTGGTGCTGGGCTTTGACTGGTGTGTCTCAGTTCTCTTTAAGCAACCTTTCAGCCTCCGGTAGGCTAGACTGGGCTCCTTCATGTTATGGTAATCTCAGTGTTCCAAGAGGGTGAGGCCCAGAGCCATAAGGCCCCTTAAGACCTCGGGTCTGAAATCTATACAGCGTTAACCTCTGTCACAGTGTTTTGGTGAAAGCACATCAGAAGGATAGCATAGAGATAAGGCAAAAAAAAAAAAAAAAATCACACAATCTCTTGATGAAAGAGAAGCTATTAAGACTTTGCAAATCGGGGCATCTGGGTGGCTCGGTGGGTTAAGCCTCTGCCTTCGGCTCGGGTCATGATCTCAGGGTCCTGGGATCGACCCGGCATCAGGCTCTCTGCCCATCGGGGAGCCTGTTTCCCCCTCCCTCTCTCTGCCTGCTGCTTTGCCTATTTGTGATCTCCCTCTCTGTGTCAAATAAAAAAATAAAATCTTTAAAAAAAAAAATAACAACAACCTTGCAAATGGGCGCAGACACAGGGAGCCATGAGTCTTTAGGATCATTATCTCCATGTCACACCACAGCCTTCCAAGGGAATTAGTGCTACAAATATCGAAGGCCATGGTCTACAGTTTCTATGGCAGTGGAAGAGACGGTGAGACTCAGACAAGGTTAGTGTTTTGCCTAAGATCACACAGCGTGTCCGGAAGAAAACATAAAACTAAATCCCAGGACTATGGATTCCACCGACCAGTCCTCACTTCTTCTTCTTCTTCTCCTTTTCTTAAAAAAAGATTTTATTTATTTATTTGACACAGACAGAAAGAGAACGAGGAGGGGGAAGGAGAGAGGGAGAAAAAGATTCCCCACTGAGCAGGGAGCCTGATGTGGGACTCGATCTCAGGACCCTGGGATCATGACCTGAGCCAAAGGCAGAGACTTAACCAACTGAGCCCCCCAGGAGCCCCAAGTTCTCACTTCATGGAAGGAGCCACACGGTATTTTGAAGGCCGGCTATTTAACAGGTGAAAGAATAATGGGCAACCCTGGGTGATGTGTTAGCAGCCATTCACTGTTCAGATCCCTTTTGTGAAGGAAATCACGCAGGCACTTGTGGAGTCCGTGAAAAAAAAACCTGAAGTGAAGAGACTCGATAAGAGCTATTCATTATGTAGCAAGAGAGGTCCTGACCCGTTCAGGCCTCCCAGACCTAGTGCGTTCAGTCTCTTGCATTCCTGGCACTCGAAGCTTAATCTCTCCATGGAGGCAAAATTCACGTAATATAAAATGGACCATTACTCATTTTACATGGTAAAACTCAGTGTCATTTGGCACGCTTACCAGGTTATGTAACTGTTGTCTGCATCAAGTGTCAAGACATTTCCATCAGCCCAAAAGGAGAGCCTGCAGTCATGAAGCACCGCTCCTATTTCCTCCTCCCCCTCAGGGACTCCCCCCCCCATGCACTCTCCCTGGTGACTGTCCCCAGTCACCAGGAGTCTGCTTCCTTTCTATGGATTTGCCTATTCTAGACGTTTCAGGTAAGTGGAATCATATGCATCAGTTTTTGTAACTTGTTTCACTTGCACATTCTGGAAGTTCACGGATGTTGATGGCTGGACCAGCACTGCACTATTTTTACGGACGAGATAAATATGAATGGCACCCACAATACTGCATTGTATGGCTAGACCACATTGTGTTTATCCATTCACCAGCTGATAGGCATTTTGGGTTCTTTCCGCTTTCTGGCTAATCGTGAATAGTGCTGCTATAAACATTCAGGTACAAACAGTTGTTTGAATACCTGCTTTTAATTCTTGGGTGTATATAACCAGGAGTGGAATTTCTGGGTCATATGGTCATTCTTTCCAAGCGTAATCTGGATTCTGGTTTTTGACAAGGCTTCTTTTTTTTTTTTTTAAAGATTTTATTTATTTATTTGACAGAGAGAAATCACAAGCAGGCAGAGAGGCAGGCAGAGAGAGAGGAGGAAGCAGGCTCCCTGCTGAGCAGAGAGCCCGATGCGGGACTCGATCCCAGGACCCTGAGATCATGACCTGAGCCGAAGGCAGCGGCTTAACCCACTGAGCCACCCAGGCGCCCATTGACAAGGCTTCTTAAAATGGTTCGTGATTAAGAACACGCTGCCTGCATTACCTTGTCTCTGAAGTCAGTGTGGTTCTGGAGGATGGCTCTGTGGTAAGTGGCTGTCCTCACAAAATCCTGCATCATGTTCTGTTGCTGGGAAATGCAGCCATAAAACTGTAAGGAAAACAGAAGGACAGAGAGAGTCAACAACCCACAAGGCATCACCTCGATGAGCCCCCGGTTCTTGCAGCCACCTGGGTCAAGGGGGCTGAGCCTAACGTGGAGGCCAGCTGAGGCTCTGAAAAGGGCAGGGACCTGTCCACGTTTGCCCTTTTTGGAACGTCCAGAACTGTAAGCTGGCCCCAGACCCCAAAAGGCCGCTCTGTGCAAGAGATCCAGGCCTAGATACTGACCAGATGGGTGCCCAGGGTCTCTTCTCAAAGCAGAGGCTATAAGAGAAGACAGACGGAGGGGAAACAGGGGTGAGAGAGAGAAAGAGCCCAGAGACAAAACGGAGTCTCCTGAGACAAGAGAGAAAAGCAGGACTTGGACCGAGATGTGCAGCGAGGGCGGGACGGGGGAGCAGGTGGTGGTGACAGTTACGGTGACCAGGCAAGCCGGCTGGGGACGGGTGCACTCCAATCCGTGAACAAACACTGACTCACAAGTCTCAGCACTGTAACTGCCCCCCTCGGGTAGAGTTTGCTATGTTACAGGCACAAAGATAAATGTTTCACGTACAACCTCTAATCAAGTTAAATCATACAAATACCAGATGAATTTCATTCCCCAGACGACAAACTGAAGCTCAGAGAGATTCGGCCGCCTGTCCCCAAGTCCTGACAACTTGAGAAGTGAGAGCAACCCAGGGGCTGCTGTCGTGGCTGCTGCTCGGGGGATCGCATGGTGGGAAGGCTATCTCTGAGCAATAACACTTCTGGGATTTTCTGAGCCGTCATCTATGTATTTCTATCCCTCAAATAATAGAAAGCATTTCTATTATTTGGCCACGCCCATTGCCGCCTCTCTGCCCTCCAGCCTCCCCAGGTGTGTCCACAGGTGTGTCTGCAGGTGTGCATCACCTGGAAATGACTCCTTTCCCCCCCGGGGGGGGGTAAAACATCTCCTGACCTGGAAGTACTGTACGGCCGATGCCTCTTCTGTCCGCTGGCTGAACACCGAGGATTCCTTTTTCTCCTTCCGGCATCTTTTCAGGGTATTTGAAAATGAGCCGAGATCTGTGAGGATAAAAGGCAGACCGTTTCTACACCGAGGGCACCACACAACTGGCCACTGCACTTTTACATAATTCTGAGAAACTATTAGAAGACTCAAAGGGCAAGTCCATCCCCGGACACACGTGACAAGGAATGGCAAGGTGGGAACGGGCGCCCCTCGGAGATGCGACAGGCTTCCTTGCACTTGCCAGCCATATTTGCATTCACCAGTGTCACGTTACACAGCGTAACGGGTCACTCGGAGACCGGGCTCAGGGAATTCTCCTGGTCCTGTGCTCACAAAGCTTACAGGCTTATTCTCAGTGTGCGCTCTGGGGAAGGTGATTGTTGATGATAAGGAAAAAAAAATACATGTGAATACAAAATATACATATAATGAATAGATATACATATGTATGTGTGTATATATATATATATATACATATATATATATGTATATATATATTTTATATATACATATATATATATAAAATCTCATTCTCTTGTCACAACAGTTTTTTTTTCATATTTAGTATTCTCTAGGCATAGAGAGGAAAAGTAAAATAACTGAAGAGATGTTGAATACAAGGAAATGCTTTCTATTATTTGAGGGAAAGAAATACATAGATGACGGCTCAGAAAATCCCAGAAGTGTTATTGCTCAGAGATAGCACAGCATACCCAGTGGTGGAGCTTTGTGACCTTAGAACGCTGACACCCTTGCCCAGAGGTCCTCACCACTGTGATCCTCTCTCTCTCCACCACTGGTGATGCGCCCAGGTCTCTCCCTCACAGTCGCGCTGGATTCCGGAGGACCACACACTCTCCGTTCCCCGTGAGCTCCAGCCTCTCAGGCTTTGGCTGCCCTTGCACGCTACCCTGTACACCTCCTCCTTGTGCCCCACGGCCTCCACACTCCCGCCATGCGGAAGTCCTCGTGAATTCCCACATCAATCAGGCCCTGGCCTAGCTTCTTGACTTGAAACCCTCCAGCTCTTCTTTCTCTATTTTTTTAAATTTAAATTTATTTTTTCAGTGTTCTAAGATTCATTGCTTATGCACCACACCCAGTGCTCCATGCAATCCGTGCCCTCCTGAATACCCACCACCAGGCTCACCCATCTCCCCACTGCCCTCCCTTCCAAAACCCTGTCTGTTTCTCAGAGTCCACAGTCTCTCATGCTTCATCTCCCCCTCCAATTTCCCCCAATTCACTTTTCCTTTCCGTCTCCTAATGTCCTCCATGCTATTCCTTATGCTCCATAAGTAAGTGAACCATATGATAACTGACTCTTTGTGCTTGACTTATTTCACTCAGCATAATCCCTTCCAGTCCCATCCATGTTGCTACAAAAGTTGGGTATTCATCCTTTCTGATGGAGGCATAATACTCCATAGTGTATATGGACCACATCTTCCTCATCCATTTGTCCGTTGAAGGACATTTTGGTTCTTCCCACAGTTTGTCAACTGTGGCCATTGCTGCTATGAACACTGGGGTACAGGTGGCCCTTCTCTTCACTATGTCTGTATCTTCAGGGTAAAAATGGCTAACAGAGACATGAAAAAATGCTCATCATCATTAGCCATTAGGGAGATTCAAATCAAAACCACACTGAGATACCACCTTACACCAGTTAGATGGCCAAAATTAGCTCTTCTCTTCAAATTCACTTTTGACATAAAATCCCTTTTCATTCCCCAAGATTCAGGTCAACCAGCCTTTCCTCACTGTTATGTTCTGGAATACCCACAGGCATGGAGGGCCTCAACACTTGATCAGAATCACCTGAGAAGATTTTTTAAACTATGGATGCTTGACCTTCACCCCACACCTAGTAAGTCAATCAAAAAATAATAATTTGTGTATTACTTAATCATATGAAATTTTAAAACTTAGAAAAGGAAACCAGAAATGAAAAATGATTCCTAGATATAACCATTAATATTATATTTTGGGATAAAATCTCCTAGTAATTTTTCTTCGTTGCTGTTTTATCTAATCTCTACATTACTTATAATAATAGCATCACAGTTTACTGCCAACACTTTTCATACAGAATCTCTCAACCACACTTACAGCTACAAAGCCCAGTAACTATAATGTCCTTTTGCTTCCATTTGTCCTATTTGTTCTCAGAGGTAACATCCGAGCCTTAGTAGATCTTAATTTCAACAAGGTTTTTAACTATGTTCCTTCAAATTTTGGACCTACTTATTTGCTTATCAAGTTCTATTGAGGGTCAAATGTACCAACCCTATAGAACTATAATTTTCTATATTTGCATTTTATTCCCTTTAAAAAATACTAAATAATGTTTGAAAACTTTGTCAGATAAAAACTTGCAACAAACTGGGTATAAAGGGAACACACCTCAACACCGCGAGGCCACAGGTGACAATCCCGCAGCTGACATCATAGCCCACAGTGAAACGCTGAAAGCTCTAAGACCAGAAACAAGACAAGGGTGCTCACTCTCGCCACTCCTATTCAGGGTAGCATTGGAAGTCCTACTCAGAGCAATCGTGCAATAAAAAGAAACAAAAGCCATCCAACTTGGAAAGGAAGAAGCAAAACTGTCTCTATTTGCAGACGACATGATATTATATATAGAAAACCCCAAAGGACCCCACCAAAAAACTATTATAGCCAACAAGTTTGTAGAGCTGCAAGACACAATATCAACATGCAAAAATAAGCTGTGTTTCTAAAACACCAACAACGAACTACTAGAAAGAGAAATGAAGACAGCAATCCCATTTAAGATGGCATCAGAAAGAATAAACTACTTAGGAATAAATAGAATCAAGGAGGTGATACCAGCTATCTGTTCTCTGAAAGCTGTAAGACACTGGATGAAAAAAATTGAGGATGAGACAAATAAGTGTAAATATATCCCATGCTCATGGTTTAGAAGAATTAATATTAAACTGCTCATATACCCAAAGCAATCTGCAGTTTTAATGCCATTCCTATCTAAATTCCAATGATATTTTTCAGAAAAAGAAAAACAATCCTGAAGTGTGTCTGGGACTGCAAAACTCTAAATAGGCAAAGAAATCTTGAGAAAGAAGAATGAAGCTGGAGGCATCACACTTTCTGATTTCAAACTACATTGCAAAGCTACAGTCATTAAACAGTATGGTATTGTCATAAAAACAGACACATAGAATGGACCAGATTAGAGAGCCTCAGGCTTATACACTCAATCAATTTACAACAAAGAAACCAAGAATATATAATGGGGAAAGGATAGTCTTTTTAACTGACGCTAGGAAAACTGGATATCCACATGCAGAACAATGTAACCAGAACTGTATCTTACATCCTACGCAATAACCTACTCAAAATGGATCAAAGAGTTGCACATAAGATCTGAAACTGTAAGACTTCTAGAAGAAAACAGAGATAAACACCTCAACACTGGTCTTGGTAACGATTTTTTGAATTTGACACCAAAAGCAAAGGCAACAACAGGAAAAATAAGTAAGTAGGAATACATCAAACTAAAAAGATTCTGCCCAGCAAAGGAAACCATCAACAAAATAAAAAGGCAACTATTAAATGGGAGGAAATATTTGCAAATCACATATCTGATAAGAGGTTAATATCCAAAACACATAAAGAACTCACACAACTCAATAGCAGGAAAAAAACAAAAAACAAAAAACAAAAAAACCCAAAACAATCATTCTGACTAAAAAAATAGGCTAAGGGACTGAGCAGACCTTTTCCCAAAAACACAGATGGCCAACAGATACATAAAAAGATGCTCCGTATCACTAATCACCAGGTAAATGCAAATCAAAACCACAATGAGACATCACCTCACACTTGTTAGGCTGTCATCAAAGTGATAAAAAGTAACAAGTATCAGAGAGGATGTGGAGAAAAGGGAGTCCTTGGGCACTGTTGGCGGGAATGTATATTGGTACAGCCCCTGTGAGATACATTATGGACGTTCCTTGAAAAATTAAAATAGTACCACTGTATGACCCAGCAGTCCCACTTCCGGGCATATATCCAAAGGAAGTGAAATCATTATCTCAAAGAGATAGCAGCACTCCCATGTGCATTTCAACATTATTCATAATGGCTAAGACATGGAAGTAGCCTAAGTCTCTGTCAACAGATGAATGGATAAAGAGGTCTCACACACACTCACACACACACACACACACACGAGATATATTATATTATATCTACTTCCCCCAATGAAATATTATTCATCCATAATACAAAAGGAAACTCAGTCATATGGGACAACATGGATAGAATGTGATGGCATTAAATTAAATAAGGCAGAGGAAGACAAACAGAGTATGTTATCACTTATATGTGGACTCTTCTTTTAAAAAGTCAAACTCATAGAAACAAAGAGTAGAAAAGTGGTTGCCTTCAGCTGGAGGGCAGAAAAGAACAGGAAGAGGTCGGTAAAGGGATACAAATGTTTAGTTATAAGGGGTTATAATAAGATCTGAGGATCTAATCCATGACAAGGTGACTTTAGTTGCTAACAGTGTATGGTATAACTGAAATTTGTCGGGACAACAGAAATGTTCTCACCAAAAAATAAAATAATATTTCTCAGACATACTAAAACACCCCGGAAGATATTAGATGATACTAACTCCGCTCTAGTCTCTTGGCATGTCTCCAATTCCCTCTGAGCTCTTAAAGACTGCCAGCCATGGTCTGTGTCACCCATCTGTGAGTTCTTTGAGTCCTGGGCATGTACGCTGTTTGGGCTTTCAAAGCCTACAGTAAATTCAATTGTTCAACAAAGAGTCCTTTGAATATTCCAGCAATTACAAGTCTCCCTACTCTGGGGGACATCTGAGATTTTAATACAGCCAAATATAATGGGCGCCTAATTTAGTAAACAGGATGTGTGACAAGTTGCAAAGTATCATTCTTAGTTCACAAACAAGATCATGACTATCAAGTAACACGGACAGTCTTACATCACTCACCAACGGTCTCCAAAGGAAAATGTAAAAGCTCCAACAAAGTTTAAGGTCACACCAGCATCTGCACAATACACAGACTTCCAAAATAGTCACTAAGTGGATAGATCAGCTCTACCACGTTTCTACTATAAAATATTGTATTGTTACATTACAGCCACTACAGTCACAACTCTATGAGAGTCTCTTGTTTGACAAGTTTAAGATGTATTTATGGGATTTGGGAAATAAGGAGCATCCAGGGAAGTCGAGGAATCAGCATCAGTGAACTCTTGTCTATGGTGACTTCGGTCACAATGGCTCCCGGGAGAATGTTCTTCACAAGCTACCCTTGCTTTTATTTTAATGGTTAAACAGATGTGTGCAAAGAAAGGAAATGTCTGTGTTTCCATATAATGTATATTTTTTCTAAAAAGTACTTTCAAAAGGAAAACAAGTTTAATTGTTGATTTCTCCCTCCCTTCAGTGTTCAGAAGGACAGACTCTGGAGGACACTGTCTTAATCCGCTGCTCTAACAGAGTACCACAGACCGGGTGATTTTTAAACAACAGAATCCATTCCGCACAGGTCCAGGCTGGAAGTCCAAGGTCAAGGGACCAGCATGGTCCGGTTCTGGTGAGATACCTTTCCTGAGTGGTAGACTGCTAGCTTCCGGTTATGTCCTCACATGGTGGGAGTGGCAAGGGACCTCAGGTCTCTTTTATAGTCACATCCCAAAGGCTCTACCTTCAAACACCACCATCTAAAGATTAGGTTTCAAAATACGAGCTTTGGGGGAGACACCAACATTCCATCTATGGCAATGGTCTGTGCAAATCCAGAATGGGACACAACATAAGTAAGACACCTTCTCTTCCTTGGTTCTCCAAACTAGGGGGAGGGACTTTTGGTAAGAGGAATCTTTAAATCCAGCAGCCAACTTTGCCTTTGGAGAACATTTTGGCAAAAAGTTATTATTATTATTATTATTATTATTATTATTATTATTATTATTATTATTTTGTATAGAAAAGCCTTTAGATCTGCAGGGACCACTTGTTTAAAAGTAGCCATCATTGGCTCCTAGAGAAAAGAAAGGCATGCTGTTAGAACACAGTCAAATCTAAACGGACTTTCACATTTGCACATTGGCTCCTTTGGCCACTCAGGGCAGAAGAGGTAAGAGGACAGGGGTCAGAACCACTGCTCTGGAAGAAAAAGGTCCCCACTGGGTATATCCTGGAAGTCCGAAGTTGAGGGCAGAGTGTATGGATGGGGACACGACCTCAATGACAAATACAAGTCAAGTCCCTCTGACGTGGGGTCATGACTTCTGGGTAAAAGGGGAACTCCTTTCAAAGGACACACTGTTCCACACTGTTTGGGAAGAGGCTGGCCTGGTGGGACTGGCATTGTCGTCACACTGTCCTCAGCTGCCATGTTTTCTCATGCTTCTCCGCAAACACAAAGATGTCGTTTTCTCTGTTCTGCACATATTAACCGTGCTGCTGCCATGACTCTATTACTTTCCTTTGATGCTCAAGCTTGATTTCAGTTTCTCCCTAACAAGCCCTTACTTTTCCACTTCAGCATGAGCTATACTCACGGATCAAGAGACGATGGAGACTATTTCCTTAGTGTTGTTACTTCAAAAAGAGCCAGATTGAAGGGATATGTTTTTGTTTGCTCGCTTCTCTTAAATAGCTGCTGTTTACAAGTGATACTGTCTGTAGCGCTTTCCGTACAGTTTATTTACCACGAGACGAGCATCTTTCTTTGCATGAAAGGGTACTACCTGCCTGACTGCATCAGCTGTTCAGGCCACATGTCCCAAAATTATACCAGAAAACACAACTGACAGTATGATAATCATGGTGTGGACTTAAAAAAAACCAAAACAATAATAATATGTCAAACTCTAAACACGGTTGCAGAAACTGCTTTTGGCTATCTTGATGAATTTACATACAGCCTATTTTAATCTTCTCTAGCCCACCAGCTCAAGTTTACCAAATGGAGCTTATTTTATGGGGCACCTAAGGAAACAATTTCTCTCTTTTTTTTATTTTTCTTTTTTTGTTGTGTTCAGTTAGCCACTGTGTAGTACCTGATTAGTTTCTGATGTAGTGCTCAATGATCCATTAGTTAAGTGTAACACCCAAGGCTCATCACAGCACATGTTCTCCTCAATACCCATCACTCTGTTACCATCTCCCCACACCCTCCTCTCTTCTGAGACCCCCAGATTGTTTCTTGGGGTACACAGTCTCTCATGGTTCATCTTCCTCTCTGATTTCTCCCCCTTTGGATTTCCCCCACCCCCGTCCCCTATCAGGAAAAAATATCCACTGGAAAAAAGACAGTCTCTTCAACAAATGGTGTTGGGAACATTGGACAGCTATGTGTAGAAGAACGAAACTGGACCATTCCCTTACACCACACACAAAGATAAACTCAAAATGGATGATAGACCTCAATGGGAGACCAGAATCCATCAAAATCCTAGAGGAGGACACAGGCAATAACCTCTTGGACATCAGCCACAGCAACTTCTTTCAAGATACACCTCCAAAGGCAAGTGAAACAAAAGTGAAAATGAACCACTGGGACTTCATCAAGATAAAAATCTTCTGCACAGCAAAGGAAACAGTTGACCAGGCTGCAGCAGCCCATGGAATGGGAGAAGATACTTGCAAATACACTACCTAAGGAAGCAATTTCTTTCCTTGTTGTCAGGAGAAGACAGCAATGCTGACCGCCTGCCCCCATTCAGTTCTCCTTCCCCTGGCTTCACGCTCTGGGAGCGTCCCCGCAGGATGGAAATGGCATGGAGTCACTTGGGACACCCTGCGTGGATTCTTCCTATGCGGTCCGAGCTGGAGCAGCAGACGGCTTTATCAGGGCTCGTTCGAGCAGCATGAACGTGCTGCCGAGGGCTGCAATGCTGGTCTTCCCTCTGAATACAGCGGACTCTGCTGCCGAGTGAAATCCAACACAAGGAGGGCCCTTTTTATGTCTCATACACGCTGATTTTCTTAGTCAAGGAGCAAAAGGACTCAGATGTAAAGCAGACTGAGTGGTTAACAGAGCATTATTATGAGACACTAGATATTTCTATCGGGTGCATGAGAAACCAGAAAAATGAACAGCTTCACCAAACTTCAAGCTAATTTCTCCCTTATAGTGTTTCTGTCTCCTTCTGGCGGGGTGGGGGCGGGGGGAGACCAAACAAAAAAACAAAAAAACAAAATAACTTGTCAGCATCCTGTGAAAGCAATTGCCAAATCAACCTCTCTTAAAACAAAAGTACTTATGCACTCCAAGAAACCGAATGTATTATTTGGTTTAGCTCTTCTTTCAAAGCCCGGCAGTTTGCAACAAAACCTGTAATTCATAATCCATATAACACTTACCTAACACTATTTTTGTCCTACTAAAACACGAGTACAAAGCACTGGGGAGGGCTCCTGGGGAATAGTTTGTTACTCGTCATATCTCTAAATGTTAAGAGTCTTAAGCAAAAACAACTGGGTCACACATTTTGTCAAATTTCAGAGGCAATATTCATGCACGTCTTAAAAAGCCATTAAACACTTGCTGAGATGATCAGCACTCACCTAAACATCAGTAAAAAAGTGAGCGTCACAATTTGTCAAGAATGTAGGTTGTGGAGGGAAATTTGTTCGTTTGTTTGAATATTGAGCAAAGTCCCTCATCCCCGTGGGACCCCAGGCCTCCACCCCTGACTCTCCACCCACACAGGGAAAGCCCACGATCTGAGAACTGTGTGGGCTCCAGGAAACAGAAGGCGCAGAGGACAGCCTTGGATAGAGGGATAACTGACTGAGCCTGAGCAGGAAAAAGAGCCTAAAGCAAGGACATAAGTGAAAACTCTTTTGTTGGCAAGTGGTGGAAATTCAACTAGGTTTAACTGAAATAGAAACGTTATGGTTCACAAAACTGAAAAATCAAGGATTAAAACTCTATTTTCAAGAATGGCTGTGCCTGGACGCTCGAATGATATTTTTAAGACACATCCTCTCTCTCTCTCTCTCTCTCTCTTCCTCCCTCTGTTTCTCAACTCTGTCTCTGTCTCTCTCTTTCTAGCTCTGTCTCTTTCTTTCTTACTTCCGTACTTCTCTGTTTTGGCTTCATGCTCGGGAGGACAAGACAACCCCTTACGGAAAGAGACGACCACCAGCATCTCCACAAATACATTGCTACCAGCTCGGCAAATCCTGTCTTCCCAAAATGTTCCAACAAATGCTCTAGACTGAGTTCCACTGAACCTTGTTAAATTAAAGACCCACGTTTGAATCGATCATTCCGGCCAGGGGTCCAGACCTGACAGACTTGAGTCAGCCCCATCTAAAACCAAAGGAAAACTGGGCTTCTGTGAGCAGAAGAAAAGAGAGTAAAGACAGGCCAAACCACAGCTGACCACTGCTAAGAGAGAAGGAGAATCACTACAAAGTGGAAACAGGCCAAGGAGAAGTGAGAAACTCTGTGTGCTTCAGGGGGCAAACTGGAAGGAGGTGTGCCATGGAAAACAGACATTCAGCTGCTTGACTTCTGACATCTTTGAGCTTGGGCTGGCCTCACCCCAGGCTGTGCTCCCAGCCCAGGGGGCTATTGTGAGCGATGGCTACAGAGCAACCGAGCCAACACTTCCGGTCCTAGAACAGGTTGTGTCCCTGTCCCTGCCAGAGTCACCAGCTTCCTTTTGCTGTCCACCCCCCGCTAAGATGATCTGGCCCTGCTCACAGCTCCTGATGCTCTGTTCATACCCCTGGGTCCCATATTCCACCCAGCAGAGAATGAGCATCAGATCCCGTATCCCAACTCAGTTAAGAATGAGCTGCTGAACAAAGGGTCACACGGCCTGAAACAAGAGACTCAGAGACACCAAAATAAAGTGGCCGGACTCTGGGGTTCTAAAGGGAGGGGGTGATCCTACATCTTCGTATGCCTGTCCCAGAGAAATGATCAATCCTATTCCCTTTCGCACTCCAAAGAGTTCTGGCCATTGATAGTTACCAGAGGGAAGATGGGTAGGGGGATGGGTGAAATGGGTGATGGGGCTGACAGTACATTTATCATGGTGAAATAAGTAAATAAATAAAAATTGTAAAAGGATGAACTGG
The DNA here is from genome assembly GCF_009829155.1 of Mustela erminea. Lineage (NCBI taxonomy): Eukaryota > Metazoa > Chordata > Mammalia > Carnivora > Mustelidae > Mustela > Mustela erminea. Next base: position 86,205,932 of record NC_045625.1, read on the forward strand.
GAGGGAAAAAAGAGTCCTGATTTGGATAATAAATTACTCAATCATCGCAGCTAGAAGATGCTCTAGTCTTGAGGGAAGTGGTCACGCTGTGTCAAGTACAAGAAGAAAAAGCAGCTGAGAGAGATGATAACACAAAAAGGTGCAGATGGGAGAGCCCATGGCAGGAGTACCTAGCCCCCCCATCCTGTGCCCCCCCTGTGGTCCGAGGACACTCTGCTCCTTGGCCTTAAAGGGGCCATGACACACTTGCTCACAGTAACTTCCCTTTTAGAATAGACTAGAAATTCTCCCCATTCTCCAACAATGTTGGATTTTTTCTCCCTCCTGATTCTTCACCAGTTCACCCAAGTTTACCAAGAGTTTTTCTTGCTTTGGGTTTGGGTTAGCTTTGGGTTTTACTAACAGTTTTACATATTTTCACACTGTAGTCATTTCAAGGGTTTCCTTAAAAACTGCACCATACTCTTCTCTTTGAATTCCACAAAACCACCTAGTTATGTGAAGGTCAGAGAGACAGAAGTTCGTTGAGGCCAGAATGTACATTCTGGAGCATTTAACATATATTCACAGAAGGGCTGATTTTTTAATATGGCAGCATGAGCCAGTATTCAACCCGGTCCCCTGGCGCATGCGCTTTCCAGCAAGCAAAGCAATGCGGGTGGACACCAAGCAAGGGGGAAAGGTTCATTTCTAATTTGATTAGATTTACACACTTAAAAATGATGTTTAGCAACTTCGATCAACATTTTTATAGCTGCTGATGCCATACTCCCTACATTCCCCAAACAACTAATTCTGGGTAAGCATTAATACAACCCAATATAACATTAAAAAAAAAGAAACAGCAGCCTGTACTTCGAGAGCATCATGTTCAGGCCATTTCATTTAACCAAGTGAAAACTTAACCTAACAGGCAGACCAGAAAAAAAAAAAGAAATCTCTCTGACTTCTCTTCATGTATTATCCGTAAATGAATGAGACAGAAACCCCCTGAACTTGGATAAGAACATCTGCCCCTGTTAGAAGGCAAACGGAAGAAGGTACTTTGTACCTGGTAGACTTGAGCGTTTGAGTCACATAAAAAGACAAATTCAGATGACAAAGAGAGTCCTTTGGTTTTGCAATACAACTTTCAAGATCGACCTCTCTCAAACGTGGATTTAACAATAATATGAGACAGTTGTGCTTCCTTACAAGAAATTTATCTTGTCTTCATTTTCTTGGGGACAGCAAAACACACCTATTGTCGTTTTCTCAATGACACGAGTCCATAACTGGCTGAAAGCACGGACAGGCATATGTCTTCCTAGCTCAATCTCTGCTGTTCTGTTTTCTCCTTCACATTTTTATAGCTGGTCCACTGGGTGCAAAATGACTGAGCACAGGCTAAATCCAGCTCTTAAGCATTTTTAAATTTGGCTATCATGTGTCTAAAAATCAGAAAAATTTCACAGGAAATGTGAGTTTCTGGTTAAAATTGTGCAGCAGGATATCCCTGGGTCTGAATCTCTCTGTGGCTATAATCAGCACAAGGGAAGTAGCTTCTGCCCCCTTTTGAAGGTAGACGGGATCTCCTGTTCACCACGGCTCCCACCATTCTCTGGTTTGCAGCCAGCCTGCCTCTTACATTTCCACAGCCTGCCTGGGCCCTGTTGGCATTTGAGTCTGCACTCCTATGTCCCCCAGGATCGGCTACAAAACTAAATGGACAAGTCTGCAACTTAAAATATCAACTACTCCCTTTCTATTTCTAAGCAGCATGAAATCATAAAAGCTACAGAAACTGAAAGTCAAACACACTTTATCATGCTATCTTTTCAACCAATTGTTAGTTTCATTTTGAGCTTATGGTAGACGTTGTTGACCTTCTTGGCAATGACTTTGATATTCTGGACAGATATCTACTCATGAGAGCAGATTCAGACTCTCAGTGTAGAGTCTTTGATAAGCTCTAGTCATGGGTCATGATCATTCCCAAACAACTCAGTTTCCCAGGAATATGGTGCTGCTGACTGCTGTCAGTGTGATTTCAGCTGTGAAGGTGAGTTTTTATTAGCTCATCCACCTCCCCAGCATTTCCCTATAGTTAGAGATGATCTAGGGACTTAAGAGTGTGACATCTACAGTTGAAGAGCAGCAATTCCACCCAGAAAGGATGCCGAGAGCATGCACTGCATTATCATCTCCTACCAAACTGACCCAACCATCTATTTCTGTGATAAGCAACTAATGGGTTTAGCAATAGTTGAATGAATGTTCCCTGGTTGAGATCATCTGCACTTTGATCATATGGAATGCTATTTAACATGTACCTAAAGCCAGGAGGATTAAATCCAGGAATAGCAGTTATCAGTCAGTTTTCATGGCTACCTGAAGCTTTAACTGCACACCAGCTCTAGAGTGAGTGTTGAAGTTAGAACCCTTGGTACTCTTATATGAGGGATGCTCCACATATGATTATGGACCCACCTGAAAATGGTTCTTTAGACCTAATTGCCAAAAGAAACTTTGCTTAATACAGCCTGCCCACCTGCCACTGCTCTGCCCCTTAAGGACATTGAGAATCTTGTAAATTGATAACGTTTCCTCTTTTGCTTGGGTGCCAGAATGCTCAGCCATAATCACGGGTCAGCCGTAGTACTCGTGGATCCCATAATACGCAGACTGCTGTTCTAATTTCCTCATGGCCTTAGTCTTCTATGCTTTCTGTATTTTCCCTGATCTTGAAATCTTTATATTTTTATGTTATCCCATAAACGTGTGTGGAAACACAATTTTGCAGTGGAAGAAATTGGGAGATGGATGCCTGGACGGATGGTGGACAGAAAGACGGATCTAGTGATTCCACTGTCACTATATGAAGATTTAACAGGCTGGTGAAACCAATCTGCAACTTTCTGCCTCACTTTCCACACAATAACCCACCCTGCTCTGAACAGCAAATACAAGGACTTTGGAAGCAACAGTGTTGGTCCCATATGCTTAAAGCAGATGGGAGCCGCACTGTCTTCACAGTAGCATCTGCCCAGGAACCAAAGTGAAGAGGAGGAGGCTGGGGGAAAGAGCAGGAGGGGAGAGAAACACAAAAGAGCAATCAGGGCTGGAGAAGAGAGATACTTCCTGCTACCAGTCTCAGCCATGGTTAAAAAGCAAGTTCATATTTACAAACTGCTCCATTTGATATCTTCATATTTATGGTGTTATTTAATTCAATCCACGCTGCCAAGAGGTATTATGATCTCCACTGTGCAGATGAAGGAGAGATACAGACACAGTTTTCTCAGAGTCAAATTGGTGAGGCCAACATTTATTCCAATACCAGCATCTGCATTATAGAGAGTGGGAAATTCAAAAACATAGGACATTCTCTCTCTTTTTTTAAAAGATTTTATTTATCTATCTGACAGAGAGAATGAGAGGGCAACAACAGGGGGGACAAAGAGGAGAGAGAGGGAGAGGCAGACTCCCCGCCGAAGCAGGGAGCCCGATGCGGGGCTCGATCCCAGGACCATGGGATCATGACCTGAGCCGAAGGCAGCTGCCTAACCATCTAAGCCACCCATGTGCCCCAAACACAGGACATTCTTAAGGGGCATGTTCTACTTTGGAACAAAAAAAGGAACAAAGACAGAATTAAGATGTGCTATATTGAGGTAACATAAATAATAAAGAAATGACATCAGCTATAGACAGAGAGACAGGAAAATGATTTTTATTCCAAGCATCACAAAACCCTGACAGCAATGGGTCCTATGTGTGTAAATGCAGAATTTCTTTCTTTGGAGATACTTCATTGAAGACTAGGTTATTCACTAGTCTATGTTGGCAAAATTACACCAAAATTTATTTTAAATATTCCAGCTGATCTCTCACTATCCCTTATAAACGAAGCGACTATCAATGATACAGTGTATACAATGTATCAGCATGAAGCAACAAGAACACCAAATTTAGAGTGATATCAGCATCACAGCTGAATAAGACATCCCTTATTCCTACAACCCCTCCCCCCCACAACCACCAACAACAGTTTGGTATCCATCCGTGGTCAAAAGTGTCTTTGCAGGAGCTGTGGAATTCAGCACTGTACACAAAAAGACCGAAGAGAAGTCTAACCCCGCCATGTGTCAGGTGCTAGATACACAGATCTTGATTCCAGCTGTGGACCCCCTAGGGACCCATAAACTAGCTCTGGCACTTCTCAGCCATGGTCTGAGAGCCCCCAGAAAATAATATCTTAGATAATCAAACATGGATGAGAAAGTTTTGTGGAAATACAGGTTTTTAATGGATAAGTGCCAGCATATGTTAGAAGAAAAAAAAGTGAATTTGGACACACTGGAGAGGGTAAGAAGAAAAGTCTGGCTTTACCCACATCACCTCTCTTCCAAGGAAGCACAGCTTAGGGCTGAGAGAGATCTTCTCGCCCATGATTTCTACCATGGGAGACAGGGAGACTATGTGAGTTCCCAGCTTCCCCAGCTGTGAGGAGTGCTGCCAGAGATGTCTGTTTCACCTCCATCCTGTCCAGAATACTGAATCATGAGAAGCATGACTGGGGATGGGAAGAGACTGGCAAAGCAGAAGACAGGACTCACAGAGGGCATTTAAGGGACAAGAATCCTACTAACTGTGTTGTGGACTTCATCAAAAAGCTCACTAACAAGCTGCTGGAGACACCTTGCCCACAGATCTGCACAGTTGGCCCACAGGCATGCCAGCGCTCTGCACAACTCATTTATCCACACCTCCCCTCTGTGGCCAGCTCTCTGTGTGAGCTCCTGATGGTGGCAGTGAGAGCAAGCTTTGGCAGATGGCTAGTGAGCATGTATAGAAAGCTTAAAACTGTGGGCCAGGAAGAGACCGCCAACTTAAGCTTGAGCATCATCTTTGGGGAAACAAAGGGAAACTGTCAGCATTTGGCTGGGGAACTGCAAGATTGAAAGAAGGCATTAAGGCTGAAGAACTCTGCCACATGAGGGGGCAAGAAAGACGAAGCAGCTGTATTCACAGGTCTGACACAGTCTCAGATTCCTTAGCAGGGCGGATGGAAGGGATTTCACTTCCAGCTAGTAAAGACTAGAGATGATACTACTTCAAATGTGAAGACAGTTTTGTAAATTTCAAGGAACATGAAAAATCAAGGCAACATGACATCACCAACAGATCACAATAATCTGCTGGTAACCAATTATAAAGACTGATTTACCCAGTAAATAATTCAAAATAGCTATTTTAAAGAAACTCAATAAGCTATTAAAAAAAAACCAGAAGTTTGTAGAAAAAAATTTTACAAAGAGATAGAAATCATAAAAGAGAATCAAATGGAAATTCTGAAGCTAAAGAATGCAATGAGTTAAAAAAAATGCAATGCAGAGTATCAACAGCAAACTGGATCAAATAGAAAAAAAGAATCTGTGAGTTAGAAGACAGACTTCAAAAATGTCCAGTCAAAAGAAATCAAAGAAAAAAGAATACAAAAGAGTGAACAAGATAATATACAGAATGGAGGATAGTCACATAAACTTATATGTTTGATAATTTAAAAAACAAAGAGTAAACAAAGCATATGCGATCTATGAGACACTGTAAAAAGAAACAATTTGCAAAGTGTTGGAGGTCAAGAATGAAAAGAGAGGGAACGGGGGCAGAAAACTTCTTTAAAAGAATAATGGGGGGGGCGCCTGGGTGGCTCAGTTGGTTGGGCAACCGCCTTTGGCTCAGGTCATGGTCCCGGAGTCCGGGGATCGAGTCCCGCATCAGGCTCCCGGCTCCATGGGGAGTCTGCTTCTCCCTCTGACCTTCTTGCCTCTCATGCTCTCTCTCACTGTCTCTCAAATAAATAAATAAATAAAATATTAAAAAAAAAAAAGAAGAAGAATGGGGGGAATCTCCCAAATCTCAAGAGAGACTGGTACCCATAGGTACCAAACAAACTCAACTTGAAAAAATCCTCCCCAGGGGTGCCCAGATGGCTCAGCTGGTTAAGCAGGTAACTCTTGATTTTGGCTTAGGTCATGTTCTTAAGGTCAGGAGACTGAGCCCTGCACTAGGCTCTGCGCTGGGTGTGGAGCCTTCTTAAGATTCTTTCTCCCTCTCCCTCCTCTGTGACTTCCCCCAACTCATGTGTACACACATTCTCTCTCTCTCTCAAAAAAAAAAAAAAATCCTTCTCCAAAACATTATAATAAAACTGTCAAAAATAAAAGACAGAGAATTTTAAAAACAGGAAGAGAAAAGAAGCTTGTAACTTGCAAGAGAACCCCAACTGTTGTATCAGCGGCTCTCTTAGCATAAACCTTACAAGTCAGGAGAAAGTGGGATGATATATTTAAGGTGCTGAAAGAAAAAAATTACCAACCAAGAATACCCTAACTGGCAAAATTATTCTTCAGAAATAGAGAAATACTATTCCAGACAGAGAAAAGCTGAGGAAATTCATCACCATTATTAGACCTGCCTTATAACAAATGCTGGAAGGATTTCTTAAAGATAAACCAAAAAGACACTAATTAGTACATGAAAACATATACAGAACACAATAGTTCAGAAATACTGTGCTTCTGTAATATGGTGATGTGTTAATAAATTAACTCTAATTTAAGTGTTAAAGGATAAGTGTATTTTTTTAAGGATAGGAGAATTACAAACAACTATAGCTTAATAATTTGTTAATGAATACACAATATAAAAATAGGTAAATTGAGACATCAAGACCAAAATAAGGGGAAGGGGAGGTTAGAGGGTACAGTTTTTGTGCTACTGAAGTTGTTAATTTAAGACAGGCCATTATCTTTATAAGATGTTTTATGTAAGCTTCATGGTAACCACAAAGCCAAAACCTGCAGTAGATTCATAAATGATAAAGAGAAGGGAATCAAAGTATACCACTACAAAAAAATCACTGATTTATGAAGGAAGACATCAAGAGAGGAAGAAAGGAAAAAGGGAATTATAAAACAGCCAGAAAATAGTTAATAAGATGGCACTAGTAAGTCCTTACCTATTAATAATTACTCCTTCAATAATTACCCTAAATATAAGTGGATTAATTTCTTTTTTAATGTTTCAAGTTTTTATTTTAATTCTAGTTATTAACATATAGTATTAGTTTCATAAGTAGATTAATTTATAATTAATTTTCAATTAAAATGCAGAGAAAGGCTGGAGGGATGAGCACGTGCAGGTACACACACACACACACACACACAAGACCCAAATACATGCTCATTACAAGAGACTCACTTCAGCTTTAAGGACACACACAGGCTCAGAGTGAAGGGACATAAAAAGGCATTCCGTGCAAGTGGAAATCATGAGAGCAGGATATCTGTAGTTATATCAGAAAAAGTAGACTTTAAGCCAGAAACTAAAAACAGACAAAGAAGGTCACTATATAATGATGAAGAGGTCAATTCACCAGGAAGATATAATAATCATAAATATATATACACCCAACATTGGAGCACCTAAATATGTTAAGCAAATACTAGCAGATCTGAGGGGAGAAATAGACAAAAATACAATGACGGTTGGGGGCTGCAACTTCCTACTTCAATACCCACCCAGACAATCAATAAGGAAACACTGGACTTAACCTATACTTCAGATCAAATGGACATAACAGACATCTACAGAACATCTTATCTAATAGCAGCAGAATATGCATGCTTCTCAAATACCTATGGAATATTCTCTAGGCCAGATCATCTGCTATGTTATAAAACAAGTCTTGGCATATTTAAGAAGTCTGAAATCATACCCAGTATCTTTTCTGGCCCCAACTGTAGGAAACTAGAAACCAGTAACAGGAGAAAAGATGGAAAATTCACAAATACATGGAAATTAAACAACACCCTCCTGAACAACCAATAGGTCAAAGAAGAAATCAAATATATTGAGACATATGAAAATGAAAATAAAACATAACAAAATCTATGGGATGTAGCAAAAGCAGTTCTAAGAGGGAAATTTCAACATTAAACAACGACTTAAAGAAAAAAGAAGGACCTCAAAGAAACAACCTAACTTTGTATCTCAAGGAAGACAAAAATAAGTCCAAAGTTGGAACAACAACAACAAAAAATAACAAAGATCTGAGCAGATATAAGTGAAATGGAGAAGAAGAAAAAAAAAAAAAGAATACATCCATGGAACTAAGGGCTGGGGTTTTTTTTTTTATACAACAAAACAACAACAAACAAAATAGGCAAAACTTTAGCTAAATTAGCTTTAAAAAATATGACCCAAGGAAGCATAATCAGAAATGAAAGAAGAGGAAGGAAAGAACCAACAAGACTAAAAGGTGACCTTCAGAATGGGAGAAGATATTTGCAAATGATGTATCCAGATAAGGGTTCATATCCAAAATCTGTAAAGCGCTTATCAACCTCCACACCCAAGAAAACCAAATAATTCAGTTAAGAAATAGGCAGAAGAAATGAACAGACATTTTTCCAAAGGACACATACAGATGGCTAACAGACATTTGAAAAGATGCTCAATATCATTCATCAAGGAAATGCAAATCAAAACCACAATGAGATACACCTCACACCTGTCAGAATGGCTAAAATCAACAACAGAGGAAGCAGCAGATGTTGGCGAGGATGTAGAAAAAGGGGAACCCTCTTACACTGTTGGTGAGTGAGAATGCAAACTGATGCAGCCCCTCTAAAAAACAGAATGAAGATTCCTCAAAAAGTTAAAAATAGAGCTACCCGGGGCGCCTGGGTGTCTCAGTGGGTTAAGCCACTGCCTTCGGCTCGGGTCATGATCTCAGGGTCCTGGGATCGAGTCCCGCATCGGGCTCTCTGCTCAGCAGGGACCCTGCTTCCTTCTCTCTCTCTCTCTGCCTGCCTCTCAGTGTACTTGTAATTTCTCTCTGTCAAATAAATAAATAAAATCTTTAAAAAAAAATAGAGCTACCCTATGACCTAGCAGTTGCACTACTAGGTATTTACCCAAATGATACAAAAATACTGATTTAAAGGGACACATGCACCCTGATGTTTATAGCAGCATTATCTAGAATAGCCAAAATTATGCAAAGACCCCAAATGTCCATCAACCGATGAGTGGATAAAGAAGAGGTGGTATGTATATGCAATGGGATATTACTCAACCATAAAAAAGAATGAAACCTTGCCATTTGCAATGATGTGGATGGAACCAGAGTGCATGATGCTAAGCAAAATAAGTCAGAGAAAGAAAAATCATGTGATTTCACTCAGACTGGAATTGAAGAAATGAAACAAACAAACACAGGCAGGAAAAAGAGAGAGAAGCAAATGATAAAACAGACTCTTAACAATAGAGAACAAACTGAGAGTTGATGGAGGGAGATGAGCCACATGGGTGATGAGTATCAAGGAAGGCTCTTGTGATGAGCACTGTTATATGTTATATGCAAGTAACGAATCACTAAATTCTCACTAACCATAAAGGAGATTCAAATTAAAACCACATTGAGAGGGGCACCTGGGTGGCTCAGTGGGTTAAAGCCTCTGCCTTCAGCTCAGGTCATGATCCCAGGGTCCTCGGATCAAGTACCGCGTCGGGGTCTCTGCTCGGCAGGGAGCCTGCTTCTTCCTCTCTCTCTCTGCCTGCCTCTCTGCCTACTTGTGATTGCTGTCTGTCAGATAAATAAATAAAATCTTTAAAAAAAAAAAACCACATTGAGAGATCACCTTACACCAGTTAGAATGGCCAAAATTAGCAAGACAGGAAACAACATGTGTTGGAGGGGATGTGGAGAAAGGGGAACCCTCTTACACTCTTGGTGGGAATGCAAGTTGGTGCAGCCACTTTGGAGAACAGTGTGGAGATTCCTCAAGAAATTAAAAATAGAACTTACCTAAGACCCTGCAATTGCACTACTGGGTATTTACCCCAAAGATACAGATGTAGTGAAAAGAAGGGCCATCTGTACCCCAACGTTTATAGCAGCAATGGCCACGGCTGCCAAACTGTGGAAAGAACCAAGATGCCCTTCAACGGAAGAATGGATAAAGAAGATGTGGTCCATATACACTATGGAGTATTATGCCTCCATCAGAAAGGACGAATACCCAACTTTTGTAGCAACATGGACGGGACTGGAAGAGACTATGCTGAGTGAAATAAGTCAAGCAGAGAGAGTCAATTGTCATATGGTTTCACTTATTTGTGGAGCATAACAAATAGCATGGAGGACAAGGGGAGTTAGAGAGGAGAAGGGAGTTGGGGGAAATTGTAAGGGGAGGTGAACCATGAGAGACTATGGACTCTGAAAAACAATCTGAGGGGTCTGAAGGGGTGGGGGGTGCGAGGTTGGGGAACCAGGTGGTGGGTATTAGAGAGGGCACGGATTGCATGGAGCACTGGGTGTGGTGCAAAAATAATGAATACTGTTATGCTGAAAATAAATTTAAAAAAAAATTCAACTCCCGAAACTAATATTACACTGTATGTTAACAAGAGTTTAAATAAAAACTTGAAACTTAAAAATTAATTAAAGAGGAGAGATTGCAACCAATACTACAGAAAAACAAAAGATTAAGAGACTATTATTAGCAATTTTACATGCTAACAAAATGGGTAGTCTAGGAGAAATTTCTAAACACATACCAACTACCAAAACTGAATCATGAAGAATTAGAAAATCTGAAAAAGACCATTAGTGACTAAGGAGACTGAATTAGTAATAAAAATTTTCCCAAAAAAGAAAAGCCCAGGACCAGATGGTTCCTCTAGTGAATGCAACCAAACTTTTAAAGAAGAATTAACACCAATCCATCTCAAACTCTTCCAAAACGTTAAAGAAGAAGGAAAACCCCAAACTCATTTCACAAGGTTAGCTTTACCCTGACACCAAGGCCAGCTAAGGACACTACAAGAAAACTATAGCCTGTTATCTCTGATAAACACAGATGCAAAAATCTTCAACACAATATTACCAAAACAAAATTTAACAAGCATTATGATGATGTATCATTGGGACTCAAAGATATCTTGGCATATGCAAAACAATAAATGTAATATACCATGTGAACAGAATGAAAACAAAAGTCAGATGGTCGTCTAAGCAGATGCAGAAAAAGCATTTAACAAAACAACATCCTTTCATGGTGAAAGCTCTCAACAAATTGGGTCTAGAGTGACCATAACTTAACTTAATGAAGATTATATTTAACAAGCCCAGAGATTACATCATACTCAGTGGTAAAAGTTTGAAAGTTTTCCTCTGAGATGAGTAACAAGATGCGGTGTCCACTCTCACCACTCCTATTCAACATGGTACTGGCTGTCCTAACCACAGCATTTGTGGGGGGGAAAGATCCAAACCGCAAAGGAAAAAGTAAAACGATATGACCTTACATAGGGAAAAATCCTAAAGACTTCATTAAAACACGGTTAGAATTAATGAACAAATTCAGTAAAGTTGCAGGGTAAAAAATGAGCCTACAGAAATCAGTTGCATTTTTACATATGAACAATGAAGTATCTAAAAAAGAGGAAAACCCCATTTACATTAACACCAGAAATAATGAAATACTTTGGAATAAATTTAAACCAAGGAGGAAAAAGATATGTACACTAAAATCTGTAAGACTTTGATGAAAAACAAATAAATGGGAATATATCCCATGTTCGTGGTTCACAACTATTATTGTTAAAATGTCCACACTACCCAAAGTCATCCACAGATTCAACACAATCTCTATCAAATTCCAGTGGCAAATATATATATATATATATATATATATATATAATTCCAATGGCATTTTTCACAGAACTAGAACAAACAACCCTAAAATTTGTATGGAACCATAAAAGACTTCAGAGTAGCCAAAGCAATCCTGAGAAAGAACAAAGCTAGAGGCATCACAATTCCTTTTCATATATACTACAAAACTACAATAACCAAAACAGTATGGCATAAAAATAGACACAGAGACCAATGGAATAGAATTGAGAGCCAACAACATACCCTCCCACATGAGGTGAACTGATATTTGACAGGGGAGCCAAGAACACTCAACGGGTAAAGGATCATCTTCCCTGTGAATGGTGATGGGACAACTGAAAAACCACGCGCAGAAGAATGCTACGGGACCGCTACCTTACATCACGCACAAACATTAATCCCAAATGGTTTACAGGCTTATAAGGACTGAAACCATAATTCCTGAAAGAAAACAGGGAATATCTCCTAGATAAGGGCCTTAGCAATGATCTTTTTGGATATGACGTGAAAAACGTAGGCAACAAAAGTAAAAATAAGCAGGTGGGATTATATAAAAAATCTCTGCACAGAAAAAGAGACCATAACAAAATGAAAAGGAAGCCTGCAGAAGGAAAGAAAATACTTGCAAATCACAGATCTGATGAGGGGTTAATAACCAAAATACTTAAAAAACTTCACACAACTCAATAGCAAAAGAAAGAAAGAAAGAAAGAAAGAAAGAAAGAAAGAAAGAAAGAAAGAAAGAAAGAAAGAAAGAAAAAAGAAACAATCCAATGGGGGTAAAAATGAGCAGAGGATGTAAATTGACATTTTTCCAAACAAGGCATACAAATGGTCAACAGGTACATGGAAAGATGCTTGACACCATTAATCAGGAAAATGTAAATCAACACCATAATGAGATATCACCTTGTAGCTCTTAGAACAGCTATTATGAAAAAGACAGGAGATAACAAGTGTTGGCAAGGACACACACTCTTAGTGGAAATGAAATGGGTGCAGCCACTATGGAAAACAGTACAGAAGCACCTGAAAAAGTTAAAAACAGATTAAAATTAAAAATGTGATCCAGCAAGCCCACTTCTGGGTATATATCCAAAGGAAGTGAAATCACTCTCTTGAAGAGTCATCTGCACTCCATGGTCATCGCAGCATTATTCAGAGTAGCGAAGGCATGGAAACAACCTAACTGTCCTCAGGTGAATGAATACAGAAAAGGTGGCATATATGTTCGATGGGCTTGCACTCAGTATGAGAAAGAAGGAAATCCTGCTTTTGTGACACCAGGCAAAGAACTCGAGGGCATTATGCTACGTGAAATAAGCCAAACACAGAGAGACAAGTAACAGATAACATCACTTAGATGTGGAATCTAAAAATACTAAACTCATAGAAACAGAGAGTAGCAATGATGGCCGCCAGGGTTTAGGGGGGTGCAGGAAATGGAGAGACGTCGATAAAAGGTACAAACTTCTGGTCCTAGGATGATTACATGCTAGGGATCTGGTGCACAGCGAGGTGTGTCCAGGTAAAAACACAGTATTATGTACTTGAAATTGCAAAGAGAGCACACCTTGATCGTTCTCCCCATAATGAACAAATGGTATTTGAGGTGACGGAGTGTTCATTTACCCTGCGGAGGTCGTTTTTGCAATATGCAAGTGCATCAAATCAATACTGTATGCCTTCAACTTACAGAGTTACATGCCAATTATGTCTCAGTAATGCTGGGAAAAGAACCCAAAATAATAAAAAACAAAGGAAACAAACAAAAAAGTCAAGTTTATAAAATACTGTACTTTCTTTCTTGTCTACATACAGGTACACACACAGTACACATACACAAAGATACACACAGGCCTCAAATCCCCAGTGGTACAGTGTAGACGTCTACATGGCAGATGCCAGGGGCTCAGACTCAAACTAACCCATCTGGCCTCCAATCCTGGCTCTTCTATTTGCCAGCTGTGTGACCATGGACAGATGATTTCAAGATGTGCCCCCCATTCTGTTTCTATATATGTTTCTATTTCCTTACGTATGTATATATATCTTGTATATTTGTCTATTTACATACATATGTCATTAGTAAGCACTCGGTGTTAGATCAGGTTGGAAATTATTTTATTCTGCAAAAAGGAAATGAGTGGACATAGATGTGAATTTTATCCAGGTGGCCCCAAGGGCCCCTCTTAAGTGTAGGATGGCCCTTTCTGAGTTTTTTCATTGAATGTCTAGCACAGAAATCACACCAGCACAATAGAAGGAAGCCAAGAACGCTGGCTCTGCTTGGAAGGCTGCACACCTCAGGGGCCAGAGGCAGCTCTTTATCAAAAACCATTCACTGATCACCTGCGGTGGGCTCGGCACAGGATGAGGGCCTGGGGAGGGGGCTACAAACAAAATTAAAACAAAACTAGAACTGAGGTTCCCATCCTGCAGACGGTGTGGCTTCACACACACCCATACATATGTGCACACGCACACACACGTGCACACATAACTATTACAAAGAAGGGGACTGTTACACACAAAATGATGCAAGAGAATTTGTATTTAAAGGTCCCAGAAGGCAGAGTGCTACATACTCCTCCCATCAGGGAAGGCTAGTTGGCAGCGGTGACGGGTAAGCAGAAGTGGAAGGAGGGATCTGGACCGGTTCAAGGAAGGAGGAAGGTGGCAGCCTGAGGCCAACGTCCCAACAGTCGGATCTATGAGCGGATGTGAGGGTGGGAAGTGGTCTGGTTTTCTTGAGTGGAGAGGCCAAGATAGGGAGTTACAGAGAAAAGTAAAGCTGAACAGAAGAGCCACTTGGTGATGTAATGTTCAATGTGAGGTTGAGGTTGGATTTGTCAACTTTGCAACGGAGCCTGTGGGGAGAGTCTGATGACAGTATTAGCATTGAGCTTTGGTCCTGCCGTGGATATCATAGTTGACTTCTTGATCAGGTCCATCAAAATTCGTTAGATTAAAAAAAAAAAATCGTTAGATTGCTCCCTAACCTGCATGAAAGAAGCTTGCTAGGGTCTTTCACCGTTGTCCAGGACAGGGACTGGCACACTCTGGGGACCAGCCACTACTACAATGAATAAGTAAGGTTCACTTATTTAGGAATTGAATGAGTTAATAGATGTAAAATCTGGCACAAAAGTACTGCCCTTCTCTCCTCCTGCTCCTCCATGTCATCCCCCCCTTCTTTGCGAGTATGGCAGCATCATCCAGAGTATGCATCATAGCCTCAGGGAGTCCCATTCACTGGCCAGGGGAGCTGAGTACCACCACGCAGGTTGTGCACTGCACAAAATGTTCACAAAGACTATGAAGAAAACAGTGTTGTGTGGAATTGTTTTACACAGCAGCCCTGTACAGGCAAGCTTTCCAGTCATACCCAACTTGGAAACTGCTTTCATACCTGAACATTCTAGAATAACCTCAAAAACCCTTCCCACTGTCATGGCAGAAGGCAGATGAAAGAGTGGACAGAGCAGAAAGAAATCGTAACAGTGCGAAAATGAGAGAAGAAATCCCCAAGGTAACTGGCAGCTGCAGCAAGCATTTTTAAGTACAGCAGAAGAAAAGAGTTTGCAAAAAGAATGGGAAGATCACTACTTTAAACTCTTGGACTTAAGTAACTGCAGTCAAAGACAGAGAGAAAGCTTTGCAACTGGTATAAAATACTTGATTTAAGAGTCTAAGAGGTCAGCTTGCATGGAACAGAACAGCACAGGACTCGTGAGTGATGTAGATTCGGGAAAACTTCAGGAAGCAAACTGGAAAGAGCTAGGACTGTTGCTAAGGGACTTACCTATTCCTTCTGAAGGTAAGATTGACTATTAGTACCACTACTTACTATTCCAGTCTCAAAAGTATGCCTGTGACATATATACTATATAAAAGAAAACATTTTAGAAACTGTGTGCCATTAAAACCATATGGAGGTTCTAATCATTCACAACAAGTCACTTTGTTACCTTTTGTCTTTAAAGCCTGAATTCAAGGAATTGACTAAGGACAGGAATACAGCAGAGGAGGTCCCCAGGTAATAAGCCCAGTTAGGATTCTAGCTTGTGCCCAGACTGGGCAGAACAAGGAATTTTACAAAGAGGTAAGGGTATGATTGGTTTTTAAGTGGAAGTTAAAATAATACAAACAATGTGAAAGCATCAGTTTCCATACGGCTCATCTGGCTTGCAAATGACTTCTCACAAATTTACACATTTCATTATAATGACTTCATTTAACAGAAATGCACCAATGTCAAGGTTATCCCTGCCAGAAGCTCAAATGGGCAACAGGACAAAGGAAGGAGAGTGGAATGCCCACCTCTGTGTCTGCAGGGGGAGTGTGAGCAGACGGCAGAGCAGGGGTGCAGGCGAAGGGGACACGGGAGCTGGGCTGCAGTGCCACAGGGGATCGGCCTCACCGTGGTGGTTCTCACCTTGCGGGTGGCTCCGCCTCACCTTGCTGGTTCCAAGTGGGTCAGCGTGTTCTTTGAGCAAACGTGCACAGCATCCCAAAACCTCCAGGAGGCAGAATTGCAAACGTGGTGGTGACAGACCATCCCTGCTGTGTCTCTGTTTCAGCTATGATCACTCTGTCATGTGTGGGGCACTGACTGGGGCCCGCAGTCACCTCCCTGCTGGACTCCCAGCCTCTGGAGAGTGCAGCCTTGTCTGGTTCACTTTCGGATCTCCTGTGGTGACTACCTCAGTCCCGGGACCATCGTGGATGCTTACAGTGCACTGGGCTACGTACATGACATCTACTAACCTCATCTAATCAACTAGCATTCCTCTGGAGCACATGCTGAGATTATCTCCAAACCTTAGGAGACGAAGGAACCACTCTCAAGTTATAGAGCTGATTGGTGATAGCACCAGGCTTCGCACACACACACAAAAAAGTCATACTTTTAGTCACCATACTACCCTGCTTTTAGATCAGGGGTAGGCAAATGATGACCCATGGGACAAATACAGCCTCTGCTGTGTTTCTGTAGAGCCCACAAGCTAAGAATATTTTTTGTATTTTCACACATTTTTTTTTAAATCAAAGAAAGAATATTTTACAACAAATGAAAATTATATGAAATTCAAATTTCAGTGCCCATAAATTACATTTTATTGGAGTACAGCCACACTCACTCTTGATGGCTACTTCTGTGCCTAGAATGTCAGAGTGGAGTGGCTGTCACAAAGGCCACACGGTCCATGGAACCTAAAATATTCACCAGCGGGCCCCTCATGGTACAGAGCTAAGAAGCAAACATACCTCTGTGCCCAGGTGCACAGGCAGACTGGCCCAAAGGGTTAGAGAAATCGGAGTGATGAGTATTGGGTCAGCTGGAAAGCACCACCGCCCCATCCAAAAGCCGGGCCTACTACCTGACCACATCTGGAACCAGTGAGGTGGGTACAAAGAGCTAGGCTCAGATCTGCCTGCCAGCAGAGGAGGTGTTGCTAATGGTCGTTCTGAAGGTCAGTGAGGATGCTCAATGAACCACTGATTGATTTGGCCACCTTGCAAGCAATAAGGATCTTACGGATGACTGAGCTCTGCAGATGATATGAAAATCACATTTAGCCTTGAGTCAGCAACCCCTCTCCTGCTGAGCTCTCTGCAGAGATGCCAACAAGTTGCAGAACTGACAGATTTGAGTATCACCACCCTCTGCTAGGGATGCTAATTGACTAGTGACAGAGCCAGGAGGCAAACAGCAGGAAGGGAGAGCTGCAAGCCAGATGCCCACACAATCCTGTACTCACAGGACGAGGGGCCAGGGTGAGCCTTCTCTATGCGCAGCCAGGAGAACCCAGGGGAAGCAACGAGGAAGTGCTAAAGGCAAGAAGCCAGGCCTGGGCAGGGGGCTCAAGAGAAGGGAAGCCCCTATATTTGACAGGTCTCCTGCCAGATGTCCTCCTAATGACACCTCTGTCCAAGGGGGAGTTGGAACAAAGTGGTCACCACACCCGTTTTTAGGAGCTAGCCTATACTAGAAGGCACTAGCTGTGCCCTAGGACTTCATAGTCACTCTTCTGCAGGACAGCTACCCTGAAAATGTGTAATAAGAGGAGGGGGAAGGTAGCAGAAACCACATCCTTAGAAAAC
This sequence comes from Mustela erminea, assembly GCF_009829155.1. Taxonomy (NCBI): domain Eukaryota; kingdom Metazoa; phylum Chordata; class Mammalia; order Carnivora; family Mustelidae; genus Mustela; species Mustela erminea. Next base: position 86,223,768 of record NC_045625.1, read on the forward strand.
TGAAAAAATGGGCTTTGGGGCCAGAATCCCTAGGCTCCAGTTTGATCTCTGACGCTACTCCTTCCCACATGATCCTTATCAGGTCACTTAGTTTTCCAGATCCTTGGCAAATCCCTTTGTAAAATGAACTAGGAGTTCATTTAAGGGTTATATATTTAAGGGTTTGGTTTATGTGAGGGTTTGGGTTTATCTGCAAATAACCAAAAAAACCCCGCAACAAACAAATAATGATGACTAAATGAGAATGAGACAGTGATTTATTTCTCTGTCACATAAAAGAAGTCCAGAATTCGGCAGCTCAGGGTTGGTGCAGCAACTAAAATCTCATCCAGACACAGGAAACATGTATCCTCCTATGATGCATTTAAAATATACTTTCCATCTTAAGGGTGTCTCATAGCCACAAAGTGACTACTACAGTTCCAGCCATCATGTTTACATTCTGGGCAGCAAGAAGCAGAAAGAGGCAATGGGTAAGTGGCACCCTTCTTATATGAAACAGCCCCTGCTAAGGAGATTCCCCAAAAACCCAATTCAACAACTTCAGCTCCAGGGACATTCTATCCCATCTTTCTCTTCATTATCCTGAAATAATTAGTCTCTGCCCTTCATTCTTCCTTCTAGGCCTGCACTGAGCAATACAATAGGCAGTAGCCACATCTGGCAATAGAGCACTTTACAGCAGCTAGTCCAGATTCAGAGGTGCTGTTTAAGTGTGAAGTAAAATCTTTGAGATTATTTAAAAAATTACAAAAGAAAAAGAATGTGAAATATCACATTAACAATTTTTATGCTGGTTTCACATTTAAATTATAATGTTCTGGATTTCCCAGGTTATACTATATTATTAAAGATAATTTTACCTATTTCTTTTGGCTTTAAAAATGTGTTTACTAGAACACTTAAATTCCAAAATTCAAAGAGTCCTAGAGACAGATGTTGGTGATGGAGAACAATATGCATGCAATTAATACCACCAAACTACACTTAAAAATGATGAAGTTGGTAAATTTTACGTTATCTGTATGTCTAATAAAATACGGAAAAATATTTTTTATTCTTTTATTTAAATTCAATTAACCAACATACAGTACGTCGTTAGTTTCAGATGCAGTGTTCAATAATTTCTCAGTTGCGTATAACACCCAGTGCTCACTCCATCGTGTCGGAAAAAATATTTTAAAAGAATTACATATGTGGCTCTGCTTTTCTGGCTCATGTTCTATTCCTATTGGTGGGAACTGCTTGAGGGTAGAAGCTTCTGGAGGGAAGCAACTACATCTCATTGATTTTTGTGTCTGGATGCTGTGGGGTGCTAGTTTGGACAAAGTCACACACAGGATAACATCTCTGATCACAATAGGGCAAAGGGAGGTGAGGGGCCGAGGGCCTGGCAGCAACAAAACCTGCCCCATGTGGGGCTTCGGTCTAAGAAGACACAGCACGGCCCCTATTGTCAAGGGGCTGGTGCACAGCCCCACGGATCTTGGTTCAAATGCTAGGAAACTGTCACTAACCAGTGAATGACCTTGACAAGTGACAATCACCCTGAGCCTCAGTTTCTTCATCAGCAAACCAGGCTGATGAGAGCACCCGCCTCACCACGTTGCAAGGAGAAATGAAGGGATTTGGTTGGCATCTCCCTGAAGCATAATGAACGATCAATAAATGTTAGCTTTTTTTTTTTTATGAGCTTTTACGGGCCTGTCGTGAAGGAAAAGCAATTTTTAAAAAGTTGCCCAAAGCCAACCCGCATTAAGTTATTTCCCTGCTGAATATTAAAACAATTTTTAATCTGAGATGACAAAAATAATTTGAGCTGGCAGATGGCATAGGGCTGTCACCCACTTTGTGGCTTGGAATTGAATGGATTATACATAAATACCAAACTCTTCCCTTTTTTGGGAAAGCACCTGACTCCGAGATCTGCTCGGTGGTGTGGGGTGCCGCAGCAGCCCCGCTCACTGGGGGCCGGCAGCACAGGCAGGTGGACCCGCCCCTCCTACAGAATCACACAGGACAGGCTGGTCCGCCTCTTAACGCTCGTCAAACCACAGCAGCTCAGGGCGACATTGGCGTCTCATTTACGCCACATATTCAGCTCAGGTCAGGTCAGGGCAGAGCTTTTGCTTCGAGTTACTCCCACTCAAGGACCCAGGTGAGAAAGTGCCCTGGATTGTGGCTGTAAAAAACAAGAAACGCAGGTCCCACGCAGGCCTGTAAAACCTGCAGACAGAAATGACACACTTCTTCTGCACACAGTCACTGGTGGACATGAGTCACGTGTCCATGCCGAATGTGAAGGGAGTATGGCAGTGGGATCCTTTCTCACGGTGGCAAGGGTGAGGGCAGATGGACCCTCGCTGGCGGATGCTGCCTGAGTAGACGGTTTTCCAATGACAGAGATGTACATGATGCCACCCAGTGCCCCAAGATCAAATTCTGGGATTCTAACAAAATCCTCCTCCATTTCGTATCAACACAAAGCAATGAAATGCAAATTGAAATGATGTACTATTTAAAAAAAAATTTTTTTTTTATTAAGTAATCTCTGTGACCAACATGGGGCTCGAACTCAGGACCCAGAGAGAGATTAAGGGCCACATGCTCTATTGACTGAGCCAGCCAAGAGCAAGAAACAAAAATTCATATCCTCTGGCACATTTGTTCAATTTCTGGGGACTGAGCTGAATGAAGCTGTTCAAAAGCTATAAGCCCAAAGACATTTATTTGTTTATAATATGAAAAATGCTGCTACTACCAATTACAATAGCAAAATCATCTATAATTTTAAAAAATAAGAATAATTTAAATGTCCTTCTATAGAGGACCACTTAAGTACTTTATAGGAACTCATTTGTGGATATTATTTATATATTTTCAATGATGCTTATTAAGTCTAACACACAAGGAAATATATTTATGACAGTGTGACATGAAAATCGCAGGGTACAAAATAATATGTAAATAATCATCACAACCATTTAGAAATGGATACAAAACAAAAATGCTGCAAATAATTAAGCCAAAATGCTAACAACAGCTGTATTGGTACTATCTTCACCTCAGATAAAATAATAATGAAAAGTAACTTTAAAATGGAATCTGAGCAAACGAAAATTATCTTCTGTTCAGAGGGGTTCTGTGAAGTGGCTTGGACAGAAGTTACATTTGGAAAATGGTCTTTCCATGAGAGCAGGGGTCTATAATAGGGCAAGTTCACCGAAGGTGCTCAAAAACTTGTACTGTACAAATAAACACAGTCATTAAGATGACTCAGGAAAGAGAGAAAAAACAATAAATGAATGTCAGATTGAGAGCATAAAGAGGAAGAGATCATCTCTCTTGAGAACCCTGGCTAGATCACATTAATCACTAATAACAGAAATGGTTTTCAGGCCCAGAAAAAAAAAAAAAAAACTCCTAGGATTAGTTCTGTGAGGGCAAGAAGGTTCTAGCAGCCATGGAGACTCTTACTTCTTCCTTGATGTCACCACTCAGGAGTCTCCTTTGCTGTTACTTTCCCCACCCAAACCACTCCCTTCTTTAGAGTTACTCTCACACCCCAAGACTGGTTCATGATAGGGTAGAAGTTGGAACACCTGCCTGTTATAAAGAGAAGACAGAAAATATAATAGTGATCTTACTTTCAGTCCATGATCTGCCTTGTTCTTGGAAACATCCTCTGTAAACTCTTATTACTTAATGAAATTCCCAGGAAAGCCTAATTGTGGGTTTCCCAATGGAATATAGACCTTACTTAAATATGCAAGACCGCCACATATGGTTGTATAGAATGTGCACTGTACAACCCATATGTGAATGTGCACATAACAACCTATGTTATGTATCAAAAACATCACAGACTTATTACAATTCTTTAGCCAATAACAGTAAATTGTCTAATTTTTGAACAAAATCAGTATATTATGATCACTTTCCAGCAGATGAAAGAAAAACTATCTCACAGAAGGAGCTTTCATCTCCCTAGTTTAGACAAAGTATTATGTGGACTATGGTGGTTCTGAAGTCTGCTCTACAAGTACAAACATTAGTGTCTGCCTTTTCCTCCACAGCTTACTTGCAAAAGGGATGCCACACTCAAATGCTCCATGGGTCAGACAGATTACATAAAGCAGACAACGTGCATGCATCCTTAGAAAGTAGTGGTAGTTAAGAAACTGGTGAGAGGGGCCTAAGGTAAATGCCTTCAAGTTTATTTTAAAAACAAAGTCGTCTTGTAGGCTAAATATAACTCATCTGGTAAACTCACCTGTCTGGTCAACAGTTCACAAACCCTGGCCCTTGGTCAGATAAGTGTTGGGAAAAAGGGACAGAAAGCAGCCTATTTGTTGAAACTTAATCTTCCTTTTTGCCAGCAGTCAAACCCAAGAAATTTCAAAAGGTTTCCAAGCTAGTGGTTCTCACAAGGGGTGTTTTTCTCCGCCAAGAAACAGTGGGCAATGTCTGGAGGTGTTCGGTTGTCCCAGCTGGCAAGGGCTGTGCGGTTGGCATGTAGTGGGGAGCAGGAGGGATGCTGCTCGGCCCCCTGTGGTACATGGGACAGCCCCCACAACGGAGAATTAATTATCCAGCCTCAAATGTCATCATGTCACTGTTGAAAAGCTCTGGTCTAAGTAGTTGTGTGATAATTAAAAACAGAAAAATAAAGAATGACTTTGAGCTTGATGTGAAGAGGATCCTTAAACGCTGAGCTGTGTCTATAGGTGTGGATGGCAGAAGTAGGGGTTAGCCAACTCTGGACGTGACGCAGTGAAAAAGGGTAACAGATATTGCCAAAGACATGCAGACCTTTGGAAGCAAAGGGTTATTCCAGCAACTCATTTTGGGGACCCCTGGAAGCACCATTTTGCTCCTTGTTCACACATAGGTGTGATGTCCGCTCTCTGTGTACAGACTGCAGGGACCATTCCCATGTCTGTGACTTGCTGGGAATGTTTCATTAGCACAGGAACCACTGGAGATGTTTAAGCGTCTTAAATTCTTTCCTCAAAGATACCATTATTCATGTTATGTACTCATGCTGCTGAATACGCACATTATACTTTATGCCGCTCCTTGTTTGTAAAGACGTTGAGTTCCAAGCTTCAGGTAGACTGTGAAATCTACAAACTGGCCTGAATCTCCTGCCAATTACTGCAGTAGAGAAAGGACTTCTGAATTTCAAACTACCAGAAGCAGATTTCAACTCCAGTCTGATGTAAGACTGTCACTGACTACACATCTCAGGAAATCTGATGGTTCTTTAAATGGGCAAACCAATACACTGTCTCATCCATAACTTCATTATACAGTTTCTTTCCCTGAGATGGGTTTAATAGAGAATACTGCCTCCTCCTATGTGGTCCATGACCCCATCAGGATACACTAAAATGTCCTAAGATGACAAGAACCAAATTGGTTTGGGAGCATCACCACCATAGCTGGGAACCATAGGGAGTCTTCTCTTACAAAGAGAAGATGGGAGGGTATGGTGAGTTACTCACCTGGTAACAAAGTGCTCAAAATAGAGAAAATCAATGAAAGGAAATATTATCTCCCCAGCACCCAGTATACTGCCTGAATGGCTGAGAGTATCAAACCCCGACATTTTTAAATGAATGATAGATGATATTAATAATGCCTCATTTAAAAACTTTTAATTTAACAGTAAGTCTAGAAGTTCTTTTCATAAATATGCTGAGATTTTTAACAGCTGCATAGTGTTCCAAATCATAGGTAGCTAATGATGGATATCTTCGTTTCAGTACTTTATTACAGAAAATGAGCTAATGTTAAAATTTTCTGAAGTTTCATTTCTCTCATTTGTGTTTCTAGTCTACATTATTAGAAGTAAGAGCAAAAGATGGGCCCATTTTAATTTCCGATCTCCATAGCAGCAGCGTCCACAATAGCCAAACTGTGGATAGAGCCAAGATGCCCTTCAACAGACGAGTGGATAAAGAAGATGTGGTCCATATACACAATGGAATATTATTACTCAGCCATCAGAAAGGATGAATACCCAGATTTTGCATCAACATGCATGGAACTGGAGGAGATTATGCTGAGTAAAATAAGTCAACCAGAGAAAGTCAATTATCATATGGTTACACTTATTTGCGGAACATAAGGAATAGCATGGAGGACATTAGGAGAAGGACAGAAAAATGAAGGGGGCTGAAATCAGAGGGGAAGATGAACCACGAGAGACTGTGGACTCTGGAAAACAAACCGAAGATTTTAGAGGGGAGGGGTGTGGGGGGATGGGTGAGCTGGTGAGGTGACAGGTATTAAGGAGGGCATGGATTGCATGGAGCACTGGGTGTTACAGGCAAACAGTGAATCCTGGAACACTACACTGAAAAGTAATGATGGTGACTAACACAACCTAATAAAAAAAAGAAATGCATAGCCAAATTTCTCTCTGCACAGGCTATTATAATTTACACTCCACAGGAATGTATGGCAGTGCCTATTTCCCCTATATCATCACCAACACGGCACATAATTTTTTATGAATAAGTAAATGTAAATATTTAGAAAATATTTTAGCATTGTCTTTTGTATTAACCGTTATATGACAGACGCTCCAGGAGAGCTGAAGCATTGGAAAGCTCTTGAAAGAATGGGAAAGGAAGCGAGGAAGCAGAGAGCAATGCTGAACACACACTACCTCATATTAAAGGACCTCGTTCTGATTTTCCAGGAGCTACTGGCCAACTGCAATAAAACACATATTATAAAGATTCTGAAGTCTCCTGCTCAGCCAACTCAGATTCCTGCCATTGCTTTTATAATCTTAAGAGGGCATTTCAATGCAGCTCCAAAACTCTTGATCAATGCACCTGTGACAACCAGCATGTCGAATGACTTGGGGGCAAATGACACTGGTGTCCTGGAGAAATGTTTGTAGGTCTTGATACCCTAAATCATATTTAATTCACTTTTCCATGCATGATTTTTAAATTTTTATTATGAATTTTTAATGCACACAAAGTACATATATTAATATGAAGATTTCCATCGTCAAGATTCAAAGATGATTAGCTTTGAATTTTGTCAATCTTCATTCATTTCTACTGCCATGTATTTTGTGTTTTCTTGGCTGGACATTTTAAAGCAAATCCCAGACATAATGTCATTTCATCCATAAATATTTTAGCATTATGCAGACATTTTGTGCACATGTTCAGCAGGAAAACAGGGACCAGAGAATACTTTACTATAGTAAATCCTGAGAGTAGGGAGGCAGGGAGCGGCCAGACTCAAGCTGGGCTCAAGTGAATTTGAGTTTTCCCCATAAGAGAAAAAAACCGAAAAACAGTTGCTAGGAGCTTGGAGTCTTTGCTTTCTGCTTTCTTGAGTCATTATCTGAAGCATAACCTCACATATACTCAACAGAATACCAACTTTCATCTGGCAAAGGTGCATCTACAACTATAACCTAGAGATATCCAGCTGTAGTTGCTGATTTAACTCTCCTTCCTCAATAATTGATAGACAAGTAGACTAACAATCACTGAAGATCAATCAACTTGAACTGATCTTTAGAGGAAACCCCACCTGACAACACCACATACTCTTCTTGAGATGAACGCGGAACATTCACTGATGGACCAACCACCAAATCCGAAACTACTGAGGTCATGGGAAACATGTTGACAGACCACAAAAGGATTCAACTAGCATACTGAAAGATATGTGGAAAATCCCCAAATTTTTAAAAATTAAGCAAAATATATCCAGATAATCCATGAATCAAAAACAAACAAACAAACCCACCATAGGCCAAAAAAACAATACAAATTATTTTGAACTGTATGGCAAGGAAAACACAACATACCAAAATGTATGGGATATGGGTAGAACACAGTGTGTCCAAAAAAAAGTAACATTAAATGTATTTATTAGAAAAATAGAAAGTACTCAATTAACGATCTAAGCATCTACCTTAAGACGTCACAGGGTTTTAGAACTGAGGGGTGGGGGCAGATGGCTGAGCCTGGTGGGTATTAAGGAGGTTATGGATGGCACAGAGCACTGGGGGTTATATGCAGACAATGAATCATGGAACACTACATCAAAGACTAACAATGTACTGTATGGTGACTAACATAACAGTAAATAAATAAATCAATAAATAGGGGGAGGAGAGTAATCAGAGAACCAAAATAGTCAGAAGGAAGAAAATAATAAAGACAAGAACTTGAGTCAATAAGATGGAAAGTGGGGCGCCAAGATGCCTTGGTCGGCTGACCCTCAAACTCTGGATTTTGCCTCTGGTTGTGATCTCAGGGTGGTGGGATTAAGCCCTGGGGCAAGCTCTGAGCTTGGCAGGGAGTCTACTTGAGATTCTCTTTCTCCATCTGCCCCTCCCCTACTCACGTGTATGCTCTCTTGCTCTCACTGTCTCAAATAAATAAATAAATAAATAAATAAATCCTTTTTAAAAAGATGGAAAATGAACAGAATAGAGGAAAAATGAATGAAACTAAAAGTTCTTTCACTGAAAGAATCAATAAAATTTCACTTGAGCTAATCAAGTGGGGGAAAATGACCCTATTATCAACGTAAGAATGCTGTCATTCTTAGGATATCACTGCAGATCATACCAATACAGAGGAGTATATTATGAAGAAATTAATAGGAAGTAATTTAATAACCTGAATGAAATGGACAAATTCCATGGAAAACATAAACAACAAAGCTAATTCAATTAACAGTAGACAGTAAATACATTAGATACATCTTTATGTATTAAATAAATTGCCTCTGTAATTAAAAATTTTCTTGGGGTGCTTGGGTGACTCAGTGGGTTAAGCCTTGGCCTTCAGTTCAGGTTATAATCTCAGGGTCCTGGGATCGAGCCCTGCATCAGGCTCTCTGCTCAGGGGGAGCCTTCTGCCACCTCTCTCTGTCTATTTGTGATCTTTCTCTGTCAAATAAATTAATAAAATCTTTTTTAAAAATCTTCTTATAAAGAGAACTTGGGGCGCTTGGGTGGCTCAGTGGGTTAAAGCCTCTGCGTTCAGCTCAGGTCATGATCCCAGCATCCTGGGATCGAGCCCTGCATCGGGCTCTCTGCTCAGCAGGGAGCCTGTTTCCTCCTCTCTCTCTGCCTGCTTCTCTGCCTACTTGTGATCTCTGCTCTCAAATGAATAAATAAAATCTTTTTTTTAAAAAAAGAGAGAGAACTCAATATCCATTTGGCTTCAGTTGTTAATTCAAAAAAACATTTGAAGAAGATGTGATGTCAAATTCTGTGCAGAGCTCACAAACTAGCTTAGGGAACATGCCCCAATTTTATAAGACTAGTATTACTCTGATACCTGAACCAAAGACATTTTAAAAGAACTACAAAGCAATACCCAAAGAACACAAAAACCATTTACGAAATTCTAGCAAATCTAATTTACAGAAAGGATCATACATCATAACAATGAGGTTTAACTCAAAAAATCAAGGTCATTGTAACATTCAAAAATTAAATTCACCGTATCGACAGGCTAAAAGTAAAAAATGGTACCTTCATCTTCATAGATTCAGGAACACATTTTACAAAACACAATTCAAGATGGACACTGTTAGCAAATTAGGAATAAAATGTACTTTCCTCAGCCTGATGAAGGATGTCTAACCAAAAACCCTAGAGCCAGTGATGAAAACAGTGTCTTCATGTCTTCCTGGAGATCACGAACAAGGTAAGGATGTCCACTCTCACTTCTTCTATGTAACATGTCCTATAGGTCCTAGCTGATGCAACAAGCAAGAAAAAAGAAATAGAAAGCCTACAGATAGGAAAGGAAGAAGTAAAACTGTCTCTCTAAAGACGGATGACATAATCATTTATATATTAAATCCTAGGCATCTACAAAAGAAACCTATAAGAACTAAGTGACTTAGCAAGCCTGCAGGATGGGAAGCTAACATACCCCACAATCCTGTGTTTCCAAAGCAATGGATAATCAATATATACTAAATTTAGGTAGTTTATGAGGAGCAGAATATTTGTGTGATTTCAAAGTACCTTTGCCCTGATTACTTTTTAGTCACAATGAACAGGGAAAGGACAGTAACTTTATAGTAAGAGAAAATGGAAAATATCTTGACCTGGTGACCAAAATTCCTATTAACAACAAGAGGCCAAGAGAGCTCAGTGCTCCCTAATGGGATATCTGCAGAAGGACATGGTATTGGTCAGTAAAGTCTAGTAGAGTCCTACAGTACTCAAGTAAACTAATTAATCATTGATAAAATGATATTATGTGTATATGTATACACATACACAGATAAAGAGATTAATCAAAAGCGACAAAATACTATAAATTAATGAATCTGTTTAAAGGGTATTCAGAAATTCCCTGTCTTGTTTATGTAACTCTCTGTAAGTTGGAAATTTTTTATGAATGAAAAAGAATGGAGACACTTTCCCATGATTCATAAACTCCTAGAAGAAGGTCCACCAGCATGTTTATTTCTTTTTCCCAATTGGTGACATGTTGATACAGGTCAGCTTTCCCATGTTTGTGTCAGCATCTCCACTCAGGATGTGATTTTCCTAGATTCAGTGCAAACCAATGAAGAATCAAGGGGCAGCTCAGAAGCTGTTGCAAGGACATGGGTCTGGCGTCTTCTTGTCACTTGGACAACTTCCTTCCTACCTCTGAGCCTCCATGTCTTTGCTTAAAAATGGAAATAAACAGTAATAATATATCAACCTCGCGGGGCTGTTGTGAGAATTACGAGAGAAAGTACAGGTCCGTCCCTTTAACAGGCACCTAAAAACAACCAGCACCTGCTTCACTGCTTTCACTGTCCCCTGGGATGACACCAGGATCCACCCAGCCCACGCCTCTAGCATCTCCCCTGAGCTGGCTTCTGTTCTCTGATCTCGCCACTCTCCTTGTCCCTGATTACATCGAGACCCCTGTTCTTAGTGTCACTCTTCAGACACACCCTGCCCTGGGGTCTGTGTGGTTCTGTTCCCTGGTCCCAATGCCCCTCTTAGCCCAGACCCACACAGGGCTCCTCCTGTCCTGCCCCGAAGCCCTCAACTCAGTTGTCATTTAGCCATGAGGCTTCTCCCCCAAATTACAAAACAGAGATGGTACGAGCACTCATTCCCACTCCTTCTCTGCCTCTGTCCCTGTTTTGGTTTTTTTTTCCAACCCTTACCACATACAACTTCACTATAACTGTTCATTTATTTATTGTCTGTGTCCTTCTTTTCAAATGTCAGCCATTTAATTATAAGGACTTCTGTTTATTCGGCACTGTACCTTGAGCGCATAAATAAGTGCTTGGCACCGAAGAGATACTCCCTAAATATTTGCCAAATAAATACATGAAGGAACGGGAAGTCAAGCTCACACACATCTAGTGCAAATACAGTCACTGCTTCACAGATATTACCTTAAGTCCGTTTAATTAAAATTTTTTTCTCTGTTGACATCTGTCATTAAATATCTCCACTGCTTCTAAAATGCAATGAATTTAAATGTACTGGATTTCACAGTGGTCTTTGAGATCACTGGTAGATTATTTGACATGTGACAAAACCCGGCTCAGAGATCAGGGAGTCACAGTTCTGAAGAAGGAAAGGAGAAGGGGAAATACATTCCTCGCGCAGACATATTTGAATATTTGATCATTCCTTTCCCAGAGGTGCCACCTAATTATCAATACAGGTCAACTCCGCAATAAAGTTGGATTTTCTTTCTTACCCAAGTTGCAGATAATTGGCAGCTGTTCACTCACTTCTAAATATAAAACAGCAGGCTCCCGTTTCACATGCCACATCCTCTTACTCCAGAGAAGCAGAACACGTCTCAAAAACTCAGCAGTTGTGTCTGATGGGCAGTGACACCAGCAGACAGCTTACTGTCAACACCCAGGCTGACAAATGACGATCACGATCCCGATGCTGCCTGGAATCTGGGCCATCTGGGACCCTGGGCATCACAGGCAGCTTGTCCCTCCCTTGCCACTACTTCCGGCAGCTGTGGATGCCAGGCTTTGGTCCCGCCACCTGCACGGACAGACCCGGCACGAGGAATCGACTATTCCATCTCCAGGGCCAGGAAGATCAGACAGGCAACCCGCTCCCCTGGGAGGGTGTTGTGTGGGGCCTCCCTGGGAAAATTCTCAAGTCAGGTCTGAAGCTCCTGCTGGCAATTAGTTCTCCTTCTTGGAGACAAGGAGACTAACAGACTACAGCCCACTGGCTGTAATCTAAATGTGGTAGGCCCAGGCCCTTGAGTTCATTCCTGAAACACAAGTGAGGCACCAAACCTACGAGAAATTCCTATCAGAATTCATCCCACTTATGGGCTTATTTAGAAATGTTCCCTCTTGCTTTTTTGGACTGGTGGGAATGGATTACGGAGAACCCGGACTGTTTGTATTCTAAACCAGGAAGAAGCAAATTGAATGTCGGTTTCATTTACTGAGCCCCAGATCCCTGTCTCACAGAATATAATGAAAATGTTCAGCGGACTCTCCCCACCCCTATCAGCTTAGTTACTAGAAAACACATACAGAGGCCTTGGTGTAGGATCAGGGTGACAGGCTCCTGTCACTGGGCCCCAACACTGAGTGAGCCAGGTTGCTTCGGGGTATCACGACTGTACAAGCTATCGAAGATTCTCTCCTTCAGGCAGATGCTGGAAGCAGTACAGTAGGACATGGAAAATATCTGGCCATTGGAGAGGATACGGAGTAAGTTGCATCCCAATTTCTTGACACTTTTTCTATTTGGAATCTCAAAATTTCCACCCCTGGTGTAAAGTCTTTAAAGTTTTTGTCCAGAAACGGAAAGCAGCCTCAATTTTGAGAGTCCCTAAAACATCAAGTTCCCAGACCTGATGAGACTTGTGGTACCATCTCTCAACAGTACCCCACACGCAACAGAGATATTGTAGAAATGCATCTTGCATGTGCGGTTTGTGCGCACGGTTTCCTTGAGCACTGAGCGTTCCAAGTGTGAAGACTTTAGAAGAAAGGTTTTCTGTGTAGCTTTCCCACGGCACGATTGTTCCTTATTCGTTCACTGGCTTCTTTCTTCATTAAAACTTCACGAGTTATCAGGGAGGGTGTGTGGTGGTGTAGGAAGACAATGTGGGCTTTGGAGTCAGGGAGGTCTGGATTCGAATCCTTGGTGAGATAATTATCAGTCACAGTATCTAAAAAAGGCGATTTTCTTCTCTGAATCTCAGTTTTCTCATCAATAAGGCGATCTTGTTAAATTGTCCCTCCAGTGGATGGTGTCTCAGATGACAGATCAAATGTTTATAGTATAAAAAGTGAAAATGGCATTTTGCTCTTAGCCTAGTTATGTCCCATTACACAGGCCAGAAGAATTTTCTATTTCTTAAAGGCCTGCACTCCTGAGAGCCATGAACTACAAAGAAAATTCTCAAACATTCGCATCCAGAAATAAGCCACATCCTGATGCTCGTTAGCAAAGACAGGAATGACTTGTCTTTATGAAAACTGACAGCTCTTCTGCACTACCCAGAGAGGGGGCCGTACAGCGTGGTGCCGGGTTCCCACTGTAACTTAGAAGGCAGCTTCCACCATGTCCAGAGCCCTTGACGTCCTGCAAACTGAGGGGGATGTCCTCAAACCCCTTGCGGCAAGAACCCACATACGTGGCACCAACCTTGACCTCCATGGCACAGGACATCTACACAAGGAAAAGCGATGGCACCAACATCACAAATCTGAAGAGAGCCTGAAAAAAGCTTCTGCTGGCAGCTCGCGCCACTGTCACCCTCCAAACCACAGCTGGTGTCACTGTCGTGACCTCCAGGAACACTGGCCCGAAAGCTGTGCCCTGGGATGAGGATGGCGCTGGAGCCACGCCCACTGGGGGGCCGCACGCCTCAGGGCCTCTTCACGGAACAGATCCCAGGACATTGCCAGGAGCGCTGACCTCTGCTGGCTACTGATCCCACGGGGGACCACCAGCCTCTCACAGTGACAGCTTATGTTATCCTGTTTCCCACCACTCTGTGGGACACAGCTCTTCTCTATACTGTGTGGACACTGCCACTCCGTGCAACGACAGGGCAGTACACTGAGTGGGCGTGCTGTGGTGGGAGTTGACCTGGGACGTTCTGCTCATTATGGCACCGTCTCCCGTGAACCCCAGGCCAGGTCATGCCTGGTCTCCACTTCTACGGAGATCCTGAGGGGGTAGAAAAAGAAGAGCAGGCCGCTGCTGAAAGGCGGTGACTGAGCGCGAATTTCAGTTCAAGGACTGCTCCAGCTCCCAAGTTCACTGCTATGTGACCCGAAGTCACAGTCTGGTCTGAAGGCACATGTGCCCTCCCTCGGTCTCCCACGGTGGACTGGACCACAGGGCCCGCCTCTCAGGCCATTGAAGTGTGGCAACGACCACTGTGGGGTCTTAAGCGGCTCAGCCAGAAAAATGGAAGTAAGGTTGAGAGGAAATGCACAGTTTCTAAAAGCTATGTCCAAAAAATAAAAAATAAAATAAAATAAATTCTGACTCAGATGTAATCCAATCTGGACCGCAGCTGGACCTCCAAACATCGCCTTCTCTCTTCATCTGGGAGCCCACTGCTGGGAAAACAGGACTCCCCCGTGTATGTTTTATTCAAATTCCACTCAGTACTCAAAACTTGTGTATTAAGTTTGACTTCTCTGTTTGACTTTTAACAGGGAGGAGGTCTCACCAAGAGGCCCACACGGACGCCTCAGAGCTTGCGAGCTGCAATGCTTGAGAAGGGCACTTTACGAGCCTTGTGAGACCAGGCCTGTCTTGCTTGGCTTCCAGGGCGAGTCTAACCATGCTAAGGTGGTGATTCTGTACTTACTGAATCTGTTTCTAAACTGCTTTTTGTTTATTGCTATCTGGATCTCTGGTTTTATTTCTGCCTCAAGAATATGTAAGAATATGTGAATTAATTCTACCTAATGGATGCCTGGCCTCCTCGAGCAAACGAAAAGTGCAAGAGGCTGGTATGTCTCTCCATTCGGTGCTGTCAGTCTACACTTCCAGGGCCCGCTGGAATGACTGACCCCCAGGAGTACAAGTGGCCAAGACCAAAGGCCTGGCTCAACTGAATTGCTAAGAGAACCCCCCACCCCCGGGGAACATTCTGCACTTCTGGTGTTTGCTTTCCACTTCAAAAGACATTCTCAACTGCCTTGTCTGTGTCTGGTTTTCTGGCCAAGGTTGCTCACATATGCATTTGTACACTGTAATGTGACCTATGAACGATATTCCCGGTATGGTCATCCTGTGGGGGTCCGTCACGGAGAAACCTCCCTCCTTCTCACAGAGGACAAGTGTCGGGAGATACTCCTCCACAGCTCTCTTGCTGGGACTCATGCATGTGTTACTGGGTATGCCAAGCATGTGAGGCCCGGACTCCTCTCTGCCTGGGCTATTTCTCAGGGCTGTGGATGCACCAAGCAACCCTGGGGTATGAAGCAGTATCTTTCTCTGGAACAAAGAGCTAGGCTGCTTGCCACTTCCTTTAAGACTGGGTTCTCCAAGCTTAGTGTTCCTCTCCTATAATGTATACCACTGCCAGTGCAGATGCCTGTTTTGTCCCTGCATCTGCCCGCGGCTACTGGAGTTCAGAGAACCAAGAGTATGCGAATTCTCAGGCTACCACTCTTTCTTTAAGTCAGAAAGTCTTTACTTCTGAGCCAAGAATCTTGTGTCTTCTGTTAGCACTCATGAAACAGTGGCAAACTAACGTGTTAGCTTGCAAGTCAGATAAAATTTCACTCTTCACCATTCTTGGCAGAAACAGATGGCTTTGTAATATGGTCTGTAACTGCAACTCGCTGGGTCTATGGCCAATCTTTTGGAAGTACCCTTAAAGATCACAGGAAGATACAGGAAGATCCTGGAAATATGTCATTTGCATATGTTATAGAAATATCAAAGTCAAAAAGACAGATTATCGCTGAAAGGAAGGAAATGTGGGCACCTGGGTGGCTCAGTAGGATAGGCATCTGCCTTTGGCTCAGGTCATGATCCTGGGGGCCTGGGATCGAGCCCCGCCTGAGGCTACCAGCTCAGCCGGGAGCCTGCTTCTCCCTCTGCCTCTACCTCTGCCGCTCCCCCTGCTTATGTTCTCTCTCTCTCAAATAAATAAATAAATAAAATCTTTAAAAAAAAAAAAAGAGCAAGGAAATGTTTGCAAATACATTATGAGTTGAAACTTGTTTTGCTTGACTTGCAGAACAGAAGGCTCTGATTTATGGGTTGTGCAGCAACTATATGAATGAGCTAGAATGTATACCAAAGTAATGAAAATGTTGATTGCTTCTGGCTTTTCTTGAATACCCATTGCTACAGCCCAAGAAATCTGAAGTGTTCGGAGTGTGTGAATTGCTTTCTTTTGAAAGGAACAGGGAGTGCTTCTACTCCTAATCATGACAGATTAACTGGTGCCATGCGTTCCCTTCCACTGAAACAAGAAAACTGGAAAAAATATCTGAAACAGTGTTGTCAGACACTGGCGAACAAGCAGGCAATGCAAAACTGGGATCCCTGAGAGAAGGAGGGAAAGGAATGAGGACACTGCTACAATTAGCCTTGTTTGCTGCTGAGAGACACTCTCCACGCTGCGGCACATGGTATGGAAAGCAAAACAGAACAGAGTGGTCTCGCCGCGTTGAAGATACAGAGACTGGCATGCAGAGAGACAAGCTGCTGGAATTTCTAAAGCAGATTACTTGAGAGAAAGCTCTTCTCATATGAAGAAAGAACTGAAACATGTTTACATAGGGCTCCCCTTGAGTTTCCAGCTGAACAAATCCTCAGTAAAACATGTGGAGAGGAGATTTCCACCAGATAGTCAAAACCAAGGGGGGGCGGGGTGATGGACACTGGGGAGGGCATGGGCTATGGTGAGTGCTGTGAAGTGTGTAAACCTGGCGATTCACACACCTGTACCCCTGGGGATAAAAATAATTTATATGTTTATAAAAAAAATAAAAAATTATATATATATACATAAGAAAAGATAGTCAAAACCACAGTGGGCAAAGAGTAACTACGAGAGGGCTCTAAGCTGAGCCATTCCCAGAGATAATACAGCGTGAGGAGACTTCATGGTTTAGCCACAGTGGAGAGATGTTGCTGAATACTTGAGACGTAACAGTAGAAACCAAGGATTGGACACAGCCAAGCAACATGTCTAAACAAGACCTGAAGTAAAGACTTCCTATGCCAGCCAGGGCAAAGCTAAAAAAGAAGTCTCAGAAGAATCAAGTCGACCTCAAGTTAGCTACTCCACCCGTCTCAACAAATCTCAATATGCCTTACAGGAAGGCAACGGACATCAGACACTTGACAGCACAATGTTTAGAATGTCCAGCTTCAATGACAGAGGGATGTCTAAAAATTCCCACGTACATGAAAATTAAAATCCTTCTCAATATCTCGGGAAACAAAGAAGTAATCAGAAGAAAATTATAATGTAATTGAATGATAATGGAGATGCAACATATCAAAGTCTAGTTATATAAGTCATAACTAGTGAAAGATTGGAGGCTTTAAGAAATTATATTAGAAAAGAATAAAAAAGTAAAATTAATGACTTAGAGTTTTACAATTAGAAATTAAAACAAAAAGGCAAAGTAAACTCAGAGCACAAAGAAAGAAAATTTTATTTATTTATTTTCATTTTTTAAAGATTTTTAATTTATTTATTTGACAGAGAGAGAGAGAGAGATCACAAGGACGTAGATAGGCAGGCAGAGAGAGAGGGGGAAGCAGACTCCCTGCTGAGCAGAGATCCTGATGCGGGACCTTGAGATCATGACCTGAGCGGAAGGCAGAGGCTTAACCCACTGAGCCACCCAAGCGTCCCAAGAAAGAAAATTTTAAAGAGCAGAAATCAATGACATAGAAAACAAGTAAACAATAGAGAAAATAATGCAACCCAAACTGAGTTGTTGAAAAGACTGATAAAAGTGATAAACCTCTAGCTAGGCTGATTTAAAAAAATAAAAGACATTAATAATCGATATCAGGAAAATATAGAAGAAATTATGATAGATATTATACATTAAAAGGGTAACATGTAAACTATGAAGAAATCTGAAATCTTAGATGAAATGGAACAATTCCATGAAAGAATACAAAATGTCAATCAACACAAGAAGAAAATCTGAAGACTCCTATACCTATTACATAAATTTTATTTCCATTAATAAAACCTTCAAACCCCAGTGACTTTCATGGGTGAATTCTATCAAAAATTTAACAAAGAAATAATACTAGTTCTTACAAACAATTTCATTCTAGGTAATTCACTAAATTTATAGAATGTGATAATCTCAATAGATCCAGAAAAAATATTTGACAAAATCTAATGCCAAATTATGATAATAACTTCCAGCAAGAAGTAAACTGCCCCAGTGTGATACATGGCAGCCACAAAAGATGTACTGCAAACATTCTACTTAATGGTGACAACTGGACTTTCCCCTACAGTTAAGAGAATGTCAAGGACAACTACTTTCCAGGTCCATTCAACATTGTACTGAAGTAATAAGAATTTCAAATACTCAAGAAAAAACATAAAAGGCTTAAAGATCAGAAAACAGGTAAAGCTACCTCTAAATGCAGATGACAGATTATTTAGAGAAAAAAATCTTAGGAATCTGAAATATAACTACTAGAATTAGCAAGTGAATATAAATGGCTGTGGTATCCAGCATTAATATTAAAAATTAATCAGAGATGTCCAGGGAAGATGGTAGAGTAGGATAATCCTGGGTTTACATTTCTCCATGGATATAACTAGATACCACCTACATCAGCGTAAATAACCCAGAAAATTATGTGAAGGCTGGCAGAACACCCTCTACAATTAAATGCAGAGACGAGACCAGGAAAGGTGGATATACGGTCAGGAACCAAACTGACCCACAGGACTGTTTTCAGCAAAGAGGGACACTGCAGGCACGGAAAGGGGAGAGAAAGAGATCACAGCATGCACCTTAGGCACAAGAGACCTGTATGAATCTCCATGACACCTGGCTTTGAAAACCAGAGGGGCTTAACTTCTTAAGTTCTTATAATCAGTGGGGTTTGACATCTGGAACTTTATAAATCAGTGGGTGCAGCTCTGGGAGAGCCTGAAAGTGACAGGAAACTGAGTCCGTGCCTTTAAAGAGTTTGGACAAAAACAGCCCTGCTGAGGTACAGTGCAGAAGCAGGAGGGAGATTTATTCCTCGGGGCCTGCGCTGAAGGAGCAGGGATCTTTGGGAGACTTCTCCAAGAACAAAGGAGCTGGTCGGGGCCATCTTCATCCTCCACTCTGTAACCTAGATACAAGGACACCTGCAGGAATGAATGCAGCGGGAATACACTCAACCTAGCTCCCTAACAATTCCTCTGCTCCCACATGTTTCTTAAGTCTGACCCCTCCAACCTGGCCTCAGCAGGAATTTTCCTGGGAGGTTGCTGATGTTCTCCCATGCAAACCTTGCTAATACCATGCACCCCATCCCTGTGTTCTCCTGTGGAGCTGCTCCCTCCAACTCAGCCCTCTCCCAGAGCAGATGCATGCCACACTTCCACATTCTCCTGAAGATGTGCTACCTCCATCATACCCTCCATAGGAGTCCATTCAAAGTGGTGCCACAAATGTAACAGTGTGCATGGAGCCCTATCAGGCTCAAGCACCACTCCACACTGACTCCTGCCCCAGGGAGAGGGGAAGATAACCACATACACCAGTCCAACTCAGGCCCCCACACTGGGCTGGAGGCAGACACCTGGTCTGACTACAAGTCCCACCTACCAACAAAATCGTCTCAGGGGACAACACAGGGAAAGCGCCCCTGCAGTTCAGTGCTACTGCATCTCTGGCAAACACCTTGATCTGACTCAGCTTAAGACTCCCCAAGACGGCCCCAATCTGGCTCACTAACAACACAAGCACACCCACAATAGGCAAAGAATGCCACCGCATATAACTGGAATGAAGGAAAAAGGGCTCAGCCACAAAGCAGGGTAACATGCAACACACATACAAACACCCCTGAAAGCACTAAGTTCTGGTGAATAGGAGACACGGCACTACAGGGCACTCTAGGACCTCTTGTCCAAAAAGCCATGACTTTCGAGAGGAGGAGACATGACTGACCTTCCTAACATAAAGAAACAGACACAGGGAGTTAGGAAAAATGAGCCGACAGAGGAATATGTCCCAAATGAAACAAAAAGACAAACATCACAGCAAGAGACCTAAATGAAAGAGAGATAATATATCTGGTACAGAATTTAAAGAAATGGTCAGAAAGATACTCACTGGACTTGAAAAAAGAGTTAAGGACCTCAGTGAGACCCTTAACGAAGAGATTAAAACATAAAAGGGAGCCAATCTGAGATGAAGAACTCAATAACTGAAATTAGAAATACATTAGAGGGAATAAATAGTAGATGAGAGCAAGAAGAAGAGATCAGTAACCTGGAGGACAGAGTAATGAAAAGAAATCAAGCATGAGGAGAGAGGGAAGAAATGAAAATAGAGTAAGGGAACTTTTCATGCAAATAACATTTGAATTATAGGGATCCCAGAAGGAGAACAAAGAGAAAGGGGGACTCAGGGCGCCTCGGTGGCTCAGTCATTAAGCATCTGCCTTTAGCTCAGGTCATGATCTCAGGGTCCTGGGATCAAGCCCCACATCAGTCTCCCTGCTCAGTGCAGAGTCTGCTTCTCCCTCTCCCCCCAGCTCATACTCTCTCTTACTATCTCTGTCTCTCTGTCTGTCTCTCTCAAATCAATAAATGAATAATATCTTTTTTTAAAAAGAGGGGAAAAGGGGGACAGAAGATGTATTTGAAGACATAGTAGATGCATTTGAAGAAAAATTCCTTAATCTGGAGAAGGAAACAGAAATCCAGACCCAGGAGGCACAGAGAGCCCCCATGAAAATCAACCCCAGGAGGTCCACACCAAAACACATAGTAATTAATATGGCAAAAGGGACTGATAGAGAATTTTAAAAGCATCAAAAGAAAAGAAAACATTTACATACAAGCAAAGCCCAATAAGGCTACCAGCTGATTTTGCAGCAGAAACTTTGCAGACCAAAAGAGCGTGACATGATATATTTGAAGTGCTGAAAGATAAAAACCTATAATCAAGAATACTCAACCCAGCAAGGCTATCATTCAGAATAGAATGAGAGAGATAAAGCTTCCCAGACAAACAAAAGTTAAAGGAATTCATTACCACTAAATCAGCCTTGCAACAAATGTTAAAAAAGACTCTGGAATGGAAAGGAAAGACTAGAAGCAGGAGTAAAATATGAAGCATAAAAGCAGTAAAGTTATTTTTATCTATAAAAATCAGTCAAGGGATTCAAAAAAATAAAAGAATGTAGAGCATGACACTATATATCTAAAATGTGGGTACAAGAGGAGTAAAAATTTAGTGCTTTTAAAATGGGTAAGCACCTATCAATTTAACTGACTGCTATATGCCTAAGATGTTATTTATAAACCTAACGGTAACCACAATTCAGAAACTGGTGATATGCAAAAAATAAAGAGAAAAGAACCCAAGTATATCACTGAAGAAAGCCAGCAAACTAGGAGAGAAGAAAGCAAGAGAAGATTGGAACAGAGAAATACAAAAACCACCATAAAATAAGTAACCAAATGGCAATAAGTACACACCTATCAATAATTACTTTGAATACAAATGGACTAAATATTCCATTCAAAAGACAAGGTGTGACTGAATGGATAAAAAAGCAAGACCCATCTATATGCTGGCTACAAGACTCACTTCAGACCTAAAACACATGCACACTCAAAGTGAAGGGACAGAAAAGAATTTCTCATGGAGATGGGAAGTGAAAAGAAAGCCTCAGTAGCAATACTCATACCAGATGAAACAAACTTTAAAACAAAGGATGTAACAACAGATGAAGAAAAACACTACATAATCATAAACAGAATAATAAAACAAGATGTAAGAATTGTAAATATTAGTACCACAACATGCAGGCACCCAAATAGATAAAGCAGCTAATAATAGACATAAAGGGAATAATTGATAGTAATACAATAATGGTAGGGGACTTTAGCATCCCACTTATATCAATAGATGGATCATCCAAATAGAAAATCAACAAAGAAATAACGGCTTTACATGACACATTGGACCAGATCGGTTTACCAGATATATTCAGAACATTCCATCCTCAACAGCAAAATACACATTCTGTCAAGTGCACATGGAATATTCTCTAGAAAAGATCACATACTAAACCACAAAACAAATTCAGAATTCAACAAATTAAAAAACACTTAAGTCATACCATACCATCTTTTCTGACCACAATGCTATGAAACTAGAAAGCAAGCACAAGAAAAAAATCTGGAAAGAACATAAATAACATGCTACTACACAGCGAATGGGTGAACCAAGAAATCAAAGAGGAAATACAAAATGACAGAGAGACAAATGAAAAATAAAAACACAGCCATCCAAAATCTTTGGGATTCAACAAAACTGTTCTAAGAGAAAAGTTTATAGCAATAGAGACCTACCTCAAAAAACGAGAAAAATCTCAGTCAAATAATTTAACCTTACACCTAAAGGAGCAAGAAAAAGAACAACAAAACCCAAAACCAGTGAAAGGAAGGAAATGATAAAATTAGAGCAGAAATAAATGAAATATAAACTTAGAGGAAAGGAAAAAAAAAAAACAGCAGAAGAGATCAATGAAACCAGGAGCTAATTCTTTCAAAAGATAAATGAAGTTGAAAAACCTTTAATCAAATGTATCAAAGAGAGAGAGAGGACTCAAATAAACAAAATCAGAAAGACAAGAAATAACAAACACCACCACAAAAACACAAAGGATTTTATGAGAATATCATGAAAAATTATATGCCAACAAATTGGAAAACCTAGAAGAAGTGGATAAATTCCAAAAAATACATATCTCCCCAAAACTGAATCTGGAAGAAATAGAAAATTTGAACAGACCAACTACCAGCAATGAAATTAAAGCAGTAATCAAAAAATTCCCAACAGAAAGTCCAGGACCAGAAAGCTTCACAGGTAAATTCCACCAAACATTTAAAGAAGAGTAAATAAGTATTTTCTCAAACTATTCCAAAAAATAAAAGAGGAGGGAAAGCTTCCAATTCATTTGATGAGGCCAGCATTATGTTGTACCAAAATGAGATAAAGATACCATTAAAAAAGCCCACTATTTCTGATGAACACAGATGCAAAAATCCTCAACAAAATATTAACAAACTGGATCCAACAATACATTAAAAAAAATCATCCACCACAATCAAGTGGTATTTATTCCTGGGATGCAAGGGTGGTTTAATATTTGCAAATCAATCAACATGATGTATCACATTAGTAAGAGAAAGGATAAAAACCAAATGATCCTTTCAGTTGATGGAGAGAAAACATTTGACAAAGTACAACATCTATTCATGATAAAAACTGTCAACAAAGTAGGCTTAGAGGGAACATACCTCAACATAATAAAGGTCATATATGAAAAACCCACAGGTAAAATTATTCTTAATGAGGAAAAAACTAAGAGCTTATCCCCAAAGGCAGGAACAAGACCAAGATGTCCACTCTCACTGCTTTTTCTTTTTTTAACTTAGTACTAGAAGTCCTAGCCACAGCAATCAGACAAAAAAAAAGCAATGAAAGGAATCCAAATTGGGAAATAAAGCCTTCCTTATTTGCAGATGACATGATACTATACACAGAAAATCCTAAAGACACCTCCAAAACTTATTAGAATCAATACATGAATTCAGTATGGTCACAGGATACAAAGTCAACATAATACGTTTTGTATTATATTACATTTCTGTACACTAATAATAATGTAGCAAAAAAAGAAATTAAGAAAAAGATCCCATTTACAACTGCACCAAAAATAATAAAATACCTAGGAATAAATTTAACCAAGGAGCTGAAAAACCTATACTCTTAAAACTTTAAACACTGATGAAAGAAACTGAAAATGACACCAACAAATGGAAAGATATTCCATGCTCATGGATAGGAATAACAAATATTGTTTATAATGTCCATATTATCCAAAGCAATCTATAGATTTAATACAATCCTTATCAAAATACTAACAGCATTTTTCACAGGCCTAGAACAAATAATCCTAAAATTTGTGTGGAAACACGGAAGACCCCAAATAGCCAAAGCAACCTTAAAAATGACACACTGGACCAGATGGACCTCATAGATATATACAGAACATTCCACCCTAAAAACACAGAATACTCATTCTTCTCAAGTGCACATGGAACCTTCTCAAGAATAGACCACATAATGGGTCACAAATCAGCACTCAACTGATATCAAAAGACTTGAGATTATCCCCTGCATATTCTCAGATCACAATGCTTTGAAATTGGAGCTCAATCACAAGGAAAAGTTCTGAAGGAACTCAAACACCTGAAAGCTAAAGACCACCTTGCTTCAGAATGCTTGGATCAACCAGGAGATCAAGGAAGAACTGAAACAATTCATGGAAACCAATGAGAATGAAGACACTTCGGTCCAAAACCTATGGGATACAGCAAAGGCAGTCCTAAGGGGGAAATACATAACCATCCAAGCCTCCCTCAAAAAAATTGAAAAATCCAGAATATACCAGCTGTCTCTACATCTTAAAGAACTGGAGAATCAACAACAAATAAAACCAACTCCACACATAAGAAGGGGAATAATCAAGATTAGAGCTGAGATTGATGAGGTAGAAACCAGAGATACAGTAGAACGTACCAATGAAACTAGAAGCTGGTTTTTGAAAGAATCAATAAGATCGATAAATCACTGGCCACACTAATCCAAAAGAAAAGAGAGAAAGCTTAAATTTATAAAATTATGAATGAAAAGGGAGAGATCACAACTAACACCAAGGAAGTAAAAACAATCACCAGAAGTTATTATCAACAGTTATATGCCAATAAGCTAAGCAACCTAGATGAAATGGATGCATTCCTGGAAAACTATAAACTCCCAAAATTAAAAATGAAAAGCAAAACTGGAAGCATCACAATTCCAGACTTCAAGTTATATTATAAAGCTGTAGTGATCAAAACAGTATGGTACAGACACAAAAACAGACACACAGGTAGATACAAGAACAGAACAGAAAAACCAGAAATGAGTCCACAACTATATGGTCAATTAATCTTCAACAAAGCAAGGAAGAATAGCCAATGGGTAAAGGACAGTCTCTTCAGCAAGTGGTGTTGGGAAAACTGGACAGCAACATGCAGAAGGTTGAAACTGGACCACTTTCTTACACCATATGCAAAAATAAATTCGAAAGGGATTAAAGACCTAAATGTGATATCTGAAGTCATAAACCTGAAAGAAGAGAGCACAGGCAGTACTTTCTCTGACATTAGCTGCAGCAACCTTTTTCTAGATAGGTCTTCTTTGGCCAGGGAAACAAAAGCTAAAACAAACTATCTGGACTGCATCAAAATAAAAGGCTTCTGCACAGCAAAGGAAACAATGCAGTGAAAAGACAACCTACTGAATGGGCAAATGACATGTCTGATAACAGTTTAGGACACAAACTTTATAAAGAACTTCTACAACTCAACACAGAAGAACTTAAGTAATCCAATTAAAAGGTGGACAAAGGGAGCCTAGATGGCTCAGTCAGTTAAACTTCTGACTCTTAGTTTCGGCTCAGGTCATGATCTTATGCGTCATGAGACAGAACTCCACGCTGGGCTCTGCACTCAAGCAGAAAGTCTGCTTGAAGATTTTCTCCCTCTGGCCCCCCCCAACCCCCACTCCCACCCCACCCCCACCCCACCATTTGCATGCTTGCCCCCTCCCTCTCAAACATAAATAACCTTTAAGTGAATAAATAATTAAACAAATAAAGACACAAACAGACATTACTATACATGCAGATGGCCAACAGACACCTGAAAAGATTCTCAACATCTCTCATCATCAGGGAAATGCAAATCAAAACCACAAAAAGGTATCGTCTCACATCTGTCAGAAGGGCTAAAATCAAAACACAAGAATCAACAAGTGTTGGCAAAGATGTGGAGAAAAACGAACGCTCTTGCAATGCTGGTGGGAATGCAACTGGAGCAGTCACTGTGGAATACAGTAGGGGCATTCCTCAAAAAATTACAAATAGAATTACCAGATCTACCAGATGATCCACTCATTTCTCTACTGAATATTTACCAAAAAAATATGAAAATGCTAATTTCAAAAGATACATGCACCCCTATGTTTATTGCAGCATTATTTATAACAGCCAGATTATGGAAGCAGCCCAAGTGTCCATCGATATATGAATGCATAAAGAAAACATGAGCTACACACACACACACACACACACACACACACATACACACGCAATGGAATATTACTCAGCCACTAAAAGAATGAAATCTTGCCATTTGCAACAACATGGATGGATCTAGAGGGTATAATGCTAAGTGAAATAAGTCAGTAAGTAAGGAAAAACAAATACCATACGATTTCACTCATTTGTGAAACTTAACAGAACACATGAACAAAGGAAGAAAGACACAAACCAAAAAGCAGACTCTTAACTACAGAAAGCAGAGTTTTACCAGAATGGAGGCCGGTGGGGTGAAACAGGGAAGGGGACTAAGAGCACACCTACAGTGAGCACTGAATAATGCCGAGAACGGTTGCGTCACTATATTGTACTAATGCAACACTGTATCTTAATCACACTGGAAATTTGTAAAAATAATATGTTATATACCACCAGAAAACACTTGTGAGTTTTCAAAATTTTATTTACTATACAGTCAAAAACATAAAATATTCAGGGTTAAATTTGTCACAGTTGGGTATGACCTCATTGCTGAAAGCTACAAAATGTTCCCCTTCTGGGGGAAAATTAAAGCCCTAAATAAATGGAGAGAAATACCATATCCCTGGTCTGAAAGTAATGGCATGCTGATAATCATTTAACAATGAACTCCCGCCCCACAAAACAACAGGGGACTTTGCTAATTTCTTCCACCCTGGCCAATGTCAATCTATCAAATTTCTGAAAATTTAATAACTGTCTCTTGTGACTTAGTATGAGCTATTTTCAGCTTGCCAATGACCAAAAACTTAATGTTGTGAAAATGACAATCCTCCCCGAACTGATCAATCTCAGTCTTAATTGGAGCAAGTATTGTATATCAACTGACAGCTTAATTATAAAATGTATATGGGAATGTAAAGGAGCAAGAATATCCAGAACAATCTTGACAAAAAAACAAAGTTAGAGGACTTGAACCACCAGACTTCAAGAGTTACTTTGAAGGTAACCCTGACAATGGGATACTGGCCTAAGGGTAATAAGAAGTAAGTGGAGCAGAACAGAGAGCTCTAGAATAGACCAAGTCTGCATACAGTCATTTGACTTGCAAACGCCTTTTCAATACACAGTGTTAGAATAAATGGATATCCATATGGTCTAAAAGTAATCCTTGGCCCCATACGTCACACCATGTAAAAAGCAATTAAGAAAGATTAGAAAATAATAATAAACACACAAAAAATAATAAAATACAAAAATTAAACTTTAAAACTTCTGGAAGGCAATACAGTCAAAATCATTCACTATTTGAGGGTAGAAAAAGTTCTTCAGATACTGAAATCAATAAGGAAAAAAATGGCATCACCAAATTTGAAAACTTCTTTCCAACATAAGACATCAGTATGTAAATGAGTAAGCAAGTTCCAAGCTAGGAGATAATGTGCGTGAACTGTGTGTCTGACATGTGCCTGGTGTCCCACATACATGAAGAACAGTAACTCCATAGACAAATAACCACTTAGTAACAAGTAAATGATTTGAATTCATAAGCACATGAAAAAGTGCTTAATATCACTACGCATCAGGAAAATGTAAACTAAAACCACATGAGATTCAACCACATGTCTACCAAAATGGATAAAGTTTTATTTAATTAGTTAGTTAATTAATTAATTTTAACAAGATGGAAAACAAATTTAATAGACTTGAAACACCAAATACCAGCAAAGATGTGGAACAACTCCCATCCATTATTGGCGGGAGGATACGGTCGGTCCAACCACTTTAGAAAACCTTCTGGCTGGGGGCCTCTGGGTGGCTCAGCGGGTTAAAGTCTCTGCCTTCGGCTCAGGTCATGATCCCAGGGTCCTGGGATCAAGCCCCACATCAGGCTCTCTGCTCGGCAGGGAGCCTGCTTCCTCCTCTCTCTTGGCCTGCCTTTCCACCTACTTGTGATCTCTGTCTGTCAAACATAAATTAAAAAAAAAAAAAAAAGGTTCTGGCTGTTTTTTAGAGAACTAAGCATTTATTCTATGACTCAGCAATTTTACCTCCTGATATTTATCTAAAAGAAATGAAAAAAATATATGTCTGCAAAATGACTGGTATGAGAATATTTATAACAACCTTACTCACTATAGCCAAGACTTGGAGATAGTCTCCTTATTCACCGAAATGAGAATGGATATACGAATTGTGACTATTACCTAGTAATAAAAGTGAACAAACTACTCACACTAGCAACAACATGGATGTCTCAAAATATGCTCAGTGACCGTACTAAAGAGAGTGTACACTGAATGATCCCATTTATAGGAAGTTCTAGTCAAATCTAATCTTGGTTAGAAGAAAATCAGAGCAGTGATTGCCCCTGCAAGGTCAGGGGTACGGAGTGATGGGGAAACGCTATGAGGCAACTCTTAGGAATGATGGTGTTTTTGAGATTTGTGCATTGTGAGGTATGTAAATTTAACTTTCATAGAAAAAAATTAGAAACAAATTTTGAATTCTAGTTAATGATATGCAGCTGGAAGTACATGGTGTTGGAATGTGTTGGTTATTATAATTTACTCCAAAATGCAGCATAAACATAAGATGGACAAATGGACAGACATGTGTTGAGCAAATTCCTCGCTCTAGCTGATGCCCCTGTGAGTGGAATTTCAAAATAAGAAACCAGGTTAATTTCTTTATCCCAAGTAGTTACTGATAATGTAACAGCTTAGGGTACTTCGGCTAACCTGAGGAGAACACGTACCACTGCTAATACTTTACGTTGTCTGGATTAACACTGTAAGTACAAAGAATCAATTTATATCAAGTCAAAGGAAAGACCATCAAACATCTAACCCAGACCCAAGGCACTGCTAGCCTTAACTTCTTTATCAGAGCTGACCTCTTCCAGAGTGTCTTTTCTTCCTTTCTTAAAACACTTAATTTTACTTCAGTTTACCTCCCTGCTTGTTTGATATTCGTCATCTAGAGTCTAAAAATGAACAACTAATGCTTCAAAGGTAAAAAAACAAGACGGAATCATTCTGAATGCCACTCAAATTGAAAAGTCACGTTTCTGGGAACAGCCTCGTCGTCAAGGAGAAGCAACAAGAGTGATGGAAGGCTGGGACCAGCCTTGGTGGCCGTCCTCTCCTGCAGCTCTGGGACCAGCCTTGGTGGCCGTCCTCTCCTGCAGCTCTGGGACCAGCCTTGGTGGCCGTCCTCTCCTGCAGCTCTGGAGGAAAGAGGACCAAAGCGGGAGGGGGCGCTTAAGAATAAAACCAGCCTCCCAGTCTAGGAAAAGGCTGGTTGATCCCCAGCCATGGGATCAAGTCAGAGCCAGCACTCGTGTCAAATCCTCTCAGGCCATGACAGGTCACAATAGGAAACACGCAACCACAAGCCAACCAGCCAGTAACAGCAAAGCTAGCCAGTCCGGAGACTTGTCCTCAGGAAAGGCAAGGAAGGGGTCAGGACAGGCCCCAAACTTACCAGCGGGAGACTCAAACTTCAGCAAAATGCTGTTGTATCCCAGTGTGATCAAGACGGATTCCTTCCCCACGCGGCAACATTCAGTGTCTCTGTTGAGTAAGCATTTGAAGACACACACGCCATCGGCTATAGAGGATGGAAAAAAAAAGGGGTGGGGGGATTAGGAAAATCCATTTTTGAGCATTGTAAAAAGGTTCAGCAATGCCATCCCTACATTTCTCTCCTTTTTTCAAGGCTCCCCACTTCTTTTGTAATAGAATCCCTCGTGAGACTTCAGGCAGTAGGAGGATCCGAGATAAAACAGGAATTAACTGTGGCCCCCTAGCAGTTCTTCGCATGTGGGTTAGCCCAGAGTCAAAACTAACTCTTAGTGGCTCTTGTTTTTATGTCCAGGGCCCCACCCCCTTTAAACCTCCTATTCCCCAGTGGGTTTTGTATCTCTTGAAGGCATCCCGGGAGAGCCCAAGTAATGTCCCTCTGGTGATTCCTGAGCACTTAGTATATGCCAGAGAGCTCACTCGGTCTTCCTTGTAAGTACTGTCGCTGCCAGTGTTCCTGGGTAGAGGCAAGGCAGAGAGCTCAGGTCCAAATGTGCACAGCTAGTAAGGGCAGAACCAGGATTAAAGCCTAAGATTAAATTTGACTCTGAAGCCCATTGATGCTCTTACCACACTGGGCCAACGCAAGCGCAATAAAGAGGGTGCTTAGGTTCTGCAAGCAGGGCCCTCAGTGAGTGGCTAGGCTCTCACCAGGTTCATGCATGGGTAATTGGGAAGTAACTCGATATTCTTCCTTTTACAAGTTAAGCAGGCCTTGAGCACTGGGGCGGCTGTAGAGTGGTGGCAAAAGTAATAAACTTGGGGTTTGGTTTTCATCTCTGATATTTACTAACCTAGGAACTTCAATCACTGAATCACACTTAGCCACATTATTTCACTATGTAAAATAAAAGTATTGATATTTATTTTCCAAGCTTTTTGTGATGACTGAATAATAAACGTGAAAATAATTTTTAAAATCCTGATGATATGGTTGGGACTTTGGGATATATGTGGCTACGCTCGTTTCTCTCATTCTAGACCAGATCTTAGTTTCCATCCTTTATGCCTTCCATTTTCCCTTACAAAATCAAATTCAGAAAGTGTTTTAACTTTAAAACATTGTTATATATTGGGGCACCTGGGTGGCTCAGTGGGTTAAAGCCTCTGCCTTCGGCTCAGTTCATGATCCTGGAGTTCTGGGATCGAGCCCCACATCAGGCTCTTTGCTTGGCAGGGAGCCTGCTTCCCTCTCTCTCTCTGCCTGTCTCTCTGCCTACTTGTGATATCTGTCTGTCAAATAAAATCTTTAAAAATAGTTATATATAAAATTCTTTTATACAGGTATGTGGCCCATTCATATACACACATTCAAAACACACATACACATACACACACAGTAAAGATGACCAAATATTTTCAAATATTTTCATCCATTATTTCAAATGAATGAATACTTCCTGATGGAAGCTTTCACAAATAGTTTTCATAAAACATCTTGGCTGGTTAAAGAGTGCAGATGTTTTGAAAACATTTTCTTGGCGTAAAGCATGATTACAGGTTTAATTATTACAGCCCAGTCCATGTCTCAAAGGCATCAGTGTCTCCTTGCAGAGAGGCAGCTGTGAAGACATGCAGAAGAAGGGAGCTTGGGCTCTTCTAGACAATGTGTTTTCTTTAAATCACAAGAAATGGGTTCCCCCTCCCCCAACCAAGAAATCGGGATTTTCTGCACAGACCAACTGTTTTCTCATGGTGTTGGCGTAGGATGAAGGGCGGATGCTAATCTTCTACAGTACCTTGCGGTCTGTGAACTCTGTGCGGGCAGGAGTGATCTTATTTTCTTTTTTCAAATCATTATCTTTTCTTCTCTGAACCAAAACCCAGCACAATACCCCGTACTTAATAAGTGTTTTTTGGATCAGTGAAAGCGCTTCTCCATATATTGACTGTATGCCATCCCAGCAGCGATAGAAAGCTTCAAAATTTATCTGGTTTGGTTCTCCTAAACCAGATATGGTCAGAATTTTTTTTTTTATTTTGCGGTTGTTTGTTTGTTCTTTCTGTTGTGATTTGGTTAGGGTATAAAATGAGGTGCTGTTTTATCCTACTTTCAGAGGAAAACACCTGACACAAGTGTTATCTCAATTCTCATTTTCAAGATCATTCACAGAAATGAAGATAGTAAAATGCCTGCCCATATATCCTCCTTCCGACATCCTCTCCTATCTTCTGTTTAAATATGGGTGGAACAGGTCTTTTTAAGCATGCCATAAAAATCCAGTAAGTGCTGGTAACTACTTAATTTTTTAAAATCTACATTTGGCAATAAATAAATAAATAAATACATACATACTTTAAACAAAATCAAAAAGCAGTAAGCTGGGAAAATATTTTCAGCACACCCAATGAAGATTGAATTTCCCCAAGAAACAGTTTACTCTAAAAAAATAAGAAGAAGCAAGCATTCTTATTGAAAAGTTAGTAGAGGAATCGGTAGGTAATTGATAACTAGAAAAATGCCAATAGCAAAAAGAATGTAAACAATGAATTATAATAATATTCAAAGAAATGTGTACTAAAATAATGAGGTCTGAATTTTTACCTCTCACTGTCAATATTTTAAAAAATATATACTAGCAATATCAAATACTGGAAAGGGTATGAGACAACAGTGCATAGCAATTACTGGGAATATAAATTTGTAGGAGGTAGTCTGCCCATGGGGTTCAAAAGGTAAAGTCTATGTAATCTTTGCTAGACATTCTGCTCCTAATCATTTCCTCCAGGATACACTTTATCCCGTGTGAATGAGTGTATAGTTAAGGACGTTCATCTTAGAGTTGTTTACTGTCGTGAGAAAATGCAAAGAAGAGGAGTCTACCACTGCGTACGTAATTGGTTAAGTGGAACGTGAGACCCCCATGTTCAGGTTGCAAAACAGCATGTGTAATGTTATTGTAGCAATTTAATGTGTTTATCTTCAGAGAGAGCTGTTGAGAAAGAGACACACCAAGATGTCATCAGTGGTTTTCTCTGCACAGAGAGATTTGGGATCATTTTTATTTTTCCCTTTATAAGGTTCTGCCTTGTTTGAGCTTTCTATGAGACTATTTATTTTTAACAATCAGAAAATATAAGCAATCCAATAAAAGATATGCTACCATCACTAGTGTATTTTACCACAACTTCACTCGTGATGGGTATTACCATTCTTCTAATTCTCTTATGTATTAGATATTAACTGGTAGTTTACTAATTCAAAAATATTAATTTCGGAGTAAATGTAGCCAATTGATCTATGAATAAATGCACCTGACACAAGTGTTACCTCAATTCTCATTTTCAAGATCATTCATAGAAATGAAGATTTCGTCATGTTTCCTGTTTGTGGATCTTCTAACTGGTGCTGATTTCCTTTCCTACCCTTAGACCATGTTAGTACATAAAACAAACATTCTAGTTGACTTCCGTTAACTAACATGAGCAGTATTAAGTGCAGCTATCTTACGGTAACGTATTTCACCAACTGAGAAATGTGTCTTTCTAAATTTAAAGGATCTGTGTCAGAAAAATTAAGGAATACAATAAAGAGTTGTTGGGAACACATATAAATCCAAGACTGTGAAATACGATCACAATGATGACAAGTAAGGGTGACGTGGAGATCTAAGGTTCACATCTTTCTCCCAACCAAGTTATTATTACCATTTATGAGAAGTACATCTGCAGAACATTCTGACTCCTTACAAGCATCTCCTTTCATCTTTTCAGTGGTACAGAAGGCTGGGTGTTTCTGCATACTTACTGTCATTCTGCTTTTGAACAATTGCTTTGCTTACTTCATCAAAGGGCAAGGCCTGATCTGCCAGTAGTAGCGAAGTCACAAGCACTGTTAGGCCCATGTGCACAAAATTGAGGCAGCTTTAGAAAAGCAAAGAGCCTTGCTGTTCTCTTCCTGGGAAAATGCCACTTGCTCTCCCAGAAGCTTCTCAAAAGAACATCATGATGGTGGTGGTCCAGATGCCTGTTCTATCTTCTACTACTCTCATCTGAGAGGATTCCCAGAGACACACAAAGAAATCCATGTTCCATCCATTTTACAGGTAAACATGGAAAATGCCACAGAGTAAGATCAAGAGAATTGCTCTTGGCTCCATTAAACAATATTTCTCTTCTGCTCCGCACTGGCACCCTCCTCTTTCAGTCCTTGCAAATGCAAAAGACCTCCCCCCATATGAAAGTTACAATGCTGGCTGACCGAGAACTTTCCGTGTCAGCT
Source organism: Mustela erminea (assembly GCF_009829155.1). NCBI lineage: Eukaryota > Metazoa > Chordata > Mammalia > Carnivora > Mustelidae > Mustela > Mustela erminea. The sequence goes on from NC_045625.1 coordinate 86,257,918, forward strand.
ATGGTCTAGAACAGAGGTTCTAATATATATATATATATATATATAAAAGAACCTCTGTATATATATATATACATATATACACACACACACACACACATATATATATACATACATATGTATATATATACATACATATATATGTGTGTATATATATCTATCTATTTTCTTTTTCCTGGAAAGAGGAGTACTTATGGCATTTGTGACAGTTAATAATATGACATTGGTGCCAATTTTTTGCTAAGTGACCCTTTTAGTATTTTCCTCTCTAGAAATATGAAGTTAGGCTGCCTAAGGAATACATTTTCTAGAAATAGAGTGCTACCTGATTGTAGAGCAGCACCTCTATAGATGGAATAAAGTATATAGGTAAGTGTGCAGTTATTATTTCTAGCAACTTTAACCACAGGAAAGGAGTGTAAAGGAAAAAGGACAGGATTACAGAACCCCCAATATCTAATATTAAAATTGGCATCAGTGCTGATGGTATTAACCACATGGTTTCCTATGAGACATGACAAAAGAGCAATAAAGGATACATCACAGCTTCTCCCTCTCCTTTAGAGAATTTTGTGTTTGAAAGATTCGATCCTAGGCTCTCGCTCACTGAGTAAAAACTGAAAATGGATTGATTCAGGCTGAAGGGGCCAAGTGTGAACATCAGAAAAGAAATGAAGAGAACGGGAAGGTACATGGGAAATGCAAGACAGGGCTTTGGAGGAGGTTTCAGAGTTGAGAATCCGGTAGCATCCATGGGTGAGATAGAGACAAAGAAATGGAAGCCTGGCCATTAAGACATCAGCGTCAGAGTCCATAGTCTCCCATGGTTCATCTCCCCCTCCAATTTCTGACTCTGAAAAACAACTCTAAGGGTTTTGAAGGGGCGGGGGGTGGGTGGTTGGGGGAGCCTGGTGGTGGGTATTATGGAGGGCATGGATTGCATGGAGCACTGGGTGTGGTGCATAAACAATGAATTTTGTTACACTGAAATTAAATTTTAAAAAAATGGATTTAAAAGAAAAAACAAAAAGACCTCAGTGTCAGGAGCCCGAAACTATCATCACCCAGTGTGACTGCTGAAACGGTTGTTGTTGGTCCGGTTTGGGTTGGGTTTTTGGGGTTTTGTAGGGTGTTTTGGCAAATGCTAACTCCTTCCTCTACATGTTGTATTCTAGTTATACTAGATCTGCAGCCTGGCATTAGACAACCAGCACACAGTACCATGTCTCCCTTCAGCCACCATCCAGCTACGATCCCGTGCTCCCCGCCCGTTCCAAGTACATGCCTCTCTAAGTGTGGTTGTCCACAGTCATTGTCTAGTAGAATCTTAAAAAAATATATATATATATTTAAATATATATTTATATATATTTATTATATATAATATATATTATATATATATTATATATATAATGTATTATTTGTTTCAAGGGTACAAGTCTGTGATTCGTCGGTCTTACACAATTCACAGCACTCACCATAGCACATACCCTCCTCGCTAGTAGAATCTCTAGGGCTCAGGAAAACAAGTTCTTCAGTAGATTGCTTAAGAAGAGTCATGGGAACAACATTCCCTGAACTCTCACACACCAATCGTTGTCTTTGTCTTTTACATTTCTGAAGGTCAGGTTTTTCTGGATATAGAATCCCCGGTTCACATTTTCTTTCTCTGTGGATCTCTGGTACGTTTATCCATTTTCTTCTAGGGAACTGCGTTACCATCAAAAAGACTGATGGTAATCGGCTTTTCTGGCACTTGTGAATAAAATGCTAATGTTGCCCAGATGTCCAAAGGGTCGTCTCTTTCTTTAAAGTCAGTAATTTTTGCCAGAATGTGCCTTCTGCTAGCCATTCTACGTCCATATTTTCAAGTATAAAGTTATTCTTTCAATAGGTATTTTCCATTTTTTTATGTTGGCAAAATTTTCTCAATTATAATTTTTGTATTTGTTTTACATCTTTGCTCTCTTACCTTCTTCCCAGACTCTCGTGTATGTATGTGTTGGATCATCTGTGCTGAGCATTGATATTTATAACTTTCTTTTGACTCCCTTTTACTTCTTTTTACATTTAAATATTTTTCCATCTTTTCTCCCTTATTTGACATATTTCTTGTTGCTTCTAATTTAATCTTCACTTCTAAAATTATTTTACTTTTAATTATTTATTTCATTCCTAAGTATATTCTTGAATTCTATCCTTTTGTTTACGAGTTTGCTAATTCTTCTTTATGTTATTCTCGCGTGTCCTGTGTAAATTTTCTTAATTTCTCTGATTTTTAAAAAAAATTTAACCTTTCAGACACACTTTAGAGCACTTACTTTCCTAGCATGCTTTCACTATTGGTGGGGATGTTATTTTGTCCCTTCCTGCCTTTTTTCTCTGTATGGCATTTGACTGCAATACTTTTCTGTTGTTTATTTCTATGTGAATATCATTGTTTTTTATAGATTTTATCTATTCATTTGACAGACAGAGATCACAAGTAGGCAGAGAGGCAGGCAGAGAGAGAGAAGCAGGCTCCCCGCCGAGCAGAGGACCCGATGTGGGGCTCGATCCCAGGACCCTGGGATCATGACCTGAGCTGAAGGCAGAGGCTTTAACCCACTGAGCCACCCAGGCGCCCCTATGTGAATATCACTTTACTAAACTTTTATAAAGATGGTAATTGCACATACAGTTTTATAAGACACTATCAAATTGTTTTCCAGAGTGACTGTGCCGTTTCAAATCCCCATTAGCAATGGACGAATGATCCAGCTTCTCCACATCCTTGACAACATTTGGTGTTGTCACTATTTTTTGCTTACACATTTCTATCGTTATATAGTGTTATCTCATTGTGGGTTTAATTTGCAATTCCCTGATGACTAATGATGCTGAATATTTTTCACGTGCTTATTTACCATCTGTGTATCTGCTTCTGTTCATGTGTTTTACCCACTATTTTCTTTAACTGTGGGGCTTCCAGAGTTCCTCTTTTGTTCTAGATATGGGTCCTTTGTTATATATATATGTGGTTTGCAAGTGTTTTCTCCCATCCTGTAGTTTGACTTTTCATCCTCTTAACAGGATCGTCTATAAAAAGTTTTGAATTTTGATGAGACCCAATTTATCAAGTATTTCCTTTTATGGATCATCTTTCTGGGTCAGGTCTAAGAACACATTCACTGACGGCCTTGACCTTGCTCATTCTATGGTTTCATTGCCTTTTTTTTTTTTTAAAGAGAGACTGAGAGAGAGAGAACACGTGTGAGCAGGGTGGAGCCCGACATGGGGCTTGACCTCAGGATTGAGTCTCTCCACTGTAATCTCTCTTGCAACTACAAATGAGTTCACATCATTCCAAGCTTCCAGATTACAATTAATGAGGCACATGTGCAGTCACTGCAAAGCTCTGCTCAAACTTTCACAGGCCCCCCCACCCCCACCCTTCTACCCCACACACTGAATATTAAAGCACAGACCACTCCCGGAACTATAAACCCCTCAAGCCCCTTTTCTGCTTCTCCCCAAACAACCCCTAACCCCTACACATATGCTATATAGCCAAACTAACAACCAGCTGATCTCCAAAAAGGGTTCATTATCATGGAGGCAGTAAGGATATAAAGTTCAAGGGTGTGACTTCTGAAGGGATATGGCTCCCCTCCTGCTACTGAAAGTATCACCCAATTTATAAAGTCCATTTCATAGGCCACCACCTCCATGGTACCTTCCATGACTGACCCCAACTGGCATATGTATCTCCCTTACCTCACTGCCCCAAGAGCTCTTCATACCTCCCTTATGGCCCTCAGCTTCTTCTCTAATTGGCACCTGCATCTTACAAATTTTGTAAGATGTCACACCATTCGTGCGCAGGAACTGGGATCTCTCCATCCCTGATTTCCCTGAAGGACCTGGTACACAGCAAGGACCACAACTGCGAACACGACTGGAACCACCACTGGCATCACTCAAGTTCAGAGTCATTCACTCCGTTCAAGCTCATAGACAATCTGCCATATCCATTGTTAAAAACAAAGTAAAAAGACAAACTTAGCTCATCTTTCTAATCTTTGTAGCCTCTGAATCAGCTTTAAAATATTTTTTTCACCATTTCCTCTTTGCTTCTGTATCCTTTTTTCTACACATGACCACAGCAGAGAGAACAAAAAAACACTGAAACTCACTCCATAATGAAATATTAAACACCTCTGTGACCAATATTTTCAAATCAGGAGGAAGTAAGTTCTCATTCTGTCTTTAATGAAATAGTATGCCACTTCCCTAACAGCTTCCCTAGGAGGTTACTGCTCCCTCAAATTTATTTACAACGCTTGTCTGAGTGATCCTTCAGCTCCCCCTGCCATTTCTCAAGGTGGGAAAGTGACTGGGAGTCAGGGACCCCTAGGTTCTAGGGAAATAGCAGCAGATCTTGTTCTTTTTTTAACCTCAACTCTTTCCCACCACATACAGGTTTCCTCCTTCCAGCCCGCACACCACCCAGCATATAGAATTGATCCGTACATATCAAATTAAAACAAGTAAGTCAATGCAGCCACAGAAGTAACTTTCTAAACAACATGAAAAAAACAAAGAAGATGAAACATCAGAACATTACAGATACCAAAGGGTCAACTGAACTTTGTCAGAACCTGGCTTTTTAAAAATTTTTTCTAGTTGTCTTTTTTCCAGCTTTGGCAAATGGTTGGGATCTTTTGGTTTATGAAATGTTTTTTTGGTTACAATATGAGATTAAGAAAAAAGCTGACTTCCTCGTTTCTCCATAAAAATGCAAAATCCTCCTACTCTTCCTAGAGAAGTTGCTTCTCTTAGAGTTAAATTTAATTTCACTGTGAATGTCTCTTTAGGGTAACTAAATACCATGGAGTCTACATTCTGTCTAGGCAGCATTTTCTCAGATCACTAGCTTTCTCCTTGTGGTTTCTAAAGACTATAAACTGTCTTCTCGTTGTCATTCAATTGGGGATAATTGCTCCAATGTGGATTTACCAGCTATGACAACAAAAAAGTGGGAGCTTCCCAAGAAAGGGTATAAAATAACAACTTTGCTGTCAAGGGCTGTTCTCGGGATTCATGTTTGTTTTCACCGTACGGCAGATGTTGTGGAACCAGATGTGTGCAAGCCTTGGTTCGGGGACTCGTTCAAACACGAGGCTAACATTTACGAGCATCTGCTAGAAGCCCGTCACTGTTGACTGGCACTACGGGAAGATGCAGAGAAAGATAAATAAACTGTAGCCCCAGCCTTGAGAGAGCTCACGGTGCAAGAAGAGGTCTGCTCAAATGCTACAGAACCCCAGGAAAACAAGAAACGACTTTTGCCCACGAGATTTTCTACAGGAGACATTATTCTGGACCTGAGCCTCAGAAGAAAAAGTGAGATTTGCCAAGGAGAAAGGGATAAAGGAGGGAAAGGTCATCCCAGTGAGTGGGGAAGAGCCCCGGTCAAGGCTGGTGAAGGAACACGCCATGCCTAAACAGGCCGACCCGGAAATGAGAAGTGGTCTTGCAGGGCTTGCAGGTGGACTAGTAAGTTAATACCTCAGTCTGCACTGGAACAGCGGGACGGGGACCTGCTTGTGTTTTCAACTCCTGCAATTAACGTCGCCATTTTGGTTGACGACAGTTGCTCAGAGGAAACACAAGGACAAATGGGGCGGCTGGCCATCCTTTGCAGGGTACCTTCATATCCTTTCTCTCATCTCTTCCTCCCTGCTGGTCCTACGGCAGGGCTCCTTATGCCTCTTCTCTAAACAGCAATACTGAGGCTGAGAGTTCCAGGGCTATTTACTTAAGCTCCCCTCGGTCTGGACTGCTACTCACGGTTCCACATCATGCAGCTCCCTGTGACAAGTAAGAAAAAAAGAGGGGAAAGACAGATAAAGGCATTTCAAAATTTCTCAATACATGCGTTCTGAGATCCTGTTTTCAAAGCAATGAGGTGTAAATATTCCCGGCTTTAACTACTAAATCTTAGCTACTCTTAAAAGCCTACTTCAAACTCCAGCGGCCATACATTAATTGACCACATATGCATGCATTTATTTCTGGGATCTTAATTCTGTTCCATTGCCCGAGGCTTCTGCTTTTAGGCCAGTACCATACTATTTTGACTACTGCAGTTTTGTAGCACAGCTCGAAAGTAGGAAGCAAGATGCCTCTGGCTTTGTTCTTTTTGTCAGGACTGGTTTGGCTATTTGAGGTCTTCTGTGATGGCATGTAAGTTTTAGAATTGTTTTTTTCTACGGCACCTGTGTGGCTCAGTTGGTTAAGCATCTGACTCTTGATTTCTGCTCAGGTCATGATCTTGGGTTCATGAGATCAAGCCCTGTGTCAGCTTCATGCTGGGAGTGGATCCTGCTTAGGATTCTTTCTGTCCCTCCCTGCTCCCCCCACATGTGGACATGCATGTGCTCCCCCTCTCAGAAAAAAAAAAAAAAAAAGGAATTGCTATTTCTACTCCTATAATGATGCCCTTAGAATCTTGATAGGGATTATACTCAACCTATAGATGGCTTTGGGAAACATGGACATATGAACAATATTAATTCTTCCAATCCATGAACGCCGAGTATCTATTTATTTCTGTCTTATTCACTTTCTTTCATCAGTGTTTTGTAGTTTTCATGGTGGAGATCTTTCCCCTTCTTGGTTAAACTTATTCCTAAGTATTTTATTGTTTCTGATGTTATTATAAACAGGATCATTTTATTTCTTTTTCAGATAATTTGTTGTCAATATAATAAGTGTCTTTAAAATAATGAAAGAGGTACATGAGTGAACTGGAAAAGAGCCAAAGAGAAATTTTAGAAGTTAAATAAAAAAAAAACTAAAACAAAAGATGAGTTTAAAAACAGATTAGATACAGCTAAAGAAAGAACTGAACAGAAAACACATGTTGGGTGACCTTCTAGATTGCCTCAGAGAAAAACAAAAAGACAGAAAACATGAAATCAGTTAAGAAACTGAGGCCATAACAGGGAGATCTAATCTACACTTAATAGGAATTCTAGGAGAAGGGAATAGAAGGACTAGGGGAGGAATAATACTTGGGAGTATAATGGATGACAATGTGCTGAAACTTGTGAAAATCTGCATCACCATATACAAGAAGCAAGAGTTACCATCAGGGTAAAGGGAAATAAATTCCGTATGTAGAGACACTGGTAAAACGTCAGTATACCAAACAAGGAGAAAAATCATGAAAAAAGCCAGAGTGTAAAAAAAACAAATCGACTTATAGAAATAAAAATTATCCTGACAATTGCTAAAAGGAAAGAAGTTCCTTTTGTGTTCCTATCACAAACAGTTTTCAGAATCAGAAATCAAAACGTATTTTTTTTAATTTTCTAATTTTTTAATAAACATATAATGTATTATTAGCCCCAGGGGTACAGGTCTGTGAATCGCCAAGTTTACACACTTCACAGCACTCACCATAGCACACACCCTCCCACCCAATGCCCATAACCCCGCCCCTTCTCCCTCCCCCTCTCCCCCCAGCAACCCTCAGTTTGTTTTGTGAGATTAAGAGTCACTTACGGTTTGTCTCCCTCCCAATCCCACCTTATTTCATTTATTCCTTTCCTACACCTAGACACTCAACTTCCTCATATCAGGGAGATCATATGATAATTGTCTCTCTGATTGATTTATTTCACTCAGCATAATACCCTCTAGTTCCATCCACATTGTCACAAATGGCAAGATTTCATTTCTTTTGATGGCTGCATAGTATCCCATTGTATGTATATATCACATCTTCTTTATCCATTCATCTGTTGATGGACATCTAGGTTCTTTCTATAGTTTGGCTATTGTGGATACCATATTTTTTTTTTTAAGGTGACACTCTGGCTCAAAACTAAGTTTAGGTTTTAAACCATGCTCTTTTTTTTATAAAATTATTGACCTGAAGGACACTTGAGATCATTCCATCCAACTCACTCACTCAATAGTGAGGGCGTGCAGCCCAGGTTGTAAGTTCTCCAAGACCTCACCATCAGTTCACAGCAAGTCTGGTACTAGAACTTCATCTTCCTTTAACCTCCCTGCAAGTGGAAATCTGCAAAGTCGGGATTATCTTTAGTCCATTACATTTGCCTTACAACACTGATTCCAAAAACCTTAAATTATCAGCCAATTCATACATAGGCACATTCATGCCCACAAACCCTCTTGCACATACTAATCATAATACCATAGATTAGAAAACATACCAAAACTGGTCACGGCTTCTCAAACTCTTGGCAAATCAGAAGCAGCTCTTATGATGGAGTTCAGATAGGAAGCTGCAGATACACTCCGTGGTGACTAGTCTTTGCTCCCCAGTGCACGACTCTGCACCAGACTCCCCTACACGCACATAAATGGCATTCCCATTTCTCAGCATTACTGAAGTTCTACTGGCTATTTCTGCCTGGAGAACTCTGAGAACACGCTATCACCTTCCTTATTATTTTCAGGTGGTAAGTAAATTATTTGAGGGTCCAGATTCTGGACGTGTGGAAGACTCACACATTGAAACAGAGGTATACTTGGAAAAATGAAGCCCAAAGCATCTCTTTACCAAGTAAACAAAGAATCTCTTTCTGTTAGTTAAGCCTAGAATTGGAGAACCAAAAAGAACTCAAGTTCCTGTATATTGCTGCCACTCCAAGGAGGTGCAGGGATGGACCAGCAGCCTTAGCGTCACCTGAAGTCTGTCAGAAGCAGAGACTCTCAGGCCTACACCCTGATTCTAGACCAGACTGTGTATCTTACCAAGACCCCAGGATGACTCATGGCCAAGAAGTCTGAGGGACTGATCTAACCACCCAAAAATGAGAATTCCCCACCCTACTTTTATGTCACACCACATATTTCTTTATCTTATTCCTTCCTTTCATTAATTCCTTTATAGAACACATGACTATATTCTCAGCAGCTTCGTTAATTAAAAAATAAAATTTCTAGATGTGAGTAGTAGACCTCAAAACACCATTAAAATGATTAGGCATTGGACTACATCTGTTTCCCATGCAAAAGGAATTTCTAACGCCCCTAAAATAAGCTTAATTCAATGACTGCTTGATCTACCCTGGAGAAAGATAGGATTTAATGTTTTTGCTCCTTTGTGTACATAAAGGTAAAACAAAGAACTGATCTAATAAAGTATTCAGTGAATTCAGCTCTATGTTCCACTGGTTTTCATAAAAATCAATGATTTAGGAAGGATTTCCCATTTTCCTTAATGCTATTGATTTTCTTCTAAGTGCAAAAGCAGTTAATATCTTATTTTCCTAAGTGGTATAATAAGCCAACAAGAATTTTAAAATGTATTTTCTATATTCTTTTACAAGTAGGGAGCAACTAGGAAATGAAAGCAGGTGATCTTGCTTTAGAATTTTCCAAGAAATGCTAGGTTTGAAGAAAGGATGACAAGATGGGGAATAGAACCCTCACAGGCAGTCAAATGATAATTTTGCTTCTACCTTCACTTTATAAAGAAATCAAGAATTCCTTTAGGAGACTGGATCTGATGTAGCACTTGCATTTTTACTGCAGTCACAGAAAGATTCTTCAATGTCTAGATCAGCATGTTTTGTAGAACACAATGCAAGTCTTCAAATAATTTGAATTACTTTGTAACTTAAGAAAACACAAGTAAGTGGGGACAAAATGGTTTGTTCAATGGTTGTTTTGAGACAACTGGATAAACATTTATGGGATAAAAATAGTTATATATTTACCTCTTATTCTTAATTATAATTATATAATTACTATTATATAAATCATTAGATAATTAAAATATAATTAAAATAATTATAATTAAATATATAAAAACATCTAAATAAATATAATAAAATATAATTTAAATAATTATACAAATTATCAGATTAAATATTTATTTTTTAAAAAAGAAAGCACAAAGAAAATAGAAGAAAATATAAACTGCTCTATAACCTTGGGCTGTAGAATATTTGGATACATTTTTCAGGTCTTATATCAATGACAGGAGCCATGAAAATAAAACCAAATACATGTGACAATCTATTTTTTGAAGCCATGCAAATTTAAGACAAATTACAAACTGGAAATATGCTATAATATTTAATAAAAGGGTAATATATTTAAAGATCCACAAAGAGATAACTAACATTGCTACCAAATTTGTGAAGATATTTTTCTGTCTTCAGTGAATGTGGGTTTACATAGAGAGAGGATATCCTTATATGATGACAGTGTAAAAGAATATTTTAGAAGGGGAATTTGGTAATGTATATCAAAAGTTTTTTAAATACTCATGCCCTCTGAACCAGTAATTTCAGTTTGATGAGTTTACACTTAGAATATAATAAAGATAGTGTGAAAGATTTAATTACAATTCTCGCCATTGTAGTGCTGCTTGTATTTTTTAAAAACTGGAAAAACTTAAATGTCAAGTAATGGGGGAGTAATTAAGTAGATCACAGTAATCTATATGGGAACACCATGAAATTGCCGAAACTGTTAATGTGGATGGTTGCTCCTTATGTATTTTAAATGAAATTTTTAAATGAAATGTTTTGCATAACTCTGATTTTATAAAGAAAAAAATTATACACCTAGAAATATCTGTAAACATAGGCATTGAATCTTTAATAGTGTTTTTTTTTTATTTGATAGGTAGAATTGTGGTTTATCTTCTTACTTGTCCCCATTGTTTCAATTTTTCAGTAATAAATATGTATAGCTTTTTAATAAGAAAACAAGTTATTTTTACAAAAAATGAGATAGTATGTATCTCATATGCCTTGAAGTGGTAATAATCACCTAATATTATACTGAATTGAAAGGCACAGGAAATGAAACGTGTGCATGTATATTTCAGTGCACTGAAACTGTACTCTAGGGAATTACTGGGATGTATCTGACACTGAACTCAGTAAGTGCACCATAAAGAATGAAAGCATCAAGACTGAGTGTGTTTGTCTTCCCACATCTCCCTAAAATGGTTTCCAAAGAAATAAATGTAAGTTCATAAATAGTAATTTATGCATATCTTCCTAACTCACTATTATTTTAAAATACCATGCTGTATGTTGAGTAGTAAGCTTTCCTAACTTGACCATCTGCCTTTCTTTTTCCTAACTCAATCTGTATCTGTTTAATTTTTCTGATAAATCCGGAACTTGATACTGTGTACTGATGACAGACTCTGTCCGCCATTTACACTAAGGCCACCCTCTGAAAAGTACTGCAGGCAAGAATTTCTTCCTCCTATATCTCTCTCCTCCGCCCTATTTCTAACCTAAAGTTCCCATCACTGAGACACGTGGTGAGGACCAGTCTTCCCACCACAGACCTGCAACACTTGAAATACTAGCCTAAAATCCATGTACAGATACATATATGTATACTCATTAAATATACTATATATATATCTCTGGTCTTAAAGTAGCTGACGGGAGAGAAAAAATAATGTAATTTGGAATGTGTTTACTGTCCAATTATCAAATCACACAAAAATTTTAACTTAGGTTTATTTAATGTATTAGACACTACTGTTTATACAGCAGATTAAAGCATGCCCTAATTTCTCCATATTGACAGTCCTGTGTGAAATATTTCTTAATATAATGAGCCCTTAAATCACTCTGGAAAGGTAATTTAAATTAAAAAAAAATTATTCTCCATCATGGACCCACATATAGAGCTCAAATTTATTATTTTTTCATATATATATATATTTCTTCTTTATATTTTTTCCTGGTATTTTAACTTACTTTCTCAAGCTGGTCTTCAGTCCTTATATAAAGTTACACACACAAAATTAGCAGGAATGCTAAAGGGCACAAGTTCAATTCAGAAAAGCCAGCCCTGAGAAATGTTAACGATGTTCCAGACTCTGCTGTGTTAGAAGGTAACAAAGCTCTCCTGCATCTAGCATGCATCAAGGCTTGCTACCTGAGAGCTGAAATGCCTTCAGGTCACTAAAAGTATGATCTTGAGCACACCATGAGTAAGTCTGCTTTTCACCAAGGATTTTTTTTTTTTTTGAGATGTAATTCACATACCATAAAATTCACCATCTTAGACTAAAATATAGTGCTATTTTTAATTCACAAGGTCGTACAACCATCTTTATAAAATTTCAGAACATTTTCATCACCTTAAAAACAAACTCTATACCCATTAGCAGTCATTCCCCATTTCTCGCTCCCTCCAGTCCCTGCCAACCACTAACTTCCTTTCTGTCTCTATGTTTTTACCTACTCTGGGCTTTTCAAATGTGAGCTCAGTGTCTGGCTTTTTCCACTTAGCATACTTTGTTCAGGGTTCACCCATGTTATGGCATGTACTAATACCACACTCCTTTTGATGGTCAAATAATATTCAATCATATGGGCAGATCACAATTTTTCTCTTCATTAGTTTATCCACTGACCAGCTAGGTTGCTTCCATTTTTTATTATTATCATAAATAATGCTGCTATGAACATTCTTATACAAATTTTTTTTTAGAGTATGCTCTCACTTCACTTTTCTTGGTATACACCTAGGCATGGAACTGCTAGGTCATATGGTAACTTTATGTTCAAATTTTCGAGGAACTCTCAAACTGTCTTCCATGCCACCTGCACGATTCACATTCCTACCAACAATGAATGAGGGTTCCAATTTCTCCACATCCTCTCCAACACCAGTGTTATTTGGTCTTTTTGTTATTACTATTACTGCAGTTATTATTATCCCTGTGGGTATGAATGGTATCTCACTGTGGTTTTGATATATTTATTTCTCTTATGACTAATGATGGTTAAGCATCTTTCCATGTGCTTATCAGCCATTTTATATCTTCTTTGGAAAAATGTTCATTTAAATACTTAGTTCATATTTCAATTCTGTTGCCTTTTCATTGAGTCATAAGTGTTCTTTATATAGTTTAGATCCTAGACTCTTAACAGATACATGCTTTTCAAATATTTTCTCCCATTCTGTGGGTTGTCTTCTCATTTTCTTGATACTCTTTTGATGCAAAAAAGTTTTTAATTTTGGGGGCGCCTGGGTGGCTCAGTCGGTTAAAGCCTCTGCCTTTGGCTCAGGTCATGATCCCAGAGTCTTGGGATCGAGCCCCACATCGGGCTCTCTGCTCAGCCGGGAGCCTGCTTCCTCCTCTCTCTTTGTCTGCCTCTCTGCCTACTTGTGATCTCTCTCTGTCAAATAAATAAATAAAATCTTTAAAAAAAAAAGTTTTTAATTTTGATCAAGTCTAATATGTCTTTTTTCTTTATTGGCTTTGCTTTAGGTATAACATTTAAGAAACCATTGTTTAATCCAAGGTCACAAGATTTAAGCCAATGCTTTTTTTTCTAAGAGTCTTAGAGTTTTAAATCTTACACTTTTATCCACTGGAAGTTAATTTTTATATATAGTGAGGTGATCCAATTTTTTTTTCTTTTTTTGGTATGTAGATAACCAGTTCTCCCGGTACTATTTGCTGAAAAGATTATTCTTTCCCTCATTTAACTAACTTGACTGACAACCCTTGTCAGAAATCAATTGATCACAGATGTATGGATTTACTTTTTTTTAATTTTTTATTTTTTCAGCGTAACAGTATTCATTATTTTTGCACCACAGCCAGTGCTCCATGCAATCCATGCCCTCTCCAATACCCACCACCTGGATCCCCCAACCTCCCACCCCCCGCCCCTTCAAAACCCTCAGATTGTTTTTTAGAGTCCATAGTCTCTCATGGTTCACCTCCCCTTCCAATTTCCCCCAACTCCTTTCTCCTCTCCATCCCCCCTTCTCCTCCATGCTATTTGTTATGCTCCACAAATAAGTGAAACCATATGATAATTGACTCTCTCTGCTTATTTCACTCAGCATAATCTCTTCCAGTCCCATCCATGTTGCTACAAAAGTTGGGTATTCATCCTTTCTGATGGAGGCATCATACTCCATAGTGTATATGGACCACATCTTCCTTATCCATTCGTCCGTTGAAGGGCATCTTGGTTCTTTGCACAGTTTGGCGACTGTGGCCATTGCTGCTATAAACATTGGGGTACAGATGGCCTTTCTTTTCAGTACATCTGTATCTTTGGGGTAAATACCCAGGAGTGCAATGGCAGGGTCATAGGGAAGCTCTATTTTTAATTTCTTGAGGAATCTCCACACTTTTCTCCAAAGAGGCTGCACCAACTTGCATTCCCACCAAGAGTGTAAGAGGGTTCCCCTTTCTCCACATCCCCTCCAACACATGTTGTTTCCTGTCTTGTTAATTTTGGCCATTCTAACTGGTGTAAGGTGGTATCTCAATGTGGTTTTAATTTGAATCTCCCTGATGACTAGTGATGATGAACATTTTTTCATGTGTCTGATAGCCATTTGTGTGTCTTCATTGGAGAAGTGTCTGTTCATATCTTCTGCCCATTTTTTTAATATGATTGTCTGTTTTGTGTATGTTGAGTTTCAGGAGTTCTTTATAGATCCTGGATATCAACCTTTTGTCTGTACTGTCATCTGCAAGTATCTTCTCAAAATTCCACCAGTATTTTTCAAAGAGCTGGAGCAAATAACCCTAAAATTTGTATGGAATCAGAAGAGACCCCGAATCGCTAAGGAAATGTTGAAAAACAAAAATAAAACTGGGGGCATCATGTTAACTGATTTCAAGCTTTACTACATATCTGTGATCACCAAGACAGCATGGTACTGGCATAAAAACAGACACACAGACCAGTGGAACACATTAGAGAGCCCAGATATGGACCCTGAAGTCTATGGTCAATTAATCTTCGACAAAACAGGAAAAAATATACAAGGGAAAAAAGACAGTCTCTTCAATAAATGGTGCTGGGAAAACTGGACAGCTATATGCAGAAGAATGAAACTCGACCATTCTCTTACACCGTACACAAAGATAAACTCAAAATGGATAAAAGATCTCAACATGAGACAGGAATCCATCAGAATCCTAGAGGAGAACATAGGCAGTAACCTCTTCGATATCAGCCACAGCAACTTCTTTTAAGATATGTCTCCAAAGGCAAAGGAAACAAAAGTGAAGATGAACTTTTGGGACTTCATCAAAATCAAAAGCTTCTGCACAGCAAAGGAAACAGTCAAAAAAACAAAGAGGCAACCCACAGTATGGATTTACTTCTGAACTTTCAATTCTAGTTCTTAAGCCAGTACCACACTGTCTTGATTACTATTTCTTTATAGTAAGTTTTGTGATTGAGGCACGTCAGTCCTCCAACTTCATTCTTCTTCGGAGAGATCATTTGCCTATTCTTGGTCCCTTGCATTTCCATATAAATTTTAGGATCAACTGCCCTTCTCTGCCAAAGGGGCAGATGGATTTTTGATAAGGCTCGCACTGAGTCTGTAGACCAACTTAGCAAGTACGTCATCTTGAGAGCATTAAGTCTTGCCATCCATTAACACAGGCTGTCTTTCCATTTACTTAAGTCTTATTTAATTTCTTTCAAAAATGCTTTAGAGTTTTCAGTGTTTCTTGTGCCTCTTTTGTTAAATTGATTCTTAAGTGTTTTATTATTTTATCCAAACAATTAAGAATTTTAAAATATTATTTTTAGACTGTTCAGTGTTTAGAAATATAACGGGGGTTTGTGTGTTGATCTTGTATATAGCACATTTGCTGTACTTCTTCATTAGCTCCAACAGCTTATTACGTGTGGGGGACTGACACTTTGGATCTTTTATATACAAATATAAGGGCTTTTATCTCTTCCTTTTCAATCTGGATGCCTTTTATTTCATCCTTTCCTCATAAATCCTTTGGATAGTACCTCCAATACTATATTGAACTAGTGAGAGAAAACTCTTCTGTCCATTTTTTATCTTGGCGGGGAAAGTTTCCGGTGTTTCCCCAATAAGTATGACATTAACTATGGTCACCAAGGACTTTGAGCAGTAGACTGAAACATTACAAGATTGGAAGACATGGGGTTGCAAGTTAGTAACTGAGAAATTTACTTTCTGTGCTTTATAGACTAAGGCCAATTACGTTATCATTACAATTAGTGTCTGCTAAGTTTTTCAGTATGTTGGGACTCTCCACGCTTTATACTCTCTCTGAGGAAGAGGCAGTTCCTAGCCTCCTGTCTCCAGTGAGATCACTTGTCTCCCAGCTCCCTCTACCACCTCTGTAAAAAGGCAAAAGCATTCCTCATAGTTCTACCACCAAGAGAAAAGTTTCCAAGAGAATTTTACTCACCTCTTTGCTGTCCCACCACCAAAAAGCACAGAAGAGAATAATAACCCAGTGGCCCCCATACTTTCTAACTAGTTACCCATTTTCCTCATTTTCAGGATTTATCCCATTATGCCTCACAGTCCTGTTAACCTCACACACTACTAGAATGTCAAGCCCCCCAAGGCATTCATTTATCTGACCCAGCATCCCATAATTCCTGGACCTCCAACATCCCCCTACTGTACACCTGGTCTTTCCCTCCAACACCTTGATCTTAAATCAAGTTCCCCTCATCCCCTTTAATATCAGAAATCTGCCCACTCTGGATAAGCTCACTCCTCCTGCAGGCCTCTCAACTTAATGTCATTTTTTCTGACATTTCTTATGCATCTACTGCTGATGACAAATTACCATCACCTTAGCAGTTTGACTCAACACAAATTTATGGGCTCACAGGTCTGTGGGTGAGAAGTCCTTTTCTTCATGACTGGCTCCTTTTTCACATTCAAATATCAGTTTATTTTTTTAAATTTTTTATTTTTTTGTTAACATATAATGTATTATTTGCCCCAGGTGAACAGGTCTTTGAATCGCCAGGTTTATACACTTCACAGCACTCACCATAGCACATACCTTCCCCAATGTCCATAACACAACCACCCTCTCCCTACCCCTCTACCCCTGGCAACCCTCAGTTTGTTTTGTGCGATTAAGAGTCTCTTATGGTTTGTTTCCCTCCCGATCCCATCTTGTTTCATTTATTCCTTTCCTAAGCCTCCCACATTGCCTCTCAACTTCCTCATGTCAGGGAGATCATATGATAGTTGTCTTTCTCTGACTGACTTATTTCGCTCAGCATGATACCCTCTAGTTTCATCCACGTCGTTGCAAATGGCAAGATTTCATTTCTTTTGATGGCTGCATAGTATTCCATTGTGTGTGTGTGTGTGTGTGTGTGTGTGTGTGTGTGTGTGTGTATACACACCACACCACATTAGCCATTCATCTGTTGATGGACATCTAGGTTCTTTCCATAGTTTGGCTATTGTGCACATTGCTGCTATAAACATTTGGGTGCATGTGCCCCTTCAGATCACTATGTTTGTATCTTTAGGGTAAATACCCAGTAGTGCGATTGCTGGGTCATAGGGCAGTTCTATTTTCAACTTCTTGAGGAACCTCCATACTGTTTTCCAGAGTGGCTGCACCAGCTTGCATTCCCACCCACAGCGTAGGGGGGTTCCCCTTTCTCCGCATCCTCACCAACATGTTGTTTCCTGACTTATTAATTTCAGCCATTCCAACTGACGTGAGGTGGTATCTCATTGTGGTTTTGATTTGTATTTACCTGATGCCAAGTGACATGAAACACTTTTTCATGTGTCTGTTGGCCATGTGGACATCTCCTTTGCAGAATATATGAAAACACATTTCTCCAGTATCAGTTTAAACATCACTTCCTGATGAGGCTGCCATTCCAGCTTTAGCCTCCCAGTGACTTCCTGTCACATAACCCCGTTTTCATTCTCCAACTAGCTGTTTCATTGCCTAATATAAATTAGGCATTCATTGCATAACATAAATATTTAGTATTTATGTCTTAGTATTTTACAAGCACACCACTAAAATATTTACTTGGAAAATGTTCCCCCCTTTACCTGGTTACTTTACCAAACTTCATTATTATACCTCCTAGTACTTTCAGTGGATTCCAAGCAGATAATAAAACATTTGAAAACAATGACCATTTTGTGATTTCCTTTCTGGTACTTTTTAAAAGCTTATTTTATTGTCTAAAACTTCCATGACACATGGAATAAACAGCAGTGAGAGTAGGCATCTGTGTGACATTTCTTAGTATTAGATTAATACTGGGGCACCCGGCTGGCTCAGTCAGTGCAGCATGGGACTCCTGATTTTACAGCTGTGAGTTCAAGCTCCACATCTGATGTAGAGCTTACTTTAAAACAAACAAACAAATAAATATTAGATTACTCTCTCTATTTTGTGACCATTTAGTGTGATGTTTATTACAGATTTACCACACAAATTCCTTATCACATTAAGAGAGCTTTTTAACACTGTTTACTAATATTTTTTTTATCACAAATGAAACTTGAATTTATTAAATTAATTTTCAGCATCTTCTTTAGTCTGTTAATGTGTTAAGTACAAATTGTATTCACAGGCATTCTGTCAAACTATCCCTGTATTTCTTTGTTAAACTGACTTGGATATTGGTAAGTATTGTTCTAATAAGCTTACTAATTGTTAAGAGTTTAATACATTTTCACTTATTTACTCCTAGGGGAGATTAAGGTATGCCTGCTTTGCTTTTGGACCAACAGTGGCGTGCTAACTTCATGGAAATGAATACTGTGCCTTAGAAAATGACCGAAATCCTCTAACTCTGGATCAGTTTTAATAACACTGGAGTATCAGTTACTTAAGGATTGATAAAAGTCTCCTAATTAACTATCTGAATCCAGTAAAAAAAAAAATGGCATTAAATAAATTCTCCAGAAATGTACTCTTCCCTATCTTTTGGAAATGCTTTCCAAACCATTTGCTGGTTTCTGGCTCGACAAAACAGCACACCAGGAATTCTCAGGTCAAGCTACCCACAAAACAAGGCAGAGGGTAGAAGGGCAGGAGGGAAAGTTAAGTGCTGGGTCATTCCACTCTGAACTATACATTCCAGTCTTTATTACCGCTGGAGAAGTCTAAAAGGATAGACGCAAGATTATCTGTGACTTTTGCGGCTTTCTTGTCCTCTTCCATTAAGTCCAAAAGCAGGAATTGATGAAGGCTTAAAAGCTATTTACTCTCATTGTAGAAAACTCTGGTTTCTGATGTTCCTCAAGTTCTCATCATCCCGTAACTGGGAGAGTCAGTGTACTGAGGCATTAACTCCATTAACACTTTCCCATAAATCAAATGCTTCTTTTAACTTATTTCTTTTTCAATTTTTTGCATCATGATCTTCTAAACTTGTCCCTTAATAATGAAGTAGACTGACATTTTGTATTATGATTTCTTTTCTTATTAAGAGCAAGATGAGCCTTAAGAAGAAATTGACAGGGGGCGCCTGGGTGGCTCAGTGGGTTAAGCCTCTGCCTTCGGCTTGGGTCATGATCTCAGGGTCCTGGGATTGAGCCCCACATTGGGCTTTTTGCTCAGTGGAGAGCCTGCTTCTCCCTCTTTCTCTCTGCCTGCCTCTCTGCCTACTTGTGATCTCTCTCTCTCTCTCTCTCCGAGAAGAAGGAGAAGAAGAAGAAATTGACCATACTGGCTAAATAGTGCCACCATGAAGACCTTCCTAGGAACTCTTCATTGTTTTACAGCAAGTAATCCCACACAGCACATCACTTTGGTCACTTTGGTTTGCATTTCACAGATGATTAATTTTGGAAGACACACCAGGAGGCTGCCCTGCTCGAACCCAGCCTTCTGGATGTTTTAATGAGTTACGACTATGGTTGATACTTGGTTGCACCTGCTTCAATAATTTTTCCAGACCAAAATTTACATGGTCATGCTATATGGAGTAGAACTTTTGGTCCTGTCTGCACATACTGACTCTGTGTTAGCACAGATGGAAATATTTTTCTTATGATAACACTGATCCTGCTTTTGGTTCCTGCCCTGCAGTGTTCACTTCCAAGCAGAACATGTGTTCATGAGTGCTGGGGTAAGCAGGGGAACAGGTTAGGGCAAAGAAATTAGTGCTAATCAGGCATGCAACCTCCTCCCCCATCATCATTTTTATAAGAGAGTATCAGTCGCACACCTCGTTCAATTAACAGGAAAGCGTACAACTCTCCACTCAACTGGCTATACTAGGGTCTATGCAGAAGGAGCTAATTCAGAAACGTAATTCGAACTCTCAACCACTCAATATCTACCAAAATATGGGCTAACACTATTTATTTTTTTAAAAAACTGTCTTCCAGGCTTGACATTCTAGTGTCTACCCCTACATTAAGAAAGAGGCGCATCACACATCCATTCTCCCTTCTACACCTTCTCCTCTTCTCCCCGCCCCCCACCATTTTCCTCCTGCACGTTATGGAGGCTGTGAAGTGATTATTTTCCCATCTTCACACTTGTGGCTAGGACTACGCTTGCAGTCGATCCTTTACAAGCACACAACACAGCACCATGTTTGCTGCCCTGTCTTAACACTGACACCAGGATCTGGTGTTCTAATTTGTCCTACTTTGGTGTTCTTACTGTGTCTTACCTCAACCTTTTTAAGTCTCCTCGATTTAGTTTTGGAATAAAATCAGGAACAGATAAATAGCTGATCTCCCTGCCTCTAACGCTGCTCTAATATTTACCCTCCCCTATGGATGTTGAGGGAATTTTCTAGCATACTCTTTATCGTGCCACTGCCCTCCTTAAAACTCTTCAGAAGGTCTCCATAATATACAGAACTGATTCCAAATTGACTTGTGTAGACCGTCCAAGATTTCTTTCTCCAAATTCATATTTCCTATTTAGGAGGCAACCTGGCAGAGGAGTTAAGAGTTCAAATCCTGGCTTCAACAATGATGACAAATTACCTAACCCTTCTGGACCCAGTTTCATCATCTATGAAAAACACAATAAGGGTAACTGCCATAGAGGTTGTTGAGGTCAAAAGAGTTGTTATACATAAAATATTAAGAAGAGTTTCTGAGACTTAGTAAGCAGTTAAAGCATATTAGCTCTTGTGTCTTTACTCCCTTTGCCACTATGACCTGTTCATAACAAGTTACTTGGAATTATCTATTGTTCTGTCTCCATTAAATTCTTCCTACAACATTCTTTTGCCAGGGCACCTGGGTGGCTCAGTGGGTTAAAGCCTCTGCCTTCGGCTCAGGTCATGATCCCAGGGTCCTAGGATCGAGCCCCACATTGGGCTCTCTGCTAGGCAGGGAGCCTGCTTCCCTTCCTCTCTCTCTGCCTCTCTCTCTCTGCCTACTTGTGATCTCTCTCTATCAAATAAATAAATAAAATCTTAAAAAAAAATTCTTTTGCCAAACCCAAACCAAGTATCTAACCTCTGAAATGGCAGACACGCTATTCTTAATTCTTCTACCCATCCCAAACTCCCCAGACTGGGAACCTGAACTGAACAACTCTTTCTCTTCCCCGTCTACTTTGTGGAGCACTTAGCTCCCTGCATTTCAAATACATATTTATCTATCAGCCTCTCTTACAGGATGGGGAACTCATGAAGGCTAATTACAATTCCATCTCCAGGACTCTGTACTGTGTTTAGCACAGAGTAAGCTCTCAGTAACGACTTGATGAACTAAGAATAAAGGAGTGAGCAACTGAATGAATGAGTGATGGTAACCTGATAGGTATAAATAACGTAAGCAAAAGAAAGAATTCAAGAAAAGAATAAAAGGGATTAACGATGAACGGTTGGGAGACATGGAGGAGACTGTGTTCTAGCAAGAAGTACAAAAATATGCTGCAATTTATGAAGATCAAATAGATAATCATGCACATTTCATTTTAAAGGCGGTGCAGCTCTAAATGGAGAAGTGCTCCTCACTGGATAAGTGCCTGCTTCTGAGTAAATTAAATCTGTATCTCTATAGATTGTACACATTATAAGAGCCCTGCATATATTAATAATGGTAGTTCCTTGAAAGCTACTCAAAACTGCAAGTTCAAAAAGATGAGGAAATGTTCCCATGGGAAAATATCATGGGTAATTATATAAAAGGAATCCTCTTCACAGATGATTTATATTATTATAGCCCTCGGTGTGATGATATGGCCACCTTGGTTTTATCCTGAGGCACATAAAATATCCTTTCCCCTCCTCTGCCTCAAGATGTCTTCAAGGGGGTTCTTGGAAGCTACACATATTACATATGGCCGAGAACCCATCAAGGTCATTGTTTGATCCAGAAATATATGATCATGAGCTCCTTACAGTCTAGCCAATGGATTCTCATAAAACTTCTCTTTCAACAGGTCCACTGCAACATATGTCAATAAAATAAACCCTTACCTATTCAGTTAAAAGAACAAGAAGTCCCTCAAAAGCACATGCTAGGAAGGAAGGAAGGAAGGTAGAAACAAAGAGAGAGAGAGAGTGGAACTGAATCAGATGGCCATATTCATTTTCTTGGCTACATCAAACTAAGTGCCTATCCAAGTTATTAGATTTTAAATAAATTAGTACAAGAAAATTCATATCATTTAGCAATTACAGATTATCACAATACGAAATAACTATAATCAGAATTCCATTATACACTTATTTATTTATTTGGTTTTTCTGGATTGAGGCATGCAAATTTGCTGAGGAAGGGTTCCCTCTTAGTTCCATCTTCCTACTGTAAAATATTCCATTTTATGAGAAGTTCACCATTAAGTTACCCATTCTACTGTTGTAGAACAACAGTAGAAACAACACTGGGTTGTTTCCAGTTTGGGTAATACAAACAGTGATCCTACAAACATTTCTACATGTCTTTGATACACATCCACCGGCATTTTTGTAATACACCTGCCAGAACTGCTGGGTGTGAGTATGTACAAATTTAGAAGCTACCACCAAGCAGATTTCCAAAGTGATTATAACTATTTAGTGTATGTGAGGTTCAGCTGCTTGGAATTCTCACCAGCACTTGATATCATCAGCTTTTAAATTTTTACCCATTCTGCTGTGTGCATGATAATATATTGCTATGGTTTTCTTTTCCATTCCCCTGAAAACTAGTGATATTCAGAGCTTTTTCTCATGTTTATTAGCTATTCAGATAGCCTCCTTTACGAAAACCCTGCTTAAGCTTTTGTACATTTGTCCTTCGATGCATCTGCCTTTTTGGTATTGATCTGTAGTTGCTCTTTACATGTGGAACATCAGATGGCTTTACTAGATACCTGTATATATCAAACACCTCCCATGCTGCATGCTGCCAGTCCCTGCCAGTGTGCTCAGCAATTACCTGCTGTTTGAAGGAGGCTTCCCATTCACACCAATAGCTTTTTCCCATGAACTACTTTCTCTACCAAAAGCTTCTGGCTCAGAAACAGACTAGCTCATGTTCAGAGTAGGTTAGGAGTGCCAGAGAGTTAATGCTCTTAAGAACATTCTCTCCCAGAATGGAGACACACCAATACTTCCATAGCAAAAATCCCACCCTTGCCAGCAGAAATGTAGGTTGGCTTATTTGGAACAGACGGTCTTAAATGTGTGTGCCATGTAGGCACATCTAGAGACTGCTGAGTGCTTGCTAGCAAGGTCTTGCACTCTCCCTTCTGTAAAACTCCATCACGAGCTACAAGAGATTATGAGTCACTTGATGTGTATATGCCCATAAAAACTAGCCAGCCAGCCAGAGTGTTGTTCCCCATTAGAGTCCACTCTATTAATAACAAATGGTTGTCATCTAAAGACTCAGCACGGCTGACAGAGCAGTCCTGAAGTCTGAACATTACATCAAAAGTTCTGGTACTGGGTGCCTGGGTGGCTCGGTGTGTTGAGCCTCTGCCTTCGACTCAGGTCATGATCTCAGGGTCCTGGGATCAAGCCCCGCATCAGGTTCTCTGCTCAGCGGGGAGCCTGCTTCCTCCTCTCTCTCTGCCTGCCTCTCTGTCTACTTGTGATCTCTGTCTGTCAAATAAGTACATAAAAATCTTAAAAAAAAAAAAAAAGTTCTGGTACCTGTTTCTCAATGCTCAATACATGCGCCAGCAACCACCGCTGGATGCTGTGAGTGTTTTCCCCGGAATTCATGGAGAACAGTGCTGTGGTTTGGTAATGACTTTTATAAATGACTTCAAAGAATCGAATAACAGGGGCTTTTTTCGTTTTGATTTTTATAGGATAGATAATAGCCTAGACAAAAGATACTGAACCCAAGAGGAAAGACAGAGTCAGAGAAATGGTCCACAGGAAACACAGCGAGTCAGGAGGCCGAGCGAGGAGTCTGGGAATTTGCCCTTTTTCCCCACTTGTCTCCCCAGAGTCTAGCACAGACCTAGCATACAACAGAACTGAAAAATATTTTTGAATGAGTGAATAAACTAATGAACAAAAACCAATACAACATGTTAAATGTTGTAAATGGTCTGGTATCTAAAAACATGTCCCATGTAAATCCATGTTCAATGAGAGTGAAGGATCCTTCTAAGAACTAAATCTCTTGGGGGGTTTAATCACTTCTTTTTAAAAAATTTTTTATTATTATGTTCAATTAGCCAGCATATAGCACATCATTAGTTTTTGACGTAGTGTTCAATGAATCATTAGTTGTGTATTACATCCAGCGCACAACAGCCAAACCATGGTAAGAGCCAAGATGCCCTTCAGCAGATGAACGGATAAAGGGACTCAAATATACGACGGGCTGTTACTCTTCCAAGACAAAGGATGAGCACCCGCCGTGTGCACTGACATGGATAGAGCCAGACGGGGCTCTGCTGAGGGAAATAAGACGAGCAGAGAAAGACAATTATCACATGCTCTCACTCATATGCAGAACATAAGGAATAGTGCAGAGGACCACAGGGGAAGGGAGGCGAAACCGAACGGGAAGAAATCAGAGAGGGAGACAAACCATGAGAGGCACTTGTGGGTTTAATCACTTCTAATAATATTTTTCTGCAAATACTTTTCTATTATCCTAGGCTGTAACATAATGATCTCCACAATCATTCACTGAATATGTATTTCTTGATTGTGTCTTGCATACCAGGTATTGGGCTAAGTCCTGGAAATGAAGTGGCTCATAAACTACATGTGATGTAACTGGAGAGAAAAGCAGCCTCATAAATAATTAAAAAATAATACATCCTGGTAGAAATATACCATTAAAAAATAGAAGTGCAAGGAGAGATTACAACAACAGACCTGACAGAGTACAATGATAGAACACAGCAATTCAACTCAACACACATTTACTGACCACCTACTTCATGCAAGGCACTGTTATGTGACTTAAATGGAAGGCAAATATGGAAAAGACAAAAATGTTGCTTTCAGGAGAGCTACAACAATGAATCATACAGAGAGATGACACATCTGAAGGGGATAGTATCATGGCAGAACAAATGTTGACTGTGGCTTTAATGGCAAATTTTCTGGGCTTGTGACTCAGCTCTAGCCCTTTCTGAGTGCCCTTTGGTACATTACTTAGCCTCTCTGAGAATGACAGTGGTTGTGGGGATTGAATTAAATAATAAATATAAAGTCCTTGCACAAGGTCTGATATATTATCAGCATTCAGTGGATGTTAGCTCCCATTATGGTTTGGTTAGCCTTACTATGAGTGTTATGCTACACATGAAAAACTGGCCCGAGAGTGGGATTTAGATGGCAAAAAAGCCTAGTTAGCTACAATGTAATATTTTTGATACCCAGGTCAGGTATGGGAACCCTCAATGAGTGAATGGCTTCCCATTCCTTTTCACTGTCATATGCTTTCATTCTTGCTGACTGCCATGTAATTGCTTATACCTCTTCATGAAGACCTCCGTGAGACTGAGTAAATAGGATATAAAACACATATTTCTGTTCTGCATGAAAATCCTCGAACAAGTCCTATCAAACAGAATATATTGAGAATGATGTCCTACTATAAGAACATGACAATGAGGGTCCAAGGATTAAGCACCATTCTTTTCCACCATTATTAGAAGAGTACTTCTTTTTAGGCGTCCATGTTTAGAGGAGTACTGAATAAATTAGAAAGAAGTTCAGTAAAAATAAGTCAATGGATAAAAAAAAAAAAAAGCATCTGTGATGATACTGTCCCATCAACAATACAACCTAAAAAAAGACTGAATTGTACTCTTGATAATGGTTGATTAAGTTCCTAAAGAATCAGCCCTCTTACTGCAAATAGCTGTAATTCTGAACAAAATACAAAAAACATCCACCAAAAGCAGGCAAACAACCAGAGACAAGTTGACCCATGGAAGAAAGGCATGGCACTGTGCTGATTTTCTCTTTTCCAAAGCTTCTGGGCTGACAATAAGGCCCCAGTGTACCATGCAGGGTGGGCAACAAGCAAACAAAAAATTGTCTTTCTGGCCTGAAGAACAAGAAGACACAATTTAGGGTAAGCACAGCTTCCAGACAGCAAGGGGATAATCCTAGAAAGAAGGCAGCCAGAGAAGGGGAGCCTGTTCCGTGGCTGCACTCTGCAAACACCAGCTGACAGCTAAGACACACACACGGAATGAGAAGCATGACATAGTTCAAAGAAATGACTTCAACTGAGATCCAGGCTTCCAATCCAGAAACAAAAGTTTAGGGGCACCTGGATGGCTGGCTCAGTTGGTGCAGGAGCCCACTTTTGTTTTTGACTTAGGTCCTAATCTCAGGGTCCTGGGATCAAGCCCCATGTCAGGCTCTGTGCTCAGTGTGGAATCTGCTGGAGGATTCTCTCTCTGCTCTCCCTCCGCTCATGCTCTCTCTCTCTCTTTCTCTCTCTCAAATAAATAAATAAATCTTTAAAAACAAAACAAAACAGAAGTCTGTGTCCAACAAAGTTACTTCCCTGCTTATAAAAGAGAAAATCATCTTTGTAAGGATGTTACAAGTTGGATGTCAGAATCTCTGAGATAAACCACTCACAATGTTCAGGATACAACTCAAAATTATTTGACTCATAAATAAACAGGAAAAAGTAACCAGATTCTCAAAGAAAAGACAACTGGCAGGAAATGCCCCCATGATGATCCAGATGAAGAATTAGCAGACAAGAATTTTAAAGCAGCTTCTTATACACACTTAAGGACATAAAGTAAAAATAACTGCAATGGATTAAAAGGAAAAAAACAGAAATAGAAACTATCAAAAGAATAAAAAGAAATTCTAAAAATAAAATATCTGAAATTATAAATTTACAGAACAAGAATAATAGAATGAGATGATAGGAGAAACAGTCAGTGAATCTGTAAGTAAATAAAAATTATCCAATATGGAGAAAAATATTTTACAAATTATGAAAAAAGCCCCAATGAATTTTCATAAAATATGAAATCTAGCATACAGGTGACCTGAGTCTCAGAAGAAGAGAAAGAATACAATAAGGAAGATATTTAAAGAAATAATGACCGATTGTTCCCTGAATCTAGAAATACAAGAAACTCAGCAAATCCTAAGCAAGATAAATACAAAGAAAATCATGCCTAGTTAACCCTCTGGAGAGCAAATATAGAAATCTTAAAATAGCCAGAGAAAAATGGTACATAACATACAGGGAACAGCAATTTGAATTACAAGTGACTTCCACCTATAACAAGAGTTCAAAAGAAGTAAAACAGACCAGTCCATGTTGATACCAAAGTTGGGTATTCATCCTTTCTGATGGAGGCATCATACTCCATTGGATTATGCTGAGTGAAGTAAGTCAAGCAGAGAGAGTCAATTATCATATGGTTTCACTTACTTGTGGAGCATAAGGAATAACACAGAGGACATGGGGAGATGGACAGGAAAAGCGAGTGGGGGAAATTGGAGGGGGAGACAAACCATGAGAGACTGCAGACTCTGAGAAACAAACTGAGGGTTTTGGAGGGGAGGGGGGTAGGGGGGTGGGTGACCCTGGTGGTGGGTATTAAGGAGGGCACATATTGCATGGAGCACTGAGTGCGGTGCATAAACAATGAATTATGAAACACTGAAGAAAAAATAAAGTCAATTAAATTTTTTAAAAAAAGTAAAACATCTTCAAAATGCTAAAAGAAAAAAAGCCAATAACCCCAAATCTTATATCCAAAGAAAATATCCTTCAAAAATGAAAGCAAAATTAAGGTATTTTCAGACAATGGAAAACTAAAAGAATTGGTTGCTAGCAGACCTGCATGATAAAAAATGTCAAAGGAAGTTATGAAGGCTGAGGGAAATCATACCAGATGGAAATTTAGGTCTTCAGGAAGGAAGAAAATACATCAGAAATGGTAAGTATATGTTTTATTCTTTTACTTTTTTAAATTTAACTTATATTGTTTAAATTCAGTTATTTAACATATACTGTATCATTAGTTTCAGATGTAGAGTTCAGTCATTCATCAGTTGCAAATAACACCCAGTGCTCATATCACGTGCTCTCCGTAATGTCCATAACCCAGTTACCATATCCCCAATCCCCCTTTTCTATCCATTGCTTTAAAATATTAATAATAGTTTAAAATAAAATTTTAAACATTTTGTTCTGAAGTTTATAACATATGGATACATAACACATATGCTAAATAAAACATAAACAATAAGAAAGTAAATGAAACTGCATGGCTGCAAATTTTTCTACATTTTACATAAGCAGCACAATAATAACTCTTTGACTGTGAAAAGTTAGAGTGCATGTTATAATTCCTAAAGCACTCCTTAAAACTGCAGAGGCATAGCCAAAAGGTCAATAGATAAATTTGAATGGATTTCTCAAAAATATTCAAATTATCCAAAAGAAGGCAAGAAAGAAGGAACAGAGAAACCAACTATGGAGGGGACAAACGAATAAAATGACAAACCTAAATCTAACCATATCCGTGATTACATTAAATGCTAAAGCATTAAGCACTAATTAAAAGATAGAGAATTATCAGGCGCCTGGGTGGCTCAGTGGGTTGAAGGCTCAGCCTTCCGCTCAGGTCGTGATCCCAGGGTCCTGAATAAATATTTTTCCAGCCCCGCATCAGGTTCTCTGCTCAGCGGGGAGCCTGCTTCCCCCTCTCTCTCTGCCTGCTTCTCTGCCTAGTTGTGATCTCTGTGAAATAAATAAAATCTTAAAAAAAAAAAAAAGATAGAGATTGTCAGAACTGATTGAATACCAAAGCCCAACTACATGATGTTTACAATACACAATACTTTATAGATACAGATATGTTGGGCTAAGTTTATATACATGTACACAAAGGTATTTATCCATACATGCGATGAGTTAGCATAAGGCTGGAGAAGGTGTACTGGTATCAGATAACTATCTTTCATGAAAAAGATATTGTCAGAGATCAAGAGGGTCATTTGATAATGTAACAGGGTCATTTCATTAGGAAGACACATAATCATAAATGTGAATGTGCCTAGTAACAGAATTTCCAAAT
This sequence comes from Mustela erminea, assembly GCF_009829155.1. Lineage (NCBI taxonomy): Eukaryota > Metazoa > Chordata > Mammalia > Carnivora > Mustelidae > Mustela > Mustela erminea. Next base: position 86,287,178 of record NC_045625.1, read on the forward strand.
ACATTAGGCAAAAATTGACAGAAATAGACCAAAAAAAGTAAACATATGTACATAATTTGAACACCACCACAGACCACCTTGACAGAACTGGTATTCATAGAGCACTCACTCCCAAACTGCTGAATAAATATTTTTTTCAAGAATACAAAGTGTAGTCTCCAAGACAGATAATATCATGGGCCATAAGTGAAGTCTTAAATATTCTAAAAAGTATGAAATCATATTGAGTAGGTCTTCTGCCCACACAGAATTAAAGGAGAAATCAATAACAATAATACATCTTATTTTTAAACACTAAATGCCGCATTTAGATAAAATGGATAAATATTTTTATATAATATATATAAATATTTTTATATAAGATATAACACCTCATATTTTTATATAAAACATTTATCCATTTTATCTAAATACTGAAAAATAAAATTTTAAAAATTGAGGGGAAATAAATTGCCTTTTCTGACATAAATAAATAAATACAGAAAAAAGAGATAAATATTTTTTAAAATAAAACTTACCAAATCTGACACAAGAGGAAATAAAAAATCTGCAAGTCCTACATAAATAACAAATTTTTATTTGTTGTCAAAATCTTGACCAAAGAGAATTTTTTTATATGCGCAGATACTTTTCCTGATAAATTGGATGCTGAACATTTAAAGAAAAAATAACACCAATCTCAAAAAACTGCCTAAGAATATAAAGAAGAGAACACTTCCCAAGTCATTTTTGAGGCCAATATAACTGTAATACTCATTCGGGGTAACTTCTGACAAGGAAGCAACAAAAACAGAAAATTACATACCAATTTCCCTTGTAAAACAGACACAGTATTTTTTCCTTTCTTTTTTATTTTTGAGAGAGATAGAGAGTGTGGGAGAGGGACAGAGAGAGAGAATCTTAAGCAGGCTCCAAGCCCAGCATAGAACCTGACACAGGTCTCAACCTCACGACCCTGAGATCATGATCTAGGCCAAAATCAAGAGTTGGACACTTAGCCAACTGAGCCAGCCAGGCTCCCCCAGACACAAAACTCCTTTACCAAATAAAAGCAAACTACAGAATTAGTATACAAAAAAGATGATTAATCATGACCAAGTAGGGTTTCTCAGTAATGTAAAGCCAATTTAACATCCAGAACTCAATCACGGCAATTTCCACATGAACCCTATAAAATTTCAATTAACAAGGAAAACACACTTCACATACTTTAATAGTCACTGATTATAAAGACATAGAAAACGAGGAATAGGAAGGAAATCTCTCAGTCTGAGGAAGGGGACCTCCAAAAACCCTTCAGCAAACATCATACTTAACGGCTTAAAAATGTGAGGGCGGGGGCACCTAGGTGGTTCAGTGGGTTAAAGCCTCTGCCTTCGGCTCAGGACATGATCCCAGGGTCCTGGGATCAAGCCCCGCATCAGGCTCTCTGCTCAGCAGGGAGCCTGCTTCCCCCCTCTCTCTCTGCCTGCCTCTCTACTTGTGAGCTCTCTCTGTCAAAACAAAACAAAACAAAACAAAAACAAAAACAAAGATTCAAAATGGCACTTCGCAAAAGAAAATATGTGCAGCAAATAAGCCCCCCCTACAAAGTGCCCCACATCAGTAGGCATCAGAAGAATTAAATTAAAAGTCCAAGGAAATAGTACTAGCATCTCCCAGAATAGCTAAAATCAAGAAGACGGACCACACTCGTGGTGAGCATACCAAGCACTGAAGCAAACTCTCATTCATCATTGGTTGGAATGTACAACAGTAGAACCCTTGTAGAAAAGGCCTGGCAGTTTCTTATAAAAGTCAACATATACCCTGGCACAAAAACAGACACATGGATCAATGGAACAGAGGAGAGAATACAGAAATAAACCCATGATTATATGGTCAAGTAATATATGACAAAGGAGGCAAGAATACACAATGGGGGAAAGACAGTCTTTTTAATAAATGGTGCTGGGAAAACGGGACAGCCACGTGCAAAAGGCTGAAGTTGGACCAGTGTACAGCGTACAGCACACACAAAAATACATTCAAAATGGATTAAAGACCTAAACGTGAGACCTAAAACCGTAATATTGATAAGAAGAGAACACAGACCGTAATTTTTCTGACATCAACAATAGCAACATTTTTTTAGATATGTCTCCTTTGACACAGGAAACAAAAGCAAAAATGAACTATTGGGACTACACCAAAATAAAAAGCTTTTGCGCTGTGAAAGAAACCATCAACAAAACAAAAGGGTAACCTACTGAATGGAAGAATATATTTGCAAATGACAGACCTGTAAGAGGGTTAATATCCAAATACATATAGAACCTAGACAACTCAACACCAAGAAACCACAGGGGCGCCTGGGTGGCTCAGTGGGTTATAGCCTCTGCCTTTGGCTCAGATCATGATCTCAGGGTCCTGGGATCAAGCCCCGTATTGGGCTCTCTGCTCAGGGAGCCTGATTCCCCCTCTCCCTCTGCCTGCCTCTATGCCTACTTGTGATCTCTCTGTGTGTGTGTCAAATAAAATAAGTAAAAGCTTTAAAAAAAAAAAAACACCCACAAATTATCCAATTAAAAAATGGGCAGAAGGCCTGAATAGATTTTTTCCAAAGCACACATACACACAGCCCACAGATACATGAAAAGATGCTCCACATCACTCTCCATCAGGGAAATACAAATCAGAACCACAATGAGATACCACCTCACACCTGTCAGGATGCCAAGAATAAAAATGACAAGGAATAGCAAGTACTGCACTGTTGGCGGGCATGCAAACTGCTGCATCCGCTGTGGAAAACAGCATGGACGCTCCTTAAAATATCAAAAATGAATTACCACATGATTCAGTAATATCACTGCTGAGTGTTTACATAAGAATACAAACACGAATTCAAAAAGATACAGGTTCCCCTGTATGTACTCTGCAGCACTATTACAACAGCCCAGATAAGGAAGCAAGCCTTGTCCACTGACAGAAAAATAAAAGAAAGATGTGGGGTGTGTGTGTGTGTGTGTATGCATATACTATTATATATGTGTGTGTGTGTGTGTGTGTATATATATATGTATATATACACAATAATATATATATATATGAAATTATCCATAAAAAAGAATGAGATCCTGACATTTGCAACAATGTGGAAGGACCTAGAGTGTAAAAGACTGAGTAAAGCAAGTCAGGCAGAAAAAGACAAACGCCATATAATTTCACTCATATATGAAATTTTAACAGAGAAAAAAAAAGAGACGAACAACACCCACAAAAAACTGACTCTTAAATACAGAGAACACACTAGTGGATGCCAGACGGAAGGGGGCTGGGAGGAGGGGTAGAATAGAGAATTAAGAATACACTTACTGCGATGACCACTGAGTAATGTGGAGAATTTCTGATTCATTATTCCGCACACTTGAAACCAATATAACCCTGTATGTGAATACCTATACTTTACTACTACAATAATTTTAAAAAGTTAAAAAAATCATAACCATGAAAAAACATGCCTGTGAAAGCACCCGAATGCTTGGACGAGGCATGATTGGATGCTTCAAGATTTTCCTATTAATATAGATTACTGGAAATTTCTTTTGTTATCTCTCAACACCACAGAGAAATAGCTGCAAATATCAAAATGTTAAGAAAATTATGTCCATTTGTTTTCTGCTGATTGAGAAAAGACACAATTACTCCATTTCAGAATGACCTTCATTAAGCTCTGAGAAGGATAGATTCTTCGTTGGGCTTTCATTAAGAACCACTGGAGTTAATGTGTTAATTTATGGCATCAGCAAAAGGCATGAGCATATCTTGAAATAATGACAGCAGACTGATGAGTTGTTCACCGAGATATAGAGCAAGGAATATTTGTTTTTTGCATTTTTAGGCATTAGTTGATTTATCACAACCCTAGAATAAGGTTCAATTTTTCAGAATCACTGAAATAAACAGAGAATTTTCTTTAAAAACTCAACATGTATCTACCCTCTAACCCAGAATTTCCAGTCCTAGGTATTTCTGCATGAGAACTGAAAATATAATTTCATTAAAAAGACATTTTATGTACAAGAATATTTATAGCAGCTTTATTTACAATAGCCAGAAACTTGAAAGAGCCCGGTGTTCATTATTAAAAATGTATATTTTTATATATACATTGAGGTATATTAATATAATGGACTACAACCCAGCCAAAAAAGGACAAAGCACTAATCCTCAAAACTTCATGGATAAATCTCAAGAGTATTCTGTTCAGTAATACAAACTTAACACAGAAGAGTGCATACTGTGCAATTCTATATAGAAGACAGGCAAAATTTTAATTCAAGGGGAAAATATTAGAATAGTGGTTGCCTCTGTGGGGGAAGGGGAGCAGTGCAGGACTGAGGAACCTTCTTAGGTGACAGTCATGTTCCCTATCTTCGATAGGGTTTGTGGTACATGGACAGAGCATTTTTCAGAATTCATCAAATGGTACATGTAAGATTTATACATTGTTTCATGTAAGTTTTACCAAAAGAAAAAAAAGCCAGTAAACAAATGTCAAAGTTTGAGGATGCGTGCTAAAGTGTCTAGGGTAAAATGTATGAATGTATACAGCTGATTTGAAAATATGTCAAAACCAAAAAGGTGGGTTTATCAATGGATAGAGGAATGGATTAATAAATAGATATGAAAGGGGCGCCTGGGTGGCTCAGTCAGTTAAGCATCTGCCTTTGGTTCAGGTCATGATCTCAGGGTCCTGGGATCGAGTCCCTCATTGGACTCCTTGCTGAGCCAGAAGCCTGCTTCTCCCTTTACCTCTCTCTCTCTCTCCCTTTCCCTGGCAAATAAATAAAAAACAAACAAATAAATAAATAAGAGGATGTGATAGAGCAAGTATAAGAAAATGTTCATGACAGAATCTAGAGTGTGAGTATATGGATGTTCACTCACAATATAAAATTTCCATTTTCAAATATTTGGGGGAAAAGGCAGTTTGATAATAATTACAGAAATTTACATGAAAATATCTGTAAGTGGTATTATCTTTAAAAATTGAGAATCTGTAGTCATAACTCTTTTTATAAAGTCAAAGCATATTAATCTGCAATATAACCCTGAAATATAAATTTTGAAATGGCCATGTTTATCTGATTTGGTATTTTTATTAAAACCATACCAGAACACCCGATCTGTATCTACAGATAGAATGTAATTTTGAAAGCAGTGTTTTGAAAGCCAGTTATGAATTGGTTTTTAATAATTGTCTTTAAAAGAGATAATTATTTACCTCTACCCAAACTTCTTTTTAATATCATATGTGTCAAGTTCTAATCATCTGGGAAACCTAATGACTTTCTATTTTGAATTGTTTTGAATAAAGCAATCATTTTTTTATCTCAAATGTTTTCTAAATAGGAAAGTAAAGAGAATACATTTTAATAGTAACAATTGCATTAAAGTAGAATTTCTAAGCAGCAATTCTAATTACTAATAATTCTATCAAGAAGATTGCAGCATTTCTAACTCTTCAGATTTTTATATGTAACACAGATTATAAACATCTTAGAATTATTTTACATAGGGATATGAGAACTCCTTGGGCTCCTTAAGAATGATCAGTAGCTCTTTCGAACTGATGGTGTAAAATACAGACGACAAATACATAACAAATTCCTGATTCAAGGCCGATCATCCAAAACCAGGGCAATTCTTCTCACCTGGCCTGATAAAGTCACAGAATCCTTCTCAACACAGAGCCAAGCAGGCATTACTAACTGATCAGAGTCGACACAGAAGAGGAAATTTAGTGATCTTGGCCCTTGCCATGTCTTTAGGTCATGGTAGTCAGATTACTGTTAACTAGAAATATGACTTGACAGTTACAGAGCTGAACTGCGCTGACTGTAGAGCTTCAGTCTCTTTGCAGACAGGCGTGGCTGTTAAGGAATTTTCAGATTATGAGGCTGGAAAACTCTCTGATGGTAGAGGCAAAATAATGGTTACCATTTTGGCAAAACAAATTTGTGTACCAATAAAAGTAATATATTCATTAGAAGAGTAAAAACTTGAAGATAATGGTATGATATTTAACTATCTCCTTCTGGAGTTTCTGAATGTCCTGAAGAAATCTTCAGTACAAATAGATTTTATTACTTTGTTCATGTCCCTCCGTGTGGTTTTTAATGAGGAACTTCTGGTTTAAAACGGTGGGGTCAAGCTACTATAATTCAATTTGCCTCTTTACAAACCCACAAGATAGAGTAACTGATAAAAGGGCAAGAAGTGATCTTTGACTCCATTTAAAATAGACCAGGATTAATCAAATGTGAGAAACAATATTATTTGAGCTTCTATAGCTTGCTATGCCTAAAGCAGGTTCATTCTTGAAATTTTGTTATATTAGTCTTTTTTTACTTACTGCAGTTTAAGATGGGATTCTGACACCTACACCAAAGAGTTCCCAGAAGTAGTGCTATCCTAATAATAATGATTGTGTGTGTATAATGTGATAAAATATAACAAAAAATAATTGAAAGCAAAGATGAGAGAGCGAAAATAATGTGAAATTTATGTATGGAAAATCATGTATAATAAGCTGTTCTAACAGCTTTATATGTGATACTCATTTTTTTAAAAAGACATTATTTATTTATTTATTTATTTGAGAGAGAGATCTTGAGAGAGCACAAGCACAGAAAGCATCAGATGGAGGGGGAGAAGCAGGCTCCCAACCGAGTGGAAAGCCCCATGTGGGGCTTGATCTCAGGACCCTGAGATCATGACATGAGCCGAAGGCAGGCACTTAACTGACTGAGCCACCAGGTACCCTATATGATACTCATTTAAATCTTACAACAAATCAATGAGAAAGACACTACTATTATCTCCCTTCTACAGAAAAGGAAACTGAAACACTAAACTGAGTAATTAATTTATCCAAGGTCACAAAGTTAGTAAATACGGGCACTAAGAATTGAACCACAGCTGTTCAGTTTCAGAAACTATCCTTTTAATCAATAGGCTATTCCCACTCTCTACTTAAAGGTAGAATGAGTGCACAGATGTACTACCCACAGTCTTACATATTTGCTAGAAATGGGCTGTCCACCTGTCTCAGACCTTCCTATTTGATTAATAGGTTGTTACGTAAAGAGTAGCACACGACCAGACACTGGCCCACGGTGTCCAGAATATAAATATGTATCAATTACTCATGAAATCAGAGATGCCCAAATAAATTCCTCCTCTGAATTTTCAGAAAAACATATAGCGATGTGACAGAAAATGCTCTCAACATGCCAATAAATCATATCAGATTTAGTTTCATATAGCTGCTACTTAACATCGTTTGGCTGTAGCTGAGAATTCCAGGAGAAATTGTAATTAAATTAAAAGCTATTCTACTAGGGATCAAAATAATGCTCTTCAGTCATAAACAGCCTAGTTCTATCTAAGATAAAGTTCAGTCGATCTAGAGAAGGGATTAGTTTAATTGTTTTGGACATCTACCTCCATGCATATTAATTTACCTTGTTGAGTTTCACAAACTCTGGGCAACAGATGGTTGTGTTAACATCACTCCTAAGAGAGTAGAATGCCCATGTTCTCTGCCCCCCCCCAAAAAAAGTTACATGTCTTGATATAAAAAAAAAAACAAAAAACACAAAAACCTGAGGAGTCTGAAGATCGTCCAAACAATAAGATAGCCCACCTTCACAAGAGAGGAGCCAAAGGAGCTGAAGGAGGGTGAGTAAATGGAGCCAATAAAACAGGGAAAGAGAATGGCTGCCCACACTTCTTTCAGAAAGAACATGGCTATGATAGTTTTTTCCTGGAAAATTTTAAAATTGGCATTATCAGTTTTAAGCACTGTAACCTCCTGGTGAAACTTGAAGATGAATTATTTGTAAAATTAACCCCTAGGCAACACCTTGAGTTGACCTTTCGTATAGTAACTAGATATAAACCAATTAAACATCATTAAAACATCTGTTAAAAAATAATGATTTCGGTTGAGAAGTAGTTGATTGAGGGCCACCCTGTATTCTGACAGTAATTAGTTATCCAGCAGAACCAGCTGTCGATTGAGTTCAATCCTAATTTGCACTAATAAAATCATACCTCTTGTATTTCACTTCTCTATCTAAAGAAATGTGATCCAAAAATTGTCTGACGTCTTTAAGACCAAGTTAAAAATAAGAGAAGAAATTGCCAAACTTTTCCCAGTTTTACAGCATAAGAAATTATTGTTTTCTGTCTCGGGGGATCTCTGCCTATTCATTCTGATTTTTTCAAGGGTATTAAGTTTTAAGCTCTATGCAAACATCTATAGACAAAGTTTTTATTGAAGTTAAGCGAGTTAGCTAGCTCTGGCACACAGGGTCAAAGATAGAAGAAAGAGCAATAAAAAAATCTGGAAAAAATATATATAACTCCTGACAGGTCTCTCCATGAGGTTATAAAGAATATATTAGGGGTCTATTTTATACCAGCTCTACCTAATTCCACTTGCTTTCTAAGGTACAATAATAACAGCCAATATACATTGATTCATACACTTTGACAGATAATATTCAAGGCACTAATGTTACTGCCTCATTGAATCCTCACAACACCCCTATAAATTAGGCATTATTATAATTCAGATTTACAGACAATGAAAGTGAGGCATAGAAATAAGAACGAATCTGTCCAAAATCAGGGTGGTGGTGGTGTTCAGGGTGGCTGAACAGATTTCAAACCCAGACAGTCTAACTTCAGTCATGTTCTAGTCGCTGTGTTATACCATACTCTTTTGGCTCATGAAGCACAAATTCAGTTTTTCAAGGAGGCTTAGAACACATTTTGAATGAGATGTCCAATAATAATGGATCTGAAATGGGGATATAAGACAGTTAAATGAGCTCATCCTTTAATTAAGAACATACCACACCAAAAGCAAAGGCAACAACAAAATAGATAAATTTGACTGCATCAAAATTAAATAACATCTGGGCATCAAATGACAACATCAAGAGAGTGAAAAGACAGCCTAAAGAATGGAAGAAAAGGGGCGCCTGGGCGGCTCAGTGGGTTGGTCCTCTGCCTTCGGCTCAGGTCATGATCTCAGGTCCTGGGATGGAGCCCCACATCGGGCTCTCTGCTCAGCGGGGAGCCTGTTTCCTCCTCTCTTTCTGCCTGCCTCTCTGCCTACTTGTGATCTCTCTCTCTGTCAAATAAGTAAATAAATCTTTAGAAAAGAAAAAAAAAAAAGAATGGAAGAAAATATTTTAAAAGTATATATGTGATAAAAGATTAACATCCAGAACATAAAGAATTCCTATAGCTCATCCACAACAACAACGAAACAGCTCAATTCAAAAACAGGCAAAGGACTTGAACAGACATTTCTCCAAAGAAGAAATGTAAATTGTCAAGAGGCACATGAAAAGCTATTCAACATCACTAGCCATTAGAGAAATGAAAATCAAAACCACAAGAAGATACCATCTCACGCCCATCAGAATGGCTATATAAAAATAAACAAGGGGTGCCTGGGTAGCTCAGTGGGTTAAAGCCTCTGCTTTTGGCTCAGGTCATGATCCCAGGTTCCTGGGATCGAGCCCCACATCGGGCTCTCTGCTCTGCAGAAAGCCTGCTTCCTCCTCTCTCTCCCTGCTTGCCTCTCTTGCCCACTTGTAATCTGTCTGTCAAATAAATAAAATCTTAAAAAAAAATAAAAACAAACAAATAGGAAAAACAAACAGGTGTTGGTGAGAGTGTGGACAAAATGGAGCCCTGTGCATTACTGATGGGAATGTAAAATGGTGGAAGACCACTGGCTGGCAGGAAGACCCTAAATCTGTAGGACTGGCGAGTGAGCTGGAACCCCAGGAACATGTGATATTGCGGTCTGAAGTCCAAAGGCGGTGTGGAGGGAGAATTCCTCCTTTCTTAGGGTGACCTCAGACTTCGCTCTAAAGGCTCCAGTTGGTTGGAGGAAGCTCACTTACACCACAAAGGGTAATCTGTTTTATTCAAAGTCAACTAATTTTAAAGGCTATTCACATCTAAAAAATGCATTCACAGCAACATCCAGACTAGTGTTTGGCCAAACAACGGATGCCCTAGTCTAAGCAGGCTGACACACCGAATGAACTGGCTCAGGGACTCAACCATGTACCGTTTCCGGGGAGTCATTTGAGATGACTAGTTATGTGGATTACGTATCTCAAGACAGGGGCTGGAGGGGATCAGTCCTGAATGGAAATAAAAACACTTCAAAAAGACATGAAGAGACAGGGAGACAGTGGTTTTCTGAATAGGGGTCCATGCAGGAGCCCAGCATAACTCCTGGACTTGCTCTCTGAATCCCAGGCTCTCCACCAGTTGGGCTCAACTCTAACCGCACAAGACTCTGTGTTCCCACTCTCTACCTCACTTTGATTTGATTTCATTAAAAAAAAAAAAAAAAAAAGCTCCAAAACTTTCTGAGGTTATATTTGGAGTGTTATTAGTAGCTCTACATAAGGTATGAATCATCAGCTACAACTGCCGTGGGAAGGGTAATATTTGACACAATGCATGACACTTGAACCATATGTTATTTAACATATGTTATGTATAGGCCAAAAGAACTCAGAATACCCAAATCCCAAATGGTGAGTCTTGTATTTTTAGTCTATGCCAACCACATCAGACTGATGGCTAACTCACGAGCTAACTCACTGGGGTAGAGATTAGTGATAGAAACAAACCCAGCATCCTGTAACTGTATGGCTAGATTCTACCCTTAGCTTGTACCACCGTGCTTAACTCCAGGCAAGGCAATTCTTCCCAAAATTGGTCTTCTTTCTGTACAGCAAGGATAGAACTTATTTCCTCTGCTTATGGAATCTGCGCAAATCTGGAGGGAACCACATAGATACTCAAACAACATGGCTTCCCGAGTGTCAAAGGATTCAGAAAACTTTATCCAGTGGCAGTCTTTCAAATATAAATTTATGGGGCATCTTAGATAGTCAACAGCCACAACATGCTAGCTGAAATTGAAGAGCCACAGAGAGAAGGAACTTCTCATTTCAAAAGAATGTTTACCGAAATTATTCTGGTCCCATCTATCCCAACTTGGAACTGAAAACTTGAAATAAGGAAATTCATAACACCTCAGACACTGATAAACCAACAGCCACCTTAATTAATTCTTCTTTATTAGACATTACATGACAAAAATTTCCTTGATCTATTTTCCATCTCAGAATATAGGGCCACACTGCTATAGGGTTTCCAGGCTAAATAAATCTCTAACATTCTGGAACTCTGAAATCAGACCTTCAGTAACAAATGGGTTTAAATTCCTATCTTAAAAAACTGTCAGGTGTGCACACTGGTGGTACAATGGTATGATGCATTTCCTTAAAAAAGAAACTTCAGTCAACACCTTGTAATGTTCAAATAAATACACCAAGTCCATTAAGTCAAATACAATCACCAATTTTTCTCAACAGCTAATAAGAAAAACCTGGAAGCATGGTACAACTCTTTTCGCCTCTGGTCTAAGGCTGAACATTCCTGTAATATTACCCGGTCTCATAAAGGTGTTGGAAATACAGACAGAAGATTAGCACATCAATAAAGATTATTACAAAAGTATTTGGAGAAGGAAAAAAAATACTCATCTCTCCAAAGAACATTCTCACACAGTTTAAAAACAGACAAAGACATTTTCACTAACATCTGAATCCTCCTAGCAACATAAGGAAAAGAGGGAAACAATAACTTTGCTACTAGCTTTATTATTTTTTTTCAAAAATTGGGGGATACGAAAAAAGGGGGTCCCACATAACAGGAAAAGCTTGAAATGTCAGTGTACTGTCATCATTACCAGTGTTTACTTCATGATTTTTTAAAAGATTTTATTTATTTATTTGACAGAGACACAGCAAGAGAGGGAACATAAGCAGGGGGAATGGGAGAGGGAGAAGCAGGCCTCCTGCCAACCAGGGAGCCCCATGTGGGGCTCGATCCTAGGACCCAGTGATCATGACCTGAGCCAAAGGCAGATGCTTAATGACTGAACCACAGAAATCTCCTTCACGATTTTTAATGCTAACTGCATCAACTTCATTTACATTCCCTGGAAGCCATCTGACATTCTTTTTTTACTTATTTAAATTTAATTAGCCAACCTATAGAGCATCATTAGTTTCAGACGTAGAGTTCGGTAATTCATCAGCTGCATATAACACCCCATGCTCATCACATCATGTCATCTGACATCCTTATTTATAGTAAGTCACAATGACTTTTACCTGGAGAATTCTTTCTGGAACTTTCTAACATTGCACAATGACTGGATATACTCAGCATATCACAAGCCCAACAAGGGAATTGTTCTGATCATGCTGAACATATGCTGAGGGGTTCATGACAGAGCAAATCTGTCATGTCAGGTTACATGGTCCAGCAATCTGGATGGGCCCATTATTCAGCCATGGAGTTCTGGGGTGATCCTGAATAACCCCTCAACCTTCAACAACTAAAATGTTAGTGGTTAATTAAATGCAAGTTTGCATGCAATTCCAATTGTTATTTGATGAAAAAATTATATGAGTTACAGAAACCAAAGTCCTAATTTGGGGAGCCACAGAAATCCAAACTGCTAGAATCCTCCCCCTATCAGAACGACTCATGAGGAGAGAGGATCATTTGTACAACATACAGAGAAATGAAACAAAGTAAGTCAGACAAGTCAGAAAGGGCACTTGAGTGTGTGCCATAAAAAATGCCTTCTGGGGACGCCTGGGTGGCTCAGTTGGTTAAGCAGCTGCCTTCGGCTCAGGTCATGATCCCAGCGTTCTGGGATCGAGTCCCGCATCGGGCTCCTTGCTCCGCAGGGAGCCTGCTTCTCCCTCTGACTCTGCCTTCCACTCTGTCTGCCTGTGCTCGCTCTCGCTTGCTCTCTCTCTGACAAATAAATAAATAAAATCTTAAAAAAAAAAAAATGCCTTCTGGGGGCACCTGGGTGGCTCAGTTGTTAAGCGTCTGCCTTCGGGGCTCAGGTCAGGATCCCAGGGTCCTGGGACCAAGCCCCGCATCGGGCTCCCTGCTCAGTGGGAAGCCTGCTTCTCCCCCTACCACTCCCCCTGCTTGTGTTCTCTCTCTCACTTTCTCTCTGTCAAATAAATAAATAAAATCTTAAAAAAAAAAAAAAAAAAAAGCCTTCTGAATTCTCCACACACAAGATCCTAAATGCTGCCTACAAAGCACAAAATCTCACTCTGCTACAACAAAATAATTACTATTCTCTGTAAGGATAAGATTGTCCTGGGCCTATGAAATTACTCTGAAACACAAAAAAGGCATGGTAAATAATGGTAATGCTCTCAAATAAAAGTCACTTTTGTAAAACAGTTCTACTGCAAGGAAAAAAATTGTATAATTCAAGTTCAATAAGATAATAGAAGAAATTGCCTTTTTAAAATAAAGCAGGCTATTATTAGAAGGGCACAGGCTAAGTTAAAGAAAGCCTGCATTAAAATTACAAACATGGTAGCACCTAACTTAAAAACTGTATAATGTTTAACCTTAGATTAGTTTGAAAATTGTTTTGTGATAGGAGGTGAAGATCTAATTTACTATTCCAGCAAAATATGTGCTATGTAATGCTTCCTCCCACTGATAATGATGGCAATCCTTATCACATACTAAACTCTTCTAAACACTAAATTCTGTTTCTGGGATATCTATGATACCACAAACCTACTATCCAATCTTGCACCGGTACAACACAATTTTAACTTGGGTAATTTGGGGAATTTTGCAATAGCTTCACACCTGACAAGGGAGAATCTCCCCTAAATATTTTTAAACATCTTTTCAAATTATTCTAATTATTAATTCTTCTATATAAATTGTAGAATCATTTTGTTAAGCTAAACTGAACCTTCCAGCAAGTTCAGCTGAGATTTTTATTGAAATGAGATTAAACGTATTTATTAATTCTGAAACTCAAAAGCACACCTAAGTGGGAGAAAAAAAAATCCCAAAAAGAAAGGCATGAGAATACTAATAATGATCATTTTCAAGTGATGGAATGATGAGTCATTCTTAATTTCTTCTTCATATGTTTTTGTATTTTTCAAACGTTCTACAATAGACAATCACTACTATAACCAAGAATCGCTGACATATAACATTGCATATAAGTGAATCATCGAAATACATGACTCATTTATTTTTTTAATTTTTTAAAAAAGATTTTACTTACTTATTTGACAGAGAGAGAGAGATCACAAGTAGGCAGAGCAGCAGGCAGTAGGCAGAGCAGCTGAGCAGAGAGCCCGATGAGGGGCTCGATGCCAGGACCCTAAGATCATGACCTGAGCCAAAGGCAGAGGCTTAACCCACTGAGCCACCCAGGCTCCCCTCATTTCTTTCTTTCTTTCTTTTTTTAAGATTTTATTTATTTATTTGACAGACAGAGATCACAAGCAGGCAGAGAGGCAGACAGAGAGAGGAGGAAGCAGGCTCCCCGCTAAGCAGAGAGCCCAACGCGGGGCTCGACCCCGGTCCCTGGGATCATGACCTGAACCAAAGGCAGAGGCTTTAACCCACTGAGCCATCCAGGCACCCCTCTTTCTTTTTTTTTAATGTTTATTCTTTCCATCGTTATTGAGCTCTGACATATAACACTGAGTAAATTTAACATGTACAGTATGATGATTTAATACACAAAGGTATTGAGAAATGTTTACCACAGTAAGATTAAACACAGCCTTCAACTCACATAAAAACATGACTCATTTCTAAGATGCTCTCAGACACAGATCGAGTTCGTGATAAGCAGTGAAAGGATGGGTTGTGGAGACGGGAATATTATTATACTAATTTCCTTAGAGTCAATAGAAGTCAAACTTTATTATATTTTCTTTATCTTTAACAATTACACAAATACAGGGGCTCCTGGGTGGCTCAGTCGGTTAAACATCTGCCTTTGGCTCCGGTCATGATGTCAGGGTCCTGGGATGGAGCCCCGCATCGGGCTTCCTGATCAGAGGAGAGCCTGCTCCTCCCTCCCTCTGCTGCTCCCACTGTTTGTGCACTTTCTCCCACACCCCATGGTGAACAAATAAATAAAATCTTTAAAAGAATAATAATGTGAATACAGATTTAGGAATACATTTTAATCTTAGGCATAGTATGTTAGGAAAAGAATCAGGATGCCT
The DNA here is from genome assembly GCF_009829155.1 of Mustela erminea. NCBI lineage: Eukaryota > Metazoa > Chordata > Mammalia > Carnivora > Mustelidae > Mustela > Mustela erminea. Next base: position 86,302,366 of record NC_045625.1, read on the forward strand.
ATTTCTCCAAATCTTGGAAGATGAAATAGTATTAATTAACATTGCCACGTATTGTCTGCATATTATATACCATTTAATCATCAAGTAATAAAAGTTACTGTCCTCCCATTACAGCTCTGGGGAAAACAGCAGCTAACTGCTAAAATGAGCAGCTCTGGATTTCAGCCCTGGCCTGTCAGCTGCCACCGGGCATTATCTTAACCTCCGTATAGACCCCCTTGCACAATCACATTGTATAATATTCACGTTGGTGAAATTGGATACTTAGGCTTGTTTCTGGAATATCATCTCTCTCGCAATGATCAGTCTGTTGATTGCAGTTTGGAGTAAATTTTAATCTAAGCATTAATAACGATGAATTTTTCCGGTGTGAAACATGGCACGCATCTTCATTTATCCAAGTTTACACAGCTCTCAGTAAAGCCTTATAGTCTCTTTCTGTAGATCCCTAGATGGTTTTTCAGGTTATTTCTGGAGATTCTATCTTTAGGGCAACTATCAACACAGAATCTCTTCCGTTACAGGCTCAACCGTTCTTCCTTTTGTCCCTGGTAATGCTGATTGTTTTTATGCATTCATTTTGAATTGGGTCACTTAACTCTTGATAATCACGATTTTTCCATTGATTCTCCTTAGATTTTTCTACGTAGACAATTAAATCATGTATCTTACTTTCCTTCTTCTCTTTTCCCCCTATTTTTGACACTTGTCACTCAATTTGTTAGAATTTCCCAGAATTATCATTGTTACAGCAGACGCCCTTGTCCTGGTCCTAACTCTGTAAGGAAAGCCAGAACTAGTTTTTAGCCATCCCGTTGGCATGGATTTGCAGGCTGGTGAAGAGCTGCTGTCTTGACACATACATAACAACCCAACTCCCTGCCCAGAAAAGGTCATGCCTCGCCTAGCAGGGACCTTCAGGGGACACTGGTCCAACTCAATGATTCCCAGCCACCTTGTCTTGGCGGGGGGGGGTCCCTGCGCTGTGCTCACCGGTGGCTGGAGCTTCTCCCATTCCATCATTATGAACCGGACTATTGGGTATAGATCTGGGGCCTCAAAACTATTAAGAATCCTTCCCTTCCTTAGTTTAATAGCAGAAAATTATGGTCGAGTTAAGGAGGGCGTGGGAGGTGAAGAGCACTGGGCGTTACACGCAACTGATGAACCCCTGAACACGACATCCGAAGCTAATGACGGCTAATCATTATATGTTGGTTAACTGAATTTAAATTTTAAAAGTTTTAAAAAATAACTTCTCCATGCAAATAACATAGATTTACTTAGAATGGCATTTAGAGAGTACAAATTTTACATACATTGTAAAAACAAATAGGTTAAAAAAATACTTGGAACAAAGAGATTTTGAAACACAAAGTATTAGGGATGATGGTCTTATGGGACAGTTTTGGGTTTTCTGCTCTGCCTTTATACAGTTTCCTTTTTTCTTTACATAATGACTTTGTAGCACTTCTACAAGGAAGTGGAAAAAGACTTTATTTTTAAAAAAATAAATATAATTCAGGGCTCTCCAAAACTTCAAGAGACACTTTGCACATCCAAGAAATGAAAATAATGACCATGCAGCATGAAAAAGGGGGGTGGCAATAAATTAGCTTACATTGAACTACAGATGCACAAGGAGGAGGTAGTGGGCGGAAATCGCCCATTTATGACTTAATCCTCACCTACTTAGGGTAAGAATCTCGGGCTGTTGGGAAGAAGTGGTGAGGTCAAAATTGGGAAACCTCGTGACGAAGCCCTTGGAGAAGACCAGGGAACCTGGCATGTACTGCTCTTGGCCACGGCCCTATCAGGCTGTGCTGCGGCTCCGAGAATGCGGAGAGTTCTGCGTCACGGCTAAGTACTGAGGGCATTCAGAGAGGAGTAATCGTGCTGGGCAATCAGAGCAAACCAGCACCGGCTTGACATCACCTGACCCCACCTCCCCATTCTCTTTTCCTATTAGAAAGGCTGAAAAAAACAACATCTAGCAAAGCCTTTTCTCTCCTGGTTGATCTGCAAGCCTGCCTGAAAGAAACAAAGACTTCGGGCTTCCAAGCCACTTTGGTAAAACACAGCAGAGAGACTGGTTGGAAATTCTCCACTGCAGGATCACAAAATGTAACTGAGAAACACTTGAAGTCATGCGCTTGGCAGTTCCAGGGGTTATGGGCCGGGCGGCCCTGCACTTGGACGCACCATGAGGATGGATGCGTAAGCAAGAGACCGCAAAAATGCCAGCCCCAAACCAAAACCTCTTATGAAATAACAGGCAAAGATCCCCTGGTGTCCATGACCTTTCATCAGAACTAAGTGTGGATTAGTCTAATGAAAGCGATATGCTTTCATATTTAAATTTGTACCGAAATCTGGGATATTAGACTACAAAAGCCTATGCATGAGTGAGGACTTGGGGCCATGTCTTTATAATTTCTATGGCCACCAAGTAGTACCAAGCTAAGGAGGTTTACAAAGCAAGCGACGTTGGCTTGAGAAACGTTGGACAAGTGATTCTATGCCTCTAAGCTTCGATTTCCTCAACTATAATTAGGAGATGATGGTGATGGTGACGTAATAATAATTATCGCTTCCTGGGGGGCGGGGGTGCTTTGGGGAGGCTTAAGTAAGCTACTACTGACATGTGGATGTGCGATCACTGCGTGAAAATGGGCTGCTCTACTCTCCCCCTTGGATTCCACGGCGCCCTCTAGCACAGACATCATTCTCAACAGATGACCACCGTGCAGGCAGTCTATTTCAAAACAAGCAGAGAACCAGGCAAACTTCGGCAACCCTGCAAAACCATTTTAAATGACTGACAAAGAGCCAAGGGACCTACCCAGGCACACAGGGTACATGGTAGCAGAACCCAGGGGTGCTTCCCAGTAACAAACAACTTGACCCTTCAGCTATATAAGATGCAAATGAATGCAGGTCAAGTAAGTAACACAACTTTAGAAAGGCTAATAGGAAAATGGGAAGCACGTGCCAGGACCGTGGGAACTGTCAGAACAGACAGGCTGCGCATGGCTGGCAAATCACGCATTGCCCCGGAAGCATAGCCAGATAGCACGGTTTCATCAAAGGATTCTTAGACCAACAAATGTACACCCCAGACACCTGTTCTAATTAAAAACGTTTATCTCAAGCTGAAAGGACTCTTTTCAGGATATCCTACTGTAAAAATTTTAGTTATTCCATAAAACTCAAACACATGTACCTGGTGGAAGGCTGGCCCACTCATGGTTCCAGCTCAAAGCCTGAACTAGAACACCGAGTAAACTGGTGAATTAGGGCCCTTACTCTTTGTCAAGATGCTCTGTCTTGATGAAACCCCTAGCAACTGTGAATGCAGGAAGCTGTGAATTTCCATAAATAACTTCATTTTCATTTCACACCTCTTAAAACTTTCAGATCAAAAGCCTAGATTCTCCTAGGTCTCTGTGTGGTTCATGTGTTCATAGCCATGAAGCAATCCGTACTCAGTGACCCAAATCCTCCTTTTACAACAGTGCAGTAAATTGATTAATGTATTTAAAAATATATTTAAAAATTCACAGATTATTAAGATTGAAAGGTCCCTAGAAATTTTAGACTGAATCCCTAACTACCCAGAGAAGAAAAAAAAGTGGCACAGAGAGGTCCAGACACTTGACTAAAATTGCACAGCAGACTAACTTCTAAATGAATCTCTGACACAGGAATGAGCCCCTTGGTGCTTTTTTTCAATACTAGTTGTTTTCAGATCATTTTAAGGGAAAACACTTTTCACTATTTTAAAATGAAAACCTAGGAGAGCCTGGGTGGCTCAGTGGGTTAGAGCCTCTGCCTTCTGCTAAGGTCATGATCCCGGGGTCCTGGGATCGAGCCCCGCATCGGGCTCTCTGCTTGACAGGGAGCCTGCTTCCTCCAATCTCTCTCTCTGCCTGCCTCTCTGCCTACTTGTGATCTCTGGCTGTCAAATAAATAAATAAAACTTTTAAAAAAAAAAAGAGAGATGCTTTTTTTTTTCTGAGAAGGGACCAAACATTTATTAAATTGTATTTCAAAGTTGTAACAATTAAAAACATGATAGTATACACTGGTCACTATTTTCCCTTCCAGATTCATTATCTGCCTTTTTTTTACTCTGCTCCGTGCTCTTAGGAGACTGAAACTGTGGATTCATCATCAGGCAGGCTTCTGGTTATAAACTCAAAGCAAATCTTTCCCCCATCCTGTAGCGTGCCCAGGATATAAATACTTTCTTTTCCCTCTTCACTCAATTTGTCAACCAGACGACCATTAACATTTGTCAAACAGCAGTTTTTGGTGTGTGAGATTATCGTGTACATCGAAGGTCCTCATTCATTAATGCCAAACCCTAGTCACCGTGACAACCAAAAATGTCCCTAGGCACTCTAAATGCCTCCAAGGAGTGGAGAACCATCCTCTGAGAACCGACTCAGAACCATCACTTGCTCCATTTGTCCCTTCCTGTCCTTTCTCGTGTCCTTATAACATCCTTCTGGTTCTCCAGCACTGTTTCAATAAAGTTTGTTGCAGAGTTAACCATTCATGCACCTGTCCCCACTGCTTCCTGCCCCTATGAGTATTTTGATGGCAGGGATCATACCCAAAACTCTGTCTTATAAACATTCAATAAATTTTCACTGGGGGGGGAAAATGGATGAAATAAATGAACATATACAGGAATTTGGTCTTTTGCTAAGGAAAAAAAATGGAAGTACATTTTGAAATATGCAAAATGTTGGAACTTTTATCTTTTCAACTCCCTGAAATTAATTTCATAATTTTGAAGAAACTATGTGGAGACATTTTTATTCTTTGTAGGAACCTGTATTATTAGTTTTCACCTGCTTTTGAACCTCCTTGCTACCACTAGCAGGAAAAAAATATGATTCCACCACCAATCACAAATCCACTCAAACTAATTAAACTATCCTTGCAAAATTTGCATAGTCAAATTGGTTGCTAAATGGGGAATAAAAACCTGTTTTACCTTAAGAGAAATTCAGATACCAACATTAGAAATAAAGGAGTAGGTCAGTGAAGCAAATGACCACATCAGACTATGGACCGCCTGGGTGGCCCAATCAGTTAAGCATCAGCCTTCGGCTCAGGTCATGATCCAGGATTCTAGGGTGGAGCCCCACATAGGGCTCCCCGCTCAGTGGGGAGCCTGTTTCTCCCTCTCTCTCTCCCTCGGCTCCTCCCCCTGCTCAATCCCTCTCTCTCTTTTATAAATAAATAAAATCTTTAAAGAAAAAAAAGACCTCATCAGAGTGTATAAATAATAAGAAACACAAAGATTATAACATACATGATATAACGATAAGACCTATAATACTATAGGACACAGGAAAGCAGCCATGGGTTCCTTATTGTATGAGGTTTCCCTATGTTTCAATTTAACCTTTCCATTTAATCCCTTAGGCAAATGAAACTGTTACCATCTCCATTTCACAGATCTGAAAAATAAGATTCCCAGAGATTAAGTAACCTCCACAGAGTCACAGAACTCATATGTAGCAGAGCCAGGATTCGAGCTTATCCAAGTTTGAATTCATCTGCCTCCACACTCCTAATGACCATGCTCAACCATCCCCCACGCATACGGGACTAGACTGTCCTCCCAAAAGCAAAAGCACTTAACATGAATAAATAAATTGTCCCACTGCTTCAAAGTCACATATGACACTAAGTCTTCACGAGTCACCCATGTCACGGCTGCCTCCTCTGGAGGAGAAGTTGAAAAGAAAGGAAAATATTTTTTGATATGTACAATGATGCATCAGGTCATGTGCTTCCTAGTGAAATCTCACGTAATCCCCATAAGAAAAGCTCGTGTGTTTTCAGACAAGGACACTGAGGCAGTCAGGGTGAGTCACCTGCTACATTTCACCTTCCTCTGCAGTCAGGCTACCAGCTAAGACCGAACCTGGGATTCAGTGCAGGTAAGTCTCATTCTTCCATAATGCCATCTGTAGAAGTCTTTTATTTTTTTTTTAAGATTATTTATTTATTTGAGACAGAGCAGAGGGAGAGGGAGAGAGCAGATGGCGCACATGAGCTGGGGGGAATGGCAGAAGGAGAGGGAGAAACAGGCTCCCCGCTGAGCAGGGAGCCTGACATGGGACTCGATTCCAGGACCCTGAGATCATGACCTGAGCTGAAGGCAGATGCTTAACCAACTGAGCCACCCAGGTACACCTATATAATTCTTTTAAATAAAAACACTGAAAGAACCCAGTTTTCTAAAGTGTGGAGAAATAATGGTTCAGGCAGTGTAAACAAGATTATCGAAGACTTAGGCAAAATCTCCAGTTCCGCTGGGGATGATGGCTTAGGCTCCTAACCAAATGACAAAAACTTATCCTGAGAAAAAGATAAAGGTAGGCTTCCCCTACATTTATTTCTATGGGCTTTTTACAGAACGAAGAGCTGAATCTGGCTCTGGTGTTCTTCATCTTCAAACAAATTCTAGCCCATCAGCCTATGTTCAAGAACAATTTCCTGACGGATAATTATATTAGATGATGCAGATAGAGCTGTAGTTCTCACCTGACTGTATTTTGTGCTTTATAAAAGTCTTTTCTAATCAGTAAAGATGAGTTACAATATGTTTTGTTATTAGTAATTATAAAACAGCCATGGTATTTAGTTCGTTTCATTATATTTTCAAGCATCAGATTCTCAGGTTATTAAATTAGACATGTTACCACCGGGAAGTCTGGCAATTTATCCTAATTAACAATGACAAAGGGAGACAAAGGGAAATACTGTTTTTGTGGTCTAAAAGGATTCAGAAGCTAATATCATCTAAGAGACACTACACTTGATGATATTTGTGAAACACACACACACACATACACACACACACACACATACCCAGGTTCCACTTTCACCAAATAGCACAAAGCAGGCACTCAATAAAAAAGCAGTTCTAAATGAAATCTCTCTTCCCCCCCATTTGTGCTTTGGATGCCATTTTAGCACAATTGTGATCAGAACGATCATTGACGGAAATGTTACGAGTTATATGTGGTCACCACTGAAAATCAATAAGGCCTCTCAAATACCAGTTCCAAGGAAGCAAATTATGTATAATTCTTACCTTCACAACTCAATGATGCTTGAAATGAAATCCCTTTATACCTTTTATGCAAGTATGTCTTAGTGGTAGTTAGCGGCTTCAAAAAGGGGGTTTTTATCAGCAAGATTTCTGCTACTGCACGTCCACCTCGACTTCAGGGGTCAAGAGGTGTTGGATCAATGCATTCTGATGTTTGAAGCATGCTGTTTCTTAGCTTAGAGAGAAATGCTACCTACAGGGTCCTCCTGCTCTTAAATAGGGGCAAGAAATGGAAAGAAAAACACAAGCCTTTACACACAGAGGTTTTCAACTGCATCAAAGTCTTCAGAAGTCTCAGAATTACAGTTTGGAAAGGGAAAATTAGAGAAGCAATCCCTTAATTTCCATTCTCTCTCTACTTTCCAACAGAAAATGCCTTTCCCAGGCATATTACCAAAATAAATACGAGCAAGATTACATACAAGGAAGTATTTGCACTAAGTCATGGAAATCATGTATATACACACACGCCTATAATGATACAGATATATACACATATGTAAAATACCTACCGACAGTATAAATATATGCGTATACATACATATACCTATATGGTCATTTGTATAGACTTTATCTCTGTACATACATGTACATATATCATTGTGGGCACATATATAATATATACCTATGCTTTTCATAAGGAAAGTACTAACACACGATCGTCAGGTTAGAGATGAGCAAACTGATGCATAGAGAACTTCCCAACACACATAGTCAGGATACAAACCCAGGAAGCCTGGTCCCTGGATCTCCACATTAAAGGTAAAAGCCACTTAGCACAGCCCCGATGACACTGCGGGTACTAATGCCTGCTGCTCTCCAACTTTAATCCACTCATCTTTACTCACTACTAGCCACACTGGCCTGATTTAGGGCAATTGATTCCCTGGGTCCGCCACAGGGTCTTTGCGCGTACTGTTCACACTCGCTGGACCACTATTCCCTCTCCTCCTTTTCAGTCTCAGCTCATTTGTCACTCACCCAGATGCAGCTGTCCGTGACTTCCCTAACTACCTGCGGCCCCATCAGAGGTTCTCCCAGCACTACATATTTCTCTAAGATTTCTACAAGATTATACTAGTCTGGATAATCATGGGATTAACGTCAGTTTCTTCCACCAAACAGTCAGCCCTAAGAAAAGGGGAGAATGGGTCTGCTTTTGACCACCTCCACCATTTCTGTCAGTGCCCAGTACATAATGTGTACTGAGGGGTGTATGAAGGACTATATACAGATAAGTCCTTTAGACAGGTTTTTCTGAATTTGAAGAATGAAGGTTGTTAAAGTCTAAACAAGGGCCAAAAGGAGCGGCGTGTCAGAGAATGAAGGCTCAGAGTGGGTGGAGTAGGGACCTCATTCGTCCGCTTAGCTGATGATTACCAAGCACCTCCCCGTTAAGTATCCAGTTACATCCACATCATAATGAAGACAGTTCTGGAAGGAAATCATTTTGCTATGAGTAACTAAACAAATTCAGCATGATTTAAGGGCAACATACACAGGGAGGAAAGCAGAGGGACAAAACAGCTCAGCACAGTCCACCGTCAGGGATATTTCAGTGGCAAAAAGATCTCTAGCTAAGTCTAGGAGGAGGCAAATGTGTTTTTCAGGTTGATGAAAAAGAATTTGATAATACCTTATGTTTGAAGTTACAGACGCCTGAGAGAACACAGCGTTCAAGGTGCCACAAAAGGCTTAAAAATGCAAGCATGCACAGCACCAGGTCCTGCAGAAAACCGTGTATCATGCACAACAGTTCTGACTTCTTCTGTGGCCAGTGAGGAAACTGAATAGTTATAAATGTAGGAAAAACATGATACAAAATGGCACAGATGGTTCTTTTAACTTCACAAGTTCTTCTTGCCTCTCCCGCCCTTGGTGTGTTGGGCGAGGCTCTCCATCCTACATTCAGATTCTCATGGCTTCTCTCCCTTTCACCGTGTCAGGGAACCTCTCCTGCCACATCTGGGCATTCCCTCATCCCACCCCTCCAGCAGCTCTCCATCAACACTTCCCTGTGTCTATTAATACAGTTCCACCCAGGACTGAAGCCTCACTCACATCTCTCTCTCTTGTTGGACAAGTGGGAAATTATGTTTAGGAATATTAGAAAGATCCTGCTGCTAGCCGTGGGAAATTATATTGAGGTGGGAACTGGGGTGGGCCCTAGAAAGGCTACTACTGTGCCATCTATCTTCCTTTGCCCTGTGGACCTCTTTAAAGTGAACCACACTCTGGGGAAAACTCTCAGGTCTTGGATGTAGGTAAGGCGACCACACACAGGTAAGTAGCTTGCATACTGCACAAAGGTTCCCAGCGAGGGGTTAAACATCCTCTTATTAACCACATCCTTTTATGTGTGCAGAGGGAGGTGCCTTTTTCTAACTCAGTGATGGACCTGTATGAATTAGTCTAACAGACAAGCAAAGTTGAATAGAACTCTTCAATCACACAACAGATAATGTAACAAAGTCACTCTGTCCAGTAACAAAGACTCTGAAGTCCTGAAGTCATCTATACCTCTGGCAATAGGAGTTGAAGTCCCCAGGCTGACGGTCTGCTCCTTACCCATTGTGGTAGGGAAACAGACACTTAAAAGATGCAATGCCAGTGGGGCATCTGGGTGGCTCAGTGGGTTAAAGCCTCTGCCTTTGGCTCAGGTCGTGATCCCAGGGTCCTGGGATGGAGCCCCACATCAGGTTCTCTGCTCAGCAGGAAACCTGCTTCCTCCTCTCTCTCTGCCTGCCTCTCTGCCTACTTGTGATCTCTGTCATCAAATAAATAAATAAAATCTCTTTTAAAAAAATGCAATGCCAGTAAAAACTCATGTCAGTTTATAGAATAATCAATATATAACTACTTAGGAAACTCCTACCGGTCCTATACACTAATCAATCTAGTCTTTTAAAGAGACACAGAAAACTAATATAAACAACTGATATAAACAGAAACAACTTTAAAAAGTCAAAGCCCTGAAAGAGAATAACCAAGAGAAATAATTAGAACAATTGACACCAGAAGAAATAGAAATAATTTAGTAAACAGAAGAAGACATTTTAGGAGATTTGATATCCACAGGGAGATTCCAAAGGGTATCACATCAAATGTTAGCAATGGTTGAATCTAGCTGGAGGGTATTTATAGTACCGACTCCTCTGTGTTCAGAATTTTTTCTATAAAGAACTCAAAGTTCTCTATATATTTTGGATCCTAATCCTTTATCAGATATGTAATTTGTGAATATCTTCTCCCATTCCAAAGGTTGCCTTTTAGTCTTGCTAATTCTTTTCCTTTGCTGTGAAGAAACTTTTTATTTTGATGAAGTCCCCACAGTTTATTTTTGCTTTTGTTTCCTTGGCCTCAGGAGACGTACAGCAGCTACAACTGCTGCCTGTGTTCTCTTCTTAGGATTTTTATGGTTTCTGGTCTCACATTTAGATCTTTAATCCATTTGAATTTATTTTTGTGTATGGTATAAAAAAGCGGTCCAGTTTCATTCTTTTGCATGTTGCTGTTCCATTTTCCCAACACCATTTGTTGAAAAGACTGTCTTCTTCATTCTTGAAGATTAATTGACCACATAGTTTGGGTTCATATCTGAGTTTTCTACTCTTTTCCAATGACCTACATGTCTGTTTTTGTGCCAGTAACATACTATTTTGATTACTTGCTATAAAACTTAAAGTCCAGAATTGTGATGCCTCCAGCCTTGCTTTTCTTTTTAAAGGTTGTTCTGGCTATTTGGGGTCTTTTGTGGTTCCATACAAATTTTAGGATTGTTGGCTCCAGCTCTATGAAAAACACTGTTGGTAGTTTGATAGGGATTGCATTAAATGTGTAGCTTGATTTGGGTAATATAGACATCCTAACAGTACTTGTTGTTCTAACCCATAATCATGGAATGTTTTTCCATTTCTTTGTGTCTTCTTCAATGCCTTTCATCAGTGTTTTTGAGTACAAGTCTTTTATCTCTTTGGTTAGGTTTACTCCCAGATATCTTATTGATTTGGGTGCAACTGTAAATGGAACTGATTATTTTCTCTTTCTGCTGCTTCATTATTGGTGTATAGAAATGCAACTGACTTCTGTATGTTGATTTTGTATCCTGTGACTTTACTGAATTTGTTCTTCAGTTCTAGCATCACTTTTGGTGGAGTCTTTCAGGTTTTCTATACAGAGTATCCTGTCATCTACAAAGAATGAAAGTTAGACTTCTTTGCTGACTTGGATGCCTTTTATTTCATTTATTATCTAACTGCTCTGGCTTGATGATCATTAGCAATGGTTAGATTTATTTGGAAGATATTAGGTATTTATAAGTGCCCATTTCTCAATATTTCTCTGTGTTCAGATTTTTTTTTTTAGAAGTGAACAGACAAAATGATATTGTATCTCTAAAAGAAGAATAAGGCAAGCTACCATAACTTAAAAATAAAATACAAGAAAAAATTCTGAAATGAAATGGATTATTAAAATGACTAGGACTGGGGCACTTGGGTGACTCAGTCACTGAAGTGTCTGCCTTCTGCTCAGGTCATGATCCCAGGGTCCTGGGGTTGAGCCCCACACTGAGTCCCACATCAGGCTCCCTGCTCAGCAGGGAGTCTGCTTCTCCATCTTCCTCTGCGTCTCCTCCATCTTGTGTACTCTCTCTCTTTCACTCCCCCTCTCAAGTCACTAAAGAAAATCTTTAAATAAAATAAAATAAAATGAATAGGTCTAAAAACCAAGAAGGAAAAAGACAATGAAAGGCTGAGAAAGATAAACTTAAAACTTTAAAGGTAATCTAATTTTTTTCTCTACAGTAGTTTTATTTTTCTCTTTAAACTTGGTATTCTGAAACTTCAAAATAATGAATCTGTAATTTTTAGATTACCTTTAAACACTAGATCATACCGAGAGCAGACATTTCAATACAACAGTGAATACTGGAAGACAACATGGAAATGCTTTCAAATATCTGAGGGAAAAAAAAAATCTTGAAACTAGAATTGAATAAGCAATAGAAATTAATCTGAGGGTAAAATAAAGACAGTGTGAAATCTTGCAAGACTCAGAGAATTTATCTCCCCAGCACTCAATAAGTTCAGTTCAGGAATGACTTAAACGTAGAAAGAAAGTTAAAAGGAAATTAAAGAGAAACAAAGGGCCCTTGACATTCAAACCTTAACAAATGTTGGAAGATATGGCATTAACTTCTTTTTCTTGAAATCCTGACCAGTACTTGATGTTGTTATAAGTACAGTTTAGATTTTAGATAATAATACTAAGCTATCATACTGAACGTGTAGAAAAGCAAATTAGACTTAGAAGATCTGGAACAGTGTATAAATGGCCAAAACATTGATAATAAGAAAAAACAGGTGCATAACAAAATCAGTAATGTCAGAGTAAAAATGCCCTAAATATCTCATCTTCCACAGTGAGAGGTAACGGTCTGAACACCAACTGGACAGCAGAGAAAAGTGCATCATTTGAAATCATGGACTATTAAATGCAACCACATTTCAGGCACCAGACAATGTGCATGTGAAGGTAAAGTTTCTAAGATGGTAGGGCCTTGCACATAGACCACTTTTAAAATTCTTATTTAAAGGGGACATATTGTAAAGTGAGCTTACATAAGGTGGCAATAAATGTTCCTTTTAAAATATTTTCTCTTTTCATATTTTTCATCTCAGGAAGCCTCAGTACAGTAGCAGGTGTATTTTATATAAATGACCAAATGTAACAATGTAAGTATGCCTCACAACTTGATCTCCATCTGTCTCCCTGCTAGAAAATTAAACAGGCTTGCCGCAGATAATCCTTCCACAAATTATTCTTTCAGGTGGCCTCTGTGTGTGGCATATTCATTTGAGTTTTACATCTCTTAAAGTTAGAGTGACCTCTTTAGGCTCCGCTCTTGGGACATCAGTGTTTTTCCAACACAGACTCCGTCTTTATATTCTGCCAGCTGACTATGAAATTCACTTGACTACAGTGAAATCTGGCTTTCATAAGGAGTTCAGGAGTTAACTGTTACTGAAAAAAAAAATATGTGGGAGGCAAAGTCTGTCATGGTTAATGATATGATTTATTGCAATTACAGAAACTACCCTGATTGTTCAAATCGCGGTCTGTGGGCCACAGCCAGATTAAATGCCAGGCTGCGACTAGCACAGGGGAGGTAATCAAATAATTGCCTTCGCTAAATAACACTCTTCTTAATTCACACAGCAAACTTTTTAAAGCATAAATTGGTATGACGTGATTGAGAGACACAAACCTCCAGGATTTTTAAAATTAAATTATACAATGAAAATGGTCAGTGTTGGCTAACCAAAACCAATTTTTCAGGCAAAGACATTTGAAGTTCAGTGTTTTATACAGAGACGAAGACTTCACACAACCCAAATCTAGCTGTGACAAAACAGAACATTGCCATCTGTGAATGTTTGTGTCCCTTCAAAATCCATACACTGAAATCCAATACGATAGTGTTGGTGGTAGAGCATATGGGAGGTGCTGAGGTCATGAGGGTAGAGTCCTCATGAAGAGGATTATGGCTCATCAAAGAGCCCCCCAAGGCTCTCTCTCCCTCTTTCCATCCTATGAGGACACAATAAATCGGCAGTCTGCAACCTAGGGCCAGCTGACCTTGTTGGTACCCTACTCACAACTTCCAGCCTCCAGAATGGTGAAAAATAAATTTCTGTTATTTATAAGCCACCCAGTCTATGAGATTTTGTTAGAGCAACCTGAACTAAGATACTCATCCTTCAGGAAACTTGAGGGAAAGAGAAAACTTGGAAAAACAAAAAACAAAAAACAAAGGGCGGGGGGGAGAGTTAGCTGGGAAGGGGAAGGAGGAAGATGACGGAGGCAGGATATATGTTCAGTCAGATGTTACCCACTTGGAGATAGTTGGCCCGAACCAGCAGATCTGAGAGCAAAGGACAAGGCAGCATTTCCAAAAGTCTGTCAAATGTCACAAATAATTTATTCTAATTAAAATAAAAGAAAACTGGTCATCCATATTGTCAGTGATAAATGTGGATAATCAAAGAGTCCTCAGTTACATAATTATGGATATTCTTTCCTTAGTCCCTAAAGAAAAATGGTACAAAATGTAGTAAGAATAAGAATGGTGAAGATGGATGCTTACTATGTGCATTATACTCTAAAAACACTGTAAGATCAGTCTTTATATAAGTTCTTTATAAATATTTAATAAGATTTTATATAACCCATTATCATGCCTAGCACGTTCATCCTCCCAACATTTCCAAACAACTACTAAAGGGCACTACGTTAATTACAGCTTACAAGGAGGGCACCAGAATCATAAAAGGCTTTATTGCATCTTCCCCAGAAGCATGAAATTAAGATGTGTTCTAAAATATAAGGATGGGCTAAGTTTCGATCTTGACTGTGCGGAATTTACAAGCTACTAAGGAAGCAGAATAGACAGAGAGGGTACCACAAATAACCCACCGACGGCTCCCAGAGACATATGCAGATCCAATTGGCACAGGGAAAATATGAAAATACATATTTATACATATACATATGTATGTAAAATATACATATAATTTAGATACGTTAACACACAGATCAGTTTGAGTGAACGAGGAAGTACATGGTGCAAACTGATGAAAAACGTGTTATTGGGAAGACATGGCACAAAACGGGAGAGCAATGTGGTCTATCAGAGGAAAGGGTAGACGTCAGAGTCCTCATCTACTAAGGAACGCTGGCCACAGCCCGGGGCTGGATCATGCCAGGGGGACGCACCTGCGGAAGCACTTGGCTCCCAGGTCCACTCCAAGTTGCTAGAACTGGGCTAAGAAGTGAGACTGATGCCAAAATTAGGCATGAGAACAAAAACCGGAGGAACCAAAACCAGAATCAAAGGGATTTTTTAACAGCAAGATAGGTCAATAAGTAAATGGCAAAAACTGGAAACCAAGAGAAACAGATTAGGGGCGCCTGGGTGGCTCAGTGGGTTAAGCCGCTGCCTTCGGCTCAGGTCGTGATCTCAGGGTCCTGGGATCAAGCCCCGCATCGGGATCTCTGCTCAGCAGGGAGCCTGCTTCCCTCTCTCTCTCTCTGCCTGCCTCTCTGCCTACTGTGAACTCTCTCTGTCAAATAAATAAATAAAATTTAAAAAAAAAAAAAAAAAGAACCAGATTAGAGAAGAACCTACGAAAGAGGAAGGATGAAGGAAATGCCCGATTCACGTCACCCGTCTTGCCGGCTGTGCACAGTTGTAAAAAGCTGGACTTTTCATTCTCCCAGCTAAGCATTTAATTTTCCATCTATTTCTTTTGTGTTCCTGTTCTTCTCCCTAAAGGCAACATTCTTTAGAGGCGGAGAATCTGACAACACAAAAGAAAGCCCCTGTTGCCTTTACAGAGTCCTTGGGATGAAAATCAGAGGTCTGTAGCTTCTCTCGGATATGTATCCTATCTAAGAAAAGGGTTGGTGATTATTTCTTCACTTTTTTTTTAATACGGCAATCTTCATTTGTCTCTAAAAGGATTTTTTTTCCTATCCTACTGCGTCCTGGCTTATTAGTTAAGCTTCCCCATCATTCCTGAAATACTGTCAGATAATTTACTAATAAGTACTGTCAGTTGTTTTAAAAATGTTACCGCTAGGGAATAACAAAGAGTAAATATGAAGATTCTTTAGACAGAGAAGGAAAAAAAAATAGAGCATCTTTCAATTAATCTAACTTAACATGTTTAGTTTATGCCAATAATGAGGTTGTGAACAGGAGAGGAATCCATGTTTAATGAATAAGCCATAATTCCCGAGTTTAGGATATAGAAAGCCACAAAAGAACAGTACCCTGCTCCTAATTTTATACATATAATGGATAATTCCATGTGTCAACCTGACTGGTTTAGGGGGTACCCAGATATTTGTCTAAACATTATTTCTGGATGTGCCTGGGTGAAATTAGCATTTGATTTAGTGGGATAAAAAAAGTAGCCTACCCTCCTCCACGTGGATGGGTAGGCATCACCCAATTTGTTGAGGAGGGTCCAATTAAACAAAAAGGTAGAGTAAGGAAGAATTCAACCCCTCCTGCCTGGTGGCTTGAGCTAAAACACTGATCTTGCTTACCCTGGTGCTCCTGGTTTTTTTCAGGCTTTCAGACTGGGACTGAATTACACCACTGCCCTTCTTGGGTCTCCAGGTTGCGGAAACAAGATGATGGCCCTTCTCGGCTTCTGTAATTGTACAAGTCAATTCCCTAGAATAAATTCTTCATTGACCTGTTGGTAAATGTTGGTTCTGTTTCTCTTGAGAGCCCTAAGTGACATTGAAGTTACAAAGAAAACAAGCAAACTGAATTCAAAAGGGTGCCAAATCCCTCAGTGGAGAAATGGGAGACACAAATTGCTCCGCTCCTGGCAGACTGGGGGAGAAAGAGGTGACAAACTGAAAATTTTGCAGGAAAGAAAAATCAACTGGAAGATTAGTGAACTTGTAAAGACCTTTCGGTCTCACTAGTGAGAGTTTAGAATCTGGGGAGCCCCAGATTCAAGTGGAGTCTTAACCCACTACCAGCCCCTTCCTTGGAGCTTCCCCTTGGGGTGATGAGAAAGACTGAAGGCAGGGCAGGGGTCCTGAGGATCATGTCTGATGGCAGGGGGCAGAGACCCCGACAGGTGTGACGGGGCAGCAGGTCTATGTAGAAAAGTCATGTGTCTTCCCTGCATCTATGGAAATCACATATGTTTTTCCCTCTTTAGCTCAGTGAATTTTCTTTCCTTTTTAGAATGACACTTTGCTATTTAACGAATATTCTCTGGGCATCATTTACTAACTTTTACTTAAAATTTTTGCAACTAATGAGATTAGTTATATATTTTTAGAACCAATAAATTTTTATGCACTCTCTCTTAGTTTTGACATGAATGATAAATGTTTCATAAGACAAATCTGAACGATGTCCCTTATTCTATTCTGGAATAGCTCAAGTATTCTTAGCATAATTGACTTTTGAGAAGTTTGATAGGCTTCCCCTGTGACACCATCTGGGCCTGGTGCTTTTGATACGGGAGTTCCTTAAATATTTCTTCAATTTTCTTTTACAATAATTGTTCTGTTCAGAATTTCTGCTTCTTACAGCATCAGTTCTGTAAGCTGCATTTTAAAATAAATATTCATCTCATTTACTCTTTCCATTTTTTTCACAAAGTAATACAAAGTAGTCTCATGATGTTTTATAATTTCCTCTTTTCTAGTATCTAGTTCTCTTTCTCAATTCTAGCTTCATGTATTTGTGCCTTCTCTTTCTTCAGATTAGTTCATGGTTTCCCCTTTGTTGATTTTCTCAAAGAACAAGATTTTCAAAGTTTATTCAGTTTTTAGCTTTCTAACTCATGAATTTCTACTTTTAATTTTAATTCCTTCTACTTTCTTTTAGTTTGTTTGAATGGTATTTTGAAAACTTCTTTTTTTTTTATTTTGAAAACTTCTGAGTTGAGTTGGGTATTTCTTTTCATTTTATATTAATGTAATTCAATGTCATGAATTCCCTATGGCCTCTATTTTAGCTATATCCCATGGACAATGAGATGTCAAGAGATGTTTAATACCTTGTTTAACAGTTTTGTTTATTTTTAAATTTCCAGGGAAAGGAAACTGTTGTAAAATTTTTTGTTCCCAATTTCTACTTTATGCTAATGATGTTAAGTGGAGTTGAGAGTGGTGACAAAAAGAAGTTTTCAGAATAATGAGCCTTTGGATCCCACAAGATAGAAAAGAAGCAAAGCAATGAGAGGATGTATAAAATGGGAAGAAAAGAACTGAAAGGTCTAAATTCTTGAATAGATAAAAAACTATAATGAAAATGTGGCAGCCCTATTCTACCCTACCCACATCAGATTTCCAGGTTGATGTTGTAAATCCTCCAATTTATAAAAAGAAGCTGAAAAATCCAGTTTTTTGTATGAAATCTCTTCATTCTTAAATGATGGCTATTAATTCAATTATCAATTTTCAACATTTGCTTAACAGATAGGCCAACCTGTTGGAATTAGGCCATAGATACTGAAGTCTGAGATTTCAGAGATGGAACATTTCTGGTAGATAACAAATTCTGGAGTGTGGCCAAGGCGGAGCATGGTCAAAATGAAATGAAAGCTTGAGGTCACAAAGGTTACCCCCAGACCGCAGAACTACCAAGGATCGTCAGAGGAGACAAACTGGAGAGGAAAGCCGGGAACGGGAGCCACAGTCCTTGAGGAAGAGATGGACTGGCCACAGAGGATTCACTGGGCAGGGCTGCTGACGGTGGGCATAGCAAATCTGGTCAATTTTTAACTGACCTCAGCAGGGCTGCTGAAGGTGGGCATAGCAAATCTGGTCAATTTTTAGCTGGGGCCGTGGGGTGACGTCGTGTTCTTGACCACAGAGATATCTGGGGAGCTTCGATCTAGGCTCCAAAAAGGTTACAGGAATACTACGTGCATTCCTATGGGAACGACTACTCCCTATCTTCCGAGAATCTATCCTTTTAAGGGCCTAATGTAAGAAAGAGTCTACTGAATATTAAGGCCCAGGTAACTGATCTAGATTAGATGAGGACATTTACCCATTTCTAATCATTTGTTACCTTGGCGACTCTCCAGTTTCCCTGAAGACAAAGGAGTTCAGTTCAGAATTCTCCTCATTCTCTGAGTACATGGGGTATTCAAGTTGGGAGACACACTCAGAGGAGCGAATTCGGGGTTCTTAAGATTCTCATTCCATAAATCCCTTTGGCAGTCTGGTGAAGTCTATGCGTCCTTACTTAGCATAATAACTTTAAATGCATAAAATGTATAATGTTACTAAGAACACTAATTTTGAAACACAGTTTTCAAAATATAATAATATGTATGCTTTATTTATGAAGAAATGAAATAACAAGATCTAGTGGTAGTCCTAGTAACTATTGTAATTTTAAAGCAGTAATGTGCAAAATGATATTCTAAGGATGTTGTAAGTATTGTAATATGACATGAAAAGAGCTGTGATTTTATTAGTG
The DNA here is from genome assembly GCF_009829155.1 of Mustela erminea. NCBI lineage: Eukaryota > Metazoa > Chordata > Mammalia > Carnivora > Mustelidae > Mustela > Mustela erminea. The sequence goes on from NC_045625.1 coordinate 86,321,532, forward strand.
ATGAAGTATAATGCTGAGACTACTGTGGGCTGCTGTCTACGTTCAAAAATGAAGGAACTATTAAATTTAAGTTAGAAGTCAGTGAACATAAAGATGCATTTTCCCCTATTCAAGTTCATAGACTGAATTCTACCCATGCTTTGCTTGGGAGTCTATGGATCCCAAGTTAAGAACCTCTGAGAGTTTAACTTTTTCTGTCCTCCCACCTAACTTGGAATTATGGTCCATCTTACTAAAGAATAGAGGGGCAAAATAGAGTCTGTTTCCTGTTACCAATTAATATTGCATCATCAACCCCAAGATGGAGGTGCACATCAGCAAAGCATTTAAGAATTCTTTTAGTTTTACTTTCTTTCAACCAATCTCATACCTTGCTAAATTGTAGGTTTTCTAATTAATATCTTACTGTTCTGTGTATTATGCAATTATTTTGCAATTATTTATATATCTTTATACTTTTTATACATGGGCCATTAAAATCTGTTCTCCATTCCTCATAAAATCATAAAGTCTGGGACACTCGGGTGGCTCAGTCAGTTAAGCCACTGCCTTCGGCTCACGTCATGATCCCAGGATCTTGAGATTGAGTCCTGCGTGGGGCTCCTTGCCTGGTGGGGAGCCTGCTTCAGAACCTCTGCCTCCTCTGCCTGCTGCTCCCCCACCTTACACTCTTGCTCTGGCAAATAAATAAATAAAATCTTAAAAATAAATCATAAAGTCTTCTAACAGTGTCATCTCTTTGTTCCTTACTGGAATTATATACAATTATTCTTATGAGAATTTCAATTTTAATAATGTCTCAATCATAATGAACAATCTTCACATTTTAAGTCCTGAACGAAGTTATGTACATTTCCTAAAGTCTAGAGTACATATCTCCAAATGTCCAGAAGTCTCCCTGATATAATGGGCTACTTTTATCCTAGATTCCCATCATTTTCACATCTCTAAACAATTTTTCCCCAATGTATAGGATGGACCAATCATTTTGCTTCCTACAAGAAACTGTCAAAGCAAAAAACTCAAACATTTATTCAGTACAGTATCTGCACCACATAGCAGATAATCCAGTGGATATCCACTCACCAGAGGACATCCAGATAAGTGAAATCTCACACCATTCCTATACCTCACCTATACCTAAGTGGTGATCACTGTCAGGCAAGTAACATCTATCCATGCCTTCCATAGGTCAGGAATTCTACTACACACCGCCATGTTGACATCATTCCGGCTGTCCTATTTCTTAGTCCAAAGTTTTCATGGGTTTATATGTTCCTATGAATGCATACCTTCTTGATACTCAGAATATAACCACTTCCTTCTGAAGAGCTTATTTTCCTTGGAACAAGAGATACCCTGCCAACCCATCATAACCATTAATGTGACAACTGATTCTTTACAAATTTCTGGGTAAGAATCTAGAAAAATATAATGAAACTGAGTAAGCTGATTCTCGATCTGCAATCTTTCCAATATGCCACGTTGTCTTTCCTAAAATTAAGGATGGATTCAGCTCCTAGGGTCTCAAACTATTCAGTTGACTCATACTATAAAGTATTTAGGAATTTTCTTTTCACACTTGAGCTTTTCAAAAGCACCTATATCAAGAAAAAGTATCATTGTTACTATGATATATCCTTGTCCGAGCAAGTGTTTCTTAGATTTCAAATTCTCTGTGGCTAGCAATGGTCATTAGGTGATGTATGTTTAACTCCAAGGTCCACAGTAATGTTGAGTTCAGTTTCAAAGTAATACAATTTGAGATTATGGGGCACACACTCCCCTACTACAAGACAGCCAAGGACACCAATCTCTGGGCCGATAGTCACAATGCCTCCTCTTCTCTGCAGAATCTCCCTCTGTCTCTCTCATAGGACATTTGTTATTAGATTTACAGCCTACCCAGACAAACCAGGATAAGCCCCTCCACCCAAGACCCTTAACTTAATCACATCTTTTGTCAAACAAGGTAATACTTTCACCACATATGGTAATATTCATAGGGTCTCAGAATTAGGACAGGGACATCACTACTTACCCCACTACATTTTGACTTGTGTAATCCATGAATAAGGTAGTTTTTTTTAAAAATAAGAGAACAACTAACATAATTTTTAAGAAACTGGGTTATTACTTAATAGAAAATTATTGTTGTCTACAATATCTTAATGTCTTTATTCAGGGTGATTTTTATTAGCTGATGTTTAATGAAAATAAACATTCATATTTTAAGACTAAACCATAAAGATATTCTTTTTCTGCACATGCCTCCTTGATCATTGTTCCTATAGACTGTTATTTACTTCTTAGCCTCCCACAGGCCTAATAAAAAAAGATTTTAATTTTTTTCCAGATTCCACTGATGATTTTTTTAACTTATGAAAATCACATTATACCAACATAAAACAAAGCACATTAAATGTAATCTATTTTCACACTCTCTGCATTCCTTTTTATTTGCAAATATTCTGATCTCATCTAAAGAAATGATATATGAAGCTATTTCTTTAAGGTAGAGCTCAGAATGGAACTTTAAATCTCTTAAATGCTGTATGTTTATCCAATGTTGTTATGGTTATTATTTTAGCTATTTATTGCTGTCTTTAAACCAGAATTAAAAGCATAAATAACAAGGCACGATAATCTAAGATACTGCATCGATCAGCTATGCCACAAGCTCAGAATGTTTGAGTCAGCCAGATTTGCCTGGGTCTGAGTTTAGAACACCATTTTCACCCCTCATCTACCATTTTACCACAGACCCCCACACTCCTGGAAAATAGGGTTGCTGTTGTTTTTTCTCCTAAAACCACTGCATCTTTCTCTTTTAGTACAAACAACTTTCTAACAAGAACGGTGATCAAGATGAGAGTAAGGTAAAGTACTTTCCAAGCTTACACTGCTCAAACATCAGAGAATTTTTGTTTTCTCAATTTATCCCTCACAGGCGTCTTGTTCAAGATACTGTTCGGTTTATCTCTCTGCCTGTATTCCAGCTTAAAGCTCGCCCCAGACATGTTGATTTTTAAAATTTTATTTATCCTGAGTCTATAAAACATTAACATAGTTCAGTAAATGGGAGCTATCCAAAAAGATGTATTCTAAGAAATGCCAACTCTCTCTCCAATTACTTCCGCCTTTTCACTCGATTCCCATCTACCCCGTTTAGGCAACCAATGTAATTAGTCTTCCATGCACCCTTCTTTTCCTTCTTGTGGGCATGAATTTCAGGAGCACTAGTATATTTCTCCTTCTTTCTTATACAAAACATGGTGCATAGATACTCTTTTCTATTCTACCTTTTTCACTTGTGCCAAATATTAATACTTTGTGGTTCCTGCTGCAAAAACTTTCAGTTTGTCATTTAGGTTTTGAATGCAGACTTTTGTGTATTTCTGTAATAAATTTGATCATTTATTACACAATATTTTGAATCCAGTTAAAAAGCCTTCCTTCATATAGCTAAGAGAAGAATCATGTATGTTTTCTTCTGGTACTTAAGTGATTTTGTTTATATTGAGATTTCTGATGCATCTGGAGTTTATGCTTGTACATAATGTGAGGTGTGAACCTCATTTTATCATATTGCAAATGGCTAACGTGTTGCCCCAGAATAACACACTGAAAAGTCTGATGATTTAAAATGGCTTCTTTATATTTCCTTATATTCCTTCCTTATATTTCCAGATATTCTTGAGTCTGTTTCTGGACCTCTTATTCTATTCCATTGACCTGTCCTTCTCTTCATGTTTTCACTGTAGAGGATTTGAGGTGTGTTTTAGTGCACGGTAAGGCTACTTTTCCTATATAGCTTTTCTTTTTTAGTATTTTCCTGGCTATTAATAAATAGCATAAACTCTAGTATCAACTCATCCCAATCCATTTAAACAAAAATCTTGCTGGTATTTTATAGGAATTGTGTTAAATTTATAAATTAACTTAGGGAGAACTAACATCTTTATGAGGTGAGTCATCCTTCCCAACAGGGGTAGGACTCTTAACTTATTCACATACTTTTGTGTCTTTCAGAAGAGTTTCTGCAAATTTAGTGTTAAATTAATTTTCAGTATTTAATCTCCTTTGTTGCTATTTTTAAAGGTATTTGTTAAGCTTTTAATTTTAATTCCAGTACACAGTTACCGGAGGGAAGTCGTGGCAGGATGGGTGAAATAGGTAATGGGGGTTAAGAAGTGCACTCATCCTTTGTTGCTATTTAAATGAGGGTTTTCCAACATTATGCCTAAGACTTGGTTATTGTTTCTGTATCTGAAGACCAGCAATTTCAGTTTCTTTATGTTAATTTTCTATTTTGCTACTTTCACTAAATTCTATTTATTTTGAGGGAAAGTTTACCATTGTTTCTCTAGGGTTTCCCAAGTACATAATCATATTACCTGCAAACCCAAATAGTTTTACTTCTTTTCTAATCCTTATCCTCTAACTGCTTTGGCTATGACTTCCAGGACAAGACTGAGTAGTAGCGGAGACATTAGGCATAATTTCCTTGCACTTAATCTTGGTGGAAGTGCCTCTAGTGTTTTCCCATTAAGTAAGATGCATCTTTAAGAGTGAGTTATATACTTTTAATTAAATCAGATTTTGTCCAAAGATTTTTTTTACTATCTCTGGAGATATTCCTGTGATCTTTTATTCTTCCTTTGATCTGTTAACATAGTGTATTCCTTTACTGGAGTTCCTAATAGCAAACCAAGCTTGCATTCCTGGATTAAATGTCATTTAAGCATGGTTTAACAGTTCTTTTTTGTGATATTGGATTCTGTTGGCCAAGGTTATATTAAGTACTTTTGTATCAATATTCATAAGTGATATTGGCAATAATTTTCTAATTATATTGTCACTAGCTTTACTTTTAAAAATAATTTTAATACTCTAGAATATGTTATGAAGCACTGGGTGTATCTGGTCTCTGCAGGTTGGGTGGGACTCCCTTGTGAAACCACTGGGGTTTGGTGCTTCCTTATGGAACAACTACCTTATAACCATCTCTATTTCTTTGATGAAAATAGGTATATGTAAGCTTCTATTTATAAGGGAGTCAATTAATTTAGGAAATTTCCCACTCTGTACAGGTTTTCAAATTTATTTGCATGGATACTGACAAAAGAATCTCTAATTTTAAAAAAATTCTTCAGTTTTAAGGTTATATCCTCCTTGCCTTCTTATTTTGAATACTTATGCCTTCTTACTGGGTTAGTGGTTTGTATATTTTGCTAATTTTTTTCAAAATGATTTCAACTTATTAATTAAATCTACATTTATTATTTCCCTCCTTGTTCTTTTTTATTTTTCTAATATTTTCTAGCTTCTTGAGTTTGCAAATTGATTTGCTAACTTTCATTCCATCCCTTTCATTGATAAAAGTGTTTAAGGCTGGGACTCTTTCTTTAATCACTACGTTAACACACACCATACACATTTTTCTATCCTTATGTCCATTTTTAGATGTACAATTAAATACATCAAATTCTCATCATCAATCCTTCTGCTGAAGCGCATCCACTTCTATCTTAGTGGAGTTCCAATAGATTCTCAGGGAGGTTCCTGAATAAACATTCCTGAGCTCCTGCACTTAAAACAAAACAAAACAAAACAAAACACAAATGTGGGACACCTGGTGGCTCAGCCGGTTGAACATCTATCGGACTTGTGATTTCAGCTCAGGTCATGATTTTGGGATGGTGAGCTGGAGGCTCAGCATCAGGCTCTGAGCTCAGCACAGAGTCTGCTTGACATTCTCTCCCTCTGCCCTCCCCCTACTCACTCACACTGTCTCTCTTTGCCTCATATAAATTAATAAGGAAGATGTGGTCCATATACATTATGGAGTATTATGCCTCCATCAGAAAGGATGAATACCCAACTTCTGTAGCAACATGGACGGGACGGGAAGAGATTATACTGAGTGAAATAAGTCAAGCAGAGAGAGTCAATTATCATATGGTTTCACTTATTTGTGGAGCATAACAAACAGCATGGAGGACAAGGGGTGTTAGAGAGGAGAAGGGGGTTGGGATAAAATGGAAGGGGAGGTGAATCATGAGAGACTATGGACTCTGAAAAATAATCTGAGGGGTTTGAAGGGGCGGGGGGGGTGGGGGGGAGGTCGAGGAACCAGGTGGTGGGTATTACAGAGGGCACAGATTGCATGGAGCACTGGGTGTGGTGAAAAAATAATGAATACTGTTTTTCTGGAAATAAATAAATTTAATTAAAAAATACTAAAAAATAAATTAATTAATTAATTAATCTTTAAAAACACACAAATAATGATGCTGTTCTACTGGTGATGCCATTTGTATGTTGTTTTTGAACAACAAACACGTCTTTAAACAGCTTAAGCCAGCCTCGCACTTTTGCCTTTGTAAGGCATTTTATCTTTTCACCATGTAACTCTGAAGATTTTAGAAGACATCTTTATAAAATTTAATGTTACTCAGTTAGGTCTCAGAGTTAGTTGTTATGGGCCAATAGTACCTGATACCTAGTAAGCCCTTTCAATATTTAGATTCTAACTTTTTATTTACTAGAAATAAGGGGTTTTTTTTTAAGTTAAAATTTTAAATATTAATTCTGTCCCATTATTTTTTATATCTTTCTTTCAGGGACTCCAATTATACCTAATTGGATCATCTTTACCTACATTTCATTTCAAACACTTTCTTTGTCTTTTTTCTTTTTTAATCTTGTTTTTATTCTCTTGCTATATTCGTAATTTTCTTCAATGCTCTTACTAAGTTTTCATTTGGATCTCTTATTTCTTAGGGAATTTTTAAATGGGTCCTTATTTCTTTTATAATTTAGACTATTCAATGCTTTTCCTGAATTTAATCAATCCTTATTTTGGTCTTTTTTATCTGGTGTCCATATATGTTCTTGGATTTTAAATTTCTGTCTTGAAATGGTTTGTTTTTTTCAAATCCCCAAATGTTTATTTGAGAATATCTTATTCTCTTTCATTTAGTGGGTGGAATTGTTACACACTGAATTAATTTAATTCTCATTTACTGCTGTATTTTCATGGTATGTATATATAAATGAAGGCTGGTTATGCCTCTGCATTTCTGGGTAGGGATGGTTTGGAGTGTTTTAAGAGATGCCTTGTTCAAGAATGCATTTTTCTATTGATATTGACATGTGGTAGATTTACAGGTCAGCCTTTTGAGTGGGATGAGTGGGATGTTTGTTCTCTGCTTTTTTCTTTTGCCTTACAAGGCAAATGTGCTTTCCTTTACCCCACCTTTACCTACGGTTTTCAAGAGGTACATCTCCATTTTAAACTCCTTCTCTTCTCCTGAAATGTCACCTTTCCAAAACTTCCTCTTTTATTTGCAATGTTAAGTTTGTTCCTTGTTGTCAGGTTCCTGATCTACAAGATCACTTCTTTGTGCCTCATAAATTTTCACTCTTGTGGTGGACTTCACAGTGATGACTTTAGATCAATAACAGATGTGCTGCTAGTTCTTCCTTCTCAAGTCTACGAAAGTGATCAGGGACTGCCTTGTAATTCCCAAGGGCTTACAGCAGGACAGTGAGAGAGAAATCACCAGGATTCTATGTTTATTTTTATAATCACAGGCATTTTGAAGTTTGGACAGTATTTTATCTTCTTGTGATGCTGACAGCATGAGTTTTAGTCCTCCTTCTTGTTATTTCTGTTTTGGCAGAAGGTATACTGGGAGACTAGGATTTACATCATGAACATTAGCTCCACTAGCCAGGAAATTTGTATTTCCTAATACTGTCCACCATAGGGGTGCCTGGGTGGCTCAGTGAGTTAAAGCCTCTGCCTTCAGCTCGGGTTGTGGTCCCAGGGTCCTGGGATTGAGCCCCATGTTGGGCTCTCTGCTCAGCAGGGAGCCTGCTTCCTCCTCTCTCTCTCTCTGCCTGTGATCTCTGTCTATCAAGTAAATAAATAAAATCTTTAAAAAAAAATACTGTGCACCATATAAAATACTTCTAATGACAGCTACAAAAGCCCTAGTTTTCTACTTTTGCGGAAATACATACTGCAAAGCAGGTTTACTAATTCTCTAGTAAACTATTGGTGTGTACTATTATGCCTACAATGACATAGGAAGATGGCACAAAAGACTTAGGAGTATTTGAGGGTCTACGCAAAAAACAACAACAACAACAAAGAAAACAGATACCCCCACCACTGCAGCTAACTAGCTGAAAGTGAAAAATATGAGACAAAAAGGAAAGCAGAATGTTGAGGAGCAGTTACATGGTCTGCAAGTACCTGGTGAGAGTTGTTTGCCACATAGGAAATGTGATAATATTTGGTAACTAATCTTTGGGGCTACCATAAAAAGATGGACATGGGTTTATGATTCTTTCTAGTCTCGTTTACCTCTTGTACCTCAGTCTCCTTGGGTTGTCTATTTTCTCTTATTCTGTTAATACTGTGGTTTTGGGTGTTTGTGATAGAGATATCATTCTATGAACTTAAGAGCTGGTGAGCTTCAGAGGTACAATCAGGAGGACCACACGGAGAAAGGTCAGGGATCACATGTGCTTTTCACAAGTAGTAGGGTTCTGAGTCCACCCACTGCTGACAATAGTCCATGTGTCTAGGAGGCAAAATTATCAAGAATTCTGTGTAAGAATTACACAGAAAATCTGCTTATTCTTGATTACTGGTTAGGACTTATAAGGGTGCAGACAAAGAGAGGTAATTATAATTATAAATGAAGGAACTATCAGAAATAATGAAAATGACTATGACATTTTATAATCTTGCTATTTGCCAATGACAGAATATACTGCTTTGGAAGAAGTTTACACAAAGGCAGGCGTTCTGCTTCAAATGATATGAAGTCCCTATTTCCTGAGCTCTAAGCTCCATGGAGAAAACTGTCTTCTCTAGCTTTCTGAGGAACTTGACTTGTTAGCTGTTCCAGGCCCTTCTGAATGCTGGCTGTTATCTACACTTTGCAAATGTGTTTGACCCCATGTGAACTATGCTAACTAACAGCGTAACAACACATTTAAAAAAGAATCGGGGGTGGGGGTGGGGGGAAGAGTGGGGAAGCCTGAAGATGATTCCCAAAACACTAAATGGAGCTTTGTTGAGGTGGACATTGCAGATCAGTACAACTGCTCCCCCTCATTTGTGGAATTACTAGTTTAAAGTTCAGCACGTGTTCTGATTAAGAAGGATTTGCTCTAAGAGGGACAAAAAGAGAAACTTGGTTGGTTATTAGAAAAGTTACAGAAAACTTAGCTCACTGTAATTATGGCAGAAAAAGGCTGATGTGGATTCTAGGTCCATATTTTCCAAAGAAAAATTACACTCCCCTGGCCCCCATAAGCTACATTACTATACCCGCTAGAATCAGGCCCTACTGCACATCTCCACAGAAACACAGAAATGATTAGGACATGGCCCTGATCTCAAGAAGCTGAAAGGCAAGGCCCACAGCATTTGTGAACGGCTTTGCCACCAGATAATGTATTCCCAGTCCAACTGGAATGCAGGGAATCAAATGCTCTATGAAAAAAAGAGGTGGACAGAAAAATCATAACCATTCCTGTGAGTCAAGGGAGAATAATCACGTAAGGTGGTAAAGAAAGCACGTTCCAACTGCTCTCCAAGGAGACCGGAGAGAGAGCCCAAGTGGACAGTGGGGCTGAGCTCCGGGCAGCTCTTTCATGTACGAGCGGGTTGAACCGCACGTTTATTCCACGTCTCTGAGCCAGTCTCTTCTAATGCTATTATTATTCTGCAGATTAGAAAATTAATATTCATTGCCTATTGCTGACATGTTCTCTGCTCTTCTGATCTGATATTCCTAAAAATCTAAGGAAATAGCATTCACACCCTGAAGCATTTGTCATCTTGTAGAAATGGGATTTTTAAAAAAACTTCCTTCTCTGAGGGAGAAAAAATATGAAATCAGAAAAATGTCTTCCTGTAAGGAAAAAAAATAAGTTTCATCCAAAGGAAATTCACAAAGCAATGCTATAGACCTTCTGTTTTCCAAGCACAGGGAAGCACTCTGAGGGCTTGGATTCCAGCCCCAATGGCTGGGTGTGCATCTCAGGTCTATACCACAGGCTACTTCCGGAACCCACTCGTTTTCCAAGCGTTGCATCTCACGTTCACCTGCAATGCTTGCCTTGGGATCTGTGCCATCATTAGCTGCTCTTGGTTAGGCTAAGAACCAGGCACACGATTCAGACCCACTTTCCTATTCCCTGCTCTGACTGATGGATTTCCATTATCTTTGATTTTCTGATACTCAAGTTCCAAGGTGGAGCTGTTCATGCAAGCCTGTCCAGAATCTAACTCCACGTATTATAAAACATATATTCTAAACCTATGACTGTGTAAATGTCAAGGTTTAGGAAACATATTTTCGATCATGACTTCAAGTCATAAAACATGGCGGCTCCAGAACTCAGCGGTAACCAAACAGAGCACCACTTGTTTATCCCCTAAGATGCAAAAACACAGTGACGGCTCTGGCTTCCTTTCTCCTTCCCTCCCTTTCTTCTTTCCTTCTTTCCTTCCTTATCTCCTTCTTCCCCAATGTCATACTGACTTTTTTGTTTCACTGTATAAGACATCTCTGTAATTCCTAGTATCTGAAACAACGGCACCCTGTTTCCTTCGTGAGTGACTTGAACATGCTTCAGTGTCTGACGCAAACCACAAATTTACCTTCCATACATCTCTTCACAACAAAGAAGAAAAGCTAGCTGAGCCCTCCACACAAAGAAATGAAGCCATGCTGACTAAAAACTAAACATAAGTTACCACGACAGGATTTGTCTTAATCCTAAAGTGGGGCTTTGTCCATCTGGCTCCCCAAAGGACAACAAAGGCCCAGGAAGCCCGAAGCCCATTGGAGCTGATTTTTTGTTCCATCAAGAATAGAGCCCTGCTCAGATATTTTGAATACTTTCAGAGACCTGTTCTGGTTCTGCAGTTTAACCGCAAACCCCCTGAGAGATCCAGGGCAGGACTACACCTGATAACTAATTTAAAAAAAAATTATTCTCTCCTGGTGTTCAGCAACTCCTGTTAGAACCCCAAGTATCTTTTTCTCAAACAGGCCTGTCAGAAGTACAGCACGAAGACCCTGGTCCTTTCCAAATGGCTCTAGAATGTACGTTCTGTGAATGTGGTGACCTTTTTTGCTCACTCCTTACGGCCGGCAGACTCCAAGAAGGCGCTCAGTGATCTCTGCCTCCTGGTACTCAAGCCATGAGGTAATCCTCCCTCAGGTATGGACTGGCCTAGGGACTAAGCAACAGATTCTCAGACAAAGGTCAGGATGTCACTTCCATGATCAGGTTACATGTGACTGAGACTTTTGGCTTGCTATCAGTCCCCCACCCCCATCTCTTGCTGGGTTTGAGGACATGTTGCCAGGTTGGGCGGCCTGTATACAAGGAACTGGAGATGGCGTCCGGCAAATGGGCAGCGAGAAGCCAAGGCCCTCAGTGAAGAGCACTTCAAGAACCCAGTTCAGCCAAGAACCACACAAATGATCCCACCCTGGTCAAATTCTTCTGTGAAATCTCAGTCCCGGCCACTGATGGCAGGTTCTGAGAGACTATGAGCAGAGGACCCACAGAAACCATGCCCAGACTCCTGACTGCAGAAATGAGCAGGTAATCAGTGTGTATTGCTTTTAAGCCACTAAGTCTGTAGTTACCTGTTACTCGGCGATAGATAAGCAATCCGCTGCCATTTCCCCAGTGCCCAGAACAGTGTCCACCTCGTGGTGGGCAGGCAATAAGCACGGACTGCATGAATCAATAAGTGAAATGAATTCCTGTCCCTGACACAGGGACAGTTGCTGAAGAAAGTTAGCAGGCATCACAGTGCTGCGGTGTACAACACAACATGGTGAATAAACTCAATTTTCTACAACAAATATGCTAAAGAATGCAATTTTCTAAAATACACATATAGTAAGTAAATACAATTTCCCATAACAAACATGTTAAACAAGCTTTTCAGCGGTCGTAATAGCCTCAAAGTTGACTTATATTTCCCAGGAGATCACCCTAAGCTTTCTATAGTTAAAAACAAAATATGACTGGAGATCTTTTTGCCCTTCTTAGTAAAGCCACTGGCTGGGAACTCCATTTCATGATGACAAGAGTCAGAATATGCAGAGTTTGGACCGAGACAGTCCCTCCGCCTGACCTGGCTAGTGCTTACCATTCTTGATGCCTTTACGGGGCCTAACTGGAAAATACACTTCAACTTTCCTACTCACACTCTGAGAAGCATTTGGGTCAACCTCTTCCCTGTTTCTCAAAAGTTTCTCATTAAATATTCTTACAAATTTGTGGCCTGAGATTCCGACTTCAATCTTAACCAAAGTCAATCATAAAATTCTTTTATTTCTCATTACAAGTTGTGGTAATTGTCTGGAAAGCGAAGGGCTGAGAAATATGGCAGTGGACACAACGGGAACAGTGGGTACTCATCCTGAAGAGAAGCCCCTTCTCCAAACAGGACTCTCCAACTTTGAACTAAAGGATGAGTAGGAACCAAATATATGAAAGGCCAGATTGGAGATCTGGATTTGGAAAAGCATTTTAAGCAGAAAGAACAGCACATAAAAAGGCCCAGAGAAATGATTCCTCAGCAGAGAGGCTGACATTACAGACTCCACAAAAGACAACTATACACACAGTAAATCTACTAGAATCACAAAATATATTTTTCTCATAGAGTCTTTCAGGAAGTCCAGCATGGACAAAGAATCCTGAAGCTTTCCAAATGGTTCTAGAATGTAAGCCACATAAAAGTGGTAGCTTTGCTTTGCAGCTGCTTGCCAAATATCTTTACATTATTTCTAATTGCCAATTTACTTTGGAAAATCAATAGAAGTTTTTTTTTTTTTCACATTTTCCCATTTCACATTTTCCCATGAAGTCTCTGGGGAAGAAGTCCACAGTGGGAGGAAGTCATGTGGGAGGAAGCCAAGCCATGTGGGGAGGCCGTGGTAGGCTCCCCACTGAGGGTCCTAATCTTTGAGTCATCTTCATTTTCTTAGTCAGGGTTCTGCAAAGAAACAGTATCCGTGGCGGGGGCGGGGGGTGTCCATATATCTGGCAAACCTATAATCTGCAGGGTAGGCTAGCAGAGTGAGTACCCAGGGAAGAGCCAGTGTTACTGTTCAAGTCCAAAGGCCATCTGCTGACAGAATTCGTTCTCGCTTGGGGAAGATCAGTCTTTGTTCTGTTAAGGCTTTCAACTGAGTGGATAAGGCCCACCCACATTCGGTGTGGACAATCTGCTTCACCCAAAGTCACCATTTAAACATGAGTTTCATCCAAAAACACCCTCATAGAACCATCCAGATAATATGTGAACAAATGCATGGATACAGAGCCCACCCAAACTGACACAAGAAATCAACCACCATCCCAGCCCCGATTTTAGCCCCGGTAACTGAAGTCGCCTTGCGTCCCCCAGATGAGGCTGGCCACTAGCTGGGTCCCAGGGATTAGCCTCAGTCAACGCCACAAGGAGCAACAGAATCGCCCAGCCATCCCCTGCCTGGCTCCTTACCGAGAGAATCTGGAAGCATCATAAATAGTTGTGAGTCAGTGAGCCTACAGACGGCTTGTTATACTCTAAGAAGAACTGGGGCGCTACCTTGAATTCCCATTACTCCCCGTCTCCCTCAGTGGGCATCGGCTCCCCTGGCCGTCCCAAACACGCCAACTCTTTGCAGCCTCAGGGCCTTTCGAGCTGCCGTTCCTTCTGCCTGTTGTCTTCTTCCTCCGGCTCTCTGCTTAGCTGGCTCCTTCCATCTTTCCGGCCTCAGATCAAATACTACTTCCTCAGAGAGACCTTCCCCGATTACTCTCTAAATTGGACTCCCTCCCTCCCTTTCTTTGTCTCTGTTGGTTTTTTTTTTCTTCCATTGGGTTCATTTTCTTCAAATCATTTATCTCACTGTGAAACTGTCTTGCTATGTCATTGGCCAGCATCTTCCCCCAATTAAAATATTAGCTCCATACCGACGGGCTTTTATCTAGCTCATGTGCTGCTCACCCAGTGATTAGTGCAGAACATGTGTTCAATAAATATTTGTTGAACGAAAAGCAAATGAGTGCCTCTATCATTTGTAGGTGACTGACTTCAGGATTCTGATCATAGGCTTCAACTTACTGCGTCTGTTATCCCAGAATTTAATGAAGGGAGATTAATACACACACGTGATACAGAGGATGCCTTGCTCTGACTTTTCTTCTGCTCTCTTCTCCCCCTCTAATGAGATGAGCAACCACGAGGGAACAAAAAACCTAGCATCCTTTTAAAATACCTCAGAGAAAAAAAAATCTCTGCATTCTTATACTTGATTATTTGTGTGGCTTATTTATATATTTCCCTAACTCTTCCAGATTAATTAAAAGACAGCTCTAAACTTAGTAAGGGAAGAAATGTTCTCTGCCCTCTCCTGGAGATCCAGTCTACCATTAACCTTTGTGTGACACAGTCTCAGGTCTTAAATTCCTTTCTCCACCGCCACCGTCTCCCCCCGCCCCCGTCACGGCACTGACCTTGGAGGAAGGAGTGGAGAAGCAGCAGACCCATCTCCCACCTGCTCTCTGCTTTCTGTCCATCTTCCAGTTCTTTCCCACACTTGAGGTATGAAGATAGTATTTATCCCCCATCACCTGAACTCCAGACTTTATCCCGAGGCCCATCCTGCCTGCGGCCGCCCCTCCAAGCCCAGCAGGCAGCCACCCCCACCCTATATACCATCTTTACCAATTCTGGTTCTCTCTTTACCAATTCTGGTTCTCCCTTGTATTAACCATGTCTTTTATTTTTGTATCTGATGCTTTGACATTTGGGGTCCTGTTGACCCTGGGGAGACAGCCCCTCCTCGGTTAGCCAATTCCTAGAGATAGCAAACTCACTGCAAGCACACTTTTCAAACACAAGCCAACCAATCCAGAGCCCACACCTCCAAGACCCCCTTGACTGGGCTCTCACACTCCAGGCCACTATCCACCTGCCATAATCAACCTGGGGCCGGGTGCTGGACAACTTGGGACAGCCCTGGTTCTCCAGACCCCACTGAAATTATTCAAACCTGTCAACCTAAGCCTGCTGATGCTGCCTCCCCCATTCCTTCCCACAAAACCACAGTGAAGTCTCTTACCCACAATTTCCCTTACTCTATCTGTCTCCCAGCCTCTCCCAACAAGCCTAATGCTTCTTCATGTGTCCGCCACCATGGCGTGGTGTGCCCCCCCCGCCCCGCTGGGAACTATAAGCAGCTAACTTTCCAGTGACACTCAGCACCTGGTTTATTGACCTTAGTGTACCTCAAGTTTTCTATGAATATACTGTATTTTAAAACATCCCTCTACTACATCAAATCAGTTGTCTTAATCATTTGGGGGCAACTCAGATTCTGCACTCAGTGCTCAGTATTTAAAGTTTTATTTCTGCAACATTTAAAAATTCTTGATTTAAATCACTGATGCACTCAAGAAACTTTTATTGATGTCTTGTGTGTACTGAGTATTGTGGAAGACTCTGGAGATAAAAGGATGAATCAGGCAGGCTTGAGAGGACAGGGGCTCAAAAAAACATGTAAGGGGGAAAAGGAATGAATGACTGTCTTCTCAGAGATTCCTGGTGCGTTCCCTTTATAAAATCATTGTCAGTTTTGGAGGGCTTGAAATGAGAATAAACTGTTTCTCTTGCTCTGTTCCCTTTTTTACATGACAAGCTACTGAGATTAGGAATCTAAAAGATTGTTTTATTTCTCCCCGTTATCATCTACCAGGCTTAATTAAGCTTCCTTTGAAACATCTTCACAAAAATACCGCCCAGCTATTCCTCAGAACAGCCTGAGAAAACTGTTGTTTGGGGGACAGAATATGAGCCCTTAATATAGGCCAGGCATTACACAAGCATGATGTATGCATTATTTTATTTAATGGCATAACATGTGTACTGCCATCTTTATTTTACAGAGAAAGAAACCGAAGTCTTATAGAGGCTGAATAATTTGCCAAACTCAGCGCAGCCCATAAAAGGTAGCACCGGGACTTGAATCCCGCCGCAGTCACTCCAGATCCTACTTGTTTAGTAACTAATTCCATACGTGAGCTAAGAAACTGTACCATTTTCTAAAGATACCTTGCTTAGAACCATTCTTAAGGACTCTGGACCCATCCAAAAGACTTTATCCCAGGAGAAATCCTAACCATTCGAAATGTGGCTCCTATATTTGAACACACCCAAATCGTTCTTCTAAGAGTTCATGAGAATCTGTTTTTAAACTCGCTCGGCCTGCCCATCATACAGTGGTCTAGCTGGTCCCACAGTAAAATGAGCTACTAACACAACAACTCCAGAATAGCTTCTCTCCCAAAACTCTCCATAGAAGGCTTTAACAATTGCGTTTCAGGATTTAAGCTATTAAGAGAGTGAGCTCTCCTCTTTCTGGTTAGTGATTCTTTCCCAAGGAATTGTCAAAATTGCGTGACAATGACTGCCTGCCCTCGCTTTAATTTTCCCATTTCCATTACTCTGGTCTAACCCATCCCACAGAGGTTACCTCTAGACTCTAGTGACTGACTGCATTAAGGGAAAGCATATTCCTCTCTGTAAGATAATTACAACCACACAGGCCAGGCATCGGTAACTTGTGGGAGAGTCTATGACTTCAATCACCCTGAACCTCAGGGATTTCTTCTCAACACATTATCTGTGGGAAGGAAATTCACAGGACACCAAATAATGTGTCAAGCTCAAATCTGTGCCTGGCTACCCATTAAATCAGATGATCATCGTTGACAAACTGAACACTTTTCTGGCACCTTGAGTTTTAAAATTCCCAGGAGAAATACTAGAAGCCACTCCCCCCCCCCCCCCCCCCCCCCCCCCCGCCCCTTGCAACCGAAAGAGAAATCTAGGAGTTGCTGAGTAAGGCTTTTGATCCCTTGCCAAAACTCCAGCTAAGACACTAGGCAAACAATATTTAATATATCTTTTTTAAAGACCCAGACTTCCCCATCCCAGCCCAGAGGGAAGTGAGAAGACACATGCAAAGGCTTTCTATCATCCCACAGTAAGCAGGTATTGAGCATCTACTGTGTCTGTCTGTCCTAAGGCCTTGGAGACACAGCAGCGAACTTATATTCTCCTTCTCACAGAGGAGCAGGTCAGTAGTTGTGTTATTTGAAATTCCCACTGGAACCAACACAGAGTACTTTAAATAATTCTCAAAATCTTAAAAAGTTAGGGCCAGAAAAAGAAACTCCAGGAGTCTTTGGAGGCTTACAGCTGTCTGGGGCTCTGTTCCCTCCACATACTAGAACGGGGTATTTAATACAAGCTGCCAAGAGGAGCTGTTATCCCGTCTTATTTATATGTAAAGTCTGATGCTGCGGAATGCCCATTTTCTGCGGGCAGTTCTATAGGTTTCCTTGGATTCTCAAAAAAGTCTAGGATCCTATACAAATTAAAAGCAGTCCCTCAACATACCCACAGTTCCAGGAAGCCAGGGGTCACAGGTCATTGTAAAAGGTCTCTTTTTTGAACCAAAATGTAATGTCCGGTGGAGACCACATTGGCCACGACAGCCACTCCGACTGGTGAACAAGCCGCACGGCCCTTCCGGTGCATCAGAACTTGGCCCACAGAAAGCTGCAGGCGGGGCGGGAGGGTGGCCAGCGGCCGGGGAGGGAACAGGAGCCCAGCAGGCCTGGAAGTAAGGAGACGGGGCTCCCTGTCCTGCCCTGCTCCTGAGTAGGTGCCGGCGAGGACATCGCGCGTCTG
This sequence comes from Mustela erminea, assembly GCF_009829155.1. Lineage (NCBI taxonomy): Eukaryota > Metazoa > Chordata > Mammalia > Carnivora > Mustelidae > Mustela > Mustela erminea. The sequence goes on from NC_045625.1 coordinate 86,339,335, forward strand.
TCTTCTGCAGACCTGGCTTCTGACACCTCTAAGTTCTAGCCAGGACAAGTTCTCAGGGCCCGGCTGCCCGCGGCTCCCAAGTTCTTGGAGCGCAAGACAGACGCGATTTGGGCCAGCGGGAGTGGGGGGAAGTAGCCCGGCATTTCCTCTCGGGGGCGAGGCTCGGGGTGCACACCTCCCGGGGCGACAGAGACGGCGCCACCCACACTTCCACGCGCCGAAAGCACACGCGCACCCCGCACACATCCTGGACACGCAGCCGCGCCCCCGCACACGCGCGCCGGGCGCGCGCACAGCACTCGCGCACCCCCGGACCCAACTTTCGAGCGGGACTCAGTACTTCACCGTCAATCACCGTCGCGTCCGCCTCCTCCCCCGCCGGGTGCACTTCCAGTCGCAGAGACTTCGGGGTCGGGGCCGAGAGCGGCCCGGCCCCGAAAAGCTGCTCCTCCGTCACGAAGCGCAGTTGCACGCGGAACTGCAGGCGCGCGGGGACCCGGGCCATGGTGCGAGCGCCTCCTCCGCGCTGCTCGGCGCCCCCAGAAACTGCCCGGGGGAAGGGGGAGGGACTTGGAAGCGCAAGTCACCTTCCTCACCTCCGCGCAAGTCCGAGCGTCCACCTCTGTCCGCCCAGGGCTCCCGCGGGCACCTGCAGCCCCGCGTCCCCGCACTGCCACCCCGTCCCCCCACGCCCCCCCATCCCCCGCAGGCGCCGCGCAGGTGCTGGGGGCCACCCCAGCGGGCCGCTGCTCCCACACGCAAGTTTGGGGAGCTCACGAGGCACCTGGAGGCACTGGGGGTTTGGAAGCAGAAGGGTGACACCTGCTGTTCACTGGGACTGCTCTGTGGGCGTGGGCGTTGGCTTGGAAATGGCCTTGGCCCAGGCTCTCTGCTGGGTGGGCTCTCGCCCAGTCCAGGTGGTTTTGGGGTGCTCATGGCCACGTGGGAGCGACCATGCCAAGCGCAGAGTGCTTCTTCACTGACAGGGTCCCCACAGCAGCAGCAGCAGCCAGGCGGTTGGGGAGCGCTGAGACCCTCCTGCAACAGTCAGGGCTCAAATGACCACATTCTTGCCCCATCACTTGGAACTGCAAACTTGCTTGCTGCTGGGCGGTGAACCATCTTCCTAGTCCTGGGTCAGGAGGGCCAGGGACTCTTGTCCCCAAGCAGATGCCTGACTCCAACAGCTACCCAACCTAGCCAGCTGGCTCCAGCGCCAAAGGACAGGGCCTCCGAACCCCAGGGAGCCACATCACATGTTAGTCTTGTGCAGAGCAAAGCTGGTCTCCAGCTGCAGGGGATTAAGAAAAGGAAGTAGTCTTTCTTTTGACCAGTGGCCCCTTTATGACTCAAGAGCCATAAAGGGAACTTTCCTTCACTTTCTGAACCAGCTTCTGTGCGTCCTTGGTCTCTGCCGCGCCAGGCAGAACGGAGTGCAGGAAGGAAGCAGGGACTGGACATCCACTGGGATTCCAGCAGGCTGACTGGGTAAGAATGAGCTTCCCCGGAGGCCATGGGGTCTGTAACTTCAGAGTTGCCCACCTGGACTGGTAAACCCAGACAGGCTTTATGCAAGGCCGGGTCTCAAGGGTCTCCCCTACCTCTACCGCACATCCCATTGTTGTCCTCCTTTTGATGTGGTCACTCTGGTTTCTCACCTTACTCCCTCCAGAGAAGTTTTCCTCCCTCCTTTGTCTCTTACCTCCATCACCCCAGTATCATGCTCTTCTTTATCTTGTTCTTACTTCCATCTGCCTCATGGCTTTGATTTGTGCCCCGGGAGCCTCCTGGAATCAGATGTCTTTTTTTTTTTTAAAGATTTTTATTTATTTATTTGACAGAGAGAGAGAGACCACAAGTAGGCAGAGATCAAGGGGGAAGCAGGCTCCCTGCTGAGCAGAGAGCCCGAAGCGGGGCTCGATCCCAGGACCCTGAGATCATGACCTGAGCCAAAGGCAGAGGCTTAACCCACTGAGCCACCCAGGTGCCCCGAATCAGATGTCCTTTAATGAGCTGGAGTTCTGGAAAGGGTTTCCAGTTTGAGGCCCACAGAATACCTGCACTCTGCCCTACCCCAGCCCTCACTATATCCTCCTGCCTGTCCTGCTTCCGGCCTCCTCGAAGTGCTCTCCTGCCTTCCCAAATCCTTTCCCTCGTCATCACTCCTTGATGGCACTAAGTACTTCCACACTACCGAAGACCCTCCAAAGCAGCTCTTGACCTCTTTACCCTTCTGTCAAAAAACCCTGTTACGCCTTCATATGTGTCACCCGGTAACTGGAAAGTAAATCTGGGAGGGCAGATGTCTGATTTATACTAAAAGTGACTGGTGGATAAAAATGACTCATAAAGCATCTCTAGGGGCACCAGCTGGCTTAGTTGGTAAAGCATGTGATTCTGATCTCCAGGCTGTGAGTCTGAGCCCTGCACTGGGTGTAGAGATTGCTTTAAAAAAAAAAAAAAAAAAAAAAAAGGCATCTCTAGAAGGGCAGCATCTTGACCTTAGTAGAACTCCCACCACACGCTCAAGAAATCGGGAGTTGTGCTATGTAAAACAAGCAAACAAACAAAAATCCAATGGTAGTCCTTCCTCCACATTAATGCAAGTGGAAGAAACTGAACTTCAGCTAACTTGAGCAAAAAAAAAAAAAAAACATCAAAATATTATGATGAAGTCTAAGCTTTGGTCATGACTAGATTTAGGAACTCGAGGTTACCACATGGTCTTGCCTCCATTTTACAGAAAGGTCCTTGTCATATGCTGGAAGGTACCACCAACTTACATTCCAACAAAGGCGACACTCCTCCTCTCCAAATGAGCTAGGGTCACTTGCAAAGGACTAGTTTCCTGTGATGGGTCTACCCAGCTGTGACTTGGACCAAGGAGACTGGTAGCGTTACCGAATCTGCATCATCTGAGTGAGGGACGAGCAGAGACCCACAGGAAGGAGGTAGTTAGGAGGACAGAGCAGGAACTAACCATGGTGTCGCACAGTGCTTCCCGCATGCCTGGCACTGCACTAAGCGTGTCGTGTACGCTATTCACTTACTCCTCCCCGCCACCCTGGGGAAGAGATACTGTTACTGCCCTCACTTTTACTGATCAGGAAACAGGCACAAAATAGTAACTAACTCGCCCAGTTACAGCTGAGAAGTAGCGGAAGTCCTTTACAACAGTTCGGACACAAGAGTAAATCTCCAATAGCACTTACTACCACTTTCCAAAGTTAGAAGCTACTAGACTAATTTCTTAGTATTCCCAATGGCTACAACTCAAGGCCCCAGAACAGTAAACACAGCAACACGCACACGTTCCCACGTTCTTCCCTCTTGTCCCCTCACCCTCTCAAAGCTGGGTGGGAATTCCCTGGGCTTCCTCTCCCACCAGTGTTCCGCCTTTGAGTAGCCCTATGCATACCTGAGCAGATTTACCCTGGCCCAAGCCCCGGCAGAAAGTTCCATGAATCAGTTTTTCCGACTTCTGTATTGCATGGAAGGCAGATTCACTCATACCCTCTATTTGAATCACCACTGCGCTCCACTTTCTGTCTTCAGTTTATCCAAAATTTCTTTTCAGGGCCACCAACCTTTTTTTTAAACCAGTTCAGGAGAGTTACTGAGAAGACAGAAGAGCTGCAGCCTGCAACAGAGCACTCTGAGATGAACTGGGCAAACTTCTCTGCTGAGTTCCCATCTCTGGTCGGCCACCTCCACATTGTGCTGGAGGAAGGAGGCCATGCTTTGCCGGCTGTTTGCAGAGACTGAATGCGAGCCAGAGGATCAAACTGGGGAAGCCAAAGCCATGATCCAGATTCTTCCTCTTGTGTATCCAAAGCCATGATCCAGATTCTTCTTCTTATGTATCCAACACCATGATCCAGATTCTTCCTCTTGTGTATCCTCTAGAAGGCATAAGTCCTCTCGGAAGGAAGAGGAGGACCCCTGGTACACAGTTTCCCTGAGACACCCCACCCCAACCCATCATTGCCACCTCCTGATTGACTCTATTGTCATACAGCATCAAAAGCACTTACGTTCTTCCTGAGTATAATCTTCCCAAAGTTTTCAGTCCCCAAGTAACATCTGGAAAGGGACCTCTAGTTAAGCTCATCTGCAGGGGCCTGTGACAGCAAGTTCAGCAACCAAAGGGTCTTCAATGGACAAGTGCTGAGTTGAGAGAGAGAACGGAAGTCCGGAACTGGGTGCAAACCTGGGATCAGAGGATCTCACCTAGCTGGGTGAGCACATGTCCCTTCACCTATATTCTGTCTTCCACAGGGAGCACCCCAACCTGTTCATGGGCTCTATTTCAACAGCTTAAAGTCTAGACTAGGTTCTTCAACCCCTGGGGAGCCCTTCCTTGTACCTATTAGCAGATCCCACTTCCTGGTCCAGACATTGCTTCAGAGAAACCCAGGCAGGAGTGCTCCCTGCCCCCTTCCCCTGATCTCAAAATATATTATCCTCAGCAATATGGCAGCCACACGGCTTGTTATGGTGCCTCACCAAGAAAAAAAAAAATCTGCGCCTCAGCTGAACAATTTAGAAATAAATTTCTACATGTCACAAAGCTTCTGATGTCACTCATAAGTAATTAAAACAGAATATAATAACCCGCATATGATCTAACCCATTAAATACTTGGGAATCAAAACTCTTATTTGAGTTTCCCATATTTGTGATTTCACCTATTCACCAAAATGTAGCCCTCAAATCAATATTATCAATGTCTTCATGATTATTTGCAGACATACACTGGGTGCTGAAACTTTGAGTCACCTGATGAACACATTCCCAGCTGAGGCTGAGCAAGTGACATTCTGTCCTCTTGTTTCAGCTCTTTCCCTGCAAACAAGCGGTCTTTCTGCAGTCTACTTAGTATCCTGTCTTTCACATTTCATATGCAATTTGTTGGGGATTTTGCTATTTAAAATAGTCCCCTAGCACAGTGCCGTCTACCGCTCCTAAACACAAAATGGCTGTGAGGTATCTTACCGAGAAAATACATGATTTAGATAATCTTTGCTTAGGCATGAGTTATGGTGCTGTCAGCTGTGAACTTAAAATTAATGAGTAAATAATATATATTAAATAATGTGTCTTGAAATAGATAAACACCTAACACAAGGTTATATACTGACTGACAAAAGTGTAGCCATGGGCTTGTAGGAATGTAACACTGTATTTCCCCTAGGAGCGATGGTTCAGTATTTGCTAATTCAGTGTTAGCAGCAGCTTTCTAGAACATATCTTGAATGACAGGAATTGACTATTTTTTACCACGGTAATTCATTTTTGGTGGTGCTTGGCGAAGAGACCTCTGTAACTCTCAGACAATGCAAGATACCACTTCAAAGCTTAGGCCTAGCCTCTGCGTGCATGGCTTGGTGAAGGGCACACCTGCTCTTCCTGCAGGTGCAAAATGAAGTGGTCTGAGAGAGGGGACGGAGTGGGGGAGCATCCCAGGCATCGTTACTAGCCTTAAGTTACTGAAGGTACTCAATGTCCTGCATAATACAGGAAGGACTAACTTCATTATGAAAGATGGGGGGCATTATGGGGAAAAACAAGAAGATGTTTATCTTCTCCCTTGGAAAACAAACTCTATGGAGAAAGAGAGAAAGAGGAAGCGAGCAAGAGAATGATCCAACAATCACTCTCTACACCGGTGGGCTTCAAGCCATGGTATGTGAAGACCCAACATGGAGGATTCTAAGGGAATAAATTTCCAGATCTACTGCCACAAGTATTTTTCCTAAAATTGATCTTCCTGAGAAGTATGCACAATGGAGATGCTCACTGTATTAAGGAAAGCCATCTTTCCCTTATCCTAATTTTACTAAGGCTAATGCCATGGAGTAAAAACACGCATGGAAAGCATTAAATAAAGAGACAATTTAAAATACTGCTCTAGGTATACAGAAAGTAAATGACTACAATCTGTTTAAAAGTCGGGTAATATCCAATTTTTTATTTTCAAAGAAACCGTGGGAGGCCTAATTGAGCTGTCAACTGAGAGATTATTAAACATAATTTTATGTGATAGATTACTCTCTGACCCTTGGCAACTCCCAGCAGTCACGAAGGCCATGAAATAAGAGCCCCAATGCTTAACCTTCCCTAGCTTCATGGCACAGCAATGCCTCTGCTGACCCCGTGGGGAGGACGTAGCACCTTCTCCAGAAGACCCAGTCCAGGGGCACCCGCCTGGCTCAGTCAGTAGTGCATGCAACTCTTGATCTCTGGGTCGTGAGTTCAAGCCCCACACTGGGCGTGGAGATTACTTAAAATAGGCACAAACACCTTGTCCAGGTTTACTGGGAGGGAGTGGCGAGAATTGAAAGGGAGCCCCATAGGGCTGGGAATGCAAAGGGGCAATCATGCCGAGAAGGGTGCTAAGAAGCCTGGGAGGAAGAAGATCTGGGGCCAGCCCCAGGTGCTTTCCTTATTACCTGAACAACCCAGGCAAATTACTCCGGTGCCCTGAATTTACAGTAGCTTTTACAATAAGCCACCAGGACCCTATGGGGTCCTTGTGGAGATGAAACGACGCTGCAGAACAAGAACTGACTCGGGGCTGTCATCAGTATCATCACTCCCGGCAGGAAACAGGACAAAGTAAAAGTAAAAAAGACTGACGCTGAAATAAACCATATCCCCTCACCTGAAGGCTACCACTGGAATTATTTTACAAGAGTTATCTCATTTTTTTTTTCCTATTGGCCAGCTAATCTTGGTGTTAAGTCAGCTTTTGTTATTATAAGAGAAACAAAAAACAAAAAACAAAAAGCCGTGTGGCTATCCACAGGTGTGAGAGATGTAAGTAGGACGGACTCCATACTTCTCTGGTAAGAGAGGGAAAAAAAAAAAAAAAAGCCTGGTTAGTTACAAGACACGTGAGCTGCAGCTCTACTTATTTTTGTTTCTGTCTTTCTGTCACTTGTTCATGGCTGTGACTTACATCCCGCTCATGCCCAGAGGCGCACCGGCATGTTTTGTAAACTAGCAAATAAACAGCTATGCTCCAGATCCGTTTGTATGGAGGCGAAAGCAAACATTAAAAAAAAGCAGAACCGATTAGGGAAAACAAGCTGGACTGAGAAGAGGATTGCAGGGTGGGAGGGGCGTTTTGAAGAACTAACCTAATTATAGTGACCTGCCAATCTGCATTTAGAGCCAGGGTCAGACCTCCTGCAACAGTCACTAGCAAAGAAACTACGTTGCTGATCGTCAGCCTGGAGCTCTCCCCAGAGGGGTGATGTGTTTGGATGAGATGATGCATGATCTCTCAGGAGGTACATTTCTTGATCTTCAGCCAGTAATTACAAGGCAGACACAGAAAGCTTACTGACCCACCTCTTTTTTTTTTTTTTAATTTTTATTTATTTATTTGACAGAGAGAGAGATCACAAGTAGGCAGAGATCGAGGGGGAAGCAGGCTTCCTGCTGAGGAGAAAGCCCGATGCAGGGCTCCTGAGATCATGACCTGAGACAAAGGCGGAGGCTTAACCCACTGAGCCACCCAGGCACCCCCACCTCTTATTCTTTTAGCAACTCACCAGAAGCCAGATTACACTTGATTATCTGATTTATTAGATAGTTATAGAAAGACTAAAAGGGATAATACCAAAAAAATGTACAAGTATGTATTTCACGAACACACCCCATATTCTTTTCAATTCTTCCATACATAGAAGAAAGTTGCTTCACCAGTTCACACATATGCGTCCATCCAGTTGTCACGTCATCTGCATGTTTAGAAGAACAGCTGATATTTATTCAGTGGTCTACACGCCTTGTCATTTGTACATATCACATGGTTGCAGATGTACCTTTAGGCCAGGATTAGTGCTAGTCACATTCTGAAGGGCAATGCTGGTCACACTCCGTCACGCACAGTAATTCTAGTTCTCCCAAGATCTTGGGCGCTGCCGCTCTGCTGCTGGGGGACCTCCCTTACTGCAACTCGGTTCCAGCCTTGGGAGGAGCTGCAGCCAAAGTTGAGCCGCAGGGTAAAACGTGCAGCAGCTAATCCAGGAAGCTGATGAAGTACGGAGAGATAATGCAGGGTAACGGCAGCCTTCAGTTACAAGTGAGTGACATCTGCCGCTCATTGGTTTTGCAACAGATATTCTGAACTATTTCCACGTCCATTCAAAGCTGTAAATGGCTTGGTTGTCTTTTCAGGGACATGTTGACACAAAATTTCCACGAGGGGCAAATGAAGGAGAGTGCGATTATCTTAAAGAGCCCTAACTCCTTGCTTGTCAACCAATCAGTACTTCCCTTTCATCCCTCTGTAATTCCTGCGTGAGCCTGGGAAGTACAGGACAAGGAGCACTTGAACCTCCTGCAGTGCCCTGAAGTCCTCATCCGCAAAGCGAGGATGGTAACTCCAGAACCAAACACTCCGCGCAAAGACTGAACGAGTCCTGCATAGGAAAGCAACGACACTGCCCAGGGAAATCGCCTTGCGCTGCACAGGCTCTGAGGGCACCTCGCTCACTTGTCTCGAAGCACTCATCTCAGATTACACCTGTGTAAGTAGGGGGTGTGCAGGTGTGTGATGACTTCATGGACATCTCTCTCCCCTGCGCCGCTGTCAGCCCCACCAGCGTGGATTTCGCTCACCGTTGAATCCACAATGCTTCATGCAGCTCCTGATTCTTAGCGGCCACCCAGACAATATCGACTGAATGAAAGCCAGTAGGCGGCCCATCGTAAAAGCTCGGTGAACGTCAATTTAAAAACGAATACATACAAGATATTCGGTGCCATCAAAATGAGAAATGTAGAGGAGGAAGGCATTCCTAATCATTAAGAGTCTGAATCTGACGCGGGAGCTGGCTGCAAAGCTAACACAGCGTTTGCCAGGGGCTCTGGGCTTCCTCGCTGCAGCCGAAGCAAACACTGACGAGGCTCGTGTTTAAGAGCTGGGCCATTACGTGCTAGGAAAAACTGGCTGAGCCACTGGTCTCTTGGGTCCCCCTTGTTTGTTTAAGAATCTACTTTGTCTCTGATTCTTTCAAATGAATCGCCTGTTCCTTCTGAGTTCTCCTTCTTAATGGAAAATTTAAATCAGCGATAAGCAAAGAATCTTCGAAATTTACAAGCACAGTGCAGATTTGCAGCTCAGTAGCTCCTAGAGGTCTGCCAAATTTGTCAAATTTATAATGATGGTCTGGGGGAAAAAATTGTTCAATTAGATTGCCGAGAACACTGACACACACAGAGCACATAAATTTTTACCTTTCAAGGATCAAAATTAATTTTTGGTATGAGGACATTATTAGGATGACAGTTTTACTGTACAAGTTAAAAATAGGAGTTGCATAATAGGACAGAGACACTCTATCACTGAGCTCCTCGTCAAGGCACACTGCAGTGTGTGTGTTCCGGGGACAAAGAGAAATAAACAGCTGAGCTCCTGAGGCAGAAGTGGCATGAGAAGACAACATATTCCAACTAATTGCAGACAATAAAAATAAATCTTAAAGCAATTTTTATATACACATAAATGCAAAGCAGGCCATTTTAGACAGTTTTCCCAAGCTTTGTCATCAGATCTAAACCTGCAACGCTTCTGCCGTTTGTCTAATACAGCGTTTGACTGGAAAGCTTTCAAAATAACTTCACCTTTCTTCTGGAGTTTGGTGTTAAGGGTCTACTCTCCTTCTTCCACACTAATTATTATCCTTGAGAAGTTCTGTCACTATTAAGAAGAGGCTGAAGAAAATAGCGTTCTGGTTATTTATGTATAGTTTCCAGTTTATTATGGTGCAGAGACAGGGCTCTAAGTCAGCCAATGTGTCCTTCCAAAGCGGTCTCACACCTCTTCACCTTTCTCTGCCCCAAGGTCTTCACCTTACCAGAAGGGGCTAATAATAAAGTTAACTTCACAGAGTAATGGCCTGGATTATCTTCTTAACTCTTTTTTTTTTTTTTAAGTGTATTTATTTGAGACATCGAGAAAGAGGGAGAGGGAGCGCACAAGCAGGAGGAGGGGCCCAGGGAGAAGCAGACTTCCTGCTGAACAGGGAGCCCAAGGCAGGCTCGGTCCCAGGACTCGAGGACCATGACCTCAGCCAAAGGCAGACACTTAACCAACTGAGTCACCCAGACACCCATCTTCTCAATTCTTATTTACATGCGTGGATTTGAAATTCATTTCTATTCCCCAAAGAGCAACAGTTCATAGTATAACCATCAGGTCTGGCAACAGGAATAATGTATGTAAAAATGCTTAGTAATTCTAAGACCTACACAAAGAATTTTATTAATGTTATTTTATATACCTTCCCAAGAAAGGAAGGAACACGGATGCTGGCCATTGGTAAAAACAGCCCCAAATGGTCACTTGTGAGCCCAGCCGCCCACGGGTTTGCTGAGCCCACGCCTCCTTAGGTCTTTCAAAGTGGGCAACACTCAGTACTTTGCATCGACCTTCAGTGGTACCTGCCAATTATCTTCCCCAGGGAGCAGCTAAGAAGGGCTGTACTCTAGAAGAGCTGCAATCTTGCTCTGTAAAAATAGAAAGCCACTTTAACTTGTGTAGGCTTAACGCAAGTGGGGACAGAGAACTAACTCAACCTTAGTACACTCGGAGAGTTTTCCTCCTTCGTATCTTAAAACAATCTGTTTTTTCTTCAAGTGTCTCTGAAAATCAGTAACAAAATCAGGAACAAATTGGTCAAAGAGGACATTTAATTGGTAAACAAAAAGAAAGTATTATTTTCCCAGTTTTTTATGCATATTACAACAACTGAGAGGAATAATCAGCCTTGAGGATAATTAGATTTCTCAATTTTCAATCATCGTTTAGTTCACAAGCTATAAACTACCAATTCACCAAAAACAAAGGAAATACAAATGTTTTTCACAAATAAGATCAGATATTCAAGCTCAAGTTGGAATGTGTGAAATAAAAATCTAAAGAAAATCTTTCTTTTGTAGAATCACAAAAGATTTCAAAATCGTATTGGTGAAACATTCTGCTCATTGATGACTGTTATGTACATTGATAAATATCGCTGGAGGACAGCATCTGCCAAATTTCAAAATATCTGTCTCATTACTCAGCAATTCCACTTTCTTTGGTTAAGATCTGTTTATTTTAGAGAGAGAAAGAGAGCAAGCATGCATGAGCAGGAGGAGGGACAGAGGGACAGAAATCCTTAGGCAGTCTTCTCGTGGAGCACAAAGCCCCCAGGGACTTGGGGCTCTGGCCTCCATCCTGGGACCCTGAGATCATGACCTGAGCCAAAACCAAGTCTGATGCTTAACCGGCTGAGCCACCCAGGCATCCCTCAACAATTCCACTTGTAAAATGGACTACAGGGTCAAAGCTTATAAGGAGGCCAGGTTTTAAGGTCAAAGCCTAAGCAAAATTTATAAATTTATTCTGAAATCCCTTCAATCCACCTCAAAGGACAACCTACCCTATAGACTTATAGTAGTCTACACGTAAGAAATACGTAAATATCTAGAGACACAAATGTACAATGCAATCGACAGCATGTCCAGAAACACAGCACGATGAGACCATCACTCAGCATCTGAATTAAAATGACAATGCTGAATTTATTGACTAGAGTAAAATTAAAGGAAGTTTTGCTCAGGCTCATTGTCTTTGCATAGGGCAGACTGCTGTCATTTTGCTGTGTGTTGTGGAAAGTGTGGGGTTCAGGGGTTGGCAGCTTTTCAGGGGTGTCATAGCCCCGAGTGCGGGCACCATGACTCAGTGAGACTGCTGATTGGCTGGGTACTGAGGTGAGTCTTGGCCCTGATTGGCCCTGATTGGCCCTGATTGGCTGGCTTCCAGAAGGTGGGGATGGCAGTGACTGGTTGACTTGGACAAACCGGTCACGAAGTTGTTCCATTGGTTTAAAATGTTTTCTGACGGCTCCTGCTTATCAGGGCCGCGGAACAATCCCCTTTTCCAAAATTCGCCGAAGTATTTCCATTCCTACTAGTTGAGCTCGTGCAGATGCCTTCTGCTGCAACTCCATTTCACAGTCCCGCAAGCGCAGGTGTGCAGACAGGGACATTCCCTACAAACAACCTGAATGAGGTGAGTAAATAATTTGGTGATTCTTACTGTGGCCTGCAACATCACTGTTTCTTTAAGGAAGGAAACAAGACGTACTTGGGTCCAACGCTCTCCATGATGTCGTGGTGAGTGAAAAACGCAAAGCTCATAACAGGTTCTTAGTGTTTCTAACAGAACTGTCTGGAATGACAAGAAAGAAACCGATACAAAGTATTTACAGTAAAGAGAATCTGGGAGCCTTGGGATGGGAAGAGTGGAGGCCCTTTCTTCAACAAGGCAGGATTCACAAACCAGGATCTTGGACTCCGCGCGCCATTCTCCTTGCACACTTCCCTGCCAGGCGCCTCTCTTCCACGGAGTGTTCTGACAGCACAGCCCACGGCACGTCTTCGGAGCCCATCACAGAACACCGTCAGCCAAACCCCCCTCCTCTGGACTCATTCCTGTTTGCTTGCTTGAGCATCTTCTCAGGGTCTGGCAAACCAGGGAACAGCCCCATCTTAGAGCTCATCCTGAGCCCGACTGTCCTGCGGGGAGAAGTCTACACCGCACGCCTTCCCTGCCCACCTGCTGCTGCTCCTGGGGGGGTTGCGGGGTCTTACCCGCTCACCCTGTGGGATGCTCCTGGTGGTCTCTCCACCTTCCCTATTTAGTCAGTGCGGGGCTGACATCTCCACACGTGTCTTTCAGCCGCCTGCTAAGTCGGTGCCTCCGGGGCCCCCGAAGGACTCCCAGCAGTCTCCCCTCAGACCCCCCCAGCCTCCTGCACGCATCCCCGAGGCTCAGTACGAAACCCAGCCAGGTGGCTACGGCCCCCAGAGAACGACACCACAGCTGGCTACCGCGAGAAGGGAATGCAAACTACACTGGAGCAGGAACACAGTCCGTCAGAATGGCGGAAATCTCTGCCCCAGTCCGCACGAGGGGAGGGGCGGCCGGGGGAGTGAGACTGGGGTACCGACCACAGCAGGATGCTACTAACGTGACCCGAGGCCCGCGGTCAGCGGCTGAAGGTGCTCCCACAACAAAATATCCAGACTGCTGGGTGTTCTTCCTGCTGGCTGGGGGTGGGGGGACTAAGTAGGTGGATTTATAGATTTTTATTTAACTTTCAACAATTATACAGGTATACCATGTGCACTGTGAAAAAGCAGAAACTGGGGCACCTGGGTGGCTCAGATGATTAAGCCTCTGACTCTTGATTTCCACTCAGGTCATGTTCTTGGGGATGTGGGATGGAGCCCCTTGAAGGGTTCCATGAGCCATGGAGAGTCTGCTTGGGCTTCCCCCTCTCCCTCTGCTCCTCCCCCTACTCTCTCTCTCAAATAAATAAATCTTTAAAAAAAGCAAAAGCAAAAGCAGAAACCGCATACAAGCAAAACGAAGCAAGTACAAGTTAGAATGCACGCATTCAGGAACAATTATTATGAACGTCAGATACACTCTAGATCTGTATACATATACAGATGTTTTAATTTGCTTTTTAAATTTACATGGGGATTCAATGATAATATACAAATATTAAGTATTTTTCACAGTTTTGTTCTTAATCACAGCAAAGATGTCTTCAGCGTGTGCATTTCACCTGATGTTAGACAGCGGTCTGCCATCCAACTAGCTCATTTGCATTTAGCTAGCCCATCACACCCATTTCCTGTGGTTGGGTGCTTTCAGCGAAGAAAGAATTCACTGAAAATTGAAGCAAACAGACATTCTTTTGGGTGATTAGGGAGACACAGATTCAGGTAGAAATTTGAATAGCTATGCCCAAGAAGACAAAGAGGGGGCAAAGTTCTAAGTGGAAAGACCCCAGTGCTGCTCGCATTAGGTCCGCTGTACGTAACAGGGATGGAAATCAGGTTCACTGGGACTGGTTGGGTCCACATGCAAATGAGGGACTGAAGCCTGCTAAACGGGACCGGCTCCTTTGGAAGTGAAGAACGCAGGTGATCCCACTGCCACGGTGAGGGGCAAGTTCAGTCCAGGCTGACTGCCATGTGGCCATCTGTAAAGTGCAAAAGGTTCAGAACTTCGCCCATTAGGATGTGCCTAAATCTCTCCTCCCTTAGGGCCTCCAGACCCAATTTTAGAAGAGACTCTCTCTGCTCGGCTTGCTGGCTACATTTTGAAATCTCTTTTTATAGCGCTCAGGGATGGAAGAGTTTTGTGGTTGTGGCTGTGTGTAATGTAGGTAGGAGTCTGAATGGTTATTTCTGCTTCTGAAAGCAGAATCTGATGACTTTTGAAAGAGACCCCTTTTGTCTTGGAAATGACGTTAATATCAGCTCTCCGGTGACCCCAAAGGAAAACAAGAGCTACTGTGCTTCTGTTCTGCACTAAGTCACCTTCGATTCTGAATACGGGTGCTGCAGACTTGAAAGAGGCAAGCATCTAGTTAAGCATTTTACATTCCGTTGTAGCTTTAGCTCAACTGTTCTGGGAAGAGGCAAAGTTTGTCCTACCAAATAAAGCTTCCATCTGAAGCATGCACATAATTCAGCTGCTCACGCTGCCATAATAAACCACCACAAACTGGGTGGATGACGGAAATGTATTTTCTCACAGTTCTGGAGGCCAGAAGTCCAAGATCAAGGTCCCAGCTGATGTGGTTTCTGGTGAGGACTCCCTGGCCCATAGATGGCCACCTCCTTCTGGCCATGTCCTCATACAGCTTTGTTTCAGTGTATACACTCAGGCAGAGATAGCAAGGGAGCTCTCTTGTTACTTTTTTTTTTTTTAAGACTTTATTTACTTATTAGAGAGATGGAGAGAGCTCACAAGTAGGCAGAGCAGCAGGCAGAAGGAGAGGGAGAAGCAGGCTCCTGGCTGAGCAAGGAGCCCAATGTGGACCTCGATCCCAGGACCCTGGGATCATGACCTGAGACAAAAGCAGCCACTTAACCGACTACGCCACTCAGGTGCCCCTCTCCTGTTATCTTTGAAAGAGGTCTTCTGCTGCCTCCATTTGACCTGAAACTTTTTGGCTGGATTCTTTTTTTTTTTTTTTCTTTCAAATATTTATTCATGTATGGGAGCAGGGGGCACAGAGGGAGAGAGAGTGAGAGAATCTTAAGCAGACTCTGCACTGAGTTGGGACCCCAGAGCAGAGCTCGATCTCATGACCCCAAGATCATGATCAACTGACTGAGCCAGGCACCCGATTCTTCTTTCCAGCTAGTCTCTTGGATTAGGCAGAAGAACCTGAGGGCAAAGCAGTCCTTGATAGGAACAGAAACTACCCCCTTAAGCAACAAGGACTGCCCTGAGCTAGAGCCAACCAGACCAGCCCCTGATTGACTCCAAGACAATGATGGGTCTGACCCCCCCTGCCCACCTGCATGCTCCCACCGACCTCTGTCCTACACTTTTCCTTTGTAACCCTGCAAGTATTTTCGGCAGTTTGGAGACAGTCTTTGAGACATTAGTCGGCTGTCTTCCCAGGGCTGGCTTCACCAAAATAAATTCCTATCTTGTCTCTCTACCTCTTGTTTCTTTGCCTTTGGACTCTGTCAGCGTGGAGTGGCCGTATGTGTTCTGTTTGGGACCCCCAGGGCCAGATGCCCTTTCAGCCCTGAACCCAGTTATATCCTTCCTTTCAAGGACGTTAATCCTAACAAATTAGCGCTCCACTCTTAGGACTTCATTTAGCCTGAATCACTTCCTTAGAGGCCCGAGCTCCACACAGCCATCCTCAGAGGCGGATCCCAACATCCGGAACAGTGCATACCCACATGACGGTGTCACTTAAGACCGACCAGCTCTTGAGGGATGATGCTAACTTAGCTGGTGGCCTTGAGAAATGGGCAGAAAATTGGTGGGGGTTCCTCCCACCTAACATGGTCAGGTGGAAAGAGCAGTGTGTGGCTGCAAAGGAAAAGAGAGGACTGTATCTTCCATAAACCCCTCAGCACCCAGGAATGTGCTGGATGCCAAATAGGGGCTCAGAACATGAGAACACCACGGAACACAGCTCTGGTCCTGAGCTGACTGAAGGCAAATCCCGATGAACCTCTTGTTTGCTATCTTGGGAATATCACTTCGGCTCTCTGAGCCAGAATTTTCTGGCAGACAGATGAGGTACTCTGTGCCACACCAAGACACCAAGGTCTGGGGCTACTGACTCCGGCCCCCCAAGCCCACCCCCGGTGATGAGCAGGCCCTGGAGGCTCTGCATGTGGTCATTATCGATGCCCGTCGTGACATGCTGGAAGTAGACCGCACTAAATACGCTTTCATTTCCTCATCTCTCATATGGAGTTCAGCACTTAGCTTGGCCCCAATGTGTTCACTGATTTCCTTCATCTTCTTGGCTAAGTGTTGACTCTGCCTGGCCCTCAGTTCCTACAAGGATGGAAACAAGGGAGCTGGATCAGAGCACATCCAGGCTTCGTTTGGAATCCGCAAGGCTGCCGCAATCACTGATATTGAAGAGACATAATCTTTACACTGTGTTGAGCTGAACACATCAGAAATGCTTCTATTACCCCACCAGCGAGGGCAGCAAACACAGCACGTTCCCCTGTGCATACGCCCGAAAGGGTCTGCCATGAGCTCCTAACATTGTAAGTGACTCCCAAGGGGTAAAAATGTGAATTGTTACTAACTCTAAGACTAGTTAGGTTTTATGACGATGCAGATCATTCTCCCATTCATTCACTTACTAGGCATTTCCCGAAGGCCTACAATGTGCCACTCGCCACTCTGCACTGACAACAACCGTTTTAGTGTATGTGCTGCCGACGCGAGCATGACAGCAATCGTTTTAAAAAGTCCACATTCCTCGCCTCATTGATGCCTACAGTGGAGGAAGCAGTCAATAAACAAATCAACAGGTCCGTACAGAATATGGATGCAGGAAGAGCTATGGGTAAGTAAAACAGGGTGAGGGAGATGGGGAATGCCAGGTGCCGGGCAGGTGACCAGAGAGGTCTTCTCTGATGACATCTGAGCAGAGGCGGAAAATGTGTGACAGTAAGCCACACAGTGTTAGGACGGTATGTTCCCTGACAGATCTCAGTGTCTGTAAGGTTAGCCCTTACAATTTAATAAACACTAAGAATACACACACACATGTTTACTACACAGGAGTAAAGTATAAATACTACTAAAATTAACAAATGTGGACATATTCACTACCCAGAATAATAAAAAATATTTACTACAAGAGCTCTTGTACCAATTTTTATATCATTTTTAAAAGGCATTTTGCAGAAAAATGTCAAAGGATAAGAGAGAGTCAAGTTATATTGCTAAAATGAAAGAGGCAGGTAAAATATAGCCTTTATAACTTCAGTCCAGACCAGAACTCAAGATGGCCATTCTCTTGTTTGGACACACTGGCTGTCATTGCTTCTGTGCCTACCTTAGTCCATGGCTCTGTATCCAAAATGAAGGAACCTTCAGGAACCACAGCTTAAAAAAGAAACGGGGCGGTCCTGGAGTCAGAATAAGGCTCAAATGGTCCTTCCTCTCCCCATATCACTATCTACAGCTACTCTCTTCCCATGGTGAGGCCTACTTGTCCTAGAAGCACTAGAATGGTCTTGTTTGCAGGGGTCTCTCTCTGGCTTGTCAGCCCTCTTGCTCCCAGGAATTATGAACCTTATTTGGAACTCATGAAGCACGTGTGTCTGCGGTAGCATTGACCCACACTGCTAAGTTTGCAGCCATTTTCTCTCTCATGTATCACACCTGCAATGAGATTGGACACTCGATGAGGACTCAAGAGACCAGAAGATACCTCCACCATACCAGTCCGCAATGGTTGTCTTCATTACTGTGCTTTGCTCTGTACGGCTGGCAGCTATATAAAGAGCTAAAGTTTCTCTCCCTCCAGATTATGACATTGACCTGTCTCCTGCTTGTCACTCTTCTCGCCAACGAGGGCCAAGTTTTCCTGATTTGTGCAAACCCTTTGTGCTTGCAGATCCCCTGGGGCTCAGGACCAGCAGACCTTGTAGAACCTTGTAGAACCACAGTAGTGGACAAGGGTCCACTTTTCCCCTTGTTTCTAAAGATGGTGATGGGTTTCTGGACATGTCACCCCAAAACAAGACACCCTGCCATACTGAATATTTTCAGCTGGAGGAATCTGCGGAATGGCAGGTACAGAAAGGACGTTCTCACCTCCTCCTGCAGCAGATTAGGAAACCGTCTTAGGAGAGGTGCCCTCTTGTCTCCACCAGGAAGAAAGGAGCATTCTTCCCTTCAAAGAGGAACACAGTGAGGAACCTGGCCAAACAGAGCTTGCCAACTGTCCCCAGCTAAGTCCACTTATCCGAACCTCTTTGTCTTATCATATTTTTCCAAGACTTTGTACTTCTCATCAAACCTAGCACAGGAACACTTATGTTTAACATTTCTTTGGTTCTTTACTTCTTTGTGAAGGGTCCTGTGTCACTTAAAACTTATATAAATAAATTTGTGTCCTTTTCTCTTGTCTCGGGGGTCCCAGCTAGGAATTTGGAAGGGTACAGGAAAAAGTTAATTTTCTCCCTTACAGTGGTGTAGCTACAAAACCTCCTAAAATCTGCCTCCAGCTTGCAGCCTTCTCTGGATATAGGAGTCCTTATTCTCTCTCCGCACCTGGCTTCGACTTGTGCTAAGGATCCTTGTTTGGCTTCTTCTTCCTGAGACAGTGGATATAATCCCAGCCTGTGGTCTGCCCTGGGGGCTAGAGGTTGAGCCTTGGGTGCCACTGCCTGTGGGTTGCTGGCTTAAAGGGCAATTCTGTTCACTGGTCAGAGCCCAGGGTCTTCGGCACTGACACAAAGGGGTGGGGGCAGAAGGAAATTAACTTGCTCCAGCTAAAGGGAGAAGAAGTGGGGGAGTTGGCGTTTAGAGCAGGTACTTCGTGCAGAAGGTGTACAGCCTTTGATGCAAGAGGAAGATCTACAAAACGACCATTGACCATACTGAGGGTTATTGCTTTTTCTTCAATTTCCAGAAAAATAAGCCCTTAACGTCATATTTTGTAATCTGAATTCATGAGATGTCTTTTTCCAAAATTGAACTGAAATACTTATTTTGTCTTTGATAAACAGCAAAACACCTGATGGGGTTCAGGACCCACTACCCCAAAATGGAGCACACTGGCATATAAGATACCCAAAAATGAAGGAATTAAAAAAAAAAAAAAAAAAGAACAGAAGAAGCTGGACGATCACTCTAGACATTCCCCCTGCCTCACCACACTCACTCTTCTTCCCCGAAACAGGTCAGAAACCTCCCAAGTGAAAGATAACCTACCAGTACCAGGAGATGGGAAGAAATTCTTATTACCAGAGATGGTGAATCTGAGGCCAAGAAATCCATACAAACTGTTGGGGCCGATTCCGCATTAAAACCTGTTAAACCCCTAGGGCCTGCCTGGGCCTACTTAACCAAAGTGTCTCCATGTTGCCTAGGTAGCCATTTTGTTGTTTAATAAATGCCTCAGCAGTTACTGATACCAGTTCCGGGTAACCGTTGCTAAAACACATACCCAGAACAAGGCCATTTTGCTGTTTAATAAACACCTCAGCAGTTACTAGTCGGTTTCGGGTAACCGTTACTAAAACACACAGGTAGGAGACATCCAATCAGCCAAAGCCACATACATAGAGGTCTGCGGTTGTGCCCTATAAAACTAGCCTGTAAGACCAAAGGGGGGTCGCTCTCTTAGGAGGCAGCCCTGGCCCATCAGTTTGACTTCTAACGCTTGGCATAGGATAAAACTTTACATAACTTTCACTTTGTCTCAGCCTTGTTCTCCTGGCTGGTCAGTCTAACTTCTAATGCTTGGCATAAGATACTGCTTTGCATAACTTTCACTTTGTCTCGGTCTTGTTCCTTTGATAATGGACCCAACAAAACAAACCTTGTTAAACTAACCTAACTAACACTGTTTACTACTCCTAGCCCAAAACCCTTTGTCTTGCAAATTTTTTTTTTTTTTTAGATTTTATTTATTTGACAGAGAGAGCAGGTAGAGAGGTAGGCAGAGACAGAGAGGGAAGCAGGTTCCCGGCTGGGCAGGGAGCCTGATGCGGGGCTCAATCCCAGGACCCTGGGATCATGATCTGAGCCAAAGGCAGAGGCTTTAATCCACTGAACCACCCAGGCACCCCTATCTTACCAATTCTTGACAAATATATGATTGCTTTGTCTAAAGGATACAGAAGCTTCCTGCTTTGGTCACTTCTTTGGGTTTTCATTCTTTTGTGAAGGCTCCTAAGTACATGTAAAAATTCAATAAAATTAGTATACTTTTATCCTATGATCTGTCTTTATCGATTTTCAGAGCCAGCCAGAAACCCTGAGATGGTAGAGGAAAACTTTCTCCTCCCCTACACAGCCTATAAAATATGTTTCTATTTGCATAATGATAACAGACATATAATAGTAATACAATAGCCAAAATGTACCAATGTGCACAACTCTCTGTGTGTGTATGTATAGAATGTAGAAATATACTTAATTTAAGCTTTATTTATTTATTTTAGAGAGAGAGCGGAGGGAGAGGAAGAGAGAGTCTTAAAGCAGACTCTGCCCTGAGTGTGGCACCAGACTCAGGGCTCGATCTAGACCCTCCCTAAGAACACAACCAGAGCCAAAACCAAGAGTCGGACCCTTGTCCAGCGGTGCTGCCCGGCCAGGTACCCCAAAATCCACTTAAAATTTTTTAATGGAATTACAGGTGATGTTTTGCTTTCTCTTTGGAGTGTCTTGTATTTTCTAAGTATTCACAGTGAAGATATATTAGTTTGTATGAGTTCCTATTTAAAAGGGTCTCAAAACATTAAATTTATCCACTAACAGAAAGTCAGAAAGAACTACTTCAGGCAGAGTAAAGCAATCCAGGTAGAAAGTCTGAGATATGAGATACGGATAACATGTTGGTGAACTGAAAACAAACAGCAGCTGTAGGAAACAACCGTAACGTCAAATACATGTGCGTACAAACAAACCGGAACCCATATCTGCGCAACAGTGACACTTCTCTTGGGAGAAGGTTATCAGAGTGACGGTGGCACATAGCTTTGGCGGCATCATTTATGAAGGACAGAGGGCAGCAGGAGTAAAAGGAGACATATTTAAACTTTGCTTTAAGTGCTCCTTCCTAGTCAGTACAATTGAGAGAGATGATGATTTGGGCCCCATTTGACAGAGACATCGCCACAAGACATGAAATCAGGACTTCTATTGTAGGAGTTAAGACAATATAATACGCCTTTGAGAACACGAGTTTAAACCTTACTAACTTAAGGTGAGAAAAACAAAGAGCTGTAATAACTTAAACGTAAGCTAGTCTTTGGAAATTCGGTCATTTTGTCTTAACGAATCTAGCTAGCCAACCTCTGGAGCTCACAAGGTATTCACACATTCTCCAAACAAGTTATTATATGGAACATGGGCAAATAAAAGTTGAAATTATTTGTTTCCTTATACTTTAATGTGCCCTCTTATTTATGGGGAACTCCTATTTCTAATTCCATACATTTTCTGTTTCCACACTAGATATGAGTCTATACATCTTAGTTCCATCTCCAACATTTCTGGTAAATTATGGTGAGTTAAGCTAACAAAAGTTTAAATTTTCTACTTGCTAAATATCCAAGGACACGGGAGGAAAAGGAGTATGTGCTTGGGTAGGGCAAACCCATGGATTCCATGAATTTAAAAAACATCCTTGGACGTCTCTTTATATTAAAAGTGAATGAGCGAACGGATGGATATGGAAATGATCTGATGATTATGCAAATCATCAAGCAAAACACTTGATCACCTGCCTCCCTTTGGTTTTGCTTCTTCTGGCAGCTGGTTCTGAGCACCTGCACTGCTGTTTTGTGCAGGACCGTTTTCCAAGTTGGCCTTAGGAGTTGGGGAAATACCAGGACAGGGCTTGCCATGGCTCCCCCAGCACTCAGCCACACGTGCCCTTCACTATGAGAGGGGGTGCTGCTGGCGGCCGACACCCAGAATCTCAGCGCGGGAGCTGCCTCCTCCACAGAGCTCGGTCCCCTGTCAATCCAGCAATGACTCAGCTGGCCTGTGGCCTTGCATCCCATCTCAGTGGTGACAGCTCCTGTCTCCCCCACGTTCTCGAAATCAGTGTTGCTCACTCAGCTACGGGCTGGTCAGCCCTTCATGTGGCAGGTGAAGAGGTGACGTGCCAAACACTTACAGGACAAAGTAGGCAGAGCTAGACTTAATAAAGAGGTTAAAAAAATAAAAGAGTCTGATAACAGGGGGATGTATTTGAAGGAAGTTCTAACCAAAGATACCACTCTACTCCAAAGGCTCGTGCGTGAAGAAACACAGAATGAACCAGAAGTCACAGAATTAGAGATGCTTCAGAAATGGGGGTCTTAGAGGTCCAGCAGTTCAAAGCCCTCCCTACTGGTGAGGAAGACCAGATCCTGCCCGAGATCACATAACGCGTACGTGGTGGACTTGACATTTGTGTGTCGCCTCACGAGGCACACTGGCAGACACTGCCTTCCTTATTCCACCACACCAACCCAGTAAGTTCCATAATTATCATCCCGCAGGTTCTACATCTGACGAAACTGTCAGAGATCAGACTTTTCCCTCCCATGACACACAGAGTCCAGGAATCAGCCTGGTGGTTCTCTACCCCTGACCCGGGTGTTCGATAAATGTATGCAGAGCTGCTTGGACCCAAGCCTTTCACTGCAGCTGACTATGCCTTATAGACTGAGAATGATTTTGAGATCACAGAGAGAGGTAAACCATAACTTTGTAAAAAAACAAAGAAAATAAGTGTAAGGATAAATTTAAGCCAAGACTACCTGAGCAATATAGTAATTATGAATCACATTTTTATAAACAAATTAAAACACATTAATATATCACCTATAACATATAATTTGAAGGCAATAAATGGGGTTATATTGTTCTAAGACCCATGTATTTTCTAGGAAGAAAGTAAAAGTATTAATACTTTTTTATATTGATTATATGTATATAATTTTTAATAATAAATATATATAATATCATATACTATAACATTATTATTATTTCTTTCAAATTCACCATTAAAGAACAGTAAAAGAGTATATGACTTCTTAACCAACAGAAGGGAAAAGGGAAGGACAGAAATTAGCTAGGCCAACAGAAGGGACAAACAGAAAACACAGGAGGAGCAAGACAAATAAAGGGTTGAATCAGATGGCAGATGAGACTGAGGCCCGGGGTGGCTCGGTCTGCTAAGTGGCTGACGTCTGATTTTGGCTCAGGTCATGATCTCAGTTTCATGAGATGGAGCCCTGCATCAGGCCCCCTGCTCTGCGCTGGCTTCTTGCGACTCTCTCTCTCTCTCTCCCCCTCTCCCTCTGCCCCTTCCCCTGTTCGCACTCTCTTTCTCTCTCTAAAATAATATTTAAAAAGTTGGTGGATGAAACCTAATTATGTCAACAGTTGTGTCAACTGTAATAAATAGACCTAATGCCCCAGCTAGTGGCCATGCTTTCTCCAACTTTGATCCATTTAACAAGAAAAACATCTAAATCACTAAAATATGTAAAAGTAGCAAGTAAAATTATGAGAAAAAGGGAAAACCAAAAGAACACTGGTGCATTGGTATTAATATGAGACAAGAAAGACCTCCAAGCAGAATAGCACATTGGATACACGCAGTCACGTTACAATGGTCCCAAAGGAGAGAAAATTATTTTAACCTGGACTCAGAACAACATGGCCTTCAAATTAATTAATTAATTAATTAATCGATCATAGAATAACTATAAGGAAAGACAGATACACAGTGTAAGAGATTAAAACTTACTTGCATAAATTATAGAACAAGCAGACAAAATACACCAGTATGAATATTGAAAATATGAACATAATTATGAATCTGGGCAAAATCTGTGCACAGTACTGGATAACACGCAATCTTTTATGGCGCGCACTAAGTATTTAGGGAGACTGACTATACTAGGTCATAAGGCAAACCTACACAAATCTCAAAGGACTGAAATCATACATGAGTATTCACTGACAGTGACGTAATTAAGAGACAAATCAATCACAACATGACAGCTAGAAAACGCTAATACATTTGAAAAGTAAGACCCAGACTTCCAAGTTGCCTGTGGGTTAAACACGAAACGGTAGTAAACTAAAGGTTTAGAAAGGAATGATTACAAACACATACCAAAATATCCCTGAAACTCTTTATGCCAATAGAGTGAAAGACTGACAGAAAATGGAAAATTTCCTAAAAAAAAAAAAAAAACAACTTACCAAAACTGACTTATAAAAGAACAAAAACCTGAGTCATAACATTATCATGAAACAAAAGGAACCACTTAAAATCTTCCTCAAAAGGAAACTCTAGGCCCAAGTGGTTGAGTCTACCAAACATTCAAGAACTAAAGAAATAAGTAAGATGGAGGGAATGCAGAGCAGCATTATTAAAAGAAAACATATCTGAAAAATATACATCAAGAAGAAAGACCTAAGTTAGTACATAAGTTCTTGGGGTACCTGGGTGGCTCAGTCATTAAGCGTCTGCCTTCTGCTCAGGTCATGATCCTAGGGTCCTGGCATGGAGGCCCACATCGGGCTTCCTGCTCTGCGGGATGCCTGTTTCTCCCTTTCCCACTCCCCCTGCTTGTGTTCCCTTTCTGTGTCTCTCTCTGTCAAATAAATAAATTTTTTTAAATCTTTATTAAAAAAATATATGCATACATATTTTTTTCTCTTGTTTCTGCATCTGGTAAGCTCTTCAAAAGAGTTAATTTCTAGCTTTACTAGCAGTCAAAAGGAAAGACCGAATTCCAGAAAAAATCAGCTCCCTCCAGCACACCTACAGCAAGGACCGACCCAGCCCTCCCCACACAACCCCCCACCCCAAGCATCCTGCTACCCAGGGGACCACGGTTCACTGGGCTCCTGGATAAACTCATGTGTCATCTCATTTCATCTTCACACCACGTCCCTAAGTTGTGGGTCCTATTCTTAGCTTGACTTCACAGATGATGAAACTAAACTTCAGAAAACGGATTTTCATGGTCACATAGTTAGCAGATGATAGGCCTGGAAAGGAAGACAGGAAACGGACTAGAAAGCTCATACCCTCAGTCCTTCCATAACTATATTCTGAACGACACCACTAAGCCTCCCACCATCAATGAAGAATGTTTGTTTTCCCACAACACTCCCCTTCCTCGGCACAGATAAACCAGTGCTCACTATTTCAAAGGACCATATGGTGCCGAGGATGGACCTTTAGTGGCTGTTTACAGAACGCCAACATTACGAGGACTGGGCCATCATGTGACACGACGCAGTCACCAGTTATGAACAACAGGTGTTTAAAAACTGCCCTGGACAAATATTTATGATCTCCATAAATCAGGTGTTAATAATGGAAACTACCCTATAGAGTTCTGGAAAATCATTAATCGAGTCAATATAGATGTCCTTTACAGTACCCACAAAGAAGCAAGCAGATGGCACCTTCACAAAATACCTTCCACCATTGTATCATGGCCGACCAGGCCCTGAGTATTCCTTGTGTTGCCGAAGTGGGATTGTGTCTGTCCAGCCCTAGCTGCACTCCACTCTCATAAGCAACCACTACCAATTACAAAGAACATCCAAATTTCATGATGTTTGTTCCTTTCACAGAAGAAACACCCTGCTTCTGAAGAGTACTGGGGGTTGACTGATTCAATTACCAAGTGTACAGCCTTCACCCGGTGCTCTTGGCTCCGTCACCCAGAGTGAAGGAGCTGCCATCTGCCCTGTGGAATTAGCCTCCTACTGAGACACATCCGCCTCACTCCTCTGATAGCTGTACCAGGATCAGTACTAACTCCCCAGAGATGCCGCGTGGGTCAGTCGGGCGTGGAAGACGGTGTCTAAGGAACCATGAGTCATGCGTTACGCACGTTTCCCACTTTCATCTTTGCTTGTGTGTTGTAGGGTTTTAAAACAGCTGTTGGTTTCCTTGAACCTTTGTATTCAAATTCATTCACAGCTTCAAAGAAAAGAATTATCAAGTCACACTTACAGAGCAGCCTTCTCATAAATCCGTGATTAAGCAGTGGCTTCCAGGCAGCCAAGAGAGAACCCAGGGCACCAGGTCACCGCGATGGTGGGACTGTCACAGCTGCATCCCTGCCAGCACCTTCTGCTGGTCCTTCTGTCCTACGCAAGAAGACCAGAGGACCAGTGTCCCTGGCATGTACTCGTCTTGATGCCACAGACCAAACAATGTAATGCGCTCAGCTCCTAATACACCTGACATCCAAATGTAGAAAAGAAAGGAAACTTCAAAGTGTGCTGAGTATGAGAGAGAAGTGCCAGTTACAGGAGCACTGGGCCTCGGCTCGGACCCGGGAATTTCGGTGTAGGGGGCACACATTTCACAACCCATAAACTCCACTCTGGTACAAAAGTATTTTTAAAATTCTCTATTTCCAGCGCCTGTTCTGAAGTTGGCAGTAACCTTAATAGCTGTTACCTATGAAAAGAGGAAATGGATTGGGAAGAGGTACTGTTTTCTTCTTTGTATACATCTGTTTCGCCTTACTTTATTATCTTAAGAAAAAGGGTCCAGTCTCCCTGTCTCCTAAGGAACCCTCTTCAGACCAGACCCGGATGAACCCTGTTACTCCACGGAAAAGCAGATGATGGTGGTGCTTCAGAATATTCTAGGTTCCCCCAGCGGGCATAGTATGCCGATATACTCTCCCCCAGGAGCCACCCTGTAAAACCAAATGTTAGAACGGATGTATCCCACCAAGTACTATCAAGAAATTGAGCCTCTGAAAACACGCAGAATGTTCTAGTGCCAGAATACAGAGTTCGATAAAAGCTGGAAGAGGAGGGGCGGGCTCAAAGGGGCGGCAGACGGTGAGCATGGGCATCGCTCCCGGCTACTAACAGAGAGCCGGCGGGGACAGAATGGCTCTGTCCATTTGTATGAAGCTGCTTAGCAAAACATTTCTTTCTTTTTATCTCTTCTTTCTTAAAAACTTTATTTATTTATGGGGAGGGCACGAGCAGGGGAAGCAGCAGAGGGAGAAGCAGACTGCCCCCTGAGCAGTAAGCCCAGGGTGGGACTCGATCCCAGGACCCTGGGACTATGACCTGAGCTGAAGGCAGATTCTGAAGCAACTGAGCCACCCAGGCGCCCCAGCAAAACATCTGTAGGCAAGAGTGTGACTGTTGTGTTTCACTGGTCCTAAGCCGTGTGGCACTTTGGATTCTGCAAATCATACCAGAGGGCCACATGGCATCCCGTGTTTCATTGTCTGGGATTGGGCATACTGCAGTGACAGCACACCTATCAAGCCTATTTCAGAAATGCAAACAGTGTGATTTCCTGCCCATAGTACCTGCTGTTTCTTAGGGTTTCCCCTAGACATACTCTGTGGTCTTGGTTTGCTGCCAAGTGTCACACTGGGGGCTCTGTATTCTAAAGACCGCAGAGCTACCCCTCTAATGCATACGGCCTACTGATGCGAACTCTGAACAGCCGTTTGGGCACAGAGGAAAGCCACCGGGTGCTCCCGACCATTGAGAAACATTTCTACAGAATAGGGACAGCTTGTAAATTTGGGAGACTTTCCAAAATGTTCTGTTATAGATTGTATCCTTTACTCTTAATTTACCAGGCACTCAGAGATTTTTGCTCTTAAGATTTATTTATTTATTTGAGAGAGGGATTGTAGGGGGAGGGGCAGAAGGCGAGAATCTTCAAGCAGACTCCTGGCTGAGCACAGAGCCCGGGGAAGGGGCTCGATCTCACAACCCCAAAATCATGACCTGAGCCTAAACCAAGAGTCAGATGCTTAACTGAGCCACCCAGGTGCCCCAGGCACTCAGAGATTTTATTTCTTTTTAAGATTTTATTATTTATTTGACAGAGAGAGGCACAGCAAAAGAGGGAACACAAGCAGGGGGAGGGGCAGAAGGAGAAGCAGACTTCCTGCTGAGCAGGGAGCCCGAGGCAGGGCTTGATCCCAGGATGGTGGGATCATGACCAGAGGCGAAGGCAGCCGGTTAAACAACTAAGCCACCCAGGCACCCCCAGAGATTTTTTTTTTTTTAATATTCTTAGTATTTCTTAACTCCAATCAACTTCAACAAATATATCCTTTAGTAATAAGATGTAAGAAACCAGGTTGGCAGTATTCATTTGTGATTACTGAAGCACGAACATTTCATGTTGCATCATTAAATACTGTGTTGAAAGTAAAGCTGTATTTGGGGTGCCTTTCAATATGAATGTCTAAGTAAATGCTTCCCAGAGTTTAGAAAACCACTGGGTCAGTCAGGGATTTTAAGCCATTATGTTCTGCTAGACAGGGGAGTCTGGACTCCTTAGTTTTAACATGTTTGTGTGTGTGTGTTTTATCAGCTCAGTAAATCCTCTCAAAGCAAAAGTGCAGACAAAACCTATAAGATCAAGAAACAGAATACTGCTAGCACCCAAAAGCCTTAAGTACTTTCTTAATTGCAAATGTCTTCTCCTCTCCAAAGGTAAACAATATACTATAGTACGCTTCTTCCAGTTTTTGAACTTAAACGGAATAATGTAACATATTTTCCTCCATATTTGGCTTCTTTTATCCCTGTAATGTTTGTGAGATTTACCATGTTGTTGCTTGTGCTTGGTTTAATTTACTAATGTCTGGTGTTCCATTATATGAATAGCCCATAATCTCCTTCTTCCTTCTACAGTTGAAGGAAGTGGGTTGTTTGCAATTTGGTGAGATTATGAGTCATATTTTACATTAGAAAGAAAAATCTTTCTTTCATACTTTAAAAAACAGTTCCCTTACTGAATAAATGTAATGAACTGTTCTGAGAGTATGTAGGTATGTTCAATGGGCTACAATTAAAATGACAGAGTTGTAGTAACATGCTAACGTAACAGCTTAGTGCTGTATTTGCAATTCATATTCAAGGTTAACTTCAGAATAATCACTTGGGACATAAAATACTTATTTGCCCAAAGTGCATCCACACTTAACATGGCAATTCCTGAAGGAAGGGTTCCAAATAATCAAATACCAGTTTTGCTGAGTAATCATTTTGCCAGATCACTGACGATTTTTTGAAGTATTGATTTTTTCTGCCTGTAAAATGATCAAATATAAGTCCTGGATCAAATATAAGTTGCTTTTTAAAAAAAAGATGTGTTTATTTGAGAGAGAGAAAGCACACAGTTGCGGGGAGTCAGAGAGACAGGGAGAAAGAGAATCTCAAGCAGACTCCCCACTGAGCTAGGAACGGTCCACCCAGCTGTCCCCAAATATAAACTGTTTTTGAGACAGGGAAACCAAAGTGACTCCATGAGGGAAAAGGCTGTTTTGTTTTGTTTCCCTTGGCAGTATTCATTTGCCCAGCTTCTATTCTTGCTATGACGTGCACCCCTATCCCACTCTACACAGGCCTTAGAAAATGCAAATAGCGTATATCCTCCTTATAAGGGAAAAGGAGTTTATGATCTGTCTCAAAAGATAGCATTTAGGGACGCCTGGGTGGCTCAGTTGGTTGGACGACTGCCTTCGGCTCAGGTCATGATCCCGGAGTCCCGGGATCGAGTCCCGCATCGAGTCCCGCATCGGTCTCCCAGCCCCACGGGGAGTCTGCTTCTCTCTCTGACCTTCTCCTCGCTCATGTTCTCTCTCACTGTCTCTCTCTCAAATAAATAAATAAAATCTTTAAAAAAAAAAAAAAGATAGCATTTAATGAAGGACCAGCTGAGAATGACCAGACCACGGGCCTGAGACATGGAGATACCAAGACCCCTGGCTTCAGACAGTAAGTGGCTTATGACGGACACCTGTACCCTGTCCTCTTTCTGATTGGCTCCTGGATGCCTGAGAGGACACATGCACCACAATCATCAATAAAAACCCTCAGACCCCGCACCAAAATGAGACACTTTTCCTTTCAGAGTCTCCCAGATGCTCCATCGGTATCTCTAGATCGCCTATAAACTGCTTTCACCTGCTGCTGGCTCCTGTTGATTTCCATCCTGCATGAAGCCAAGGACCCACCTGGCTGGTCCTGCGGGAGCCCTTCTGGGTCCTTGGACCCGCCCTGCCTCCTTCCCTTTCACAACCATTTTTTTTCCCCCTTTCAGTTAATTGGCTTCTAATGATTTGATTCAGAGCTACTGAAGGAATTATAAATTGATTTAAGCTGTCACAGTAGACTTCAGCGACTCTACTAAATTTTGCAGTGTACTGGCCTCCAAATTTGACTTCTAGAAGTGTGTGTAGAGAACATATGTATATAGGGAAAATAGGATGGATGCACAGATAAAACGTTCAAGACGAGTCATTAAGAATTATTTGCAATAGCAGAAAAAACTGACCTTAAATTAGTATAATTTTTAGGTATAGTCATAAGACAACTGATTTCTTAATCCATGCAACAAATATTTGTTGACTGAAGTGCATACGAAGCGCCAAGCTGGGGGGAAACTCTGCAGTGATCCACACGGAGAGGTCTCCGGGGCTCGATTCCAGAGGACAGCCTATAAGATCCAGAAGTCACCTCCTCCCACAGACACAGAGACTATATGGGAGCTTTCTCTACAAATGGGTGTTTTTCTCTGAAAAAACCTAAAGGCTGACCGAGCAGCTGCTACAGTTGGGGCAAACGAGAGGGAAACCGCGTGGGAGCGGGAGGAGAGGCTGGGACACAGCCCCCCACGAACCTGCACCCACGTCCCGCGACGAGCACCGCAAGGGAATTCGAAACCAGCCCTTCTCCCTGACGAGCCAAGGAGTCATACCCCACACCAGACACCCGGACCTTTAAGATCCGCCCCTGAGAGACGAGCCCCCCAAATAGCTAAGACATTTGGAAACCAATGGGACTCACGTCTATGAGACCCACAGGCTGAAGCCACACTGCGACCGGCTCTTTAAGGACCCGAGCGCGAGGACTTACCACCCCAGGGCCCCGCGGCAGCGTGTCCCGTCCAGACAGACGTGGAAAGGGCTCCTGTGCTCCGAGGAGCAGCGTCCAATTCCGAGCTGGTGGGCACTGCCGGCTTGTCCAGCCACAGAGGCGGGGGGCGCCATCTTGGTCCTCAAGCACCGCCGGCCTTTCCGCTTCCGCCCACGTGGTCTTCACGGCCCACGTGGTCTTCACGGCCTCCGCGCGCTGCACCTGCTGCGGCGGCCCAGGCGGTGCCCTTGATGGCCTGACTCGGGAGGCCAGGAGGGCTTGCATTCCTAGGTCCCAGGGTCTGTGACAATCAGAGAGACGGTTCGGGGCAGGCCAGCACCCCCGGGGGCGCTGCACAGACAGAGAATTAAAACACACCGCAGTCTTCTGGGGGCAAGAAGCCTACTTGTCCAGGAGCAACCTCCCCCCGGGGAAGCTTCTGGGTTGGCTCACTTTTAGGGGTCTGTGGCGGGGCTCGAGCTTGCCAGTCACACCCAGGCAGGAGCTTATACCATGGTCTGGCACCCTGATTTGGGGGGCATCACTGCAACGCATGGCTCTGATGGCCAGCAGGACTTAACGCTCGGTGGGACTGGGACCAGGGAAGACAGTGTTTGAACAGCTGCCACCCCCAGGGCACAGCAGGAAGCCACATTCCCAGGAGCTCAGTCTCTGTGCAAAAGGCCTATTCGGTCATCATCCTAGTGGCAGCCTGGGGAGCAGACATCTCCTTAAAGACAGAGAGGTCCCTGCAAACCTGAAGTTTGGGATTACAAAGGGAGACAGGCTTTAAGTAAATATTCATCCAAAATACGTATTTAGTGTAAAAAGTGGTTGGTGCTCTACGCATACACTTTCAACACCTTGAGTTTTGAGACCTCTTTATAGCTTTGGATACGCGTCCAGTAGCAGATAAACGATTTGTAAATATTCGCTCCCAGGCTGTGGTGTCAAGGGCTGCGAAGGGGCTGATATTTTAACCTGCTGGCAAGCTAAACCTTAAGCTTCCAAGGTTTCAAAGACACCAGCAGAGCACTCAAGGCTCCTGGGTTAGAGAGAAGGGACTTTGAAACTTCACATTTACAACCGGAAGACCCAGGAGGGAGGTGGAAGGACCCAGGTGGATACTGCATAGGTGGGGGCCTTGGAGTCACAGCTGAGAAACCCCATTTTTAAAGGGGGCTGTGGCAAGCCTGCCCAAACTCTGTGCTGAAGAAGACAACTATCTATCACACTGTCAGGAAACCAACGCGCCCTCTGCCCCAAAGGGAGCCTTTCTAACTTCCAAGGCTTTTTGCTAAATCTATCTCCCTTGCACACACTCTCTCTCTAATAAATAAATCTTTAAAAAAAAATAACAAAAAGTTTTATAGTTTTAGGTTTCATCTTTCAGTTTCTTTTAAAAAAATATATTTTATTTATTTATTTATTTATTTAAGAGAGAAAGAGATCACAAGTAGACGTGGGAGGGGGGAGTGGGAAGGAGTGGGAAGCAGGCTCCCCACTGAGCAGCGAGCCTGATGAGGGGCTTGATCCCAGGACTCTGGGATCAAGACCTGAGCCAAAGGCAGAGGCTTAACCCACTGAGCCACCCAGGCGCCCTCATCTTCAGGTTTCTGATCCTTTTTGAGTTCTTTTTTGTGTATGGTGTGATCATACTTAATTTTTTTAGACAGATGGGTGTTTTTTTGAAAGATTCTCCATCAAATTGCCTTTACACATTTGTCAAAAACCAGTGGTTCATAAATGTGTGGGTCCATTCCTGTACTCTTTATTCTCGTCTACTGATCTATTTGACAGATCCTTTTGGTCTACCTTGATTCCAATACCACACTATCTTGGTTAGGGTAGCTCTACAAGAGCCTTGAATTTAAGTATTGGTAGCTCTCCAATTTGGTTCCTCTTTTCCAAAGCTGTTTCAGCTAACCTAGATCCTTTGCATTCCCATATGAATTATAGACAGCTTGTCATTGTCCATTAGAAGCTTCCTGGAATTCTGATTGGATTGTGTTGACTCTATAGATTAAATTGGGAAGGATTAACATCTCATCAATCATGGGTCTTCTGCTTCATGAAAACAGCAGATCTCTCCTTTTAGTCTTTAATTGCCCTGTCCAATGTTTTATAGCTGTCAGTGTACAGACCTTTCACATCACTTTACCAGATTTATCATTCGTTATCTCATAGTGTTTCTATTTTTTCTCTCTGTATCTTTTTGCTTTCAACCTCTTGGAGCACATTTTCTTTTACCCAGTATAGAGATCTGTTCTCTTTCAAAAATGTTGTTTGCCAATCTTGCCATTTTAATTGCAATAATAGCGCACTTATTTATTTTAGTTACTAATAGATTTGTGTTCACACAGCTTGAGCCCAGCTTCCCATGTTCTCCGGGCACACATGGGATACTTTCCAATTTCAAGGCCAACAACAAACATGAAAAACACGTCTCATCAGCTTTGGAAAACTACTATGTCTAGGGTCCCTCAGCCTAACTAAACTGACATCCAGCCCCTGTGAGAGTGAGCAGACCCCTCCTCCTGGTCCAGATGTTGCTTCAGAGAGAAGCAGAACAGAATCAGACTGCAGTGCCCTTCTGCTCCCTTCTCTGGATTTCAAATACAGGATCCTCAACAATATGGCAGCCATACCATTGATGGCAGATTTCTACAGACGTTACTTTTAGACCATACTTGAAGGAAAGCATTTGGTGAATTGAATTGAATCAGTTAATGAAAACCGGTGCTATTTTTCAGGCTGAGTTCAAGTCTTGAAATGTCCAAGCTCCAAAAGAGAAGGAAATGCAATTAAGGACCTTTGGTGGGAAGAATGGTAAAACCAAAGTGCACTAATTATAGGATATATTTGAAAGATTTCAGATTTTTAAAAGAAACCCAAGTGCAAAAATAAGGATGGAAACCGGGAACTCCATTTTTTTTTTTGTACAAAAGTTCCAAATATCGGACAAGTATTTATACAACATAAAAATGCTCAAATGGGTTAGATATGTTTTCTTCCTAGCCTAGTACTGTGTCTTCTACTAACTCTTAACTGTCTGCCTCTTCTTTCACTTATTAACTAACATTATTTTGGTACATTTCTGTTACTGGGATCCACTTAAGTTAGAATGATTTTGGTGTTTCTGTGGGCTAAGATATCAACATTTTTGTTTCAGAAGTAACTTCGTACTATGACTTGAAAGCCCCATGGTGGTGATTCCCAAAAGGATATTTTCTGTCTTGCATTTCTATCTTTTAAAGAAATCCAAACAAATTGGCTATTCCATATTCTAGGAGGAGGTCCTACACACACACACACACACACACACACACACACACATTAAAAAAAAAAATGTTTGCAAGGTTAAAAAAAAGTGTTTTAAATTTGATTGTGGTGGTGGTCACACGCCTGCGTGTGTTTGTCAAGACTCAGTCATACATACCGAAAACAATAAATTTTTCTGTATGTAACCATAGAATTCAATAAGAAATAAATAGGGGCAGGGCATCTTCTGAAGTGTATTAAAATGAATTTTAATAAGCTGTTTCAATCTAAGCTAAGAACTTGGGTGCCAGATATCAGTGTGAAGTGACATAAAACAAACACTTTTCGAACATCCAAAAATCTGGACTTACAATGGAACTGTTGACAGCTTCTGAAATTAAACAGCACTCAATCACTAATTTTCTTTGAGGGTAAGATTTGTACCCTGCTGGGTTTATAATTCTGTTTTCTCTTTTTGTGCTGTTCATGTGTAAATATTGCTAATTTCATTTGACACAAAAACAGAAAACAACTTAATTTTGTTTCTAAGCTAGTCAATGACACAGGACTACCCTCTAGATGAGGCAGCAGTGCGTTCTGAGCTTCCTGGCAATGATCTGAGGCGGGGGAAAAAGCAATGCGTTTCAAATGTATTTGTAACAAGGAAACAAATTTATTGATTTTAAAAGACAAGACACCATTTTGTTTTGAAAAACACAAGAAAGCTAGCCTGAGTTCAAGTCTGAAATATTCAGAAAAATCCTACTAATATCTTTAGTATGTTCCAGTCATTTGTTTAAACAACACACTAAAAGTTAATATATATTTTTATAATTATAAAAGTTCCCCAGTTATTGTACAGTACACAATACAAATCGCCCACAAACTATTATTTAGCTCCTGCCAATTTTGAGAGGACATGATATACTAAAAGATTTAGCATTTCTCACAAAAATCACATCAGGAAATACGTATTTACAAAATCAAATACATTATACAAAAAACCATCACATGTTATTCGGTAAAGATGTTTTTAAATAATTAAAAAGTTTATTCAACTGTAGTCCAAAAACTGGAAAAGAACATTACATTATCTCACACATACAATCTCTACAAAAGTTGCTTACCTCATTTACATAATATATTCAGTCGATTGTAAAATAAATGTTCAAATATCTCCTAGTGTTACTATGTTTCTGTGCTTGTGGGACTGAATAATGTAATCTGCCACTTACTAAGTGAAATTTAAATGATGGCACTTAAAAAAAAATACAGTATTTTAAAAAAACACAATGAAAGAAGTTTTACCTAGAAGGTACGAAAGCCCTGAGTGATAGCGGAATTACTGATTGGTAAGCACTACAATTAAACCTAATTAAAAGTTTACCACCCCAGGCACAAATTTCCAAGTTTTCTCAAGGCACTCACTTAAAGTTTCTGTAACCAACGCATTGGTCACCACCATAGGTCCCAATTGATGATGGAGATGAGTAGCGAAAAAAATTTTGCTTTGGTACAAAAGATGCTTTTTAAACGAATAAAATTCAATACCTCCTTTATTGGGTCATTTAAAATTGTGGTTAGCAGGTTAAAACAAGGCAATCATTCGTTCAAAACTATTAATTCATTGAAGGAAAAATTTACTCGGTTATTAACAGTCAATGGGAGTTTCAATTTTTCCCTTCCTCCCCCAGAATCAGAATTCTTCTAACAGAGATTTGTTGTCCTCATGATCGAGCTACGTAACAATTCTTACCAAAAGATTTCATTACTCAGGGCTTCCAATCCCAACATCATAATTTATTTAAAAAACAAAGGAAAGTTGGGGGGGGAGATAAAGAATCACATACCGGAACCGAATAAAAGAAGAGACAAAACACATTTCTTAAAAATAAGACGTGTTACCAATTACTTCAAACAAAAGGAAAAAAAAATCCTAGGCAGTCACTTTGTAAGTGGCTTTTACTATTTAAGTAAAATTGGTAAACTAAACTCAGGTCTACTGGCACGTAAAATCACTAGCAGCAATGATCAGAGCATGCAAACTGAGAAGCATTTACAGTAAATCATCATGAAGAATTCAAAAGAAGAGAGTTAAATTAAAACCCTTTGAGTATTGCATGTTAACACATGAGTAATTTGCATGGTTGGACTTCCTACACTGCCTGAAAAGCAATGTTTTTGCGGCAAACTTGCACTATGCTATGGATGTCCCTTCACCAGACATCAGAATAGGTTTACACTCTCAGGCGGCGCCAAGCGCGTCTGCAGATGACACTGCTGTCATGTTCCGGCACGTGGGGGACAAAAAGGGGACAAGGGCACGCAGAGCGTCCCTTGAACCAAGTCGGCAACTGTGTAAGCAGACTGACATTTGCCCAGATCAGAAGCAGTCGTCATGGCATCTCCGGACAGATGAGCTGAGAATGAAATGCTTTGCTCTCTGTTCTACCTACGTCTGAGTTTTTGACAAACTGTGACATAAAGTTTTGGAGCATAGGTAAAATTATGCCCTGTCTGAAATTCCCAAACAATTATTATTTTGTGAGCGATCAAACTCCACATAGCTTCCCTGCCCCCAAAGAGTTCAACTTTTCTTCATCCACTCGAACTCATTTCTTCCTAAGGCTTTGCTTACAACTGTACTTTCTAAAGCTAAATAAAAGAGATCTTTTGTTTTGTTTTGGGAAAGGACAAAAACAATAAAAATTTAAAAAAGAAAAAGAAATGTAACCCTTTCTTTATCATACCTTTTAAAGGCAATCTAGGTACTTTTCAATGTGCAGAGATCAGTTTCAACATAGGTCAACAGGCCCATGTTATCTGTCCTTTTCTAGAGTCATGATGTGATGCTAGAAAAGTCGATTTTTTTTCTGTAAACAGTACACTTACTTAGATGGCAGTGAATATTTGGGAATAAATATATCAAGCCCTCTTGAAGAAGAAAATTAAGAGTTGTATATAAAATGCAAGTGTTCAGCATGGAAACACTTTCTCTTCCTACCCCCCCCCACCCTTTTAAAAAAACAGCATAATTAGACATTTGGATATAGAGTATATTTTACCGGTCTAAGTCTAAATAAATGATCTGAAAGGCTTTTGTCCCCCATTGTATATCTTACAATGCTCAAAGGGTTAATACAAGGCATTACATCCAAGGGGTTTTCTAATACTAGAACTAAGCACTGGAATAATGCTTCTATTCCAGTTTTTTGTGTTTTTGTTTTGTTTTGTTTTGTTTTAAAATCACCAAACTTGCAGAAATACTAGGATTCCATTCATTGATTTACTCTAACCATCTACATGGAGGTTGATCTGATCTAGTGACAAGCCCAATTTCCGTAGTACTGCATGTGCACCCGTCTCCCCCCGTTCCCGTGCTCTCCATCGAAATCAGAAGTTCTGATTTGTCCTGATTTCCCTGTTTTGATAGTTGGTGTTTTCTCACCAAGAATTTGGGGGAGGGAAGGTTCTACCAAAAGTCAATCTGTTGTCTATAACCACTGCCTCAAATTGTACAGAAAGGTGACTTGCCAAAGCTTTTTTTTTTTTTTTTTTTTTTTTAAACTTTCTACTTGAGTCCACACGGGGAGGACCAACATCACAGTGACACACATTTTTTTTTCCTTTTACACTAATGTTTCAAGCACAGCATCATTTTAGACATTTCAAATATACCATCTGAAGAATTTTTTCTTTAATTTGAAAATGCATCACGTTCAGCACTTCTGGGGAGCGCGCTCACAAAACAAGGCTCATGACGACAGCAATGAAAACCGTGGTCGTTCCTGAACGACGTTGACAGCAGATGCCGCGAGAACGTGTTCGTTTTGACTCGTCTGCTACAAAGCGAAGGCAGTCAGTGTTGCACACTACTAATTTCAGGTACGCAGTGTTAAAACCGTTTTCTAAAATTTACTTTTGTTTTTAAAGTACACCATCTAAAGAGAGGTGCATGAACCGTGCTATACAGTACAAGAAAAAGCACAAAAAGGAAAAAGCAGATTTCTGAAAAGGCAGTAAGACTTAAATAGTCAGTCCAAACATGGTTTGGATGAGAATCCTGAAAAAGTGACCAGCCGTTTGAGAGCCAAAGAAAAAATTCAAAATTGGGCCCTGTGTTCCAAGGAGGTGGGTCCCCCATTTCACCCCATTGTTCACTGGCTTCATGAATGCAAATCTTCTGGGTACGATTCTCAAAGTATGTATGTGAAGATCAAACCATACCCACGAGACTCAATCCTATTTTACGTAAGTATCTTTTCAGAGACTTAAAAATAGCCAACATGCCTTCGTTACATCTTCCGCGCTGAAAGTGTAGCACTTGGTCTATGCAGGTACTTTTCATGACTAGTGGGTTTGGTTACAATGTCAAGAAATATTAAGAAGTCCTTACCATGTGTACTTGTCACTTGTCAATAAATCTACTCTGAGAGTATTAGAATCCGTCTTCCTTAGAAAAAGTCACAGTTTCAATGAATGAAACAAATGAAAACCAAACATCAAATAAATGCAATAAAGGGGATTGTTCCAATTGCCTCAAATGCACAAATTAGGAGGTTTGATTCTCTCCTCTATCTCACGGTTCAAATTCGAGAGTGGTTGAGATGTCTGTGTCTGACCGTAGAGGTGTTCTTGTCTTACTGTAGACTCTAGATCACCGGAAATAGCTCACACTGCAGATGCTCTTTTGTCTGTTGGTTTGGAACTATCTGTCCTAGTCAAAGATGAATGTTCCTGTGTTCGTAAAGGAGATCTGGAGGTTTCTAGTGAGCCAAGCTGAAATGCAGTCCTACTTATTAATTCCTAATCTGTCCTGATGGAGAACAAACCATGAACAATTGGAAGAAATGTTGAATCCTGGAGGGTCCCCAATCCCTACCTTCCATCACTCTAAATTTGCCCATTGTTATCAGATTCCTCTAAGGATACAAATATATCCAACAGTGAACAGTGACAATTAATACATTGAAAATCGTTCAATAAACAAGGCGAAACCAGCAAATACATTTGGTCCAATACAGATAGAGTGGAGTTCTGGGGCTGGTGGACAGGGAGAGGAAAGCAAAGAAGCTTTTCAGAAAGGAGAGTCGAAACGAAGAGTGTCTTTTTCATTTTGTGATTTTAATTTTACCTGTAAACGTCCCCTAATGCACAATGAAATAGATATGTGGTCTTTGCAGTGAAGTTGTTTTGTTTGTTTGTTTGCCTTTTTGTGTGTGTAATGGTGCAAATTCATCGCTTTTTGCGGGGGAGGGAAAAAAAGGGAACTAGTCATTTCAATGATACTTGGATGAGGTGATGGGAGAATGCTAGTGGAGGCTTGCAAATATATGCGATGAGTCATACAAAATTTGAATCCATTTAAAAAATTACATCTAGAACATTTAAAGTTTACTTAAGAAATTTTGTGGATCTTAGTTTTGTGAACGGCCTAAGGCAATCGAGCAACCAGAACACCCTACCCGATAAGCCATTTGGTACTTTTAACTTTACAGACTGGCTCACCCTCGACTTTCCAACCCCCCACCCCCACCCCAATAAAACTGGAAAGATAAACATCTTGAGATTAATATAGGCCTCATTAATCATCTATAAATCATTTTGTGCTTTCTCTCTCTCTCTTTTTTTTTTTTTTCTTTTTGGCTTTACATGTTTATGTATTCATTTCTTTTTGCTGGTCAGCTTTTTATAAAAACTACTTAACTGGATCAGTGTGCCGGTTTTTGTGGTTGTTGTGTTGTTGCTGTTAATAACTTGAGTGCTTAAAAGAACCTTGGCTTTTCATGTAAATTCAAATGGGGATGGGTGTATCCTGTCTAGGACCTCACCTGACTTTGAGTTGACCCCTGCCCACCAGCACTTGTGTGCGCTGTGGACACACAGATACCAAGACACAGACGAAAACAAACAAACAAACAAACAAAAAAACACATTTAGACTGAAAAGATGCACTTCGATAAGTACCTGCTTATTTTGTTAACTTTCTTCAACGAGAACTAGATAAAAATGACCTAAAACATGTATGATTTTATGTGACAAGTTGGTAATTAAAACTAGTCTGCTATTCCACACCCTTAAGCAATCTGATTCGTAATCAAGTAATATTCAGCTCTATGAACAAAAAAGTCCGTTCGTGGTCACTCGGAGAGGGGAATTGATTTTTTTTTTTCTTTTCTTTCTTTTTTTTTTTTCTCTTTTTGTTTTGCTCTGCTTGCCCTAAATTTCCTTTGAAGAACACGTGACCTGTCCTCACTCCGGGAATCTGAACGTGACAGGTACACCTTGTCAAATGGATTGAAGAGAATTCACATGAACAAAATAAGCCTTACTAAACCGTAGCTTCAGTTCTGTTTTAAGGCACCATGTAATAGCCGAGGTACGATGATCCCTGATGTACATTCTTCAATGGCACTGGTCCATCCGGCCACCTATCCAAATCCTACTGAATTGGGGATAAGCAACAGTGTGGTGTGCCAGTTACACTGCCTTCAGGTTCTGTTTAAAATGTAAATCCACATACTTTAGAAACCAGGAAATATTTTTTGAAGGAAATCACAATATGCAGGTTGCTACATTCCTTGCATTCTATAAATTTTCTTCTATAATAGCAGCATATTGAACTACTATTAGGAAAAAGACCTGGAATAAAAGAAAGTCATCCAAATGGAATGGTTTCCTGTATGTCCAGCTCAGCATAAGTAGCATGTACACTTAAAAAAAAAAACAAAAAAAATTTAAAAAAAAAAAAGTCAAGTCATTTTTTTTCAGCTTCAGTATCTAACTATAACAGCCCCACTCGACAGCAGAATGCATCTGTGCAGTGGTCCCAAATACAGAATCAGTAGTCTTTAAACAGAGGAATTGGTATGCAAATAACGGTTAAAATTCAATGTTTAACGGAAGCTTGCATTAATGTGGTTTAATAATTATGTACACAAATTATGTACATATTAGCATAATCTCTTGCAGTTCTGTCATTTACTCCAAACGGATAAATGCACAGCTCAATTTTTCTCCCGAGAAAAAGAGATGACCTTCCCAACCCTCTAGCACTGTCATAAAAATGCTCTGTATTCTCTCTCCGTACCAAAGTGTTATCAAAATCCTGTCTTGTGGTTCTGTCCAATGCAAAGCACCTTTCAAAAGCAAATCTGATGCATCTGCCGGCAAATGGGCATGCCTCCAGTGTAAATCAAAGAAATTCCTTTCTTTTGATATTTCACAGAAGTGCATCTAATTAAAAACTTACACATGAAATCATACACCAAGACTAACGATCAACAATAAAATATTTTAAGCTACAAAAATGTAAATTACTTTTTAATTATAAGAAAACAAAAACATTGGCATTAAGTGTGGTAAAAATCCTTCTTGACACCTGAAACTAAAGAAGAAAAAAAAATATTCTTATTACTTAGAGGCAAATGATTTTTTTTTTAACGTTAAAAAAAAAAAAAACAAAACCCAAAAACAAAGAAAGAAAGACCTGGCAAAATACATACACCCATTCCATTTCACAACTCCAAAAAGGTAATGTTCAGCACAGATAGAATTTGACAACAGTCGACCTTCAGGCTTATTCAATTTTCAACGTAAGCCCAATCTATCAACAGGGGTAATGTTAGCTGGAAAAATACGCTTTAATATTCCTTAAACCGCGGTGTAGGTGTTTCCGGTGGCGCTGCACTGTCTGATAGTCTGAGTACTTGTGACGATGTGCTCGCTGTGGATGGGGTTCAGGAGGCCGGGCTGCACCCCGCTCTCCAGCACCGGCTGCATGCAGCCCACCGGAAACGCCTGGTTCAGCTCGGTCTTCTCTCTTTTGGCTTGGGGTTCCGAAGAGTCATCCGGTTCTTCATCCATCTCGCTTTCCACTTCGCTGCCTTCGTCTGCACAAACGACACCAAGACCCTGTTACCAGAAGAGTCTCGGCTCGTGCCTTTCATCGGGACCAAGGCTCTATTAGTGCGCCCGCAATCCTTTCCAACGTGGCAACAGTAACTGAGTCTTGGCTAGGTTGTGAGTGATACTTTTTAAGAATTCTCTTAAGACGACCTCTGGGATTTCCTGAAGTTTTTGGATTAAGTAGTTGGCTAATCCGAGTCATCCTAAAGTAGTCACTTGGGTAGGCTATGCTGCTTTTGGGGAATGAGCTGAAAAATACTAAGGCAGGAAGAGAAGGAGGGATGAAAGTTCTCCATCTCCTTCGACATCTACCCTGGGTATCGATTACATCTGTGCCCGTGTTTATAGTGTTGATTCACAAATAACTACAACACGCACACGCAAGGGTGACTTTCAGTGTCCTTGAATGTTGTAGATGACAATATTAAATAGGCCCTTAAAAATATACTGACTGAGGTAATACTACCAGAGTAAAAATGTACAATGGATTTCCATTCCTGGCAACACTGCCACTCACTGTTAAGAGCTGATATTCATTTCTGGAATTTAAATGTATTAAACAGTCATTGTCACCTTCACATTTTAACATATTTTATGCTAATCAAGACACCATTATAATGGACTACTGTTTCTCTTTTTCCCCTAGCACATACCGTTGAAATTCAAACGTACAGTAGAGAGAGAAAATGCTCACACACAGCTTTACCACCTTACCAAGGTTCTCCTCAGAAGAGTGTGGAGAACACCTTCCCTTCAGTGATAATTTTTAAACAGTAGGGAATAGATTTCTGCCTTAAAAATCTAAAGAGTTTTTACTTCACCTTCTACATGTTTTCCTGTTTGTTTGTTTTTTTTTTTAAAGATCAGTTTAAATTTTCATTTGAAACAAAAATTGTTTAGCTGCTCAACTATACCTATACTTAACTAGGAGATTTGGACTTTACGAACATGCAGTGAATGTTTAACAAGTATCTCTTCAGTCTCCTCAGTCTTTAGGGAGGATGGACTCTTTCTGAGAGCTGCTGAATGGAGTTGAGCCATGTGGAGCACATGCCTCCAGAAGTCCCTGCTAACAAATGGGCCCTTTGGCTTTTCGTCCCTTATTATTGTTATCTTACTATTGGGGCAAAGCTGGTTCCAGAGAAGAGTGATGAGGAGGAACGGGGCTTGCACACATGGTTGCACACGTTGTGCAGCATGTAATTGCCAGCAGCAGCATCTCCAGAGAAGCGTGACTTGTGACTGAAAAGGCTGACATGAGATTTATTGACTAGAAAGGATGTAACACATTATTATAACACAGAAGTGCTCTTAGATGAGGCTCATCTACTTTATCCTGTTACCTTCTCGCCTCTGGAGAATGGACTTTATAATAATAGGGTTTGTTAGAACAAGCACATCCAGAGGGAACGTGGGCTGCAGGGAAAGGGGTACGTCTGGTAGACATTTGCTTCATGAAGACGGTATAATCGAAACATATTTGTATGACACATTTTGGGTCTGTTTTTATATTTGCTTATATATAAACACAAAAACACTGGAATAATCCTCACATTAAATTCTTAATGGTGGTTATCTCCTAGGGTTCT
Organism: Mustela erminea; assembly: GCF_009829155.1. NCBI lineage: Eukaryota > Metazoa > Chordata > Mammalia > Carnivora > Mustelidae > Mustela > Mustela erminea. Next base: position 86,383,069 of record NC_045625.1, read on the forward strand.
GACTATGAAGATTCACTTGTCATAATTTCTAAATCTCCGTATTATTTGAAATTTTTATATAGAGCTGAAATGACTTTTATTATCAGGGGGAAAAAATGAAAATTTTCATTCTGTGGAAAAGCCCACAAGAATTCTTGAAGATTTCACATTCAAGCCTCAGGCCCTGACTACACCAGTTTGGCCATATCTCCAGAAGCACCAGGTCTAGGGGGTGAATGGGACCAGCGGGGCCACCCCAAGGTGAGGATAAATCACACTGCTTCGTGGCTCCCTCTCCATCAACATCTCTGTGCCTGAGAAATAGTGTCAAAATAATAAGAAAGGAGCAATGAAAGGAAAAAAAATAATAATTTCAAGCTAGTAGGTGAGCAAAGAGAGCGGAGAGACCCCTTTCATCCACCATGTCCTGGGTAGAAATGACAATGGGATAATAGGCTGAACAAATCTAAGTGCTCCAAGGCCACTTCTCTCCATGTCCACTTGTGGGTGATGGGGTTCCTATGGATACACTCCAAAGCAATCCACCAAAGAGCAAGCCCTCTCTCCGCTTCTAAGGGCAAATTAATGCAATTCCATAGACATTTTATGCCCTCATAAAGACTCAAGGACATTTTCTAGAAACATCCTCAAAGATAGGGAAATTTGGCACACAGAAACTAAAATTAGGTGCTACTGGAGTTGACTGAAGACTTCGCTCTGGTCCAGCACTTTACAGAGAGGCCTGGAAGCCATCAGTGGCCAAGTAGAAGATGCCTGTGCACTTTGGCACGTGGGGTGAAATCCTCAGGTGTGACCCATCAGGCTTTGGTCAGTGCAAGGCAAGGTTGCCTCACGTTGGCCACGGGTTTCAGCGCTCACCTTCCTCGATCTGAAGTTACAAACTAGTATCATCACTAATTCACCTTCTTGTCACGGGGTTAGCCATAGAGAGTATATATTTGCAGAGGAATGTCTCTGGACTATTATTTTCTACCCATCCTGCACGGCTATGATGCCTGTTACTAAAACAGGAATTAATGCCTGCACCACTGGTCATAGAGACGGACAGGAGCTTAACATGGGAGTGAGACGGATTCCTTAGGATTTCCACCAGCACGTTCACGGTTTCCACCATCGAGGAGGCAAGGAGGCTGGCCACAAGTACCTGGGGGCAGGAGGCTCCAGAGAACCACGCTGCCCTTCACATACAGATTCCCCAAGCCCTTCCTCTGGCCCGTTTCCCCTCTAGCTGTGGCTCTGTCCCGGAAAGGCTAATTGTACAGTTTTCCCCCATGTGGGCATTCTGTCCTTGACTCCGGAACTCAGTTCCTTAGAACCTCAGGATATCTTTACTTTCTTGGGTTTTTTGTTTGTTTATTTGTTTTGGTGGTTTTTGTTTTGTTTTAGGCCTATATTTTCTGCAGTGTTTGTTTATTAAACATTTTACCTTTTTTTTTTAAACTGAGCTGATATTCATTTGCTTGTTTTAACTGAGGGTGGCTTTTTGCTTGCATGTGCTCTTCCCCAACCTCATTTCCCCAGAGCCCTGTCCCTTTTACTGTGTGGTTCTGTAGATCCTAAGCTCCTTCCGGAACACGCATCTGAATGGCGTCTTAGCTGAGTGGCAATGCTGGCTTTATCTGACTGTCCCACTGCTGATCCTGCTTTTTTATGGTAAACTTCCTTGCTATCTCTGAGCTGTTTTTCCAGTGAAAAGTATGCATTGGTGAGAAGGGCAGGCTGAGAAATCTTTCCGCCTGCCCCATGGGCCTTCAGTAAAATTTTATCACTTTTCTCCAGGACTCTGGTGGTGGTCAGAAATAATTTCTTGTTACCTGTAATGAACTGTGGGCAAGAGTCACGCAGAGTTTGTAGCTGCATTTAAATTCAATTCTTGCATTTAATATCCTTCCCATAAAGAAGGCACAGAAATGGAGAAGTAAACAACAAGGATTCCAAGAGACGTAACAGTCCTATTCCTGTAGGGCTATCGGCCATTTCCACAGGATAACACATGCCACATTTTCCCCTATGGGAATTTCTCAAAGAAGTCCTTAAAAATGTGCATTATTTTCACTTCTTACCTTTATCCAGATTTCCAGGAGACACAGCATTTAAATCACCAAACTGTAAAACAACAGTCATTTGGGCAATAGTTACTACCAGGTAGAATAAAATAATATTCTATGAGTCTGTGGTAAAAACACGAGGAGGAACTTTTTAAAACTGTAAACCAGGGACCGTTTTGATCTCTAACTACCTGGGTCACCTAATTGTCCAATCAAACTTGTCGAATCTGAACAGTTGAAATTGTGTCACAATTTAGCTGTCTTGACCTCTTTGCAAAGGAGAGCAATTTTCTCTGTCTTCCACGCTCCATTTTACTTTTCATTATTATTTCCCACTTAGTAGTGAGGAAATGGGGGCTTGGCTGGCCTGGAGAAGTTGGAGGTGGTGGGATAAATTCAGAAATTTGGTGAAGCAGGACACGTCAGCTCCATCACCCGCGGGCAGTCTAAAAGTTCCCTCCTGGGGCCGGGTGGGGGGCGGCCACCTGACAGCAACTTGGTCCGGCCGCTTGGCTGAACTCTCTCTTTAAAAGCTTTCACTAGTGGAAATAAAAAACAGTGGGAACGCCAAAATTCAGAGTATTTATTTTTTAAAAGCCTTTGAGACTTCTTGTATAATAATTTGATGTTCTTATTTACTAAGATGTCAGGGTCCCGTTTTAAAAAACAAAACCATCTGCTTATTAGTAATGCAACAAGAAAGAGCTTAAAACAATGTGGAACAATTATAACCTTCAGCTTAGATTTTATTTTCTATTCTGGTTCAAAAGCTTAATGGTATTTTTACCATGAGGAAATGGATTTTGAGAGTCTCAGAGAGAACAAAGATGGATCCTCTAAAAAAAAAAAAAAAAGGAATAGCAGAGGCAACCAAGTTGATCAGAAAAAGGTGAGGAGAAACCTCAAAGCATCCACTTTTTAAATGGAGAACATTACTATTTTAAAAGCTGAAGATTCAGAATAAGTCATTATAGAAATTCAGAGTTCTCAAGAGGCTTAGAAAGAGGGAGACAGAAATTCTACTTACTTCAGAAGTTTGCTTATAAAGAGTTCCATGATAGGAGTATTTTTTTCATCTACAAGGTATGTCTACAAAGTAATAAAACTGATCTTATTTTGCAAACACATTTTTTTTTTTTTAACCTACATATGTATTGTTCTTCCTAGTAGCTACCTAGGGAGCTTAGACATTTATTCCAAGGTCCAAGGTTCTGGAATGCCTCTTTAACAATCAATTTCAAGAGTTAGCTTATGTACCATTCAAGAAAGCCCATTTTGTTATTTTATACCCAATTGGGACTGCAAATAACACTCCAAATTGTACTGATTTTCCTTGATCCTGGGATGATTTCTGACTACTCATCAAAATCAAATTCACCTCTGCCATGATCCAGGATATTTAAAATAATATGTCATTTTACTCTATTATTTCCCAGCAGTTCAGAGGCAGTTTAAAAAGAAACATGCCACAACATTTTAAGCTACCACAGCATGACTGGAACAAATGTGTAGCTTTCCCCAGGTGACTGCTTTCAAGGGGACAATGGCCTCCTGGATCCATAACTCCTAGAACGTTTTTTGGAAAAACTGTCCCATTACTTTACAGTTACATCCCATTGGGCAACAAATATGAAATCATAAATACTGAGCTGTTCTTTTTTTTTTTTTTAAAGATTTTATTTATTTATTTGACAGAGAGAAATCACAGGTAGACGGAGAGGCAGGCAGAGAGAGAGAGAGGGAAGCAGGCTTCCTGCTGAGCAGAGAGCCCGATGCAGGACTCGATCCCAGGACCCTGAGATCATGACCCAAGCCGAAGGCAGCAGCTTAACCCACTGAGCCACCCAGGCGCCCCCTGAGCTGTTCTTTTGATGCTGTTCCTGATCACTTGGCTCAGAACCTTATGTTAATCTAAATAAAAGTCTCAGTTTAAATTATGTAAAATTTCTTGAATTAAAGAATGCAAGTGACAACAACAACAACCAAAATCAATGGGACTCTATTTTTGGTATAACTTAAATATTTTAGAACTATAAACGGAGAATGCTCCAAGTTGAAAGATCCTGTATAAGTTATGTCTATCTAAGTGAGGCAACACAATAAGATTCATGTTTCTTTTTTTTTTTTTTTTTAAAGATTTTATTTATTTATTCGACAGAGAGAGATCACAAGTAGGCAGAGAGGCAGGCAGAGAGAGAGGAGGAAGCAGGCTCCCTGCTGAGCAGAAAGCCCGATGTGGGACTCGATCCCAGGACCCTGAGATCATGACCTGAGCCGAAGGCAGCGGCTTAACCCACTGAGCCACCCAGGCGCCCCAGATTCATGTTTCTTTTAAATGAATACTTAATAACACTTAAGATTGATCCTGGAAACAAGCTGGCAAGTGATGAGTCTTAAACATTCCTTTATACCTAGAAAACGTGAACATTCCATTTGTTTTTGAAAGAAATCTCAAGAAGTTGTTTGAGACTAAATTCTTATTGCCATTAGCAATCAGTAACGTCACACAAAACAGCTGAAACCAAACTCTAGACCTACTTGGAAGTCTCCTTCAAAAGAAACTTCTTTTGGTTGCTATTTAACTGCAAATATGGCAACTTCCTTAATACAAAGGTTTTCCTTTGAACGTTTCTGCTTAATCTGTATGAATACATTTGATTACTCAGGATGCTAAAAATAAAAAACCCACAATGATCAACATGTCATTGACTGCTAATACTGTGAGTAAATAAACATTTGCATGCTCAATACTTTGTCCTTGTGGCTACGCCCTATGCTGGACACGGTACAGGCACTCTCAGGGACACCGTCAATGTCTCTAGGTGTTTCTGGGATCAATTACAAAGTTGCACGTGTACAGCAAAGACGGTAGATTTAAAATAAAAATATTGTGACGAAGGTAAGATTCTGATACCCTCTGTAGCAGAAGGTGAAGGCTTTCATATGCATTTCACACGTGAGGAAAGAATACACATGTGACTAAGGAAAACTCACTTTACTCCCAACGGTAGGCTAAGATTAGGAGAGTCCATTCCTTCCCTTGTTATTCAACCAACATTCACTGGGACCTGACGAGATGCCAGCCAACCACTGTGCCAGCCAGTTCCAGGCGGTCAATTTGGAAGTATTTCCTCTTTCTAGAGGTGAGTAGCAGAAGTTGTTTATATCACAAAGGACCAGGTAGTTCAGCCACAAAATGAGGCAAGCTTTGAGAAAGTTCTGGAAGCATGGGCGTCTGAGAAAGGGAAGTCAACTGTGGGGGCTTTGGATGGGGCAGCAGGAGGGAAGGACATGAGTGGTGACCAGGAAGACTAGGAGAGGACGTAAGGAAGACAGTGTCACCAACGGGGGACAGACGACAAGCACTGAGATTACGCTAGCACAAACCACACAAAAGAGAAGGCGGAGATCTAAGATTTGGATGAACAAAATGGAGGCTCAGGAGAAAGTCAAGGCTGACTGAATAGCAGATGAACGAATTTGTTTCCTCACTTCAGCCTCAGCAAAACGTAAGAATTTGGCAAGGCAGCTGAGATTTAATCTTGAGGTCATTAAAAACAATGGACTGATCTGTCTAACATTCGTAGGAAATGTGGTGGTGGGAGAAAGCAGATGGCCTCTTGATGTAGGTAGGAATCCATATTCTACAGATAGATCGGGATGTTCTGAAGTAGAAACGGAACGGAACATAGAGGAAGCATATTTGCAGTTTCGGGAAAAAAAACCTCAAAAAAACCTTCGGGAAAAAACCTCAGAAACCATTTCCTCCAGGTCGCTAAAGTGTCTTTGAGAAAGCATGCCCTCCCAGGGGACGGCAGACCAACACATGTGGCGGGAAAGTGTGAAAGACCGCCACCTCGCAAGGAGACCAGTACTGACCGGGACGCGCCAGTGGGCAACTGGACAACACAGCAAACACAGCGATAGGCAGGACCCTTCCTGGCGAGAGATCCAGTGCGAGCCTGACATGCGGCCAAGCAGCTGTGGAGCAGCTCCTTACACGCCCATCGAGGTCTCCCACCCATGAAAGGGTCAGGGCGCTGCTCACCCCAGAGACGGACACCGCAGGCGCCCCCAAGAGACCACTGCGTGCTGGATCCAGGAGCAGCGAACTTCTCCCGGGGAGGGAGGCAAGGCTTGTACTGTGATCCTTGGGAACGAGGACCATGCAGAGGAAGTCCGCGTGCAGAAAGCAAGCAGGTGGGAATCTGTGGGGGTCCACAGTGAAAGAGACTGGGGACAGGAGTCAGGGATCGAAGGAAAGCGTTCAGGGGCTGGGATGAAGATCTCACTCTTGGGGACGCTTTCCCTGCCAGATGGGTTACCCCATCCTGGGGAGAAAGCATTAGGGAGTCATCCTAACCACACCACCTTGGGTGGCCAGGCAAACACCCCCTCTAGGAGCTGTGTCCTTCTAGAAGATCTGTGAGTGTATCAGATTTACAGGTAGACACAGATTTACAGACGCGATCACACGCACACATGCACCTGTGCACCCACGTTCTGTTTGCTCACTGAAACAGCAGCTGTCCGCATCGAGAATCACCATGTCCACCAAGCTACCATGCACAAAAATGCCTAACTGATTTCCCTGGGGGCATCAAAATAGGACCGTGTACAGTCTAGAACAGGGGTTGGCAAACGTTTTTCAGCCAAGGGTCGGACAGCTAACTCCTGTAGTCTTCACGGTCATGTTGCAAATACTCAACTCCGCCATTTGTGCTGCATTTCTCATTCACAGACTTCAAATTTTATCTACGACTTTCTACCAGTCTGAAAGGCTCTTTCAGCATGCATTGCAAGTTCTAAGCTTGTTGGAATCCCACATGGATACAAAAAGTTTACCAGGATCGCAGAGTGCAAAGTTGTGTGTGACATATATACAGGGAAGTCATTCCAGACAAAAATGGACACTCAAATTGAGGAAACCAAAAGCTACTGGGCTGTGGGGCGAGAATCGCCCTAAGCCTCACGTCCAAATGGAGGCCTGACTCTACTGTCAAAGTTAGACACTAAGAAATAGGGTATGTACTGGTCTTTGGCCAATTTCATGAGGATTAACTCATGCTACCCAATGGCACCACAGGCAACCCCCAAGCCCTCAGAAGGCTTTCCTGTATCAGCGCGACCCAGTGGTTCTGTAGGATCTATGCTGTATAGACGCCGGCAGCCAGAGCCAGATGCTGAGATGACAGCAGATGCTTAGCTGAAGGCAGTGACCGCAGTTGGCATATAATACCTAGACTTTCCATGTGACCCCAGACATTCCTGCTGATGGGGGAGGGGGCAGCTATGGACATTAGCAGCGGACAGGCCAAAGAGTTGGATGTTTCAACTAGAAAAGACCAGTCATTTGGGGGCCTCGACTACTCTTAGGAGTAGCCTTTCCGTAGGTTCAGAATAAAGCGATGCTCTGATCTCATACTTGCAGACTGGTCTTGCTAGCAGTGGTAAGTTTTGATACATGCATGTCGGGAAGAAATTGTGTGTGTGTGTGTGTGTGTGTGTGTGTGTGTGTGTACATTTTTCCAGTTCCTGCCAATGAATCGTTTGCTCTAGGAAAAAAAATCTTTAAGCTGTCAAAGGCAGTAAGAACAGGTAACTGTAAAATTCTTCTGAGGTGGTTTCTACCTCGTAGTTGGAATAAGATGTCTCTTTGGAACTTATTTTTACTCTTAAATGTGAAATAAATTACACATATATAGGAACTGAATATATAATACTTTCTCCCCATGTTACAAGTTCTTTCCTACTAGTCATTCCTACTAGTTAAAATTTGATACAAGTCTAGCTATGATCATCTAATTCTGTTTTTACGTCTTCTCTAATACTGCCATTTTTTTTTCTAATTGACTTATTTCTGCATTCTGTTTTGTTGACTGTGTTTTTACAAAGCATTGAATTAGTTTGCCTCTGATTACCAGTTGGGCTCTATCCCAAAGAATGTTGTTGGATTCTTCGTAATTCCATGAATCACAGGACTCAACACTCAAAAACTGTCTAGAGGCTACTTTCCCTCCTTGCCATATAGTTTCATTAAAGCTTTCACATGCCTTTATATTATCTGTTTTATGAACTTCAACTTCTAAGCTCATCATGTCAAAAACATGATGGTCTAATTGTACACACTGTTCCCTGGATTGTCAGTGCCAAATCAATATTTAAAAATCTAATCTGGAGGGGCGCCTGGGTGGCTCAGTGCATTAAAGCTTCTGCCTTCGGCTCAGGTCATGATCCCAGGGTCCTGGGATTGAGCCCCACATCGGGCTCTCTGCTCATCGGGGAGTCTGCTTCCTCCTCTCTCTCTCTGCCTGCCTCTCTGCCTACTTGTGATCTCTGTCAAATAAATAAATAAAAAATCTAATCTGGAGTAGAAGGCAATCAAATATAATCTCTCCATGGACAGAAAGGTCTTGAAATGTCAATCACAAGGGATTTCAGAGCATTAGTTAATTTTCTTGAAATGTCTTACAAATGAGAACCAAGTTAATCGAAGAATTTTACATTTAGCTTTAGTGCAGGGTTTCACAACTGAGGACAAACAGTTGTGGATTTTAAAGTGATTTCCAATTTTATAAAATTTGCAAGGAATGCTAATCATGTTCCATTTGGTAAAATCCTGCGTTCCTTGGTGATTTTTTCTTTCTATAAATGTATCTCCCCAAGCATTCCCAACTAGTTCTATCAAAGCCTGCTAAGATGGTGAGATTTCTGCCGGCTTGCTGCAAACCAAAGCAAATTGGGCCCTCCAGCTGCTGGTGGTCCTGCTCCTTCGGAACGGCCACGTGTGATGTCGGCTGTCCTCTCCACAGACTACGGACTTCCATCGCAAGTCTAAGCCCTCAGGCTTTTTTGTTCCCCTCTGCCCCCTGGGAACACAGCCAAGCATGCGCCTTTATGCTGTTTCAAAATCTCTAGGAACCGCTCAAGAGTAAGTACGCAGGCAATGAAGTAAGAATCTAAGCCCGACTTCCTCTTGAAGGAAAAAGTCATTTCAACAACAGGAATGTACAATGGTACCATTCGGCTGAGCAGAGAAGGGCCTCCGTCCTGAGCCCCACAGTCTGGAGAGCCCTGCCCTGGCTCTCCTGCGGCTGGGGTCCTCCCTCCCGGCCATCACTGGGCCAAGTGGACGTGTCTTCTTGTAGCCTTTGTGTCCGTCCCACTCCGCAGGCCACATTCTTGCTCTCTAAGAGGTCTGGACTCCCTGAGTCCCCTTCCCGGCCCGTGCAGATTTCTTCTCCAAGTCCTCCCTTCACAAGAAAGAAGGGAGAGCCAGCGAGGGGCAGCGGTTTCCTATGGGTGGATAAAACCTAAACATTGGGCTATTCACAGCACAGGATGGGGAGGGATAAATAAGACAAGTGGTCTGGGGCCAAAGGCTGGGCATATCCATGCCATTATTTGCTGGTATGACCCTAGGAGGAGCCTGAGAATTCTGCATTTAAACCCAGCCTTCTAAGTTGTGGTCAAGGCATACTTATCAACCAAGGTGGATGGAATCGATTTTGCTTATACTTTGACTCAACGCTTTTGAAACGTTTGGACATGGGGTACCACAGGCCCTGCACAGGTTAGGGTTCAGCCTGGCAGCACATCCTTTACGCAAATGAAACCACGGGTTAAAAGAAAGAACGCTGGCACACCTAACTTAAGACAGGCTTCATCGAGGCCACGGTCCTCATCTAGGAGGAAATCTGGGCCTCGGTTGACTGTGCGAGAGGCGCACTTCTTGATAATTACACCATCTCCCTTTTTCAGAAATGATTCACTCGACCGGCAATGGGGGTGGGAGTAGAGAAACATGTTCTCTTTAGACCCAGTAGTGTGAATCAGGTTTGAAGGGAGTGTAGTATCAAAACACCTGACCCATGTACTCATAGAGAATCTCTCACATTCACACAAGTGTATTATTGTGTACAGCAAGGGGGGATCGCAGGAAACAGCTCCTGTGACTCGAGGAACTTGTGGTCTCCAACAAAAGCAACTTCTTTATCCAAGGACCAGGAACCACTAGGGCCACCTGTTTGTGAGCGAAACTACCAGAAATACAATGGCAAGGCCAGAAGCCACCTGGGCAGGGCAGGGGATGACATGAGTGCCGCGAAGAGCCAGCAGAGGGAGCCGTCACGCTTACTCTCTGCCCCAGAATCTTCAAGTAGCTTGCTCTGAGGCTGGGGATACCAGGCTAACTCTTCCCTAAGCAAAGAGCCCAGGGGTGGACTTCCCTGAAGAGAACAGTGTGCTGAGATTTCTTTCCTGATGTGTCCAGTGACCATCTCAGTTCTTGAAGTATGGTAAGAGTTCTTCAACTCTTTTGGGGCGCCTGGGTGGCTCAGTCATTAAGTGTCTGCTTTTGGCTAAGGTCATGATCCCAGAGTCCTGGGATTGAGCCCCGTTATCAGGCTCCCTGCTCAGTGCAAGGCCTGCTTCTCCCTCTCCCACTCCCCCTGCTTGTGTTCCCTCTCTCGCTGTCTGTCAAATAAATAAATAAAATCTTAAAAAAAAAAAGTCTTCAACTCTTTTATACTCTTTCCCCACTTCCAAACTCTCTAGGTAAGCTAACCTCTAGTTGAAAGCACTTAGGAAGGCCTAACTTGACAGAGAAGGTCCCAGAAGTGTGGACAGACACATCCTGGGGGGGCAGGGGGAAGGAGCACTTCTGGGTCTCTGAGTTCTATTTTCCTAATAAAAGAATCCAGTATGTCAATCATGAAATCCAACGAGAGGGCCTACAAATTGGTAGTCTGTCTTTCCATCATTGTTTTGTACTTGCTTTCTGGAATGCGTACTGTTTGAGCACCTACAGGACTGTGGTTAGACCACAGTTACAGGCAGAAGTCCACTCCCTGAAGAGCGGAGGAGCAGAGGTGATCACCCAGAGCTAGCAGGAAGGAAACCAAGGACAGGTGGCTAATGAGCAGGGATCCCAGAGCTGGAAAGGGCTGTGGCCCTGGGCAGCTGAGTCCCTGGGTGCTTTTCTCAAACACAGAGAGAGAAAGGAACAGAAAGACAAACCAGGGACGAGGAGGGAAAATGAGAGAGCTTCGGGAAAGCCAGTTCTTAGGAACTTGGAGGATGACGGTGTAGAAGGGTCTCCCATGTCCTTCCTCCAGGAGGTCACTTTGAGAATTTATTTTCAAGTTGGCAGGAGTATGCTCATGTAGAGGGCAGATTTACAGATTTACAGCTAAAAGCAGACTACAAATTCCAAAATAATGACTTTGACTTAGGTCTGGTCTGTGGGTGGGTACGGAGGAGCTGAAGGGTGTAATTTGTTGGTGGTGGTGCTTCCCAGTATACTGAGCTTTCCAACTGCCATTGGCCTAGACTCGTTTTCCAGTTCATCGGCACGTCCTAGATGTCTAAGGAACAAAAAGTGGGAAGGGAAAGGGTGGTAGGACCATCAAGAAGCATCCCATGATGCAGAGCTAGCAGGAAGGAACTTCCTAGAACAAAAGGATGAAGCTTACATGCTCGCATCTGGTGTGTGTGTAATCGTGAGTACGTGTGTGGTGGGGAAGCTGAACAGCGCAGACGGAAATAAATGAGTCCCCATTTGAATCTGTCTACAAACAATTTACACGATGAAAAATGAAAACGTGGACCGCACCCATGTGGCGCCTTGGAACGACACAGTTCTACTTTCTACCGCTTCCTAATTCTGGCGTTGGGGAAATTTTCAACCTGTTTTTCTCGTGGGTGAAATGTGGACACTTGCACGTGGCTTTTAAGGTTTAAGTGAATTTTTTTTTTTTTAAAGATTTATTTATTTGACAGACAGAAATCACAAGGAGGCAGAGAGGCAGGCAGAGAGAGAAGAGGAAGCAGTCTCCCCGCCACGCAGAGAGCCCGATGCGGGGCTCGATCCCAGGACCCTGGGATCATGACCTGAGCCGAAGGCAGAGGCTTTAACCCACTGAGCCACCCAGGCACCCCTGGATGCTAAGATTCTTTTTTTTTTTTTTTTTTTTTTTTTTTAATCACTAAACCATACCTTTTTTTTTTTTTTCTTAAATAAACATGTATTTTTATCCCCAGGGGTACAGGTCTGTGAATTGCCAGGTTTACACACTTCACAGCACTCACCAAAGCACATACCCTCCCCAATGTCCATAACCCCACCCCCCCTTCTTCCAACCCCCCTCCCCCCAGCAACCCTCAGTTTGTTTTGTAAGATTAAGAGTCACTTATGGTTTGTCTCCCTCCCAATCCCATCTTGTTTCATTTAAGTGAATATTAAACAAGAATGCAAAACACCTAGTATCACGATTGTCACAAGGCAATTCCCCAGTGTTAATTAATTAGAAAAATTTAGGACTATCAAAAAGCTTTAGTATAACAATAAATGGTATAGCTTTCACCAAGTATTTGTTAGATTTATTAAACCGCTGCTGTTCCAAGATGGCTTTTTTCTGCAGATGATTTTAACTTGAGATTTGATCCATTCATTTTAAAATATCATAGAACTAACCTATCATTCCACGGGTCCATTTTCAGCATATTCCCTAGTCGCACTAGATTGTAGGACTCACTGAAATCTATTTCTCATTAGTTTGATTTTACCTTCAGAATCCGTGCTTATTTACCATGATTCTACGTCTACCAAATGGAACTTTTTCGCTCAACTCTCATCCTAAAAGCTTGCCTTCTGAATGATAATTGCTCTGGTCCAATTTTTAGGTTTTGAAGATCTTTTCTTTTTCCCCCCTTTTACTTTGAGTACATCAACTCTGATAAATTCAAGACATTTTTCTTTTGATGGTATATTCTTAAGGGTTCTTCCATTTTTTTCCCCTAAAAAGTATGACTAAAATATCATCTTTTTTATATTGCTATTCATATGTGAACCACCGGAGCACTTTTCGGGTCCTACTTTTCATTTAAAAAAATTGGCTAAGTAGGTGGCTTAGATGTAATATTAAATAAATGTAATTAAATTATGACAGAGAATTTAAATATATTGAATAAGTTAAACACAAAAATATTTATCACAGAAAATCATTTTATGCAGCCACCAAAATTTATAGATCCAGCTGAATGTTTTAATGGACTATGCCTATTTTAAGGAAATAAAACTTCCAGAGAGACTCCAAATAATCATAAGATTCAAATAATAGGATAGTTTCCTGCTCAGTTTTTCTCGTCAGGGCTGTACAGAAAGCCCTGGTTTTTTTAAAATTTTCATTTAACAGGTGTGCAAACAGATGCAACTTGTTTATTTTATTCCTACTCTTAAAACTTCTCCACTCCCAGAGAGTCTCTGTGTGTATTTATAGTATTAAAGTTCAAAAAAAATTACATAATTTTAGCAGCAAATAAACTCTGTTTCCTTTTTATCATCCAGGCGAAAAATTTAACCAAAAAAAATTTAACGAAACTCTGGACTTGCACGTGTTTTGAATAACTTACTAGTCCGCATTACTGTGGCAGTGGACTGGCATTTAGATGAAAACGCATGGGGTGAGATTCTGTTTCTGTTTCTTTTTGGGGGGCGCTCTGACACGGCAGCCAGACTTACGGTAGTGTAACAGGGAATGCAAAAATAGTAGTTTTGTACCGCTGTATCTCGTTTATATGTAAAACATGGATTGGTCTCTCCTGCCTGCTCAACTAATGTAAACAACTGTAAAATTAAAATTTATTTGTTGATTTCTCATTAATAAGGTATACTAACGATCCCTAAGTCACTTTAAAAGGAAAACTTTTCCCCTTGCTTCTGGACCTAGTTGGCTGTCTGCCACCTCTCCCAAGTAAAGCACCCCTAAGGCAAAACCAATGTCTGGCCCAGTCTGTCTGACTTCGCAGCACTTCTTGCTCCCACCCTCCATCCTGCAACAGGTGATAAGCGTGGGGGATTAACACCAAGAATTTGGGGGCCAGTCTGCTTGGTTTTGGAGCCTGATTTCGCACCATTAGTGGCTGTGTGACCTTAGCGAGCTACTTGATGGCTCTGTGTCTCATGTCATTGTCTGTAAAATACATACGGCTTTGGGGTGCTTGGGTGGCTCAGTGGGTTAAGCCTCTGCCTTCAGCTCAGGTCGTGATCCCAGGGTCCTGGGATCAAGCCCCGCATCGGGCTCTCTGCTCAGCGGGGAGCCTGCTTCTTCCTCTCTCTCTGCCTGCCTCTCTGCCTACTTGTGATCTCTGTCTCTCAAATAAATAAATAAAATCTTTAAAAAAATACATACGGTTTTATACAGGGATAACAGTATTCATTGAGTTGTCAAGAATTATTAAGTTAATTTACATAAAACACTTAGAACAGTGCCCAGCACATAAATGGTATGTGAATGCAGGTTTCACTTGAAGTTTCTGGCTTTCTTTCCTCATCCAATTCTACCTCCTGTCTACTGAATTTGAGGTTGTTTGACCCTCACATTTTCCACAGAAACTTCCCCTTGGACATACTCCTTTCCATCGCAGGCAGGACCCGTGTGCATGTCTCTGTGCCCCGTTACTTCTGGACTTGATGTCTGGAAGGGGGAATCACCCAAGGGGCGAAAGCAACTGAGCCTCAACATGCAAAAGCCCTTTTGACCTCCAATCTGAATTCTAGGGTAGCCACAGGATAACAAGGGAGAGACACATGTGAAAATAACCTCTGTTTTCCTGAATTTCCTTCTCTTCTTCCCAAGAATCAAGAAATTTTACATATGATAATATGACCACGACCTCCAGATCTGCAGTGGCCAACAGATATACAAGGCCATCGACGCTGTATGGAGAGAACAAAGCTATAAAAGGAGGCTTGATTGGCCGGAGCTGAATAATGGATGAGTAGAGACAGCTCAAAGGATGGTCCTATAAATTGGGTAAGGACAGAGTAAGCAAAGAAATCAAGAGATGCTCTTAGATCTTAGGTCTTCCAGAAGGTATTTTTTACCTTATTTTCTAATCAAGATTTTATTCTTATTACATCTTCACCTCTTGGGGGAATGTGTCACACTCATTCACATTGTTTACATAAAATAAACAAAAACAAAACCAAAAGAATGCCTACAGGCACAGTCAGTCGGCAGTACTGACTATGAGACCATCTTAACCCTGGTGAGCCAGCACTGCCTGTACCAACAAGCAGGGGGCGTGCTGAGCCCTCACGCTGGGTGACCAGCTCCTGCCCACTGCCTCTATGCTCTTGAGATGCAAGGGAAGCCATGACCAGGCATCAGGATTAGCCTCGTGGTACTCATCAGAACCCCTGCTATCACTATGCTGACCACCTTGTTAAGAAGTCCCAGAATAGACGAGGGGGTTGGCAAATGGGTTAAATATACCGGAAGGCAAGTCTGTTTCCAAAGTTCGGAGCCCTGATGGAGAAATTCTGCAGTACTTAATCTACATGCCCACTGGGCGTTTGTAAGACAACCACTGCAAGAGGCTCTAAAGGAAGGTCAAGTCTAAGAAAAGTCTAGATTGTTTTGGTCCTGCCTGTTGTCTAAAAGCTACAGTGATCCTTGCTTCATCTTGCACACAGAATGTATGTACATATAACTGGCATGATTTAAGCACAATCACTACTGAGAACATCACACAAACACGTACAGATCAACACAGGAGAGGGATTTTAAAGAGGGAAAGGGGAACCTTTTGCCCAACCTACTGAAGACGTCTGACATGGATTTTATTGATAGTAGAACACTTACAAAGCATCTTGAGGTATTTTAATATATTTTAATTTATATCTTTATTATCATTTTTATTAAACTAGGAAAAGCATCTAATATTTACTTGGATTTTCTAAAACTTAAATAACCACATACACACAGCTTCAAAATGAACCTATCTTCTTTACTGCTTTGGGTAATTTGTAATATTGCCTGATATTTATTACCTAGCAAGATCTGAAGGACCCCCAGTTCAGGACAATGAAATGAGATGGCGGACATTCACTTGAGCATTTGCACCCATCCCGCATCGTGTTCACCACTCCTTGTGTAAATTTACATCGGAGGGTTAGCTTTCTGACACGCGCTGAAAACAACACAGTTTTATTTTCTATCTAAGAACTATGAAGAGAATGTTTTCTTCTTCATAGCTTCAGCAGTGAGAAACCTGATTTGAAAACCAGAGTCTGAGTACTTGAGACAGTCTCCACCACCCACCAGAGCTACGTAAACATTTCATCTGGGTCCTTTGCTTTTTACATCAACCTCAGATACTCATCTGTAAACCGGGGTAGAGCTGTGCTTGTCTCCGAAAGCGTCCAGTGTTTTGTTACATAGAAAGGACTTCGAGCTGTGCCTGGCACATAGTCAGTGCCCCCAAAACATAAGCTTTTGGCACCATTATCATCGTTACTATCCTTCTGAAACAGAATCATTTCTTTCGTTCCTGGGCACTTGGACAAAGAGCTTACAAAAATACGTATTTCGTCTCTTCTGCACATTCCTAGCCCTTCGCCTTATCAGCAACATCAATCTTTCCTACTTCCCGTTCCATAAGGGTTTTTTTCAGTCCAGTGATTCTCAAAGTTTTCTTTCAAGCAGACACCTTTATAATATATTGAACCATACCATGAACATTCACATGATGTAATTTATAATTTTAGACTCTTTTGTTAAGAGAATACACACAAACAGAAGGATTTAAGGACCCCCACCCCCCAATAACTCCACAGTCCCCCAGGGCCTTCATTGCTTTCATCAATCAGTAATATATTCAAATTAAAACGAAATTCAGGTTCTTTTGTCAAAGCCCCGTGAGTCACAGCTCTTCTGGCCTCTCTTACCTCGCCCATGACCGCGATGGGTGTCTCTCCTGTTGCCTGAGCAACACGATGTTCTACTAAGTAGAACATGTACTCATCGTAGAGCAGACGGATCAGGTGAAAGGAGCCGAAGCTAGCAGCACTGCGTAAGGTTAAGTCCCGAATAACCATTGAGCTGTTTCGAGAGAGAAGACAGATATGCAGCCAATGTTAGTGACCGGGACGAGAGTTCAACCTACTTTCCCTCCTAAAAAGAAGTTAAGTCAGAGGGTCTAAAAGGCTGGGGTACTACAAAACTTGCCAAAGACTAATTTCATGACAGAAAGCAGTCGGCTCCACTCATTGAAACAGGGTGGTAAAGAGGCACCCCTTCGTGAGTTCTGGTTCGATCCTGACCAGATCTAGACAGGTCTTCACCAGGAAAAAACATTTTATTGTCATGGCTGAGTTTTCTGATTCTATCTCTCTCAGAGAGGGCACCAGAACTAAATAAAAAAGATTGTTGAAAGATTGGCAATTCATCACTACCATAAGAAACACTCAAAGTGAAAATCTTATTGATGGGTAAACAATGTGTCACCACATCCCAGTGATGACTTTGGGTGTACACTTCAGAAGAAATAGGTATTTGTGCCATACAAAGATTACAAAACATACTCAGTAGTAACGCTCCCAGATGTGGCAATAGAGAATGAAAGTATGCACAGGGATCCCTGCAGATCTTATTGGAAGGCAACTTTATTAATTGATCCCCAGTTTCTTACTGATGTCCATTTAAATTAAGCTGATTTTCCATTAGAAATAAGTATAATAAAATTAATTAAGAAATGCATATCTGTGAAAAAATGTGAATTTATAAAATATGATACCAAAATATGAATGATATTATTAATACTAACAATATACCCTACTATTTTTAAAACAGAAACCAGTCCTAAATAAAATTTTGTCCTCACTGAAGATACACTGGTCTTGGATCTTATCCTCATACTTCAAACCTCCTTAATATTTCTAACTTAGAGCCAGAGTGGGGTGAGTATATGTGTGTGCGTGTGTGTGTGTGTGTGTGTGTGTGTGTGTTTCTTATCACTCTCATTTCATGGTCTTTTCTAGAGATTTTTGGCCTAGGAGAACTAAAACAGCCATTATATTCTTAGATAGGTGGAAGAAATAGGATCTCACAAATGGATAGGCTGATATCCTAAAGCCTGTTTTGCAATGAAGAATTGTAAAATGTCAGGCAGATGGAAAAAGACTGTACTTCTGTTTTCTGTTTCATTGTCAACTTTATTTATGTAGAGGCTATTAATATATCAAATTCTATACATTCGGTTTGGCAAGTGGCAGATGATCATGGTACATGTGAAACTCTAAACCCTACATTCTGATTCTGGCTCTTTGTTAACTCACTGTCGACTTTAAACAAATCATTTCCCTGAGATTGCTTTTCTTCTTAGGTGAAAATAAAAGCTACATTTTTGCTCTTACTTAACTTACATGATTACTTCAAGGATGTGAAATAAACTTATGAATGAACAGACCAACTACTTAAAAATAAGTATAATATACAGAACAGGAGAAGATGAGCTTCTCATTCTCAGTTGGTTATAGCAACAAGAACAGGAGGTCATTATATGATGATGGCAGCGGACCTCCCATTAGTGGATTTATTTACTAAAAAGAAAAAGAAAAAGCAGGAGTTTAGAGTGAGACTGACTCATGTTAACCACAATGTGATCTTAATTTTAACCATGCCGTTCAACATTTTAACGTTCAAGGTTAGTATAGATCAAATGAGATAATGTATGTGAGATCTTAAGAAAACTAGCCATTACTAACTTCTCTGATGTTGGCTATAGCAACATTTTTCTATATATGTCTCCTGAGGCAAAGGAAACAACAGCAAAAATAAACTATTGGGACTACTTCAAAATAAAAAGCTTCTGCACAGCAAAGGAAACAAACAAACAAACAAAAAACCCTAAAAGACAATGGGAGAAGATGAATGGGAGAAGATATTTGCAAAGACATATCCAACAAAGGGTTAGTATCCAAAATATATAAAGAACTTATATAATTCAACACATACACATCCACACACAAAACACAACAATCCGATTAAAACATAGGCAGAAGACACAAACAGACATTTCTCCAAAGAAGACATCCAGATGGCCAACAGACACATGAAAAGATGCTCAACATCATTCATCATCAGGGAAATACAAATCAAATCCACACTGAGTATCACCTCATTCGGTCAGAATGGCTAAAGTCAAAACACAAGAAATAACAAGTGTTGGCAAAGATGTGGAGAAAAAGGAACCCTCAAGCACTGTTGGTGGGACTATAAAATGGTGCAATCACTGTGGAAAACAGTACGAAGGTTCCTCAAAAAACTACAAATATAATCACCAGATGGTCTAGTAATCCCACTACTGGGTATTTACCCAAAGAATATGAAAACACAAACTCGAAAAGATACACGCACCCCTATGTTTATTACAACATTATTTACAATAGCTCAATTATAAAAGCACCGAGTGTCCACCCATTGACAGATGAATGGACAAAGAAGCTGTGTCATATATACATACATTGACTATTATTCAGCCATAAAAAGAATGAAATCTTACTATTTGCAATGACAGGGATGATCTAGAGATTAAAATGCTAAGTGAAATGTTAGTCAGAGAAAGACAAATACTGTATGATTTCACTCATATGTGGAATTTAACAAAACAAACGAACAAAGGAAAAAAGAGACAAACCAAAAAGCGGACTCTTAACCATAGAGAGCTGATGGTTTTTTAGAGGGGAGGTAAGTGGGGGGCATGGGTGAAATAGGTGATGGGGATTATGAGTACATGTATCATGGTGAGCACTGAGTCAGGTACAGAATTACTGAATCACTATATGGTACACCTGCAACTAATATAATGCTGTATGTTAATTATATTGGAATTAAAAGAATTATCCATTACCACAGTACTACATATATTAGAGATAATAATATATTCATTATCATTCACCATAGTTCTAGTGAATAGTTCCTTAGACTCAAACACCTTAGCGAAAGCTCAAGTTTAGAACTCTGTAAGTGAACTACCAAAAACAGATTCTTTCATTCACATGCCACACACATAAAATTCTGTTTATAATTCTATAAATGGATATGAAATTCTACATATAAATTCTAGAAACAAACATAAAATTCTATATATTTGAAATTAAACAATTATTTTTCTATGGAAAAATCTAAAAAGGCAGAGAAACCTCTACTTAAAAGAGCAAAAGCAAGCACAACATGAAAATAATAAAATGTTGCATAACATTTTTACCTCTACTGATCCAAACTGGATCATATGAAATAAAGAATTTTGAAAAACCAAGTCAGACAGAGGCAGAATATTTGCTCCTAACTGCATCACTTATTGAAGGCAGCAAATATTTATAATATGTCCCAGAGAAGACAAATGGCTAAAAAAAGTTTAAAAAATGAGTACTCTTATTCAAAATTTCAAAAATTACCAATTAAAATACCAAATATCATTTATCATACTGTAAGAGAGGAGGAGGTCCAGTGTTACAGAGAAGATGGGAAAAGAACTCCCATTTACTGTTTTCACAAGTATAAATTCATGAAACTTCTGCTTAGAAGAGAAATTTGGCAGTATTTATCAAAATTAAAAATGCAGAAAACCTTTGACCTACCAATTCTAATTCCAAAAATTTATGCAAATGAACAAAGGTAAGTTTTAACTGTAGCAAATTTATCCCACTGAGAAACTAGGAGGGAAAGCCAAATATCCATCAGTTGATGTTGATTAAACGAATTATGGCTCATTCATATACAAACTGTGCAGTTTAAAGAAACGAGGAAAACCAGACAGAAAGGTAGTAACTCAGAAAGGTGTCTATGATATTATGTCAAGTTAAAGAAGTAAGATATACTTAACAGGACAACAGTCTTGTAGTTAAAGAAAAAAAAAAAAAAACCCTACCCTTAAGTAAATGGGAAATTATTAGCTCTGAGCTAGCACACTTCATTAACACAGTGTTAATCACTTCAGAAAGTTCAAACCTTTTTACCAAAATGTGTCTGAAGATACAGGGGAAATTTCATGCAAAGATTACATTATTTTTGTCATTGTATCACAATGCCAAAACCCACCTAAATGCTTAAGAATAGGGGAAAAGGTAAATGTTTAAATAACATGTGAGATATACATGTGATATTGGATATTGTGAGGACATTATAAAAGTTATGCTTCTGGGGGCGCCTGGGTGGCTCAGTGGGTTAAGTGTCTGCCTTCGGCTCAGGTCATGATCTCCGGGTCCATGGATGGATGCCGCACAGGGCTCTCTGCTCAGCAGGGAGCCTGCTTCCCCTCCTCTCTGTGCCTGCCTCTCTGCCTACTTGTGGTCCCTCTGTCTCTGTCAAATAAATAAATAAAATCTTAAAAAAAAAAAAAAGCTATGCTTCTGAAGGTGTTTAATGACAAGAAATGCTTAAGATATAATGTCAAGTGAAAAATGCTAAGGGAAAGAAAAATACAGATGATAAACTATGGTAAACAACTGAATTCCAATTTTATATCACCACAAAAAAGCCCCAATAATTCACCAGTGGTTATTTTTCCAGGTATTAAAATTATGAATGATGTAAGTTTATTTCTTGTTAAGTTTTTTTTTTTTTAAAGATTTCATTTTTGGAGCGCCTGGGTGATTCAGTTAGTTAAGTGTCCAACTCTTGGTTTTGGCTGAGGTCCTGACCTCATGGATTGTGGGATTGAGCCCCATGTTGGGTTCTGTGCTCAGTGGGAGTCTTCCTGGGTCTTCTTTCCTTCTGCCCCTCCCCTCGCTCGTGTTTTCTCTCTCTCTCCCAAATAAATAAAATCTTAAAAAAAAATAAAATACAATATCTTATTTTTTTAAGAAATCTCTACACCCAACATAAGGCTCAAACTTACCACCCACAGATCAAGAGTAACAGTCTTTACTGACTGAGCCAGCCAGGTGCCCTTCCTTGTTATTTGTAATATGTCACAGATTTTCTAAAGTGAGCACATATTGATTTCATTTAAAAAATGTTTAATTTTAATTTTTCGTATTTAAATTTTTTTTAAGATTTTATTTATTTACTTGAGAGAGAGAGGGAGAGAACCAGAGAGAGAGAGAGAAAGCAGGAACAGAGGGGAGGGGCAAAGAGAGCAGCAGACTTCTTGCTGAGCAGGGAGCCCCAAGCGGGGCTCGAACCCAGGACCCTGGGATCATGACCTGAGCCGAAGGCAGAGCTTTAACTGATTGAGCCACTTAAATGCCCCTAAAATATGTTTATTTCAATAGAGGACATTACAAGTATAAAAATTTTTTTTTTCAGTAAATTGTTGCAGAGATAAATAGCCCAGATATAGGATGAATTATATATAATATTTTAAGTTCAAGTTGTAGGCCTTTATATTTCCCTTGAGATAGGAAAAACCCTGAAATCGTGTTAATGACTAAGAAAAGTATTCAGACCGAGTAGCCTTCTGACAGTGCTATCGACATCTGCTGAGTCCACTGCTTTTGCCCAAGGGAATGTACATTCGTCCACTGGGTAGAGGATGATCGCATTCCTACTCTGCGCCAGTGTCTGCTTCCAGAGCGAGTCACAGGAAATTCTAGTATCAACAGAGCTCACCCTCTAGTAAGAGAAATGGCTGGGGAAAAACACCACAGGTAGATATAAAATATAAAGTGAGGCCATGATAAATCCTATGCGAAAAAAATAAATCAGGGAAAGCAGTCAGAGAGTGATGGGGGCAGGCACTTTCAGCGAGGTTGTCAGGTAAATTCTTTCTGAAGAGGGGACATAACGGAGTGGAAACTGGATTGAAGGGAGCCTTGTGAACATGGGAGCTTCCCCGGCAGAAAGGAGAGCAAACGCCAAGACTGTGAGGCAGAACCATGCTTGATGCATTCAAAGAAGAGCCAGGAGGCTCGTGCCCTTGAAGACAAGGAGCAAGGGTGCCTGGGTGGCTCAGTGGGTTAAGCCGCTGCCTTCGGCTCAGGTCATGATCTCAGGGTCCTGGGATCGAGCCCTGCATCGGGCTCTCTGCTCAGCAGGGAGCCTGCTTCCCTCTCCCTCTCTGCCTGCCTCTGTCTACATGTGATCTCTCTCTGTCAAATAAATAAAATCTTTAAAAAAAAAAAAAAAAAAAAAAAAAAGACAAGAAGCAAAGAGAAGAATCCAGAGTGGGCCTGGGGTCACTCCTAGATGTCGAATCTTGTAGGCCATGACAAGGCCTTAAGTTTTATTCTAAGTGTTTTGGAAACTTTTAGACAGTTAGGCAATCAACTTATTTCAGCACAAAATACACACGTAATACCAAAATCTGCTGGAAAACAAAACAAAACAGAAATCTGCTGACCTTCCGGTACAATCCTTAGCTATTTTTACCAGATACTGATAAGCATGCCATGAAATTACTGTCGTAGGTGTAGAAAAACATCAGTTGACTTGCATGATTAATGCTATGTCTCCTTCAGTATCTTCTCTATGTTGGGCCTTTGCCCTACAAGCCAAGTATTAAATGACACAATTAGCGGTTTAATTGGAAACTTTTTGTCTGATTCAGACTTCTGTAAGATATGTTGCAAAACAGACTCCACTGGATTTCGCGTTGCTAAGTTACCACCAATTCAACTTCTTTTAAAATCAGAGTTCTCCCGTTAATTATTTTATAACAGATGAGGGACCCCTTTGTGGATTTATCTTTATAACTACGGTCTGGAAGCTGTAGCATATATGCTAACCAGTGATACTCAGTCCACTCTGTGCATCCGGGGATATGCCACAACCTTCCTAAGGAGAAAGGGGACAGCGTCGCACCGGTGACCCCCACACATTCTTTTCAAACAGTGCTGACGGTCGGCTCCAAAAAACTATTACTTTCTGGAAGATGTATAAATCGTCTAGGTGTAGGAAAACTAAGTTCCCTGTATCCCCTTTCAAGTCACTGTATCAAAGCTATATATTTTGTTCTTTAAAAAGGGAGTATTTGGGTGACCCTCGGGAATGTTCTCTTCTGTGAACCACAGAACACACCGGCTGAGAAATGGCCCACATGACTTCTCCAGGTCTGCCCAAGAAAGGTGGTGATACCGTCTTCCCACCTCCCAGGGAGCCAACGGTAGTCATTCAAAGCCAGGTTAGGCCAGGAGAGACCCGGGTTTGGAGCACAGTGTGTCTGCAGCAGCGGGTCACCTGCTGTCCAGATTGTCCGCCAGCCCATTTCTCTCTTTGTATGCATGGAAATGTACACACAGAACTTTAGAAATTATGAGATCACCTGGCTTCAGAACACGAAGGGTCTGTGTGTGGAACTGCCAAATTCTTAATACAATGCCAGAACCATGGGGGAAAACACACGCACACACACACACACACACAACTCTGTAGTTCTGACTCTCTGATACTTTGTGAATGCAATTTCATTACCAAAATGTTCTTAAGCCTCAGTAAAAAAACAGTTTGGGTTTTAACGGCTCTTCCGTTTCTAAGCTATGGACTTTTCCTACCAGCAGGAGGTATGCATCTGTCTGAATATGCTTTTCCTTCTGCGGCCCTGAACTATCTGCCTTTGAGTCTTTTTGAAATGAAAATAATAACCATAATAGTGTCTAATAATAACAAGCCAATTATCCCCGACTCAGGCAAGGACAGAGGGCAGGCAGGGGATGATCTGGCGGGTTTGTATATCTGCAGAGAACAAGAAATACAAGTAAGTAATTTTCTCTCCTTTCAAGATACTTGCAACAGATCTCTGCGGAGATGGAGGCTCTAGGGGTTTATTTCTAAAACGATATCAACTAAATATAGAAAAAAAATAAAAACCCACAGGAAGGAGTAGGGCAAGGATGACTTCGCAACATAAGAAAGCACTAAGAAGGAAGAAAAAAGAAAAAACCCACAACCTTGCATTTTCTGATATTGGCGAAGCTATTGGCCTTATAGGTTCTAGAAGAATCAGCTTGTATAACTTTGGTTTCGTCAGTCTTTCATGAAATACATACACCATCTGTATGACTTGCTGAGAAGACAATGTTTGAATAATAAAAAAACCAAAAAAATCAAGTCATAGGCAAATGGGAAAATATCCAGAATCTTCTTAAGAAATGTTCCCAAATTAAAATTCTGAATTCTTACAATTACCCCTACCATTGCTGCGGTTTCTTTGAGACACTGTGACAATGTTTTCGAAATCTTTGCCATGTATCCAGGGAAAACCTACACCTCTCATCGACATCTTCCTCGTTAACACCAGACATCTAAACCTACCACTGGCCTCGCTGCAGCATACGAGGGGGCTCACTGAGCCAGGCAGCATTTTAATAAGGCCTTTCTCAAATCCCGTGGGCTAAAGGTATCAGATGTAGGAGAGACAGAACTGTGGAATTATTCCAATCCCAAAACAAAAACAGAATGACAGTAATACAAAGCAGGCAAGCTTTCCTTCACTTGACCCTGGGCTAGACATCAGAAAACTATTAGATAAGATAAAATTAACACTTAATGAAGCATCAGAGCAGAGCTAGAGCTTGACTTACCTTATTCGTGTTATGAAATGAAACCCCACCCCTCAGTTTCATCCTATATATATATATGGAATATAAGGTATATAAGCCCATGTACACAGGCTCTGTTTTTAATCCTTAGGGCAGACCTATAGTCAACAACTCATCCTGACCCTTGATGTCACATATCATGTCACCTGAAAGGTTCTCTCTTCCGGGGTTCCATGTCGACAGAAACATGCATATACAATTTTAGTCAATAAGGGATTCATAGTGCACCATCTACTGATTATTGGTTCTTAAACTGGTTATGGATTAGAACCATAACCTCACCAGGAGGAAGCTCTCTGAAGACCAAATTTCTGACGACCTCATGTCCTAATCACTACCATCCACACAACAAGATTTTCAAATCAGTAGGGTTGGGGGACGTTCCTACAATTTTTATTGTTTTTACACTAATTCTAATGTGCAGCTAGGTTTGAAAACAGTCGTAGCTGATAAAATTAAGAAATGAACTGGCTGGTTCTGAGCTTGCATCACCAACACTTAAAAGACTTTCTTAAAAGCACAGATGGCTGGGTTCATGCTCTATAGTTCCTGATTCTGGCAGATTTAGGGGAGCGGCCTGAGCATTCCCTTTTGGAATACGCTTCCAAGTGAAAGTGATGCTCCTGGTCTAGTGACCGCAGCTCGCAAATCACCCACACCAGCAGATCAGGAGGAGAGTGGGGTTAAGTCTTCACCACAGAGGCCCAAATAATGTACGTCTGCACGAGCGGGGGGAGCTGGGCCCTTTTCTGTCTGTTGCTGAATATGTCTCCTGGACTGGTGCCTGAGACCTCCCACCTGGGAATGCCAGGGCTGGGAGCAAGAGGCTTCGACTCCCGAACGAGAGGGTCTGTCCCCATAAACCTGCTGGTCCGACTCCACGAGGCTGGAATCGCCAAGGTGGGCTGAAGGTACTAGCGATGGGGAGTTTCCAAACCAACCCTCCGCTCATTTCCTTCCCCCGTCTGAGAAGCACGCCTATTTGCAGAACATGTACAATCCATGAAGCTCAGGAAAACGTGAGACAGTACCTGTAGAAAGACCATTTTAGCAGGAATTGCCGGGCGGCTTTAGGAAAACTGGGCCTTCCCTCGTAGGGTTTTAGCGCCTGCATCATCACGTTGTCCAGCCACGCGGCCCACTGCTCCAGGGTGCTCTGCTGCTGGAGGGTCATCTTGAAGTCTGTCTCTAGTCTCTGGACCATGTTGTCATCACACTGGCACACCCAAGACGCCTGCTCCTGGGACAGCACATGGAAAGCAAAGGGAAACTTCAACTCAGCGTCTTTCCCTTGAAGGTCGGCACACAGACCCTGCGCGTGAACAGGAAATTACAAGGACGGCTTCCAACAACGACATGAGTTAAGAAAACGAAGGACCACTTGCAGGTCGTTAAGAAAACCTGCGGCCTCTGCGCCTGAAAACAAGACGCGACATCGAAGCGTGACTTAGTTTTTCCGCATCAGCTAGTCCACGTGAAGGGCTCAAATACGCGATCATCTAAGGAAAAAGAGTGGCTGAACTGAGTGTACAGGGTCTGCCTCCAAAGGTCAGCTCTCCCTCATTTTCTCCCCACTCCACCTCACCCCACAATCAGAGAAAACTTTAAAGCCAATCAATCCGTTTGAGAAGATTTAGGGAAAGGCAGATGGAAAAGCAGATTCGACTGGCCAAAAGGGTTCCCTCAGGATTAAAAGAGAAACAAGCCCAGAGTGGAAGGAGGTGGGAGCATGTGCTGGATGAGTTTTATGGACCAGGAACCAAAATCTCCAGGGCTACCGAGGCGAGGGTACGAATGCAAATTAATTCATGGAACTGAAAACAACAGTAACGACGGCCACAAAACTACTTTAGGGAAAAGGTAGACATCTACCTGCATCTCACTGGGAAGTTTTGGTTCAGGAACAGCAATGGGAACAGAAACTTTTTATTTTTTTTTTTTAAAGATTGCATTTATTTATTTATTTGATAGAGAGAGAGAGAGACCACAAGTAGGTGGAGAGGCAGACAGAAGGCAAGGGAGGAACAGGATTCTTGCTGAGCAGAGAGCCTGATGCGGGGCTCGATCCCAAGACCCTGAGATCAAGACCTGAGCTGAAGGCAGAGGCTTAGCCCAGCGAGCCACCCAGGCGCCCATGGAATGGAAACCTTTAAAGTTGCTTTTCAGTAGTTGCTCTAAGTTTTGTGACATTTCCAGGGTTGTGTTATATTTTATTTCTTAGATTTCATCTCTTTAGTAGGAGCAGGGGGAGGAGCAGAGGGAGACGTAGGCTCCCCACTGAGCAGGACGGTAACTGCAGGGCTCATCCCAGGACCCCGGGATCGTGACCCAAGCCCAAGGCAGATGCTTCACCGACTGACCCACCCAAGTGTCCCTGTGTTATATTTAAAAATTAAAAAAATATACACCCTCAGGGTCAAAACAGAATTATTGGGGAATATAATGTTTGACTGAGAGTCAGAGGACATGGACTTTAATGCAGGGCGTGTGTCAGCTAAACCCACCTCAAGCAACTCGTGCGATCTACGTGGGCCTTGTTTTCCCGAAGTATAAAATAGAGAAATGTGATGTGACAAGATTTTTTAAGCTGCGTTCACTGCAACCAGAAAATGTTTTCAAGAAAAGCTCCTGTGGAGGGGTGTCTGTGAAAGTCCTAATTCTACCTCTAAAACATTGTGATCGCGTGTGTATTTTTCTGGAAAGGGCGTGTATAGCTTCCATGCCACGAGCCGTCGGAGGGCGAGTCCACTCACACCGACAGCTTCTGCTGAGGAAACCCCCCATCTTCATTCTCGGGTTCCCGCGTCTCTTCTCACGGTACAGACATTACCTATTCAAGAGACTGTTTAACTGGGAGGCATTTTAAAAGCAAAATGCCCAAACTGAATTTATTCTATTTCCCTAGGTAAACCTACAGTTCCTTCTTTTCAATAGATGACACCATCCGCTATCCTTCTCTGATCTAATTAACCATAAAGTCTTTCAGATGTACCTTCTAAGAATCACTTTCAAAGTTTAAAGTGCACTATAAATATAATTCTAGAAAAAACTGAAAATACGAATGAGCACAAAGGAACAAAATATTAGGAATATCTAAGATGTCAACACTAAGAGATAACTAAAACATGCTTTCAAACGATTCACATGCACTATGGGCTTATGCATATATAAATATTTAAAATAAAAAAGGATCACATTATTCAATTGAGTAGAGATTCTGCTTAGTTTCTCTTATGAGAACTGAATTTATATATGATATTTATAAGATAACTGAATTTCCATGTAGGCAAATGTAGAGCTATGTTTAATTGCTGAGTGACTGAATTTGCTTTAATGCATGAATATACCATTATTTTCATAATCAATTCCACACAGTTAGACACTCGTGTTCATTATGATTTTTTACTATTAGGTAAAATGCTGGAATTAGCCATCTTGAAGCGACATCTTTGCAAAGTCTGCATTTACTCCTTTATGAAAGAATTATATAAGAATAATAATTAAACGCTTCCAATACACACTGTCAAATAACTGAAGTTTTATATTAAGAGTCCGGGAGAGTATCCAAGGAAGAATCTAGGCATCAAGGAAAGAATAGGGAAGGTTGTTTTTGTTCTCCTTCATTAATGCCTACGCATTTTTAAAATTGTGGTAAAAAACTAATAACATAAGTTTATCAACTTAACCATTTTTAAGAGTACAATACAGGAGTGTTAACTATATGCTCCTTATAATGCAATCAACGCTTTCATTTTCATAAATGAAATATATTTATTTATGAAATATGTTCATAATTTATGAAAATTATTTTATATAAAATATATTTTATATGAAATATATGAAAACATTTCATAATTTATGAAATATATTCATTTATGAAATATATTTATAAATGAAATAACTATAATTTATATATTATATTACAATGCAATCAACTCTTTCATTTCAAATATATATTCATATATATTAATATAAATATATAAAATATTAAAAATACATATAAAATAATATATTATATATATTATAATGCAATCAACTCTTTCATTTTGCAAAACTGAAACTCTGTATTCATTGTAGGGAGGTTTGTTTTTTGTTTGTGTGTTGATAACTGGGGTGGGGGCTGGGGGGAGGAACTCACTGGCTTCCTTGGAGGAATTCAGTTTCCTTTCATAAAATAAATTCAAACTCACTATTTACTTGGAAGTGAGTTTTAGGAAAGAGGGTGATTGGGACTGAACACTGACTTAAAAAAATAAAACCAAAGGACATTATTCTGGCTTTTCAAATTACATTATACATCATTTTACTACTTTGGAGACTGAAAATACATTAACAATAGAATACACTATAAAAATTCCCTTGTGAAAGGAATTTGGACTTTTCAGCTCTGGAAAGGGAAAAAGCTAAGGTGAACATTAAAGATGTTCTTCACTTACAAATAAATTATATCCAAAATGATAAGGAATCCGTTGCGTCACAATCGGATTATCTTTTAAATAAGCAAACACAAGTGTACACATGGATAAGTTACCAGGTCAACCCACCAAAGCTATTTGCCCATAATGTTGATGAAAAACTATTTATTTATACACAAAAATGATATCACTGCAA
This sequence comes from Mustela erminea, assembly GCF_009829155.1. NCBI lineage: Eukaryota > Metazoa > Chordata > Mammalia > Carnivora > Mustelidae > Mustela > Mustela erminea. Next base: position 86,413,051 of record NC_045625.1, read on the forward strand.
TGTTATCAATTAAATAAAACAAAAACAATTATACTGCAGTAGAAAGATGATTTTTTTTAAAGATTTTATTTATCACAAGTAGGCAGAGAGGCAGGCAAAGAGAGGGGGAAGCAGGCTCCCTGCTGAGCAGAGCCCGATGCGGGGCTTGATCCCAGGACCTCGAGATCATGACTGGAGCCAAAGGCGGAGGGCTTAACCCACTAAGCCACCCAGGCACCCAGCTTATCTTTGTTTAGTAAGATTTGTTTATGTATTTGAGAGAGAGAGTGAAGCAGCAGAAAGAGGGGGAGAAAAATTTGAAGCAGACCCCCTGCTGAGAGCAGACGGACTTGGACTCAGTCTAACAACTCAAGATCAGGACCCCAGCTGAAACAGTCAGGCACTCAACGGATTGAGCCACCCAGACGCCCGCCCCTAGATAGGGTATTTTGAATGTCTGAGCGAAATAGGAGTTAATTAGAGAAGAACAAAGCGGTGAAAAAGATTTACAGATGGGATTTAAGAGCATTATAATATTGACACTAAAGTGTCATCTCCTTGTTAAACATTACAGTCCCCTCATTGCAAGAGCACCACCTTCATACATATATCCCTGTTGCTGAGGTCCCTTTGGAAGGGCCAGGGACGATGTCCAGATGACCAGGAGAGGGTGACAAAAGTGCAAGCAGAGGCAGAGGATGGAGAATCCAGAGAACGCTACAAAAACCGAGCCAAGCTCCCAACAGAAAAGGAAGGAAAGGGAGTTAAAGGTGGAGAACACGATACCCTAAGAAAGAGAAAACTGATCAAAATGAACACAGTGTGAGAAGAAAGGTTGTGGGGAAACAGGCCACTGTGCTCCTGGTCCTCTGAAGAAAGGAAAGGCTCTCGGAGGACAGAGGTGAGTCACCCAGGTATCAGCACTGTTAACTGTCAAGCAGACCCAAGAACACTCCAGAAGAAGGGAAAAGGGAGCCTGAGTTGATTGGGGAGGAAGCGCAGAGCAGAGATAAAATCTACCATTTAAATGCAAAGATGTTCCCAAGGTGGGCAGTTACAACCAGGAGGAACTCATTTGCATAAATACTTCACAGGGTCACAGATACACGAGTATACACACGGAACAGAAAACCTTTCTCAGATATTACCAGGAATTATTCTTTCTATTTTCTGTTCTGGAACTTAATGTCACATTTGAAACCACAGGTTGCCTTACTACTTCGACTTTTTTAAAAGTGCTTTTTATTTTTATTTATTTATTTTTAAGATTTTATTTATTTGACAGAGACCACAAGTAGGCAGAGAGAGAGGAGGAAGCAGGTTCCCTGCTGAGCAGAGAGCCCCTGGGATCATGACCTGAGCGGAAGGCAGAGGCTTTAATCCACTGAGCCACCCAGGCGCCCCTAAAGGTGCTTTTTAAAGTATCTCTTCTGAATGGAGATGTGAAAGAAACATCAGGATAAATTTTCAGGCAATATGAACTTCTAATAGTCTCACTAAAACCAGTTAACGTAAATTTCATTGAACTATGTTAAGCTAACGGCTTTGCAAAACCTGAGACAGTTTGTTCTTATAGACATTTTTTGTTTGCCTGTGTGTATTTAAACGTGTTTTTACATAGATAAACACACAGATACATAGAAAGGCAGATTTTTTAAGACTTCACATCACCAGCAGTTTGAGCCCAATCCATGAAAGTGAGAACAAACTTAACTAATTACTATATCCCAAAGTGAATCAGGCCCAAATATTACATTTTGATATAATGAAATGGGAAAACCAAACCAGACGTGCAGATTAAAATTTCTAGGAAACAGGAGTAATTGGTAATTTATTTTAAAGCGAAGGCATTAAGTTTTACTGAGATACAATTCTCATATCATACAATTCACTCGTTTAAAATGTACCACTCAGTGGCTTCTTGTAGAGTTGTCCACCTGTCAGTTTTAGAATGTTTTCATGTCCCCCAAAAGACCACCCCCTGCGATCTGTCACCTTTCAATTCCCAGTCCCTAGAACCCAGGCAATCAAGAACCTATTTTCTACCTCTTATAGACTTATCTAATCTGCACATTCCATATAAATGAATCATGCACTATGTGACCCTTTGCGTTTGGCTTCTTTCCCTTAGCATAGTATCTTCCAAGTTCATTCACAAAGTAGCAAGTATCAGAACCTCATTTCTCTTTGATGCCACATAAGGTTCCACTGCATGAATACTTTATGTACTCACCAGTTAGCGGCCATCTGGGTTGTTTCCACGGTCATGCAGCGAAGGTGAAATTATGCTGCCGTGAACGCCCATGTACAAGTTTTACGTGGCCTTGATTTTGTTTCTCTTGGTCTAGGAGTGAAGTTGCTGAGTCATAGGGGAACTGCACCGTCAACCCCTGCAGAAACTGCTACACTGTTTTCCAAAGTGGCTGCATTTGACATTCTAGTCAGTGGTTGTGTGGGGTTCCGTGGGGTTCCATGGGGTTCCAGGCAGTGCCCTTCCTTCCCCTACATCTTGGGTCTCACTTCTCACACTGTTCATTTTAATCAGTAATCCCTTTCTTAAGGTAGCATATTCTACCTTAAACTCCCTTCTTTCTGCGATTATCTGTCTGATTATACCCATTTTAGTGTGGATGAAGTAAAAATCCCACTGTGGTTCTGAGCTGCATTTCCCCAGCGGCCAATTCCATTCATGATCTTTTCAGGGGCTTACTGGCCATCTGTCTGTCTTCTTTGGAGAAATGGCTACGCAGATCTTTGCCCTTTTCAAACTGCATTGTCTTTTTATTGTTGGGTTGTTAAGAGTTCTTTATATATCCTAGATATAAATTTGTATCAGATAGATAATTTGCAAAAATGTTCTCAATTCCATTGCTGTCATTTCACTTTCTTGCTCATCTCTTGAAGCACAAGAATCTTTCATTTTGTTCATGTTCAGTTTAGGTATTTTTTTTCTTTCTTCTGTTGCTTCTGCTTTGAGCAATGTGCTATTTTTATATGGTAACAACTAGTTTCATTATTTTAGTATCTGAAATAAAATATTTGTGGGAGTTCATAATAATATTCCTAAGTTGCCTGTCTTTATAAGTGTACTATAAAGTATAAGTAAATAGTTTGATCGCAAGGTTAAAATACCTTTTTTTTTTCCATTGGGACAAACAAAGAGCCAAATATATTGCTCCTAATTCTTTGCAAATGAAGAAGTTTTTACAGATGCTCTGAAATAGTTTCTAAGTGTTCTTAGTTCTTTCAAGGGCACTATTTTTTTTTTTTAAGATTTTATTTATTTATTTATTTATTTGAGACAGAGAGAGAAAGAGCGAGAAAGAGCGAGAGTGAGCGAGCACGCCAAGTAGGGAGGCAGGTCAGAGGGAGAGGGGATCCCTGCTGAGCAAGGAGCCCAGTGCAGGGCTGGATCCCAGGGCCCTGAGATCATGACGTGAGCCAAAGGCAGGCACTTAACCTACTGAGCCACCCAGGCACCTCAAGGTGGGGAACTATTAAAACATGAATCTCTTGTGTGTTGCAACACAAAGGACTTCATGTATTACTAAATATGTAACAATTATCTCAGATCGATGTGATAAGGTGGGAAGGGGAAAGCCGAGAGCAGTTAAGCAACTTGTCCAAGATTGGAGAGCTAGCAGATGGAAGAGTTTAATCTCTGGCCTGCCTAACTTCCATGACTGTGACTGTCCTGACCAATAATTAGCAAACCCTGCTGACAGACATCACATCGAGTACAATACATCTCAGCAGACTACGAGACAGACGAGCAGTAAAGTCCCGGCTGAGTCAGATTCCCCTCTTTCAGGACACAGGACCACAGATGCTGTCTGTGCCTTGATGAAATGTAGGAAAGAGCAAGAAAAAATGGGGTGTCTTTCCTTGCAAGAGATATTCTGAAAGAAAGCAGAGTACCTGGACATTGGCAAAGTCGACACGGTTGAGGTCATTGAGCATCTGGTTGATCTGGGAAGTGTTCTGGAGCACTGCACGAGCTGCCTGGGCCAGGTGATTGAGCGATGTGTATCTTCGCAGAGTCTGGGCAAAGGCACTTACAGCGGCAACCTGGAAAGAAATCCCATCAAAATTGGGTAGCTTTCCATTCCAGGAAAAGAGACCGCCGCAATTTTCAATTCTTTATTCCCTTGCCAAATTGTAACTGCTTCCCTCTGATACTTAGATCGAACTCATTTCGTGGTAGAGGTTACTTGTAAATTATAGCATTTAAATCTCAAAACCAAGTATTATTTTCCTTTTGAGTAGGTAGAGGTCAAGACTAAAACAAACTCCCATCTTCTTCAACATCTGAGTGCAGCATTAATTAAACCAGTCTTGCAAGAAATGACTTTGTCTAGGGAAGCAGGAAAAGTGTTGATTTTCATGTCTCTTTTACTCTCTGTAGAACCGTCGATATAAACTCAGTAATACCATTTTTCCCCCTTTTTATTTGGGAAACCGAAATGTACCATCTCACTTTTTTAAATGGATAAAAGATTTTTACGGTCTTCAGAGCACTGTCATTCAGATTCGCTCTTACGGCTTTTATTTTAGAGAAGGTGTTTTTCGTATTAGCAAATACATAGCCAATAAACTTATCAGACATCAGCAACAAGAATTCTTTTGCACAATCGGGATTTCAGTACAAGAGCCAGCCACGATTTCTCCATTTGCTCCTCGACATCTACTTGTCATTCTTCTCCAGACTCCTCTGCCCAGGAAGGCTGCCCTGAATGGACTACATTAAGCACTGCCCTTACATTTTTTTTTTTTTTTAAAGATTTACTTATTTATTTATTTGACAGACAGAGATCACAAGTAGGCAGAGAGGCAGGCAGAGAGAGAGGAGAGGAGGAAGCAGGCTCCCCACCGAGCAGAGAGCCTGACATGGGGCTCGATCCCAGGTCCCTGGGATCATGACCCGAGCCAAAGGCAGAGGCTTTAACCCACTGAGCCACCCAGGTGCCCCTGCCCTTACATTTTGGCTTCCAGTCGGGTTTGGCCAATGATACGCAGTGGGAAGAACAGAACGATGCGGGGGATAAAGAGTGATCACAGAATTTATTCCCCTACAACCTCTGCTCTCTCCGTGTTTTGGCAAAGCTTGCTTTCTTGGACTAAGGCCACACAGTCCTTGAGGGAAGGAGATGATGTCCTAATGCCATAACTTTTACCTCTTTCCCCTTCAGATCTAGGGAAGCTCATGTCTCCCCACTGTTGCCAGCCCCAGGGTGATTTACCATTCCTGAGTTTTCTTAACTGCTCACAGCTTTGGGAATAGACCCTTCTTAAATTCTTTTCAGTTATTCTCCCCTTGGATCTACCATTTGCTTCCTGCTGAGACCCTCAATGAAACAGGTTACACTGAAAGATAGCAAAGATAATGTAAAAAAAAAAAAAAAAAGTCTAGGTAAATATCTAAATCTCACAATCTCATGGAAATCTGTCACATGCACAGTAAATCTAATGAGCATTTTTAACATATCTGCGGGACTGCAGGTCATGTCATTAGGTGACAAGTGGTATGTAAGAAGCAGCTGATTCAACAGTCTTGTCCAGGGTGTTCAAAAGTCAAAGGATGCTCTGTCTTAACAGTGAGATGTTTGGGGACTATATGGAAGTTGGAAGAGGTCTTACAATTTTTTCCATTTCTGTGGTTTCTATTAACCAAGGACAAACTGAGTGCCAGACACCATGCTCAGTGCCTCACATATATCATCTGAACTCTCATAACTGTCACATGGGACACACATCGTGACTTAAAGGGGTGAAGCAGATGGCTCAAGGTTGCACCGAAACTATGTTACGGTGGTGGGGCAGATTTGATAGCAAGGGCCTGTCATAACCAGATTAGGCTCTTTCCTCTGTTGGGGCAGATTATTTTCATTGATTGAGTGCTCAGATGAAAACAGGCTGTACATGAGTGACAGAAGAAAAGCAGAAGACACTGTCCCCCAAGGCAGATCATCCGCATCAACTCGGGGGACCAATGAAATTGGCCAATATTGCAAGTAGATTGCTACTACATTCACTTCAATAATACTGGGAAGGAAGGTGCTTTCAGCTGTTTGAAGTACTAATGTGAATATGACTAAGTCAGCAAACTGGAAAGCATTCCTGGAACCATCATAATCAAACAGTACCTCCTTCCTTTGCCCACCTCAATGTGGCACTCTAGAACTTTCTGCAATGATGGTCATTCTCTGTATGTGTGCTGCCAACTATGGTAGCCACTGGCCACATGGAGCTGTGGTACACCTGAAACATAGCTAGCTAGTGTGGCTGGAGAACTAAAACTTTAACTTAAATTAAATTTCAGATTCAAATTTAAATAGCCACTGTGACTCCTCTTATTGCATTTACAGCATAGTTCTAGAGCAGTGGTCTAAGGTGAGCATATCCATGAAACGTCCCTGCTGTGTATTTTATTTTTTTTGTTTGTTTGTTTTTTCTGTATGTTTTGGAAAGCGATACTGCAAATCTTAGGTCAAAGCAGAAGGAACTAGGAGTGACTTGTGTTCCCAAAGAGACCTGTCAGTTACAAGAAAGTCAACTTATCGACTGTGTCCTCACACTGAAAGACAAGCTGTACGGCTGAGGACAGTGGACATAGCCATTGAGAAAAAGCCAGAAATGTAACTTTTGATACAAAGTTTAGACAGAATCAGTCTGATCTTGCCATAGGATACGTTCACAGACTAACTTAAAGTAACAAAGTGAGCAGGGCACACAGTGGAGATCACAAGTCATATCTGTAGCCATACAACCCACATTCCAGATAAACACTGGCAATTATGAGATAACTGCTCACTTTAAGAAATGACTCCTTGATTCACAAAAGCATTCTCCAGTGTTCAAAAAAAAAAATCCTGAAAATCAAAAGGATATTAACTGTACATGAACGTTTCACATTACAAATGAGTGTAGTTCAGGACTTAAAAAAAAAAAAAATTTAAAACTCCCTCAAGTGGAAACTATTCGAACACTCAGGGCTCTTCTTTTTCATTTTTGAAATTAATGATAAATACACTAAAATTTATCTGAAATATACACTTTGGAAAAGGGCTTACAAATACTCCACACTTAAAACACTTTTTTAGTTTCTTCGGAAGGAGTAATATCAAACACCATCTCTCGTGCACGTTCTCGATTACATGGTTATAAAGCCCAAGTAGAAAAAAAAGTTTGAAAAAGCTCAGTATATTCTGATACCAACATTGTAAATGACACCATTTAACAGGACAGATCTAAACTCCACAGCTCAGAACAATTTCCTAAAAACAGAAGAAAAGGCAAACACATTCTAACTTACCTTGGTTTGTATCATTCTCTGTGGGATATTGTTCATGGCATTGGAAAGCCAACCTTCAAGGCTTTTTGCAAAATTTCGAATGGCTTGGGTCAAGGCACCTAAATGTTGAAGAATAAAAGCAGAACGAAAAAGACACCAAAGGATGTTAATCTTTATTCCAGGGGAAGAGAAAAACATGCATACATGACATCTGATATCGCACAGATCTTATACTGTCCTCACTGAAGAGACTTTTATTTTAAATACAATTCCTAACTTTGAAAGCATCCAAGAATTGCATTTTGGGCTTTTTTGTTTGGTTTGGTTTGGTTTTAAACTTGTTTTGTTCCCAGATATTTATGATACTTAGTCAGGAAATGCAAACATTCAAACATTTTTGCTGATAGCAACATATACCAGTTGTGAATATACGTGTGGAATTTTCTACCTTAGACAAAACAGCCTTCGCTAGCAGCTTAATGCTCAAGGGCTAAGTATTTTCTTTGTAAATTCTTCGTCCTGACTTTTCAAGCTCTAAATCTATTTTCCTTTCTTTAGTTAAAAAGGAAACAAGGCAAAGCTTTCTCCCTTTCTCTACACATCTGTCCGTTCTAGAATAGACTCGGGGAGTGGTTCTCTCTTACTCTGGTTGAAAAGTAAGGTAAAAATTAGAATTGCCTGACTTGAAAATTTCAGACAACTATTCACCATTTCACTTGGTAGGCAGAGATAAAAGATCAGGGTGATATAATTGCTGTCCCCAGAGACCAGTATTCTAAAGAGATTCCTAAAACAGTCCATTCCGTATTCTTCCCCTATCTGTTAAGATCTGAAAGAGGACTGGGTCCCACGAGAGTAGTTTTTATGGTGGTCATAAAATGACTAGAAGCATCAACAGTTACCAGGAATGACTACAACTATTTTCCAAGAAGGGACCTGCTTCCTGAGATGGGTTGTATAATATAATAAGCAGAGAATTTTTCGCTTGGTCAACAAGTCATTCAGTATTTTACTTCATCTGTACCCAAGGCTCCCCAGTGTAGGGAGTGGTTTCAGACATTTAATAGTTAAGTGTTTAAAACACCCACAACAGGAAAGAAAGCTCTGTGGGTTCCCTCTAATGTGGTAGACATTATAATTTGGAGTCTCCTACAAGAAACCCGGAAGTTACATTTTTCTCCAAAGCTCCCAAGAATATTAATATTGATGCTGGGATTAAATTTCTTGGTTTTTCTTCCTGCGCTCAAATGAGTCTGACATGCTTCTCTAATACTTTTGGTAAAGCAGGGCTAGAAATAATTTCGCTTGCCCAAGTTGCTTGTGAAAGATACAAATTGTAATGACCCAGTCATAAAAACAATTGATTTTTAAAATCATTTTTTTTTTCCAACTGGCCAAATGACAGAAGAGAGGTTGAAATGACTAAATTTTGAAGAAGTATCGACTCTTAACCATGACAATCATCTACTGGAAACACTGAGTTGGAAATTTCTTGAGAACTCATCTTGTGAAATTTCCAAAGCTTCCCACTTGAGCCAAAAAAGAAAAAAAGAAAGAAAAATATTCTTCTGCTGTCTTACGTACTAGAACCATGGAGGGCGGGCATGGATGGAAATGAAAAAGAGTGAAAAAAAATTTAACGACCCTTTTTGAAACTCGGGAAAATTTTGTTCAAAATTCAACTTTGCTATCTGTATTTTGCATGTTTTCTACTATTAATATGTAATAATTATTTGATCTGCATAAAAAAACCCCAAGAACTAAGAGAAGTTACTTTAAAAAAAAAAATACTGAGTATGGGTCTTGTTTTATCTAGATAAATTTGATGCTGGGAAGATCATAAGATAAAAAGATTTTTTTTTAATCACATGACTATAAGTTTTTACTTTCTTGTATTAAATGACATTTGGGGCCACTTTTACGTATACTCGTAATTGTACATAAGTGTTACCAGTTGAGTTCTTATACAATTCTTACACTTAACTGCTTTTCATTTTCAGATAAATGTATTTTAGAATATAGTAGCTTCAAGCTGACTTCAAATTAGTGTGATATGCAGACTTTTTTTGGCTAAAAAAAGGAATCCCATCTGGACAGTAAATGGTAGAGTGAAGTACTAGTAGCCAGGAAAATATAATTTTTAAAAATAAAATTAAGTTTGCTCTCTCTATAGGGATTTGTGTCAGATCAAATTGTGCAGATTGACTCTGACAACTTTTTCTCATGAATGGATGGTTTAAAATTTAAAACTATTCCACAGCTAACTTGTCTCAACCAGCTTGTGATTTTATATTAAAATGTACACGATCAGAAGATAGCTATTTAAGCTGTATTTTAAGCTTTGTTTTGTGAGGTCTTCTTATAGAATCAGAATTAAATTTTTAAATGTACATTGTAGGCTAGCACATTAATGTCCCTTATAATGTTACAGAAACTCTGAAATTATGGTCATCTGTAAATTCCTGAAGTTGAGTTGTCTGTTAAAAGTAGAGACAGACTTCCTGACAGAATAAATTGGTTTTTGAATCAAAATTTGCAAAAACATAAAGAAAGAAAGAAAAAAGAAAGGTCAAGTGTATTGTGCACTTAAAATTATGAGGCTGAGAGTCTCATAATATAACGGATACATGATTTAGGTTAGGGAACTGTTGACTGCACAAGTCCTGTGGTATAACAGAAGCAAAAGATTTCAGAATTTTTTAATGAAGTTGATGTTGTTGATTCACCTCAAACAAGAAAGAGCTCACAGGTATCTCTTCTTGTACATCATGAGAAAAATGGTACTTGGGGCAGGGGGCAAAGATGTCACAGGCTAAGGAGCCAGCCCTACACAACTTCTCTTAAAAATCTCCAGAGATTATCACTCAGGGCACAGGGAGCAGGAGAAAAACAAGGAAAATCGAGATTCTGAAACGTACATCGGTAGAGAATACATGCATGGAAGTGTTCCATGACAACATCACTTTTAATCAACTGTCAGGAAACGTGGTGCAGAGAGACTGGAAAATATTACCAGTTTATAAAAATGTGAGACACTGATGGTTGGATTTCTTTTTTTTTTAAAACTTATTTCTAGAGCCATGTAAACGTGTTCATCGATATTACATGTAAACGAGCGGCTAAGCATGTATTTCAAGATGGTGGGAAACATACGAAAACACTCCTATCTCCCACTGTTGTTTGTCGTATTGAGAAAAAAGAAAGCATAGACATACAAATGCTGGTATCTTCACCTTTTCTTCTAGTAACGCCTTCCTTCATGTTTTGTTATGATTTAATATAAATCATCAGTGAACAGTGCACTTGAAGTACACAGTTGCCAATTTCATGAGCTATGAGACTGCTTTTACCTTGTTAATGTCACTGCGGAGTGGAAACTCTGTCCCATTTCTTTAAAAGCTAAGGGCACTAGGTGCTCATGAAGATGTCGGCATAAAATCCTTCCAACTGCCTCGGACACAAGCATCCATACTAGCGTTTATATTGACACTTGCACAAATAGTTTCATTGGTCACAAGGTAGTTTCATCAACATCACAGAAAAAAATTCATCTAGCTTATCTATGTAACTCCTATTTGCCTCCCGGTGGGAATACAATCCAGAGACTTTTTGCTCACCATGCCAGTTAACCGTTTACTGCTAATGGAACTGCATTTGTAGTTCTCAAGATGACGGACGGGACAAAGTAAACGCTTTTATATAGGAATTCAACTTCAGTGGAAACCAAGCTAAATTCATTTCGATTCAAAAGCAACCATGAAAGAGGCTGGTCTACAGATTTCAAAAACTTTTGGCTTTATGAAGGAAACTGTGTCCTTGGGTAGAATAATCTTTACAAGGTTGCCTGGCCTGGGAGTGTTCTTGCAATTAGTTATCGGGGGCTGTAACACCCATAGGTTGTCTTTTCTGTCGAAAAGAAAATAAATGATTGGAGAACAGATTTTTTTTTTTTTTTTTTTTGCCCGGTTCCCTACAGTTTTGCTCTAGGCTGCTTTCATGCAAAACTCTTGTGTTGCATGTTTCTTTTCTTTTCTCTCCTTTTTTTTTTTTTTTTTAAATTGGCAAATCTAAATGAGATTAGAATCACCCTAGATTGCAACGTCACTTTCCCAAACTACTTGGGTGGAATGTATGAGAACAAAAGCATCCGTACTCGTCTGCATTTAACTTACTAGGAATAGGTCTAAGCACGTCGGGGATGAGAATCTCCACCAAAGCCTGGTACATCCCATGGTCACAGTTACACATCCATTTCAGGATAGACTCATGTTTGCACAGAGTTATCAGCTTTGCTTTCGGAAGTCGACTTTCTATTTCACTCAGATTGCTGGTGTGAATAAATGTAGCAAATGAATAGATGGCAAATGAGGATAAAAAAGAAAATGGACTTTAAAAATAGTTTTAGTTTAGCAAATATCACTGAGGTTAGAACTACACCACCACTGCCCTGGCGCCCTGCGGCCGGATACACACAACAGTCCCCCAGAGCTGCCGAGGCGCCATCACACTCGGACGGTATGAAGGGCAGATACGATACTCATTCCCTGAGGATGAAATAGCTCTGCCACGGTCCCCCAGATCGATCAAAATGGGAGCTACGACACACACACGGAAGCCTCGAGAGAGCGGTTTGTGGTTCATCTCAATCTATTCATTTAATGTTATCAGGTAAGGTTCACAACTGGTATACAGATCTCTCATTTATTAACTGTGACATCTACTCAGCCATGAACGTGAATCGGAAAAGCCTATTGATTCTGACCTTGATTCAGTGAGGGTAGTGCCGTCGGTCGGAGTCGAGGGAGAATAGCGCCAGAATGTTTGCCACAGTTTCTCTATCAGGCTAAATTGAAGATTCACAACAACGTCCAATATTGCCTAAAAAAAAACCCAAAAACAAAACCGAACGGTCATCAGAGTTGCCTCACGACGCCGCTGATGGGGCTGGTGAGGAGCGTGTGGCGTACCGGGACGGAGATGGGGAGCGCGGCTGCGGAGCGGCGGCTGCACGTGAAACTGGGGGGCATTCTGCCGATGGCAGCTCAGGCAGGGAGAAGAGAACTCTGGGAAGGCCAGTGGCATGACGTGTATTCCCCCAGCACGGCCTCATATCCTTGCGTTACCCTCTCTTTTTCTCGCTCACTTCCCTTCCTCTCCATTGTCTTCTCTTACTTTTCTTCCACTCCTTTCCACGCTGCTTCCTCCTGCCTCCACGACGGCAGCTGCTCTTCCCCTTCTTAGACCCAGAAGGACACAGTCCCCAGGGGGCCAGGGGCGCTCATGGCCATCCAAGAGCGCAGAAGTGACGGGTGTGGAGCTGGCGGTGCGGGGCGGACAAGGGCCAAGGCTAAACGTGCCTGTCCTGGGGCTGATGACCATGATTCCAGAATGTTCCCAGTCAACCAGAGGCTGGGGCAGGAACCACGACGGGGCTGGCCTTCAGAGGACAGTGTCCGTCTGGGCAGAAAAAGGGCGCCTCTGCGGTCAAGCCAGGCCTTCGCTTCAATCCTCCCTCTGCTCCTCTTCAGACAGCAGCTTTGAGACTACTCCCTCTCTAACCTTGGACGCAAGGCCCTCATCTCCTTCATTTTCTCTCCTAGAACCATTTCCCAGCTGCACCAAAGATATTTTTTTATGATTCTAAAATTTGCCCCTTCATTAAATTTTGATGATCATATTTAATTTCCCCCTGTCATTGCAATTAGTTTATAAATTTGCCTTCAGATAAAAGCAGTCGGAAAACCAAAGAATAACTTGTTTGTGCAAAGAACATGTGATTCTGTGATTATTTTGGGCATAAAAGACAGAAGTCATCAGCATAACGTGTTTGGTGTCGTCAGCACTGAGAATGAGGACAGGTAAAACAGCCCCAGCAAGATCCACAAAATTCCTAGAAGGAAGGAGACCACTGGCGGCAACCAAGAGAGCCAATCTGGGTATCCAAGGCAAAAATCGGAAAACTGTTAACTCCCTAGTTCTAGAGTCTGTGAAACCCGTGTAGGTCTCTGGACCTCTGCAGGGTACAGAGAATAATGGATTTTCTATATAAACACACCCTGAGACCAAGTCAAACATCAAGCAAAACATGTTTGGGAGCATGTTAATTAACACTTTTCATCCTTTGATATCAGGAACAATAAAAGATGCAAGTGTTAAGCCTTGAAATTAAAAGGCAGACAGATGGCCCTCCTCCCAGGCAAAAACGTTCTCAAGGAGGAAATTATTATTTTTTAAAGCTTTATTTATTTATTTTGAGGGAGAGAGGGAGAGAGAAAGAGCATGAGTGAGCAAGCACAGGGGAGGGGAGGGCAGAGGGGAGTGAGACAGAACGTTAGCAGACTCCATGCTGACCAGAGAGCCAGACTCAAGGCTGGATTGTCAGGACCCTGAGATCGTGACCTGACCCAAAACCAAGAGTTGGGTCCCTAAACCGACTGTGCCACCCAGGCACCCCAAGGCAAATTATTACACTCCTTTCCCAATTGTACCTTAGGCACATTCCAGGTGATACCTATTAATAAAGCAACTATTAATGCCATATATAATACCTACATATCTCTATCTAAGAGATCGCTGTAAGAAAGCTAAGCTTTTATAAAAATAAAACCAATTACCGTTGCAGCAACTTGTATGGAAAATTCTACTTGTGCCTTCCATAAAAAAACTAGTGATACTTATAAAACAGCTTTGATAAGCAAATTGTGAGAATTCCAGAAAAAAAAAAACAGGCAAAATAGGTAGATTAATCTTTCTTAAAAACATAAACGGTATAGAATATGAAAAAAAAATAAGGCAAGGGAAGAATTCAGTGCATCTTACATGTGGTCTCTCTCCAAATTAAATAATCTCAAATAATTCTTTTGAAAAGGACATTCACATCAGCCTCGCTTGAGACATTTTTACAAATGAATAAAACATTTTACCATTTGTCCACCTACTTTCAAATATGTTCAGACTAAAATATATAGGCAAATGTATTTTTAAATAATCCTTATTGTACTGCCTTAGGGCAAGTGACTATTTACAGGACAGGATATGAGTCTGAACACCTGCACTTCAAAAGTTTGGAAGTTTGACATGAAAAAAAAAAAATTGGAATTCTTCCTTATCATACAATTGGAGTTTCTTTTCCATGCCTCATGAGAGATGGCATGAATGCTGGTGGTCCTGAAATAAGTGGGGATCATTCATTCTCTGGGCTCCGTGGACTGCCATTTCCCACAAAGACTGATTAGCACATGCCACTGTGTCTCTTCACACAGACTATTCCTGAATGTGGGTGCGCTAATGTAATTTTTGCAATCCGGAAGGTGATGCCATCTTTCATCTTCCTGGTGGAGTTTTCCACTTCGAATAAGCTTACTGGACATTCGTTAGTAATATAAATAAACCCTCCTCCTATTTATATTTTGAACAAATAAAAGAAACTTAAACCCAAATTATATCTGTATAGGCTGGTTTGCTTAAAGCAAGATTCACCTGAACACAGAGACATGAGAAATTGCTTAGAAAATCTTTATATAAATCTTTATTGAAGATACATGATAATCACGTCCCAAAGAAAGATTTTTTTTTTTTTTTTTTTGAGATACATAAGGTTCATCCAGAAATTCTCTAATGTTGGGAGAGGCACAGGACTTAAAGGGAGATGAGTATTAAGAGTCTTTCATCGTTCCGGAAAATGTTGGGAACAAACCGGCAGGACATGTTGGAAAACACTTTTGGCACATGGTTTGTTAAGAAAGAGAGAACTCGCCCTTGGTTGGTAATAATCCAGCCCCCTTGACAATACAAGCACTCTGATGCACTCAAGCAGTGTGTATTTCTGGAGTGGGGAAAAAAAAAAATCTGTGAATTCTCTGAGCGGAGATGTTCCACTGCATACTGCATTGTCAGCAGGCAGGACGACTGCCCGTGAAACCCCAAGGAGTACCTTTTACCTCTAAGCAGATCACAAATAGCCCTGGAATAAAGGTACTTAAATTCTAAACAGACTCCTCTTTCAAAAGGAGAAGCCTTTGTTGCAATCTGTTCTGCCCTTTCCACCAGGGGCGCTGCAGGTGTATTAAAAGGCTGGCTTGGAGAGGGGTCACCTCTTGGAGGCGATGAGCCAGTTCCAGTGGGGAATACTCAGAAAAAGAAGTAGAAGCAGAGATGGGAAACACCCAGAGAAACTTTAATTAACCACAAAAACAAAACAGAACTAGAGCCTCCATAATCCCTCAATAACCTCAATAACATCTAAAATGCTCCATTAAACATTTCTAGGATGTATCTTTTTCTTTTCCCTCTTTTTAAAAGATTACTTATTTATTGAGGTCATCTCCACTCACAACCTGGGGCTTGAATTCATGACCCCGGGGTCAAAAGTCGCATGCTCTTCTGACCCAGCAAGGCAGCCCTCCAGAAAATATATATATATATATATATATATATATATTTTTTTTTTTTTTTTCAGAAAATATTTTGGACAGAAATACACAGTTAATGGTGTAAAATTCAAAAGGTTAAAAGGGATCTTGGGAAATTAATTCTCTTCCACTGACTCCCACTCATCCAGTCTCCATCACAAAGGCAACTACCATTAACACACTGAACATTTTGTTCTTTCTGCTGGAGATTTCTATACATGTTTTTTTTCACTCGAAAGATAGTATACGACACATGCTGCTTTACATCTTACTTTTCCCTTAAAAATAAACCCTAGAACTCTGGAACTCAGTCCGCAGGAGTATATCTACAAGGGTCTGTTATTTTTAATGGCTGCATAGTACTCTACAGACTGTACGATGTTTTATTTACTCAGCTGCCTTTTAGATGTGGAAGCTACAACCAATCTTTTGCACTAAAAACAATAATGCAACAAGTTCACTTATATTCACCCATATTTTCTAGGGTATGTACCTAAAATGGAATTGCCGCGTCCAAGGATTCTGATTAGGAGATGCTAAGAAGATGGGCAGTAAAATGCATTCTCCCTTTCCCACAGCCCTCAGTTCTTCAGTCTGAAGAACTTCTGACTTATGACTTATGAACCAACTTCCCCTGTCCTTTAGGGATAAGTTGGATTATTTTGTTTTAGCAAGCTGTCTGGCCAAACTTAGCGTGCATTCCTACTGTGTTTGAGAAAACTTACCTCACAGTGCTCTCGATAAAGACTCTGCAGTGACTTGATATCCTCAAAGGTAGTACCATCTGGCAGAGAAGAGATTTCAACTTCTCCAAACTCTGGAAGTGCTCGAGATGCATCTGTTGCCATGACAACACAACAGGGAAAAAAAAAAAAACAAACAAACTATTGTGGATTGTGGCAATTACAGATTAATGAGGAGAAATTTAAGATAGACTAAGAAAGGAAAAAAAAAAAACAAATGTGAAGGCCAGAGTCCAACGATTAAGAACTTTTCATAGTAGTATTCTTCAAACAAAAATGTAGCAACATCATCGGTATAAAAGAATAGAGGAGGAATGTGAAAATTGTGGAGGAACTAAATGTGATTTCACTACTGTTATACTGGAAATAACATACCATAATGTCTCTCAACACAGGACCCCAGTTGAAAGGAAAATATCTCAAGCTGGCCAGTATTGATTTTAGTTATTTTATTATTATGTTACTTAAGAATTAATAAAAAAATAAACCTGGCTTTACACTCATTATGCTCATACTTCCTGTATCATCGTAAGCCAAAAAGCTACAGAATGAACCCAAATAGAACTACAAAAATCACACGAAACGTAACAACATGAATTTGACAGGACGGATGCTGCGGCTGTCCTGTGACTGAATTACCTCTTGCAGCATGAATGTGGCATTGACCGCCGCAGCCCAGATCTTCTGAACTCAGCAGGCCTCTACCAACAGGTACTTCCTGGTGGCGGGTTCCCCTATTACTCTTCTGTATTCAAACGAGCTGTGGAACCTTCCTCCACACAGAGCACGGGACACCATTTAGCCTTCCCTTGGGATGCATTACAGAATTTGTGTAATCTACATAGTAAGTCTCTCCCTGTTCTTTTCTCGTGGGCTCGGATATCAGGACACTTTGGTGCCTGCCTGCTTTATCATAAATTCAAATACAAATGTGTGAACTAAAACCGCACAACAGTAATCGTTCTCCTCTTCTAGATAACCCAGAATACGTGTTTATTATTTCTTTACAGATTTGAATTGAAATAAAAATACAGGATTAGAAAACAAAATTAAAACCCTCTTTTGAGAGTTCGAAGCTTTCAAGAGTGTCCGGGGAGGTCTCCAGTTTGGGAAGGGCTGCCATCATGTTTTCAACTTCAGTAGCTATTTTGACTTGAGCGTCCTTTTTGGCTGTTTGTCAGAAGGGGCACACAGACAAACACACACGCAACCTAGACACTTGTGCACTCTTTGGTGGCTTCTATTTATCTTGATCTGTTGTACGGAATCTACGCATGTTCATCTCTAGAAAAGCTGTCGATTGCAGTGCCAACCCTTGCACTGGTAGCTATGACCACAATAAGCAGAATGTTCAAGTTCTACTTCCCCACTCTTTAAATGAAAAGCAACACATAAACCATCTACGGAATTACAAAAATAGGATATATTGTGCTCAGTTTAAAAGAATAGCTTTTTTAAAGTTTATAGGAACTTCTTTTTTTTCTAACCTGAGACCACACATTTGCAACTTTATACATAGGAAAGGAGAATTCTTGGGGGCCCCTGAAGTTGGGTACTGAAAGTAAACACAACTTTGATCATGAAAGCCCAATTAATACAAATTCCTCAAGACAATTTCATAGCTATGAGGCTTTAACTCCTATGCATTTAGAAGTCCTACATGGCTTGATAATTTTTGAAAGAAGCTCTAGTGAACATGAAGAAACAGAAATGGTCTAGAACTATCCCATGATAGGCAGAGTTTCAGCACACACACAGATGTTTCTGTGCGGCTCACATCTGTAATAGACACAGCACTTGGAGAAAACATTACTGTTGTTCTCTTGTTTTCAACATCTTAATAGCAACCATACTATGCGTTACACCTTGACATACCTAAAAACTGCTGATGATGTTGACTTTGGGCTATTACAGTTTGTTCAACAGATGTGCCGGTCTGTTGACCACTTCCTGTGAAACCATCTGCAACCCCATCCACCTTCTGCATAGGCTTGTACCTAAAAATATTAGATGGGGAAAAACAAACAAATACAATTATTCCTTGTTTTGTCGCACTACACATAACTCCTGAGGCATTTGATTTTACTCAATCTTCTTTAACGTCCCATGATCATTGGAGGATTTTTTTTTTTCCTTGATAGTCTCAAAAAGTTAGAATGAAGAAATTTTTTCAGTTGTGTAAAGAAAAAGGGGAGAGGGATTGGGGAAGGGGACCAATTTTTGAAAATTCAGAAATGTGTCTAAGAACAAAGGAGTTACGAAGGTATTTCTTCGGATGGGGTAGCTACAATGCCCATGATGACACGCGGTGTGAACATAATTTTTAGTGGCCAGTGGGTCAAGGGAAAACATTTTAACTACACTGGGACTTTTATCTGAAATAAGACCTAGGAGCAGGGGCCTGAGAAATGTTAATGAACGGCTTTCAATTAATTAATATCTCTCATATGCGATTCAGCATACAAACTCTACCACACTCTTTTTCATACTTCCTAAAGCCTTCCATGCATCTCAACACAGTCATTTCCATTGACCCCTAACCTCGCCTGCAAATACAAAGACCATACGCATCAGCTAGCAGAGAAGTACATGCAAGAATCCACCTATAAACCTAGGTTACCACATTTTTTAAAAAAAAGAATCCACGTCCGCTATAGTCACGCATTTATCTTTAAGTCCAAGTCATACAAACTCATGAACTTTCCTGCTAAGATGGAGAAGACAGGCTTCAGCAGCACAGGCAAGAAGGAAAGTCTGCTTGAGAGAGAAACAGCACATATGAAAAAAAGCCTGGGCAAGTGTCCTAAGATGAGTGAATACGAAATAAGAAGAATTTTTCTAAGATTTCATGTATTTTCCTTCATGTTAGAAATTTAGAAAAAAAAGACAGATGAACGTAAGAAATGATTAAAATCTACAGTAAGCTTAGGACCTCGAGATACTATTCGCTTTGTTTATTTTCTCATCTTCTCCCCGTTTCTCATTATACTTATAAATAAGACCACCTAATATTCTCTCTGCCCAGACACTTGACTCTAACACTAATACCACAAGTCAACCGCATCCGTGATATGAAGTTACCAAGAATAACAATGTTCCTGACACATGAGCAGGGCACGCCCAAAGGCACCTGCACTCTGACAAGAGATACGAAACGGATGGACCTGGTGAGACATCGTGCAAACCACTGCGCGGTCTGCGTTCGGAAACGACTCCATCTTGAATGTTGTTCATTAGAACGTGGATAAACACAACTTCCAAGAAAAGCTGCCGTCCCTCATAACGACATTTACATTCACTGCTTCTGTGACAGATCCCACAGAGAACTCCGGAAAGCAAACATAAAGTCAGAAGGTGAACAGGGTGAGAAAAAGAGCACAACACACGTCATCTGTGTTATCATCTCGGTGATGGCCCCTTGCCACCCAAATGTGGATTGTTATTTCTCTAAGGACACGGAACAACTCAAACCTATCCTTTAATTTAATGGGGGGGGGGGGGGGAATCTGAAAGGACTTTTCCACAGGGGCCACACCAAACGATGACAGAAGAGTTAGTACCATCCTGTGCTACAAGTGTCACTGATGAAAAATTGAATTTTTAAATTTTTTTCCTCCTTCAAAAATCATCCCAGAGAACCAAAGAAGACTCGGTGAGGCAAGTACTTTGAGTACTCATGTGGGGAAGCAGTTGCCAACCATTCTGTTCTAGAAGCCCTGAATGATTTTATCCCTGAGGAAGTTCCTCACCCTCACTGACCCATTCCAGGCTTCATCTGATATTAGCCCTCTTTTTTCAGCTATGAAATTTTATACCACCAATAGAACAGGCTAAAACTGTTTAAACATGTCTCCTCATTTAACTTAATGGAGTTAAGTTAAATGTTAGTATTAACTAACAGAAATGGTTAAAAGGATTTCAATTCTTGACACTGCAGAAGGGAAAATGGAAGAAGATATCTTATAGACTTAAATTCCATTCAATTTTAATACGGGATTACAGGGTAATTATGAGACTTTGTTTTATCAAGCTTCCTTGGTCCCACACAGCATCTAGTACACCACACACACCTCCTAAGCAGAAATGTCGAGGACAAGTAAAATTTAGCCATAAAAGGAAATGATGTCTATTCCTTTCAGAACGTAAGTTTTCGGAGGACAGCTGCTCTCCCACAATCTACTCGCACACAGCACTTAGCAAGCCTGCAGCTCGTAAGCAAAATTATCTGCTTCCTCAGAAAGATGAAGACAGAGGAAATTCCTAAGGGAAAGAAATATGATATTTTTAATAAGCACTCAAAATCAGAACACGTTATAATTAATAGTAATGATATTGAGTGGGAAGCGGTACATATATTACATGTATGGGGAAGAGGTACATATATTATACAGACAGAAAATACATCAAGATTAGCTTGTAGATAAAACGGAAGTTGGTCAATTCTAGAGAAATTGTGCAGGTCTGTCAGTACACAAGAACAAATCTTATAGGGAAAGGTAAAGTTAAAGGAAAAGGAAAGGAAGAAGGAAAGGAAAAAAGAGAAAAGGAAAGGAAAGGAAAAAAGAAAAGGAAAGAAAATACAGTCAGAACGGAGAAATGAGTGGATTTATTTGAACGCCACAGTAGTAGGGCGAACAGTAGCATGAACAGATACACTTTGTTTGCCTTGTCAGTAGGACCTCTGTAAGCTAGAACCTTCTGCTATATCTCTTCAGAGAAAGGTTGAGGGCCAAGTCTGGGGGCAGTGTGGGCCATAATGAAATCAGGAAGGGCGGAATATGGCTCATATACAAGAGCAGTATTCCTGTGAACCTCTGATAGAGCTCCCCAGTAATGCAGACTTTTGCATTTCCTGTTTTGTCTTCAGTGGCAAGTCACATAGGGGCGTATCCTCAGTGTATTGCCTGACATGGGGTTGGTCCTTAGAATCCCTGGAAATCAGAAACGCTGGATAGAGGGAAGCTGGATGGTTATTTACCTGAAGCTCTGTCTAAGGAAAACATCCTAATCACTATCATCACCTCAGAATTGGGTCTTCCCCGAGGGAAAGTTTCACAGGAGGTCAAGAAGAGCCACATTACAAATAGGTTGAACAGCATCTGTGGTAACTAATTCTCCTTAGAAGAAACAGTTAAAGATGATATCATCAGACCTTAGATCCTGAAACCTAAATGTATATCAGTGACTGGGTAGCTTTTCAGAAAGCTCAAATGCTAGGCTCACCCTAGGCCTACCCAGCAAAATTTTTAACACGGGGCTTCACAAGACCTTCACAAGCCTCCCAGATATTTGAGTAGCCTGCCCAGAACTAGTCCATGGGAGCCTGTTGGCCCCAAAATAAGTTCCTTCAGTCCAATGTTGTGCAAGTACAACCATCACATCAAAGAAAAGTCACTTTTTTAATAAACTGAGTCCTCAATTTTTAATTTGTTCCCAATAAACTACATTTGGAATATAAATAAGTATCACTGAGTGACTAATAAATGAATGAAAGCATCCTCAGGGGAACAGATTTCATTTTATCCTACCACCAATTGATCATAGCATCTATCAAATTGATCGAACAAATATTTATTGAGCATTTACTATAGGGAAAACATGGCAGAGGCATGGTTTCGAAAAGGCTGTGTAGTAACAGAAATGTTCCAGGATGTTTCTTATATTTTGTTGACTCATCTGAGCATTCAACATTATGTTAACCCCGGTTGAATTCCAACTGACCTTTGAGCAATGAAACAGCTTTCAGACCTCCTGCCTCTCTGCTCTCTTCATAAAGTACCATTTAAACATGAAACTATAAAAGCCAGAGACACTTCCTACCAAAAAAAGTTCCTTGATGAATCCCTTAAAGAACTGAACTTTTTAGTATACACGAGTATCTTCTCTCTTCGTCCCATTTATTTTACAAATCCAGTAATTTTAGACGAGGTTTTCTGACAGCAGCTCCTCAGTGCTCCTGAGCCGCACACGCTCTGAGAAAGACCTGTGCTTCATCAAATGAAGAAACAGCTCTTGGTTTCCAAATTAGCAAGAGGCAAATGATCATTTTAACAGCTTGCAGCTCCATGGGCAATCCGAGCTGAAGTTGTTAATGATTAAGAAATCAAAGAAAGTCTAATGCTTTAATAGCGGCGTGTACGCATGAAACCTGTCACTAACACAGAAAACACGGAAAATTGTTAGGAATCTTCCCCCATGGGGTTAGCGGTAGCTGTTATTTAGAACTTGGACAGCTGGAACTCTACTGTAAAACTGCATCTAATTCTGTCAAGAATTTCACATGTACAGACGTTGAAGGAATCCAACAAGAGGCAAAGAATGCCTTCTATGAGCTCGATTATATTGACTCTCGTATTTAGTGGTATCACGATTGTCAACAGACTAAATGAGACATTTGGGAAAGTCCCTCTTGAAGCAGGTGAAAAATGCATGGGCCCCAAGCAACATCTCAATTGCGTCGGCCACATGAGTCTTTTATCGTTCTAGAAAGTACACAATCATTTGATCAGTATGAACCAGTCTCCACACTGAGCTCCTCACCAGGGCAAGAGGCTAAAATTTTCTATTGGAACCTTGAGATTCAATTTGGACCAACTGTCCCAGAAGATCTTGAGGCGACTGGAGGTCTGAAGCCAGGCAAAAAAATGAAGAGATCAGAGGAAAATACCGAATGCTGGGAGCATCTTTCTTTCAGCGTGTGAACCGCCTGCTTGATGTCACACTAAGGGTGTCTGTGTCTAAATGACTTCAAACGTCAACCCTGCTGGTGAATGACAGTCACCCCATCTCTTCAGTCCTTATTGGTGGCTCTTGAAGTACTTGACTCCTCATTAGCTCTACGTCTATAATTGGGCAAGGAGAGGAGGGAAACATTAAATTCAGAGGGGGTAGTTGTCTTAATGGCAGCAGTTTTAGCAGAAAACGCGAGAGGCAGGGAAAGGAGGAGGCTGACGCTGTTTGCTGACAGAAAAGGTGGAGCTCATTCATTCACTTAACAAATATCTACAGAGCGCTGACAAGGTGCTTGGTGCTGGCGATGTATTGTTGAAAGAGGCAGACGAGAGGCAGACGCTAGTCTCTTCTCGTGACTTTCAAGGGGTCCTCACCACAAAGGCAACTTGGGATTCGTATGTCGAACTCGTGGAGTCTTGCTACAAATACGCACGACACTTCTTTGATCTACAGCTGGCCCTTCCTGTTAAACCATTTCTACAGGGATGCCCTTCCTACGTCTTTTCTTTGAAAAATAACAACCTGACTCCACTTGATGCCAAGAGGGCAAGAGCCACAAAAGAGAACAACCTGGGGCTCTGTCTAAGGAAAAACAAATTAGAGAGCTTCTCGTATACAGCAAAATTAAATGGGCCTTCATTTCCTTATCAGTAAATAGTCCATGTAATTGCCAAGTGAGATCTTGCATAGAAACTGCTTATTGAAGGACATTTAAAATGTTCAATAAACGTTTATCAAGAGGGTAAATGGTGACTGTTACCATTAACAAACTTTACACGAATTACTATAGTTAATAGTTACTGAATCGTGATTAATTTTGATTCTCTGATCTTTAGTGGAAACTATCTTTACATCGGGGACCACTGCAGGGGCACAGTGCACGTTAGATTCAGTGCCAAGATTCCTTATTTGTTTCCAAAAGCCAAAGGTGCAGGCATGTGATCATCTTCCCACCGATGACTCCTGACCTCAGCTGCCCTAGAGCAACCGACCAGCCCTAGATGCTTAGCTCGGCAGTGACCTCCTGAGATTCCCGGCCCAGGAGAGGAAGGGTAAACTGTTAGCATCAATCAAAGCTGAAAACCACTTGCCGGGAGGTGTAAAGGAACAGAAGTCAGAAGTTGCCTAACTGCTAGAGTTCATTCATCTCTGAAACAGCCTTAAAGAAATAAATACTGTTCTCTAGAGCACACAGTATAACAATATTAATGATAACAATTTACCTAACACTTGAATGTTTCCAATTATTAAAAAACAAAACAAAACAAAAAAACAACCACCTTGATATACTCCTTCCCACCTGAACGCAAGAACAATCTGTGAGGTAGTCTACTATGAATCAATGTCCATTTTGAGATGGAGAAACCAAGGTTCAGTGAACTTCAGTCACACACACTGCAGAAATGCCAGAGCAGTCTACTGGGAAATTTAAGATTTCCCAGTCTTAATTATGCGGTACTTTCCACTAAGCCTGGGAAGTCTATATTAAGGAAAGTCTTGTGTTTTTCTCTTAGAAGATTTAATTATTTATTTGAGAGAGAGAGAGAATGAGAGAGAATGTATATGACCGGGGGGAGGGGTAGAAGGAGAGGGAGACTCTCAGAAAGATTTCCTCCCAAGCGGGGAGCCCCACACAGGGCTCTCACGACCCTGAGATCTTGCCCAGAGCTGAAACCAAGAGTAGACTCCTGATCGACTGGGCCACTGGGGCGCCCCTTGGGGAAGGTCTTCTACAGACAAGGGTTCATGTCCTCCCTGACTCCTTGGAGACACGCGTGCTTCCATATCTGTCTACATCAAAGCAAAGGCAGCCCTACTGTGTTTCCAACTGGACTCTCTCTCCTCTCTGGACCTCAACGCTTCCTGCTTTCACAGAGCCATTTCCTATGAAGAGTCAAAGAGGCAGGAGGTGACACCTGTCCCCACTACTTGGGACATACTCACTGAAGTGTGATTTTTCCCTTTATTTCATATGCACAAATTTATTACATGTGTATGTTCCTGTTTGGCTTATCTTCCCTCTTTAAAGGGGGCATTCTTGTAAGAACAAAGACAAGAGGACTGGGTTCTTCCCTTGTTACAGGATTGTGGATAAGGTACCCTGAGGGAGTTCCGTTTTCTCATCAGGAGGATGGACTGGACTGGGGGAATCTCTTCCTTCCAGCTGTCAGAGTGTACGACTCTAGGATTCCATCTCTTTTAGATGGCATGGACATTTTCTATATGCAACTGCTGGCGGTCGGGTGTTTGCTGGAGGAATGATAAATGCACCTTAATATTCTGAGACCGGCTACTGGGACCAGACACAGCCCAGCACACTGTCAAAGCGCTTGGCTCCACTCTAGCACTTCCGCTACGAGGATCTGGAGGAATAACTCAAACACGTACGCCAACACTCTCTTTCAACTCTTCTTTCAAATGTGAAAAACACACTGCAGCAAACCTTCTTACTTGGTCTGTAGACCTGAGAAGGCCTGGTCTCCTTTTTCTCTATAGTAACCGGATTTATTTATTGCCTAAATAAGGGCATGCAAATTATCGATGAGTGAGTTTCCTTGAAACTAGAGAAGACATTTACGTGCAGAAGTTATTTTCATGTGAAATATGTTCAACAGAAGGTATTTTAAAAAATTATACATTCTCCTTTTTTGTTTTTTTAAAACCCAGGATACTTTACGTCTTTTTGATCACCTCTACTGTCATCAATAAGCCAAAGTTATTACACTGTGTTGGACTACACTCCAGTGGCTTACTGATGATGCTCAAAACTACTGGAGCACCTGGGTCTACTTGTCCTTCCACTGAATGTGCACATACTTCTGTGTTGATTAACCCAAAAGCAAACAGAAGACCCTTCTCACCTTGTCACTTACATTTCCTCTTGCCAGCTCTTCTACCCCACGATTGCCCATGAATCAAGTGGGCTCTCATCTGCTCCTTTAGTCTAGGTACATGACTTGAGGATGGCTTCATCTTTCCAATCAAGCTATACTACGGGCTCTGTGACATCCGTTTTTTCGATCAGAAGCTGTTTCCATTTATTTCCAGACTTGTGGCTATGCCCCATATGGTGATGTTGCTGGGATTCGGATGAGGAGACAAGTGGAAATTTCCTCTACTACCCTATCAAATCTTCAGATGAGATACCGAAAGTAAAGGGGCTCTAATAATTATAAAGATATACAGAACAACAATCATCAGTACTTCTCCAAATACTGTGACTCCCAACGTCACAGAAAAATGTGCAAACTGAGCTGTAAAACTTCACTTCTATTTGATCAAATGATCACTACATATACTTGAATTTTCATTCCGTAAGAACACATAAAACATGTAAATTTATACTTCGGAAGATGTACACATGTACATGAATACATTAATGCTCGAGGCGTTGAGATAATCTGAATATTCTAAAATATTAGATACAAGTAGCTGCTACAAAATATTTTAAACCTTTCACATGACTTATATTTTAACAAGAACGGCAGGCTCTTCTTATGTGAAATTGAATATATTCAGTAGAGTCGTTTGAGTTTTATAAGCCATAAGACAAACGATATAATACTTTTCTTTTTCACTGGTTTTTTTCAACAAATACTCTTAACCCCGACATCCAGACTTAGAGAGAGAAACTCTCCCTCTTCTGTCCAAGTCTTCTTGCACAATGGGAAAACAGGCTTCACTGAACGGCTAAGAACATGGCCAGTTGATAGACTCCTTCAGAGAGAAAACAGAACCCTCCCTCCGTCCTGCTAGTCCAAGTGAGGGGTCTGTGAGGTTGACAACACTAACAGGGCAGTCAGTGATCAAGACACCATTCCAAGAGCAACTATTCACAATCCAAAACTTGTCTCATTAAAAACAAAGAAAATTTCAGTACCACCGCCCTTGAACAACACATGTTTGAACTGTGCAGATCCACACAGTCACACACGGCATTTTTTCAATAAATACATACTGTAAATGTATTTTCCTGACTTTTTTTTTTTAGTAACATTTTCTTTTTCCAGCTGACTTTATGGTAAGAATATACCATATAGTGCATATAACATACAAAACACATGGGAATCGACTTTCTATTATCGGTAAGGCTCCTGGTCAACATTAAACTATTAGTAGTGAAGTTTTTCTGGGGAGTCAGAAGTTAAGGCCAGATTATGGACATGTGGTGGGGTCAGTGCCCCTGATACCTTGTTGCTCACGGGTCAACTGTACGTCTTTGGTTCTCTCACATACTTATTTCACAAGAAAGCAAACACTGTAAGGAACTAAAGTTGGGCAGAGTGTTCATGGCTTGTTAACCTTTAGAGCTCTGGACTCTGTTTCATAAGGAGGCCTTTTTAAGCCCCAGGTCTTTCTTCCCTGACCCAGGCTTTTTTTTTTTTTTTTAAGATCTTATTTATTTGACAGAGAGAGACACAGTGAGAGAGGAACACAAGCAGAGGTGGCTGGGAGAGGGAGAAGCAGACTGACTCCCCACTGAGCAGAGAGCCCAAGGCAGGGCTCGATCCCAGGACCCTGGGATCATGACCTGAGATGAAGGCAGATGCTTAACGGACTGAGCCACCCAGGCGCCCCATGGGCTTTTTTTTAAAAAAAAAAAAAAAAAAAACAATGAACATTCCTTGAAGGCTCCCATTTCCATGAGCACTTGCTTGATTCTTCGCAGGTAAATCACAGGGAGAGGTAATCTTCAAGCTATCTTAAAAGCAACTGATCAAGTTTTTGTTCAATATTTAGGTTTGAATATGTTCTTTCTGGACCAACTTGTTCTGATCTTGACCTCCCCATCGGCTCCGCTGTGCAGTGCTGCGATGCCTCACAGCAGAGGACGCACCAGAGACAAAAGGCACTAAGTGTCGCTGCTAATAGGTGAACAAGATCATCATAACCCGGGACGATAACCATTTAGGACAATTCACACGAACTCCACCTCCGTATGAGGGAGTGTTCTGACTCAATTTATTGTATTTCTCCAAGACCTTTTAATATAGTTTACTGACTATACCTCAAAAAACCCCAGAAATTAGCAATTCAACAAAGAAGGTCGAGAACCTGTGATTCCAAAATCTGAAACCCTAGAGATCACCATGTAACAGTCAATCCTGAATGGAAGGACTCTTCAGTCTAGAACACTAGCACCAGAAATTTCGATCGCGTTAAACCACTTAACGAGCCTCTTACCTCCAGTCTGCTCCCATGAAATATAGTCTTGTCCCTAATAAATCTCTCTAAAAAAAAAAATCTGCAAGTCCCATTGTTTTGCTCCAAAGCCTTACACAGCTTCAAAGCCATGCTGCATGCAAAGACCAAAGTTACTGGCCACACATACCACCGAGTCCCCCAAGGTAAGGTCCAAAGGAAGTTTTAAATTTCATCTCCTCCTGAACCACTCAACCTTCTCCTCAGTTCTGCCCCTGCCAGGTCAGCCTCACTAAATCACATAGTACTTATCAAGGACATCCTGGACTTTATACTCCCCAGAGCTCTTGCTTGCGTGAGTCCGTCTTCCCGATCCCTCTGAGACACCCCCCACCCCAAACAGCACTTTCTCTAGGACACTTCTCAGTCCTCCTGGGGTTAGATGAAAATTCCTCTGTATTTCACTCATTCCTGGATCAAAGCTTTAC
This sequence comes from Mustela erminea, assembly GCF_009829155.1. Classification (NCBI taxonomy): domain Eukaryota; kingdom Metazoa; phylum Chordata; class Mammalia; order Carnivora; family Mustelidae; genus Mustela; species Mustela erminea. The sequence continues at coordinate 86,441,837 of NC_045625.1, forward strand.
TTCAGCACTTCTCACCCTGCATTCCTTAAGAAAAAAAGGTTCCCGTACCTCTCCTTCTAATTTCTTAACTCCTCCAAGTTAGAGACTGTTTCTTCCCTGGGCACACAGCGGTCTAGCATGCTTGCTGACTAAGGAAAGGAAGGACCACTGAGTGACAGATTCTTTCTCCGGCAGGGACTAGAGCGAATGCTTCCGACTAAGCTAGTATGGCTGGGGAAGGGGCCCAGCTAATCATCCCAGACCAATAAATTCAGCAGACTGAGGCAGGCCATCTGATGACCTGTGTACAGGCCTGCTTTCCCCTACTTAATTCTGCATGCTCAATTGAAAAGAATAATTATAAATACTATAATGGCTGAGCTATACTGGTAAAAAGGAAGAGACTGTTCATTTTACTTACTCCAGACTGTGACATAAGTCACATGAGACTTGAAGGCCCTGGACTAGGTCACAGCACTGTGGGCTTGAGTAAATTATTTAACGTCTCTGGGACTTCCCTGAAAAACAGAGCTATTAAGGCTCTGGTTGTCACCAAGCTGAGGGGCCAGACTAGACCGAGGTTATTTTTAATTCTGAGATCTATGATTCCATCCATACATTCATCTATCCATCCATCCACGAAAGCTGGATTCAAAGAAGACGTAAGAAGTCTTGAACTTGGTGCCACTGCTCCTACCATGTTAAGAAGAGTGACTGAGGGAGGTTGCCAACAGCAAGAAAGGAACTCACCAACACCGAAACCAGTTTCCCCAGTGGCATTTGCTTGGGTATGCGCCTTACGTGTTGTATTGGGTTGGGTTTCCTCGGCTGCGTGGTTTGGGGTGTCACATTTAACTTACAAGGGGCCCAGTGGGTTGTCTGATAAGTAATTTTAAAAAGATTTGGAAAACAGAGGAGATGAAATTCTACTAAATCATATTTGAGAACTGTTCATGGTGATTTTTAAAATGCATGCTGACAATAGCCACATTTTTGCACACTGAGGTATTAGCTCTAGAGAAAAGGAGACCGTACATCTAAAGCTATGCGTAGCTTGGACAGGTCAGGGAACATTCCAGAGTCTACCTTTGTTTCTGTTGCATGGGCTGCTGCCTCATAGCCATATACTGCATGTCTTCCTGCAGACGATTCAGAGGGGAATCTGGCTTGACGCGAATCCCATAGTAATGGTACTTGGAGTTTCCTCTTCATAAAAGAACAACAAACATTAGAGACACAGAAAGTCAGTCGAATCAATATTAATCACACAGGATGTCCACTTAGCTACACACTGGGAAAGGTTAGGTAAAAGTGGCATATTTATGTCATGTTTATGATCTCCCTGTTCTGGATCACCTGTGTATTTTTACGGTGGCTACACTTGAAGAATCAAATTAAGATTCTGAATCAGTGGGCTCAGGGCCCTGTGATAAATCTTTCCTTATAAACTAAAATATTAGTATATTATTATGTTTTATATAAATATTCCTTATAAACTATAAAATATTAATACAACAGCCACTGAGTCCATGCAAGTTACATTTTTCTTTTCAAATTTGTATTTTAAATTTAATTTAGAAGGGGTGATGGTGCAAAAAAAGTCTGGCCAATTAAAATGCATCAACAGCATAAAGGGCTGCACACTAGATGGGAATTTACTACGACATGGTTGTACAAAACGAAGAAAAGAAATATTGATTCTATCATCTTGGATACATTCTCCATTTTTGCAAGTTCTATTACGGCAGAGATCATGAAGGTAACTCCACTGATACAGAATGTTGCTGTGAAGTCTATTATTTACTATTTTGAAACTGAAAAGGAAGCAGGCGTTTAATCTATAGGTCTTGAAACATACTTTATTAGTCTCTGTTCTAACGAATTCATATCAGTTTTGTGGGCTGAGTAAGATGTGTCACAACAGACATGGGGAAATTTCTCTGTGAAAATGGCAAATTTCCACCTGGATGAAAATTGTCACAATTTCCCCATGTTCGTGAGAAAGACCATGTTTGTTATTAGAAACGACAAAGTTTTGCTCTGAATGAAATTTGCAAATTCTTGTAAAAATAACATTTTAAATATGTAGATTTTTGCAAAGGGAAAATAGTTTTTCACAAGTCTATATATAGCAAGACATCAGCTGCTTTTTCCATTTTTTTTCTTTCATTTACAAAAAGAAATTCAAGAAGAGTGTGGATTAAATATTTTATATAAAAATAGAACAGAATTTTACTTCCAAAATTAAAGAATATATATTCGAAGACATCAAATCTTATTATATAAATAATATTGCTTTTTTTTTTTAAAGTAGGGCGTTTAGTATTTACCTAGTTTTGGTAAAATAAAACAGTATGAAAACTTAGGGCCTTCTACTTGCAGAGATTAGATCTTGTCTCCAAAATCTACTGCAGAACAGAACAAAAAACAAACCAAAAAACACCAATTTGTAGTGTTCTCTCTTACAAACAGGGCAGGGGTAAGGAGTAGAGGTGGGAAGTAGGAGCCACTCCCCAAGGGATGGAGCCATGATCGCTACAGAGTAAAATGGTGGCTGTCTTGTAGACCAAAGCAGATGAAGTGTCTAGTTTCTTCTCCATTTTCTACAAATCAGCATTTCCACTGGGTTGCTGGGGAGATGGTTGGGGGAGATCAGCCATGTTCCATGATTTTCTTTGCTTAAACTTAATTTGCAGATGGATTCTAATGAAAGGAAACTTTTGAATTGCCTTTTTGTTTAGAACAAAAAGTTCAGAAAAGTTTTGGCTTGAATTAATTCACCGAATTATTTTATTGATTAACAAGTAATAGCTATGCATACAGTTCATCAAGAAGAAGGAGGAGGAGGAGGAGGGGAAGGGGGAAGAGGAGGGGGTGGGGAAGGAGAGGGGAATCATCCGAGTTAGTTTGCCTCATGATTTATAATACTGATTTCCTTTCTGTCCCCTGGGTTAGGAGTAGTAAATGAATGAGAAACCACTCTCCACGACAGACCCTCTGGAGCTTTGCCCTCATCGTTGTCAGCAACTCTGCATTAGAGTTCTGCTATCTTCGTAACATAGCATTTGCTTAAACTTTCCTCATAGGGTTTCTTTCCTCCTTATTCTTCTAGGCTGTCCTTTCCACCTCTAATTGCAAACACTACATCCAATTTTAAAAGGAACAGGAAACATAATTGTTACATGGTGAGGGGGGAAAACAGAACATCAGAAAGTGAAGCTGTAATATTGCAATATGTACTTACAGAGTTGGATTCTACTCATTCACAAACCCAAACCACCCCAATTCTGTCTCTTTCTATTTTAAAGATGTGTTTCAAGGTTTGAAAGGAACCTCAAAATAGGACCCACTGAAATCCCTCTCCGTAACAAAAGGAGCATGGGGATACCACTATTACAATGTTGAATAAAGCCCAGACTCTCAAAATACTGGCATGGTATGAGCCTTTGGCAAGGGGATAGCAGGTTAGAGCCCCAAATAAAGATGTTTGTGGTTCTGGGGCGGGGGTGGGGAGGGTGGGGGGGACTATGAGAGAGACAAAGAGCTTTTTTCAAGGGACTAAAAGCTTGAGTTCCTTTAGCCGTCATAGTCTCTCGTTTAAAATATACTATCTTTCCAAGTATAGGGAGAAGAAAATATATTTATGAGAGAACCTCCAGCAACCTGAAGGTAAAATCACTTGAAATGCAACAGAAAGGAGTACAGGGCAGATCTCGTCAATGCCATGAAACTGACACATACACCATCCCCTCCTTTTTAGCATACATTGACTACGAAGTCAATTACTGAGGGTCTTTTTGTTTTATTAACAATATTAAATACTCTTCTTCACTAGAACACTACAAAGCTGAGACTTAAAAACCAATGAAGGGTGTATCATCTAATGTTCTACAGCATAGCATCTTTATTTTTATACTTTTTAATATGGATTTCTGTAGGATTTAGGAAATCAAAAACATCCATATCCTTCTGCCCAGCTTCTTAAAATATTTATGTTATGATAATTTGTAAAAATTATAGAAAGGCCCAAAATGAAACTCCACAGTTCCAAGTATTATGTTCATGATATTTTGATTAGTAAAAACACTCATATCTCTTTCCAAAGGAAAGAGGCGAGAAACTAAGAATTTTTTTCACATTATTGGTTTCCGTGCAATGGTGGCATACTATATTTTTACTTCCCTACATGTACAGTTTCACAGTCAAGAGTTTAAAAAAGGCTAGTAAGAGGTTAAACAGGACCACGTCATTACTGAGGGCTTCAAACTCCCCAATTTTTCAAGTTCACCAAATGATTTTTAATTGATCTCCAGAAATGAAAACCAGCTTTAATTTCTCACTCTATTCAAAGAGTTATTTATAACGACATTTCAATATAATTTTGCAACAGTCAAGATAGTTTTCCACTGACTACGTCACTTACTCATCTCTAGTCTGATTATTTTTAAAAGGAAAAAATAGTGATATATATTAATTTTTAAGGCACCATGTGTAAATCTTCCACTAACAGTCTGACTTGCTGATTTCTATATGATTTGAGAATCAACTCATCTCAAAGCTGAGCTCAGTTACGTTTAAGACAATGCATCATTCTGGTTTCGCAGTATTCTGTGAATAATGACCTCTTCATGAGAGACTGTATAAACTGAGCTATTTCTTTACTTTTTTTCTTTATATGTTATCTGTAAGAAAGCACTTTTGCTCCAACGATATACTGAACTGCTTTAGTTTGAAAGAGGGGGATTAGTTTACGATCTTATTTTTTCATACTAACCTAGTTCCCAATCTCCTGGTTCGTAATCCCATAAAAATTGACCTTATTAGTTTTCCAAAAGAAGCAGCATTGACTGGGTCCAGTTTGTGTTCCTGGCAATGTCGTAGGTAGTGGTTGTACAACGTGCTTCTGGGAAGGCTCACTCCTTCTGCTGTCTCATAATTGTCCAACAGCCACTGGAGCTAGTACAAATAAGACAAGGTAAACACAGAGAAACCATATAATTTACCAACATGTCTACAAGCCACTACAAACACAATACACAGAAATACCTAGAAGATCTTCATCGAGACTTGTAATAGGGTCAACTGTTGTAATTCAAAGGTATAACCAGACCTTGAAAACTCTTGGAAATGTGCACCACTGAACCTAATTTATGACCTCAGACCACATCCATTCCTTCAAACATTCAAGCATGTGTAAAGAACGCTAATATTCCCTGTATTGACTGCAATTCTGTGGATAAACATCTCTTCGGGAAATTCAAAGAAACCCCTCAACTGGTTGTAAATAAAATTTGTAATTTCTTATGTATAAGACGTTTCCAAGCCTAGTGGCGTGGCACATAATACAGCTTTAGGGTTACTTTGTTTTAACACATGAACAGCAGGCTGCCTGGTATGAGTTTTTATATTAAGTTTCTATTCATTTACATAGAATTTTAATTTACTTATGTAATATACTCCAATAGGACAACAACTGTACTAACTAGTGGGTCAAATTCTGCAAGCAGAAGGGGGAAAAAAAAATCAAGAATTTCTTCCCCAGAAAGAAAGAAATTAACCAGACACTGATTTAAAAATATATATATATGTAACTTACAAAAAGGAATCTTTTATTACAATCATTGGAGCTTTTCTACTTCCCTGCTATGTTTTTACATAATTTTGGAAGAAACATTACAATGGTAGTTGGTAAAGCAACATTTTCTCGGTCTGTAGTTCACATTTGAAAGGTTTATGTTGTCCTGTGTTTTTTAGCAAAAAAATTTTAGAAAATATAATATAGGTATGTATTACTGAATTTCAACAGCAGGAAAATTATTAACTCATTCATTCATTTCTTTATAAAAGGAGAAATGAAAAATGACTTTCTTAAGGTCACAGATTGTCTCAGAGCCGAATCTGGTTCCCAACACACATTTCCTGATTACTTGCATACCGGTTGTTATTTCCATTGAGCAGCAAATACTTCACATTACTTGTCTCAACAAAATTTCCATGCCATATAGAAGAGGTGTGATAAAGAAGTGGTATTTTTACATGCAATTTAAATTAAACATAAGTTATGGGAGCCCAAGGATTCCTGGCACATCAACTATGAGCCAGGCAACGTGCTAGGCACCTAGCAACGTAGAAATGAATGTGATCTCACTCTTGTCCTCTAGGAATTTACAATCATATTCCAAAAAACAATACGGATACTCAAATATATCAAAGCACTGGCTTACATATTTTAAGATTTGTGAACAAACTCAGAATCTGAACCTTCAGACTCTTACTAAGAAAATTCATTAAAAATATTTTAGACTTACTACCTTTAACTATGATGACTAAACTGACCAAAACCATTTTAATTTCAAATATTCTTACATGATGGTTATGTTTAATTAAACTTATCCCATTAAACTCATACTGATGTTGGCTCCAAAAATATGGGCACCAAGTCTACAAGTTAGGACACTCTTTTTTTTGTTTGTTTTTAAAGTAGGCTCCAGACCCAGCATGGAGACCAACACGAGGTTTGAACTCACAACCCTGAGATCAAGACCTGAGCTGAGATCAAGAGTGGGATACGTAACTGACTGAGCCACCCAGGCGCCCCCAGAGCACGGTACTTTTAAAAATAAAGTTCCCGTTCTGGTCAGGGAGAGGTGAAGTTCTCCATGAACACTTATATATGAATATGTGCATTTAAACATACTCGTTGCTTCTGTAACACATACAACCCTCCCTTTCTAAAAGGTTACACAAAATAAATGTTCATTTACATAATGACAGAAAAATTAAAGGTCAAAAAGAATTCTTTAGAGATGAAGTATCTGTAACCTGTCAGTAAAGGCATTTTCCAGAGCCATGTGATTTCTGAGTATTCTAAACAGCACTGAGAGCAAGTTCACTTACTCATACTCATTTTGTATAAAGCGGGGGGGGGGGGGCAAAATGATTGGAAAACCCAGTTATTATGGCTCGGGTTAGTATTCTGCCTACCACAGTGGGTCAGGATGTCTCTAGTGTTTCTTCATAAATATTCAGATTCTGTAGACTATGAAGGCAACTGAAGACAGTGACACACAAAATATGGCCGTACGAGTCTCCCTCCTACCCTTCACCCGCACACCTCAGGATGACGACTGGCATCTGAAGGCAGTGCTTCCTCACGTGTATGGTGCTGGGGAGGCTCTAGTGAACCATATTGCCCAGCAATGCGAGCTCTTGTTTTGTGTGTATAAACTAGGTAGAACCTTCCAGTTGGTATTCTAAACATTTAAAGAATACAGAAATACAGGACATAGACTAGAGCAACATAGAAAGGTATAGTCTCTGAGAAATTCAGTTTCTTGAGACGAAGGAGTATAAAGGAAACACCAAAACAGAATCCTCGGAAAGACAAACATATAACAATTCTGAAGTATTTGGAGGGAAGCAAATATTCTGCAACTGAACTAAGGAAGTGTTCACATCCACAAGCATGGAACACACAACACACATAAGTAAAAGAATACCAAAGATATGTTTGTATATATTATCTTTGCTTTCTCATGAAAGGCATAGTGTCAAAGCCAAAGTAGTATGATTTTGTAACAAAAATAAATAGATAAAAATAAAATATTTCTTTGCTAATGAGCATAACATAGAGCTATTAGGAAATGTTAATTTAAAGGATATTCTTTTTTCAGAAATGGAAAATGATTTCGTAACATGAACTCTTATAACCAAAAGTATACAACTAGTAAAAATTGATCTGATACAATACACTTTCAACAAGATATAAAGAAAATAAAAATAATTTGTTTAATTAATGAGCTACAAATAGAAAATTTCCGTAAACTGCCTCAAATGTTTACTAGTTCTCTTGTAATATTTAATTACCTAAATGTAAAGACAGATATCTAAAATGACACTATATTCTCATGATAAAGAAAATTGTCTTGTAGATAAAAAAAACTGGAAAGCAAATCTAAAAATAAAATATTTGAGGGTATGATCTTAAGATGACTTTTATAGAAAACTAGTGCAAATATTGAAGTTCAACATAAAATATTTTGAGTCCAAAGGTATGTTTACATATATAAAAGAGTTAATCAGACCACCCTTAAAGAAAACTTTTCACAAAAATAGTGACATAATGACAGCAAAAGTTGCCTTAAAATACTTAGAAGCCTGGATAATATTACTCAAGTCCCAGATGAATCGTTTAGAGAAAATGAAGTTTTTACCGGATTGGCTCCGTGGTTCCCTGAAAGGCTCAACGGGTCAAGTAATCTGGACTGACAGCCTGGCAAACTTCTTGTTTTACCGTATACAGTGTTACATTCTTATAGACTCTTCATTTCTACACCATTTCTTCAAAAACTCTGAGTTTATTTGTAGTATGTGCATGTATGTTTGTGCCTACGTCATCAGTTGGTTTGAAAAACTCCCTAAGAGTGGGTTTCCGGAGGACTGTAACTTTGATGGACGTAAAGGTACATTTCGTTCCCTGCCCCTTATTCGCAGGAGAAGGAACGTTTGCTCCGTGCCAGAAGGCTGGCAAGCAATTTGGAAGAGCAGGAGGAGGTCACGTGGAGGTGGAAAGCCCTGAGAGCTGGAGACCCAACCTGGAAATGCTGGGGACAACTCAACCATGTAAGCATAGCGGTCCTCAGCTCACTGTGTGAGCGGACTCTGGTTTAGAAGCGACGAGGTCAGATTCTGAGATGCAGCCGGGTATTACCATGTGCAGGCTACATGCAGTTATGTCGCCTTCAAGTTTCATCAAAGGGATGACATTGTAAATCAGATATTTGGGTCTGAAACACAGTATAAGAAAGGACAGATTTTGTTCTAAGAGAAACCTGGCTGTTCAGTGTAAGCTAAAGGCATCCCCTCTCGTGTGGCTCAAGGGAAGGTCAGACCTGTTGAGATCTAGTTTCCTCGGGCTTCGTCCGTAATAAAATCCCTTTGAACCCTAGAATTCAACACCCTTAACATTTAGCAATTTAGAACTAAACTATTACTATTTTGTGTCCTCTGTTATAAAATGTCATTGGATATTTACTTACCTTTGTGGTTTTTAAAAGCCTGTAAAGATACCACAGGAACTTTTAACCTGTATCTTTAAAACTTGATTATTCTACTGATGAACTAACACAGATTCATGTAAGGGTGGAAACCAAGATAATTGCATCTTTCAACCTTTGCATTTAATCTATATTAATCAGGGTAGATTAAGGAAGACGAATAGTTCCTATTTTTCCCAAAGGGAAATACTGATTGACAAATTAAAAAAAAAAAAAAAAATACCGCATTCCCCAATTAACATCTAAATGTAACATTTGGCATTTTTCCCCCAGATGGATTATTATCCATTAGGATTCATTTTAAGTTCAGTTCATTGATGATATGCATTTTGACAGGTCTTATTTCTGTCATAACTTATATTTACAATACAGCAAAGTCAAGGGAAAGTGAATACAAAACAAGGGTTTGCTTTGAGCTGAATATATTTAAGTAGCTAAAACCAGGAAAAATCATAAAACAACTTGCTAGATTTAAAAAGTATAAAAAATAAATGCCTGATGCTTTTTATATGCTTTAGATGGATTTTTTTTTTTTTAAATGCACAAGTTCAAGAACATTTTGTGGAAAGTGGGAACAATTAGTTTAAGAACATTCCTGTGTTCAAATATGCAATCTAAAATATCTCACATCGGGTACAAAATAATCATTAAGTGCCAATTTATATTAGTTACCACTAAGAAGAAGTACAAAATAAACTTCGGTCTGCAATGACTGTCTACTTTGTTGTAGGCAGACGATATACATCATTAAGCCCCACTGCATCCTCACATACAGAAGATTTGGAAATAAAAGTATTTAATAAAAATGTATTAGACTAATACTATACTAATACAGTGAATTCCATAAAACTAAATCAAAAGTACCATTCTAAAATATAAGGAAATGAGTGATATCTCCCTTGGTTATGATTTTTTTTTTTTGAAGGATGAGATTATTTGGGAGAGAAACGAAGTTGTCTACTCTTAAATGGAAGGTTGCCCATGTGGCAGTGATAGAAGCCTCATATACTCTTTCTCACAAATTCTATGCAGGGGAAAGGCTGCTTTATGCCAATACTGTTCAGAAACAAACCGATAGAAGCATACTTGATAACAAAAAAATGCATGCATGAGTTCCCAAATAAACGAACATATGACAGGCAAAGGTATGGAGAATACTGAAGGGAAGATAAAGTCTGTTCCCGTCTACTACTTGTTTATGTTCATCCATTTAGGAAATACTTGGGAAACTTCTACCATGTGCCAGCTACTCTTCTAGGCACCAGGGATGCCTCAGAGGACAAAACGTATGAAGTCCTCACTCTCCTGGGACTTCAACTTGTCAGTCTGTATGTACTCTCTGCTAGCATGAGGTTACTACCAAAATAATTGCCATTATGCAAATATTGACAATACTAGAAAAGAAACATGCCACTCAATGTAACTATACTCAGTTTCTGAGTGGGGTACTATACAGGGTATGAAACTGAGGAGTATATATGCATCATATGCATTTCAACCTGGAGGATAACAGGAAGATAATGATAAAAACGGAATAGCAGTACTAAGTACTCCTAAGGATACCCTGAAAAGGGGACACAGAAAGGAAAGAAAGAAAGAAAGAAAGATAGGTAAAAAAACAAAGCCATCATGTTGGAGTCTACTGACAGGAGATAATTTATTTGTTTGACCATAAGAAGAATTTTCTGAGTTACTGTGAATAATCAAATGTGTAAAGGGAAAATGGGAAACCCATTCTATCCCATATTCTAAAATAGAGTGAAATAGACTTTCTGCTCAAAAATCATGATTAACATGCATCTTCTAAAACTACTAAATATGGGCACATATTATTGATCAGTTCTCCTAATTTCTGGCCTAATGAAATCGATCCTCTGTAGTAACTGAGAGGTCAGGGAAGTATCATCATGAAGTTGGGATTCATGTCCATTTTAAAGAATCCCACAAACCTCAAATGAATCTATATTATGTCCTATATAGTGAGGGATAAAGGTAACTTACAGTTTACTGACATTTAAGATATTAAGGATATATTTTTTTAAAACGTTTCCACTAAAATTTTTCTTTAAAAGTGAACATCACCAATTAAGTCAACAGATTTTAAAATGCTCTTAGCAGGTGGTTATCAACTAGAACACATGCAGTAGCTTTTCCAGTTGTTTAGATTAACCTAACAAAAATTAGGAGCATCACTAACTTTCCAAGGACATAAAAACAACAGGATTATTGTTATGTGTTCAGGGAGAAGCCTGAGTGGTCAGCAGAGACAAGATCCTTCCTTTACAGTTTCTATACCATCTGTAGAATCATTTATATTTGTGAAGACTTGACTGTAAATGTGCTTTAAATGAATTTAACTACCTCAGAGGTGTAACAAAACAAATCAGGACATCTAGAGGGAGATTATCACTGTATTTGCAATATTTATCTATATACTGTGTGTGTGTGTGTACACCACCGTGTATATATACTGAAATGTCTCTGGCAGTTAGACAACACTACGGAAGGGCTACCGTGCTATGTAACAAAAAGCATGAAGCCACACAGTAACAAACATTTTTCCTTGTTTGTGCAGCTTAAGCCACACGTTCGTTAACATTAAATATTATTTTGTGAGTTTTACAAGAGAATAAAAATCTCAAAGAATCCCCAACATATCTGAAGAGTTTCCAACAAATCAACAAAAATATACCAAAAAAGCCCCCCATGTTCTTATACCTACAATATTAGTCATGGAATACTAATAAATATTGGTAAATCCAAGTTAAAATTATACACAGCACATATTTTACTAAATTGCATAATTCAAGTGAAATGAGATATGAATTAAATAACAAAAACACAATTTCTTAGAAGTCTGACAGTTCAGAAAGTTAACTGTTGACTTCAGCTGTTTATTTGTTTTTCTTATGTTCCTGTACATTTTTTACTAAAAGTAAAAAACATTTTTACTTGCCATTTTCAAAACACAAACGCCAGTTAAGTCATTACCCCTCCCCCCAAAAAAACCCCTAACAGTGTACATTAAACCAGTCTTTATACACAACTACAAATTCATGCTAACACCATAAGGATATACTGATGAAACATATAAAAGAGTGACATTTTTTACTGCACATAACTTTTCAGACGGAGGTAAAAAATCACATTCCTTAAACTGTTTCAAAAAGAAAGGCCAAAACATACATTATTTCAAAATTTACAACCTATACTTTTTACCAGAATTGCAGGCATTCTCCAAACTGGCTAACCTGTTTTTATTTGCCATAATACTACCCCTTGAAAAAGAAAGAACACACAATATTCATCTAAAAACAAATGTTTAAAAGACATGGAAGTATTTAGTGCTAAGCTGGAATATAAAATTTAAGTCTTTGAAAAGTCAATTATTTAAAAAGCACAGTGAAAACATTATCTGTGAACTAAAGGTTTTAGGTTTACTGAAAAAATATCTCATTTCAGTTGGGTGATCCAATTTAGACTTTTCACTCACAAAATATGGGGAAGAATTCAAAAATTATAATAACTATTTCTCAGTTTAAGAATACATATCAGTTGGGAGGGAAAACTAACTTAGTGTATTGTCATTGATATTAATTTAGCAGAAGATCTATATAAAACAGATGTAAGTCACAGCTCTATTTACTTTTTCCCATATATTCAGAAATTATGGCAACAAAATAATTTTTAATCAGAATTTCCATCAGTTCCCCCAAATCTGAAATTTGAAAGTGTTCATAGTTTCACAAAACTGTCCTTAATCTTCTCAGACTTACCAGTGTTACAGTGATGGCTGCATCTGGTAACAGGTAAAAGCATCAAGAAATAATAACAGTGATCCTATTTAATCACAATTAGTATCAATTTATGGCTTATCTAGAGTCTCCCTTCTTCTCTTGGCCCAGTTTCATTTTTCTGTGGGTCTCAGGACCTGAGCCCATCTAGGTCACTGTTTCCTGCCCACCTTAAATAGTCTTACTGGTAAAGAAATCATCTTCAGACAGTTTACCACTCGGTTTGGTATTAATCACCTTTTTCCACTTACAGAATACTACTGGGCATATAAGCAGACACGACCATCTGCCTGCTTCGGACACAGAGATGCGGGTCACAAGCATTTGCTTCACAGACAATCAATAATATCAAACCAGAAAACTTTAAATATTGAAAATCCCCATTAATTAACTCTCACAAGTAAATGGCAGCTTGGTATGAACTGGAAATGTTACATCTGTACCAAAACAGCACAAAAACCTAGTAAAGCAGTATATCAGGGGCTCCACTTGGGGTTTTTGTTTGTTTGTTTGTTTTAGATATTCCGCTGTACAAAATAGCCATGAAGGGATACAGAGATCATAGGGCGCTGAGAGAGAAAGGTTAAGAAGCAAAATAAACAAGTCAATAAATAAAACAAGCATTTAGAAGCAAGCAACACATGCAGAACAAGCAAGAGATTAGTTTACATGAAGAAGAGGCAACTTACATGGCTGTTGAGGAGAGAGCTTCTGTGAGTGGACAGACCGTCAGACTTTTGCAGCGTCTCAATCGCCATTTCAATCTGATAATAGATGTCATTAAAAAAAGGGCTCAAGACAAGATAGTAATAAAAGGCTCACCAGAGAATTTTTGATAGATTCTCTAAAGTTCAATTTCTTCTTCAATGGTGGCTAATGAACAGCTCTTACCTAAATGTGTCTCTCCCCCACCTGCCCGCCCCACCCCCAGATAATAAAAAAAAAAAATAGGCACGCTAATGATAAGCCCGATCGCAAAAAGTACACCTCTTTTTTTTTTCCTTTCTTTTTTTCTGGAACATTCTGAAATGATGATCAGAATGGAGGCCTGAAGAGCAGGAACTCCAGTGGTTTCTTTCTAGTTATGAGAAAACATTCTTGACTTTCAGAGTTCAAGATGTGGGCTAGTAACCGCTCTCTTTCTAAACAGTCTTTCACAGAGTATTTAATATTTGCTCTATTTTGTCATGGAAGAAAAATTACCCTGCAGATTCTGTGTTTAACATGCATTAGTATTTTAATGCAAATGTACAAAGACCCTTTCATTAGTATTCAAAAGCTACTAACTCTATCCATTCCTCTCTTAACCCTGTATTAAAACTTGGAAATGGAGGGTCATTAGTATGAACAAACACTACGATGTAATCATGGCCCCTGTGTTATATTTTAGGAAGTGGTGGTGAGGCAGAGCTATTAGAAATGACAGCAGAAATGGAACATAAAAGAGAAAATAATTCAGAGTCAACAAAGAAAAGGACAACCACAGAAACAGTTTTATACCATGTAATCTCAGCATACCATGAGCAATCATAGCACCTGAACTAAGGAGCAGGTGCCTAAAATACACAGGATGCACTCTTGATAACCTCACAGCAAAAGATGTCTATCTCTCACTCCCAGTGCTAGGGCACGTACTGTCAAATCAGGTTCTGAACACACTCTATTTGGTTACTTGGCTATGTTAACAACATTAACTGAAGTTAAATTTAAAAATCACATTATGTAAGAGAGAAAACTGATTTCGTTACTTTTATTTCTACTGTGTGATCAAATCAGCACATCAGTAGAAGCACCTATAAAGAACACATAGGTGTTTTCAAATGTAGTTGACTTACTTCTAGTTTACAGAGGTTACGGAAATTAACGATGCCTTGAAATTCTCACGTACCGTGTCCCCCCACCAACACAAAAATGATGGTTGGCAATGTCCACAGCGAAGTTTTCTCCCCCATCAACGTCCCAATTGCTTCCTGGTGGAACTTTACCCACAGAATGTCCAGTCTCAATTACATCAGCATTAGATCCAATTTTCTTCTAAGCAACTTGGGAACTTAATAGCTTTAATTCTATTTTATGTTATTTCCACAAGTTACTGGTTCTGCCTCCCTTGCTTGAGTTAATAAGATATAAAACTGACAAAAATGTTAGACTAGAAATTATAGAAAAACATATTCTTAAAATAGAGATTATAATAATTCATAAGACTACGTAATATGATTTGTTTCACTGTTAGTGTCTTTTAGATCACAAAATTAAGTAACCTGGCTTCTAAAACACTCCTTGCTGGGTGGAATGGTCACGTAGTAGATTTTCAGTTGAAAACCAACTGAAGAAGGTGATATTGTACCAGTGAAAAAAAGACACATTACAAAAGAGCAACGTGAATGTACAGAGTAATGAGTAAGCAAGCATTTTACTAAAATGTTGAACAGCAGAACTACAAAGGACCTCGATACTCATCTCTTAAAAGGGCCTCCTAAGTGTTCTTGTTTGCAAAGAGAACACATATACCCAAAAAGAGAGCTGGAAAGCCTCACCCTCACGTGACTTTAGATCACTTCTGTGAAGAATTCGCTCAGGGGACACCTGGGTGGCTTAGGCTCAGGCTCTGCCTTCGGCTCAGGTCATGGTCCTAGGGTCCTGTAATCGAGTCCCGCATCGGGCTCTCTGCTCAGCAGGGAGCCTGCTTCCCCCCCACCCCCCGCCGCCTGCCTCTCTGCCTACTTGTGATCTCTGTCTGTCAAACAAATAAATAAAATCTTTAAAAAAAAAAAAAGAATTCGCTCAAAAGTCTAATTTGCTACAATGCCTACATTTTCTTTCTAGTTTGAGTGTCGAAAGTTCGAGGTTCGATTTCAGTCTACTAGATAAAAATACAATGATCTGCATTGCCTGATTTTCCACCTTGAGTTGAAAGGTGAAAATGATCAGAGGTGTCACTGCAGTAGTGATGATGGCAAAATCTAGGTCTGTGTGGGTTTATTAACCAGCAATTTTAATTTCTTTATGACTAAAAGAATTCGTGGTTACTGTTTTGGGTCATTACAAAGTGGACATGGTAGACAAACATTTTCCATTTCTTCCTTAAACCAGTGAGGCTTTAGACGATGATGATACAGGAGGTTATTTTTTGAAAAGTCAATGCTCTGAACTAAGGTTCAGTGCCCAGTTATAGCTCTTACTGAATTATCATCCTGAAACTGAGTCACCAGGCGTGTACATGTCCTCTCTGCAATTACCTATTGCTAGGATACGTGGTGCTTGGGAGTTTAGGCTGGTTCAGGTGACCCTGGACTATTGCCTCATAATCAGATAAGAAGCTACGGCAACTCTTCTGAGATCAGGTGGTGGGATGCTCCATCCGACATGAGACATCTGGCCTGGAGAGACAAGCTTTCAGGGCACTAAGTGGGATTACTGGGGCGAGTGACGTCAAGAAACTCCCTGTATGACAGAGCAGGTAAGAAACCGCCATCCATTCCCGACAATCCGGGCACAAGACTTCCTAGATAAATCAGTTTTCTGGAAGAGAAAAGAAGATCCTCATCACTATGCTAGGGATGATTTTAAAACCCTCCACAATCACCAGCTTCATGCGGGGATCCGGGGAGAAGGGGACTTGACTCTGGGAGTGGTTCTCCGCCCAAGACAGGAAACTTTGCTTCCATCCTCCTGCAGACGTATTTTCAGCAATGGAAGAAGAGGGTTTTGCCCTGTGTTTAGACAGGCTGCTGCAATCTTGGAAGAGTGGCAGGCCTCGGGGGCAGAAAAGCGAGAGAGACAAATGAGACGTTCTCCAGCTCTGGGAATCACGGGGTCTCCAAGCCTCAGAGGCAGCCCCGACGGAATGCCTGGCCAGGTCCGAAGAGTCAGCACGCAGGTAATGAGAACTTGCTACACTCACAGGCCAGATTTCTTTCCAACCACATGGTAGCAGAAGGATGCAAAGACCTCGTTGCAGTGTGTCATATGACAAACGACTGCGGAGAATCGTGTGAAAAATGGGGACTGTGTGGAGCACCTTGCTGAGAGGGTCACTGGCCATGAAGACAGTTCAGAAGAATCAGACTTCGTCAGAGAGCAGGCACCCCTGGGAGTCTGGCTGTTACCGAAGCTTCATTTGGGTAAAGACAGAGGAAAAGGGCTATATTTTAAAAAAATGTTTGGGACTGTGTCACCAGCGAATTAGTCACTGGAGGATTAAAATGAATAGAGGTGTAACACTTGGCTTCCCCAACCAAATGCTGAGTTCTCAAGAGACTGAAAATCAGGGAATGGTGTATATGGGTTTCCTTCACTTGGGCAAAAGACACCCCGTACTAAGTCTGGAGGGCTAATCAGAGACTATGCCAACGACTCTGCTTCTGGTACAGGAAGTGGCAATGATCACAACTGTGATAAAAATTTGACCACATGTCAATAAGCAAATCTTAGGTCTTGTGTGGCAGAGTGTGTGTGTGTGTGTGTGTGTGTGTGTTGTGCGCAGGGGTGTATGGAAGACTATTATTCTGAGAGCATAGAGCAAATACAGCAGATTGCACTAGTGACAAAAGTCTTTCCTGATTTCTCAAAAGTTAGGATTAGAAATTCAGAAGAGGCTGGGGAGCTGCTGTATTTCATATGTAAGAGAAAAAACAATACGTACTCAGTGGAGCTCCTACAAAAAGAGAGCAAACCCTCTAAGAAGGCCTGGAAGGGGACAGGGTACCTATGATCTGATGGGGGACAGATACCCAGGATGATGAACATATGGCCTCAAACCCAGGCTGCAAACTCTTTTCCAGTCACTACAATGCTAGTGCGTTGTGGGAACCAAGGACAGGTAGAGGGTCTCCAACCACCCAGGGTTACCCTGGGTGTATCTAACCAAGAATCAGTGTCCCGAAAAGGACTTCAACTTCAGAGGGAAGTCCCACCGAAGCCCTTAAGAAAAGAGCATGGGAAGAGAAGAAGAGAACTCAGATGGTGTCTGGATGTCCAGCAAATACAATTGTGACCTCTTCTCCCAACCTCAAAGAAGGGATCGATATTATACATCTTCTAAGGCAGCAAATACTTTTAAAGACAAAAATGAAATATGAAAAAAACCATTTTCCCCATTATTTATAATTTCCTATTATTATCTGCAATTGGCATCTGTAGTTTCTTTCCCATAACATTATGGATGGCCCTTTTATTATTAGAGGATGGCCCCTCGTGTTGCAGACTTGCTCCCAGGCTGAGGCGCTCTGCTGGGGGATAGGGAGGTTTACAGGACGTCGGGATCTGGGACGACAGAAGTCAGGGTTGCCCTCACCTGCGCACAGAACGGGCAGAGTGGGGAGAACAGGGAAGGACAACGAGGCTTTGAGGGACTGAGCTCTGGACAGTATGATGAGAAAGCCTCAGCTTTTTCTCCGACAGAATCCTCATAAGAGCTCTACCGCGGCCAGATACTGCAGGTACAAGTACTCAAGGCGGGCTGGAGCACAGGGTTCATTCAGGGGCAGCAGGTAATGTCAAAAAGGTAAACTGCAGTTGGAAATGAGGGAGACTTGAAGGGTGAAGGGTGACAAGTCTTTTGCACAAGTTACATGTGGTAAAAAAGAGGCTCCCCTGGACATGTGATTTATACATCCATTTATGTAGGCCTGTACATGACTCAAATAGGGTATCACGTTGTGGACAATTAGGGCTCTCTCTTAATGTAAATATCAACCAGTCATTCCATTATGTGCTAATAAGGCAGAAGGAAAAAGAATAATTGTATCACCTTATTCATTGTTTTTATAGGTCAAGGCACATTCTCTTGACTCTGAAATGGCTTTTTAATCTATTTTAAAGAATAAAGGTCAAGATTGATATATTCAACTACCACTATAATTAAAACTGGTCTCTGGGTAGAAACTATTTCCTTTCTAGAACTGTTAAAGTGATTTAAAAACTGAAGTAATACTATAATACTTTATGGTTTATAAAGCCTTTTTTCCATTAATTCTCTTGCGATCTTCACAACAACTTTGAGAAGTGGGGAAGGCAAGCAATATTATCTCCTTTCCACAGATTAGAAAACTGAGGTTCTCTGGGATTGAGGGATTTTTTGAGACTGCACAGGTATTAAATAAGAGACTAGAATACAAGACTTATCCCTCAAAGTTCAATATCATTTCCATTTTATGCAAATACAACATAAATATCAATCATGGAATATTTGAAATCAAAATATCAAATATATCAAATAAAACTTCTGGGGAGTGGCTGGCAAAATTATCAATTTCTAAATTGTTTACAAGGAAATTACTTTCTAATGGGAAAGTGTTTAAATATGATTGACAAATATTACTTGAAAATGATTTCAAAGTGATCTAGTTAAAGGCAACCTAAGTTTCTAAATGGGTAGTCACATTTTAATCAACACAAAAAGTTATCTTTAATGTATAATAATTCCTTTTTATTTCCATACAGGTTACTGTATTAATCTCACCAATTAACACAGTTTGTTTTTGTTTTTTTCCTTTTCTTTAGAGAAACCCAATCAAGAGAATACACTTGAGACTGGAAATTTTCTTTGGGGTAATTACTCCCCTGAACTCTTAAGACTTCACATTTTGTTTGCATCTGAGGTCAAGTCAGAAATGTTTCTACTTGGTGGCTTTGGTTCAGAAAAGCTAACTGTGTTGACCAACATGAACACGTAGTCACCACATTTATCTGATAGAAATGACAGTCTCCTGTTGTATGTGGGGGGGAATGGGCGGGGCGGGTCAGAGGGGCTTCCTACAGGAAGCCCTCCAACCAGGAACATCAGAGGAAAGAATGATGAAATCTTAATCTTCCATGCCTAGGCATTTAGAGCAAAGAAGTTTCAGGTCTTGCAAATGCCTAACTATATAAAATCTTCTCCATTCACATAATTTTATGACATCTAGAGAAAAAATTTAAATTGTTTCGCTTTCAACATGAAGTTTTGGCAGTTTTGTACCACCTGAAGCTATTCTGAAATATTTATGAGGAAAAAAAAAATTGGGGTAAAAAAAAACCTTGCATAAATTGAATGTGTTCTGAGAATATTTGACTTAAGTTGGTGGATTGAAACCAAGACTGCTGGTTTGGTTCCTCTGATCACTCTGTACAGCCCACATCCCTCCGCCCTCACTGGGACCCAAAAGACCAGCATTATCAATGTGTGACAATGAAACTGTTTTCGAGACATCGATTCCCTAAGTACTCAGGGCTAGAATTACCCTTCGGGAACCCGCTGGGTTAGAATTAAGTGATAGGCTTTAAAGCCAAGTTTACATTTTCCAATATATAAGATTTCAAATCTGCCTTTTGCAGATTATTCTGAGTACTAAAGCACATGTTCACTTGGTATTTCATCTGCATAATCACTAAAACAGAGGATTCCTCCAAGCGTGGTGGTCCTGGATCAGTATGATAGGAGTCACCAGGGCACTTGTAAGAAATGCAAATCGGAGGGGAGACAAAACGTGAGAGACTGTGCACTCTGAGAAACAAACTGCGGTTTTGGACGGGAGGGGGGTGGGAGGTTGGGTGAGCCTGCTGGTGGGTATTAAGGAGGGCACGGATTGCATGGAGCACTGGGTGTGGTGCATAAGTGATGAATTTTGGAACACTGAAAAAGAATTAAATTAAGAAAATAAAACGCACGTATGAACTCTCATAATTTAATAATAATAATAATACATCCACTAAAAGTAGAAAAAAAAAAAAAGAAATGCAAGTCTTGGACCCCTTCCCACACTGAATCAATAGCCCCGGGGGTGGGGGAGTGGGGGAGGGCTCCGTGCAGGGATGTATTTAATCAATGCCCCTAGAGAGAAGGCACACTAAGTTGGAGAAACATGGCAGTAAAAGAGTGTCAACATTTTTCTTCTTTGTCAGGGTCAGACCGCACTTATTATTTTAGGGAGAGTAAGCAGGGAGAGAATGGGCATTCATTCCTATAATGGTGCTCGGGAACTCTACTTAAAGAGCAATTTTGAAGTCTAAGTATTATTTGGATTTTTGCTTCTCTTTCACTCTCTTCCCACCCAATCCAATCCTACCTTGAGGCAGTTTTGCAATTTATATGAGCAACATATAATCCAAAGATAAAATTTTGGTGAATCTAAAATTAATCAATGTATAACACATTAACATTTGTGATTTTAAAAAATAATGTGGTAAGAGAGAAAAGTGAAAGTAACCGCTTTAAAGAAGTCTGGAGGCTATTTGTGGATTTCCATTTTTGCCTTCGAGGATTAGGCAGCTCTCTGGTATGCCAGAACTGGCTCTGGTACCCATATGGTAAACCTTTTATACTCCCAGAAGCACGTGCCTGGTCCACACTGCTGGCTCCATAAATGTCTGAGTGAATGATTAAAGAAACTAATCCAGACTCCAAGTACATGAACACAAACACAAAACATTCACTTCCGCTCCAAACCACTGAATAAGAGTGGATCCAAAGATCTTTACTGAATTTAATGCCAGTTTCTGTTCTCTGAACTTCCCACAGTCTAATAAAGGAGGACTTCTTCCAGGAACATAACTTCACCTGAATTGTGATATCTCATCAGCAGTCTTTACACTGGGCTCGTAAAGGAAGGGCTGTGTCAGCTGTAGGCATTCGGGAAACATGACCAGATACATACACTGTATAATCATCAAGGGCTTGCTTGAGATTTTTGCAAATAGTAAATCACTTTTTTCAAATAGATAATGTATTCACATGTCTCCATGTTTTTTTTGTTCCTTCATGCATTCTTCTGGAG
The DNA here is from genome assembly GCF_009829155.1 of Mustela erminea. Taxonomy (NCBI): domain Eukaryota; kingdom Metazoa; phylum Chordata; class Mammalia; order Carnivora; family Mustelidae; genus Mustela; species Mustela erminea. The sequence continues at coordinate 86,463,422 of NC_045625.1, forward strand.
ATATCTTTGTGCTTATATAAGCATATGCAAATGTATGTTTCTATTTAAGCATGCACACATTACCTCTTGCCTTTTCCCTTAACAATATGGATGGAGATCTTTCCATCTCTCTAGGTCTCGATCTATGTGTGTCTCCTCTACGTCCACTTGCGTCTGCACACATCCTGCCTCCTTCTTGACCGGCTGTATAAAATCCCACTGAATGAACAAACGCACCAAAATTTATTTAACTATTTCCCTGCTGATGGACAATTAGCCTTTCCCCAATTCTATGATAAAGAACTATCCCATGAATATGGTTGTTCATGTTCACGCAGCATTTCACATATGCAAGCGTACTGTCAGTGGGGTAAATTACTAGAAGTACACTCTTGGGGTCAAAGGATAGATGTATTTTCCATTTTCATAAAATTTTCCATAGCACTCTCTACTCCTGTCTGTGCCATAGTTAGACTCCTCTCAACAGCAAGACAGAGGGCTGGTCTCTTGCGCCCCTGGCAAGGCTGACTGACTTTTCCAGCTTCACCTGTGTGAGAGATGGACAACCGTCGCTCTTTGTGCTTTACTGTTCATTTCCTTTTCAGCGGGGTGCTCATTCATATACTTGCGGCATTTTTTGGTCTTTTTCATTTTCCTCATGGATTTATAACAGTGGTCTATACATTAAACCCATTAGTTCTTCAGATACAATGTCTCAAAACTTAATGCCAGGTTGTTTCATTGTTGCCTTTATTTCCTGTGGTTTTTGTCACGGGAACACTTCCCCTTTATGGAGTTGCTTTTTTAAGAGATATTCTTTGTAGCTTCTGGATTTTACATCATACTTCACCACTATCAAAGGATAATGATAGAATGTGTTTTTTCCAACCAAGTAAAATTAATCTTTGTATAAGGAGTTAATGGATGGAACCCATCTACTTTTCTTTCCTAAACAGTAATCCAGTTGTGCCAAACATCATTTATTGACATATCGACGATGTCTCCACCGATAGGCAATACTACCTTTATCATGCGCGATATTCTACACTCACTCAGCCTGTTTAGGGTCTCTAGTCCACGACTGGTCTACACGGATCTATTCACGTGCCAACAATCCTGTTTGAATTACTCTAATTTTACAATATGTTTGGATCAAATTGTAAGGCTGTTAACACCCTACTCTACTCTCCATTATTTCTCTTTTGACAAAATTTCCTTCACTGTTCTTGCATGTTTATTTATATAAACAGCCTTTCTTGTAAAAAGAAGAAAATCTATTGGTATTTGGATTGGGTTCATACTGAAATATTAAAGCTATTTTAGGAAGATTCAAAATGTGTGATACTGAAACTTCTTTTTCACTCACGCAAACGTCTCTTCAGGCTTTAGGAATTTTAAAGTTCTATTTAGCAGCTGGACCTCGTACATATATTGTTAGTTTACTACATGGTGTGGTTTAAATTGATAATAAATGAGACCGTGGCTTCCATAATATTTTCTAACTACTGTCATTTGCATCTAGAAAAGCTACTGATTTCATTAAACATTAATTTTACTAAATTCTCTTACTAGTTGTTATGGTTTTTCATCTGCTGCTCATGGTTCTTATCAGGTATACAATTTTAACTGCAATGCTGAGCTCTTTATCTCCGTTCTATTTTCCCGTTCTCTTTTTCTTATCTAACTACATCTTTCTTGTAATTTTGAAAGCATGATTAAAAACCCGACATCTTCCTTTCCTATAAGGCAGATGGGAAGGAAAGGTACTAAAACTTTTAAGTAGTAAATTTAAAGTAAATGTGTAAAATTATTTCTAACATTCTACAGGTAGATTACAAAAGTCCTAGCCAGTGAAATTTATGGGCTCCAATAGCTATTATCAAACACAATAGCGAAGTTTTGAAAGAATCCAGATAATCTTGGGGCTAGTAAACACAACTGTAGTTATGCATGCTGAGGAGACAGTAATCAAATCACATACTTTTAGAGGATGAACTGATAAACAGGGGAACATGGAGAGATTTTCTCTCATTGAAAATTGGTAATCGGTCAGAGGCTTTGTGTTGTATTTTCCCTCATTAAATGAAAAAACATGAGCCAGCGGAACAGTCAGTATTAAAATCTTATGGGCCTAACTACCCTATGATGCAGTAATCGCAATACTGGGTGTTTACCCCAAATATACAATACAACGACAAAAAAAAAAACAAAAAAAAACACTAATTCAAAGGGATACATGCACCCCTGTCTACTGCAGCATTATTTATAAGAGCCCAGATAATGGAAACAGCCCCAGTGTCCTCTGATAGATGAATGGATTAAAAAGATGTGGTATACATAAGCAATGGGATATTACTCAGCCACAAAAAAGAATGAAATCTTGCCATTTGCGACAACATGGATGGAGCTAGAGAGGTTAATACTAAGCAAAATAAGTCAGACAGAAAGGTACATACTGTTCGATTCCACTCATATGTGGAATTTAAGAAACAAACCAAAGAGCGAAGAGGAAAAAGAGAGAGAAACAAACCAAGAAATGGACTCAACTATAGAGTGCAAACTGACAGTGACCAGAGGGGAGTTCGGTAGGGAGCTGGGAAACAGCGGATGGGTTTGAAGCACGTGCTGTGATGAGCGCATGGTGATGTCTGGACTCGGTGAATCACAATATTGAACACTTGAAACTAATATAACACTGTAGGCCAACCATACTGGAATTAATATAAAAATGAAATAAAAAATTGTATGGTCTTCACAATGACTCCTGTATTTTATTTTATTTATTTAAGATTTTATTTATTTGACAGATCACAAGGAGGCAGAGAGGCAGGCAGAGAGAGAGAGGAGGAAGCAGGCTCCCCTCTGAGCAGACAGTCCGATGCGGGGCTGGATCCCATGACCCTGGGATCATGACCTGAGCAGAAGGCAGAGGCTTTAACCCACTGAGCCACCCAGGTGCCCCCAATGACTCCTGTATTTTAATTTGTCACCAAGCCATTTCGTATTTTAGCTGGAATTACCTGGTCTCCAGTAGTGAAACATGAGTAATTTTTTTTCCTCCCTCAAAATCTAGAGTAGTTTCAAACTAGTAAATTAATTGGAAACGTGACTTATAAATACAAGGATAAAGCAAAAGTTATACAAGAGATCACCTGGAACATTGCTTATTTCCATATTCATTAAGCAGAATTTACCAACATGAAACCTGCCTAATCTAGACGTCGCAGGAAATAGAATATAGCCCTTTCTGGCATGTTTACAACACCCTGTGTTCTGAAACCCTATTTCACTAGGAAACGGCTAAAAATTAGAATAACTCATTACACTTGGCTTTAGAAATTCAGGACAACCCGTCAGCTATGCTCAGGAGAGGCTGAAGGCCTCTGTCATTGTTTGTCTTAACCTTCCAGTTTATCAGAATTTCTAGGAGTGGAATGTCTTACAGCCTTAACCGCAAAATTACGGCTTCTAGATCTTATCCGCTTCAAGGCTGGAGCAGAGTGGAACTGAGCAACGGCGGAATGGAGCAGAGATAAAGCGATGGAGACCACCAGTCACTCAAAGTCCCATCGTATTAAGTGCTTGGAAAATGAGGTCCCAGAACCTTCACTCAGTTTAGGATTCAGTACAGGAAACAGAAGATTCCGTGGGACTCTCTCTGAGGAGATTCATGTGAGGGCCCCAGCTGGCCTAGAGAAAACAGGGCACGGGAAAACAGAAAATGCTAGGATCGTAATGGACATACGTGTTTCTGCCAAAATAAGAGGAGAAGTGTTTTGTTTTTGTTTTTATTCTTCTCACTGAGACTGACTGGAAGACTAAGAAAATTATTTGGAATGATTATTTCTGTAATATATGAACTACATAAAACTGATGTATGCATAATTTATGCACACTTTTAAATTAAAAGATTTTCTTCCAAGCATATTTTTACGTATGATAATTAAACAGATATTTTCATCTCAGGTGACTATTTTGCTTTTCTACCTCTATATAGCCATAACCCAGAATCCAACACTATTTTTTTCCCACTTTGGTATGAGAGATGGGCAGTCTGCCACCTTCTGTAACAGTCATTTCCCACAAATATAAGAAAGGCCTTCCAGGGCCGATGTGAAAAAGAATCTCTGAGATACACTGTTAGGTGAAAAACAAGCAAGATGTAGTATTTTTAAATTACTATTTGTATTTTTAAAAAACATAATGACCAGTAGAGAGACAGAGAAAGAGACAGGGAGAGACATTCTGCTCTTCTATTCACAGAATATCTCTAGCATGACTCAAAAACCTGGACGCAAGCCTGAGAACAGTGTCAGGAGGACAGGCATCACGCACACTCCTAGATCTTTCCACTCGTATTACTTAAGAATACGTAACTAATGCACATACACAAATTATAAAAACAGAATAAATGGCCGCTGGGACCATCCCAGTAAAGGAATAAGAAGGGCAAAAGCATTTTCCGGAGGGACTAACCACCTTCATTCACCTGTTTGCTTTTTTTCTTAAGTAATCTCTACACCCAACGTGGGGCTCGAACTTACAACCCTGAGATCAAGAGTATGTGCTCTACTGACAGACACAGCCAGGCTCCCCATCCATTCATCTTTTCAGAAAAAAAGAAAAGATGAATGGGTGAATTCACTTTACACTGAATCCATAAACATGTAACCCAAGAATAAAGAAATAAAAGCATCTCTAACTTTTAAAAAAAGCTTAAGTTTCTGTAATTACACAAGAAAGGCCAGACTTTGACTTATATAGCAGGAGACGGACATTCAAATTCCCTCCCAGGCAACTGAAAGAAATGACGGTGTTTTACATTAATCAAAAGAGGGAGAGATATAAACAATATTAGTTTCAACACATTTTCCTTGTGTCTCTTGGTGGGATCTACTTTTAGCAAGAGCCATTTAACATATATAATTACTAAATATATACTAAATATATATATAGAAAGGTATAAAAATTAGCTTTCATATCACAGTCTAAAAAATGATTAATGTAATCTTATTTAGTTAACAAGAAGAAAAAAAAAACCTCCATAAATAACCATCTAATTATAAGAACACAAATGTTACTTTATGGAGAAGTAAGTAAATAAAGCTTCTTAAATGGCTAATTATTATAAAGTCTGGTATAAAATAAACTATGTTGCGATGAGCACAAAAATACCACTAACTACAATCACAAGGTTTTGATTCTCAAATGCAAATTGGGTTCAAGTTCCAAAATTCTGCAAATGATGTGGTTCCACAGAACGATAATGAAGAAAAATAAGAGATGTTTTTAAAAAAATATTTATTTATTTATTTCGGAGTGGGGAGCAGAGGAAGAAGCAGGCTCCCCACTGAGCAAGGAGCCCGAGGTGGGGCTCGATTCCAGGACCTTGAGAAACTGACCCAAACCAAAGGCAGACACTTAACCACCAAGCTACCCAGGTGCTCCAGGAAAGTAAGAGTTTTAAATGAATGAAGACACACAAGGAAACATCATGGTGATGCAATCAGGAGAAATATCAAAGTATGATGAGCTCAGAGTTGTGACTGAAGCTAACTCCTCCGCATTAATATCCACATGCCACTGAAATATTAACAATAAACAGATCCCTAGCATTATTAATTTAATAAAACATAAAACATTTATTCAAGTAGTAACTTAGCTGAACTCATGTCCAGCGATGTTCCACTAAAAATATTACTCTTTTTGAAAATTATTAATACTACCAGCAGGAAATGTCTATTACTGTATGTGTATACCTATTTATATAATTAAAAACATATATGTATATATGTGTGTATGTGCATATGAATTATACACACAACTCCAATAATCAAATAACAAAATACAGTAAAAGGAAAAATAGTATCTTGACCAAATCTGAATATTAGTAGTTTATGTTATAATATATAGTCATAAAATAAAATTGTATATATTGCCATCATAATCTTTCAGAAAATTCTGGTATTTCTATGTAACTTGAAATCTGAAAACTTTTATAGTGCAAAGATCAAATACTAAAACACGTAATGTAAATGTTTTGTCACTTAAAGTTATAGAACTGAAGGGAATCATTTGCTCAAATGCAAATTTTCCATTAATCACTCAGAGATCTTTCTAGTATAAGAAAAATGGTTATATACTAAATATTAGATAGGTAAGAAAATATTTCAAGCACTGTTTATTCTTCTTAGCAATGGCTTCAATTTGAAATGATCATTTTGTTTCTGTTGGCGTATCTTGGGAACTGGGTTTGCACATTGAAATAAACTTTTCTTTGAGCCAGAAGTTATTCCTACTAAATTTAGATAGAAGGATTTCTGTAGAGACTCAAGTCAAGTTCAAGAGAGAGTCAAGGCAATTCTTCTGAGAACCACGGCAAGAAACCTTGCTACCCATGAACTGAGTAAAGTTCTCGTGTTCCCAAGAACTCAAAACTTAATCTGTTTCACATGAACTGAATTAGCTGACTGTACATTCTACTTCTTATGACCTCTTAAGCAATAACCCCAATAGACTATTTCCCAAGCAGGAATTCTGGCCACGGTACAGACTACTGCTACCCGTTCAGTTGTGTTAAGCGTGCCATAGGACACAGGCTGAGCACTAAAGAACACGGAGGGAGATGAACGTTAACGGCACAGCCTGGCTCAATGTTTGAAGGGAACAGCGCGAGTTTTGACCAACAAGTGGCTCAAGATTGTGCTCATATGGGTTCTTCAGAGAATGAAAACGATACATGCAAATAAGCAAATTCCCTTTAATGACATGGTACTGCCAAAATAACCGTTGAGTTCTAGGAGTCTGAACAACCAGGAGCTACAAATTTTCGAACATTTGGTAAAAGGAGCATGGTAGGAAATTGTAAATAGGTTGCATGGCACTTAGACTTTGTTCCCTTCACTAGAATAACAGATGCGAAACTGTACACTTCATGGTGAATGAAGGAGATGATCTTTCGCACTATTGAGAGAAGAATCTAAATCAAATATAAATCTTGACAATAATGGAAGATAATACAATCAACACTAGCAGAAGTATATTTAGATTGTTTATTATGTTATTATATAGATCACATTATAAATGTTATATTACAATATTTAGATTATTAGATGGATAGATATATCTATCATAGAACACTATCATTTGTGCTTTGACCTTACGATTTTTCCATGCAAAGTTACCTTTTTATTTAACTTTTTTATTCTTTTTGCTAACAAGGACCAAAAAAAAATCTTAATAAGAGAACCTTAGGTATTAATGTTCTTTTAAAAAGTATAAATTAATATATACAGTTGATACTACGGATCGATGGTTTTTAATAGGTTTCCACTACTCCCAGTTACTCTAACTCAGCTACTTTAAGTGTTGTTTAAAATAAAAATCACACATCAAATCTGTGTAGTGGACAACTTAAAGAGTAATGCCACTTTTCATACTCTACATAGAAAACAAAACAAAACAAAAAACAAACTATAAAACTTACTGTTACATTTGCAACTATATTGTCATGATCCCAAATCATCAAATTTATGAACTCAGTGATAATACTAATAAATTTAAGCAACCAGTATCCAGTGGATGAGAATGTTTAGCAGACAGCCTGCAGTCAGTGTGAAGACAGACAACAACTCCTGGAGAAAAGGAAGGAGAATTGGGGATGGCATAAAGAACTGGGGATGGGGAAGGCCAACGGTACGCCCGCACGGGAGAGGGTGGGTGCCGGAACAGCGGGAAAGAGCTCTGTTTCCCCAGTTTTCAATTCTCCTCAGGCCCTGATAAGTGGCAAGTATCTCCCTTCTCACTGCGAATGACCTTCCGAGTAGCCTTTGTCAGGAGTGCTATAAAGTACGGTACCTGATCTACCTCCTTTCCTTTTATGGTAAAGATATTCTACAACATTTTACAATTTACAATTATAAATATTATGATTTTAAAGCTGGGAGGAAATTAAGATATCGTTGAGTTTAACTAAGCCCTTATTTTACTGCTAGGGGAATGAGGTCCAGAGAACCCATGATTTCATTTCTAATCGACATAAATAAACCAGCGTGGCTAAAAAGTTTAGAAATATCATATTTAGTGATATTAAAAGCAAGAGACAAACACACAAAGAAATGCTTCAAAAACACAAAGAAAGAAGTACAAAGAAGAGCTCTCCCTCAGAATGGCAAGTCATCTGTTCTGATGTTAGTAGGGAACAGTAAATTAAATATAATGAGCTTTTAGAGATGGAGCAGGGGAAAAGTACCAAGTGATGAAAGTCTGACACATGCAATGATTAGAAACATAAAAATTATATACAAAATACTTACCAGGTACATATTATATCTTGAGGAAAATCCATAAAATGAGAAAGGTAAAGCCTGTCATAATTATTTCCTATTCAATTTGTTTCTACCTCTATTTCATTGTAAGAACAAAATATACGGCAAGATTACGAAATGCACTTAATTCAAATCGCCAGCCCCCTTTTACATAAAGCACGTACATAACCACTTCCATTGCTACTTCAGCCGGGGGGCGGTTCTCAGTGATTATCCTCCTTATACTTAGCTGAGGGCAGGCTGGAAAGCTCAGGACACAGTTTGATGGTATCAAATTCTACACAGCTTGTTATTACTATTTCTAGGACAACATTATTATACATTAAAATCTGTGTCAAAATAAATCTTTGTATTAAATTTCAAAAACCTGAAAACTCAAATATGTAGGCAGGTTCCTCAGAGACATGCTCACGCCTATCACCAGAGCCAACGGAGATGTTTTTTCACTGGAATCACCTACGTCAGTCTTTCCCGAAGTGTCTCTGTGGTTGAACAGAGGGACTTTATAAAATGGCACACGGGTAAACACTTCTAACTTTACTATCTAAGTATGGGTTTTTATATATTTTAGAAAAAATTACACATGGTTTTCTATTTTAGAAGTGAATCAATTTTTAAAAATACTTTGAGTAGATAATAGCACAGGCGATGTGAGTGAATATGGACAAACTCAATGTCTGAGGTTTGGGAAATGCTGCCCGTATGATACCTGCTCTGGTGATGAATTAAGACAACTACTGAAAGATGTGAAAATTCAAACTCAATTGTATTTTACTCTTCATAAGCCAGTGTATATCAGCATAAGATAAAAGTGAGTTTTTTCAGCAGAAATTTACAGTATTTTACTATATATGACTGAAGGAAGCCTATAAAAATTAGCATCAATGAGGAAGACTCACCTCTCTTCCCATTACTCATAAAAAACTTCCCAACTCACGTAATGGGGGCGGGGGGGGGGGACACATATCAGTATCAACCCACACAGAGGCACACGGGCCACATTCTGGAAAATACTACAGAACTAAAACTACTCAACACATTCATGCCCACCCCAGTCTGTGTTATTTTTTTTTTCTTCCCTCGAGAAGAAAATGTACCATGGAGGCTACCAAGAAGCTAAATGAAAGAAACAAAAACTCAAATACTTACTGTCGCTGGGGAGGCCCGAGTGGTATGTGTCACCGAGTGACCGGAGTTCTCCATGGAATTGCCGATGAGATAGGTTCCTCCAGAGCTGCTGATGAGTTGTCCTCCCGTGACGCCCATCTGAATCCCACCAGTGCCCACCATGCTGTGGGACGAAACCACGGTGGTCACCTGTGCAGAACTCCCTTGGGTATCAAAGTAATTCCCTCCAGTGTTTTGGCTGTACATCTGCGTTTCTGTGTAAGGATAAGTTGTTGTTCGGCTTTAGAAGAAGAAGGAAAAAGGAAGTAATTTAGTAGCTTATTTGTATCATCCTCATTTCTTTTCTAGTGTGAATTTATGCTTACAATCTATCAGTTAGCTTAGCCTTTGGAACAAGAAGAGTTTTGTACTTCTGTATGAGACTTCATTCCAGAAATGAAGGGTACGTTCCTTTAGTTAAGTATCTCAACACTCCTCTGTCCTTGACAGCTTCTGCCCTTGACTGGTGCCTACCTCCAGCACGGAAATAAGCTCAGGTCTCATCCCACCAAGAAATCCTGCTGAGGGCCTTCTCCAATTCCTTAAAACACTGCCTGCAAAACCCAGTTTTCAAAAAAAGGGGGCTGACAGGTCAAATCCCCATGCTACCTCCCATTCCCGGGCAATCTGCACTAAACCTTCATGACCAAGGGAGTACGCATCCATCTCTTCCTTGCCCCCGTAAGGACCTTGAGCAAACAGTTCCCTCTTGCTGGACCCTCCATCCCTATGTCTACCTCCTCCCTTCACACTCACGCTCCTCCCCGAGGAGAGGACTAAACCACCTCTTCGTGTCTTTACTTTCTACTTGGCAACAAGTGCAGTGAAGCTTCCGCCCTGGGCTTTTCATGGCAGTTGCTTTTAATAACGTCGCTTGTGGCCTAATCTAAAAACCAAGCTGAAAGGCTGACAAGTCCTTATCTTCTTTGACCGACCTACGCACGACAGTGCAGACCGCCTCGTGCTGTCCCTTCCTTCTCCTGTTCTGATGAAGAAGCTTATTTGCTTGATTCATTTTTCCTTTCCAGTGGACTATCCCTTACATTTTAACCTGACTTTAGTTTTCACTTCTCATTGTGAAATAATTCAAAGCTCACAACACGTTGCCAAAATAGTACAGAGAGTTATAAAACACTTTCACTTAAAAAAAAAAAATTCAAATATCCGGTGATAATTCTCAGTTTTATCAACATTCTCTTCAGCCCCACACCCCACAGCCACCCACTACTGCCCATTTGGTGTTTATGTTCTCAGACATTTTCTAGGTCTGTGTAGAGGTCCCAACCTCTCTTGCTTCTGTGGCATTTCTTGTCCACTTTTTGCTTTTTCTCACTATTACCTTTAAAGGACATTTGGAGGCTCTAGTTTTCTGGTACTTATAATACGAGTATTTTCTGAGGTCTCCATTTTTAGCTCTTATATTTTCTCATTTTTATTCAGACCACCTATTTTTACTATACACATGTTCATAGTAAACGACCTTACATGAGTTAATATCTCTCTCTACATTGTGGTTATACTTGAAGAATTAAAATCTGGGTTTCTAACAGCCACCCCATGAAAAATGGGAAGTCCCCCTAGGTAAAATTTAACTTATGGCTAAAAAGAAATTCCCTTTCTCTCTTGCTTCTTTCCCTAAACTCCCCCTCTTGGTGGAGGGCCACTATCCTTACCTCATTCTTTCCTCATCCAGACTGACATCAATCACTAAATCTTACTAGTTTTACCTACAAAATAATCTCCCATCTTCCTTTCCATTCCCACTGCCTTTGTCCGCAAGATTCTCTATTATCCTTGCCCCCAAAATTGGTTTTCCTCCCTCTCGTTTGGTTCTCTTCCAATCTATCTTCAACTTTGCCACCAGGGGAACTTTCCCAAAATTCAACTATGAAACTCAAACTAAAAACCTCTCTATGATTCTTCCTGGTCTTCAGAAGAAATTCCAAACCCTTGACCCGCCTGACAAGCAGCAGCAGGGCTGGGGCCTCCACGATGTCCAGACACATGACGAGCTCTATCTCCAAATGCTCTCCTCACTCATACCACACTGACCTCTGCCCTGCTTCCTCCCAGAACTACTCTTCTGCACACCTTGCCCTCCGCGGCCATTCCTCGTAGGGCTGCTATGTTTTGTTCTCTGGGTCCCTGAAACAGCTCTCAATATACTTATTGTTAATTTCCTCGTGTCTTCATACTCCTGTGAAATTGTGTTTTATTCCCATCTGTACCCTCAACATTGAACACAGCTGCTGGTATGTAGCAGCTATACCAGTAAACACTTAAAAATATGATTCTATTTAAAAGTATATTTGACATAATAGCCACTTTCATAAATTTCTTAAATGTAAACCTTTTTTGGTTCTGGTAAAATGTGACAATTTATGTAAACTACTTTTTTTTTTCTAAGATTTTATTTATTTATTTGACAGACAGAGATCACAAGTAGGCAGAGAGGCAGGCAGAGAGAGGGCTCCCTGCAGAGCAGAGAGCCCGATGTGGGGCTCGATCCCAGGACCCCGGGATCATGACCTGAGCTGAAGGCAGAGGCTTTAACCCACTGAGCCACCCAGGTGACCCTATGTAAACTATTCTAAGATGGTTTGGTATGACTTAAAGCAGGTAATTCAAAACCATTATAAATTATCTTGTAATATAATCTATAGTGTAAATTTTGGTAAAATAATAAAGGCGCTCTAGAAGCACTCTCCACTGGGTAAAGTTACTGCTTTCCCAGAAAGAGTTACCAGAGATCCAGGTATAAATTTTAGTTTAGAGTGATGTGTGAAATACCCCATAGAGAACATTTTTCTTTAAAGACAGAAAAATGCCATTTAAAATACATACACACCATCATTGCTCTGTTTCCCAACCAGAAGTAATTTTATATATTTCTTTCATTACACACTTATATAATAAAAAAAAGCCATGTTGCTTTTGAATTTAGGTAAAAAGAGAAACGTGCTTATTTTAATTTATGCCCACTACATATGATAGTGGCCCTATTTCACTGTACTTAAAATAACACAATCTGATGATGATATTTAAGTAAAGCCAAGTAAAGTGTAGCGATATACCTAGGACAATAAATACTTCCAGAAAGCTGGGCATGGTGCTGGCTTTCCTTTTCACAGTCTGAACAAAATGATTAAAGCATGCTCTCCACACAAAGCTGATTTCACAAGTGAAACATACAATAGCTAATGATCGCTAATATTTACTGACCATCTCCTATGCAATAGGCACTATTTAATGTGCTTTTCAGGTATTGACTCAATTTAATCTTCATTACAACTCTATGAGATAGGTACTATTATAATTTCTAGTTCACAGATAAGGTGAGTACTTGTTTAGAAAAGGTTAAAGAGATTACATAGCTTTGTCTAAAGCAAACAGATAGTTAAAAAAAAAAAAAAAGTAGATTTTGGGGGCACCTGAGTGGCTCAGTTGGTTAAGCGTCTGCCTTTGGCTGAGGTCGGCTCCCTGCTCAGCTAGGAATCTGCTTCTCCCTCTCCCTCTGCCCTTACCCTGCTTGTGGTCTCTCCCTCTCTCCCTCTTCGAAATAAATAAAATCTTTAAAAAAAATACATTTGGGAGTCTGCATTTAGCCCATGTCCTCAACCATTTCATCACATAAAAACAGCTTTTTCTGTTTGTCAGTATTTGTGAAGGACTGTGGGAAACAGCCCCTACAGGTCTTACAGGGAACCCATGAGCTCCTTGTTGCTCTCTGGGATTTGCTTACATCTGGATCTCACTGTTCATTAGCACCACACTCCCGTCTTCTCTGACTCAGAATGGAAACTCTGGAGACGTCCTCCCCACGACAAACGAGGAGAGATGGAGAAGGTGGGGTTATTTCAGAGGATACTTACCACCACACACTTGGATTTTAGAGGTTCTATGATCATGGAAGTCAGTATGCTACCATAAGAGACACATTCCAAGGGATTTAAGTCACTCCAGCTGTGGGGCATACCTCTGGAGTTCTCCGGGAACAAGGGGCATACGAACCAATGCATCACAGATACCTAAAATCTCTACAGCCCTCAAGTCAGTTTGAAAACATGGCAACCCACGTTTCTTTTCATACTTTCTTCTAGTAGTTAGAGATCACTTGTGAGTTAGAAAGTAAGAGAAGAATGGGAGAAGGGGAAAGTCAATGAAGAGTGTGCCTGACTCATGAGTTATCCTCATCACTCAGTCATGACCCCTGGGACAGGAGACAAGACTGGGGTACTGCACAGACACATACTGGGATAAAGACTGACCATTTCGAGGGAAGGACAAAATTTATTAGGAAATGAAGTGTCGTGGAAGGTTTCTGAATTTGTCTTCTGACAAATGTACCCTTGCTGTGGGAACGGAGGAGACTTTTAAACTGGGTCATAGAGGCGGACCACAATATCCTTAGTCCCTGTCCTTTAAAGGTTAGGATGATAAGCATTAACCTGTCGTTGGGAGTCCTGTTTCCAGAGGAGCCAGAGCCAAAGTCATGCACAGATAACTCCAAAAGGTCTCTGCCATGTCTAAATGCTTTAAGCTCCTGGAGAAATACTGAAAAATGTATGTTAAAAAGAAAAAGAAAAGAAAAGAAAAAGAAGCACCAACAGGACAAAGATCTTTCCTAGGAACTGGAAGGAATGACTCTAATTCTGATGGCTCGGATCAGCCTGTTTTTCATACTGCATAATGAATACATAAGAGATATTGCCCGAACACTCTATTCCCCCCAAATTTCCAAAACATATGTCCCAGAAAATTACTCAATATTTGGCATATCAGACTGAAAGCAGCTTACTATTTCTGGACCGTACGTTCCTGAAACAGAGAAATTCCCAAGCAGTCCTGTGCGCATTTGAAAAGTGCTACTGTGTTCCTTTTGCTTGTTCTTTATTGACTGCCAGACTGTTATGAAAATAATGTGTCATATTATTTCTATAGCAGAAGAGAAGCCTTTCCATTGTTCCGCAGATGTATCCAGTAATGAATGTAAATACGTAGATACGTGCCTACTTGCTAACAGATGCTGCTTCGTAGCTGACTCTTTTATAAGATTCTATGTAAATGTCAGGGCTGATCCACTGAATTCAGTAAATTAGTGCTGTTTGCATCCCATCATGCCTCGGCACACACCTGGGCTAAGCATGACCCTGCGTATTCCCTGCTTGCATTTTCACCAGGATGATTATGCCAATTTACCTTAGCTATCACCAATTTTCTGTTTTCTTTAGCGTCAAGTGTCTTATCCACAACTCCAGGTATAGAGTATCTCTGAACTGTGTGTTTTGTGTTTTGCCCAGATTCTGAATGTCCTCCCGCCAATAAGCTAGTCAGCCAGAGGATTAAGCAATGGCCTGAAAATGGTTAATTAAGGAAATAAGAGTATCTTGCAAGTTTTACACCATAAAATGTACCATGGAGATAGAATATGATAAGGCAGATCATTATAGTATCTCACACGGGGAGAACGTTTTATTCTTTGCAGGCGACTCTGTACACATTAACAAATATTTACTGAGCATCTATTCTGGCAACTAAAATACAAGGAACAAAAGAGACATGATATCTACGGTCACGAGGGCTAGAGGAGGAGTAGGTGCTCAAAAATAAGAAATGCAGGAGCGCCTGGGTAGCTCGGTCGGTTAAATGTCTGCCTTTGGCTCAGGTCATGATTTCAGGGTCCTGGGATCAAGCCTGGCTTTGGGCTTCCTGCTCATGGGGAGTCTGCATTTCCTCTGACCCTCCTCCTCACTTGTTCATTCTCTCTCCAAACAAAACAAAACAAAACAAAAAACATAAATAAGTAATACAATATGATAATTAGAAATTCTCTTAAGTCTGTGGAAGAAAAATCAAATATGAAAGCAAGTAAGTGGTGGTGGGGTTATCAGAGGAGTCAAGTAATGTTATCCCGAAGGGGAAAGATTTAGCTTAAAAACTAGAAGATGAAAAGGAGTCAGCCCTGTGGAAAGCAGAAAGAGTAACGTATCAGGAAGAAAGTACTGCATGTGAAAAGCCACAACACAAGAAAGATCCTGATATTTAGGAAGAAATCACAAGTCTAGAATGGCTGGATATGATGAAGGAGGATATCAGAAAGAAACGAGCTTGAAAAAGTGGGTAAGAATGAAACATGCAAACAGTGTAAATATTTTTTTTAAACTGTGGGTCACATTCACAATTTTAATAGGTCACAACAGCTATTTAAAAAGAGACTGGCCTAGACCAGCCAACATTCAAACACATTTCACCTTGTAAGGATAAGCATTATTTTGAGCAACATTTATTTCTATCATTTAAATGCATGGTGTGCGTGTGTGAGCACACACGTGTGCATATACTCCTGGGTGCATGTGTGTATTTACCTGAGTATAAAATACACATCTCACCTTGTCACTGCGGATGGTAGTTCACTAAGTTTTAAAGACACTGTTAGGAACTATCGTAAGAACTTTGAATTTTGTTTTTAGCTGGGGTGGGAGTAAGGAGGCTTAGCTAGGGGACTGTTCCCGCTAGAGAAATAACCTGAACAAAGTCCTGAGGCCAGAGAGGTAACTGGAAACCATGAGGAAGGGAGGGCCCAGGGCTGCAGAGGGGTCACTGGAGGTGATTCTGGAACTGTTCATGAAATAGGATAGGAGGTAATCTTACCGGGAAGTGTTTCAGTGTCCTGAAAGCAATATTCATTTTATCGAACCAGATCGAAGAAATAGGTAAATAAGTGTAGCCAGAATGTCTTCTTAAGTATTTTCCAAAAGTTTGAGAGCACAAGAGGAAACTTGGGAGAATTTGGGAATGAGGGGGAATTATTTGTAAAAGCAGGGATCTACTGTCTCACTTATGGCCTAGGGGAACCACACAGGTGGGGAACTGTCACCCCCCTTAACACAGCCACGGCCAGAATCTAGAGGCGGCAAGGGTGTGTGATTTGAGACCGTGGCAGCACGTGGTGTTCTCACTGGACTTCTGTGATGTGATTTCGTCTACAGTCTGGATGCCTAACACCAGTCATGCCCATCCTGGTTCAGCTGCATTCTCCGGACATCCTTGAAATTCTCTAAGTCACAAATACCTTTCGATAAATCCTGTGTTCTGCTCACATAACCCAGAGCTGGTTTCTGTTGCTTAAAATCAAGAACCCTGCCTTAAACAGTTTTCCACTATGAAGTTTTTAATGTGCATCACAAAAGCCCCGCACAGAAGTAGCTATTATTTGGAATCTTCAACAAATCGCGTTCATGCGGGATATAACCTCCAGCTGGCCGGCACGCATAACTTATTTGAGTTTTGAAACAGATTTCTCAAATGCTTCCAGTTAGTCTGAAGCCAGAAGATGCCACTGAGTGGGGACATGTCCATTTTGTGAAAGACACCAAAGGGTAAATGGTAATTCCAAAGGGAAGTCAAGTGACATGACATTTAATTTCCTATTATTACCTAAGAATAAAAAAACAAGACTGAAAATAAAGAAAGAAATACTACTCAATATTGTGAATAAAACCCTTGGCTTGATTTAAATTCACAAGACAGACTTACTTCTGCTCATTTCAACTCCTGTAACAATAAGTAAAAACTAAAAGCATCTATTGAATTGTTGCCAAAACGAGGGAGGAAATGCAATGATGAATGGTAAAAGTCGATAAGAATTCTTGCAACAACTAATTGGGATTTCCCATTCACATGCAGTATTTTCATTACCAAATACGTTGATAATGTCTGGCGTACTGGAACTGGAACTTCGTATCCTCCTGTTACCATTACATCAAGATAACCAGACATTTGCACTTTGTATTTAAATTCTTTAATTCTTATAAAGAAATGTGGTTCACCATAAGAATCAGTGGGAGGGCTTGTGAGACACCCATGGCCAGACCTCACCCTCACCCCCAAAATTCCTGACCCAGTAGACCAGCTGGGTCCTTCTGACAAGTTCTCAGATGATGTCAGTGCGGCTGGTCTGTGAAACTTTAAGAACCACAATACCGGAAGATACTAAAAATGTGCAACCCACAGTTCACAGGCATGAAAGAAAAAAGTACGATCTCACAACTATTAGTTCTTCTAGTCCAAGGTTTTGAAAAGTCTAAAGTCTGCTATCATGTAGGAGCTGTACAGTCTGTTGTAGCTATCCCTGAGAGCATTAGCACAATGTCCATTGCTAGAATGGTTTTTAAGCACACCGATGAGGTACACGTAACAAGTACATGTACATGTCATTTGTCCTGACAAGGTAAGTCAGGGAAGAGCATACAGACTTCAGTCAAAGTTGGCAGAAATGGAGCATTGAAGCTTTTGATCCACAGTCCCTGGTTTAAATTTATAAATAAGAAAAACTGAGCTAGATCGAACAGTAGTTCCATTTTTAATTTTTCTTGAGGAAATTTCATACTGTTTTCCATAATGGCTGTACCAATTTATGTTCCCACCAACAGGGCACAAGCGTTCCTTTTTCTCCACCTCCTCATCAACACATGTTATTTCTTGTCTTTTCGTTAACAGCATTTCCCTGATGATTAGGGATGCTGAGAAGTTTTTCATTACCTGTGGGCCATTTGTATGTCTTTGGGGAAAAAAAAAAAAAAAAGTCTATTCAGGTCCTTAGCCCATTCTTTAATTGAATTATTTGCTTTTTTGCAAACAAAAAGTTGTGTCTGTCCCCTGAATACTTCAGATACCAACCCCTCTCAGAAACATGGCATACAAATATTTTCTCCCTTTTGTTGGATGGCCTTTTCATTTTGCTGATGGTTTCCTTTGCCTTTCAGTTGGATGAGTTCACTTGTTTATTTTTGCTTTTGCTTTTGGTGTCATACCTAAAATATTACAAAGACTGATGTCAAGGAGGGTAAATATACCTTATGTGTTCTTTTAGGAGTTTTATAGTTTCAGATCTTACACTTAAGTCTATAAATCTATTTCAATTTTTGTGAGTGCTGTAACAGGGTGATCCAATTTCTTTCTTCCTTTTTGCATGTAGAGATCCAATTTTTTTCAGTACCCCTTAATGAAGAGACTGTCATTTTCCTATTATATATCCTTGAGTCCTTGTCAAAGATTAGTTGGCTGTATATGCTTGAGTTTATGGCTTATTTCTGGGCACTCTATTCTGTTCCACTGGCCCATGTGTCTATTTCAGAGTGACCATATAATCTCGTAATCCCACTTCTGGGTGTATGTCTGAAGGAAATGAAATTAGTATCTCAAAGAGGTATCTATATTCCCTATTCACTGCAGCATTATTCACAATAGCCAAGACATGGACACAACCTAAGTGCCCAGCAACAGATGAGTGGATAAAGAAAATGTGGTATACATATATACAATGGAATGTTATTCAGCCATTACAAAAACCTACGAACACTTTGAGAACATAATGCTAAGTGAAATAAGTCAGACAAAGACAAGTACTATATAATCTCCTTTCGATGCAGAATATAAAAAATTAAATTCATAAAAATAAACAGTAGAATGGTTGTTGCCAGAGGCTAGAGCTGGGAGAAATGGGAGATAATGGCCAAAGGACCTAACTTTCAGTTAAAGAGTAAGTTCTGGGGATCTAACGTACAGCACTGTAACTACAGTTAGTAATACTGTCTTATATATTTGAAAACAATAACAAAAACTGAGCAACCACATACATGCACATAAGCCCAAAAATGTTTTGCAGCGGGGGGAAAAAAAGAAGAACCTCCTCCTACCCACCGCCAAAAAAGCTGTGTTAACACTACGTTAACAGCTTCTCAATTCAGTTCCAATCATTTTCCCTTATGTATTTAAAACAACCAAGTTAACATATCAGTAAAGTTGCAGGATACAAAATTACTGCATAGACATCAGTTACATTTCCATACACTAATAACAAAGTAGCAGAAAGATAATTTAATGATTCCATTCACAGTTGCACCAAAAAGAATGGAATAATTAGGAATAAACTTAACCACGGAGGTGAAAGGCCTGTAGTCTGCAAACTGATGAAAGAAACTGAAGAATGCACAAACAAATGGAAAGACCTTCCATGCTCATGGATGGAAAGAATTCATATTGTTTAATATCCATACCATCCTAGGAAATCTACAAATTCAATGCAATCTCTCCCCAAATCACAATAATATTTTTCATAGAACTAGAACAAATAAAACTAAAATTTGTCTGGAACCATCAAAGATGCTGTAGAGCCAAAGCAATCTTGAGAAAAAACAACAAGCTGAAGGTATCACAATCCCAGATTTCAGGATATACTACACAAAACTGCGGTAATCAAAAAAGTATTTTACTGGCACAAAAACAACACATACCTCAATGGAACAGAAGAGCCCTGAAATAAATCTACATTTATATGTCAATTAATCTATGACAAAGGAATTAAGAAAATAAAAAAGAGAAGAGACTGTCTCTTCAAAAAATGGTGTTGGGAAAACTGGCCAGCTACCTGCTGGAGAATGAAACTAGACCACTTCCTTCGACCATATAACATGAAAATAAACTCAAAATTAATTCAAGACCTAAGTATAAGAACTAAAACCATGAAACTCATTTGAGAAATCATGGGTAGTAATTTCTTTGACATTGGCCTTGGCAACATTTTTCTAGATCTATCTCCTCAGGCAAAGGAAACAAAAGCAAAATTATTAGGACTACATAAAAATAAAAAGCTTTTGTACAGCATAGGTAACTGCCAACAAAATAAGTCAACCAACTTATTTGCAAATGATATATCTGATAAAGGGGTTAATATGTAAAATATATAAAGAACTTGTACAGCTTAATACCCCTAAAAAACAAATAATTCAATTAAAAATGGACAGAGGACCTGAGTCAACATTTTCCCAAAGAAGACATACAGATGGCCAACACACATGAAAAGATGCTCAACATTACTCATCATCAGGAAGAATGCAAATCAAAACCACAATGATATACCACCTCACATAAGTCAGCATAGCTAGAATTTAAAAGAAAGGAGAAGGAGAGGAAGAGGAAGAAGTAGTAGTATTAGTAGTAGTATTGGTAATAGTAGTAGTAGTAGTAATAGTAGTAGTAATAAGTGTGGTGAGGATGTGGAGAAAAGAAACCCTCATGTACTATTGGTGGGAATGTTAAGTTGGAGCAGCCATTTTGGAAAACAGTATGTAGGTTCCTCAAAAAACTAAAAATAGAAATATCATCTCATCCAGTAATTCCACTACTGGGTATTTACCCAAAGAAAATAAAAATACTAACTTAATAAGATACATGTACCCCTATTGTTTACTGCAGCATTAATCCCAATAGCCAAGGTATGGAAGTAACCCAAATGTCCATCCAAAGAGGAAAACATAAAGAAGATGCAGTATACAGACACAATGGTGTATTACTCAGCCATAAAAAAGGACGAGCTCTTCCCATCTGCAACAACAGGGGTGGATCTAGAGGGTATCATGCTAAGTGAAATGAGTTAGAGAAAGACAAATACCATATACTTTCACTTATACCT
This sequence comes from Mustela erminea, assembly GCF_009829155.1. Classification (NCBI taxonomy): domain Eukaryota; kingdom Metazoa; phylum Chordata; class Mammalia; order Carnivora; family Mustelidae; genus Mustela; species Mustela erminea. Next base: position 86,484,368 of record NC_045625.1, read on the forward strand.
GGAAACAAACAAACAAACAAACAAAAAGCAAAACAAACCTATAAATAGGGAGAACAAACTGACGGCAGCCAGAAGGAAGAGGGACGGGGAGTGGGAGATACAGGCTTCCCATGATGAAATAAGTCAGTCATGCAGATAAAAAGTACAGCGTAGGGAATACAGTCAGTGGTATTAGAATAGCATTACATGGTGACGGATGGCAGCCACGCTTGTGAGGGGCACAGCACAATGTAGGGACTTGTTAATGACTACGCTGTACACCTGAAACTAATGGAACACCGTGGGTCAAATACTTCAATTAAAAAAAAAAAATTAAAGACAGAAAATATTCACAGCAAAATTAAATAAGAGAGAAATAAGATAGACCAACCAAGTAGCCCGCTCTTATCTCCCATGTCATTAAATGCTATCTTTTATTGAATTCCTTCAACAAATACAGATTGAGCACCTCTTTCTTTTTTTTTTAAGATTTTATTTATTTATTTGACAGACAGAGATCACAAGTAGGCAGAGAGGCAGGCAGAGATAAGGTGGGGGGGAGCAGGCTCCCTGCCGAGCAGAGAGCCCGATGTGGGGCTCGATCCCAGGACCCTGGGATCATGACCTGAGCCGAAGGCAGAGGCTTTAACCCACTGAGCCACCCAGGCGCCCTGAGCACCTCTTTCAATAACTGTTCTAGGTATCAGAAAATGGGAAGCAAAACCCAGGCACTTGAATACATGAAACTCCCATTCTGGTGGGGGAAAGACAAGTGTTAGGTAAGTCAAAAACAGTCACAGCAACGACAGATATTCATTAAGTGTTGTGAAAGAAATGTGATCTCTGTTAGAGAACAGTAGGGAAAGTTACACAGAACTTTGGCTATAGAAAAACTGTGTGGCCAATAATAAGAATGAAGAAGACCTGACAAGAACAGAAAAAACAGAAGAACACAGTCAGAAAAGCCAAGAGGAGATCATGATTCAAGCAAGAACAGAGCAGCTGGCAGGGTGGCTGTTTGACATTAAGAAAATTTAATCTAGAAAAATATCTATTAGACTTAACAGTTGGTGGTCACCAATGACCTTGACAAGAGCCATTTCATTCTAATGTGAAGAAGAAAGCCAGCTTAGAAGAATATGTGGTCAATCCAGAGAGGTTTTAGCATGAGGAGGGGTAGACAGACCAGGCATTTGTCAGAAATGGATAATTTTAAAAATGGACAAAAGCAGCTAACACACTTATGTGTGCTGTTGAGGCCAAAGAGAGTGCTAAGGCCAGGCAAACAGCTGCTCTGTGAGGCACAAGATCATGATAACAAACAGACCCTTCACAACTATGTGCCTTCAACAGAGATTTCTCACCCCAGCTTCAAATACTGATCAAGGGGAAATGTTTACCAAGTTTGACTTTTGCAGTTAGTTTTAGAAGAATCCCTATATCAAAAGTGAATATACCTTTTCAGACAATGCTAATGACCCCACTTCCCATTCCCCCAGGCTCTCTGTCCCTGACCTGGTTACTAAGTAACGCTTTTAACTATTAATTCCATTCCATTAGGATTAGGAAATCTTGATGCAAAAATGCTGTTGTTGAGGGGACAGTTAGGTAGTGGGAGACATGATACCCGAAGGGGTATCAGCAATTCATTTAAGAAAACTAGTGACCCACTTGTTTCTACACCTATAAAAGGATATGTCAATCTCTTCCAATTCTTCCTTTCTTAATAAAAGGTGTGGGGAGAAGAGAGGAGGAAAAAAAAAATAAGTGTCCAAACTCTTCCAGCTATTATCGTGGAGAACTATTCTAGACAACAAGCTACTGGATAGGAAAATATCACATCTTAAATTACCCTTAATGTGCATCAGTTCATTCTACTAATGAAAAATAATAAAAAGTGATATAGACAGGACAGTCAGATAATATAGCCTTTCTCTCGGAAGCCATTTAACTAAAATATTCAGTGTTGAAAAATTATTACATATGAACTTTTCTATACATTTTATGACTATCCAAAGAACATTAAATACTCACGAAATATATTTAACTATAAATGTATATGATGATTTTTTTAAAAACATGAAAAGAGATTCATATAAATAACAACGTTCTTAGTTTTAAAGAGTAAAAAAAGATCATCTTATACTTTTATAGTATAATAATCTAATATAATAAGATACATAATAATATAATAAGATATACAATCATGCAATAGTATAAAGTATAAAGTTTACAAAAATGTTTGCTTATAACTGAACTTCCCTCCAATCCCCCAAATAACTCAGGATCAAAAGACCTTTACTTGCAGATCATTGGAAAGAACCATGCGTTGAAGGTCAGAAAATATGAACTCTAGACATTAACTAGCTCGGCAAATCATTGTACCTCTCTGGGCCTCCACTTACTCATCTGTGAATTTTAAGGATAGGAATTCACAATCTCGAAACCTACCTAACTGCAACATTCTGAGAAGCCGTATCTGAAAGTCCTCCATTTTTGAAAAGAGGGGAATTTTTCTTTTCTTTCTTCTTAAAGATTTATTTACTCACTTTACAGAACACATACCTTTGTTGGGGGGTGGGGCGGAGAGAGAAGGGGAGAAGCAGACTCCTGCTGAACTTGGGAGTCCGATGCGAGGCCTGATCTCAGGACCCCAAGATCATGACCTGAGGTGAAATTAAGATTTGGACGCTCCACTGACTGAGCCACCCAGGGGCCCCATGGGAATTTTTGTTATTGAAGAAATGGAGCCATCTCTAACCACAGAGAGATCTGTGTGCTTTTCCACAGAAAAGGGCAGTTTTCTCTCCAAGAGCTTCCTAAGTAATCAGCTCTATACTTCCTGAAACCCAAATGACAAACCAAATCCTATACCAATTTGAATGTGTTTATCAGTAGAAAGATAACGCAGAAAACACCCTCTCGGTCTCAACTACGGAAACTTCAGGATTTCTTCAAAGTAGGAAGTACTTCAATGTTAATAAGAAAACATAATCGTACCTGCAAATCCTGAAACCTATTTCACTAACCGACAAAAAAGGAACATGACGAGTATCCCTTTTCATATTTCTTATTTAAGCATTTAAAAAGTATATGCAAAAAGAGCGCCGGGTGCCTCAGTCGGTTAAGCATCTGACTCTTGATTTCAGCTCAGGTCATGATCTCAGGGTCATGAGATCGAGCTCCATGTGGGGCTCCACACTGAGTACGGGGCCTGCTCGAGATTCTCTCTCACCCTCTGCCTCTGCCTCCTAGCACCCGAGCTACTGCTCGCACGCTCTCTCAATCTCCGTCTAAAAAAATAATAATAATAAACATAAAATAAACAATGCATTGCTTGCCACTAAATTTCATTCTAAAAAAAAGTATATGAAAAGAGGAATTAGTAGCTTCAGAAAATGCACATACTATAGGATTTTCAAGAAATGACTTTTTAAAATGTAAGTCCTCAGGCAGCTGGTGACACAGTTAAGTGTCTGACTCTGAGTTTTGGCTCGGGTTGTGATCCCAGCATCCTCGGGCGGAGCCTCACACTGGGCTCCACGCTTAGCGCGGAGTCTGCTTGGGTTTCTCCCTCCCCTCTCCCTTTCCCTCTGCTCCTCCCACTTGTGCTACCTCTCTCTCTCTCTACAATAAATAAGAACTTTAAAAAAAAATAAAATGTGAGTCCTTTATGAATGCTCATGGATTCTGAACAAATCTGTTCTCTGTCCAGACATTAATAATGTACCAAATCCCAAAGTACACCACAGACAGGACTCCATACTATTCAAGATCACAGAATTCTGAGGTTCACTTTCTAAGGCACTGCACTTCTTCTCCAGGGAACTTCTCAGAGCCTTCGGAAGACAAACAGAAATTTAGAGTCCTCAAAAGAAGGGCTTTTGGCACAGTGTCTCCCTGCTTATATAACCACAGAATACTCTCATGGGACTAACATTCTCTGAAACACACTTTATAAAATTCTGTATTGGGGTTGATGAGAAATCTATGAGCTAAACAGGAAGATGATGAGAAGACCTCCAACCAGGCCAGTCTCACCGCAGCAGATAACGCAGGCAGTCAGCACACTGGCATTTCAAAATATTGATCGTCTCTGAACAGCAGACGAGCTTCAAAGAGTGGCTGATATAGGACAATCCTTTAAAATTAAAATCATTTTTCAAAAAAAAAAAAAAAAAAAGTTTTCTTAACTTGGCCATGATAGAGCAGGATGTCTTTATTTCCATTTTGACTAACATGATGGAGGACTGATTGTGGGGGCAAGAAGGAGTCAAAAAAAGGGGTAAGGAAAGAAAAAAAAAATCATTCTATTAAAGAAAATTGATTTCTGAGCTACTGCAGGAAGTAGTAATTGCGTTGGACTGTGTCTCCACGGTATGCAGTGCTTCCCAGCTTGTTTAATTACAGCATTCTAAATTATCAGCCATCGTAAATTCTAAGAATCTGTAGAAAAAGACAAGACTGGGGCGCCTGGGTGGCTCAGTGGGTTAAGCGTCTGCCTTTGGCTCAGGTCATGATCGGGGAGTCCAGGGATGAAGACCTGTGTGGGGCTCCCTGTTCAGCGGCGAGGCTGCTTCTCCCTCTCCCTCTGCTCCTACGCCCACTCATTCTCTCTTTCTCTCTCTAAAAAAAAGACAAGACTATGATCCAGACTTTGGAAAAGATTCATGGGAAAACTACCAGAAGGAAAAGCCAATTCTGTTCCCTTCTTCCTTCCACAGAGAGCTGCTCTCGAACACCCAGCACCAGAAATCAGTCTCGGCCTGTGAGGCTGTGGGAGTCGCCCATCCTCACGACGAGGAAACACTCGGGTATCATCCAGTTATAACGACCGCACATGTTCACAAGTGATGGCACATCTCTGGGAGGGCTCTGAACCACCTCGCGAGGGAGGCCCTGTGCATCCTGGTGACACGGCATGGGGACCCCGGGGACAGGAGCAGCAGCGCATTGGCACTGACGAGGCGTGAACAGGTTGTAAGGGCAGGTGCTGGGTGCTCGAAGGTTCATGATAAAGACCGACATGCCTGTCTTCCGGGAGTGTCATTAGCGAAAAGCCTCGATGATCACACTAGAAGTAGGAATCTCCGAGACCCAGGTCAGGGATCCGCATAAGCTAGCACAAGACTTCAGTGTGCCAGACTCGAGAATGCGGAGGACTGTTTCCTAACACAGAGGGAAGCGCATTAAAGAGAAAGAGGGAACAGAGCGGCTGGGTGGCTCAGTGGGTTAAGCCTCTGTCTTCGGCTCAGGTCATGATCTCAGGGTCCTGGGATCAAGCACTGCATCAGGCTCTCTGCTCAGCAGGGAGACTGCTTCCTCCTCTCTCTCTGCCTGCCTCTCTGCCTACTTGTGATCTCTCTCTGTCAAATAAATAAATTTAAAAAAGAAAATCTTAAAAAAAAAAAAGAAAAAGAAAAAGAGGGAACATAAGCCCTCTCAGGTGAACCTTTGAGACAAACACTGTACAGAGTCAAATAACAGCCTCCAAAATCACAGAAAGATCGAAAGAGCTTAAGCCCTGGGGAAAAAAAAAGTTTGTTATATTTGAGAATCAGTATTTATAGTCCTCTACCTGCCACAATTGTGAGGATAATTCATGACAAGACAGTTTTTCTTTAGTAAATATGAATGTGCTGCTACAGGATCTTTGGTCAAAAATTGCACTGGAATGGAAATTTTAATGAAAGTCTTTTGAAGCTGTATCTTCTCTCCGCACAAGTGGCCCCTGCAGCTGGAGATGGGGATACGATCCAGGCCCACAGAGACCGGATCAAAGCTTATTGGACTTTGTGGCAAATGAACTCACGACCTAGAACTCATTAGTCATGATCTAATACACAGACACCGTGAGCCAGAGCAAATACATGTTGACATGAGATATTTACTTGGAATCATTTCTGGACTTAAATGGGCTCTCTCGTTCTGTAGTGTCAACTTTAGCGATGCTGTTTTTCCAAGGTTTTGCAAGTGATCTCACATCTGCCTATGGCACGGAAGACCCCAAAGGCCGTGACCGAAGAGTTTAAAAAGACACGAGGCAATAGGCAGAATTCAGGTCCTCAAAAGGAACCGGAAATAATCAAAAGAAGAACTATAGTACTTAATTTTTTTATAGTACATAATTTTACAGCAATAGTTAAAGTTGCCTGAGTGTTTACTATTTATAAGATGCTACAGAAAGCACTTTTGGAAAAGCTAACCACCTCCACAGCACAGACGGACGAGAGTGAAGCAAAGTCACACACCAGTCCTCTCTCTGCCGGCCTCGGACCAGCGAGGAAGGATGAGGACAGACACTGTCCCCACACCCCTTCCAATGCCCCTGGTCCCCTGCTGCTTTCTACCGTAAACACGGACGTGACAGACCAGCGTTCCCAGGTCCCCTTGCAACTAACCGCTGCCTTGTGATGTGCTTATACTCGAGAGAGAAGCTAAAGGGAGCTGGGGGCATCTGGGAAAGCCTCTGTGTGCATGTTTGTGGCCACATAAACACATATGTGTACACACATCTGCATGTATACACATATCCACTTCTTCCCATCTGGAATGTAGCTACGATGATCCCAACCGAAGCAGACATCTCCTCAACCTAGCAGAAAATCTTGGCTCTAACATCCCTGAGCGGTGAAACCCATGTCAGTAAAGGAAGCACGGTTCTGGATGTTTCTAAAGGTTCATTTCCTATTACCTTTCGTCGTTTGGCTCCAACCTGTCTCAGCAGACCTCATGAATCCCGGCGGAAGAAGAGGCTGATGGAACTGAGAATGACAGGCACCCACTCCTCCCCTTCTAAGCAAGCCACTTTTCCCTACTATGCAGCCCGTGAAGGCTCACTGCCCCTGTTCCCAGAAATAGGCAGAACTCTGTGAGGCAAGACTTCATCTACTGGAGCATTTCCATGGTGTGGCCAGTCCAGCTATGTTCCCTCTGCTGTATGTCAGCTTGGAAGATTTTCTCTAAGAAGGCTGACTTTACATTTGCACCATGGAGTACTAATGATCTGCACAACATGCAACCTCTGGGCTTCTTGTGACCTGACAAAAATAAAAGCTCTACTTTGTTCAAACTTCTGTTTCTCAGATTTTCTGGGATTCTCTGCTGATAGAACGCTGTCATACACATAAGACGAAATGCTACAGTAACAGGAAGTAGAGTGGTGACTCAGCCCTCCGCTGCAGGGGGCTGAATTGTTCAGGCTTTGTCTAGGATGCCTTTAAATGGGAAGAACAAACCAGGTAGGAGATGGCACACGCTTGAGCAAAGGCAGAGTATATAATGGCTTTACTCTGGGGCTCTCGTGACAGAGAAACCATAAGCAAGGATGAAATGACAATATAACTGAGTGATCTCTAGCAGCATCTAGAAACCCATTATGTTTTCCTTGATAGTATGCCACTCCAAGTGGCAGGTGGATCTATTTTTTGTGTGTAAATGCCAACCATAGTGTGGGTTTATGGTAGAGATTCTAAAAGCAGACTCCAGGAGGCCCCGGTCCTGCGCAACAAACAGGTAACAAAATATTCAGAGTGTGTCGAACACATGTAAAGAGTTTTGGATTCACTGGAGCAACAGAAACTCATTGGCCCTTTGCTACGTGTCAGTCTCCTAACTCGCTGTAAATAAAACAAGAGAATGACATTCTCTTGCTAGTAAGAGATGTAAGAGTAAGCATTCACAGCACCATACTGGAAGTGAAGGTCAGGGTCCAGTGCTGTCCTTATCCTACAGGGGGAGGGAAATTAACCGCACTAGAGAGCCAAGGGTCCATGGCACAAGGTTGGGAGACAAGGAAGTGCGGTCTACAGAGATCCCACGAGGTTTGGTGTAGGGAACTGGGAAGGCTGAGAAACCCACACGTCCAAAAAACAGGCACGAAAGGGCACTATTTGAGGAAACCCGTACAAAGTTGGTTGTTCTTAGAACAATGGAAAATTAAGCCGGAGAGGTAGGAAATGGTGAATGCCAAGGTGGGGAGGTGAATTGTATTCTATAGGTAATAGAGGTTTTAAGGCAGTGGGAATGTAGATGGATTCAGTGACCGAAAGCAATGCGAAAGGAGGGGAGGGTCAGGACGAGGGAGGAGCTTTCAGTTTGGTGCCAGCTACGGTCTCCCAGGCCCTGCACGAGTTGCTGAAAAGGTATTTCCTCAAATCCTCATAACAGCCTAATAAGAGTGAGATCATTGTCCTCCCACTTCCCAGGAAAGAATCATCAAAAGCTCAAAATAGTTAAGTATCTTAATCATGACAATAAAACTCGTGCAGAGTTAAGGGAAGATTCCAAGGGGCTTAGTTATAATAACAACAGGTAACCATAACTGAACTTTGACTATGTGTCATGCACTCTTCCGGTGTTAGATTTACAGCAAGAGACAAGAATTCCAGCCCTCATGGAGGTGACAGGTTGAGATCATGGGACTCTATGACACCACCCAAGGAGAGAGAAGGTGCAGTAAGGATAAAGCAGAACGTAGGGACCCGGGGCACACCAGCGCTGAAGGGAGGTGGTGGGCAGGAGAGAATGAGAGAATTTGAATTCATTTCCGGTAAACTCGGAGACCCAGCAGATCACAAGCAAAACCTCACATGGTCAAATGAAAACAATCATGGTGACCTGTAATAGTTCTTAGTCTCCTATAACATCCCCAATCTTACTGCATCCAAAGTGGCTAAAAAACACAACTGGTATAAATTTACAAATTTACATTGTTGCTGCTGTGGTGGTGATGAGTTGGGGCAGGGGAAGGCCAGTTCAGCAGGAAATTAAGATTGGAGGATCAGGTACTCTTACAGACACGAAACTTCATTCAGGAAATGCCAAAAGGAACAAATGTACTAGTTTTGTGGTAGTTTACAGAAAAAGACACACACAAATTCATCTTATTTATAAAAACAAAAAGCACAAGGTTTATAAGGTATTAATAAGATATAGAAATCACCAACGAGGGGTATACATTTTTCTCAACCTAGTGAAAACCCTTAAAAAGCATAATAGTTTTCATAATTTAAAGTATTCCACAAAGGTGGAGATCACTGCCCATTCGTCACAAACCAGACAGATCTCTACACAGAAGCCTCATTCCAGTAACTCTGATCTGGTTAACAAAATTTAAAAAAAAAAAAAAAAAATTACCGTGAAAACAAGGAAACCATCTGGGAATAGCGGGGTGTGTCGGCAAACCCAGTGTTTTCCTCCTGACTACGCGGGGGGGATGGAAACGACTCCCGCGTATCGACTTACATTGCTCCGTTGGTATAGACAGTATCGCTTCCTTCCACATACTGCACCTGAGCGGGGTAGACATGCTGGACCTGCTGCACAGTCTGCACCTGCTGTACCTGGAAAACAGATATTAGGATCACAGTGAGAAGCCAGTCTGACCGAACACACGGCGTTAGCTTTGCCGCAAAGCTCTCTCTAGGGTGTTGGAAACGGTGAGACTCATGCGCACTTCAAGATAAGCACGTGGGGGGCTCAGATCGACAGGAGCAAGCACGCTGAATAAATTCTCTGCCGTTTGCGGATACCTCTTCTGCAGGTGTGTAGGTACAGACATACTCCAAATATTTAGGGTGAAACTTTGCAAAGCTCCTCAATTATCCTAATGATTTATGAAGCTCTCTTCACCTGGTCTGTTACTGCTAAGCTTATTTTCCAATTTAAAAAATTCAGGGGCCACCTGGCTGACTCAGTCAGGAGAGCACAGGATGCTTGTTCTCGGGGTCGTGAGTTGGAGCCCCACGTAGGACACAGAGAGGACTTCTTAAAAAAAAAATATTTAAAAATAAAATAAAAAATTAATAATGGAAAATTTCACCCACGCAAACATAGAAAAAATACTATAATAACCCCCTGTACTCATCATCCAAGATAAATAATTGCCACCAACACTCCTCTTTTAAGCCCTTACAGGATGATTTAAAAGCAAGTGCACAGATTCTAACATTTCACTGGTAAGTAAGAGACAGGTACTATTTTTTAACAGGAACACAACACTAATATCACATATAGAACATTCACAATTCCAGGATAGCATCTAAAATCCAGGCATCATTATATCTGATGATTCCAATGTATCCTTATAACTGGTCTGTTCAAACCAGGATCCAAACAAGGTCTGTGTATTACATTTGGGTGAGATTTCCTACCTTTCTCTTTTAATCTCTAAAAGCTTCCCATCCTTTTTATTTCTTGACTATTACTTACTGAAGAAACAAGGACTATGTATCTTATAGAATTTCTAGAATTTCTAGACTTGGATGATAGCTTCCCTGAGATGTCATTTAATAAGTTCCTCTATCTCGTTTGTCCTATAAACAGGGAGTTAGATCGAGGGCCTTGAACAGGTTCGATTCTTGAAGAGCTGCCACACTGGTTGCCGTATGACAGCTGGGGGTCTCTCCTTCTTCAGTGTTATCATACCATCGGTGGGGTCCGGTGTTGTCACCTACAACCCTCTTCTCAGAATGCTTCGTCTTCGTGCTTTCCCTGAGATTATTAGTATCCACTGAGGATCACTTTCTAGGCTTGTATTTCAATGAATATAGGTTATAACTTTGGAAGACTGATTCTGTTCTGTCATTCCTTCCTCATTTATTAGTAGACTTCTATAAAGAAATTCCCCTCAGGGCGCCTGGATGACTCAGTAGGTTAAGGATCTGTCTTGGGCTCAGGGCACGATCTCAGGGTCCTGGGATGGAGCACCACATTGGGCTCCCTGCTGACAGGAGAGTCTCCTTCTCCCTCAGCTGCCTTCCCCTCCCCCTCCCACTCGTGCTCTCCCTTTCTCTCAAATAAATAAATAAGTAAAAAGAAATGACTCTCATTAATTACTTGCTTATTTGAAATAGGGTCATACAGTTAGAGGGAGACAACTACACGATTCTTCTCCTTACCAGTACTCAGAATGCTATCCCCTAGCTCCCTTCCAAGGTGAGCAATGTGGTTTGGGGTTTGGTTTGGTTGGCATCTTTAGGATTCTTGGCTGTTAAACATACTTAATGTTTTTCAGTCTGACAGTTCTTGGCTTGGTAAACTGTCCCATCTCTGACTAATGGCATTCCCTGCAAAGGGCATTCTGTATCTTTTGATGCCATCCCAGTAATCTTGCTTACCTCCCTTGCTTTCTGCTGTGATAAGATATTCTAGACTTACCTCTTACATTTCTCGTTCTAGATCTAGAATCAATGATTCCTTCAAAGAGCCTGGTTCCTACTAGTTAGGAGTAATATAAACATGTAAAAACTGTTTAGAAAGGCAATTTATAGACAGACTCTTTGAAAACTTTGTGATTTCTCCTAGAAATACCACTGGAAAAGTTATTGTACATGTTATTAAAAAATACAGTTTATAACGCATAAAGTTAGAAGGAAAAACCTTAATGACTGAAGAGTAGAGTGATTAAATAAATTAGAGGAAAACCATTCTGTAGGATATATGGCTAATATCAGAAAAATAAAAACTGATATATAATTTAGTAACAAAATCTTTATCTCCAAGACGTTAATCAAGTGAAAAAGTATATTGCAGAATAATAGTTACAGAACTGCTTTACTTACTTTTAAAAATATGTCTACCTCTCATTTGCATGAACATGTGTATATAAATGGATATAAGTACATGAAGGAAAACAGAAGGATGCACAGCAAACTTCTAAAAGTGGTTTCTCTGTTGAGTGACACGAAATGAGATGGGAGAGGTAAGGGGACTACCATATTTTATTCTATTTATAATACTCTTGGATTTTTAAAATTAAAATGAATTCATCTGTTTCATACATAATATATAAAATACATAAATCAGTACGTGGAAGGACTTCCACTTCTGCCCACAATGAAATAAATATACTAGAAACACTTTTCCCACACTGAAAAAGTGGAAAACTGGACAAAATATGTAGAAACAATGTTTCTGGTCATCTAAGAAAAGGCATCATAAAAGTGTGATCCTTAAGAGTAAGGAAACAAATAAGGTAACCCCATAATGATCCCTGGAGCTGAAAGGGAGGCATTTCCCAGGCTGCTGAGCAGGAAGGAAGTTACCAAGTAGAGCATGGTAATCTCACTGAGGTTAGAAGACAGACATAGGAATTGGGGAGGCTGAAGCAGCTAAAATTTGGGGGCACAGTCAGAGAGGGCATTAAGCAGAGAATAATAATGGGGATCCTCTGGAGTCTGATGCTGAGTACAAAGCTGCACATTCAGTGCACAGAGATACTCAAGTTCTAACTGGACAGTGATGTGAATTGAATGTCCAGGGCATTCTGTAGAAACAGCAGAAGCACTGAAGCCATAGCAGAAGGGCTTAACTAGCTCTACAGTAAGACTACTTTAGAACCATCTTAATAAAGCTAAAAAGGGAGTGCCTGGGTGGCTCAGCTGGTTAAGTGTTTGCCTTCAGCTCAGGTTGTGATCCTGAAGTCCTGGGATCGAGCCCCATGTAGAGGGGGTTGGGGTGGGGGGGGGGTCCTGCTCCTCACCCTGCTCAAGTGCTCTCTCTTATTGTCTCTCAAATTTAAAAAAAAAAAAAAAAAATTTTAAGAATTAAAAAAAAGCCTAAAAAATAACCTTCCAAAAGATCGAACTGATTCAGTTAACTGCCTATATAAGACAAGGTTTAATGCTTTAAAAGGTAAGCAGCAAAATCCAAACATAGAGAACTGTAAGAATCAAAATATCCAGCACCCAATAAAAAATTACTAGACGTGTGAAGAAGCAGGTACACGTGATCTGCAACCAGAAGAAAAAAGCCAATCAACAGAAACAAACAGAAATGAAAGACAGGAAGTGGCAGGGACTTTAAAATAGTTAAAAGGAGACAAATTTTAAAGGAAAACATGAATATGATGAGAAAAAAGGAAAGATGCTATAAGGAACCAAATAGAATACTGAAAAATACAAGTTGAAAAATACAATACCTGAAAAGAGAAATTCACTAAATGGGATTAAGAGCAGACTATATAATGTAGAAGAAAAGAATGCTCAATTTGAAAACATAGTAATAAAAACTATGTGCTGTGGGGCACCTGGATGGTTCAGTCAGTTAAACATCTGTCTTTGTTCATATCATGATTCCAGGGTCCTGGGATGGAGTCCAACGTCCTTGGGCTTGTCCCTCTCCCTCTGCCCTCCCCCTGACTCATGCTCTCTCTCTCTCTTTCTCTCAAATGAATAAATAAAATCTTAAAAAAAAAAGAAAACAAAACTATGTGCCGTGAAGAACAGAGACAAAAAAAAGAAACGAGGAATAGAGAATCGGTGAACTATGGGACAACAGTAATTGCAGTTGGAGTCCCAGAAGAAGAACAGAAAACACAGTTGAAGAGAGTGTGGTAGAAACTTTCCAAATTTGATTAAAACTGTAAACACACAGATGTAAGTTCAATATATCCAAATACACAAAGAAAACCGTATTAAAGTATGTCATCATTACAGTGCTAAAATCAATAATAAGGAGCAGCATTTTAAAGTAGGTGGAAAATGGGCATAATGTATACAGGGCAACACATATTGAGTAGGACTGAAAGATCCCCAGTTAGAAATAATGCGAGCACAAGACCATCAAATAACACCTTTAAAGTCTCGAGGGGAGAAGAATCTCAACCTAGAATTCCATTACTAGTGAAATGTCCTACCACAATGAAGGAGAAACCCTTTTTCAGGTAAAAGCTGAGACAATTCTTCTCCTGCAGACCTCCAGGGGAGGTAATGACAAAGGAAGTTTCTGGGGCTAAAGAAAATAATACAGATGCAAACTGGGATCTGTACAAAGAAATAAGGGGCACCAGAGGAACCAAATTTGCAGGGGAAATAAAGGGTTTTTTTTCCTTTGTTTTCTCATCTTTTCATTTCTATAAAAGATAACTGACCATGTAAAGTACATATAAGAACAACAGGTAATGGGGTTCACCACAGAGGCAGAGGGGAAATGTGTGTATCACAAAAACAGCACAAAAGATGGAAGACAGAAATGAAAATATGCTTTCATAATATTCTTTATGTTAAGGGACAAAATGTACATGAAAAGAGGCTATGGTAAACTAAGATATATGTTAAAAACCCTAGGATGTACACTAAATTATAAAACAGTACAACCAATAGCAGAGATAAAATGCAAAACTTAAAAACACTCAATACCTCCAATAGAAGGCAGAGGCAGAGGAAAGAAAAGAACAACAAATGGGACAAATAAAAAAAATAATAGTAAGATGCAAGAGTTGTATGTAACCATTCTGATCATTATATTCAATACATACTTTTTTTTAAAGCCATTTTATTTATTTTATTTTTAAGATTGTATTTATTTATTTATTTGACAGAGAGCAAGCAGCAGGCTCCCCGCTGAGCATAGAGGCCGATGCAGGGCTTGATCCCAGGACCCCAAGATCATGAGCTGAGCTAAAGGAGGCTTAACCCACTGAGCCACCCAGGAGCCTCTTCAATACACAAGTTTTAAATCTTGACTGTCAGAATGGGTTAGGAAGGGGAGACCGAACTATAGACTCTCCACCAAAAGAAACTTTATCTCTATCTATCTTTTTTTTTTTTTTTTTTTTAAGAGAGAGAGAGTGGGGTTGGCGGGTCAGAAGCAAAGGGAGAGGGACAGAATCTTAAGGAGACTCCATGCTGGGCATGGGGCTCAATCTCATGACCTTGAGATCATGACCTGAGCTATCAAGAGTAGGGTGCTTAACCGACTGAGTCACCCAGGTGCCCCCAGAACACATTTTAAGTACACAGAGACAGAAAGGTTAAAAAATAAAAAAAATGTGGGAAAGATACTCTCCGCAAACACCAGTCACAAGAAGGATGGAGTGGTTCTATTAGTATCAGCCTAAGTAGACTTCCAGACAAAGAAAATTACCAGGAATAAAGAGGAATATTTCATCAATAAAATTATCAAGAAGAAATATTCTGTATGTGTTTGCCTCTAGGAACAGAGTTTCAAAATACATGAAGCAAAATCTGAGAGAATTCAAAGAAGAAATAAACAGGCAAACCCACAGTCACAGTTGGATACTTCAGCATCCTTCTCTCCATTGTTGACAAAGACAGAAAATCAGAAGGATACAGAAATTCTCAACCAACTTGACCTAAATGACTTTCACACCACAATTTGCAACACAGCAGCAAGACATGCACTCTTCCTACTGCTCGTGGGCATGAAGCAAGAAGGCTCAAATGTCGAAAAAGAAAACAAGTCCTAACAAATTTTAAATAATTTAAACAGGGGCCCCTGGGTGCTCAGTCAGTTAAGCATCTGCCTTCAGCTCAGGTCATGATCCCAGGGTCCTGGGATCCAGTCCCACATCGGGCTCCCTGCTCAGTGGGGAGCCTGCTTCTCCCTCCCCCTCTTCCTCTGTGCTCTCCTCTCTCTGTCAAACAAACAAACAAATAAAAACAATAACAATATATTCTCTGACCAGAAAATAATTCAATTGGAAGTCAAAGATGAAAAGATATCTGGAAAACATTCCAACATTTATAGGATGAACACAAAATACACTTTAACCTATGATCCGTAGGAGAAATCACAAGAGAAATTTTAAAACATTTCTGAGTTGAATGATGATGAAAATACCATCCATCCAAATCTGTGGAGTTCAGGTAAAGCTGTGCACAAAGAGAAACCTACAGTTTTAAATGTTTTTATTAACAACAACAACAACAAAAATCCCCAAAGCAATAAATCTGAAGATTCAACTTCAAGAAGCAAGAAAAATGAAGAACAAATTAAAACTGAAGTAGGAGAAAGGAAATTAAAAGCAAAAAAGCAATGAAACAGACATCTGAAAGGCAAATGGAAAAAAATCAATGAAATTTTAAACATTAAATAGATTTGGAGAAAAAGAAAGAAGATACAAATTATGAATACTAAGGATGAAAAGGGAAAAGCATCCTAAAGACAGAAAATAGAAATAAAGGCAGCTTAATGTCAACAAATTCAATTACTTAGGTTAAATGGAGAAAGTCCTTAAAAGACACAAAAACCAATACTTGCAAATGTAAAAAAAGCGACAAAAGACTATATATATATGTGTGTGTGTGTATATATATATAAAATTTGATTAGATATATATATGTATCTAATCAAATTTATCTCCCCAATGGAAACTCCAGGTCCAGTTGACTTCAAGGGTGAATTCTAGTAAATATTTCAGGAACGAATAAAAAGCCAATTGAACACAAATTACCTATCACGCTTTAGATGAAAAATAACCCAAACTAGGACATAAAATCTTATCAATGCCATTTACACCTTGATGGGTACTTCTGAACATAGCCTCTCTGTGTCTTTACAATGCCCCTTTAAGATTTCTACACATTCGGGCGCCTGGGTGGCTCAGTGTGTTAAGCCGCTGCTCAGGTCATGATCTCAGGGTCCTGGGATCGAGTCCCGCATCGGGCTCTCTGCTCAGCAGGGAGCCTGCTTCCCTTCCTCTCTCTCTGCCTGCCTCTCTGCCTACTTGTGATCTCTCTCTGTCAAATAAATAAATAAAATCTTTAAAAAAAAAAAAAAAGATTTCTACACATTCACTGATTTGCGGATGTTGAACCAACCTTGCAGCCCTGGAATAAATCCCACTTGGTCGTGGTGAATAATCCTTTTAATGTACTGTTGAATCCTATTGGCTAGTATTTTGGTGAGAATTTCACATCTGTGTTCATCAAGGATATTGGTTGC
Source organism: Mustela erminea (assembly GCF_009829155.1). Classification (NCBI taxonomy): domain Eukaryota; kingdom Metazoa; phylum Chordata; class Mammalia; order Carnivora; family Mustelidae; genus Mustela; species Mustela erminea. The sequence continues at coordinate 86,501,036 of NC_045625.1, forward strand.
TGGGGGGAGGGGGGTTGGGAGAAGGGGGTGGGGTTATGGACATTGGGGAGGGTATGTGCTTTGGTGAGTGCTGTGAAGTGTGTAAACCTGGCGATTCACAGACCTGTACCCCTGGGGATAAAAATATATGTTTATAAAAAATTAAAAAATTTATTAAAAAAAAAAAGATTCTACATATTCTTGCTACCTTCTCCTAGGATCTGCTTGTTTTGTCTATATCAATCATCTCAACCACCACCATAAACCCACTATTTCCTTCCAGGCCTGATTTATAATTTAGTTTGTCCAGAAAGTCTTCTGTAGCTTACTTTATCCCATGAGAGACTGTTTCTTTCTTTTTTCTCTTTTAGGGCTCTTAATATAGGTGGTAGCTCGTGGCTTAGTAGTAACCTATGGTTTCCTTCATAATACCCGATATGGTGAGAGCTGACAAAATCATTTAATTTGAACATAGTACAAATGGCTTTAAGTCCTTGTGCTGATTATCTGCTGTCCATCTACTGAAATAGTCCATTTATTTAAGTAGTAATTTCCTTGTGTGTAAAAATTCTACCTCCGGGGCACCTGGGTGGCTCAGTTGTTAAGCATCTGCCGTTGGCTCAGGTCCTGATCCTGGGGTTCAGGGATCGAGCCCCACGTCAGGCTCCCTGCTCAGCGGGAAGCCTGTTTCTCCCTCTCCCTCCCCACTGCTCTGTTCCCTCTCTGACTGTCTCCCTCTCTGTCAAATAAATAAATAAAATCTTTAAAAAAAGAAATTCTATCTCCTCCATCATTAAGCATTTTTCTGAGTATCCAAAACTAATAAATACAGATACAAAGCATGGTCTTGACAAATGTGATAATTAAAATACACCTTGAATAATTAGTGAAATTATTAAAGACTTCAAAAAATAACAGTCTGTCTTCTATATCTGTGTAAATTTCAGCTTTATATCCCTCTTGGTTTCAGCCATAAATACGCACAATAAATGTTCATCAAGGGTTCCTTTGGAATATGAGATTCTGTAATCAAAGTAGAAACAAAACTCAGAAAAATGTCAAGAAACTTGGGAAAGAAGTCTGGATAGATGCTGGCTAACTCACCTAAGACAGCAATATATAAATATATCCCTTGATCACAGTGAGACTTCACAGTACTATGTAAAAACAGGGCATCATTCTTCACACTACCCGCCAAGAATCAACAAAGTAAATAAAGACCAAACTAAACAGTAAAAATACTGAATTACAGCATATTTGGGAGGTAATATAAATTAGTATCCAGTGTGTATGGTTTTTTTTTTTTTAAGATTTTATTTATGGGGTGTTTTTTTTGTCTTTTTTTTTATTTTGAAGATTTTTTTTTTAAGATTTCGAATATTTTATTTATTTATTTGACAGAGAGAGACACAGTGAGAGAGGGAACACAAGCAGGGGGAAGGACAGAGGGGGAAGCAGGCTCCTTGCTGAGCGGGGAACCCAATGTGGAGCTTGATCCAGGACCCCGGGATCATGACCTGAGCCCAGGACAGATGCTTAACCCGTGAGCCACCCATGCACCCCTGGTATGTACGGCTTTTCTACCAACCATTAGAAACTGGGTTGAGGGAAGCCTGGGTGGCTCAGTTGGTTGGACGACTGCCTTCGGCTCAGGTCATGATCCTGGAGTCCCGGGATCGAGTCCCGCATCGGGCTCCCAGCTCCACGGGGAGTCTGCTTCTCTCTCTGACCTTCTCCTCGCTCATGCTCTCTCTCACTGTCTTTCTCTCAAATAAATAAATAAAATCTTAAAAAAAAAAAGAAACTGGGTTGAAGAGGCCTTCAACACAACTCCGTGATCATGAGAAATCCAACTGCCCATTCTGCTTGTGGTTGGAGAAGGTACTCTTTCAAGGGCGTAAGGACGGTGGAGGAAGTAAAAAGATGGGGAAAAAAGGGGCAGAGAAAGAAGAGGAGAAGAAAAAAAGGAAAAACAACTTTATGGAAAATAACTATTTTAAGGATGCATGCCTCATTTCACCAATGAGAAGTTAAGATCCTTGAATCTCTTAGTGTTTAGCCGAGGGATTGTTTGATTTTCTTTCTCTCCTGCTTCCCTCGCTCTCTCCTCCTCCCTCTCTCGTCTTCCCTCCCTCCTTCTGTTTGACAGCGGGGATCCATTATTAATAAAGAGGGGTTGGAGAACCACAGAAACGCCCCTCTTTTAGCTCAAACAGACCCAGGAAGAGATCTGTGTCTACAGAACAGGTCTTGCAGCATTTACAAAACCAGTCACAGGCTGGAAAATGAGAAGCGCAGAACTGCAGCCCCCCCTGCCCTTGGCCCAAGTTCCCATATACAGAGCAGAGTTGGGGTTTTTTGTTGGTTTGTTTGTTTTGTATATCCCAAAGAGCCAACATGATATAAACACACCATAAATATTTAATAATTATTTAATAATTAAATAATGTCCTGCACCTCGCAAAGAAAATGTCCAGTGAATATTTGTAAAATGTATAGTATCTTCTAAATGTGGATAAGAGCATTTGTTTTTGTTTTTTTTTAAATAATGAAACCACCAAGGAATGCTTATTATTCTGAAGTGAACTGTTTTGATGACTCTGAATGCCCTTTAATGCATCTTTAAAGACCAAAGTGAAATATTAGGAGGAAATGCATGCTCTTTTCTCTTTCCTAAAATAATTAACTGTGATTTAAATTTGTTCAAATATTTGATACTGTTCTTATGTTAAACATTAATTTGTATTCAAATATTTACTAAATGTTATATAGGTTTATTTTCTATTTTACTTGCCCTACTTTAGTACAGGGAAACAAAGGCAAAAGAAAAAAAAAAACTAAATTTCTTTACAACTTACAGCTTCCCTGACAAGTTTCCCCCAGACGGTTGGAATGACTTTCCTCTAAGACCTCTACTGCCTCACAATTAATACTTTGTTTGCTAAGGGCAAATGGCATTCTTAGCTTAACATTAGCCCAAACTCCAGGATCCTGTAAGTCTCCTTTAACATACGAAAATTCCTTAGGAAATGTCCTTTATCTCTACCTGCCCCCAAGACATATCTTAGCAATCATCCTCCAAGCGTATGGCCAGCTGATATACATCTGAAGGGTCTCATGAGTAAGGTTTAATTAGACATTAATAAATGACCTTGCCCTAACAACAGACAGCCCCCTCAAGGTCCTGGAAACCTTGCTCCCAAATTCCTTAGAGACTTACACTAACCCTAACCCCCTTCCAACTTGAAAGTATATAATCGGCCACTTATCAGAACCCCAGGAAGCTCTTTCTGCCCACAAGTCCTGTCCCTGGGCTTTAATAAAACCACCTTTTTGCACTGAAGAGGTCTCCAGAATTTGTTCTTGACAATTCGCTCCAAACCCCAACGTTTCCACATCACAGAAACAATTCAGGTCAGCATTACTAAGAGAGATGGAGAAACTCACATCATGTAGGCATTTCATTACCATTCCTAGGAACTATATATTCCATCCAACTTTGTGAAATCTATAAACTGTCACATTTTACTGCCTGCCTTATCAAAGCTCTTAGGGGAAAGGAAAAATATGATTAAATAAATTCCATAGGAAATTGATTTTCTTTTAACTTCATTGTCCTTCCCAAAATAAATTCAGCTGCATTTCCCAAGACAAAAGTTTTTCACCATTTTTGAATTTTAATAAACAACGAACTGGTGAAAATGGGAACTGAAAAGAGCTAGAGGAAGGTAGAACTAGGAGGAACAACCAACTGTTTCTATAACGAACTGTTCAATGAAAAAAAATGTCCTTGGGCTAATTTCTGAAAGGTTACTTACTACATGAATGAATATTGACAGTAATGAGGACTGACCATAATAAAGTTCCCTACCAGAAATCTATCCATTCTCTGTCAAACAAAGGGGAAAAAAAAAAAAAAAATATATATATATATATATAAATATATGCAACAATGTATTTACATTCATAGACATCAGATGAATTAAGCAATTTAACCCTGTCTTACTGATACATATTTAAATAAAGCTCCTCTTATTACTAGACAAATGTGGTATTACAAGTGCAGTTGCCTATTTCTGTACACTTCTATAATTCTTATTACTTATAATGGAAGTGAACACCAAAACAAAGTACATACCACAGGAAAATGTGCTAGCTCGACAGAATCAATTATTATATTTTGAGGACAAATTTATACAATATGCTGTTTTGGACGTGCTTCAAAAAATAAAATAAAATGAATCACACATCAAAACAAATCCCTTTCAATAGTGAATGAAGTCATTTATAACTGTTAAGCTTATTAGTCAGCTAAGAACAACATTAGTTTTGTTGTAAAAATGTCTTTATTATGTCAAGATATTCATTGCCTTTCTTATGTAAGATTATTCCTTACACTTGTGGTTGGAACCAGACATTTCAAACCTTAGTACAGACAGTCCCTGACTTAACAATGATTCAGCTTAACAATTTTAAGCAACAGGCATTCAGTAGAAACCAGACTTTAAATTTTAAATTTCAACCTTTTCCCGGGCTAAAGATCCGTGCTACAATGTTCTCTCGTGACCACGTTCTTTTGACATGATCGCGAGGGTAAAAAACCGACAAACAGGTACACTCCCAGAACCATGCTGCACCCAAAGACCACTCTGCCTTTCACTTAAAGTGGACTCAATAAATCACATGAGAAATTCAACACTTCATCATCAAATGGGCTTTATGCCAGAGGACTTTATTCAACTGGTGGTCCTGAGCACATCTAAGGTAGGCTGGGCTAAGCTATTTTGTTTGGTGAGTTGTATTAAAAGCATTTTCAACAGGATATTTTCAACTTACGAGGCATTTATCCACATGTAACCCCGTCGTTGAGGAAAATCTATACTGAGAACTGTCAAAAATTGCAATAAGATGTCTTTAATAGGCCCACAAGAGACGTGGAAGAGCTCTTCTCAGATTAAAAACATGGGATATTAGAGGGGCTCTGTTAGAGGCCGTTGTGTGACTGACCACAGTGAAGCAAAAGGAAAAGACTCCACATCAGAACAGCTATTAATAAAAGGGCAGTGGGGAGGAGTAAGACACTCAGGGCAGCGGCGGACAGTTAATTGGAAAAGCAGCCTTGTGAGAAAAGAGACGGAATGGAACTCATTCAGTATTTCTGGACTGGTAAAACTGTAGGGAATTGAAGGGATTGAGGAAGGATAAGTCAAAGAGTTGAGAGAGCACTGTGAGGGAATGCTAGAAGGGGAGACGTGAGGACAGAAAAAGCATGAAGGAAAAACTAGTTTTCTAAACAGACACAGGTTATGAAAACAGGAATAAACCTGAACCTATTTTTTTCGGTCTTGGTTAAAAGTAAAATACAGGACAGGTCACAAGGTATTAACTGCATCTAGTCAAGAAAGAATTCCACAAATACTGTGAATGTTCAAAAAAATTTGCAGGTAAAGGATGTTTATGACAGGACCACAGTGAACAAAAGCATGGCTAACTGACAGGACAGGCTCGGGGTAAAAATGTTACTGAAATCTCCCTCATGGGGTTTGTTGTGAAAAACAAGAGGTTTCCCTAGATCTTTAACATTAATTTACAAAGTTCTTCCTGAGATACTCAATGATAACCACAAAATGCCTGTTTAATCTTTTAGGAATGGAAGGCCTTTCACTTCAAAGAATGGGATGATGTGAGCTATTGGGAAACACGGTGTTACTCATTTAAATGACAGAATTCATTTTATGTAGAAAATTGAATCTGTTCACTTACTGTGAACTCACTCACTGGCCCTGTGTTAGCTGACTCACTTACAAACTGTGTAGCTTCTTGTTTTCAGGAGACTCAGATTTTGGGGCATCGTGATCTCAGAGTAGACTTTCAGAAAATAAATGATTGTTCTAGCATATTCGGATCCCATAAATACCACAAAGTCTACGTCTTCAACAGGGCTGGAGTTAAACATGGAACTTTGGCTTTATAGGAATTATTTACCAAAACTACATAGTTGATGTAGGCAATCAGAAGTTGTTAGGAAAATGTAAGAATTACTGTTATACTTGGACTTCAAGAAGAATCATATGAATGCTGAAGCAGTGGGTAAGGAAGGTCTTGGCTCACTATGTGATGATAGGAACATAGGGGACTCAATCAGGAGCGAATCAGTTCAATCTTCCCTAACTGCCTAGCATGTCCCGCAAAGAATCATGTATCTGACTTGTATCAAAGAGCAGAAGCTACTTCAAAGGGGAGAAGCAAGTTCCCAAAGGCAAGACAGGAAGTGTTTCTGGGAAGAGGGACGTGACTCAGAATAAATTTAGTTTAGAATGATTTCTCAATGACAAACTTGATGGGTATCACAGAAAAGACAGAAACCTGTTTTTGTGAGTCAAAAGTAACAATGTAACAACTACTTTGTAAAAGTAAAGAACACTTCTTTCTTTCTTTTTTAATTTAGAGAGAGAGAGACGGAGAGAGCTGGTGAGCAGTGGGCAGAGGGAGAGGGAGACACTGACTCTCCAGCAGACTCTGCACTGATCTTGGAGGCAGGGCTTGATCCCATGACCCTGAGATCATGACCTGAGCTGAAAGCAGGAATCGGACACTCTACTGACTGTGCCACCCAGGTACCTCTTTCTTTTTTTTTTTTTTTAATTGATTAATTTTTTTGAAGTATAGTTGATACATAATGTTACATTAGTTGCAGGTGTACAGCACAGTGATTTGATAAGTGATTTGCAGCTACCCTATGCTCACCACAAGAGTAGCTACCATCTGTCACCATCCAATGTCATCACAACACCATTACTACATTCCCTACGCTGCTCTCTTTATCCCCATAACTTCTTCCCTCCGTCTCTGGAAACCGGCATCGCCCTCTCCCCCCACCCGCCCATCTTGCCCATCCCTCACCCCCTCACCTCTGGAAACCATCAGCTTGTTCTCTGTATTTGTGAGTTTGTTTTTGCTTGAGGAACATTTTTTATTATGTCTTAAACATTATTTCCCTTGCGGCCCAGCAGGACTGACCAATACTAAGATTCCACTAAAGGAAGCAATAATTTCTGGGGGAAGGAGTTTACTAAATAATACTCTGGTGACCAGAAAGGTTAAATGAGCTAGGTACACCAAATTCACTGCACATTAGGAGAGGTCTCTGAAACAGAAGGCTCCCTCTAGTCTTTCTGGTAATAAATGAAACTATGTGGAAACATAAATTATCAAGAAATGTAAGCAGCGCATCCAAAGATCTAACTGCATAAAATTAAGTCTAGACCGATTGTTAGAATATGCACTTCAAATATGTCTCCTGGTAAGAATTCATAGATACAGAGTCACATTCGCTCTGAGTGTCTACGGTAACGATGCATATTTGCAGGAGTCAAGACGCTGACTCCCTTGGGATGGAGTGCAGGGAATTCAGAGAGTGCGCTAGGAGCCGAAGCACGTGTCCTAAGTAGCAAACCCTCTTAGTATATAGGATCATTAAACTGGTGCTAATACTATTACTTATAGTGATATGCAGTATCATTTCATTCACAAAAATCCTGAGATGTGGGGCGCCTGGGTGGCTCAGTGGGTTAATGCCTCTCCCTTCGGCTTAGGTAATGATCCCGGAGTCCTGGGATCAAGCCCCACGTAGGGCTCTCTGCTTGGCAGGGAACCTGCTTCCCTTCCTCTCTCTCTGCCTGCCTCTCTGCCTGCTTGTGATCTCTATCAAATAAATAAATAAATAAATCTTAAAAAAAAAAAATCCTGAGATGTAATGAAGATGCTACGCATTTTTATCCCCATTTTATAAATGATGACATAAATACAAGGACATTGTGACAACTCAAAGACACAGTAAATGACAGGCAGCAATGACTCTGGGTCTTCTGATTCAAATCCTAGAATTCTTCTAAAAATATCAGTGTTTCCCATGGAATATTATTCAGCCATCAAAAGGATGAATACCCAACTTTTGCATCAACATGGATGGACCTAGAGGTGATTATGCTGAGTGAAATGAGTCAGGCAGAGAAAGTTAATTAGCATATGGTTTCACTTATTTCTGGAATATAAAAAATAGCATGGAGGACTTTAGGAGAAGGAAGGGAAAATGAAGGGGGAGAAATCAGGGTGGGAGACAAACCATGAGAGACTGTTTACTACAGGAAACAAATTGAGGGCTTTAGAGGGGGGGGGGGATGGGTGAGCCGGGTGATGGGTATTAAGGAGGGCCCGGATTGCACGGAGCACTGGGTGTGGTACACAAACAATGAATCACAGAGCACTACATCAAAAACTAATGACCTACTGTATGGTGATTAACATAAAACAATTTAAAACAAACAAACAAAAAACCAGTACCACTATTTCCCCAAATGTAGGAGGAATGACACTGGTGGTACAGAGGCAAGACATTAAATAATTATAAACATAAGAACATAATCCATTTTCAATTATCTTTAAATCAGTCTGATAAGGAAATGGTCTCAGTCTTTATCAGTTCTGACACTTAATAATCTTTTTTAAAAGCACAATAAGCCTCAGTGTTGGTCACGTGCAAACGGAGCAGCAAGCCAAATCATGTAACACTGTTTCCTTTTCACTGCAGTTCACTTAATATGTGTCACCCAGTTATGTCAAGAGATAATAGGTTTTTCATTTTACATAGAAATTTAAGATCTTTTTAAATGAACCCATTTAAGTAATTTTATAGAAAACTAGTAAGTAAAAATATATATATAGTAGACTCTGGATAAAGCAAAAATCGTGAGGCTATTTGCAAAAGACAACAAACTGGTCCGCATATCACACACTATAAATCATACTCTTTTTTTAAAAAATATATTTTAGGGACGCCTGGGTGACTCAGCTGGTTAAGCCGCTGCCTTCCGCTCAGGTCATGATCCCAGCGTCCTGGGATCGAGTCCCGCATCGGGCTCCTTGCTCAGCGGGGAGCCTGCTTCTCCCTCTGCCACTCTGTCTGCCTGTGCTCGCTCTCCCTCTCTCTGACAAAGAAATAAATAAACTCTTAAAAACAAAAACAAAAACAAAAAACTCTTTAAAAATTTTTTTAAAAATTAAAAAATATTTATTTATTTATTTATTTATTTGACAGAGAGAGAAATCACAAGTAGGCAGAGGGGCAGGCGGGGGGGGGGGGGAAGCAGGCTCCCCGCTGAGCAGAGAGCCCAATTCCCGGGGCTCGATCCCAGGACCCTGGGATCATGACCTGAACAGAAGGCAGAGGCTTTAACCCACTGAGCCGCCCAGGTGCTAAAGACAACATCAACAGACTTTACCTTTTCGAGAGATTTACATCTCAGGCAGGAATTAAAACAGAACTGGTTACTTCTTTGTATCAACTTACTAGTTCCCTAAATCCCGAAACAGAAGGGGTAGCAGTCATAATTCTACCACAGTGGGGATCAAGTTACTTTTAAAGCAAATGGCTGGCATATCACCTACTTTTGGGGCAACGTTGCGTTTTATGTATCCCAATATTTTTATAATCAAAATTATCAGTATTTACAGTTTCATAAGACTCACGTAACAGAGAAAGCATCACAGTAAGCTGTGATCCCTTCTTGTTTTATACTCACACTCATGTCCTGCTATTCCTCTTCCAGGAAATGATGACTAACCGTGGGACAATGTGCATCCCTCCAATCCTCCAACAGTAAATACATCTTTATGTGTATATGGTCTCTGGACTAACCAGGACAGTTAACACTACCTGTAACAACAGACAATACCTACGTCGCGGAGCTACTGGAGAGTGTAGGAGGCCCAGCGCCCAGGTCACTTAGAGAAGCTCGGTAACAGGAGCTCTCTCATTGTGTAGATGTGCGACCCTGATGCAGCCCTGGAGGAGGTGAGAGATTGTACAAGCGGTCTCAGAGCTCCCAAATGCCTCGACTGATAAACAGTATGTGTCACTTTTGCTTATAACCCAATACTCAGAATACACACGTGGTGCCACCTAACTATAAGAAGTCTACACAATGAACACTGTGTCTCTGCTATGTATCTTTTTATCAGAGAGGACACGGATGAACCAGGTGAGATGGAACGCCTTTTCCTGCTACTTGCTTTCCTTCACTGAACCATACCTCTGAGAGCCCTTTCCAAGTGTGTGTGTATGATGTGTGTCTGAAGCCACACATAGGCACAACTATTTCGGGTTTCACAAGTACACCATAGTACAGAAGAAGGTGACCATATTTAACCATTCCACAAGTGATGAACATTCACATTACTTTTCTTCTATCATGAAAAATACTGCAGAGAAGGACTGCACCTGGATTTTATCATTCTAGGGGGTGGATCTCTCCATATGTTTACGGGCCATGTGTTTTTCATGTTTTGTGAATAGCCCATTCATATGCTTTGCCCATTTATCTAAGGCATTGTTTGTCTTCCCTTAATGATTTACAGGACTCGTTAAAGGTGATGACATTTTTATTCCCATGCATTTCATGCCTTTAAATTTGTTTATGGTGTTTATTAACTACTACTTGGCAAAATAGGTCAACTTCTTTCCTAGAAGTCTTGTGATGCTTTATGTTCTATGACTGTCCTCTTTCTAAGATTAAGAAAAAATACTTCCTGTTTTTGTTTGTCTTGGCTTTGTAGTTTTAAAATTGATTAGCTCTCTAACCTATTTTGGGCATTAAGATAAAGGTCTAACTTTGTTGTTGTTTTCCCAAATACTCAATTTTTCTCAAGACCATCTATGGCACTATCCGTTTATTATTTGAAATAAGATGTTTATCATGAACCAAGTTTTTATTTATACATAGATCTGCCTGTTTACTCTTGGTCTGTCATCACTCAGTTTTTATTACTATTGTTTTGTTAAAGCATTCCAAGATTAGGAAGAGCAAATTCTTTCCCCAGTGCTTTTCTTTTTGCCAGATTTTCTGGGCTGTTCTTGTGTATACTCCTTGCCATTAACTTTATAATCAGAGTTTTGACTTTCAAGAAAACCTTGCTATATGTTTTATTTGGATTATATTGAAATTATATCTCGTTTTAGAATTAGGGTCTTCATTTTAATGGCCTTTCACACATGCGTTACTTCACCCTAGCTCGCTGGTGATGTGTGAGCTTTTATAAAGGCTGATGCTGGACTTGAAACTGACCTGGTCGGTAAGATTCCCAAAATATCGCCACCCTCTGCTTCCAGTCCCTCACTCCTGCAGCCCATGAATGTGATGAGGCATCGCTCCTGTGATCATGTTACATGGCACAGCTGAGCTCAAAATAAAGTAAAACTGATCCAGCCTCAGGAGCCCTTAAAATAAGATTTTATTTATTTATTTGACAGAGAGAGAGAGAAGGAACACAAGTAGGCAGAGCGGGAGGCAGAGGAAGGGGGAGAAGCAGGCTCCCCACTGAGCAGGGAGTTCAACGTGGTGGGGGCGGGGGGCCTAGATCCCAGGGCCCTGAGATCACGACCTGAGCTGAAGGCAGATGCTCCACTGACTGAGCCACCCAGGCGTCCCTCAGGAGCTCTTAGAGTAAGTGGAGGGCTTCTCATGCTGATGGCAGGAGAAGTCAGAAAGTCAAGGCCAGCGGAGAAGGCCTAGCAATGGCCTTTCACACATGGACAGCCATTACTGCTGTCCAGAGAGAGGGAGAGGAGTCATGCTGGCAACCTCTGGAAGCAGAGAGTGGACCCCAGCCAAGAGCCAGCAAGAAAACAGCGTCCTCAGTCCCACAACTGAAAGGAAGGAAATGAATTCGGCCAAGCACCTCTCTGAGTATGGAAGTGAATTCTTCCCCAGCACCTCTAGGTAAAAAAGCCCAACGTGACCGACCCATGAATTTCAGTCTGGGAAGACCTAGAACAGAGAACTCCGTGGAGTCCATTCAGACTTCTGACTGCAGAAAATTAGGAGGTAATATATGGGAATTGCTCTAAGCCACCAAATTTGTCATTTGTTACACAGCAATAAAAAACTAATCTAGAACAGACTTCAGGGCAAGTGTTACACCATCTTTCACCCCCACGGCTTTTCAGGATTCCCAGGGAGAAAGGAGATACACTCGGTATCACTTCCTCTTTCCTCGCTTCCAATCTCACGATACTCCCTAATTAAAAGCAACATATATACTAACCTGAATCTTTACTTTCTTGTTAATTTTAAGGTTTGGGGCAATGAAAGCCTAATTCTTCCCCCAAAAGTTTGAATATTTAAGATACAGAGTAAATCAGAAAGAAAACTATCAAAGGACCAAAAAAAAAGCATATAATAAAACTTTAGGACAATAATAACTATTATCAAACCCTAGAATCCAAAATCGATTTCATAAGAGGTCAAGATATATATGATAAACAGGGTTCTTTCAGTATTTATCTACCTTATGTGTGGACAATAATTTTAAAGGACAATACAACATTTTGGTAAAACAGTGACTGAAAACAGTCTGAATTCCACTAGTATAAATTGTTCTAGCATTTAAACCTGCTGTCTTCAAGTGAAAATGCAAGTTTTCACATTATATATTAAATTTCTAAAATTCTTCATACTCTAAGAAATACTGAAATCAGCTTAGAAAAACCTGAAACGATATAAAGCTGGATTATATAATTTTTTAAAAGGTATCTTGAAGAAAATTTATGATGGTCCTCAATGGCTAGACTGAAAATAAAATTGGCTTCCCTACTTTGTCTGCATGCTCCTATACTATTTAAATCCTTTTCAATGAAATGTGTTGCCTGTAGCATTTGTGTAAAATGTTTAAGACAAAAGATGAATATGGTAAAGCAAGAGAACAGTTAAACAGTGAAAACTAAGCATGATGATTTCAATTTCCAGGGAACCGGCAAAACCTTAATTTTTAGATTTAAAAAAATAGAGAAAAGTAAACACAGAAAGAAGAGAAATATTTAAAAATAAGAAAATACTCTGGGGCGCCTGGATGGCTCAGTGGGTTAAGCATCTGCCTTTGGCTCAGGTCATGATCTCAGGGTTCTGGGATCGGGCCCCACCATCAGGCTCCCTACTCAGCAGGGAGCCTGCTTCTCCCTCTGCAGGCTCATGCTCGCTCTCTCTCTCTCTCTCTCTGAAATAAATAAATAAAATCTTTAAAAAAAGATAAGAAAATACCCTAACATGGAATAATGATTAGCTACTTGTTAGAATTGCTAAAACAAAGTTAGAAAAGTGAATTTAAAAGAAAACATTTCTTATTCATTGGCTGAAATAAATTTTCAAGAAGTTGATTCTCTTAATAACAACTGGTCTTTAAAATTATTGACTTGTACAGTATTGCTCTTCTCAAAACTATAATTTTTATGCAAGAAAAGTCAGAGAATTGCAGTGACAGACGTAGGAACCAGTATCTTTCTCGAAGCTCTGACAGATGGTCTTATCAGGAGGATGGACACAGATCTTGTTTACTTAACCGATTTGTTCTGATGATTTCAACTCAGTAAACAAAAGGTATTATTGATCTAACTACCAAGTTGTCCCTGAACCTTGGGGAGCAGGTTTGCAATTGATTTGATCATCACGGGGAAAGCCAGCCACAGGAAGTCTCTTTCCCACTTGCCAGACAAATGGCCTGGCACCTCCTAATGGAGAAGACTGCTGTGAGCTCTTCCTTTTCCCACTCTTAAGCACTGTAGTTCATCATTTGAATCTCGGGCCTTGTCCTCCATTTTCGTCTTCTATAACTAACTTCCCTGCCCAAACAATGCTGGTTGTGATGCAGGGGAGAGAGGGGCAGTTCTGTTTCTTAAGGAAACCCCGTGAAGGCAGGAACAAGGTCTGTTGCCTCCTTTATGACGGATCACAAGGCTGAGGACATGGTAAATCCTCGGGAAGGGTTTGCTGAAGGAAAGGAGGCAGGCACAAAGAGCAATTCAGCAAACAGCTCTGAGCTACCGAGGGACAAGAACAAGAAATCACACAGAAAAATGGCACGGTGGGGCCTGGGGTGGTGGGCAGGAAACGTAAAGAAAAGAAGGTAGGAAAGAAGGGAGCAGGAAACTTTCAGTTCTCACTGTTCCTAACTAAAGCAGTTTTACTTTTCCTTACTTCATGACTTTCTTACTAAATCACTCCACAAAGGGGCACTTGGGTGGCTCAGTGGGTTAAGCGTCTGCCTTCCACTCAGGTCATGATCTCAGGGTCCTGGGATCCAGCCCCCGTCTAGCTCTCTGCTCAGCGGGGAGTCTGCTTCTCCCTCTCCATCTGCCCTCTCCCCATACCCCCATGTGCGCTCTCTCTCATTTAAATAAATCTGTAAAAATAATTAAATATATTGCTCCACACATGCACTACTTTTACAGAATAAAACCCATTCGATTGGTAGAAAAAATAAAATTCTACCATGAAGTGCTAGTTATTCTAAAGAAGTAAAAAGACAGTCCTTGAAAGCAAGAACACTTTAGCTCAGATAACACTGTTAGACTAGGAGAAGCAAAGACATTTGACAGCAAGAACAAAAGAACAAAAATATGTCACAAAAATGGTTGACGACTAATTTGGGGCTGAATCCATGTCCAGGTAGGTTTACACACAAGTTGTTTTGTTGTGGGTTTGTTTTTTGCATTTTTTTTTGTTTTTTGTTTTGGTTTTTGTTTTTGTTTTTTGGTTAGCAGCCAGTTACGGCATTTGAAATGGTCAAAAGCATGTTAAGTAATCTCCAGAAAGTTATCCAACTTGAGTACACTTACGCTGTACGTAGGCAGTCAATTCAATGTTAATCTGAATTACAAAACATTTACAAAAGCAAAAAGAGTATTTAAAAATTACTCATCACATATTTTTAATGATTGCCTTTTAGAATCTTAGAATCAATATTCAGTCTTTATACCTAATCAGTAGTTCAAAACAGTCTTCAATAAACTGTCAACCCGTTCACTTTACATTCTTCTGTGAGGTACGTGATTTCTAAGAAAGGAAACCAAACTTGTGAATGCACAATCTGTGAGTTAGAACAGTGCTTGCTTCCTGGACGGGAGTGGGTGCAGAAGAGGAAGGCAGCGAGGGACTAGGGACAGACACAGGAAACTTTCAGGGGTGATAAAAAGGTCCTAAATCTTGGTCAAAGGGTAGTTTCAACAATTACCCTCACAGCACAATGGACTGTGTCACTTAAGGTCTGAGTAGCTCACTGTAAATACGCTGTAGCTCACTAAAAATTAAAGGCAAAAAAAAGTATGTATATAAAATGCTTCCACATTTCTCAATTTTGTATGAAATACACTTACGGAATGCAATTAATTGCGAACTGAGAATAGATGTTTTCTTTTACAATGTCCAGGTAACTAGCTGGGGAGTGTGTGAGTATATGTGTGTATATGTGTGTGCATGTGTCTGTGTGTGTGTGTTCAAGGGGAGGGGTGAGTGTGTGTGTATTCAGGGGGAGGAGTGAGTGTTTTCCCCGGAAAGTCAAACAGTAATTTATTACGTTTCTCATAATGATATGTGGCCACAATAGTATTACAAAACATCTGTGGGGAAAATGACCAAGAATGTAATTAAACAAAACGTCTTCAAATTATTTTATTTTAACATAAAATGGATTCTATTTTTAGTGAAGCAAAATAGTTCCTGAATTATTTCACTCGGCTTATGGAAAAAACTACAGGCAAAGTCATCAAGTCGTTTGTTGTGGTATATATACCACTGAATGGGATATTCTTAATTGCTACCAGGGATGAGTTCCTTAAGCTCACAATCTGCAGTGGCTTTCATTGTTTCAGACGCTTCTGCTGATAATGACACAATAGGGTACTTTTCTTTTTTTTCTTTGCCAACGGAGCTATAATAAGATAAAGCAAATAAATTTAGATACTTACAAATAACGTAACCGATTCAATTTCTTCAGCATCAGTTAATTCCAATTGTTTAATTTGAACTTTACTTATATTAAAGCAGGGTACTTAGGACTAAATCAGTGTTTCCACTAACACAGCTCTGAAATACATTATAATAACTATCAAATAATTGATATAGATAAGCCATGACTTCGGAGATAATTTCAGTAATTTGTATAACTAAAATAATTTAAATTACCACTCAAAAGATGATAAATTATTAATAAACTATGAGGTTTTACATGTGGTCAGAAATTTAAATTATGTAAGACTTCAATAAATGTATTATCTGGAAACGCAGTTATGGAAAATAGGTTCATCAACTTAAGCAAGATGAAGAGAAGCTGGAAAAAATCCAGGGACGAAAAATATAAATTACTAAGTGATTAGAAAATAACTTAACAAAGAAAGCCTAAGACAATCTGGATTTGCAGAGAACGGAAGACTGGGGTGGGAATTCATACCATCTTTTACTCGACCAGAGGAGGCAGCGCTGTGTGCGGGACCTTCCATGCTCTCTATCCGGTAAGAAAGGGATCTAAGAGAAACCCCAGGAGTCTAGAAGGTCTATGACTAGGTACACCAAGAAAACATTCCCTTGCTGTTTCAAGATTTTGGGGTCTCATCACAAATAGAGCTGTAAAATCTGAAACTCTGAGAATGTTTAGCCACGACAGACATGACCAACGGTAGTCCCTTCTCCAGTACATGCATAGCCTGTGCAGTGAGTGTGCGGGCCCCACGTCCCCACGTGCTCACCGCGACCGTGCGGATGCCCCGCGGTCTAGCTCCACACCACCGCACCTGTTTGCCCAAGACACTTCTCAAACCCTCAGCACCGTCTCTGCCCAGCTGCAATCAGCCCTCGGCGGGAGACTGACCCCTGCTGTGAGGAGCCCTCTGCCAAGGACTGACAGGCATATGTACCCAAACATTTGTACCCAACATATTGTACCCAAACATATTCGTACATATGTACCCAATATGCATTTCCTCTTGAGGCAAGAGGAAGCCTCAGGTGGGGTAATCGGACATGCAGCAAAATGGTAGATCCCAGATTGTCCGTGTGATGCATTCCCACTTATCCACGGATGTGATGTATATAATCATAAAACTACTAATGGATCAGTTCCTTTCCTTGTTTCACTTTCCCGAGAGCCTACTGGCACTTCCGGAAATCATCTCCCGAATAAGCTACTTTCACCGAAATTCCTGTATCAGAGTGTGCCTCTTTACCACTCAAATGAAGGCAACCTACATGCCATTTCAACATAGCACAGTCTTCTTAGACACTTACCAGTTTAAGTGGTTCCTCAATTTTTAAATTTCTTGAAAAACTTGCATAGCCCCACAAGAAATGGAAACCTTCTGTAGTCCTGTTTTCATTACCATCGTGTGCCAAAAATGAATGATGTCCGAAGAGCCACTCAGTACCAGCCGGCTACTGGTACCTGTTAGCGCTGAACTGGAATCCTGCTCTGTGGCTGCTGCTGTTGTCTTTAAGACTGTTTATTTCAGAGAGAGAGAGAGAGAGCCTAAGCCAGGGGAGGGGCAGAGAAGCAGACTCCCCACTGAGCAGGGAGCCCAACGTAGGACTCAGTCTGAGGAGCCTGGGATCGTGACCTGAGCCCAAGGCAGACTGAGTCACCCAGGTGCCCCGTCTTTTGTTGGTCTTGAACTGTGAAAGCAAGAGTGGGGGAAGGTGAGCAAATACTGGGGAGATATTACAGATAGGCTGCACCAAACTGACCTTGCTGACGATGTCGAGTGAGTGGCAGGAAATGGAAGGGAGTATAATTTCCTCGCTCTGTGATGCAATGTTTTCTTACATGTCTACCTGAAGTCCACCTGACCATCTTGGACCACTTAAAACCACTTCACACCCCAACGGGATATGCATTCCACACTTGAGAAAATAGGAAGCTACAGAAGAAAGCTCATTCACAACCTTACTTAGAGCAAGTTATTAGAGGTCTCGCAAGGTTTATGTTTCTAGATAATCTCTAAAACTATGAAATAAAGAGGAATTCTAGTCTTCATTTTCTGGGTGGTTGTGGACAAGGCACTTCATTTCTCTGGACTTCAGCTTTCTCAATCTTAAAATAAGAAACTCAAAACAGACTCATGTTTTTCTCTTCTGTTCTTGTTGCCACTGCAGGAGTTAAAGGGAGGGGCAAAGGCCAAGCTGTAGTCCCTTTGCTCTGAAGGAGTTCAAGGAAGTAAGTCTGATACAGACACCTTTTTGCTGGAAGTAAGGGGAGGAGACAGAACAGATATGGTAGGGAGAGAGGGAAGTAGGTGGAGAGGAAAGAAGGGAAGGGGTAGGAAAAAGACTAGAAAACAAAGAAAAATTTAAAAACCGACTTTAAAAAATGCCAGTACTACTGGCATTCATTAAAGATGTAGAGAAATTGGAACACCCTTGTGTACTGTTGGTAGGGATATGAAATGGTGCAGACACTAAGGAAAACAGCACGATCATGCCCCCCCAAACTAAAAATAGATTATATCATACGAGACCATAAAAATACAATATACCATATAAAAATAGAAGATACTTAAGTTTTATTTAAGCGATCTCTATACCCCATGTGTGGCTTGAACTCATGACCCAGAGATTAAAAGTCACATGCTCCTCCAACTGAGCCAGCCAGGTTAACCCCCAACAATTCCACGTCTGGGTATATACCCAGGTCTCAGAGAAATGCTTGTACACCCATGTTCATAGCAGCCTAGTCACAAGAGTCAAAAGATAGAAGCAAGCCAGTGTCTCTCGACAGATGAGCAGATAAACCAAATGTGGTACGTACATGCAGTAGGCCAGAGGCTACAACATGGATCACCTTGAAGACGTGATGCTAAGTGAAATAAATCAATGGCAAAAAGACAAGTATGATAGGATTTCCCCTTATGTGGGTCCCTAGAGTAGTCACATTCATAGGGACAGAAAGGGGAACAGAGGTTACCAGGGGAAATAGCGAGTTGCTGAATGAGTAGCTTTAGTTTTGCAAGAGGTGTTCTTGAGACTTGAATAACTTAGCAAAATTGAACAGTGTACTTTAAAATGCTTAAGATAGGGGCTCCTGGGTGGCTCAGTGGTTAAGCTGCTGCCTTTGGCTCAGCTCATGGTCTCAGGGTCCGGGGATCGAGCCCTGCATCAGGCTCTCTGCTCAGCGAGGAGCCTGCTTCCCCCTCTCTCTGCCTACTTGTGATCTCTCTCTGTCAAATAAATAAATAAAATGTTAAAAAAAAAATAAAATGCTTAAGATGGTAGATTTTATGTTATGCTCATTTTCCACAACTTTAAATTTTAAAAATCCAGGTTAAAAAAAATCCACAGGACTAGATGACATGTAAGATCTCTTTCAGGCCCAGTCTTTAAATTAGTATTAATAAAACTTATGTAATTTATCATGGTTTTGATAAAAGATTCACAAGCAAAATTAGAACAAAAAGCTATTTACCCCATAAATACTATGCACAACATTTGCAGGAGGTGTATTATAACCATTAATCTCTAAGACGCAAGCAATGAGCTTCTGTGACAAATACCTATTCATGCTCTCTACAGAGACTCACTAAAATATTACCTAAATGTTGGAAATATCAAGGCCAAGTAGAAAGTTCTGCAGATTTAAGATTACTATTAATCTCTCATCAGAGCTGTCACCTCCACTTTGAAGACCATTGATTCCTGGCCAGAACGAAGGGCAGCGTCACACCATAACCCTTTCATGGTCACGCCTGTGTCAGGATAAGCTGTATGTGTCTGAGACTCTTCCTTGACCCTACATCCTAGTGAGTGGGACCTTATCATGCTGTAGCATATCCATCTTATCTACCTGTTCATGACGCACTGCAATCACTTCATGTTTCTTAAAATGATCTGAATTAGCATACCATCTACTCAGAAATTCTCCAATTTCCCCATGCAAGATGAGGAGAGGTTTTCTAAAATTAATGTCATTTTTTGTATGATTCTATTTCTTACTGAAAACATAGAGCCTAACCTAAGTTAATATAGCATTACATTTTCTCTTTTCTTATTCTCCTTGGTTTTAAGTTAAAATTTTTTAAAATTAATTGAACTCCTCTAAGTTTATTTTAGAAATCTATTTAATTAGACATAGATGATGTTTATACAAGGGCGCATATTTATCAAAACCCATCCAACTGTACACTTAAATGGTGAATCTTGTATGTAAATGACATCTTCCTAGAAAGTTACAACTTTATGGTAGCAATACATTAATTTGTAGTTTCCAAACGTTTTTATCATTTTCTCCTCTTTCTTAAAAAAATTTTATAAGTCACATACATGTTCTATTGTATTAATAGGATACATTTTACAAAACATACAGGAAAATAGGAATTATAAAATTAAATGTTAAAGATCAAATATTTAAGTGTCCTTATTTGAGACAACTTCAGTGGCTAATCTAATGGCATAATACATACTTAGGTGAGAGGTTCGTGACGGAAGATAGTGGAGATAAATCCGCGTGTCGAAAATCTTGGTTCTCAGAACACGTGGGACCAAGTTGTTATCACTCAGGCAGGGAGACACCAACAGATATTTAATATGTGACTGTCAGAGAGTTAGGGAAGCATTCATCCTGCCAACTTCTTTGTTTCTGCAATATCTGTGCTATCTTCAGTATGGGGGGATTTCAACCTGTTTACCCACGTCATGAAGTTAGTTTAATCAAAACTGGTCCACGGGGCGCCTGGGTGGCTCAGTGGGTTAAGCCTCTGCCTTTGGCTCAGGTCATGATCCCAGGGTCCTGGGATCGAGCCCCACGTTGGGCTCTCTGCTCAGCAGGGAGCCTGCTTCCTCCTCTCTCTCTCTCTGCCTGCCTCTCTGCCTACTTGTGATCTCTGTCAATTAAATAAATAAGATCTTAAAAAAAAAAATCAAAACTAGTCCACATGACCTACCAATCCACCTTCATGGAAAAACACACACACACACACACACACACACACACACAATGCAACAAACAAGTGAGGGGGGTGTTGTTATCAACCCCTCTTCCCTCAGGATGCCTCAGTCATACACGTGATATATGCAATTTGTTACATTTTAGCTACATTTCTTATTTTAGGCAAAAAAAAATTAATGAAAATTCCAACATTTCTTCCTCCTCTTCCAATCTTCTTGCACAACCCTAGGATGCAACTGTTCTACTTTGCAAACATCTGATGGTGATCACTTACACTATTCGGAAATTGCAGTTTTAAAAGTGGCATGTGTACATGTCCATATTTCACACTAAATATGTAAATATTTTCAATCACTATTAATTGAGACACTGTAGCATTACCTACTTCATTCGTTAACTCAATAAACACTTACTAAGCACCTAATACGTGCCAGACAGACCATGTGTATTAGCTTGTACTATGGTGGGAGCAAAGGGAAGACATTGTTCCTGCACCACGGCTGGCCGGTTGGCTCAGGCACGGAAGTGTCGACTCTTGGTTTTGGCTCAGGTCATGACCTCAGGGTCCTGAGATCTTGAGATCGAGCCCCTCATTGAGGCTCTGCACTTGCAGGGAATCTGCCTCTCTCCCTCTCTCTCCCCCACCCCCTGCTTATGTGCGCGCTCTCTCTCTAAAATAAAATAAAATCTTCTTTAAAAATCAAAAGGATGGAACAGACTGTGAGGGAAAGGTACGTGTGGTTCTAGGAATGTGTAACAGGAAGACTTGCTCTAGTTTGGGGATCAGCCATGCTTCCCTGAGACCATGACTACTGACCTCTAGTGTTCAATAAAATACTATTAAACCTGTACAAACAGAAGCCAAGGTGTAAACAATGATACTTATGGGGCCAAGTGGTATGATGAAGCTTCTTTTGTACTCACTCTGTCGCTGGTTATCATTTAGCCTTGATCACTTTCATATTAGGGCTGGCTCTATTCCACTCATTAGCCCAAGACAATTACAGTAGTAGCTCAACCTAACACTAAGAAGATCATAAACATCTATAAGAACACCCTGAAACTGGGGCACCTGGGTGGCTCAGTGCGTTAAGCCTCTGCCTTCGACTCAGGTCATGATCTCGGGGTCCTTGGATCGAGTCTCACGTGGGGCTCTCTGCTCATTGGGGAGCCTGCTTCTCCCTCTCCCCCTGCTTGTGCTCTCTCTGTGTCTTTCTCTATCTTTCCTAAAAAATAAAATCTATTTAAAAAAATTTTTAAAAAGAACACACTGGCAACTGAACATCAATCTGTTATAACGCAGTAATTCAGACGATCTGCAATAAATTCAGTTTCATTATAAGGATTACCTAAATACACACGCACACACACACATGCACACACGCACACACACATAGTAGGCTCCTGAGGAAATATCCATAAATCACGTCTTAAGAAACCCTGCTCTTTGAAATCATTTTCCCACCTACGGTTTCTAGCAAAGTGTCTGATATAATGAATCAGTAATTTTGCCTTCATATTTACAAAATGCTTCGCCTGTTACAAAGCACCATTACAAAGATATTTCTCCTTTGATTCTACAGACAATTTGGGTCTATTACCTGTTTCAGAGACTAGGAAACTCAGGTGGGGAGGGATTCATCCAGGAAGTCTCAGGCATTGGCCCCTCCCACCAACTGACTCACCTGCAAATGACACCTTGTTCTTCTCTGCTCCCACAGCGCCATAGGCTGCAGGCACTGGCCTTCTCGGGGTCATTTCTGTTTACCTGTCAGTCTTCTCTGGCCTAACCTTAAAGTTCTTCCTGTCCCAGGACCAAGTACAGTTCCTGCCACAGAACAGACGCCCAATCACTGTTTGCCGAATGAGCTCCGGGATACGGCGATGGCAAGTGGAGGGCAGGCAGGCTGAAGCAGCTCGCTCAGAACCACACAGCCGACCAGCGGCAGACCCGGCATTCCAACTCACTCACACCTCCTGAGATCAAATTCAAGGCCCTCCTCCTTTAGCCCCCATCGCTAAAACTTTAGGATGAACTTATTACTGCTTCATGAGAAGCACCAACCAAAAGGAGGTTATGAATGATTTAAGCTCAAACACCAAAAAGTTTCCGTATGTGAAATAAACTGTCTACTGAGATCTATTAGCACTATCAGCCCTTTCTATCTTTATACTGACTATTTAAAAAATGATGGGTTTGTTTATTACACTAGCTTCTCTGAGCCATAACCCCCCACCCCGCCCTGCCGGCCCAGTGGAGTTCCTCAACATCTCTGATGCTTTTTTGCTTTGTTATTTTAAAATATCTACTTAAAATAAGTAGCTATAGAAACACTCAATTTCGGTGAAATGTATTTATGAAATTGCTGGGGAAAATTAAGAGTAATCATGAGTTTTAAATGCATAACCATCTACCAGATCGATGAACCACAGGGAACAAACACCTTAGTGAGCCTCAATGTCAAGGCAAAAGCCTTCAACATAAGTATAATAACAACAATAAAAAATCATTGGTAAAATGGTTTTTCACGGAATAACTATGTTATCAAGGGTCATAAA
The DNA here is from genome assembly GCF_009829155.1 of Mustela erminea. Taxonomy (NCBI): domain Eukaryota; kingdom Metazoa; phylum Chordata; class Mammalia; order Carnivora; family Mustelidae; genus Mustela; species Mustela erminea. The sequence goes on from NC_045625.1 coordinate 86,524,331, forward strand.
TGGGACTGTAATCAATGGTTTGGTCAGTTTCAGAAGAAATTCAGAAAAATTACCATCACTGAGAACTAAAGCTTAGGTTCATTCATTGGAAAGTATCATTTTCCAAAAACTTCAGGAATAATTTTGTTCTTTTATTTCAACCTATTCATACAGTTTTATTCACAAAAACAACTCTTGTTTGCTTGTCTATATAGTTTTAACTGCTAGTGATGAGATACAAAGTTACACTGAGAGTCACAAATGGGACAGCCTTTTTAAACCTAATTATGTTGAAAAACACTTTTATTTAAGAATCACCTTTCTTCTTATATTTCAAGTGCTATTTTTTCCAATGTATTTTTTTCTTATTCAATTTCTCCTCCTTAATCCTACTACTTTTAAAAAACTAAAATTGCTAATAATAAGAAGGCACAGATTGAATAGGATCCCAAGCTATTACGACTTAATAAACCCAAAACCCCAAGTAGTAAAGGAAAAAAGAAAAAAAAAAATTATGGCTTTGGATAGCTACCTAGATTTATGAGAAACAGCCTGATCAACTTGCAAACCAGAAATAGAAACCCCATGTCTTACTGTTTTCAGTTTTGAGGCCTGCTTTTTTGATGCTCATTAAAATTATATAAATTATATAATCTTTTAAAGCAATCTTTAAAAATTAGGATCATTAAAGGATGAAAAACTATACCTTTTTATTTGATAAAAAACCAGTGTTCTACCTGCTTCCCCAACCAATAATTAACATGTCAACCATAATAGGAAGTTGGATGATTTTGACTTTTTAAAGGCTGCTAATCAAACTGATTTGATGAACTTAGGTTTCCTCCCAGTTAAGATGGGAATGGTTGTCTGGGCCTTCATAGAACTGGATATATACCGGTACTCATTAAGACAAAAATCAAAGCCACAAATGGGCTACTTATCTTTGTTGAGTTTATGACCTAATTTCAAATTTCTAATGCTTTTGTTTATTTTCTTGAGAATAACAGAGTTTGCATTTTCTAGCAGCCAGGTATTTAAGCTATCCTCCACTGTATCATCAATTCATTATACATATTTGTATTTTTAAGAGTCTTGAAAATATCACCAATTTTTACTGATCTTTTATTTTATGTATTGATCAGCCTTGCTTGTTTATAGATGGATATATGTATGTATGTATGTATGTACCTTCTTGATAGTCATTATCAAAACTGGAGAGTTGACGGGAATGTGAAGGGAGTGTGATCAAAACCTCAAAACTGATTTTCCTCTACATTTTCTTTCTTTCCTTTTATTTAATACTTCAACTCGGGGGCGGGGCGTGCAAAGGTGGCTAAGTGGGTTAAGCCACAGCCTTTGGCTCAGGTCATGATCTGAGGGTCCTGGGATGGAGTCTGGCATAGGGCTCTCTGCTCAGTGGGGAGCCTGCATCCCAGCTCTCTGTCTACTTGTGATCTCTCTCTCTCTCTGTCAAATAAATAAATGAATAAATAAAATCTTTTAAAAAAATAAAACTTCAAATCAGTGAGGTGAGGCAAAATATTTTAAATTTGGGATACTTTTCTGAAGAACTCTTACACCTTAACATATGTGTAACTATTGGGCAGAATTTCAGGTTTTATTTATTTAAAGGCAAAATACTAAGGCGCCTGGGTGGCTCAGTGGGTTAAAGCCTCTGCCTTCGGCTCAGGTCATGGTCCCAGGGTCCTGGGATCGAGCCCCACATCGGGCTCACTGCTCAGCAGGGAGCCTGCTTCCTCCTCTCTCTGCCTGCCTCTCTGCCTACTTGTGATTCCTGTCTGTCAAATAAATTAATAAAATCTTAAAAAAAAAAAAAAAAGGCAAAATACTAAATAAGTACCCATGTCTCCTGAAAACAGTATTAGGACTAGTAATTCAATTATCACTTAACAGACTGGGAAACTTAGGCTGGTATCAATTTTCAAGCACTTTTTCTTTTGATATGATTTCAGACTTCTGGAAAAGTTGCAAGAATTATACACAATATCCCCAAATATCTACATGGACTGTATCACTTTCCCTCTTTTATTTGCAAGGTTCTATAGTTACTGATTGCTTATATTTATGATCTGTGTTTAGAGAGGGCTTCAGAAGTTCAAGGCTTGTAATTTTTTTGCTAGTTATTTTGCTCAAATAGCCTATGTTGCTCAAAGAGTCCAGATGCACCTGTTTCCTTCGCGAGTTTTGCTTTGTGGGATTTCTCAAAAATGCACGGCGATTCATAAAGCTAAAACCAATCCTTCTTGACATAAAGTATATTGTGTCCTTTGCCGTGGGACTGCCACGTTCAGTACCGTTATTATGCCACTTAACAGCTGATCTTGATATAACTCACCTGACTGCTTTATCTCTATAGGGTAGAGCTTAGGAGCTCAGGCTCTAAAGTCGGATGACTTTGATGTGACTCCGGCTAAAAAAATTCATGACTAAAGGAAGGTGTATTCGTTTTAAACATCGGGTTTACAACCTAGCTCTGAGCAACACGGCAGCCAGAACCAAGAGGGTGGCTCTGATTTACTCTAAATGGGAAATCCATCAGTTAGTCAAGACTGTGTGTAAGGAAAACGAAGCATTGGAGTCGCTCTGAAGAAATGGCTTTGACAGGGCGCCTGGGTGGCTCAGTGGGTTAAAGCCTCTGCCTTCGGATCAGGTTATGATCCCAGAGTCCTGGAATCGAGCCCCGCATCGGGCTCTCTGCTCAGCAGGGAGCCTGCTTCCCCCTCTCTCTCTCTCTGCCTGCTTGTGCTCTCTGTCAAATAAATAAATAAGCTCTTAAAAAAAAGAAAAAAGAAAGAAAGAAATGGCTTTGACGGATGTCAACCCAAATTTTTAAAGAAAATAAAGAGGCATTCCGTGTGTTTCTATTTCTAAAATCAGCTCTGGATCAAAGGAAGAGCAAAATGATCATTTTTCATGGATAGAAAATCGGTGTTAAGTTAAGTGTTCCATGAAATTAACCTTCTGACATGCTGGTTTGGTATAGGTAGTGAGCTTGAAGAACTCTGATGAACAATCCATCTTGCTCTGAAAGAGTCCAGAAGAGATGACTCACAAACTGCGTCGTGTATGTCCTTACAGCTCTCACAAAGGCATCTCAGGAACTGCTTTCGAGGGCAAGGAGAACCTAAGTGGACAGGTTCGTTACAAGCTTTAGAAATGACAGGCTGAGCACCAAGCACACGGAAGGGCCCACACAGGTGCTCAGTAAATGGCAATTACCTTATTGGATCTGTTATTGTCACTGGATATCTGACAAAACTGAATGGTGGTCAACTTCAAAACGAGCGATTCCTGGGCGCCTGGGTGGCACAGTCAGTTAAGTGTCTGACTCTTGATTTCAGCTCAGGTCATGATCCCAGGGCCATGGTACTGAGCCCCGTACTGGGCTCCACGCTCAGTGTGGAGTCTTCTTAGAGTTTCTCTCTCCCTCTCCCCCTCCCCTCCGGGCTCTCACATGCATGTGCATGCACTCTCTCTCTCAAATAAATAGATATATCTTTTTTTTTTTTTAAGATTTTATTTATTTATTTGACAGACAGAGATTACAAGTAGGCAGAGAGGCAGGCAGAGAGAGAGAGAGAGGAGGAAGCAGGCCCCCTGCCCAGCAGAGAGCCCGATGCGGGACTCGATCCCAGGACCCTGAGATCATGACCTGAGCCGAAGGCAGAGGCCCAACCCACTGAGCCACCCAGGCGCCCCTAGATATATCTTTTTTAAAAAATCAAAAGGAGTTATTACTTATAACTTAAATAGCTTCCACTGCCAGACCAGGAGCCACCGAGGACCCCAGCTCGTGTCTCACCACTTGTCTATCCCCCTCTTTCCTCCAACCTCAAAACACACTCCCCTTTAGTCCCTCACTGGTTACCTCTATTCTTCATTCTTAGATTAAAAATCACTTCCTCTGGAAAGACTTCCTTGACCAGCTCAGGCTATAAATAATTTTTATTTGGACCTTGAAGTTTCTCTTTCTTTCCGATACTGATGGCAAGGAGGCTCAGCTATGTTGAGATCTATTACACTGAAAGTGCATTTTTAGCACAGATAAAGAATTCCTCTGATTTGCTTTGGCAAAGAGGGCCAGTGCTCTGTTTAAATTATGTTCCGCCTTGTTCAAATTATATGGAAACGTAAGTGCCAATTATCTCAAAGTTTTCAACTTTCTACTCATGGGGAAAATTTTATATCTTCAAGTTAAAAAAAAAAATAGATCCTGATATTGGAATTGATGGGTTTGAAAAGCAAATTAGATATTCACAGGAAACATCATATATCCCTAGAAATAAAATTATGGAATCAACTAAAATTAATCTATACAACTAAGTGATTTATTGAAGAAGAAAATGTTCTGCAATTCAACTCTGGAAGGTCTTTTTGGGATAGTTCCAATAAATGAATAATTTAAGTCTCTTCCAACTAGAAACCCAAATTCAAATCAGGGTAGCTAAAATATTAATATAATATTCTTACCTTAATTTCCTAAACTCTTATATCCTACCACGATATCACACTTGATCTAAAATTATTATTATTTTAAAGATTTTATTTATTTATTTGACGGACAGAGATCACAAGTAGGCAGAGAGGCAGAGAGAAAGAGGAGGAAGCAGGCTCCCCCCTGAGCAGAGAGCCCCATGCAGGTCTCGATCCCAGGACCCTGGGATCATGACCTGAGCCGAAGGCAGAGGCTTAACCCATTGAGTCACCCTGGTGCCCCGGGATCTAAAATTATCATATTTCATGAACTGAGTAAAATACTGGAGGTACTCCCGATGTTTACTGAGAAATCCTCTGGCATTTTCTCTAATCGCTATGGCAACTGCAATGGGTACCCACTGACATGGGTAGAGAATGCCAGTACTGCCCCATAGATCAGACCACATGGTCTCCGTTCTGATCTAGAGCCTGAACCTCCCTAACTCATAAGCCAGAATAACACGAAGAAGGATCAGAGGTCCATGCTTACTGAAGAAAATGAAAGCAACAGGTTTTTAAAACCAAAGTAACCATGGAGGAAGGATCACCTGAGAATGAGGGCAACAAAAGAAGGCCAAAGGCCAAACCTCACAGGAAAGGGTGTAAAAAAATCCCCAAATTAGAAGAGTCCAATAATACTACCAAGAACAAGGAAAACAAAAATAGTAAAATAATAATAATAATAACAAATTTATTGATGGCTTATTATATAATACCAGGTACTACTTTATTTAATGAACACATTATTTAATATTTGTAGCCAAGCATAAGCTAGATATTATTACCCCCATTTTATACATGAGGATATTTAGTCTCAGGAAAGCTTAGTAATTTGCCCAAGAGCATATAGCCAGAAAAGAGCTAGGGCCAGGATTTGAACCCGTATTTTCTGACTATGAATATCAGTCTCTCCACCTCTATGAAACCTGATTTCCTTGATGAAGTAGCCCTCCAAGAATGAAAAGGGAATCCGGCCCAAAAGTCACAGAACAAGAGAGATATAGGATAGTCAACAGTATCAAGTGTCAAAGAAAAATCCAGAAAGATCCTAGAGAATATTGTTGGATTTGGTTCTGCCCAAAGGGCACAGTCTCCACAGCTGTATGGGTAGCACCCAAATTTCGCAGAGTGAAGAAGTAGCTGGATAAAAGGGAAACAGCAGACAAGGACAGATGTGTCTCTCAAGAAAACTGGCCATGGGGGACCAGACCATGAGAGATATCAACTGAAGAAGGTATAGAATGAAAATACAAGGGGGGAACAGAGGCCAAGACACCGTAAGTGGCTCTTCTGACTCAACTTCCTCTAAGAGGTTCTTCTACATCCCTCCCTTCTCATCCTCCACCACCCAGAACAGACTCCCTGGTTTCCCTTGAGCTCTTTCCATGCTTTTCCCTCTCGGAAATACACCCTCTTGCAGTTTGTTTTTCTTCAGACCTCCAACTTTTCCTTGAGCACGTGGCTCAAGGGTCCTACCTACCGTGAAGACATTACAGACCTTCCCTCCCAAGAACAATCTCCACCGTTATTCTTGGGGTACTTTGTACCCAATCCTATAATAACATCTATCGCCCTCAAAAGTTGGCTTTCCACAGTCAGGCACCATGTAAAACCACCTCTGAGACCTTGGCATTTAACACAGTGCCGGCCATATCCCTCAGCAGCTACCTTATCCTCAACGGATCACAACGATCTAACTCCAGACAAGAAAAGTATTTTTCAAATCACTTAATAGAGAATCACTGCGTATGATTACTCAACCATTTAAATAGTAGAGCTCTTATTTTTTTTTTTTACAAATATTCAGTAGAGATGTTCGACTAAAAGGCCTACATTTTTGGATTGGCACAGCAAAATTTATTCCAATTGTAAATCAGCATGTTCCTTCGAAACACCTTTTCATATCAGATACTAAAAAATTGGCAATTCTGGCTCTAAAAAAATAAAATAAATATGCTCTTCAAGAGCTAAAATAATTATCTTCTGTTTTTCTACAAAAAAGACATTCAACGGGAATTCATTTTAAAGGGTAACCCCCATCTTTTAGGATGTCTGCCACAATCTTAATTAGGAGAACAGTGTCCCCTTCGGGAAGCAAGCTAATGGGAATCAAGTCCCAAATAAGAGCAAACCACAGAAAAATGTCTTTGTTTCTGTTGATTATATAAGATAATGGTCTCAAATGAAAAGAATTCTATTCATGTCCATCAAAGCTAGGGTGCACAGAAAGCAAATCTCTTGACCCTGAATAGAAAAGAGAGATAAAGACAGAACCAATGGCGTAGACTACTTCAGGCTTAGCTCTCCAAACTAGCTAAGGGACCCATTTAAAATATTACAGATCAAATTTCAAGCCAACATTACATTCTCTTATGGATTTAATATACTATAGGCAATCTTTTTCCCCCTTAATCACTATTCACTGCTTCTACCACGAGAACTTTCTCATGGGTGTACTGCTAATCATCACAGTTTCTTTCTGGTTGTGGCGATATATGACAGGTATCATGGGAATATGGCAAATAGAAGTAACCATAAAAATAACCCCTCATCACAACCGTGGTCTCACATGAGCATCTCAGGAGTACCCATGTTCAAGTTCCTTTCCTAAAATCTGTTTCTGAAAGATACCCATAAAAAACAGAACCACTAGGATTCATTTAATATTTATCCTTCTTGAAGGGTAATCTTCTTGAAGACTGCCCTTTGCCTAGAACCTAACTGGCAACTTCGATTGACTCTGTTTCCCAAACAAAATGTCGTTTGTCCCTTGGACCACAGGGATAATCTGCTCACGTGCCAGGATGTACCATAACTTATATGAAAATGTTAAATATGTGATAGATTGATACTAACCAAAAAGAAACAGTATAGCTAGAATATAGCTATTCTATTCATTTCTGTATCTCATACTATATATAACAGTCACTGCCCAGATAGATGACTTATAGAAAAACTAAGATTCTTACCTGCCTATAATTTTGAAATGAATTTTTAATCATGTAAAAAAAAAAAAAAAAAAGAAAAGAGGTTTCAATGTCCCACTTACATACTACCCGAAGCCCAAGATTACAACGAGGAGTAAAAGTTCTGACGTTAGTGTGGTTCTGCTTTGCAAACAATCTAGACTGGACGGCTGTGGGAGAGAAGGGAATAGTGGAAAACATTTTCTTCCTTCCCTCTCCTGGATTTTTAACTCAGTTTTAGGGCAAGTGGGGTCAAAGACCTCTCGGCTTTAGGCATCAAATGACCAACTTGAAGAATCATCTACAAGAAACTCTAACAAATGACTCAAGGCAGAGGGAAGGCAAGGGGGAAGAGCTGGTTTCCAGCCAGAGTCTCTAGAGACCATCCGTCTAAAAAGTCTCTTCTAAAGATGATGAGTAATATCACAATTCTAATATCTAATCAACACGGAATTTGAATATTTTTATAGATTTTATTGAATTGAGCAACCATGTCTATATTTGAAGCTGAGACTCTATGTTCGGGGAAATGATGAAAAATTAGAGAATGTAAGAAATCTGATACAAGACCGTGTAATCACTGCTCAGAATTCTCTAATCCTGAACCAAACTGTCTAAGGAAAGGTGGAAGGTTGATTCTTGAGCTCACACGGAATAAATGAAAAAACACAGAAATCATTTTAGAATCGACATTTTACTTGGTACGGATTACTCAGCGAGATTAGAACCCTCGTGCTTTGTGGAAACAAAACTACATATTAGATCTTAAACAAAACTACATATTAGATCTTAAAATTTTCTGGTATTTCAACTTTCTAATCAACATAATATCACACGCCTCGACTTAAAAAATTCTAGCTCTAGATCTCTTCACATCAGAGTGGCCAAAGCAAGGACACAATAAAAGTTGAACCAAGAGAAGGAAATACCTTTGACATCAATGCCATGATTTCGATATTCATCCTGGGTCAGTGATAAAGGCTAGAAGATCCCACTAGGGTTTGAAAACTCAAGATGACATCAGCACATTAACAATACAGAGATTATAGGGAATTGAAGAGCATTAAGAAATTACTTCCGCAATAATCTTATCAGTTGTAGAAAATATATCTACAGAGACCCTGTGAAAATGCACTAGGGAGAGGCACCTAGGGGGCTCGGTTAAGTGTCTCACCCTTGGTCTAAGCCCAGGTCATGACCTCAGGGTCCTAAGATGGAGCCCCACCCTGATGGGCTCCAGGACGCGGGCATGGAGCCTCCTTAAGATTCTGTCTCTTTCTCTCTTGCCCTGTGTGCACTCTCTCTCTCTCTCAAAAAAAAAAAAAAAAGAAGAAGCACTAGAAAGCATCAAATGTGACACTTTTCTAGTTTAAAAAACGGAAGAAAGGAAAACGAGAGTTCTCACCTTCTTTGCTTGGTGTGAGGGGATGTAAAGCATCACTTGCCTTGAATGTCCTAGAGAAAAGAGTGAACTTGAGGAGCTGAAAAATATGCCCGCTGGGAACGAGCCATGGGGCAGAATGCAGGGTTTCCCAAAGTGGGGTCCACGTGCATATGAGATTACTTTTTACGAGGACAAGGAACAAGGTGAGTGTGCGTATGTATGATTTTTCTATTTATGCTGGTGATACTGCTTTTCTGCTTCTGGTAGCAATTTTTGTTTTTTATAAAAGGTTATGTATTTAATACAAAAAGTGACGTTATTTAATCAGGAATCAGAGTCTCTCCACCCACTGCACACAGTGAGATGGGTGCCTTCCGGAACTTCGATGACAGTTTGGGGATTTATTCTTCAGTTTAATCTCTGCACAGAAGACGACCAACCACAGCTGACACCATAGGGAAAAAAGGATTGAGTGAATTAAGACAAGAAATACCCAATCTTCTTCCCCTACTCAGCTCTCAGGCAGACAAGTATACCCCCTCTGAACAGGAAGCTGCAGGAGTCGTCTTTAAAATTATCACAGCCCAGGAGAGAAAACTCAGATACTGAACACCAGAGGGAAGCCAGTTAAAAAGCCCAGCCAGATGACCCTACGTTGAACTCAACAAGACCCACCCAGGCATTCACATCAGCTGTTTATCCTCATGCTTTAAATATGGATAAACAGCCAAAGAGTATCAGACAGCAAAGAAAAACTTCAAGAATGAAAGGAGACCAAAAAAAAAAAAAAAAAAAAAAAAATCTAAGACAAAACAAAACAACAAAACAAAAAAACCCAAAAAACAAAACAAAGAACAAAGTAGCTTGAATGGAAACAGACTATATACAGTAAAAAAAAAAATTTCAACAACTTCAAAAATATTAGTATCTTCAGAAAGAAACAAAAAGGTAAGATAATCAGGAAATACAACATGATTGTTGCGAAAAGGAACATACAGGAAAATTTTTAAAAAAGCTTCTCCTGGATACCAGCACTGTTCCTGTCCACCCCACTTCTATCTCCTAAAAAGAATTTAACTTAAATACCTCGGTCTACCACTTAGGGAAAACCATCCCTTTCCCTAGCTGCTTTCCTGTAATTTTAAGAGCGATGTTTGCTAAAGATTCTCCTTGATACTAAGAAATTGCAGGCAAATCGCAAGTCTCAAGATAATGCTCTGTATGATCTTTCCCCTTTATTTTCTCACCGCTCTTTGGAAGAAATGACAGACCAAGGTGTTCCCAATCCACACTCTAGAACCATGAACTGGCATTATTTCGTCAGTATCTTTCCAAAACAAGCCGAGTGTCCTCAGCATGAATAAGCTCTGTAGTAAACATGTGACGATGAATTCATTCTCAATTTTTAAATGGGATGAGTCAGATCTCCAGACATTTATGATAATTTGATTTTCATTCAACAGTGTTTTTCTAGTCACCAAAGTACCCAGGCATTTTCTAAATCATCACAAAGGCGAAATCCTTGCCTGGAGGGTACAGGGAACTTCTCATTTTTGTGCACTACTTCTTATGAGCCAACTATAGGCAACTACGATTGCTGATATTTCGGTACGAAAGGAAAAGGGAGTTGTGGTAAAGAGTTAAGAGGGAAGAAGAGAAGAACCTCCGGAGGAGGACGGACGGTCGAGGCAGAAACAAAGGTGTTCTTCAGGAGTCAAGAGACGCTTCCAGAATAGGGATCATGGTTTGGACACTTTTCTTTGCATCCCTACAGCCCAGCACGCGCAGAATCTGCCACATCCAGAAAAGGCTCGAGAAGCATCTGCTGAATTAACCTGTGAGCTGAGCTCCGTCTATCTGCGCCCCTGGGGCCAGAACGCACCTGAGGGACAGACAGCCCAGGGAGAGGCTCAGCATTCTCGCTGACGACAGCAGCTCCTTACCTGTTGTTGGACGGGCACCTGCTGCACCACCTGGGTAGGCACTGCTGCCTGACTGGCCACAGATGTCTGTAAGGTCACTGTCGAACCTGTGTCCGACCCGGTCTCTGATGTCTGCATGATGGTCTCTGAAATGCAGCAAAACAAAGATAAAGATGTCAACGCGCCTCGCGTGGTTCCTGGGGTTCTCTACCGCCGGGGGTACCTTCCAACTCTCCAGTGTACTTTTACGACAACACCCCACCCGGATCTTCCGTGCGTGGTTAGAGTCTGACCACATTTTAAATAAATGTAGAAAATGACCAAATCACATAAAAAAAAAAAAATTTAGCACCTCTCATTCTGGGGCTATAAAAGTTGAACTTCATTGAAATCTACCTTCCTTAGCTCTCATCCATTATAAATTGGTTTGATCATATTATAAACTCTAGACCAAAATTATTTCCAGATACTCAATTTTCAGTAAAAAACCCTAACTGGATATAAATATGTCATAAAATGTCATCTTCTAGACACTTTTTTGGCCATGAAGATGTTATCAAAGTTGTACAATTTAGAATAAATTATTTCGAACATCCTTTCGAACTCTCAAACTTACTATGCTGTTATCTAAAAAAAAAAAAGGAATGTCTATCCAAAAATGTAACCAAAGGATCAGTCAGGCTCACTAATTTGCTCTGCCTTTGGTATGACTGATAGGAAAATCAACCTTGATTTTACACAAAGGTAGCCAAAGACAACGTTTAGTATTTTAAAGAGGAAGAGGACTACTCTTATAGAAATGAGACTTGTAAGCAAAGACAAAATTTTACCCTCTCCCTTGAAAGTTCAACCTGGCACATTTTTTAGTTCGTATATGCCTGACCTGTGAACACAGGGTAAATTCTGCAGCATGTCCTCTAACAGGTCTGCTTTCTCAGACCTCCTGGTCTCAACATTCCCTTTTGCTATTTAAATAGTCAATGGAATAAATATTAATTTCTTTGCTACTGAGCAGGGCCCAGAATTCTAATTTTCTTTCCTGGGGGTTTGAGGACACAATATTTAATTGGTAGCTTGATAAAAATACTGCATTATGGTTTAAATCTGTGAACAGTATGGTGAACATTAACTTTCCCTAAGAAATATTCTGGAGGAGTATCCAGTTCTTTCAAGTAGAAAATTAAGCCCCTCGTCATCTTTTGTCACAGCGTGCCCTCTTCCAATTTTCCCCTCAAACCTTTTCTATCATCTCATTTGATGTCAGAAGCGGACCTCTGAGGACATCTCATCCAGTCTCCTTGTTTTATAAACGAGGAAACTAAAACCCAGAGAGGTGGAGACTCACTCAAGGTGACAGGAACAGCCATGGGACTAGGCCTGGTCCCAAGAGCTAAGGATTCTACATGTTAACGTACGAGCAAATTAATCCATGTAACGACCCAGTATGACTGGGAGGGCTGACTTCCTCCATTTACAGATGAGGGACCCTGGGCGCACAGACTGAAGGTGGTTGGGAGCTTATAAAGAGGGAAGTGACAGAGACTGTAGCCACCACCCCATTCATTTGGGTCAGCTACTAACGTTCAGCTCCAAGAAGTTGAGAATTGGTGGGAAGGCTAAGCTGTAGGTGCCAGGTCTCCCAATTTTCCAAACGAGGCTGAAAGTTCAGATTTTTATGTGAAATCTCCCAAACGATGGCTCCTTTTTAAAACTGTACTATTTATCTCCAAGCAAACACACACACACACACACACACACACACACATACACACACACACACACGCACACACACACCCCTTTCGCAGCATTAAGACCATGAACATGCCTGAAAATGTTTGAGAATGACAGGATCTGCTACATAAAATTCTCACCCAGTTAAGATTAACTGAAGCACCCCTGGTTCTCAAACTTTGGGAAAGGGATAAACACATTAGGAACCCTATCTGTGCCTCTCCCTTTATTCAATCCCAGAGGGAAAAATATACCCTCCCAAAAATGAGAGCCAAAGCCAATGCCCTTTGATTCAACACATGCTTGCAGACATCAATGTCTTCTGTGCTACGGCAAAGGAGCGGTTAGCAAAAGTGAAGGGATTAGCAAGCACTCTTTCTAGAGAACCAAGCATGAACCAGATGCTGGACGCCATCTTCACGGAGGTTTTCTTAGCCTCTGTTCCCAACTCCAAGCTAGGTGGAGGCTTTGAAATCTGTTTAGTATAAGAACGAAGACAGGTTGCCAATTACAGGCATTCGCATTCGAGGGTGGGTGTCTCTAGTGAAGTCACTACCCTAAAACTCCCTCCTATTTCTCCCAGTGCTCGCTGGGAATCTTATCGAGGCTTTCTCCTGTGCCTATACCTTGTTCTGCAGACAAGTATACACACCCTTTTTGGTATATGACCCATACCTTGACATGTACTATTTTAGACCTCATATATGCAAGGATGTAAAAATCTCTTTAAAAATTAAATATACTTGGGGGCCCTAGGTGACTGGTTAAGTGCCAGACCCTTGGTTTGAACTCAGGGCATGATCTCAGAGCCGTGAGACTGAGCCCCACGTCAGGCCCCATGCTCAATGCCGGGTCTGCTTAAGACACTCCCCCCAACCCTGCCGCCCGTCCCCCCAAAAATAAATAAATAAATCTTTAAAAAAAATTTAAATATACTTTTAAAGCAATTCCTAAGAATTCTCAATAAACTACCGGAGAGAGCTCATCAGAAGATAAAAGGCACAGATTTGAAAACTGGTCTCTCATGGACTATATGAGACTCCACAGACAGGTTCTGGCTCAGAGTTACTACAAATTAAAATTCTTAATTGCCAATATTTAAAAATTGGAAATCTCCATGTTAAACAAAATTTCCAGATTTTTAGAAAAAAAAATATGAAAATTTAGAAAAGTTGAGCCTACATTATGTGTTTTATAGAAATAAAGGGCAATACTCCTTCAGTTGTCTGGCCTCTAAAGGCATGTGAGTTCATGATACTTTTCGGGATAACCAGAGATTTTTGTCTTATACACCCAGATTGAAAATGGAAAAATTACATTTTGGGTTTAAGACAGTCTTGATAACATTTATACTCATTCGCTTCTTTTATTCAGAAGAGATATACCCAAGTTTTGACCACTTTACTAAGGGAAACGTGCAACCACTATGATTCTCCTCATTTTGTGGGTGAGTCAACGGACACCCAGAGATGTCAGGTCATACGTAACCAAGGTCAACCAGCTGGAGGTCGGAAAGGAGGGTTCGGATATACCAACAAAGCTCATGCACTAAACAATTAGACCCAGTAAGTGGGGAGCCCTGGATTTCAGACTAGACATTGCAGACAGGAGAGAAGAGAGTAAAGAAAAGCAAACTGGAGACCTTTCTGGAATGAAAAAGAAGGAAAGGGCCCCCCACTGTTTTAGAGGAGCAACTGGGGAAAATGAGATGGAAGGAAAATGATGGCTTTGCAACTTCAAGTGAGAAAGTCACGGAGAGCTTTCTACCAGCCTTGGCTCTATGCCACGTCAAAGCTGGCACAGAAAGCCCAATCCAGGACAACCAGTAACTGCCCCCAGAACATCTTCTGTTTACTCAGCAGTGACTGCCCTCATCCCCATCTCGCGGGCTCACGCCAACGGTAAGAACTCAGTCTCTCCATCTCTCCTTGACAGACACAACTTCATCCTCCTATGATTTCACTGCCTTCCTCTGTTATGAGTAGGAGGCTGCCCTTGCCAAGGCCTCATGGCTTAAGAAGCTCTCAGTCCCAACCCTGGCAGAGGATGGGCCACAAAAACTCACGGCCACAATTTGGTCTCTCATCTGAGAAGGGCCATGCAATACAGTAAGTTCTTGAAACACACCTCAATTTAATCCTCAGAAGACTCCCATTAACGGCAGCACTCTTATTTCCACTTGACAAAGGAAGAAACTGAGGCACAAATGTATTACATAATAACATAACATAGCATAACACAACATAACATAACAACCTAACACGTAACACAACATAACACAACACAACGTAACACAAGATAACACAAAAGGATTATATAACTTGCTGAAAACCACACAGCCGGTAAGGGGAAGAGCCTGAATTCAAACCCAGGTTTATCTGAGTCCGAAGCCCACGATGTCACTACTTCGTGTGTATTACCCTGCAATATCATGACGATGGGGCTTCCACAGGACAAGCTAGAGACTGTGGATCTGAACGCCAAAGGCTTTGGGATTCTCCGTCCGTTGTATTTGATCTACACCTTCCAGTAACAATGGACAGAAATCCCTTCTCTCTCTGACGCCAAAATCAGAAAGCATTCTCTCTCTTTCTGCTGAGGCCATAAGAGAACCCAACTCCTAAGTATTTTTCCAGAGGCATTTTAACTGATTAATTCTGAAGACCTGACTTAACGGCAGATCAATTAGAATGTTAAAGCATGTTTGAGGGGTAGAACCCTCCTGCCAAATTCTGCTAAACAGATCATTTAAACCCACTGACGCATTCAGAGTGTTCTGGTAGCCTTCCAGCATTTCGGCAAAGCAAGAGTCATCCCCGAGGGTAGTGTCTTTGCGGGCTTCACTAGTGGGTTTCGCTTCAGACCAGCATAAGGTTTGTGTGTACATCTGAGGTGTTCCCATTCATCTAGCAGTGGTTTCTGGGCTTTGTTTATGTTTGGGAGTAATTTGGTTAGTTCAGTTCCTTCACGGCCTCCTTTCAAGTGATATTTGTTTATCGGCCACAAATGCAGTCCCATTAATCCATTTTGATAAGCTAAATAAACCCCTGCCGTGGGTCCACGATGCGTCCCATATGTAAATGAGTTGTATATTCTTGCAGGAGAGACATGCACAATTTCAGTCTAGTCATCCTTGCCTAATGTGGCTGTCAGGTGTGTCGAGAGCAACAGATGCTTGTTTGACAAAGGACCTTTTTATTCTGGCTAATTAAGCAGTTGGACACACCCGCCTGTTAACGGTCCTGCTTTGTACAGCCAACTCGGGCTGAATCATGCGAAGCTACAGCTAAATAGGCCACATTTTGAAAGAAGGCTAATTAACCCCTAGGAGAAGGAAAAGAATATTGCAAAAACCCAGCTGCTGAATGCGACGAGATTAGCATTTCTTCAACCTGATGGGCAAAACCTAGGCAAAGCAAATGTGTTTGGAACAAACACGCGTTATTGCAAGTTTCAAGGCATTCAGATGTTCTTTACGGAACTTCCTGAAGATTATTTAATACACTCAAATTCACAGCTGGATTCCTTTTATCACACACAATGGACCTGCCAAATTAAATGGTTTAATAGTCTGACCTAATCAATTACTTTTCAAACACAACTATATAACTGGGATAGCTTAAAAACAGGTAGTATCCATCTAATTTTTATTGGGGTTTTTCAGCCTGAAATAATTTGCTCTCTAAAAATGCAAAGTCCACAAAGTTTGGCTCCACTACACCGACTGTATTGTCTTTTCTCACACTGAGGAATGTAACAGGTTCTAATTCAGTACAGAAAATAAAGACTTGGAATTTAATGTTTGAGTGCAATGGAGAATCGTCTCCCTTCTTCCTTAGTACAGAAAAACAAAAGATGCTACTTCCAAATCCTACGTGAACCAAATTAACCGAAGTTATTATGACAGTCATTGAATGGGTATAATAAAGATAAGTCACATCTAAAATGTGACATTCAACTATAAATTATTTACTTAGAAACCTGGTTCAACCTAAGAGTATAAGAATGCTATTTATAGGGGGGAAAATTGTCAGAATTTGAATTAATGCTTTTAAAATACAGAACAAGAAGTTTCACATCTGTGTGCTTTTACACAGAAAAATCCCAAACCATAATTGATGTTTTGTGACATAAAATTTTTATTACTAATGTTCTGATTAAGCATCAGCATTCTTGAATAAATTTAGAAAATAAACATTAGTATACATAATGCCCAGAGCAATAAAAGTCTCTATTAAAATTAGACAACTAAAATGATCTGTGCTTTCTGGCTGGAGGGGGCGGGGGGGGGGGGGGGGGGAGATGCCATTATTTACTTGCCTGAACATAAAATTAGTATGAAAAATACACATTTCTGGACTATTCAGGAGTATATGATGAAAAAGACTAAGATGATTTCAGTTCTTTAAAAAAAACAACCACCTTAAAGCTATTAAGCAACTTTCAAAGTAAGACAATATAACATAAAACAATGGGCCATACTAGAAAATTTATACATATAGGTAAATAATCATGTGATAAATGTAATATTTTGAAATTCTGACAAAAATATATTGACTGACTAATTTGACTACAAACATAAAACACTATGACTTGGCTTTTTTCTCACTTTGCCTAGTACAAATGCAAGAAACTAGTTAAGCTACAGACTGTAGTCAGCCTTTTTTTCATTCAAAATACACCTCTGTAGAAGTTTATTCATTGTACAACACAGAGCTTTATCAAATCAATAAATCAAGTAACTGAAAGGAGGCAAAAGGAAAATGTGTGACTTTCTGTATTATAAAAGCTCTGCCTGTTTATTTAGGTTTCATGTTGTAATGCTCATGTCTATGTACAATTAATCTTTTGTACTAAATTGATCTGCAGACAATGACGGAATGATAATAGTGTAGACTGTTAGGCAGTCATCTTCCTGGGATAACTGATGACAGTGATTAATGCTGGTGATGCTTAATCAGCACACTGGTAACATATACAGGTTGCCTGGGTAACTTTTTTCACTTTTCAAACAAAGGTGTTCACTTAACTAATTCTTCCCTTGAGTCAGAGTATGAAAAACTGTTTCTCTGGAGAAAAAAAAATCAAATTACATGACTTGAACAGCTTTTATCTTGAAGGACCAATTACTTAAAAAAAATAAAACCATCTACTAACATATGAGTAAAGCCAAACTACTGAAATAATATAAGAACTGTTTTATTATTTGTTATCAAGAGAAACTGTCTTCAGGCCCAGAGGTCGTTTTGGGGAAAAGAGAACCAAGTGTTTGTCCAGTCTACTGCTGGTGCCATCCCAGCACTTTCTACGACTCACGTTCATTAGGAGGCAAATCAGGTCTTACCTGAATGCCATATGCTAAAAATGGTGGTGCACAGATACCAGCTGAAAGAAAAGGAATAGAAAACCAAAGAAACAAAAACATGTAAGTATTCTACACTCTTTGCTATTGGAAAGAGAGTCTGGCAACACAATGATGTAAGACGCAGAAAGATTCTTAACAAAATGTACCAGACAGACAGAGCTCTAAATGTTTCTCCCTTTTGGTCCATCCAACCCTGAGAGTGGCCAGAACCTACTGGATGGAGCATTTAATGATATTAACGCTCAGCACTGAAAAATGATAAGCAACAAGCCCTTAATTCTAAGTCTGTCGTCTTCATTATTAGGGATATTAATAAGAATAGCTACCTTTGCTGAGCAGTTACCAGGTGACAGATGCCCTGCACACACTTAACCTTCATTTCACCTATCAAGTAGAGATTCCCATTTTAGAGACAGGAAAGTAACGTTTAGAGATCAATTTGCCCAGGGCCACAGGGATGGCGGGATGAAGGGATGAAGTCAGGATTCAAGCCCCGGTCTGTCATACTCCAATTATGGCAAGCTGTCATTGGACCCTAGACGGCCACACAGAAAGCAGCAGCACTAAGGCCATTTTAGCCAGATCAACTTTAAAAGAGCTAAAGGAGTCTCTGAAGACTCTGAGTACTGAGAAGGAACTCTAAATCTGAAGAGACACAAGTATCACATAAATTGCAAATATGTACTATACCCAGTATGAAGTCAACATGCTTTTGTGAAGTTATCAAACCTATAATCTTTATGATATGAAAAAGCACATCACAGATTAAAAGAGACTTACACCAACCTGTATTCACAAAATATTTTATAAATGAAAGAGGTTATAATGTAGACTAATTTGCATTTAAGAACATGTCCTAAAAAAAACCAAACAAAGGCCCCATTAAATGAATGTGTATGTATATATAATATCATATGTAATACAAGGATTCAAGTATTGTATACAATTGGGTAATGAATAATAAGCAACAAGAGTGTCCATAATTGGGGAACTTATCCTGTATCCCTATAGTGGAATACCATACAGCTCTATAAAAGCCAGCATGGAAAGTTACTCACAATAATTTAAGTAGAAAAGGCAGGTTTGCTGAATAATATGCAGCCCACAATTCAATCTTCTTCTTCATAGAGACACAAACATATGCTCTGGAAAAATGCTCCAGGAGACAGAATAACATCGATGGAACTTCCAACTCTTGAAAATGGGCTTTCCTAATCCAATGACCATAAACTTTGAGTGGCCTCAAGGTAATCTTGGACTTGCTGGTTAAAAGCAACATGGGCTCCAGAGACCGATTTAGCCAAAAGCCACCCCAAAAAAGTCAGTCTTAGATTCTGAAACCTAAACCAGGCCTTATAAGCTCAAAGAAAGCTGCAAAAGTAGACTTTGATCTGTTCAGCAGCAGGACCAAAGCTCTGTCTCCCTTCCTACTAAAGTGGCTCAAAACTCTTTAACGCAGGTCTAAAAAACAACTTCTTCAGTGTTTCCACTGGAACAACCTATTTAAAAAATATATAGATTTTATATATTATAGACAGATTGTATCTACAGACCTATTCATTGGTAAAACCATGACGCTTCTCATTTGCTCCTGAACAAAGTCAATCTAGTAACACACACTCCCAAATGTCACTATATGATCCCTTCCTTATGACACCACCCAGTGCTTACTGCCCAATCCAGAACCAAGACATTAATTCTCCTCCCTTCCATGCAAACTGAGAAGGGCAACGGTGCTTCTTCTGAAGACCTCGAATGGAAAAGAGCATACAGGTGGGGAATCCAGATGTTTTATTCCACCAAGCAAACAAGTAATCCCTTTTGGAACTAGCCTTACCGGCATCTGGTCCTTCTTCTGACATACCCTGAACTTCACACACGTAACTTTTCGCTTTCTTTCCCCGCATTCACTTGTGTGGCTTTATTCGCTCACGTGAAAGTAACCGTCCTACGTTATGTTATGGGACTGAGGGCTTCCCAGGGGTCTTACATTAGAGGGGGTGAGAACACAGGAGGTAAAGATTAGCTTCCCAGGCAGTATTACTTAAAGAGCTACAAAAGAAAACAAGCAGGTAGTGTCACCCCCCAACAAGAGGATTTCCTTTGGATTTTACAGGGAATGAAGGCAAGAACTGGAATGCTTAATTTTTTTCACACCAGAGAGAGCTCCAATAACAACTTTCTTCTTGGATTCTCTTGCCTACACAAGAAATTTTTCTATTTTTTTTCCTCTCATTTTCCTTTTATAAAAGTAGAGAATAGAGCCTTTTACAGTTCCCAACTATCCTAATGACAGGCTCAGAGAGATCAACACATCTAAAAGGGGAAAATAATACTGTGTAATAACACTGCTAATAATGGAAATAATATACCCCACTTTAAATGTACAGTATCTTAAAGAACTGAACTCTCATTAATGCCATTTTTTTGGCAAACGTCGTGAACAGGGGTGTGGGTGGACTTGGAAAAAAAATCTATATATTCACGCATATAAATTCTGGAAACACTGTAAAACATGCTATTAAATCAAATGAAGCTTTTACCTCGATTTTCATTATAAAATGTATGTGTATACACTTGGAATAAAGGCTTGCACAAAGGACGAAAAGTAAAACACACTGAAGATGCCGGCCAACACCACACACAAAAAAAACTAACCGAAAAATTATTTCTCTCTAAAAATCAGTAGTACTTGAAATAAGTCAGTTACACTGAATTAAAGACAATGTCCCTTTGGAGATTATTTTATGGGAATTGTTGATCCACCCCATGTACGGCTGTCTTTCCAACTCAGTCCAAAGTATTTTCTTGGCTCCAAAACCAAGCTTCTTCTACGGTGGGCCACTATCTCAGGCTGCCTCATAAATCCATGGCTAATGCCCCTAACTGCAGTTATTAACATGCTTAAAATCAACCATAAGTTCTTTATGTTTAAAAGCAACTGTCGTTCTGTAATGTTTCAGGTACGTGTGAAAGTTCACGTACTGAGTTCTTTTCTACCCTCCCTCCTCCTCTGGCACTTGAATGGTCTTCCCAGGGGGCTAAAAAGAAAAAAGGTGAGGGACCTCGTCGTTGTCCCTGAGAGAACACAAATAATAACTGTCCTGTCCCAATCATTTTCTTGATCACCGTATGTTTGCCTTCACCTCCCAAACCGAACCAGGCCAATGATGCTGCTTCCTCATCTCTCTCAAAAGTCTCCTCACGTATCTCCACCTCCCCAGAGTGGAGGCCACGCCCAGCAGTTGGTCCCCAGGGCCCTCGGGACAAACGACAAAGGTCTAAGTTGATGGGCACAGAGCTCTTGGCCACCCTCTTCCCAACGCTGCGTTACAATCCAAGCATGTGCAACTCCTCTCAGGTCTCCAAGCCCAGGGTCTGCGAACCAAGAGTGCCCTCCGACTTCCTCTCGCCCACCTTCTCTCATTTTCACTTCACCTTTCGATCTCGGGATAAATTCCACTTCACCCAGAAAGCCTTCCAGACTACCACTATGCAGCTGCCTTCTGCTTAACAAGCGTGGGACTGGCATCCTCCTGGGTGTTCCCAGATGACCTTATTTTTACTCGGTGCATTGCAAGTATCATATTGTAGGGTAACTGTCTCTCCAACCACATGATAAACGCCACGAGCACAAAGACTATGCCTCCTTTCCACCCACAAATATGCAACAGTGCCTAACACAAAGATCTTCAATTTGCTGAATGAACAGATGAATAAAAATGGGAATGGGTTCGGGGAGTCTAGGTGGCTCAGTCGGTAAGGTGTCTGACTCCTGATTTCAGCTCAGGTCATGATCTCAGGGTCGTGGGTCAGGCCCTGTGTCGGGCTCACTCTCCCTCTTTCCCTCCTTCCCTGCTCTCTCTCTCTCTCTCTCTCAAAAATAAATAAATAAATAGATAATTTTTGAAAAGGGAGGGGGGATGAGTTTAAGACCCTGCTGACACATTACTATTAGAGTACGTAGTATCGGAGGCATTTCATACTTCAAATTCTGTATAAATATAATTTTCTATTAGAACCATTTCCAATCAAGTTATTCATTAAGGATGTTTTCGCCTAATGTTCCAGTGTGACTTTGCTTTCAATTCTCATTACGGCAGAATTTTTTAACAACTCCCCTAGTCTGAGATTTGTAAGCCTCAACAGGTTTTGTGTGTAATTTCTTTAAAAATGAAACAAGATAAGGACTAAATAAACTCAAATGAGCAAATTAAGTCTTCAGCTATTGCTCTGAACCTCCTGACACATCATTTACTTTGTTTTAATAAGTACACCTGATTCGCTGAATTGAGGATTCTGATCCAATGCTCTAATCATGTCATCTTAGAAAAGGTGGCCTGGTAGGCTTCCTTTGTTTTTACGAGACAGAAGCACTCAGAGATCTTTAGTTTTCATAGCTGAAATGCTAAGAATACGTGATTAGCCTAATAGTAATTGTTCTAACTTCATCATTAATTAACCACTTGAAATTTACTTGAGCTTGGCAACATTCAACTGACATTCTTCTATGGTCTCTTAACAATCAATGAAACTTTCCACAGAAAAAGGTATTCCAAGAAGCCTCTACTTACAAATCAGTTAACACATTTATGGAAGGTTCCACATGCATTACTTCATCTGTCCAGAAATCCTGAGGTAGGTAGTATTATTATCTCATTTTTACTGATGAGAAAACCTAGGCTTAAAGCTTAAATAACTCTATGAGCCCCAAGGTCACACAGCTACGAACGGGCAGAGTGAGGGCTTGAATGTATCCACCTATTAAATTCCAGGAGCAAAAATGCAATTTTTCCTTTTTTTTTTTTTTTTTAACCCAGCCCTATGCTGTAATAGGCTTATAACATGACAACTTGAAGGTTCTACAGACCAGGGATTACGTCATCCTGTGGAAAGCAGCAGGCTTCTAAAACTTCTACATTACAGGAATTGGACATGCTGTAGTTTTTCCAACCCAGTCACCAGTTCTCCATGACATGTTAGGGTCTAAAATCATCTTGCTTTTATTTCCAGCAACACGGACCACTTGACAAGACGGCTGTCTACCCTATTCTGTACATCATAGCAATGCTGGATTGTGTAAGATTCTATTCTGCCTCTGCTGAGCTATCAATACAGGTAGGCTTTCTGGCATTTGAGTCACGGGTCAGAAAGTGTTAAAAAGGAAATCTATGTTGTGGCAGCCATGTCTCTGTCTCTGTCTCTGTCTCTTGTGTGTGCTCTCTCTCTCTCTCTCTCTGTCTCTCACAAACACACACACACACACACACACACACACACACAAAGGTGATCAACATCAAAAGTTAGTTGGATACATAGTAAGTACATCATTCACACACAAAACATGCACAGAGGCATAAGACCTTCCAAATGGTTCCAACTCTGGCTAGAGGATACGGCTGAGGAAAAAAAAAAATACCTGAATTCTAAAGAGAGCAGTATTTTTCATTAAAGCTTCACTGTCCCCTAACCCTGGCAGAGATGGTGATAGCAATATGCTATCATTGGGTCTATTTTGCCAAAAATCGGCTTGCTAGGAATTGTTCTGTCTAATGGTCAATTTGGGAAATTGAGAAGTTCACTCAAAACTTGTATCTTTTAACTATGTATACTCTTGACATAATTCATACCATTTTAAAGGGCCTTTTGGAGGGGAACCCTCCTACAGTGTTGGTAGGAATGCAAGCTGGTGCAGCCACTCTGGAAAATAGTATGGAGGTTCCTCAAGAAGTTGGAAATAGAGCTACCCTATAGCCCAGCAATCACACTACTGAGGATTTACCCTAAAGATATAAATGTAGTGATCTGAACAGGCACATGCACCCCAATGTTTATAGCAGCAATGTCCACAATAGCCAAAGTATGGAAAAAGCCTGCCTAGATGTCCATCAACAGATGAATGGATAAAAAAGATATGGTATATATATACAATGGAATACTACGCAGCCATCTAAAAATCCCCAAATCTTGCAATTTGCGATGTTGTGGATGGAACTAGAGGGTATTATGCTAAGTGAGATAAGTCAATCAGAGAAAGACAATTATCATATGATCTCTCTGATATGAGGAATTTGAGAAACACGACAGAGGATCATAGGGGAAGGGAAGGAAAAATAAAACAAGATGAAACCAGAGAGGGAGACAAACCATAAGAGACTCTTAATCTTGGGAAACAAACTGAGGGTTGCTAGAGTGGAGGGGGCTTGGTGACGGACACTGGGGAGGGTATGTACTATGGTGAGTGCTGTGAATTGTGTAAGACTGATGAATCACAGACCTATACTCCTGAAACAAATAATACATTCTATGTTAATAAAACCCACCGATAAAGAGCTCAGGCAGGAACACCTCAATTTTAGTCCTGTAGACCTGGAGTAGAGAAAACCAGCTGACTTCACCTGTAATCATTATCTACAAAATTATATAACAAATTCATAAAAAAATTTTAAAAAGGGCCTTTTGTGGGGCACCTGGGTGGCTCAGTGGGTTAAGTCTCTGCCCTCGGCTCAGGTCATCATCTCAGGGTCCTGGGATTGAGCCCCACATTGGGCTCTGTGCGCAGTGGGGAGCCTGCTTCCCCCCTCTCTCTGCCTCTCTGCCTATTTGTCATCTCTCTGTCAAATAAATAAATAAAATCTTAAAAAAAATTTTTTTTAAAAGGGGCCTTTTGAAGATTTCTTTGATGCTCATATCGATGAAGTCAATGTTTCAGTTTGTCTAAAATTTTGTTCCAAGCTAGCACAACAGCCTACCTAGAACTGTATCCTGGAATTTTGCCATTTTCTGGGCCAGTAACTTTTGAGAAAAAGAATTTGTTTATTTTAAACCAAAGGGCTGTGTGTATCTTGAATGCCACGGAGTTTACAAATGATAATAAGGAAGGTTTATTTTTTGCAACATGTTTTTCATCCATTAAATGCATTCTGCACGTCTCTTAATTCACAAATTTGCTAACCAGTTTAACTAGATAAATATGTTGCTTCTGTTTTAAGCAACTGAAAGGTCTTTGGTATATGAAATATCAATGATAAATTTGGCACTCAGCTGAATTGGACTGATAAATACTGCTGCTGCCAAGAGTCTGCAGTGAAATTGCTATAGAAAAATTAAGACCAAATTAAAACTAATTAATGCTTCCCACCAAAAATTTCAAAAGCTCTTGCAACTATTCTATGCAGTGTGATTTGTGATAAACTTTACATGTAGTTAACACAAACATATTTCAGGCAGTTGATAATTTGGAAAATTGGTTCTTAGGCAAATTGATAAATTAGAGTACTTGGTAAATAGAACAAAACTTCCATTCAGTTTATGTTTTAGCAAACGGCCTGTAGGGAGAATTATGCATTCCGTACATCCATCACTCCACACGTTTTGGAGGGGGGAAGGTTAAGGTGTGATAGGTTTTCAGATAATTGGCCTATCTCCCAATATCACAACATTGTAAACCGAAAGAATAACCAGAGATCATCAAGTTCAGGCCCCCGTTTCACAGGAAACCTGAGACCAATAAACAAAATAGATATGTTAGGATCAGAGCTCGCATTAGAACTCAGAACTGCCAATGCCCAGTCAACAGCTCTTTCTAACAGACTATGGTTTATAAGAGAAGGAAAAAAGGCAGGCACTCAAAAAGAAGTAGCAAGGCCTGCCGGAATCTCAAAGTGCTTATTATACAATAAGAGAAACGCTCATAACATGGAGAATGAAATCCTAGAATAAGAGGCGCTCTTAGACGTTTCCAAGTTTCTTTCTCACATAAATGAATAAGGCACTGTTTTTGGGTGTTTAACAAGATTTCAAGTAAGTCGAACTTTGTGTGTGTGTGGAGATATCAACCAAAATGGTTCACTGAGTTTCCTATTTTGCAGAAATCCTGGATCATCTTGTAAAACTGTTTTTTTTCTCAGCTACACGGAGCATCTTGGTGACAGAGGTTCAGTACTTTATTGTTATATGGAGTGTCTGAATGTTTTGGGCTCACGGTTTTATTATTACGTCATCTCTGTATATAATGTACAATACACAAACTCACTGTGTTTACACGGAAATAAACCAAAAAGACTAATTTCTACTTTACCAGGAGGAAGGGGTAAAAGCAAAATTCAACACCACAGTAACTGCCACGAAAATAAACAGGGAACAAACTCTGAATTTTCACTTGCAGCAAATACGTGTAATTTTGGGGTGTGAGACAGAAACCTTTTAAATGTAATGGTTTGGGTAACAGCTTTTATAAGGTGCACTTTTCACTGTCAAACAGCATAAAATGCTCATAAGGGTAATCAGTTGTAGGTGGCAGGTTTACAAGCTTTCCACAACTTGTACTATTTATTCACTTTAAAATGTTTTGCAATTACCTCCTTCCGTATTACACTCAGGCTTTCTTTTAAAGAGATTTTGAAACTGTTCTGCACGACTGTAACTCCAAAACTAGCCACGTTGTTTGACTTTTTTATCCATTTGATGCACACTGTTGGTTTTTATTAACTCACAAGTTGTCCACAGCTAATTTACGTACAAGAAGCACTTCTGCAATTTTGAAGGCTATTAAAGCAAGGCAGTAGCGAACAACTTCCCAGTATGATCTATTCAAAAATTATATCAACTCTGTAACCTCTCCTATGAAGGTAACAGAAATGATTTTCTAGTACCAAAACACTAAGCTAACGTTTACATATTCTATTCAAAACCACATACCAATACGAGCTGATTACTTCTCATGGTTCCATGGAATCATTTTTCACACAAACCAGATTTAAAACGATGGTGTTTCCTGAATGCAACTGAAAGGTTATTTACATAGGAAACCTCTGTGCCTTTTCCTTACAAGATTTCCTTACAAAATTCCTGACTCAATACTGAATGATAGATTCTTTTCAACTAAGCTAACAGGAGAATGTTAATAAATCATTCTTCCTCACCCCTCCTTCTCCCTCGCTCTCTGGCCTCTTGCCTTTTCCCCACTCTGCTCCACCTTCCTAAGAGTAAGGACCTCATGAGGCCCAGTTAAATTATAGCCACACGGCAGCCCCTCCAAACTGCTCTGAGTACGTAAGCCGAGGCAGCCATGTAGCTTAATTACACCGGTCATTTTTTCCTTTGAGATGACTTTTGTGTATCTTCACAACTAATTCTAACATGAACCATAGGCTTGACCTTAGACACAGCATTTCATTACAGACATCAAAAATAGACAACCGTACTCTTCTCCAAAACTTAGAGATGAGCTCTAAGGCCGAAGCAGTCGGCGTATCAGTACAAAGCGTACTGTGAAATCAGGTCGCCGGTGCTGCATATTCCTGGCTTGTCCTTTCCCGACTGTAGCAGAACCACTCTTATCTCAAGACCACGAAAGGTAAACACTAGTCATGTTGTATTACTTTACTTTATATGGCTACGTTCGGAGCAATTTAGGCTCAGGGACGCTAAGGCTGGACATGCCCTTCAAGGTGATGACCTTGAGTCACTGATCGGGCCATGATCTATGTGGCTGAGTCTCCATCAGGAAGCACTTACCATAGCACTTCAGCAGGGGTATTATGAGTTACAGAATCTTGCTCTTAAGGCGACTGCAAGGTGACTCTACTTTAAGTACGGAACTAGTAATTAGCAGTAGAAAGGCAAAAGGAGCAAAGACCTTAAAAGGGACAGATTTATTCATGCATTTTGCTGCCTTTTCTTCTTGAGAGGGCTCTGAACACAAGTTATCATTTCCCTAAAGTAAATATATTGGGTAAAAAGTCATAAAAGAAAGGCGCAAAGGGTGACGCTGGCTTTTCTGAAGGTCAACAGCTGTTGCTCCAAACCCAGGTTAAGTCAGTGAAATCGGTGAGTCCCCGAGGTGGCTTCCGCAGACACAATGTGGCTGCAACAGAAGCTGTCACCTGGTTCCAAAACAGGAGGCCGCCCGTTTTACAGGCACGTCAACCCCATCACAAAGTTGTTTTTAGAAAGGGATCGAAATTTATGACTATCTTTGAACTTCCAGAAAAAAAAGACTACAAACTGCCCACTTATTAAATTATTTTTGCTGGCAATTGTACTAAAACCTATTTCTCTTCCAAAGTGAATATTAATAAGGCTACCGCCAATGCTGAAAATCCCTGTTTATTATGTAATACGAGCTGAATAAAAATCAATATAGAGAGAGAACAGAACAATTTTTTTAAAAACCAAAACTCTAATGGGTTTTATATTGATCAATCTAAAAATGGCACATCTTCAGGTTGGTTCTTAAAACACAGGCTTATGTGAAAACTTATCTCAGTTTAACAGGAAAACCCCCCAAACCCAAAACACCCTTTCCTTGGGAAATATATAAAACACATAAATGTCTACAAAATTTGTTACTTTATAGGAACATCTAAACTTTTTCTTTTAGTTACAACCTTTTCTCCTAAAAAGAACCTGCCCCACACAAAACATCTCTACCTTCTCAAAATGTTATTAAAATATTTGTTAAAGTATAACGTAACACACACCAAGCAGAACTTTTTAAGTGTACTCAACTTACCCAATAAATTTTTTGTTGAAAATTATGAATAAGCCTCAACAATAATTAACACTTCATAATTTAAGGGATTCAAGTTCCCTCCCAAGAACAGATCATTGAATTATTTTTTACATGGGAGTTAAATTTATATTTCAGGGATATCCTATTATAGTTTATGATTTGAGTTGCTCAGGAGTGAACACTTTCGATTTGATTTTTTTTTTTTTTTTGTAAATGGCTCCCCTTTCGTATTTAGATTATACTCTTTCTCATGTATAGATTTAACATGAGAAAAAAATTAAAACCTCAGTAGAGGAAATTATCTACAAATACTGTAGATTCTGGACACAATTTCTTTGAGGAATTCATCCCTGCTTCCCTTTCTTCTGGCTTTGAAAACAAGGAACAAATGCTTCCTGAATATGGATTTAACCTAACAGTTCACTGCTTTAACACCTTCGGAGTCAAGACAGAACAAACATGAGCCGCGTTGTGCAGTCCTGGATAGCAGTTCTCTTGGCAACTGGGAGTAAGGCTGCAAGTGAAAAACCTTTTATGCTTTTTTGCATAGTATGTCAGTGTGGGAGGATGAATACTGAGAGTAATAAATTAGGAAACAAAAAAATTACATCCTCTACCTAGAGAAAATGAAAAAAGGAAAGGCTGCTGTTTGGTACCCAACAGTGCTCCCAATAAATCAGGGTTGTTTTGTTCCATTTTCAGCTTCTTAGATACATTCCATTTTTTAACTGACTATTCATTGAATGCCTACAACTAAATTTAATACTTCAATTCTCGATAACCTTGTAAAATGTGTGTTGTTCTCTACTCCATAAAAATGGGACACTGAGGTCCACAGAGACCCAACAATTCTCCGAGGGTTCGACCACTCCTCAAAGACAACAGCAGGATCCACGTGGAGTTTCATTTGACTCTAAAGCCTATGTTCTCCCCATAGCTCCTCTGCTTACAAGTTTTTGTTTGTTTTCTGTGTTTCCAAGTGAATGGAAACAAATTTGGGTTTCAAATTTGAAAACTGCAACTGTTACAAAAAGATACTCTTAAGAGGAAAATCATGGTCCTCCAATATCAGTGAGAAATTTACAAATACCAGGGACTTCTTGGGTGTTCATACACATGCCAGTTTGGGAGACTCAAGGACTTTATTTGTTGTCTTCCCAAAAGAGGACATTAGGTTAGGCAGGATTTAATGGGTTCAATAACTGTTCCCACTCTATCTAAGAATAAAACTCATAAATTATGCTCACAAACTATGTCCAACCCAAATTCAATAAATATTCACGTGCTCAAGGCCAGTAACCTTAGATGTTAAAAAGGTGGCAAGATGAGGAAATCATTAAATTCCCTGACTGCCTCCTCGCTGATCTTTCCCTAACGGAATATTCCCCTAAGACACATCCTTGCCCTTCTGCATTCCACTCTGCACACACTGTCCCTCAAATAATAGTTTGCAGCTTCAGTGTCCACTTGTGTATTACGATGACCTTCAAATCTATTCTCCCAGCCCCTACTTCTCACTGACCTACATTCTTGTCCCATGATATGAACTGCCTCTTCGCCAATGCGACACAATGGGATCTGTGACATTCACGTTCGCAGCCCCCCCAACCTCTCTGACCCCTCAACCTCTCTCTCTGTGCCAACGCCTAGAAGATAGTGAGTGATGTCCGTGACTGTTCCAGCCTCTAGCCTTCATGGAGCGCTAGTCACTGTCTAGATCTCTCTAAACTCTGAACCTATGGGGTTTAACTATCAGACTCACAGTAAGTAACCTCGTCTTTGTTAACTCTTTATTCCCTACATATATACAGATGTTTCTAGGTCTAAAGGACAAACTAAAGTCTGAAGAGGTAGCGGATTATGAAAGTAAACTAAAAGCACTTACTTGGGAGTCAGGCCTAAGTTCCACAACCCTCTCATGTCAAATATTGTTCAAGTCCTACAGTGTGCCAAGCAACTTAACTAGGTGCTTTATAAATACTACTCCATTTAATTTTGACAACAGAAATAGAAAACAAAAGCTATGTGAGCACAGAGAACAACTGCTGATTACTACCCACATTTTAGGCATAAAAATTAGAATTGTTAGGAGTGGCTCAGTGGGCATCTGCCTTCAGCTCAGATCATGAACCCAGGCCCCTGGGAAAGAGCCCCACACCGGGCTCCCTGCTCAGCCGGGGGTCTCCTTCTCCTTCTCCCTCTCCTTCTGCTGCTTCCCCTACCCATTCTGTCTGTCACTTTCTCTCTCTCAAAATTTTTAAGAATTTTTTTTTTAATTAGAATCATTCAATAACTTGTCTAGGGTCACTTATCGAACAAGCAATAGTGTGCAAGCAATAGTGTCAGAATTCGAATTGAAGTCAACCTGACTTCCAGACTCGTATTCTTATGTGATGCTATGTCAGGCCTGTTTCTGCCATTTACTGAAGTCACTTTAACCTGAGCCTCAGTCTACACACCCAGAAAGAGAAAGGATGTTACCCTTCCACCTATGGGAGGAACAATAACCCAGTAGGAAGAGAGGCATTTTTCCAAGCTCCCACATCCACACTACACGCGATTCCAGTAGCGGCCTCCGTCCCGATGCCCCAGCCGCTGCTAAAGTTCACTGGCTGCGGGGCACCTGGGTGGCTCAGTGGGTTAAAGCCTCTGCTTTCAGCTCAGGTCGTGATCCCGGGGTCCTGGGATTGAGCCCCGCATCGGGCTCTCTGCTCAGCAGGAGCCTGCTTCCCCCTCTCTCTCTGCCTGCCTCCCTGCCTACTTGTGATCTCTCTCTGTCAAGTGGATAAATAAAATCTTAAAAAAAAACAAAAAGTTCACTGGCTGCTCTTATACTGTACATGCAAAGGTACAACATCACACAGAAGTACATTGTGGTAAGTTAAGGAAGCATACTGTGAGTCATACAGGAACCACTGGGAGAATAAAACAAAGAGGTATCACAATATGCCAATAAAGGATATAAGATGGAATCATAAAATTACTCAAGTAACCTGAAAGAAAAAGAGGAAAAAGAACCAAAGACTAGGTAGGGCAGATACGAAAACAAAGAGCAACATGGTAGATGCAAACCTAACCATATCAATGATCCCATAAAGTGTGGTTTAAAGAAACCAATGAAAAGGCAGAGACGATCAAATCATATAAGAAACAAAAACCATGCTAAATGTTTTTTATGAGAAATCCACTATAAATGTGGTGTCAGAGGTTAAAAGGAAGAGGACTGAAAAAGATATACCATGCTATATTTTAATACCAAATGAAGTAAATTTCAAAGCAGAAAACAGAATAGCGGAAGAAGGGTCAGGGGCGCCTGGTGGCTCAGTCAGTGAAGCATCTCCCTTGGGCTCAGGTCATGATCTCAGGGTCCTGGGATCAAGTCCCACACTGGGCTCCCCGCTCCTCCGAGAGCCTGATTCTCCCTTTACCCCTGCCCGCTGCTCTGCGTACTTGTCTCTCTCTCTCTGTCCAATAACTAACTAACTAAATAAATAAATAAATAAAATCTTTTTTCAAAAAGGAACAAGAAGGGTCATTTCATAATGAGAAAGGAGCTGATTCATCAAGAGAGCTTGCAGTCCCAAACGTTTACATACCTGCTATCAGAACTTCAAAATACAAAGCAAAACCTGATTGAACTGAAAAAGAGATATGGAAAAATGCACTATCATGGATGGAGATTTCTAACATTTACCTTTCAATAAAATAACAAGTAGACAGAAAATCAAAGGATGTAGAAAACTTCAGAACCATCCACCAACCTGACCTAATTAACGGTTACGAGACACTCTACCCCACCGTCGCAGAATACGTATCCTTCCCAACGACACACTGAACCATTTGCCTGGACTGATGATGTTCCAACCACCAAACAATTCTCTATGAATTTCAAAGAACTCAAATCTTATAAAGTAATCTGTCTGACCACAATGAATTAAATTAGAATTAATGACAGAAAAAGACCCTGAAAATCAACGAATACGTGGAAACTGAATAATATACTTCCAAATAACCCAAGGATCCAAGAAAAAAATAAAAAAGAAAATTAGAAGGTATTTGGAACTCAATGATAATAAGGCACATTATAATTTATGAGATGCCTTACCACCACAATGAATAAGAGAGAAGGAAGAAAGAAGTTAAACGACTTCTTTAGTCAACCAACAGATTTTCAAGTAAGCAAAATAAGAACTTAAGAATAAAAGAAAGGATCATGAATTCATAAAATATTAGATCTGGAAGAATCCTAGAAATCTTTCTAAAATTTGTAAACTTACAAATTTTACAGAGGAAACTGTTCCAGGAAGAACATATGATTTGCTTAATAGGGTTTATAACTGTAAATATTTTAAAATGATCAGTCTCTGCTAGTAGCTACATTACACACATATCTGAGTTCTTCAAATGTCTATTTTCACATAATAAAAGCCGATAAAGGTTTTGTAAAAACAGATGTGCATATCTGTTGGCCTGTGCCTGACTAATGTGAGCCTTTTGTGTTTTACATGTAAGTTCTCTACGTTTGGACACAGGACATATAATAATTAAGACGACCGAATTCTCAGTCCACATGGCCCAAATGCATATACCCACCACAGCTGGTGGCCGTGACACTGGGCAAGTCATTTTACAGCCAGTGACTCAGTTTTCTCCACTGTAAAACAGAAATAAATTATAAAATGAGAGTATCTCCTTCTTCCTATGGTGTTCGTAAGGACTGTTAATGCCTTCTGAGGGCTTAGAACAGAGCCTGATAGAGTAAGAACTCAAAAAGTGACAACTTTGTTAGAAAGCACTGTTTTAATAATGACCTGAAGCTTATACGTCAAGACAATGACTTCAATTTTTTTAATTAGGTGACATCAATTAAAATAGGATATCAGCACAGAAAAATGGGTGGTTTCCAATTCATAAGTGTTAAAAAGAAAAAAAAAAAGCTTAGAAGTTATTTGAAAGCCAGTGTCAAAACAAAGCTGGGGCAATTTCTTTTCAAAGCAAGAGACAATGATCCAATGAAAAATTATCTATGATGGTGAAGTATTTTTGGATCAACCAACAAGTTTAATACCATCACATATGACATGATACTAAAGTTAGGGCTATCCCATTGCCTTTGACTATTCCCTCTAATGTGTTCCATTCAAGCAGAATTTATGGGTTTGAATATTATAATTTTTAAAAGACAAAACACTTATTTCTAAATTTGTTTTTAAATAGATAAAAGGCAGCATTCAGCAGTGTATCATTTGAATGAATTCCATTTGGTACAAGAAAACAACAAAATAAATGTGGAACACATTTCACATTTTTATTTTATGCAACTTTCAGTGCTTTCAACGCTGCATATATTACTAAACACACAAAAATAGATACTGTACTATCAAATTGTAAAGAATACCAAATTCATATAATTATACTTTATAATTTCTTCCAAATTCAAAAGGACAAGTTTTTTTAATTAAAATAATTTCATATGTCTTGTGTGCTCTACAGAATCAGGTAAAACAAGTATATTTTTACTAAGTATTTCCAAAATTTCATATTTTAATAAAAACTACTATTTGTAACACACACTGTATGCTTTTGACAATGACACCAAGGTGTCCTCAGCTGGGCTGAGTGAGAATGTGCCTACAATCAATATGGTAAGAAGAGATCAAATAAGCCTGAGGAACTCCATGCTACAGTCTGGAGAAGCACTACCGTACAGGAGTAGATTTTCTCTACATCTAATAACATACCTAAAACTTCACCTACAACCTTAGCATTTGTAAGACCATCCCTTTCTTTTCCCCAGACCATACAGGCACTTTTTATCCTTACCCGAAATTATGAGGACGTGGGCCATGATGGCACATCAAGGCAATGAGTGAGACTATGAGGACAAGGCAGAAAGCACGGGGATGCCCAGACACTTGTCCCGCTGAGCGCTCTGTCTCCATCCATCCTCAGTCACCCAATAGTAGATTAATGTTCTCTCTGCATTTGTGCTGCTTCCTTTGACTTTTTCCAACCAGTAGCTTTCACCAATGGGAGAAGGATCAAGGTCACGAAAACACTCATGCACTGGTAACTGTATTAACAGAGCATGCCGTGGTTCACTAAGCCTAATGCCTACTGAAGATGGTGGAAATCTGAAAACAGGAGCCCAGGGCAAAGTAAGAAAGCTAAGGTGGCTTGGAAGGCTGGCTGTGGCCATCATTTATCATCATCGTCAACTATTTAGTTAAGCTTGACCACTTATAAAATTTTTACATACATTATTTCACTGGACCCCCACAGTAGTCCCAGGAAGACACGGCAGAGGTATTTTTATTAATAACTATGTATTTCACGGGTGAAGAAACTGAAGCAAGAAGATTTAAAAGACTTGTCCAAAGTTGTTGTAACCAGCAAGTGAGCAAGAACTTGGCTTCTATTTTCCTGCAAACTCACGGCAGATTGCAGAGTCGATCGACTACATCGCTGTAGCATGTGCAGATGAAGGCAGTGGGGGTACACGGACCAAGGCAATTTCCGCACTGCACAAAGTCGGCAACGGCTCCTCCAAACCACTCGTCTTTCCCTAACTGCCTGTCATCACCAGCCCCATTCCTTCCTTTACTTTCTTGCCTCTTTCACGCCTGCTTCTTACCTTCAGATAACCCAGGATGTCAAAAATTATTTTGTCCACGTAAATCCCTGAGATCCTGATCTGCAGAGCCAACAATAACCCAGAGTCAAACCTGAAACCAGCCAATGTAGATCCTTCTCTTCTGTGAAGTCATGGGACTATTTCAGAAACTGGCCAAAGGTGTAAAGAAATTTGTGGAAATCTCAGAGGCACCTACTTCTACTATGTGCATAAAAAGCAGGCAGGCAATGAATAATTGATACGGGATCTCCTGCATCTGGACAGACTGCCCCCTGTTGGCCATACCCAGTGACTGACCTGGAACACTCAGAAGAATGAACTCAGTCACAGTAAACACCAAGACAAGGTATTCATGAACCTCTGAAGAACCACCCAGATTGTCTTGGGAAGTGTTCACAATGTGTTCTGAACTCGTGGCTTATGTTGTCTGGAGGAGTATGTCAAAACCCAGTATGCGTAAGATGCTGGCAAAAACAACGGAGAGGAAACCCAACACATCTAATGCACTTGCTTCAGAATATTACTTTTGTTTAAGAGCGTAATACCCTCCTTCCACTGAAAACTTAAACTTTAATACAGAAAAAATGGAACATTTAAATAGCCAGACATCCAGCTCCATAGAGAGTTACATTAACATTTTCTAGTCCATTTTACGAAAATATATGACAGGAGTGTGCATTTTTAAAACAAATACTATCTAGTGCTTCTTCTTATACAGAATAGCAGATTAAAACTCTTAGCATTCCCAGTCCTTCTTGGGTGAAATCACTGAATCATTCCACTAACCCAATGACATGAGTACTATTATCCCTATTTCACAGACAGGGAAATCGAGGCATGGAACTTGTTCACTACAGTTGTAGAGGTGCGCTACATGACACAAATGAAATATAGAAAGTAACCCTGATAGATTAAATTTGTCTTCTTTACACATTCCTTTCTACTACATTTTCTCTTTCTCTGCTTCTCCCACCCCCCACCCCCCTGCACAACGCACATGAGAGTCTATCACAACATTAATGCCAGCAGGTCACTTGAGCACATCAACAGGACCTATAGTCGTTCCAAAAGCCAAAAAGACTGTGCTTCATTTCTGGAAAAAAGAAAAGGAGAGGAGAGGAGAGGGAAAAGAAAAGAAGAGAAAAGGAAAGAAAAGAAAAGGGTGAATTTGCATAAGGAGATCTGATTTGTTCTCTGGAATAGAAAAAGATGTCTACGAAAGCACCAAGAAGCAGCTACAGAAAAGACCAGAGGAGGTTGGATCAGTCAGCCCATGGGCTTTACTCCAGGTGAAACATGTTCAGCTAAACCAACCTGGCATGTGTACCCCTCCCCTGAAAGGAAGACTGACCTTCCTTCAGTCCAGTAGACTTTCTACATTGGTGAACTGGTCCTGAAACAAACTTGGGTTTTCAGGGGTGGTGGTGGTGGTCACGGAAGTAGAGTTGCATGTGTGTGTGTTTGGTATTTTTTTAAGAAGATAACCTGAAGTCAAAGCAAAAACACAGTGACTCTTCTGTCCTGTCATGGACTGGATCTATCCAACCTTACAGGATTCTGAGTTCAAGATAGAAAGGAATTTTGAATTGTTAGTGAAGGAAAAACCTTCCACTCTCTTACCAGAAAAGCACCTCTTCTCTACCCTCTGATGCTACTGGGAATAAAAGATCTCTGAAGGGATTTACAGATCAAATTCAACAATCTGAATCATTCATCATGATACTTAAGGTTCTGTAATTAAGTCAGATATATTTACTTGCTTAGAAAGAAAATAGTATACATTATAGAATGAAAATTGGATATTCAGGAAACAGAGACACTAACTGCACACCTGCTATGTGTAAGAACCTGCTAGATATGACACATGTAGGGACAAAGAGTTTTATAAAAACGAATAGCTTCAAAAGGAGAGATGTATTTCAGAAACATGATTTCTACAAGATTTTAGTATGATGCCTGGCTGGACTGTTACAATAGAAATGTCTTAAAAAAATACAAAAAAAAGAAGAAGAAGAAGAAGAAGAAGATGAAGAAGCAGCAGCTGTACAAAAATAGTGCTCTTGTCAGAAAGCTAAACATCTGCAAGACACATGATAATTTTGAGAGGATAAAAGATAAAAACAGAAGCTATTTCCTTATTGTAGGACGATACGACCAGAACAGTCAGGCTAAATGGACCCTCTGATGCCTAAAGACTGCTTTCCTGACATCATTTGACACTATCTCAACATATGCTAAGAATTCTCTTCAATTTTAAAAAAGCAAGTGGATGTGTATGAACTGAAATTACTGCTGCTAGAGCGGGAATGTAAAATGGTACCACCGCTTCAGAAAGTACTTGGGAAACTTTTTCTAAAGTTAGACATACACTAACCACATGACCCAGAATTTCCATTTGTAGATACTTAACAGATAATAATAATAATAATGATAATAATTGTCTGAATAAAGTCTTGAACACCTATCTTCATAGTAGCTTTGTTCATAACAGGCAAAAACGGAAAACAACCAAATGTCCATCAATTACGGTAAATTCATAAAATGGAAGACTACTCAGCAGTGAAAAGAAAATAACTATTCACACACAAGAGAATGGAGACCAATAGCAGCAACACTATGCTAAGCAAAACAAAAGGCACAAAAGAGTGCATACCGCCTGATTCCATTTATGTGGAATTCTAGAAAGCAGATCAGTTGTTTGTCTGGACTGTGGATCAGAAGTGGGCATGACACTGAGTAGAGGCACAAGGAAGCTTTTTAGGGTATGAAAATGTCCTAATCTTAATTGTGGTGGTGATTCTATGGATATAAATTTTTAAAACCGAACTGAACGCTGTGGAAGGGTATATTTTCATATATGCATTGTATATAACAAATGTACTTCAACTGAGGTGATTAAAACACAACAAGGACAAAATTTTAGAAGTGACATATTCCAAACAGTGAAGTAAATGTTCCCACGATCCTAACGGCACTCTTCAGATCACATTGAGGGTATGGTGTCTACTTCTATGAACATTTGAAAGAGCTGAAAATTAAAGACATTTAGGAGGAAGTTTTATGGTGAGTGTATCTGGCAATGCTGTCACCTGTGAGAAGTGACCGAATGTTTAGTCTGGTGACCAAAGATGAAAGAGGGATACACAAATGCCCTCATATGTACAAAGTGCTACCTTCTAAGAGGAAGAAATAGACTCCTATAGGATTGAAATTATAAATACACAGATTCTGTCCTCCACAGATAGAGGACAATAATTACCCTAATTAAAGTTTAAACTAAAATCAAGTCTTGCTTGTTGAATAGTCACAGTATCCCAGAAACAATGGCATGTGAAACTTCTGAGGTAGTAGTTACTGATTTCTTAACACTGAGCTCTTCCTGGTGGGCTTCCTGGAAAGGGCAGTACATCTCAGGGCAAATCAGATGCCCTCTAAGAGTCTTTTCCCGAGTGTTATTTTGTTCCCTTTATAAAACCGAAGTAAACTTTCACGATTTCCAATTGCTGAACTCTATAGTTGCTACTAGTACCAGGCCTTTCATATTTGGTGTTTAGTGAACGTTTTTTAAAGATTTTATTTATTTATTTGACAGAGAGAAATCACAAGTAGATGGAGAGGCAGGCAGAGAGAGAGAGAGGGAAGCAGGCTCCCTGCTGAGCAGAGAGCCCGATGCGGGCCTTGATCCCAGGACCCTGAGATCATGACCTGAGCCGAAGGCAGCGGCTTAACCCACTGAGCCACCCAGGTGCCCTAGTGAACGTTTTTTAAATTGAACTGTGCTTTGCTTTTAAAAAATACATTGCTGTTCATCTCTAGCATATCCAGTGTGGAGTTCCTGTTTGGTATAAGCTACATAATGGTAAAATTCTACCGTATGGGAAAATAAGACACATTTTAGAATGATTCTCTTTTGGATGAAATTTCAAGTATTACTAACAGTGCCCCCCGAAACCTGCTGACACTGGAAAAGATAACAAGGTGTGTGTCCTACATCATAAGGTGATCAGCCAGGAAAATCGTGTTCTTTCCTACTGTTGGGGTAAGAAGAGTTCCCTACAGGTGGGAATAAGAGGAAGCTTAAATTTAAGGTGGGTAATGGCAGGTGTGATGGACATTCATCACGTCTCTTCAGATTTATTCTCCCCTTTTCTTTTCTCAGAAGCTTTAAGGATCTACACGTTCCAAAGACGTTAACTCCAACCACCATTCATTCCAGGGATATAATAAATAATCCATTATACAATTGGGATTTTGCACCATCATGGCCAGAGTGATTAGTTGAGGTGGAAATATGACCTATACTGACTGAATCAGAATGAATTATCAGGATTTTAGAAACACTGAGACAAATATACTTTTTCCCAATGCAGGTAAATATGGAAACAGTTAAGACTTAGAAGCTACTGGAAGCCATATCAGAGCTGAGACAGGAATACCCAAGTGAAACCAACACTAGGGAGCCAGAATGAAGAAATGGGAGGCCACAGAGCTGCTGGTGACTTCCAGTTGTAACAAAATGTAATAGAGTGTAGAGAACCTGGATTCTGATTCTGCTATGTTCCTCTGAAGAGTAGTGACTTTTGTTCTCAGGCTCAGAATTACTGGCTGAACATCGTTGTTTATGTCGTATTGGGATGATTTTCAGGAAAGCTCAAGGGGTTTTGCAAGCTCCTCTTGTCTGTCAGGCCCAACTTCTATCTTGTCCTCCCTCTCAGGTTTAGTTTTAATTTGTTAGGGTGGATGCAGAGTAAGCTCACTCCAGGACAGAGTCCTGACTCAAAGCTGTGGACTTTTGGGTTCACAGGTGGATGTCTACACTGTTAGCAATGTCCTTCTATTTGCCTGGGACAGAGCACTAATGTCTGCCAGGAATCTTTAATATGTCTGTGCATTTTTTAGTCCTTTGGAAGCTCACAGGCTCTTCAGTCCATATGTAGTCCACCTATCAGCCGAGATTCATGAGAAGCCCACCTTTAGAATTCTGGACCTCCATTTCTGAACAGTTTTGTCCTTTTTGGTGCCCTTCTCCAATTCCCAGCTGCCTCAAAAGCCCAAAAACTCTGATCTCTGCCTTCTCAGCTCAAGGCATCACTATTAGACTCCATATCCTTGTGACACTGTCAGGAAACTCTCAGAAGAAAGCCAAGGCAAACACGGAGCTCTTCTTATGAATTTGCCTTTTTTCAATAATCTCAGTCCTGGTGTCAATGCCTGAAAACAGCTGTCTCATGTTTCTTCAGCTTTAACATTGTCTATGGAAGGTGGTTTTAGACCAGTAGAAGTTACTCTGTCAAGGTCAGTAGCAGAAGCTCTTGTCCAAGTTATTTTTAATGATAGTTGTTCTCTCTCATTCTCTTAATTTGTATTTGTCTTATTCTTTTCCTGCCCTCAATTTCGGTAATTTATGGTGCTGAATTAAAGCTTCTTCTTTTTTTTTTTTTTTTAATTTGACAGAGATCATAAGTAAGCAGAGAGGCAGGCAGAGAGCGAGGAAGGCAGACTCCCTGCTGAGCAGAGAGCCCGATGTGGGGCTCGATCCCAGGACCCTGAGATCATGACCTGAGCCGAAGGCAGAGGCCTAATTCACTGAGCCACCCAGTTGCCCTGGTGCTGAGTTAAATGTACATATACTCTTATTAAATAATTTGTATACGGTATCTTAGAACTTGAAGACCTTATATCAAGATGGAACACTTTGAAAATCTTCATATTACTCTAAGTTTTGTAGAGTTTCTGAAGTTTAAGCAAAAATGTTTTAAATTTAACTTGGAAAATCTTTGCTCCCATACTTGTTTTCTTCATGAATATAAAGAGCACAAACAAAGCCTCGGCACAACCCTGCTACTATACTGCCTTTCCCATTCCTTCCTTTGCTTAAGTACATTTCCTTATTTCCACTTAAGTCAAAAGAAAAAGAACAAAAGAAAAAAAAAAAACCTCAAGTCATCAGAATTATCTTCGTTTCCTAATTTCCTCACATTATTCCCATCTCAACCCTAACAATTATAATGGTTTTCCTAGCTATATTTAAAGACCATGGAAACATCTACCTGTTTCCCAATGAGAAAGCTAAATGAGAAAGCAAATAAACATACTGGTTTTTAAAAATTTTAATAAACCATTCATAGGAAATGGTGAGTCCCATAAAAGAACCATATTTCGTCCCAAGTATGACTTTCTCCATTCATTCAGATACTTGACATGCTAACTCAAATGAATGCTTGAAGATAAACAGGGCTGACTTACCCAACAGGCACAGAGCCTAGGGCCCATAACACCTTCAGGGGCCCACAAAAAGTTTTAATTTCTTTTAAAATCAGAACAACAACTAAAAATTTAGAACAAAGAAAATGCTTGGCAGCTCTTAATGTGTTTGTCTTTAAACCCACACAGTCATAAAATATAGTTATAATTGCGTGGGTGTGTGTCTGTGTGTGGAGACAGACACGAACTGGCAATTGTTTTAAAATCTGCTGATGAGGAGCCTAGGTGGCTCAGTGGGTTGGTGCCTCTGCCTTCAGCTCTGGTCGTGATACCAGAGTCCTGGGATCGAGCCCCGTGTCAGGCTCTCCGCTCAGCGGGGATCGTGCTTCTCCCTCTCCCTCTGCCTGCCTCTCTGCCTGCTTATGATCTCTGTCTGTCAAATAAATAAATAAAATCTTAAAAAAAAAATAAAATCTGCTGATAACCTCAATCTCTCCATAGAACCTGACTCATCTGATCTTAGAACATGAGGCCCCCAAGAATTCTTCCCTTTAAGTTCCTAGAGGTGCTAATCGCATCCTTAAACCATTTGCCTCAGATCTTTTTAGTTTGCCTGAGCTGAATTCACTTGCAAAGTAATGGGATAATTTGGAGGCTGGCTAGTACTCTGGGTCTCTAGATACATCCATGGTCTCTAAGTCACCACGTATCTTCCTGGCTGCTTTACATCTGCTTTACATCTGCTTTCTACAACAGAGAAGTGGACTTGGCGTCTCTTCCTATTTCAAAGCCCTCAGTCTCTTTGGAGCAGCCTATGAAGTCAACAAAATCCTGTCTGAGCACTGCTGTCAAGCCACAGCCCATGTGCAAAGCTAACAACCACACTGAGAGCCCAGGAAGTCCCAGACCTTAGCTGACCTAGGCCATGAGCTTCATTCACTCTTCCAAGTTCTCTTCCTTCCTCACTCATAGCTGTCCCAACAAGTGATTTTTTTGCATTCAAATCACGGCTATCTTATAACAAAGAAATAATCTATCTGTCCAGGGTGACCAACATAATTTTCAGTGAGACAAAATGGTATTTAAGAGAATAAAATGATGTTTTCAGCAATAGTCCAAGGAAATCTTACAAGCAGTATAACACTGAGGATACATAAAAGCACAGGGCTATGGACTGAAGCTTGGCATGAAAGATGGGTAGTGTCCAAGGAGTTAAAACACTGAATCTCCTTAGATCCCTTTGCTTCAATGAAGTTCAATTAGCTCATGAGAAGACCTAGAGGGACCTGGGTGGCTCAGTTGGTTAGGCAACTGCTTTCAGCTCAGATCATGATCCTGGATCCAGTCCCAGGATCTAGTCCCAGATCAGGCTCCCTGCTCAGCAGGGTGTCTGCTTCTTCCTCTGACCTTCTTCCTCTCATGCTCTCTCTCTCACTCTCTCTCTCACATAAATAAGTAAAACCATTAAAAAAGAAGACCTGGATCCTAGGTTCCATTTCCATTACTGGTTACTCGCTGGCTAAATACTTGACTTTTTTAGTAGTCTCAGTTTCTTATAAATAAGGTAGACATATGAACAAATGTCTTGGCAATCTTTGAAATACCCTCAGCATAATATAAACAATTGTGCTACAAAAACACTTCTTAAATTTTTTTTAAACTAAGTAAAGTTGTTTTTTTCTTAAACTAAGTAAACTCACGTTCTTTTTATTATGCCGCCATGACACCAACATTCTTCAATTGCCTAGGCCTGTCTCCATTTTCATAATGGTACCAATCA
Organism: Mustela erminea; assembly: GCF_009829155.1. Classification (NCBI taxonomy): domain Eukaryota; kingdom Metazoa; phylum Chordata; class Mammalia; order Carnivora; family Mustelidae; genus Mustela; species Mustela erminea. Next base: position 86,567,309 of record NC_045625.1, read on the forward strand.
CAAAGTCGGATCAGTCTTTTGAATTTTTAAATATTCTTTACATATCAGACTTCAATGTATGCCATTGGAATTACAGATTCCAGACGTAAAATGTGTCAAACCACTCTTTTTCAGAAGAATTCAAATACTACCTATTCCAAAAGCTTTTCACCAACAAGTAAAATTTAATCTCTTTTGTGCATTCCAAGCAATATGTTTATACTCTAGAAAAAAAGGGCAACATATTGAGTCTCTCAAGGGCCAAAGAGTAGCTGAAGCTCTGTAGACCGATGGAGTCTCTATTGCAACTACTCCAATATGTCCCTAGAGTATGAAAGCAGCCACAGGCAATACATAAACACGTAGACATTGCTGTCCCAATAAACACTGTTTACAGGGACACCTGGGTGGCTCAGCCAGTTAAGCTGCCTTCAGCTCAGGTCATGATCCCAGGGTCCTAGGGTCAAGTTCCACAGCAGCCTCCTTGCTCAGCAGGGAGCCTGCTTTTCCCTCTCCCAGCTGCTCCCCTTTCTTGCACTTCCTCACTCTCTCTTCCCCACAAATAAATAAATAAAATCTTTGAACAAAACAAAACATTGTAGGGGCGCCTAGGTGGCTCAGTGGGTTAAAGCCTCTGCATTCCACTCAGGTCATGATCTCAGGTCCTGGGATTGAGCCCCGCATCGGGCTCTCTGCTCGGCGGGGAGCCGGCCTCCCCCTCTCTCTCTGCCTGCCTCTCTGCCTACTTGTCTGTCAAATAAATAAATAAAATCTTAAAAAATAAAATTTGCTGATAACCTCAATCTCTCCGCAGAACCTGACTCAACTGATCTTAGAACATGAGGTCCCACAGGATCTTAATGCAGATTCTGGGGCAGTAGGTCTGTGGAGAGTCTGAGAGTCTGCATGTCTAAGTTCTCCTGGTCCACTGATGACATACTAGTCAAAGGACCAGATTTCTGAGCGGCAACATTCTGATAAACCCCATTCTTTACTGTGTATAATTCTTTACTGTGTAAAGTCTCAATACCTAGAACAGCACCTGACACATAGTAAAGAACATGTTTAAGGAACACATGAATAAAGAAAGAATAAGCATCTAACAGAATGCCACGCCTGCCATCATTACTGTGTGTCACTCAGTCTTCCTTACGTTCACCCTAGCATTTTCTAACAAACGTCACAGAGCTAAGTCACTAAGTCACAGTCTTGGTCCACGGAGACGGTACAAGAGCTAGTTGTTCCTGACATATTCATTCCAAACTCTCCTAGATTTCATCCACACGGTTCCCTTTTCTTCTCTCAAGGATTCAAAATTCCTTATACTTCAACACCTTTGTTCATACGACTTACCCTGATAGAAACATCCTCCCCTAATCCGTCAAGTCTAAGCATACAAGTCATCACTTTGAGAAACAGGGCAAAAAGGAAATGCCCTTACTCTCCCTGCCACTTCCCCACTGGCTCCCAGTCCGGGTCTCCAGCTCAGCCCTGTGTATCTTCTTCAAAGCACTTACCACATTTTATAATCATTACTTGCCTGTTGACATTTAAAAATTCTATTCCCTCTATTAGAATGTAAGTTCTTCATGGTCAAGATCTACATTTATTTCATTAGCCATTGAATCCCTGCTAATTAGCATAGTTTCTGACCCAAATGGGCACAAAAATTTTATAGATTGAAAGGACAGATGATTATTTACACTTACATTCACAGAGATTTTCTTTTGTTGCCCAATTTTTAGAATGCAGCTATCTCTTAAAGTAAAAAGGCTGCCTTTCATGGCAGTGGGGCCAGAGCAGCCAAATGGGTATTTCATGATGCTGCCCTCCTGGCAATAACTGATTAGATCAAAGGAAGACACCTGCTCCAAGCCGGTCCACATTCTCTCTCCTGGATTTTTGGAACTGGGATCTCTGTCTAGACTGGTCACTCTAAAAGATTAACTCAGGGGTGGTGGTGGGCAACTGTATTTGGTCATGTGCGTGAAATTAAATTGGTAAATGAGTATGAAGAAGGCAGAGATGTGCAGATAGAAGCAAATATAAAAGATGGGGAGGACACAACCTAGGTTCCCAATGGCTTTACCAATGGCACATTCCAATTGCTCACAAGGCCAAGCTGTTCTTTGGGAGAGCTTCCAATAACCTTCCACAATTCTCTTTTTAGATAGATTGAAATGGGTTTCTGATATTAAAACTAAAAGCATATTAAAGATAAAATAGTACCTAACTGAATATATCCAGTCTATAAAGACTGGATACAAACAAAAATACACACACAAAGAAAAATGTCACGATAGCGTAAGAGGAAAACATTAAATGGAGGGATCGTTTTTCATAACCAGAGCCTAGTAATCAAAGGTATGAGTACTATTAAACATATCTTTAGTGAAAGGATAAATGTTATCAACAGATAACAGTATTAATAGTAAGACCAAGAAATCCTTTAAAAAAATAAATAATTCTGTAAATCTTCCAGGGAAATATTTGCCATCACTGAGCCTTTAGTTTCAAAATTTCTCAAAATACTTCATTCCCAGTAACTGGTCCTGATCCACTTCTAAAAGTAAAAAATTAACAATTACTGGATTGAGCTGACGGTGATAACAAATACTTCTTGAACCCAGCGAAAAAGGAAAGAAAGAAATTCCAAGCAATAGTTGGACTAGAAAAATAACGAGCAGGGAGGAAGGATATGCAATCATCACACCCAAAGGGAACATTCAGGGAAGATGTAAAAACCAATGGTTTGAGCCAACAGACTCCCAAAGAACCTCCTGCGAGCAACCACCTCAAAATATGAATCCATTCTGGTTACCCCTGCAGCCCACGCCTCCCACTTCATTTTTATTTAAATTTTTTTTTTACTCAGTTAGTTAACATACATAATGATATTAGGTAGGCATACAATACGGTGATTTAACACTTCCATACCTCGCCCAATACTCATCATCGCCCTAAGTGCCCTCCTTAAACCCCATCACCTATTTAACCCATGCCCTCACTCCTTAATTTCTTTAAAAATAATTTCTAATTGAGCAATCCACATGTCTGTTAGGAAGCTAAAATGGAAATGACAAAATCCTAACAGTTTTCTTTTCTAGCACAATTCAAAGTATCCATTATTTTCCAAGCAGGCAAATGAAAATGTCAAAAACATTCTTGCTGTAGATATTTAGTTGTTTTCTGCCAAATTAATGAAAGGAAAATATTGCACTTTGAATTGGTTAATTACCATGAATCCTTCTGCAAAGGGCTCCTGCTTGCAGAATTAAGCCAGCTCAAGTTGGCACACTGCCCTAATATTCATGGAGACTAGACTATAGGCTCCACTGTACTCAAGAGACATTTAGTTTTTGGCATCCGTTCATCAGCTTACAAACCATCAGTCCAAACCACTATAGACACTCAACTGTCTGAAGTAAACAGGGCAGAAAGCACCTGCATTTAATAGGGATGTACCACATTCTGCTGCTTTGACATTTTAAGAGCCAGACTTAAAATAAAGAATGAACAAGAATACCCTGATTTACATATCTTCTAGAAATTAGAACTACTTTGACAAAAATCCTCTACTGACAAAGCTGCTTCCAGGAAATCCTCTAGGAACAAGGCAACTTCAGAAAAGGAGGAATTTGGAATTCTTTTTCCTCAGGGCTAGGCAAGGGTGAATGGAGCGATCTCAAGTCTAGGCCTCTAGGGAGCCCACACGTAGAGCTCACATCGCACCACTTCTAGCATTCAAGATAGAGGATTTGCCCACTTCCAAATGCGATAAAACACCCTAGCATCAGTCCAGCCTAGCCACGTCTCTCCTTTCTCCCTTCTTCATGCCATTCCCGACTCTACACGGATCACAGAACCTGGAATGCCCTCTCTCCCTGTGGAGGACATGATGGACACACTTCTTTAAAACTGAATGGGGGGTGGGGAGAAAGAAAAACAAAATAAAACCCTAAACAGGAAAATGTTTCTCGGTTTTTGAAAAACATAATCCACCAATCTGTTTATTTGGTAAAGAATGGGTGGAGGAAGATTGAGACCGAAAAGTAACTGATAAGTTCTCTCTCTTCTTCCACCTTTCTCCATAAATAAAATGGGAGAAAAACCCCAGAATCAAGACAAAGACTGGTAAACCTGGGAATGCAAGCTGCCCTCCCCAAGATGCTCTCCATATGGTCCTTCTGAGTAAGCACCCCCAGGCTTACTGGGAGTGTGGATCCCGCTCACCCAGATCCTTGCATCAAGGAATGAGAAGAGCATAGAAGCCTAAGGTTGATCCCCAAAAAGGTCCTTTAGCACCAACTACAATATTTAACTATATTAATACTTAAGGACTACAGCACATGTAAAATCCGCAAGCAATTTTTTAGCATAGCAAAATAACCCTTATAAATCCCCAGTCAAAAACTCTTAGAAGACGTTAGAAATCCAGGCTGTGAAAGGCTGACATAAGTCTATATTTACTTTTAAATAAATTATAGCTAACCCAGATGACAACCAGAATGCTTAGAGTCTAGAAACCATGAGAGAAACAGTTTACAAAATAAACAAACCAAAGAAGTTTAAAAAAAAAAAAAAAAAAAAGATAAAAAGGGAACAAAGAGGGGTCCTTGGGTGACTCAGTTGAGCATCAGACTCTTGATTTTGGCTCAGGTCATGATCTGGGAGACCCAGGGTCAAGACCTGAGTAGAGCTCCACATCCAGCAGGGAGTCTCCTGGACATTCTCTCTCTCCCTCTCCACCTGTCCCCCAGCCCTAGTCTCTTTTCCTCTCTCTCTCTCATAAATAAATCTTAAAAAAAAAAGAACAGATGAGACAAATAGAACAAACAGCAAGATGACAGACTTAAATGAGATCAATAATCATAGTAACTGTAAATGATCTAAACCCTCCAATTAAAAGGCAGATATTATCAGACTCTTAAAAAAGCAAGATCCAATAATATGCTGTCTTTAAGAAATGTAACTCAAGGGATGCCTGGGTGGCTCAGTGAGTTAAGCCTCTGCCTTCAGCTCAGGTCATGATCTCAGGGTCCTGGGATCAAGTCCCACATTGGGCTCTCTGCTCAGCAGGGAGCCTGCTTCCCCGCCTTTTCTCTCTCTGCCTGCTTCTCTGCCTATGTGTGATCTTTCTCTGTCAAATGAATAAATAAAAATCTTTAAAAAAAAAAAGAAAAGAAATGTAACTCAAATATAGACATAAAGAGAGTAAAACAGAAGGATAAAAAACTATTATCTTTTGCTATTAACTAGCAAAAGAAACCTAGAGTGGCTATGCTAATATTAGAAAAACAAATCTGATTTCCGAATAGAACTATTACCAGGGACACAAAGGATAAATTCATAATAATAAAGGGATTAATTCATTAAGAGAATGTAAGAATCTTAAATGTATGTACCTAATAATTGACCTTCAAAATTCAAGCAGCAAAAATTGATAGAAACCAAGGTATACAATATCCTGGTAATAAAACTGGTCTCAGAAGTAAAAGGAGTCAAGATTTGTTCTATGTTCTCTGCTCACAACTGAAATAAATTAGAAAATAATAAGAAAGTTCTCTGGAAGGGCCTGAGTATTTTAGAGCAAAATAAGACACTTCTAAATAACCAAGGATCAAAGAAGAAACCAAACATGGGGTTAGAAAGTATTTTAAACTGAATGAAAATGAAAGCATACCATAAAAAATTTGTAGGATGCCACTAAAGCAGCACATGGAGAGAAATCTATAGCAAAGCACATCTGTAGTAGAATAGAAGACATATTTGAACCTAACGGTCTCCACATTTACCTTATAAAACTAGGGGGCAAAAATGAGTAAATTAAGTCCAAAGTAGGAGGAAGGAAATAATAAAGATCATATGAGAATCCAAATAGTGAAAGTTTTACAACTTCTTATCAATTTGGATGACTTTTCTTTCTTTTTCCTGTCTCACTGTCGCAGCTAGGACCTGTAGCACTGTGTTGTGTGAAAGTGACAAAAGGAGACGTCCTTGGCTTATTCCTGATCTTTCACTATTTAAACAGGACATGAAACTATATATAGAAAATCCTAAAGAGTGCACCAAAAAAACCTACCAGAACTGATAAATGATTTCAGTAATGTTACAAGGTGCAAAATTAACATATTGCAATCCGTTGCATCTCTGTACACTAACAGTGAAGTAGCAGAAAAGAAATTAAGAAAATAATCCCATTTATAACTGCATCCAAATAATGAAATATCTAGGAATTAACTAAGGAGATGAAGGAGTGTACTCTGAAGACACTAAAACATTCATCAAAGAAACTGAAGACGACACAAATGGAAAGATACTCCATGCTTATGGACTGGAAGAACCAATACTGTTAAAAAGTCCATACCACCCCAAGCAATCTACAGATTTAATGCAATCTTTATCAAAATACCAACAGCATTTTCCACAGAACTTGAATAATCCTAAAATTTGTATGGAATCGCAGAAGACCCCACGGAGTCAAAGCAATCTTGAGAAAGAGGAACAAAGCTGGATGTATCACAGTCTCAGATTTCAAGATACACTATACAAAGCTACAGTAATCAAAAGAGTATGGTACTGGCGCCTAGATACTTATCAGCAGAACAGAATGGAGAACCCAGAAATAAACCAGTGCTTATATAGTTAACTAATCTATGACAAAGGAGGCAAAAATACATAATGAGGAAAAGACAGACTCTTCAAGCCGCTGCCTTCGGCTCAGGTCATGATCTCAGCGTCCTGGGATCGGGTCCCGCATCGGGCTCTCTGCTCCGCGGAGAGCCTGCTTCCCTCTCTCTCTCTCTGCCTGCCTCTCCATCTACTTGTGATTTCTCTGTCATATAAAAAAAAAAAAAAAAAAAAAAAAGACAGACTCTTCAATAACTGGTGCTACAAAAACTGGACAGCTACACACAAAATGAACGGAAGCATTTTCTCACCTATATATAAAAATAAATTTGAAATGGATTAAAGACCTAAATGTGAGACCTGAAATCATAAAACTCCTTAAAGAAAACATAGGCAGTAATTTCTTGGATGTGCGCCTTAACAACATTTTTCTAGGTATGCCTCCTTAAGTAAGGGAAACAAAAGCAAAAATAAACTATTAGGACTATACCAAAATAAAAAGCTTTTGCATAGCAGAGGAAACTGCCAACAAAATAAGTCAACCTACTAAATAGAAGATATTTGTAAATGACATTATCAGATAAGAACTTAATATCTATAATATGTGAAGAACTTAAATAGTCAACACCAAAACCCCCCCAAATAATCTAATTAAAAATGGGCAGAGGACCTGAATAGATATTTTTCCAAAGGAGACATACAGATGACCAAGAGGCACATGAAATGATGCTCAACATCACTAATCAACAGGGAAATGCAAATCAAAACCACAATGAGAGACCACTTTACACCTGTCCGAATGGCTAGAATGAAAAATACAAGAAATAACAAGCGTCGATGAGGATGTGGAGAAAAAGGAATCCTCATGCACTCGTGGTGGGAATACAAATTAGTGCAGCCACCAGGGAAAACAGTAAAGAGGTTCCTCAAAAAATTAAAACTAGAATTACCATATGATCTAGTAGTTACACTGTTGGATATTTATCCAAAGAATAGGAAAACACTAATTCAAAAAGATACATGCACCTCAATGTTTATTACAACATTATTTACAATAGCCAAGATATGGAAGCAACCCAAGTGTCCATTGATAGATGAGTGGTTAAAGAAGATGTGGTAGATATAGGCAAGGGAATATTACTCAAATATAAAAAAAAAGAATGAGAGAGTACCATTTGTAATAACATGGCTGGATAGAGAGGGTATAATGTTAAGTAAAATAAGTCAGACAAAGACAAAGACAAAGACAAATAGGATTTCACTCATATGTGGAATATAAGAAACAAAAGCGAACAAAGAAAAAAGAGACAAACAAAAACACTCTTAAATACAGGGAACAAACCGGTGGTTGAGAGAGGGGAGGTGGGTGGGTAAATGGGAGAAACAGATAAGGAGGATTAAGAATACGGGCGCCTGGGTGGCTCAGTGGGTTAAGCCGCTGCCTTCGGCTCAGGTCATGATCTCAGGGTCCTGGGATCGAGTCCCGCATCAGGCTCTCTGCTCAGCGGGGAGCCTGCTTCCTCCTCTCTCTCTCTGTCTGTCTCTCTGCCTACTTGTGATCTCTCTCTGTCAAATAAATAAATAAAATCTTAAAAAAAAAAAAAAAAGAATACATTTATTATGACAAGCAGTCAGTAATGTATAGAATTACTGAATATTTTTTAGATGATCATTGCAGAATTCAGTAACACAGAAAACAGAAAAATGGGAAAAGTTAGTGAAAGCATAAGCTCATTTTTTAAAATGGTCAATAAAATTCGTACATCTCCAGGCGCCTGTGTTGCTTAGTCATTAAGCATCTGCCTTCAGCTCGGGTCATGATCCCAGGGTCCAGGGATCAAGTCCTGCATCGGGCTTCCTACTTAGTGGAGAGTCTGCTTCTCCCTCTCCCTCTGCACTGCTCCCCTCGCTTGTGTTCCCTTGCTCACTGTCTCTCCCTCTGTCAAATAGATGAATAAAATCTTTTTAAAAAAACTGATAAATCTCAAGGTGCCTGGGTGGCTCAGTCATTAAGCCTCTGCCTTCAGTTCAGGTCATGATCCAGGGCCCTGGGATTGAGCCCCCACATCAGGCTCTCTGCTCAGCGGGGAGCCTACTTCCCACCCCCCCACCCCCACTGCCTGCCTCTCTGCCTACTTGTGATCTCTATCAAATAAATAAATAAAATCTTTAAAAAAAAATAAAAAACTAATAAATCTCTAGATAGGCTGATCAGAAATTAAGAGACATAATTTAATGTCGGGTATGAGAGAGGTTACATCACTATAGAATCTAAAATTAATATGGAATATTATAATAATTTTATGGCAATAAACTTGACAACTTAGAAGAAACCTCAGTTCCTTGAGATGAAGTACCAACGCTCACTCAAGAAGAAACAGACATGTGAATAAGCCTGTATCTATTAAAGAAATTTAATTTGTACTTAAAAACTTTCCCAAAAGGAGAACTTCAGGCCCAGATGGCTTTGCTGGTGAATTGTATCAAACATTTAAAGAATGAATAATCCTAACAGTTTTCTCAAAAATGAGATAAAAAAGTACCTTCCAACCAATACTATGAAACCAGGATCATTCTGATACAACATAAGAAGTATTAAAAAAAAAAGAAATTACACACCAAAGCCTCATAAACATAAATATAAAATTCAAAATGTTGAATCCAACAATCTCCACATCAAGGGCAGGTAAGTTCAATCTCAGGATTTAAAAAGTAGTTTAAGGTTTCAAGGGTGGTTTAAATGTAATGTACCACAGTAAGAAACTAAAACAAGAAAACCTCATAAATCTAAACAGACACCAAAAAAAAGTTTTTCACAAAATCCAACAACCATTTCTGATAAAAATCCATAGCAAAATGGTGAGCACTGTGAATTGTGCAAAACTGATGAATCACAGATCTGTACCCTTGAAATAAATAATACATTATACGTTAACTTTTTAAAAAAATCGTTAGCAAAGTAGCCATAAAAGGAACTCTCTTCAGCCAGATAAAGAACATCTATGAAAAACCTGAAGTTGACATCAGACTTCATAGTGAAACCCTAAATATTTCTCCTCTATGATCAAGAACTAAACAGAAATGGCAGCTCTCATCACTTTTAGTCAACATTTTGCTAGAGGTTTGAGCCAGTACAATCAGGCAAGGAAAAGAAATAAAATGTATCCAGATTTTAAAGACTGACTGATTGATTGGGGGCAGGGGGCAAGAGAGTGAGCAGGGGTGGGGGAGGCAGAGGGAGAGGAAGAGAAAGAATCTCAAGCAGTGTCTTACAACTCTGAGACCATGACATGAGCCAAAACAAGAGTCAGATGCTTAGCTGATTGAGATACCCAGGTACCCCTGTATCCAGATTTTAAAGGAAAAAGTAAAACTTTCTTTATTCACATTTTTCTGCATGATCTTGCATGCAGAAAATCAGAGAGAATCTATAAAATAAGAACTAGTAAATTTAATAAGGTTGCATGGTACAAAATCGATATTCAAAAAGCAACTAACTGTATGTCTATTTACTAACAACCAAACATTGGAAGTTGCAGTTAAAAAGCAATACCATTTACAACAGCGTCAACACATAGGGAATATTTAGGCATAAACCTCACAAAAGTAGTTTAAGACCTAGACACTGAAAACTTACAAGACACTTCAGAGAAAAACTAAAGATATAAATAAATAGAGAGGCATTACTTGTTCATGAATTACATGACTCAATATTGTTCAGATGTCAGTTCTTCCAAAACTGTTCTAAAGATTCAATGCAATCTAAATCCATATCTTAATAGGCTTTTTTTATAGAACTTGACAAGCTGATTCTAAAATTCATATGAAATGCAAAGGACACAGAACAGCTAAAATAACTTTGAAAAAGAAGAAGAGGGCAAACAACACTATCTGATTTTGAGATTTACGTTCATCAACCTACAGTAATCAAGACAATGTTCCTAGAGGAAAGACAGACAAACACAACACTAGAATGTTATAGAGAATTCCAAAACTAACCCACACATAAAGGGACAACAAAGATGCAAAGACAATCATGAAGAAAGGAAAATCTTTTAAATAGATACTGCTAAAAGAACTGGATATTCATATTTTTAGAAAATGATCTTTGATCCATTATCTCATCCCATATTCAAAACTTAAATCAAAATGGATTGCAGGGCACAGGTTAACAACTTTGAAACTGCTTTACCTGTATACTGGGGGTGAGCAACAAAGTAAATGGATGGTGTAAGGCATGTTTCTCACTGTTGGGAAAGGGACATCATGGATAAGGAATGAATCACATGGTACAGAACCAGCATCCCAGGTATCAGTATGAAATCAGTTAGCTTAAATACAAATGGTGAGATGCAGAAGTATAGACATGTATACACAAGGATTAGCACATACACATGTACTTCCTTGCTCTGTCTGCTGAGAATCTAAACATAGTGACACCCCAGTAGCAGCAACAAGCAAACCCAGTGCCCAGATTTTGGTTTCTAAGTAATATAAGGAACTAGGGCTCCTTTGAGAAATGGCTGATTCTAGGGCTGAGGCACTGAAAACATAAGATGAGCCTTAGGCATCTCATAGTGTCAGAAAACAAGGAAGTCTGGGAGAAATAAGCAGGGGGAGTCAAGTCAAAGGACACAGGAACCAACCTAAAAGAGCTCCAAGTACTAGAATAAGGTGAGCAACAAAATAAGTTATGAAGTACTAGATTTCAACCTCAAGTATAAAATAAATACATGAATCTATATTGATATAATAAATGACTGAAGAAATAAATAGGGGAGAAAAGATAAAAATGAAATATCGTTTACATAATTGTCTTACAGAAAAATTCCAAGTAATTTATGTGGATACCCATCTCCAGGACTTAGGGTATAACTTTTCCTCTCACCTCCCTTGATCACGGACTATACTTAGTGACTAGTTCCCCAAGAACAGAGTATGCGAAGGGTGAAGAAAGATTAACTTTAGAGTGGAGAAACCTGGCAAACATTACCTTGGTCAGGTAATCAAGGTTAAGCAACACCAGTGATAAAACATGTTGATAGCATGTATTCACTTGCCCATGATATGATATGATAAAAGGACATTTCTCCCAAAGTATCACCTCAGTCTAATCAAGAGAAAAACATTGGACATACTCCTAAATACTTCAGAATGAAGTTCCTAAAAATGGCAACCTCCCACAAAGCCACATAACAGTATTATACCAAAAAATCAAATAGTAATTCCCTAATATCATCTAATACCTAGTTCATACTCAATTTTTCCAACTTTCCAACTGGCTTGTTTTCAAACCAGAATCTAGTCAAGTTTCCCCCATCAGATTTGGTCATTCAGTCCTCTTTAGTTACTTCTGCTCTGAAACAGTCTCGTCACCTTTCCTCCCTTAATCTTTTTATGACATTGACACACTGAAGAATCCAGGCTAGTTGTCTTGTAGAATGAACCACCTGCTGGATTTGATTATTTCCTCATTGTGAGCTTAACTCATTCACTGATCTCCTGCACTTTTTATAAGTTTGATCTCCACATCTTCCAAAAGAAAAGAAAAGTCGGACAAACCCAAACGGCAGGACATTCTACAAAATGTCTGACCAGTAGTGCTCAAAACTGTCAAGATCATGAGAAAAGAAAAAACTCAGAAACTACCAAGGATCAGAGAAGACTAAGGAGACACGTGGATAACACCTGGATTCAGTTCTTTAACAGAAAACGGATATTAGCAGAAAAACCAACAAAATTCAAATAAAGTCTGAGGTGTAGTTAATAGTAACAAACCAAGCTGGCTGCTTAGTTTTGACAAAGCTACCACATTATATAAGATGTTAATAATAGGAGAAATAGGAGAAAATAGGTGAGGGGTACACAGGAATTCTGCACTACCTTCACAACTTTCCCGCAAGCCTAAAATTATTCCAAAGTAAAAAGTCTATTGCAAAAATGGATTACAGACTTAAATGTAAAAACCATAAAGCTCCTTGAAACAAATAAATGAGAAAATTTTTTGGACCTCGAGTTAGGCAAAGTTTTTTTAAGATAAGATATCAATAACACAATCCATAAAAGGTAAAATTAGTAAATGGGACTTCCTCAAAATTAAAAAATTCTTCTCCTGAAAACACTCTTACTGAAATAAAAAGATGAGCTACGAGGAGAAAACAGAGGACCTAGATCCATAATGAACTCTCAAAACTCAATTAATAATAATAATAATAATAATAATAAAGTGGGCAAAAGATTTGAACAGCTAACAGAGAAGTCAAAGAGATGGTGAATAGATACATGAAAAGATGCTCAAAATCATTAACCCTGTGAAGATACAAATTAATGCCACAAAGAGAAGCCACTACACATCCATTAGAATGATCAAAATGTCAAAGACTGACCACATCAAGTGTTGATAAGGACGCAGAGGAACTGGAACTCTTATACAATGCTGGTGGGGAATGTCAAGTGGTGCAACCAGTTTGAAAAGCAGTTTGGAAGTTTCTTAAAAATTTAAACATACACCTACCCTATGACCCAGCTATTCTACTGCTAAGTATTTACCACCCACACCCCAACAAGGAAAGTGTATGCCCACATGAAGTCTTGTACCAGTGGTCATAGCTGCCTTAATTGTAATACTCAGTAACTGGACGTAACCCACTTGTCCCCTGAGAGGCGAATGGATAAAGTAACTGTGGTATACCCATTTGATGGATGGGCTACTATTCATCAATATAAAGAAATGAACTATTTTGTATGCAAGAGAATGGATGAATGCGAAAATAAGCACGCTGAATGGAAGGAGCTGGGCAAAAAAGCATACTGAATGATTTCATTTACATGAATGTCTAGGAAACAAACTAATTTAGAGTGACTGAAAGCACGTAAGTGACTGCAGGAATGGAGGATAAGATCTGAGCTGATGGCACAGAAAGAAGCGGAAGCCACAGAATATAAAGAGACACGAGGAAATTCCTGGGAGTGACAATATTTTCACCATTCTGACTGCAGTGACAGTTTCACAGACATATACAAATATCGATAAGTAAATGCAGTTTATTGTATGTTAAATACACTTACACAAACCTGGTTTTTTGTTTTTGTTTTTTTAATCAACCACCACTAAACCTGGAAAATAGGAAATTACGCTAAGCCTGGAAATGAGAAGCCTGAAAAAAAGGACTGATGGCTTTCGGCAAACAGCTGATAGTAGAGCCAATGAAAGATGGATTAGATCTGCTGCATGTGGTTTCTACACTTACAGAGTAGAAAATTAAAATGCAGCCGCGTCAGCTACACATAAAGAATATTCCAACAACTGAAGCTATGCACACACAGGATGGCCTGCTTTGTAAGGGAAAGTACTCTCAATAGTTCAAAAGAGAGTTCAAGCGAAACTCAACCCATCATCTGTTAAGTGAAGAATGAGGAGAAATTCCCACTGGAGACACAGGACTGTATTTCTTGATCTGTAAATGTACTATGCAGGAGTGCATTTACTTGAGGAGAAATTTATTTAATCATATTCATCAGACCGTAACACCATCAACAACAAATATTTTGAGTGGTGTATTTAGGAGCTCATGAGCAAGGTTAATGAACGCAGCTGTCAATCTTCAAATGGGCTTTCACACAGAGAAAGCAGTAAAGAAAGCATCAAAGTTAAACGCAGTTTCTAAGATGTATTTGTCGCCTTTGTTCTTGCATTAGTAAAACTATTATAAATTTCTTGAGACTAAGGCGTTTGCTTTCCAATTCTAAGTACTCAGAGATCAGTAACGATAGCTACCTTTATTGAATATATATTATAGGCCTAGAAATTCAAGCTAAGCAATTTTTTTGAAGATTTTATTTCTTTGAGAGAGAGAGAGGGAAGAAGCACAAGTTGGAGGGAGGGAGGCAAAAGGAGAAGCAGACTCCCCACTAAGCAGGGAGCCCGATGTAGGGCTTGATCCTGGGACCAGGGGATCATGACCCAACCCAAAGGCTGCTGTTTATACGACCGAGCCACGCTGGCACCCTTAAGCTAAAGATTTTGAACACATAAACCTTCCAATACGGTAAGATAGCTATTATTCCCATTTTACAGATAAAAAATCTCAGGCTGAGAAAGTTAAGGGGATCTTCCATTTCAGGATCTGAAATGAAGTCTGTCTGATCCCAAAACCCAAGAATAGGAGGTTGCCCCCGATTCACTGAAGACACGGGGCCATCTGACGAATGCTGAATGCAGTTTCTTTCTTCCCTCTCTAAATGTTTTCCAAAGTCCTTCCCAATTTATTTTTCCAAAATACAAACTTTCTCATGTTCCCCAGCTTCATTTCCTTCAGCGCCTTCCAAGTCTGAACTCATCAGGACAGTGATGGGAGACACACCTGCCTACTTGCCCAGCATCCTCTCTGAGTATTTCTCCCATATATTCCAGATATACCAAAATATTCACACGCCTTCGAAAATTTCAGTGCATTTGTACTTGCTCTTCTTACTTTCCTGTGTGCCCTTCCTCTGATTTCCGGCCTGGTGAAGGAATGTTCATCCCTCCAGACTCCGTTTAAATACTGTTTCCCCTGCTGGAGTTTTCTCTGACATCCCAGCAGTAATTACACAGATCTTCCTTTACACGCACATCACTCTACTCATATGGATAATTATTTGTGATTTGTTTCATGCAAAAAAAAAAAAAAATCATCCCCTCAGAGTTATTCATCTCTGTATCACCGGTACCCAAGCCCAACAGGAAAGGTTCAACACATGTTTACTGAATAAATGGACAGATGATGGACAGGTAGATGAATAAGCAATTAAATGCATATAAAAACCGGTGTCTGAAATTAAACAAGAATAAAGAAAACTTAAGAGTTTTCCTATTTTCTGGTCTATAAAAGAAATACTAATGCCTATAACAGAGACATATTCCTTCCTACAGCTATCATATATACTGCCCCTTGCTAATTCTATATGATTTCAACCTAAATTATGTCTTAATTAAAGCAACTGTTAGCTAGCTTACTTGATTGTAGGGTCCTGCTAAAATAGTCTATTTAATCAAAAGTAAAGGTAATATATAATTTGATGCAAAAATTAATTCTTAAGACTATAAAATGGTTGGAAACCAGGAAATCTGTGAACTACTCTGATTACTTGTCAAGAAGAAGAAAGCCAGAGAAATAACCTTTTTGTGACCTCCTCCCACAAACAAAACTATTCACAGATTTTACCATTTCAAGATGTAACCTTGTTTAGTGCGCTCCCTCTTGCAGATAACACAAGACATAAAAAAAAAAAAAAAAAAACTACCATTTAAAATTTCAGGCTCCTTTCTTCCTCGATTCTTTATGATATTAAATTAAAGCATTTTTACGCCTGGCCAATGTATGTTTCATTAAGTTCCTAAAAATTAGTCTTCATATGTAAC
Organism: Mustela erminea; assembly: GCF_009829155.1. Classification (NCBI taxonomy): domain Eukaryota; kingdom Metazoa; phylum Chordata; class Mammalia; order Carnivora; family Mustelidae; genus Mustela; species Mustela erminea. The sequence continues at coordinate 86,583,321 of NC_045625.1, forward strand.
CGGGATAATTTATGGCACCTTCTAGTTTGGCAGGGTCCTTTTATCATCTTATTCTCTTGCCCAGAGCTGACATGAAAATAATCTGGGTTCCTTCTGCACATCGCTGTTTAATTTTAAAATCAGGCTAGAATGAATTCTTTTTTTTAGAAAATGCAAAATAAGATGGAACTAAAAAAAAAAAAAAAGTCAAGAAGGTTTGAGAACTACTCTGCTAATGGAAAAATTATTTTAATTACATGAGAAATGTTCTAAAGCAATCTTCTGGGTGAAAACAAAGCATTACTTATTCGTTGAGAAAAATGCTTTCCCTAAAAATGCTCACATGTTCAGAAGCCCTTAGTCTGTGAAATTAATGCCTTGTACATGTAGATTAAAAAAAAAAAAAAAGTTCACACCTTGGTAATTTTCTTCTAAGATGCTGCCTCATTATAGCAGTAACATTTTGGTTTATGCTAGAAAGGGTTCCTTCCCAAAGAACCAAAATATATTTTAGAGGGGGAAGGGGAAATGTATTTTAGAAACACATTTAAAAGAAAAAAACAAAAAACTGAAGCACTCTAGAAAGTACTAAACAGTCCAAAGCGGCATACTTTGCTTGAAAAGGACAGAAGAAGCAGCCATTTTAAACCACATTAAGTGCAATCATCGTTTTGTTTTTTATCTCTGAAACATGATAGTAAAATGAGAGTAAGAACTAAACGAGTTCAGAGCCCAGCACTGGAAAGTATGGGACTGCAATGTGAAAAGACAAAAAAATTTTGGAAAAAACGACTTTGGACTAAGATGTCCATTCACATATATATGAGATTATATCCCAAAAGTGGGTGTAATTTTTTTTTGGATTAGTTTGAGAACACAGGATACATGGTTAGTTTTGATTTTTTACTATCTTCAACTTTGCTCCTGCCTTTCCTTTCATAAATAAACAGCTTAACATAAGGAAGTAACTGATTATGTCACTTATCACACTGTCATCTTTCAAGGGACATGTTTCAGTTCATTCAAGTTCTGGCTCCTCTCAACATTTCTTGTCTCCTGCAGGAGAAGATGATATTCTATAAAAGGAAAGGACACCATGTGTGAATCAAGAAGGGTTCATGAGAAAACCGGGATCTAATTACATAAACACACTTCCCTACAGGTGGATATAAATTCTCTGAAAATCTCTGAAATCTCATCTTTAAAGGCCAGCAGTGCTTTTTTAATTATGCTAAAAGTCCCTTGTCTGCTTGATCTCTCATGAACAATTTTAATCAGGCAAGCCGAATGCACGCTGTCTCACAGACAACTTAACAGAGCTCTCAACTATGAGCTAATGGGAAGACAAGGAACCACAAGCATTTTTATTAAAAGGAAAAAAATGGCCAGCCTAGAGATTTGGCCAGCAATAAAGCAAGATTAAATCATGCTTTTTCCCCACTTAGCCTACTTAACTTCAAGAACTACAGACATATAATTAATTTGCTCTTGAGATTTATTCTGTAAACATAAACACACCATTTTTAAAATATTACATCCTTACAATTCACAGCGGTTTTTGTTACTTTCCCTTCCCATTCACAAATGCACTAATGTACTAACAACCAGTTTTCCAGAATCTAAGAATAGCCTCCCTAAAATCTATTCTCCCCAAGAAAGAAGAGTCAGAAATCATCCTCTAGCCAAGAGGAGTCCTGACGAGTTCAAAGGGAATATGAAATGATAATTAAAAGAAAGCATCCACCTTTCAGCCCACCCCCAAGCTGATTTGCTCAATCAGCTGGGTCCGTGACTTTTAAGTCCATTCTAAGGCTCTCCACGTACAGCAGCCCACCATAACACTCATTCTTTAGCAGCTCTAAACTATCTAAAGCTAACAGTCAACATTTCACTCCTTTCTCTTAACCAACTGGACCCAGAAAATCCAAAAAAGTATGGTTGGTTACCCCAGACCCTAAGAACTCTGCACCTATGCTACACTGAACTGGTTTTAGTCTATGTTGACCCCCATCCCCCAAACTGCTTTGAAATTAAATTAAAAATTCTAATTTGGGGGGTACCTGGGTGGCTCAGTCAGTTAAGCTTTGACTCAGGTCATGATCGCAGCGTCCTGGGGATCGAGCCCCGCATCCCCACACTGGGCTCCCTGCTCAGCGAGGATCCCGCTTCTCAGGCTCCCTCTGCCCCTCCCTCTGCTCATGCTCGCTCTTTCTCAAATAACAAAATAAAATCTTAAAATGAAATAAAAATTGCAATTTTTAAACCCTGTTCTGAGTTTACCTCGTTAGTTGCTATGTGGTTTGCTGCGTATTCTCAACCCCCTCTGTGCCTCATTTCCTTCTTCTGTAATACTCTACTACTACTACGCTGCCTTCGAGAGTTGATGTAAGAATTAAATGACATGATACAGGAAAGAGCGGATCTGAAACTTCAATGACCGAGGACGCCTAGCCCACAGGCGTACACTTAATCCACTTCCCGTTTCCCTCCAGGACGTCCTAGGTTAGCGCTTCCAGGCTCTTTGGGCGCAGGCTCTCTTGGTACTTGGCTTCTCACGTGCTCCCTGGCGATCTCTGCCAGCCTCGGGACACATCAGCAACCCTTCCCCAGAACCTTCCTTTCATGACTGCGCCGTCTCTACACTCTCTCCATGGCTCTCAGGGCTTTCCAGCTACCTGCGTTCCGAGGCTCCCTGGGCATCTCCGACTCACTCAGTCTTCCTGCTTATTCACCAGAGGCTGCTTCCTCCACCTTTGCTCCACTGTTCACCTGCCTGGTTCTCTTCCTCATTAGTGCTGTGCTTCTTACTAATTGCAACTGCACGCTCGCCATTTACATCAATGCCTTTCTATTTACGCGGAGTTAGAAGACTATTCTTTTTTTCTTTAAAGATTTTATTTATTTATTTGACAGACAGAGATCACAAGTAGGCAGAGAGGCAGGCAGAGAGAGAGGAAGAAGCAGGCTCCCCGCTGAGCAGAGAATCCGATGCAGGGCTCAATCCCAGGACCCTGGGATCATGACCTGAGCCCGAAGGCAGAGGCTTTAACCCACTGAGCCACCCGGGCGCCCCAGAAGACTATTCTTTACATAAAGTGAGAGTAAGAGAAAATTAAAATATAGTCAATGAGGACAAATAGGGATAACTCTACCCCAGGAAAAAACATATGGTTAATTCTTAGAAAAGGATTTTGTTTATTTCAATCAACATATATTTTATGCATACACCTATCAGATCCTCTGATCCTTCTGATCTGGTTGCTTGATGAGCTGTAACAATTCAACTTTCTTATTGAAATGGTAGATGCTGATGAGTAAAAGGAAATGCTTGCAGAGCAAGACAGAGCAAAACATGAAACGAAGATATAAGCATTCAAGAAATGTTTATCAGTACTACTAAGATGGCAAATATACACATACAAATCCCTTTCAACACCCCCCCCCCAAAACAGTTGTCTGATCTACGGGCAAGTATCTCAGATTAAGAAAATCTCAATTCTAGAGTTAGAAAGGCCAGATCTCTAATAAGGAGTATTCCTCTGAAATGACATAAATCAGTTAAGTGCCACTGTCCAGATATTTTCATTATATTCAATAGTCATTTTTTGCTCTTTACTTTTTTTTTGTCTTCCCTTAATATTCTCTCCCAATCCTCTGTTGGATACACAAATTTAAACACTTAGTGATGCAAAAAAAAGTATTATTCTTTACATAAATATGAATTACATGTCTTTCCATAGACTCCAGGCTTGTTAATTTTCCTAATGGAGTCTAAAGTCTTTCCACTACCCTCGACCTAATCCTAACCTGCTTCAAATTACCATGTTTTGAAGTTTTGCCTCAGGTTCTGGTCAGGGATAAAGCACCATCAAGGACAGGTGGCTTTTGTAAAGTAACAAGAAAGAGTAATAAAATAATTACTTCCTAGAATTTTACTTTAAAATTCTTGCAACCATTCTATTCAACTCAGGTAGATTTTATATTCCAGGAATCTTAACATATGACTTCTTGAAATAACAGAACTCAGCACTCCCTGAAACAGTAACTAAAACGTTCTTTGCTACTAAATATTTGGTTTTAAAAGAGCTACCAAAACTGGCACCAGATCTTGATTCCTAATACTATTTTCCAATAAAAGGAACCAGGGTTTTTTAGAGAAATGTTTTTAAGAGTAGAGCAGAAAATCCTGGGGTGAGTCTGACGCACACTATAGTACCAGGTACCAAGAAGTGTTCAGAACGAAAACAAAAGAAACCCCACAACAAGGAGGATATGTCAAAGGGATACGGGCATCAATTAAAGGCTCCCAATGACCAAAGCTGGTTCTCAAACAATGAGAACAATAAAATACAATGGTACTGCGTTATGGCCTAAAGTATAAAATAAATATCCACAAATCCATACTCACATAAATAAATGACTGAAGAAATGAACAGGCGAGTAGAGACGAAATCACATGCAGAAGTATCGCAAATAATTTATGAAGATACTCTACCCTCAAGGGCGTGGAACATGACTCCCCACTCCTTACACGTGGGCTGTGCATAGTGGCTTCCTTCCAAACAGTACAGTCTGGAAAGGGGGAACTGAGAGTAACCTCATCCTGGTGCCACCTGTTGATAATCTGGGGACCTGGGTGTGAGGCAGAAGGGAACTCTCCGCACTATCCTCGCAAGCCTTCTGTAAATCTGAATCTGTTCTAGAATTTAAAAATGCATTTCAAACGTTAAAAAAAATCTGCTATTCCCTTTGGCTTTCTTAAGTTTATTACCTGGCTTACCTGTAGAAACTCTAGTCAATTTTAGACCACTGCAGTTGTACAACTGTCCGTAAGACTCTCCAATCCGGAGGTCACTTGCACTGCAGCAGAATGGCAGGATGAGAGGCACAGCCCTGCACCTGAGCACTACTCTCCAGGCAACTCTTCCTGGGATGGAAATAACCGATTTCTTTATCTATAAAATGGGGCCAACCCGCCCGAGGGCTGTGTGACTCCTGTGGGGAGAGGGCTCACGTGACGGTCATTACAGAGAGCCTCATCCACGACCAGCTCCGCGTTCTCCAGCTCAGCCCCACTTGGGGCCAGTCCTGGAAGCTTCCACATATTTGTTTCTTTCTTTTTTTTTTTTTTTTTTAAATAGTAATTTTTTTTTTTTAAGATTTTATTTATTTATTTGACAGAGAGAAATCACAAGTAGATGGAGAGGCAGGCAGAGAGAGAGAGAGGGAAGCAGGCTCCCTGCTGAGCAGAGAGCCCGATGCGGGCCTCGATCCCAGGACCCTGAGATCATGACCTGAGCCGAAGGCAGCGGCTTAACCCACTGAGCCACCCAGGCGCCCCATATATTTGTTTCTTTAGACATGATGCTCAAACGTTTGTTTGTTGGTTTTTCCCCCCAAAAATCAATTCATGCTAACTCTACCTCTGGAAGAAAAACTAGAAAGGAGACACAGTGGTGGCCTCTCTGTGGGAGAACAGGAGGCCGGAATGGGGGTACATAATTTGCACTGTATATACTCCCAGGCTATCTGAGTTATTTTTTTTTAATCCGTGGATGCATTAGCTATTTAAAAACTTCTGACAAAAGCCACAACAAGAAATCTATGACTCAGGGATGACTATCACTTTCTTATTTCTACCTTTGTAACTGCTATCTGTGGGTTATCTCCTTTTAATATAGTACCAGGGCAAAGGCAAGAAGCGTGGCTCAAGAAGATTAGTCTAAAATGATTTCAATCAACTTCTTTTGTAGCAAATCAGCTGTTTCAAAACAGCGTAGCAGTCTCAGAATCAGAAGTGACTGGGGATGGAACCCGGCCCGTGAATGAGCCTCACAAAAGCCCAGCAGCTTCGTCTGTAACACTTGAATAACAACACCCACACTTCACAGGGTTGGTGGAAAGATGAAGTAACAGTACGGGTAAAATCCTCAGCATAGCGTCTGGTCCATCCATTACTGTCATTATAAGTATAAAGGGAAGTCTGCGGGAAGATCTGACTTCCCACTCAGACGTGTCTTCGACTGAGCTATGGATCCAGAAGCAACTTCCAAAGCATAACACCCCTAAGATGCCATTGGTTTTCAGCAATTATTATTCCTCGTTCCCTAAAGAAAAGGTGTTAGAGAACAAGAATGGACAGCAGCATTCCCCTCTGCATATAAACTTCTCAAATAGTAAGAAACAGCAGGAGTCATACACCATTGGTAATATATGCAGAACAGAGTGGTTCTTATAACCATCAAAGGAACAAAATACTCAAGGACAACAACATTTAGCACTTGATTAAATGTGCAGAACGCTAAGGTTGAAGCTGTCTTGGGGATTATGCCAGAAGATTGTGTAAGTTTAAAATTTTAAGTGATAGTCACATCCTGGCCTTTTGCCTTAGTTTCCTGCAAAAGGGCATGTCATATTTTACTAAGACACAAATTTTTGAGATTAGTGGTAACATATGTAAATAAGCTTAATAAAAATGCAGGTTAGAGCAAGGCAAATAAACATCTTAGGTACTCATTGAATATTTGTCAAATGGACTTCAGTGCATAAATGTGTGCATACGTAACATGTTACCAATGCATACGCCCTTCAATGAGTTATCAGTAATACTATTCCCTCCTAGCTGTCTCCAAAAAGAGAGCTATATTTTACCCTGATTTGTGTTACTGTGGGTTTAAAATTGAAGCACTTCAAAAACTAATGGCATGTTTCTGCTCACAAGATCTTCTGTGTATCTGCATGGACACACACACACACACCCCTATACACAGGCAACACTCTAGCACAGAAATGTATCTATATCTCTGTGTACCTGAATATAATTTAATAGACACAAGTACTACCTTACCAAAGATAGCTTTAGAAATTCTTTATACTTTCTAATTTTTTGCTTTAGGATTCTGCTACAAGACTCGTTAAAGCCACTTCTTGCTTTTGAGGTCACACGCGACTTCAAATCAAACTGAGCAACTTGACTGCTACTAGAAAGTCAAAAAGTATGAAGTCATCATAAATTTTCGGACTTAACAGGTCAAGGACTGTTTTAAGACAATGGGCAAGAGAATAGGGATCTGAAGGTACAATGATAAAAATATTTGTTTAAAGATTTATTTGAGAGAGAGAGTATGATAATGAGTGGTGGGGAAGGGGGGTGCAGAGGGCCAGACTCCCTACTGAGAACAGAACCTGACCCAGGGCTCCATCTCACGACCCTGATATCATGACCTGAGTGGAAATCAAGAGTTGGACACCTAAGTGACTGAGCCGCCCAGGCGCCCCAACGATGATAAAGATCTGAAACACTTCCAAGTAATTAGACTAGGAACCATTTCAGGAACTCCATTCTATTACTAGATCGCCCCGTCCAATAAGACCAATTACTGATGATTTTTTTTTTCTCAGTTCTTCCATTTTATGCAACACCTTACAGTTGGTAAGTCATTTACAAGAATCATCTAATCCAGTCAAATCTGTGAGCAAAAAGTTGTGCAGTTACTTGAGGGATAGAAAGCCACCAAAGCTGTAAGTGGCAAAAACGGGCTCCATACCCACATCTTCCATCCGCAAGCAGAGGGCTCTCTCCCCGCCGCCCACTGCTGAATTCCTCTTTTGGATGGTCCGGACTCCTACAGCGCGACTCCACGTCCGTGGCCTGCGGTCCTTCCTCAGGTGGTTTAGGACATCCTCTCCGGCCGCAAGCCCACCCACTCCCCACAGACGCCATTCCAAATTTAAATCAATCTTCCAGATAAGACCAACGGATGCTTTTTCCCTGTTCCTAGACACAGAATAAACTTCCTGCCAAAATCTCCAGAGGCCGAGTGTCCTGCACTGTGCTCCCTTTTCAGGTGTGGGTGCACCCTGGACAGGCTCCTTCCTCCGGGATCCCGGTGCTCCTCTCGCCAACCTCATGGCCTCACTTCCTGCGGACAGCAGCGAGCGCACCGACCAAACCAACTGTCGCCGCTGTCGCCACCCGTGGCTGTAATTTACATTCACTCATGTCACTGGGTGTTTCATGTCCGACCTTCCCCCCCGCCCCCCGAACTGTCAGTGACACAAAAGGTCAAGATGAGGCCACTTTTTGTTCTTAGTCACTACTGTGTCACCGATGCCTGGCCCAATTTCCAGCCCCACACCGGGTACCTAATTCCTTTCTTTTAAAAGCTAAACAAATAGGCAACGAGGCAAAGTCCTTTTTCAGTCCTTAAATACTTGAAAATACCTATTATTCTGCTGATTCCTCACTCCACACACACACACACACACACACACACACACACACGTTTTAATAAGGAAACCATGCTGATTCACTGAAATATTCCTTTTATGACAAGAGTACCCAGATATATCCTGGAACCTGGAAGCTGTAATGAATATAATGGTATTTTCTCACCAGCGGAGACCGAACCTCCTCCACTCCACACACTGCACTCGTACTAAGACAACAGTTTATACCTGGGACATGGCAGTAACAGAGCACAAATTCCCAGGTCTTCTTCATATGAAATGCTCTCAAAACACGTCTACTTGATTCTCAACAAGCGTGCTAATTTGACAAACCTACATCCAGATCTTTTACGTTAACCGCTGCTATAGACCATTTGAGTTTCAGCCAGTCATTTCAGATGGCTAAGCTTTTTAGTCCTGATTCCCTCACCCAAACTGTTAGCTATGGTGCTCAGCTTTATGTGATATGCAAATGTGATGGGCCCGTTTCATCGAAACTGGTGATAAAAATGATTGTGAGGACAAAGTGAAAGAGAGAGCCGGATCGCATCACTAGAAACACCTCTCTCCTAGCTGACATCAATCCTCCCATCAAATTTTTTCAACCGTCTATGAATCTGCCAGTCCTCATAAAACAGCCCCTAATTTGACCATCTATCTCCCAAACACCATCTGTGACACACTGGCCAAACCCTTGCAAAACCAACTTACTCCACCCAGACAGTAAAAAAGTGACACAATCGTTATGTGACAACATTCCAAGTGAACCCATGTGGTCTCCAGAGGATTACTTCTTTTCTACGACAGTGTTCACAAAGTGTCTAATAGTGAGTTAAAGAACTGTCCCAGGATAGATAAGAAACCCATAATCTTAGTGTTGCAGAAATCTGCCGTGACCCCTCTTTTCTGGAAATAAAAACAGTATGTGCGTGCTAGTCCTTCGGCACGACTGATCCTGATCCTAACTGTTGCGAGACGAGCAAACCAAGCCTCCCAGCGCTTTCTCCCCACGGCCCCTCCCCACGGCCCCGCCTTCCTTGGACTTGAACCCCCTTGCTACCACCACGAGTCTCCTTTACCGAATTTGAATATCATTTTCTTCCATAGAGAAGTTGAAACCAAACCAGGAGCTCCACAGATCTGCCTTTGTTCCAACATCCAGTATTATGCCATCTGCCCCGAGCAGCAGTTTATGCTTTCTCTTGATTTTACTTCTGAACATGTTACGGCCTGAACCTAACATGTTGTGGTCCTTATTGTCCCAAACCTCAACTCGTTTTGAGATTCAGCCTCCTGAACACTACTCTAATACTACCTCGGTGTGTATGTTCCAACCTATGCTTACATATGAGAATCATCTGTGCTCGTACTGGCAGTATTTCACGTGGGAGAACCTACGCACATTTCATTTACTCAATTAGTGTGTCACTGCGTGCCAAAAGTATGCGATTCACCACACGAAAGCAAAGGGCACAAAGATATCTAAGATGTGGTCCCCGCCTTCAAAAAACCCAGAGGGAAAATCGACTTTTAGGCAGAAATACCAGCTTCTCGATTACCAAGATGAAAGGAAGTGCCGTAAGAGCAGAGCACAGAGGGACTAACTAGCTCTAGGAAGCAGGCACTGCTGCAGTCTTCACCAAGGAAAAAAGATAGGAGTCAAGTCTCGCAGGGTAAGGAAGTAGTCGTTGAAAGACTGGAAATACGCACAAAACCATGGAATTATAAAGAGTACACTGTCTTCAGACAAGAATTAATGTAGCTGGAATTTAAGTTGTGTGGAGTCCAAGAGACAGCCCAAAAAGATAGAGTCCGTCATGAAAAGGCACTGTAATCTAAATGTCCAACACGTAAGATAAATAAAATAAGCAAATACTTCCTACAGCATCCTAGGCAGCGGTAAGAAGGAATCAAGAGGTATACCCAATGACACAGCAGATCTTTAAATCAGTGCTGGAGACAAACTAAATGATGTCTAGAGGATAACACCAGTAACACACAATTAAAATGCACGCCCACCCAGTGTTTGTGTGCACACACAATAAATCCACATGGTTACAAGACACACACCAAGAATCAGATCAGATCAAAAGTAGGAAAATCGTTGCCTATGGAGAGGGAACCTAACAGGGATGGGAGGTAGGAAGGACAGGGTTGTTGTTTTTAACGGTGTATGCATCTGTTTGAAGTCCAAAGACATCAAAAACTTACAGCTGTCCTATCAGTGACACAAGTTTTCAGGACTGGGAATGCCAAAATCAAACATTTTTAGAAAGAAAGTATGGCCCAGTGTGAAGGAAAAGCCCTGTAGCTATATTTCTTCCAGAGTCAAAGCACATAGGTTCATTGCCTCTTTGGTGCACGTGCTGAGTAGACCTTCAGCGTTCTGGAAGCAAAGGCTGGGTATCAGTAAACTGACTATAAGCAAGGGTGCATGTAGAACTTTCCGGAACAGGTTAAAGAGAAGATGAGGTCTGACAGGGAATCATTCACCACAAATACAAGCAGTATCTTAAGGCCCAAATTTGGGCTAGGACTACTTTTGAAAGCAGTCCTGCACTGCAGGAGAGGGTGAACTACATAAAGACTAAGGGTTTTGCAAGCTGAAGGTCTCCTCCATTTTCTTACAAATGCGCCAAAGGAAGAGCAATGAAAAATTAAAACAAAGCCTCGCTGGGTATGTCTTGGGAGCTTAGGGCAGGGATCCCTGTAATAAACTCATACAAGCCCTATCACTTGAGAGATAAATCTTGCATTACCAAGCACTGCTTCAATCTGTACGGACAGACTTTCTATAGAACTGTAGCTGAACACTACAGGCAAGACGCCAACATTTTTAAATTTCATCAGGCTCTAGTGCCAGGTGACAATTGTTTGCTGTGACATGATTTATGCAACACATTTCATCCACTTATCGTAGAATCAAAAGGCATGTTACCAAAGGGTTCTCACTCAGATAGCCAGGAATGATTTCTAACCCAATCACCTCTGTGAAAAGTGAAAAACACACCTGGGAAGTTCCAGGACCAGAGCCCGCGGATTGAATTTGGAGAATAAAGAATTTAGAGCCACAGAGCTGGCAACCTTACTGGACCATCCTCTCTTCTGAAGACACTGTTTTTCATTTGGGTGCAAAAAGCTAACCAAAAGGCCACCAGAACCAAAATATATTTTTCAAATTATAAGTGGTAAGTGCAAACGATATGTGACGTGGTTAAAGACACTCTCGATTTATAGAACTTTACGGGTCCACAGACAGGCTCACGAGGGTCGCGCATTTGTGTCTCCCTTCTCAGTCGACGCTTCAGTAACATGACAAGGATTCTTTTCCCTCTGAATCTTCTCCTAAAGAGTCATTTCAGCCCCATTTAATTATCTACCATCTCATCCTTCTACCTTCTGACCTATTCTACTCAGATTAGGGACATTTTGATAGAAAAGCATCTGTAAGAGAGGGTCTTCCACTAATGACCCTAAAACAATTTTATATTTTAAGTATTATTACCTAAAGAAGGTAAAATCTATGTTCTCCACGGGTGGTGAGATATGGGTATTAGTTCCTTTCCTCTCTATAAAATACGTGTTGCTTTTATTTTTATTTTTTTTTAAAGATTTTATTTATTTATTTGACAGACAGAGATCACAAGTAGGCAGAGAGGCAGGCAGAGAGAGAAGAGGAAGCAGGCTCCCTGCTGAGCAGAGAGCCCGATGCGGGGCTCGATCCCAGGACCCTGAGATCATGACCTGAGCTGAAGGCAGAGGCTTAACCCTCTGAGCCACCCAGGTGCCCCACGTGTTGCTTTTATAATCAAGATTTTGGACAACTATGTGATGACAGAATAGGGAGAAGACCTTATTAGAAGAAGTTCTCATTTTTAAAAGATGATTATATATCTAAGGACCTTGGTTTGGGGCATCCCTCTTGCCTTCTGTCATGATTCTGGCTTACACCCGTCTCAGATATGAATGTGCGAACCAGCTTTGTCATGGGATCTCTGACAAACTGGACCATGGAAGGCAGGGGCTGAGCAAATCTCAAAGGTACCTCTCAGATACTGAAGTGAAATTGTATTATACTAAAATGCCAAATTTTCCCATAATGAGACACGTGAGATCAACATCTCAGCAACTTAAAGACTAAAGGGTTTGAAATCAACACAAATATTCTCATACCTCAGTGGACACATCCATGAAAAAGAAGAATCTAACAGTGCCGTAGCATAAATTTAATACTCTTAGAAAAAAAGCCCTTGTTCAATGAAACAGTTATCACTCTTACAGTCACCCACCCATTCTTCCTCTAGCTCACACACTCACCAAGCAGGGTAAGCAAAACTTCTGAAAACATAACATTACAATGATTAGCGTCCAATTTTACTTTTCTTAGCATGAAGCTTGAAACTAATAAACCAAAGCTGTTATTTATTCATGTTACTTATTCATCTCGTTCTCTGTACATCTTAACTAAAGCAGGATTTCACAGAGCTAGCGCCTAACCTCTCAGCTTCCCAAGTTTAAGAGGATTATTAGGGGCTAAAAAAAAAAAAAAGTCTTCAAACAGTATACCACTAATTACATTACAATATGATAGCAGCTAGTCCACTATCCAAAAAAGCTCCGAGACATTGCTCACTATTTTGTTGCCATTTCCAAATACACGAACTTCTGTTTCTATAGTGAGAAAGGATGATACTTGGGCATCACCTAGCCCATTTCCTAACGAGCAACATATTTTTACTGTATGCGCAACAGAGAGCTAAACTACAAATGCCTTCCAATATTTCTACTGCATTCTCATTCTGATGTAGTTAATGTCCCCACAGAATGATTGCTCTTGTACAATGACAGGTCACTGCAATCGACAAAATCTGGCATTTCCCAGTGATTTCTGACACCCATCCCTGAGACTATTTTTTTCTTATTTCCTTGCTTTCACTAAAATTCATTTAAAATATGTGTTACACAGTAACAGTCCCACTGCTGCCTTTAAAAGAGTCATTTGTAACTCAGCTTTTTATGTCACTCCACACTGTAAATAAATATAAATACAACTCATGGGGCGAGATACTGCCTAAAATATAATCATGCCAAGTATCAACAATACGCTTAATGATTTAGTTTATAGCTACTGATTCTTATATCTTATATCATTATGTAGGTGGTATTTACTGCAAGGTAAGCATTTAGCAAATTTACACAGGAAAGAAATTTCAAGTTCATGATTGCTATGAGAGAAAAAATAAGAAAGGATCTATTTAAGCACCTTATGAAATTCTCTTTCATATAATTTAAACTTTCCTGGTAGTTTTGAAATCCCATTATTCCATGAAATGTAAAATATTTACAAAATCAAGAATACACTAGGTGATTTACAGGCCACAGAGCTTCTCCTGAGTGGGGGGCTGGGGAGCAGTTACCGTCTGAGTGGATCACAAGACACGTGCAGCAAATGTTTTTAAAATCTTACAGCAAAGTTTATACTTTGATGTTCTTGAAAGTAGGTAAGAGAATAACTATTTTCATGGTACGAAAACATAAATTGAGTTTTGTGTTTCTTTATTAAATATTACAGTTCATCATTTTTATTCATTTGATCCAATTTCCCAATCCTCCGAAACCATTTTAACAGATACTGTGTTTGTCAGGAAAAGCATCTGTCATCATGACCCTAAAGTTCAAAGGACACACTTGGGGTGAAGACAGAATAGTTTTAACACCGGCATGTAAAGAGCCATTCAGTAAAGGCAACATTAGTGAGGACTAAGAAACTGGAATGCATCTGCCAGTCTTCTCATCTAAAAACACATGACGTAAGAACTACTACACTCTCGAGAACCAGGTTCTTGCTAGGAAGAAGTACAATCAGAATAATATTCTGCTACAGCAAAGTTTCTTTTACATTCGTGGTAACATAACAATTACCATTGACAAGTCTGGTAAGAAGCAGAAGTATAAACAAAGCACCACCTACAGAGAATGTTCAAGGGATATCACAGAATGTTTTATGAACAAAAATTAACGTAAGCATTAACATCTCTATGGATATATCATATATCATATATATGGTTTATTGATATTAAACTCACATCCAAGTTATTAAATTTTTAATTTGCACATTAAGTTTTACAAACACCTATATTAGCATACCTGCTATTTTGGTTTTTGCTTTATTTTGGTTTTAGTGGCAAGTAACCATTTGGAGAGTATCTGAAAGGAAGAACATGGCCTTTTCCTATACTGAACATTTCTTATTTCAGTAACAAGAATTAGGTTGTTAGAGTTACAAAAGTGAATTTCAGTATTTCCCAAATCATAAGGCAGTTGGTGTTTACTATTCCCAAAAATAAAAGACAGGGAAACATTCCCTAACTCATTTTACAAGGCTAAGATTATCCTGATTTTTTTTAAATGACAAAAACAAGGAAATTTAACTACTATCGATATTCCTCAGGAAAAAAGACACAAAAATATCTGTTAAAAAATGCTGACAAATCAAACCTCGTGACATATAGATATATGTCATGAATCATGACAAAATCAGACTTATTCCAGAATTCAAAGTTGCTTTACCATTAGAATATCAATCGTGGTAATTTACCAGGTTAACAGACTTAAAGAGAAAAAGCGTAGGATCATCTGGATTTAACATTCACTCATAAATAAAAACTCCCAGCAAACAGGCAATAGAAAGGAACATCCTCAATTTAATTAAGGGTATCCACAAAGAACCTAGAGCCAATGGTAAACTTAATGGTGAAAGACGAAATGTTGTATTTCTAAGATCAGGAAGAGCACATGGATAGCCTTCCTTACCATTCTGATCCAACACTGTAGGTCATAATCAATGCAATAAGGCAAGAAAGATGAATAAAAAGCAGACAAATCAGAAAAGAAGTAAAACGATCTTTGTTTGCAGACAACATGATCATCTATGCAAAAAATCCCAAGGCGTTTTGGTTTTTTTTTTAAGTTATTAGGAATAGTAGGTATATTTAGTAACATTACGAGGTTGTAAGGTCAGTATCTAAAAAGTCAAATATATTTCTATACCAGCCATATTGTATTTCAATACTACCGAAATTTACAGCATAAATTATTTACAATAGTATCAGATATATGATCTACTTGGTGATAAACTTAACAAAAACTATATGAAGAAAACTGAAAGACTAGAAATCATAAGTAAGAGAAATTAAAGACCTAAAAAAGAGATATATCATGTTTATGGATCATCATACCCAATATAATGAAATACTATTTTCTGTGAAATTGATCCATAGAGTCAACATAATTGCAAACAAAATTCCAGGAAGGGCTTTGTGGATTTAGACAAGCTAATTCTAAAGTTTATATCCAAATGCAAAGGATCTAAAATAATCACAACAAATCTGAAACACGAGACGAAATGTTAGAAATTATATATCACCTAATTTTAAGACTCTAAATCCACAGCAATCAAGACAGTAGGGTACACATAAAGATAGTAGTAAAAAAAACTGGAGGGAGGGAGGCTAAGCGTCTGACCCTTGACTTCAGATTACGTCATGAGATCAAGCCCCACGTAGGGCTCTATTTGGGATTCTCTCCCTCTGCCATACCCACCCCCCGACTTGCTCACGTACACGCCCTAATACATAAATAAATCTTCTTAAAAAATGGAACAGAAATACATCCATACATATATGGCCATTTCAATAAAGATGTCAAGGTAACTCAATGGAGAAATTAGTCTTTTCAACAAATGGTGCTGGAAAAACTGGATACTTGTGTGGAAAGATATGAAACTTATCTTACACCATCTATAAAAAATTAACTCAAAATGTATTATAGACCTAAAAATAAGATTACAAACTCCTAGAAGATAACATGAGACAATTTAAGTGACATTATGTTAGAAAAAATTTTTCATCTTCCATTAAAAAAAATGCAAAAAACCCTGATAAATGAACTTCATCTTAATGAGACTTTTGTTCTTTGAAAGGAGAAGCTTAAGAAAATCAAAGTGCAAGCCCACGGACATGAGAAAAAAGTTCACAAAACATATTTCTGATAAAAGAATTGTGCCCAGAATATGTAAATATCTAAAAGGAACTAAATAAGGAGGAGGAAAAAAAACAACACAACGTGATTTTAAAAAATAGGTAAATGGTTTGGACATTAACAAAAACAATATGCAAATGGCCAATAAGCATATGAAAAGAAGCTCACCATCATTAGTCATTTTAGAGACATACAAATTAAGACTACAATGAGTTACCACTACATAGTCACCAGAACGATAGCTACAATTAAAAGCACTGTCAATCCCAGGTACTGGCAAGGACAAGGAGCAGCTGGAACCCTTCCACCCTACCAGCGGGGATGCAAAATGGCACAGCTGCTTTGGAAAACAGACTGGCAACTACTCATAAAATTATACATGCCCTTATCATAGGATTCCACAATCTCCTATTCGCCTACCTGAGTGTAATAAAACATAAGCCCAAACACTTGCCCTAAATGCACTTAACTACTTTCTCCAGCAAAGCCAAAATCTAGAAACAATCCAAAGAGACTCAACAAAGTGTGGAGGGCCATGCAGTGAACAACACTCAGCAACGAGAAGGTTCCACTCTAAATGATTCATGTCCAATCTCAATTTAAGTGTGACCTAAACTAAGCCAGGCTATATATTGTGTGATTCCACGTAGAGCAAAATCTAGAAAAGACAAGACAATAATGGATACAATGCAGATCTGCGGTCACCAGAGGCCCAGGGATGGAGTAGAAGAAGATCAACTACAAAAGGAGAGAAACATGGGGCGCGCGGGTGGCTCAGTGGGTTAAAGCCTCTGCCTTTGGCTTAGGTCATGATCCCAGGGTCCTGGGATCTAGCCCTGCATCGGGCTCTCTGCTCAGAAAGGAGCCTGCTTCCCCCTCTCTCTCTCTCTGCCCGTCTCTCTGCCTACTTGTCATCTCAGCCTGTCAAATAAATAAATAAAATCTTTAAAAAAAAAAAAAAGGAGAGGAACAAATTTGGGAGGATGATGAAAATGTTCTGTTCCTTGATTGTGACGGTGGAGTAGGACTAAACCTGACTATCAAACTGTACACTTTATATTGGGGAACTAGAATGTATGCAAACTGCTAACCAATATGGCCAGATAAAAAACTGCTACAGCAATCAAACATATTGAAGATACACACTGGTGGAAATTCCTAATACCTTACCTATCCACATTGTTTGATTTGAATATATAAAAATGCCAATGCTAAAAAAACAAACAAACAAAAACCCAAACAAAACCGCAAAAGGGTATCTCAGTGGAAAAACCAGTCTCTTCTCAATGCTACAATTTCTATGCCTTTCTTTAAATTTCCTTTATACTCACAAGGAAACTATATTACAATATGAAGACCTGCTTACGAATGAAGGTATCTATATTTTAAAAGATGCTTTATTAAAAGAAAAGACTGTTTAACTGATAATAACCTGTAGGTTGTTTTTTCCAGAGGGAGATCCTACCCCAAAGCCCTGACAGTCTGGAGACTTAACCCCACAAATCAGAGTATTAGTGGTCTATTAGAAGCATAGCATGTCATGTCTAACAACCTGCCAATCCTTGTTCTAAACTTTTATCTCCTGGCAAATACAATATAAACCATTACTTATCAACAGGTCATCTTGGATATATTATAAGTCACATTAAAATGTCCTTAAAGAGGCGCACCTGGGGGCATCTGGGTGGCTCAGTAAGCCTCTGCCTTCAGCTCAGGTCATGATCTCAGGGTCCTGGGATCGAGTCCCGCATCGGGCTCTCTGCTCAGCAGGGAGCCTGCTTCCTCCTCTCTCTGCCTGCCTTTCTGCCTACTTGTGATCTCTCTCTGTCAAATAAATAAATAAAATCTTAAAAAAAAAAAAAAAAAAAAGAGGGGCTCCTGGGCAGCTCAAGCAGGTTAAGCATCGGTCATGATCCCAGGATCCTGGGATCAACCCCTGTGTTGCGAAGGGCTCCCTGCTGAGCAGGGAGTCTGCTTCTCCCTCTCTCTCCGTTCCTCCCTCCTGCTCATGCTTGCTCGCTCTTAAATAAATAAATAAATAAATATCTTTAAAAAAAATATCCCTAAAGAGTAACTACAAAATCAAACCTATTATTCCTGTATGCCAAGAGCCTACAATACACTGGGGAAGAAAAGCCATACACACAGGACACTTCTATTAATAATCAAGATATTATACATACCAAAGTAGAGTGGTGAGTGGTAAAGACAGTAAGATTGTCATCGTTGAAAAGAAAGCAAAGGGGACAGAATGAGATATGAGAGACTTGACCATTCCTGAACAAAGAGTTTGAAAAAATGAACGAGGTTGAGACAGAGAGATTGGGCTGTGAACAACATTTTCAGCGGAGAAAGTAGAGACTACTTACCTGAATTGGAAGATTAGAGAGAAGTACAAGATAAGGCTGGGAAAAGATAGGATTCAATTATCCGAGAACACCTATTATATGGCAGGCATAGTACAGAAATGGAGCTGTTAGGAAAGAAATTCTAGATTTAGGAATTTGATCTTTTTACCCTGTAGTAGTACAAGTAATGGCAATTTCACATTCATTATCTCAACCAATTTTCACAACAAATGATTTTACAGAATGGAGAAACAGAGGTCCAGGGAGGTATATTTTTGTGCTTAAGGTCATACAGCCAGAACTAGGGCAAAAATAGCCCACTGTTCTTTTCTTTTTCTATCTTCTATACCACTCAGCTCCTCCACTCAAGAAAAAAATAAATCTCTCTTTTTTTTTTTTAAAGTGTGATTGGGGGGTACCTGGCTGGCTCAGTCGGTAGAGCGTGTGACTCAATCTCAGGGTTGTGAGTTTGAGCCCCACATTGGGCACAGAGCCCACTTAATAAAATAAAATAAATAAAAATGCGATTTGATAAAAGCAATGTTTTGGTGAAATACATATGCTCATGCTATATGGGTTGAATTAGAAGGCAACGAACATGGAAACAAGGAGCAGTAGCAGTACTGTCCTATATTAATCCTGGAGCAGTGGAAACAAAAGGAATGAGAGTCATCATTCATGGGACTATACAAAAAGATTCAGCTATGTTTCTTGTTTGATAATGCCAAGAGACTCACAGATAACTAAGAGACCAGTAGAGCCACTGATAAAATTGAAATGTCAACAAATGCATCTGTTTTGTGGTGGAAATTAGCTACTGTGGTCAAATGGTGCCCAAACAAATATATTATGAGTCTCAAACCCTTAAACCAAAATAACCCAGGGCTTACTGCCACTGGGTATTTTATTTACAGATATTTTAAACTGTGTATACTTAAAAAATCTAGACCTTCCACCAACCCTCAAAGGTACCTATATTCATAAAACCAATTAGAGTTTATTCCTATTTTCTAGAAACCTCTAAGAGAGTTGGTACAGCTAAATCTAGAGAATTAATAAGTATCTCTTTAATTAAATCTATCATTGAGTCAAGGCTTTCTTTTAGGGGATCGAGGTCATGTGGCAATCACAAGTGAATGCCCAAAGGTATGCAACTAAGAAAGTATTTTAAAATCTATTAAAAGAAGAAATCTAGCTTACCTCTTACATGGAAATTATTTCTCAGGGCAAGGTTACATTTTCAACTTCTCCCAAGATTCTAACAAATTCATCTAAGGTATTAGTTAACTGACAAGAACACTGGGCTAGTAGCTCTTTAATAGCTATAAATCAATATTCAAAAGATAAAGTAGTCCTTAAAAAGGGGTAACAAAGAGGATTAGGACCAAGGAAGGGAGAGGTGAGCCCAAATAAAATCATATCCAGGCTCGAGCGAAAAACACAGAGGTCAGTGCTGCTCTGTGCAACGGCCAGTAGAGGCTGCCAATGTACACGGACACGGAGGGCTCCCCTTCCACCCCACAGACACAGAAGGAGGTGTCACCAAAACAAAAAAGCATTCGGAGCTCATCATAGAGCATTTTTCAACAGCAGTCACCAAGACTCTTTTCAATCCTAGCTTCTGGGCATGGGTCACAGGAATGAAGGAAATGCAGAGCAGTTGGAGCACTTGTGAAAGATGATCACACTCAGCCACTCTGACCAAAGGAAACCATCAAGCCCTACAGGAAAACCTTTCCAGAGATGAAACTCCGGAGATGTGAAAATGGATATTTTCACTTAAGGATACCTCGATTTACAGTCTTTAAAGCCTCCTTCAAATAGATGTAACACTCGGCTTCTTCAAGTAAGGTCAATCAGTCACAGCTCAAAATTTTCAGCTACTGGGTACAAAGTTGGAACCTGATCTCCAGTTTGGAAGTATCGATCTTAAATTACAAATATTAACATGCTTAAACGGAATTCCCTCCTCTCCAGCAGTCCGGAGAAATTCTGTCTGCCGGTGCCCCGACCCAAAGCTGAGAACGTAAATGCTCAAATACACCGAGCGGCAATCACTTTTTAAAATTCATTTGGTGAATCTGCTCTACAAGTTGAAGAATTATGTATCTGGCCCTTTGTGAGCTCCAAACACTGCTAGTTCTTGTAGAGAGGAACTCTGCTGTCAATCAAGGCTCGAGTCGGCCCCACAAATGTGTGCCGCAGCTTTCACCTGTCACTCCTGTTACACGTAATGTAGGCAGCTTAGCACTAAATCAATTTAAGGAACTGTAGAAGTTAAATACATACATTATTATTACGATGACAGAAAAGGCAATGAATGTCTTGCAGCTCCATTTGCTTTCTTTGTTAAGGAAGAAAAAGCTAATTATCTGTAGCTGTCAACCATGAAGACCCAGACCTATTTAAATCAACATTAGCCTTGGACAACTGAAAACATTTCTCGTTATTTTCGTCCGATTGTTTTCTTTTTTGCACAAAAACATAATTTCATGACAAAACACTAAACATTCTGAGGGACAATGTAAAAACGAGTGGAAAAAATGTAAAGCTACACTTTAGTATCCCTTTTCACAACCAATTTACTATCTCAAAAAACTGCAATACCCATTCTCTAAACAGTATAGTCCAAATTTAGACAAACATAAAGCCTCTCTGTACAAATTCATATTAAGAAAATTCAACTTCATGAAAGCCACTGACTACTGGTTACAATGAAATTATGTCACAGATGATCAAGGAAGAAATTCTGTCCATTTATTTAATTAACAAGAGAGAGAAAGAGAAACACATCCACCTCTATGCTGATAAGTCACAGAAAATTCACACTGAATCATGGGCTTCTGGTTTGTATATTATTTTCTTTATTTACCAAGCTTTCTTTCTCTGGTCCAGTCCCATAAGAATCTAGAAGTAATAAGTAGTTGGTTTTGAATTTTCACTTTTCAGATTTAAGGATCAACTTGTATATTTCCAGGATATCAAAGAAGAATTCAAAGAATATTCTTAATAAGTCCAAGAAAAGCAAACCTATTATCATCAGTACATAAACTATGGAATAATCTCTTAACATTGTGCTCTTAGAAGTACACAAAGGTCATTACTCTTGACTAGGAATTGTAAATACCCATCGTGTTTGCTCTTAATGAGTTTTCAGTGATAAAATATTATGTTCTGTTTTTTTTTTTTTTTTTAGAAGAGACCTTCTCAGGAGAGTATACTTAATAGTATTTTATGATCTCACATTTAAAAAACTGCCCATTTAGCTCTCTAATGCATTCTAAACACATGTAACCCCTAATATAAGCAAAAGCAACACAGACAAATTGAAACTCAATCATGTAAAACAAAAATTTGACAAATGGCCCAACACAATTATAGTTTTAAAAATAACAGCTCCATATGTAACTCCCTAAACCAGCATCAAAGGGAAGCCTTTTCTAACTACACCTGACTCACAACTCCAAGATTCTGGTTTGCCACAACCTCTCCCTGCAATCTTAAGGAATCACTGTTGGAGATGGGGAGAAAAGGTCAGGAACCGTTAGTATAAATAATATAAAAAGGCAACTCATCTCAGACCCCAAGAATCACCTGTGAAAATGGTTACGGTACGGATGTAGCCTGCATGGCAGGGGAAGAGGTAGAGTGAAGTAGGTACACTGTACCCAATAGTAAGTACGTTTCCCACTGTCCCAAAACTCGTTAAGTGACAGAATCAAGATTCCATCCCAGCTTTAGACACCAAAGCCCAGGCTCTTTTCACAACATGATCCTGCCTCCAAGCATTAACTTTTTCCTCTGGCTTTACATTATCAGAAATTTATATCTATCAAGATTGAGACAGGTTGACACCCTTCACAATTAACAATGCTGGTGACAGTGTTACTCTGTACGCTCATAAACATGGCAGAAATGACAAAAATATGATTAGGAGGGTGCCCTCTGTCTTAAAATAAGGAGGGTAAGATAGACGACCTTCAGGGGTCCTTCTAGCACTAACATTCTAATATTCTTTGGGTTATTTATCTTGCTAAGATAGTTGGGAACAGATACAAAGCCTCTGGCTGTATCTTTTCTAATTTTCTGAAATCTGTTCAAATTATAGTTCCCGAAATCAACAAACCGGTCAATCACAGAACAGTGCCAAATGCAGATCCGTCCTGCTCACAGGTCAGGACGGCTGCCGTCATGTACTAGATGCCACGACAACCATGGCATTTACTTGAACGTCACCGTGACTTTGTGATGTGCTCCCTCATCTGGTTCTCAGAACAAACCTGTAATGAAATAAGGCAGGTGATACAATTCTGGCCTCATTCTACAAGGGAGAAAAACAGACCCAGAGAACTTAAATCACTTGGTCAATGATCCTTACGGAGCATGGCGAAGCCAAGACTAAAACACAGGCCTCCTGACTCTAAGTCCACAGCTTCTTATTACTGTTGGCGCTTTGAAATGTATCCCCGAAACCTTTCCATGCCCACCCTGTGTGACCTGGTCTGTCTAAACCTGAACTTCATGGTGTGTAACTAGCTCGTGAAGGCACTGTTTATGTGTGATACAGTAACTTATGTGTCCAGTACAGAATTTTCTTTTTCTAACATATTTGTCTTACGTTTTCAAAAAGATCCCCACCCACATTTTGAATGATTAAGACTTCTAATTATTAGAAAAATCCTACTTAAAGAAAGCCTAATTTGGGAGCTTGTTAAATTAGAAATCAGCTTTCTTTTGGTGGACATCCACTTAATAAGACAGAGAGTGGTATGCCTGCCTTTAAATCCTCTGAATCTCTCTAACCTAACGCACCGCCATTACTGAAGGCCAGAATGATCTCATTTAACAAAGCTGCTTCTTGCCCTTTCATTAGGCCCTAATCTAAATTAGAGTATAAAGACATAAGGCTCTGTACTTGTGACAGGCTCAGGATAAAGGGCACTGGCTGGCCATGTGGCCTGATGAAGTCCTAGGACACAGAGGGTCTTTTTTGGATTTTATCAGTCTTAGAGCAAGCAATTTATTTTGAGCCAGAAAAATAAAATATAATCTTGGGCCATCTGGTTCTGTAACACTCTTTATTTGTTTAGAAAGGTCACCGTTGTCAAGTTATTGAATGTTATCTCTGGAATTGACAGGAAGAGAGAAGTTTTTAAAAACAGGCCAGGAATATTAAAGTTACCAGATATTAAGATGTAAAGTAGTATTTAAAAGCCTGGGCCTTAGCCTTAGACAGACCACAGTTCAAATCCCAGCTCCACCAACCACCAGTCAAATAACCTTGGGCAAATCATCAGGTTTCTTAATCCATTTTTCCCATCCATAAAATCTAGATAACAACCCCATCAAGGAATGTTATATAATGGTAACATAATTTAACATATATATTATTAGCTTACAGTTACCATTCAAAAATTATTCAATAACTATTTTCTGTGTAATTGTGTCTTCTCATTTTTCTTCAGTTTTGCATGAAACCACAATTTTCATTACTTTTATAAACGCTTCTCTGGACAGCAAAGTGGA
Organism: Mustela erminea; assembly: GCF_009829155.1. NCBI lineage: Eukaryota > Metazoa > Chordata > Mammalia > Carnivora > Mustelidae > Mustela > Mustela erminea. The sequence continues at coordinate 86,607,443 of NC_045625.1, forward strand.
ATTTAAATGCAGACCCGTAATTTATGCTCTGCATATCAAATATGTGGATTGAGAGCCTAATGCTAGCAAAGACTTCACCCTACCTTAAGCATTTAAGCAACATTCATTACTTTTTAAAAATCGAGTTTATAGCAACAACTACTTTCTCAGTGGAACAACTAGACTGCTGTGTCACTGAACAAGGAACACCAACAAACAACAATTCCGTATCCTAACCCCTTCGGTGGGACAGGACACCGGATGTTGTTACATAACAGTTATTTTCTTTGCATCGGGCAGTCTTCTATTGATGTCTCATCGCCACACCATGACCCACCACTGCAGCACAAGATGACCCAGAGTCTGCGTAGACAGGCTATTTGGGCCCTGCCCCTTTCTGAGATGAGCCAATAATTTACACATAGATTTAAAAAAGCAGCTCAATCAAAGCTCCATCCAGAACACTTCCAAAGACCGATGTTTTCATTTCAGCAGGTCGGATTCCAGATGAAATTATGCAACCCCTTAACGTATCTCCATGTGGGCAAATGCTTCCCTTGCGCTTTGGTACAAATGGCCATCATGACGTGTTGAACTGACTTAATCCCACATATGGCTGGTTTCCCCATAATCAAAGTAGGCACCCTAAGCTGGACCAAAAGGTGTATGTGTCAGGCTAGCAAAGAACATACCCGCCTGTTTTCAACTCATGTATTAGCTGCTGTGCAGTTTCCTATCTGGTGTCAGCAGTAACAGGCAGACATCTTCCCTACGAACCGCTGAGCGGATCTCTTTCTTTCCCATAATATTGACCTAAAACATGGAGTTTTCAAAAACAAATTTCAAGCTCCACGGTCTACTTACAAACCAACAAGCCTAAAATATGCACACTGCGTTAACGGCAATAAAGATAGAACAGAGAAAACTATAAGCCTGTATGGAAAATTTATACGAGAAGCTCTCTTGACTGACCTTCATTTACCCAACTTGCTGAATGAAACCACCTCCTCTCCAGCGACAGTGAAGATACCCAGGACATGCTGAAAACTCACAGCCTACCCGCGGCTCTCCGGAGCGCCCCCACAGTTCTGCTCCCGAGAGTTGAGCTGTGTGCACTCCTAACACCAGTCATATTTGCTCCAAAACCTCATTAGGGAAGTTTTATTGTTAGTGTAATTAGCTAATCTAATAAATATTAGATCACCTATGAGAGTAAAAATGAACAGGATTCTATCCTCAAAAATGAAATCAGAAGCTTAGGAAAAACTTAAATGCAAGTCCCTACAAACACTGCTGTTAAAATTGGTAAAAGAAACAGAAAAATGGGGGAAATCTGAGATACAGAATGGTGGTTCTCAAACTTGAGTGTGGAGGCCTTGTGAAAACAGATGACTGAGCACCACTCCCTTAGTTTCTTTTTCCGTAGGTATAGAGTGAAAGCAAAGAATCTGCAGGCTAAGAAATTCCCATGTGATGCTGCTGGTCTGGGAATCACACTGAGAACCACCGCTTTTCAGTTCTCTGAAATTTAAAGCATTAAAGTAGCAACATGTAAACTGAAAGGATTTGTTATGAATGCTGATTAATGAAAGACTTGTTCCAATCAGCAAACCTACGCTACAGAGAAAGGCTCAGTCCTACTCAAAGGACAGTTTATAAGTTTTAAGTTAAAACAGAAATGTTAATGAGATGTACGCATCTCTCTCTCTCTTTTTTTTTTTCAGAACCTACTGTTTTAAATGACATTTTCAATTAATGGGCAAACTGAAAACAAACTGAGAAGACATCAGCTATGGGTCATTTAAGTACCACAGGAGTATGAAAATGCTTTCACCTTCACTGTCAGAGGGGAAATTCTAACAGGATAGCCTCCTTGGTGAAGACTTCCTAAAATCACAAGCTCAAAATATCAATGAATCCTTTGTGAACATTAATAAAAGGAAATCTCATTTAGAATGGAGTTGGGAGTCAGCAAGGGCAGCTCTCGGGCCCTAACCCTCCTCTTCAGTTGCAAATTCAGTAGGAAGAGTCCATAACCTTGCAGGCACACTACTTTCCTATTCCAGAAGGAGGAAGGCTTCTTCCTTCCCTGGCAACAGTGGAGCCAATGAGAGACATTCACAACCCAGCCAATGAGAAGCCACCATACCTCCAACTTCCGGTTTACTGCAAAGGGCTTTTAGTTGGTAAGAGCCCTCCAAATTGACCCTTTCCTCCATAAAAGAATATAGCTCCCCTTTGTTCCCCAGACTTGCCAATGGTTTTACCATATCTTGTACCTCCTAGATTGCAAGTCTCTGCTATTCCTGAATAAACCCATTTTTGCTAGTAAAATAATTGGTGTTAACACCTTTAAAATAAAAGGTTAAGTAAAACAATCCAATTTCCAGATAGGACTTCCCACTCAGAGAAGAAAATTAACCTATCCGAAGGTATAATTTGGTCAAGTGGCTATGTCAAGACTTGAATACAGATCTGCCCCCAAATTCAGTGTGTTTTCCCCCAATCTTACAACAACACAGTATAATCTTTGAAAGAATCAAAGGCAGGTTAGAACCAACACTGGAGACCCAATCAATCTAAAATATCTGTGAAACATAAAATGCTCACACTTATGCAGTTGTGAAGACTAGACGGACTACAAGCATTAATAACTGTTACCTTGAACATTATCACAGACATCATCTATAATCTGTACTTACTATTAATTGTCTAGACAGGATCATCAAATATAGAGCCCTGGAAGGTAGCTGGTCTACCAGCACGGAAGCAAAGCTTTTGGCAGTACAACTCCACTTGGACAAGAAATCTGTGGAGAATGGATGACAGAAAGATTCACAAGCAGATGCAGCAGGGAAAGTGAAATGGAGACAACCAATGTTCAGACAGAGTTGAAGAGGCACATTATTTACACATCAAGGTCATGCAACACTTACGGAACACTTACGGACTTCTCGGAAACAAGAGCAAAGCCAGTCCAGTGACAGTAATCCCTAAACTTGCCTTTAAAGCAAATCTATCTTCTTAGAAATTGGAAAAAAAACAAAACAAAACAAAACAAAACCAGCAGCTTAAGTTTGTCTTATAAGGTAGTAATATGTTCATGTGGCATCATATGAATTCCAGAAGTAAAGAGGACCAGCAGTAAGGACCTAGGAATGACTACTCTTAAAGAGTACTACTCTTAAAGAACAGCCACTCTTAAAGAGGAAGGAAGGAGGGCGGGAAAAGAGAAAAGAAAAAATACAAAAACAGAAAATAACACGTGTTAGCTAGGATATGGAGAAACCGAAATGCTTGTACACTGTAGGAATGTAAACTAGTGTAGCCACTGTGAAAAACAAAAGGGAGGTTCCTCAAAAAATTAAAAACAGACTTAGCATATATACGATCAAGCAATCCCACTTCTGGATATAGATCCAAGAAAGTTGGAAACAGGATCTCAAAGAGATACTTGCGACCCTGTGTAACTGCAGCATTATTCATGACAGCCAAAAGGTCAGGCAACCTAAATGCCCATCAGTGGAAGAATGGATAAAGAAAATGAGGGATACACATACAATGAAACACTATACACTCTTAAAAAAGAAAAAAAATCCTATCAAATGCTACAACATGGATAAACCCTGAGGACATTATGCTAAGTGAAACTAGACAATCACCAAAAAAAAAAAAAAAAAAACAAACAACCACACTGTATGATTCCACTTAAATGAGATATCTAAAGTTGTCAGACTCAAAGAAACAAAGTAGAATGGTGGTATCAGAAGTGAGGGGAAGGTACTCACAAGGAGGGGAGGTCCTCTTCAGTGGGCATAGAGTTTCAGTTTTCTAAGATGAAAAACTCTCACGGTCCATTGTACAACAATGGGCATATAGTTAACACTAATGAACTGCACACTTAAAAAGTTACTATGATTTTTAAAAACTAGGAATAAAAATGTCTCCAAAAAGGTACTAAGAAAAAAAGTACTTGAAATATTCACTATAACTTGCTTAAGAGAACAAGAGAGTCTCACAAGAGCAGATTTCATTTTAATCACTGTAATCTCTTAAAAACACTAATTTCTATAAGATTCAAGGGTTCTATGACTTAAATGTGTTATTTGTAATGGAAAGGAGGTATGCCACATCGGAATTACTTGGAGGCCTTTAAAAATATTACTTATTCTCACCCAGAGAGATGTTCCCAGTTGAGTGAGCCATCATTACAGATGCAACTGTGCTATATTCTTCAACTGTGCTGGGACTGAAAACAGATTGAGAATTTCATTTTTAAATGATTGTTTAAATGAGCAGTAAGAAAATGCAATTTCATCACTTCTCTTATAATAAGGAAATTAACAAGTATTGTTTGATATAATTAAATGGTCTTCATAACATAAAGCTAAATATCGGTTTTATTTTCTGAAGCATATGTAATATATTATAATTGTGGCAGCTCTACACTGCAATGAACAATTCTTGCAATGACATTGGATCTCCACGGAACTGAGCACCCATGGAGAACAGCATCAACAAACACACAGAAAATGCAGATAGAAATACCTCTCAAGGCTTCTGAAATATACTACCCAGAACATTTCTCCATTCAACAGCACTTTCCTATGTGCATTTATCTCCAGATGCATTTTTCCCAGCATCTACTCTGCTCTCCAGAGCGCTTTGCTCATCTTTTCTTTTCTGCATTTAGAGGAAGGAAAAGGACTCAATTTTCCATACCCAACGGTTCAGTAACAAAATAAAGGGTATCTCTCATTTCCATAGGCTACTGTTTCATCTCCAGTTTCAACTTCAGAACCAAGGATTAATAGAATCACACTGACTTCACTCTGGTGCATTTTCCTTATACCATATTTAAAAAATCTATTGGTAAGGGTCTGGTGGTATCACAAAATCAAACCCCATGAAAGGATCCATGAACGGAAACACTCCATTGGTAACATTTCCTTAAAAATTACACGAATACATTATTTAACATGGAAGTTACTTCACAACTTCTACAAGAGTATACTGGAGCTCAGGAAATCGCTCCCTCAATTCCTGCCTACTTTGGTGTTAAACAAATATTTTCTGGGGTACCTGTTGTATTCCCTTGTCCTTTCTTTCACTACCCTTTTTGAGTTATTTTCTTGGTGGTGGCCCTGGAAAATACAAGGATCTTTTCTTTTTCTTTTTTTTTTTTACAAGGATCATTTTTAACTTAAAACATTCTAATCTGGATTAACACTAACTTCATTTCAGTAATAATTAAAAACTTTCCTCTGACATCCATTTTTTCCCTTCCTTTTTATTATTATTGCCAAGCAAACTACCTCTTTATACATTATAAGCCCATTAGTATAGTTTTACTATTATTGCCATATGCAGTTGTCTTTTAAAACAGGAGAAAAAAATTATAAAGACAAACGCATTTGTGTACTTTCCTATGTATGTCTTTCATAATAACTATGTAGTTACCTTCATCTGTGCCCCTCACTTCTTCACGTGGATTACAGTTTACGGTCCAGTCCTTTCTAGTTTACTGTCTGTTCTTTCATCTCAACCTCAAGCGGAACTTCCTTTAATATTTCTTGTAAAGCAGGTCTGCCAACCCTAGAAATTCTCCAGGTTGTTATTTTGTTTGATTTGGTTTGTTGGTTTGTTTGTTTTTTTTTAAAGATTTTATTTGACACACAGAGATCACAAGTAGGCAGAGAGGCAGAGAGAGAGTAGGAAGCAGGCTCCCCGCTGAGCAGATAGCCTGATGCGGGGCTTGATCCCAGGACCCTGAGATCATGACCCGAGCGGAAGGCAGTGGCTTAACCCACTGAGCCACCCAGGCGCCCCCGGTTTGTTGTTTTAGTTGTTGGTGGTGGTTGGTTTGGTTTAATGTCTTCATTTTTCTCCCGCCATCTTTCAAAGAGAATTTAACTGGATACAGAATTCCTAATGGAGAGTCTTTTTCCTCTCAGCACTTTGAAAATGTCCTCTAGCCTCATGGTTTCTGATAAAATGTCAGCTACTCATCTTACTGAGGATCCCCCTTTTATGACAACTTACTTTTCTCTTGGTGCTTTCAAGATTTCTCTATCCTCCACTTTTGTAAATGGGACTATGACGCGTCTAAGTGTTGATCACTTTGGGTTTGGAGTCTATGGAATTTCTTTAATGTGCAGATTAGTATTTTTCAGCAAGTTTGGAAAGTTTTCTGCCATTATTTCTTTATATATTCTTCCTGCCTCTTTCTTTTGTTCTCCTCCTTCTGGGCCTCCCATTATGCATGCGCTGGCACCCACAGGTCTCCTGGAGCTCTGTTTATTTTTATTCTCATTCTACTCCCCACACTAGATCATCTTTATTGAGCTACCTTTAAGGTGACTAAGTCTTCTGCCAACTCAGATCTGCTCTTGAACTTCTCTAGGGAATTTTTGATTTCCGTTATCATACTTTTAAACTCCAGAATTTCTATATGGTTCTGTTTAAGTAATTTCTAGGTTTACTGATAGTCTTTTTGGCAAGATACCATTCTCATACATTCCTCTAATTCTTCAGACATGGTTTCATTTAGTTCTTTTAACATATTTATAATAGCTGAAAGTATATGTCTCTGAAGTCTATATTTGGGCTCCAAAGGGACTTTTTTCTAATGGGTGGTTTTTTTTTCTTCTTCTTGTGTATATGGAACACTTTCCCATTTCTTAAATGTCTCATAATTTTTTATGAAAAACTGGACATTTCAGATATTTTAACAACTCTGGTACCAGAATCCTCCACACTGCTCTGCCAAGATTTTTTTTTTTTTAAGATTTTATTTACTTGACAGAAAGAAAAGAGAACACAAGCATGGAGAAGGGGCAGAGGGAGAAGCAGGCTCCTGCTGAGCAAGGAGCTCCATGTGGAGCTCGATCCCAGGACCTCAGGATCGTGACCTGAGCCAAAGGCAGATGCTTAACCAACTGAGCCACCTACATGTTCCCTGCCCAGATATTTTTTTTTTAATCACTGGTTTTGTTGTTCTTATTCTTTACAGAGCTGCTAGTTTAGCTCTTTAATGACTAATTCTGCAGATTCTATACCCCCTAAGGTGTGTGGCCAGGAGTTTTTGGCTAGAGTTTTAAGTTCTTCTTCTTTTTTTTTTAATCCTATCTTCCTAGGAGTCACACCTATATCTGTATTATAATTTAATGGTCAGCCACTGGTTAGTCAGAAGACTGCCTTAAATGCCTTGCCTGAATGTCTTCCGCCCTTTGCTAAAGGTATCCTTGGGAGAAGTCACACCTTCTGACTACGGGCAGCAGATAAGACAGTCCTAGCTTCCACTTGCTGCTTCCCCAGAGCCTCAAGATCAGAGAGGACCCTCCACTGTCCCAGGTCTTTCCTAGAAACGTGCATAGCCTTGCACACAGCGCAGCCTTTCAGAGATCCAGGAACGCGGTGGCGTTTTTTCAGAGTTCTGTACGGTTGGCTAATCCTCCAGGATTTCCTTTTGAATTCCCAGCCAGGCTGCTTTGCCTCAACTGAATAAAAGCCTCAAGCGGTAGAGAGGTTGCCAACACTTGCTGTGGTTTCAGCAAAGCCCTGGGGGCTTTTCCTTCCCCCAACTCAGCGGAGCTCTGAGTCAAATCAAATAGCCAACCACTCTGAGAATACAGTTTTCTCAGGGAGTCTCAAGTTTGGACAAAATAGAAACTGTGCTCCGGAGATGGCCCTTCCAAGGGGTCTCCAGAAGTGGTCGGATCTCTGTCCGTGGTGGGCCCCGCCGCCACGATGGGCGAGGAGGAGGGCGGAAGCAAACACGAGCGAGAACATCACAGGTCCCACTCACTGTCTTCCAGGTTTCCGTACTTTTTTCTCTCGGGCAGATGATTTTCAGTTCATTCGCTGGCTTTAGTTAACTGGCAGAATTCTGAGATAGTTCATTTTAGGGGTTGTGCCCATATTTTTGCTGTTGTTGGGGGACAGCAAGGGCTTGGAGGCCCTTCCTCCACCAATCCGGAAGCCTATCAGGCTCTGCATTATTTTAAATCTATTTTCATGTAAGATGAAAAAGCATTTTAAACCCCCCCACCCAAAAAAAATGTTTAAAAAAATGATAGTCTGCAGTCACTCAGACCGATGTGCGAGAAGAAACCATACACGCAGTTGCGGCACCTCCCTGTAGGACGTCTCTCCGGTTAAGTAGTGTGTTCAGGATCAAAATTAAGGTGGCTACTGGCCTTAGCCCCTTCGCCCCAAAACGCCTCCTGAGTCTTTTCTGGAGAACAGGAACAAGTTCAAGTGAGGAAGAAAGGCTATTCCGTCTTGTCTTGCTTGGCTGACCTAGGCCAAACCCAATTCAGTTCCGACAAGATCAAGAGCACCACGGACAGTGGGAGTAGGACAGGTAATAGCGAAGAGGTCTCAGACACCTGAACACAGGAAGCATCCTTATCTCCTGAGATTTCTCTGGAGGAACTCAGCACACAGAAATCAGGTTCACCTGAGAATCACCCACTATCAGCCAGACCCACATGATTAAGACAGAGTAAGAGGAGCTTCTGGAAAGGAAGTTATTTATCACTATTATCTCTAACACTGTCTGCTACTGGCAAGCCAGGGGAAGTCTAAAACCATCATAATTGTTATTTTCAGAACATTCTTGTAATTCTTTTGCTTTTCTTTAAGATTTTATGTTTAAGTAATCTCTACACCCGACGAGGGGCTCAAACCTGCAACCCCAAGGTCAAAGAGTCACCGCCCTACTGACAGAGCCAGCAAGGCACCCCTTCTTTTGTTTTCCTTATTGCTGAAACCATCCCAAAACCTACTGCTCAAAAAAACAGCCACTTTATCTGCTCATAATTCTGCAATTAGGGCTGGGCTCAGCGAGGCAGTTCTTCTGCTCATCCTGCTGGTGGATAGTCACAGGAACGCTTCCAGCCAGCAGGCAGGAACTGGGCTCAGCTAGAAGACTGGCAGGACTGGGCTTCTCTCTTCTCTCCGTGTCATCTCTGGGCCTCTCTCTCTGCACATAGCCTCTTTTCCACATAGTCTGTCTAAGACAGTAACAAGGTATCTCCCATGATGGGTCAGGTATCCCAAAAGCTCCATGGCCTTCTTAAGGCTTGCATCCAGACCTGGAAAAGCTTTACTTCTGCCATATTCTGCTGGTTAAGTAAGCTCCAGGTTCAGTGCGGACTGAAAAGAGAGGGACTTTGCAAGCTCGTGAATGCCCGGAGACGTGGTTCACTGCTAACTGCCACTTGACACCTAACACATTAAGGCCAACGTCCAGATAAGGGCAAGAGGAGCAACCACAAGAAACCACTAAATGGCTAAGCTGAAGGTAAACAGGGCACTTACAGGCAGAGTCCATTTTCTGTTCCTTCCCATACCGAGGGTCAGTCTGGGTTCACTAAGAATTTTAATTATGGGTAGAAGGAAAATATAAACCTAATTAATCACTTACAAGCCACATGACCTGGGACAACTCAATCACTCTCTCAAAGCCTCAGCTCCTCAATTATAAAATGAAAAATTTTATGAGCCCTGCCTACCCTATAGTAAGACCGTACAGGACAAGTAAGACAAGAAATGAAGTAAGTATATTATTTATCTCATAGGATCCTAAGTATAGTCAACCTAGCTAGGCTCCGTCCTATTAGTAAAATCATAATAATCATAGTTAATTATCCCATATGCTAAATTACTACCACAGCAATGATAGTATACATCATAGTGGGCTGCTATTACACTGTATTGTCTTACTATGAAAAATAATGACATTAATACTGACTATGGTTTAGTATTGCCTAATTATATGTCAGGTGTTGCTAGGTAAACCATAACCAACCCTTACAATAATTCAACAAAGTAGGTATCATCCCTCTTTTCACAAATAAATAAAATGAGTCCAGAAGTTCAATACTTTGAGTGACTTACTCAGGGTCATGCAACCAGTATGCAGGAAAGCCATGATGAACATTTAAGGTATGATAAGCTCATAACAGATACTTGTCAAATTAAAAACAAAGTCAGGCTATCTGACTTTAAAGTGAGTCTTTCAACTATATCAAAGTATCTCCCTCTCACAATCTCTATTTTTATATACGGCTACTGAAACTGTAATCACAGCAAACTTATCTAATTAACACGAGCAATTCATCACCTTCCTCATCTGCACAATGGTTTCCCATCTGAAAAGCACCTTCCTTTTTTTTAAACATCTAATCTTTAATCTTCCATACTGAGATGTTATGGGTTATAATGTGGGAGTACCAAATGAAAAAAAAAAAAAAGTGATACATATACAAGCTAAAACATCCCTAAAACAAACCCCTCAAAATAGCAAATGTTTTTAAATGGCAAAACACGGACAGTATGAATAACAAATAAAAACCCATCTCCTTATACTATGAAGAGATCTTGAAATTTACAGAAAGAAAAGACAATGACCAACAGGAAAATGGGTTAACAACACAAATGGAAATGAAGAGAAAAAATGCAAATGACTAGTAAATATACTTTTCAAAAGTTTTGTCATTAATAATCAAAGGAACACAAATCCAAGAGAGACTTTTTTTTAAAACTATAGGATTGGCAAAAACACACACACACACAAAAAAATTACAAAGATTAATGATACCCAGTGTAAGAAAGCATGCAAAGAAACAAAGACATTAAAACACTATTCTTGGGGGACCTGGGTGGCTCAGACCGTTAAGCATCTCACTCTTGATTTTGGCTCTGGTCATTATCACAGAGTCGTAAGATCGAGCCCCCAACCCCCTCAGGGTGGGGGGTCAGGCTCCATGCTCAGCGTGGAGTCTGCTTAGAATTATCTTCCTCTCTCTCCCCCTGCCCCTCCCCTTCTCTGTGCACACCCCCACACTCAACACACATGCACACTCTCTCTCTCTCTCTCAAATAAGTAAATAAATAAATCCCTATTCTTAAAAACAAAAAACACTGTTCTTGACAGTATAAAATGGCATGAGCTTTCTAGACAGCAATCTGGTAGTTCAAAAAAACATGCAAGATATACCCAGCCTTCTACCCAGTAATTCTACTCCTAACAACTCATATATGAAAGGAAACTGAATGTTGAACAAAGAAGTATACACAATAATTAATTGTAACACCGAACTCTAGGATACCACCTAAACGCTAGCTAGATTATTGTTTCAACACATTCATACAATGGCACTAAAACCGTCTTTTCATATACCATGAAAAAATTGTCAATGAGTGTCCAAGTTAAAAAAAAAAAAAAAAACAAATATTATGATCCAGTTTCTGAGAGGAAGTGCACATATTTTTGTAGTTGAAGGGAGAGGATGTGCACACGTGTGAGCAGAAGTTCAGAAAGAGAAACAAGGCATTGGGAGATGAATCAATCCTAAGATAGGCCAGTGATCTTAAGAGCAATGTGATGTCATCGTTGAACAGAACGCTGATTTTTTTTTTTTACTTTCCTCTCTGTACCTTTCTGTGATTTCTGAATGTTTGACATTAAGCATGCATAAATTTTGAATTCATAACACAATAATTTCCATTTAAAATAATCTCAACTATTGTAACCGTGAGGTTCTGTTGGCTTTCAAACATTATTACTTTTACTATAAAATACTGATTAAAAAGCAATTGATAGGGATACTGAATGAAAATTTACATTTATTCCTCTTTCAAATGACAAATTAAAAAATCAGAAGCCCTCCATAGGATTGTCTTCACTCACAAATTATTACTGAAATTTCTTTTAAAAGGTCACAGGAGACAAACCATAAGAGACTCTTAATCTCACAAAACAAAGGTTTTGTGGGGTTGCTGGGGGGTGCGGGGGGAAGGAAGAGGGTGGCTGAATTATGGACACTGGGGAGGGTATGTGCTATGGTGAGTGCTGTGAAATGTGTAAACCTGATGATTCACAGACCTGTACCCCTGGGGCAAATAATACATTATATGTTAATAAAAAAATTTTTTTTAAAAAGGGGTCACTGAAAAAAGACAGTGAGGCAGGAATGTTGAAGTACCATAAAATATGCCGAACGTCAGTGTCCTACATTATACGTCTGAGCAATAACTTGCAGATGTAAAGATTGATTTGATTCGACAAAGAAATCCAGCATCATGTGGTATTTTAACTTGGTTGCTTATTAACTTAACCTCATTATTTACACAGTATAATGAGAATTCTCAATTAGCCATGGGTAAGATTATCCACAACTAATCTTGCTTTTCAGTTTGGCCTCTGTGAAGTGTAAGCAGTTTAGTGATTTGCTTTGTAGCTCTCTCAGTTCTGTTTACTTTGCATGAAGCTAGGAGTCTACAAAAAACAAATGCTTAAAATCAATTATTCAACTTGGATAGTAGATGGGTAAGTGGGCAGCTGTTATTCTCAGGGCTGAGAGTCTGAATATCACCCACCATTACCCTGTCCTCCACCTGTGAACTTTGGAAACCTTTGGAGCCATTCTGGTCATCACAGTGATTGGGGAGGAGGCGAGGTTTTAATGTCATTTGGGTCCGCAGATGCTAAAGTGTGCTGTAACATAGGGCACCCCACAAGAACTACCCCATCTACATGGGCAACAGTGTCCCTGGTGAGGGACCATGATTTTCTTGTTCAGTGTTATACTTCTAGCCTAATACACAACAGGCATTAAATAGTTACGTGTTTGAGTACAGTCAAAACAAGCAATTTCCAACACTAAGTGAGATACAAATAAAATAAAATAATAAGAAGTGACAAGGAGGAACCAGAGAGTTTTCTATCTTGACCTGAGACAGACCTTTGTGGCTGAGCTCCATTATACTTAGGGAAATTCTATGATGAGACACACCTATACCCCAAATATGTAGAAAACCATAATAGTCCACACCCAAATACAAATTATAAGAGGATTATCTTCCATCATGGATATACAGATACACGTTTTCCTCTGTTAGCAAAGATGAGCGAGCGTGTCAACTCAAGACAGGTGCCAACCAAGCTCAATCTTGCCTTGGCAAATGAGTAGCAAAACAGCACGTGGTTTAAGAGTAAGACTGCTGCATTTAAATTTGGCTCTACAATGCATTACCTGAGTAACTGACTTAACATCGTAACACACCGTCAAAGCTGGGCGATTTACTCAACATCTTCCGAATTCTCCTCTACCAAACGGCATAATCAAACAGGTTTACAGCCTCCTATTCTAAGGCCCCAGCCAGAAATGTCACATGTCTCAGAATTTTTTCTTAATTTTGGAAAGTAATACTGTATATATGGAACACCCCATCAAGGGTGGCAACACTTGATCATACAATCATACACACTGACATTTCTGCAGCTAAACAGATGAATGTTCAATTTGTGGAATAAATAAAGACCCTGGAGTAGCCTTCTCTCATCCGGTTCAGGCCCTGCAACTACATTAGCTTTGCCCCAAACTTCAGGAAACTGGTGATTTTCAGAGCCTTTTGAACTTCAGAAGCATATGTAAGAGATCATGGATCTGCAGTACCTACTTCCCTTGGAGAGACAGCATGACAATGAAGTTCTTATTCATCCCAGTGCCGGGCACAGAGGCAGCACTAAAAATATTGGTCACTGTTCCAAAATGTTAACTAGTTACTCAATGAGATACAAGATCCTGCAAGCCAGCTAAGGGATTTAGCGGACTTGTGTTAGCCCGGGGTGGGAGGAGGTAGGATGAGGGTAAGCACAGGTCAGAAGGGAACCTAAGACAATTACGCTAATTAAAGTAAAACAAAATGACAGCTTACTGCCCATAAATTGCAAGACAATAATGCATGTGTCACACTGAACTCTTAAGTAAACATTAACTTCCTTTCAAAAACAAGGAGTTTCTTCAGGAGTTAAGATCTAAAGATACTTAACTTCTGCTTCACATGTGGTTTCGTACTTATAACTCTAAACCGTTTTCTTCCTAAAAGTGGGTCTGATAGTAAAGATTTTGCTCCAGGTAGGACCAAAACTGGTTTCTCCTGGGGTGAGGGGCAAAATTTGAGAAGTTAAACAGTAAATGGAAAAAAGTATGTTGAATGAACCCTATCTCCCCAATGACCGAAGTTCAATTTGCCCCTTCCTCACTCCCTGTTGTATTGGCTTTCCTGACCCAAACTCCTGGAGAAACTGTAAAACTGAACAGGAAGAATGAAGCATTTGTCAAGTACTACTCGGTACCAAGCTGGGCTGTGGACTTCCCACGTACCCCTATTTTCACAGTCTACAAGGCAACAGTTATTCTCCTCATATTGATAAGAATATTGAATTGCTAAGTGGGTGAACCATGATTCCAACTCAGGTTTGGCTAACTCAAAAACCCACAGGCTATCTACACTAGACTACCTTGTCAGAGGATATGGAACTCTTCTCACATTCTTGACTACTGTCTTCGTTTTTTTTCCTTTTTTTAAATTTGACAGAGGGAGATACAGCAAAAGAGGGAACACAAGCAGGGGGTTAGGGCAGAGGGAGAAGCAGACCCCCCACTGAGCAGGGCACCCGATGCGGGGACCCTGGAATCATGACCTGAGCTGAAGGCAGACACTTAACAACTGAGCAACCCAGGCGCCCCTTCCTCTGTATTTTCCTATCAAATATTTTTTTAAGTGCACATAATAATATGGGATTTATATTCTCTCTCAGAGTAAGGGCATTTTAGTTGTTTCTATGATCCAAAACTGAAAATGTAGTTACAATTTTATCTTGTCTCTGAAAAAATGAGACCTCCATAAATTACCAGCATCATCTTTAGTTTAAGAATATATATATATACATATTACATTGTGTTTTCAACAAGCAACACAATTATACTCAAGGAACTTTCAGGTTGGTAGAGATTTTAAGGCTAAAATATCTATTTAGTTGAGTAACTAACCATTTGGGTCATAAAGATTTTTATGGGGTATGAGCTCCAAAATGTCCCTCTACTGCCACTTCAGAGTTTAATGACCTTTTAGGGAGTGTCTTCTTTATGACAAATTAAAATTGCCCCTTCTATAAGTTAAGCTCATTCTACTTAGGTTGGACTTTCAAGGAGATAACATAAGGCTCTAACGTACTTGTCATTTTGCTGCTTTATTATTTTTACCCAAAAGTTTGTAACAGAAAATAAATAAATAAAGACAAGTACAAATGAATTTAAAAAGATTTCAAGGTGTTTCTCCCCCTCTTTCTCTAAACTAAACATGTAACTTCCATGAGTTGTTCCTCACTCCTGTCAATGCCCATTTTGCTGCCCTTTCCAGTGCCTCTCCAATGGATCTGTGTCCATAATGAGCTATGAAGAAAATAACTGAATATTATTAATTTAAAGTGATCAGTTTAGCACTCTAAACTAAAAGCTCAATGACCTAAGTTTAAGAAAAAGAATACTCCAGAGTCATGTTCATTTTTAAAAGTACAAAACTGTTGACACATATTCAATTTGTAGAATGCTATGATTTGAGTTCAGACAATTACTCTCATCTTGAATGTCTGTGATTAACTTTTAACCATTATTAAATTTCATGATGTTTCAGCTGGACCACTGAGGGGATTTATCTTCTATTTGCAGATAAGTAATTCTATAATAAGTAATTATGGTAAGTAATATTGTACTGTTACAATACAATGAGGCTTAAATGCATACTTGAGTAAGGGGAAAACATACTTTGGAATCTATTATTATTGAAGACTTTTGAATTCTATATGATGAAGGAACCACACTTTGACACTGTTAGCATTACCACCACTATCAATGCTGCTCTACCCTAGAATTTTTAAGGCTCTATACACACAAAGAACTTACGGAAATCACTTTTAAGAACTACTGTACTTAACTACCAGACTTGGGATCATGAAATACACTCAATATTTTAAACTGTATTAAAAATGATATTGCTTATTACTGTCACTTTATGGCCAAGACAGGATATATTTAATATGGACAGCTCATACTTCAGTTTTTATAAATTTTTATATTTTTAAAACTATACTATTTTAAAACCAATCATCATTGGCACCGGTCCAAGTGTATCCCGTATACTACGTTAATTCGGTAAATATTGGTGGAAGAGGAAGAGAAGTCAAGGAAAACGCCAAGAGCCGAATTCGTGTTTCTATAGTCCCAACGCCAGTAAGAAAAGAGGGATACAACCTCGATCACAGCTTCCAGCAGGATGTAAGAACAAAGCAAGAGGCAGAGTGTGCTAGTCTAACTTAGAGTCCGTGCACAAAGGGAAACAGGAAAGGGCAGTGGCTCTGAGGTCCCATCTTCAAATGAACCTGCTCTCCAGGCCACCAACATCCCCAAGGGTGGCTCCTGAAGAACTTTTCTGGTTGGAAAATATAATTTGAAAATTACCCATACAGTGTGGATAAGAATCTCAGAGGAAGAGTCACAAGACCTAGGCTCACACGCTAGATCTCTTTCTACTAGCTCTGAGCTTCAGAAGTACTCAGTCCTAGTTCCCTTAACCTCAACACGGAGACAACCCCTACCCTGTATGACGACGACAAGTTGAGAAAAGCTAGATAAGATGGGAAACACACAAAACAAGCTTGTCAGGTGTGATCTACTGTGCGAGTGTGAAATACAGTATGATTGCTGTTTTATACGCTGTGTTATATGTAAAAACACTTTCCCTTCCCTACCACTCCCCCTTATCAAGGCAACTTCCTTAATTCACGGACAACAAAGAGGTCCAGTGCTACCAAAATGAAAGGAGGTCCAAAAATTGGATTAAAAAGAAAAAAGTTGGAAGAACAGATGCATAGAATTGTTCCCCACTGCTTCTCCAGCTAACTCAAGGTCAGTTGATCCCCCACTACTTTCCAAGAGAAGGACTCCACTGACACATCTATTAGTTATTTTAAATGTCCTCTGAGCTATTTTAAATAAACCTTATTTGTAAGCACTTGTAGAAATATACAAAATATAAAAAAAACTCTTTTCCCCAAGCCTATACTAGCTTTCACAATTATTAGGTAGGATATCAACATCCGTATCAGATGCCCTCAATCATGAAAACTGAATAATAAGGAAAAACATCAAATTCACTTGTTTAATACAGACAAATCAAACAGCTTGAGATTTCTGGTAGAGATTTCTGGTAAGACTTCCCTAGAGGTGGTATTTGGAAGAGCGGATACTCTTTAAATACACTATCTGTGGCAAAGCTCTGGAATTAGCACTCCTAAACATAAATGCACAATTTTTGGTTACAAATCATGTTACAAAGACCTTGAGACACAAAGCTACTCAATGTATCTTTCTTGCAACTGTATATCCATAACAAAATATTGGGGAATGTACAGGAGAATTTCTGATGCTCCCTGTGGAAGACTTGAACCACAGGACTGAGATGAACCGTACCGCTCCAGCTTATTTCTCTTGAATCTTGGTTAAGTCTCTTACTCGGTAGATTGTGCGATTATCTTCCCACAGAAGCTAAGATTAAAGAAATATTAAAATAGCAGTGTTTTATCATATTGAATGGGCTGACAACTGCATGTCAACCATGTGGAAATCTAAGTAATGTGGGTGCAAACATAACCTCAAAGACCAATGACGACGTATAGCTTACACGTACTCAGACTCGACACTATCCCTCTGATGCCGGCCCCCAACACTCATCTGACCCCTACCCCTGCTCTTTTCACCTTCTGAATGCCAGTGGAAGGCCTCTCTTTAAAGGACCCTTGTAGAGGAAGCGGAAGTCCACACACCAAGCTGCTTGCCTTCCTACGTGCCCGCCCATTATTGAGTAGGAGAATTATGACATCAGCAGCATGTTCGCCCACATCCCCCTGATCCACACGCTACCATGTCACAGGATGGATTTCCTAAGACGAGCTGCTATCTTTACTACCTTTAATTTGAATTTATTCTGATATAGGCTTGATGTTTGGTGATCTATGAAACAACAGCAGAAATGCACGTGGCATTTAGTTGCTCTTCTGTTGACGGCCACGTTAGAACGTCAAACCCAGACACCATGTAGGGTCCCACACGGGTACTAAAGGGTGGGAAAAGACTAACTCAACAGTCTCAGATTTATGCTCCCGGTAAACCACCCTGAGCAGCACCTAGAATTTCACATTGTTAGAGCTGTTAGTTAGAAGTGTGTGTCAATGCACAACTTTCAGTGCAGCCTGCCTTTAATCCTACTTGGGGCAGGCCAGGGAGATGGGCGGGTGGGAGGGGTTCTCTTGTGCTTTCCACAGGCCTACGGAAAGCTAAGCCAGCCAAAGTATTTACAAATAACTATAACCAAGGTCATCCGGCTGACCCAGTCAGTAGAGCGTGCAACTCTCGGCCACAGGGTCATGAGTTCAAGCCCACATTGGGCGTAGAGCTCACTAAATAAATAAATAAAAAGTAACCACAAGCAGTGAAAGAAAATAAAGTTCCTCACCATATGAACCATTGCCAACCATGAAGACACGAAAAACCAATCCCAAAATCTTATATATAAAAACTGCTTTAAAAAGATTTGGACATGAGACCCCATTTGAGACACATTAAAATACTGTGCTTTGTGTACCTAGAGTTCATAATTTATAGTGGACATGTAATCAATTACCTCATATTCCTTCCACGAGCCAAACTCAATGTATTCTCTACCATAAAAATGCCAGAATGACCAAGTTGCCTAAAATATTAAAAGCAAAGAGAATTAGGTTAATGTTAAAAATAAATTCTTCGCCACCTACAAGTTATGTAATTACTGAATCTGCGGGTAAATATTAACTGCCATACAACTGGATTATTTTTTAAATACGTCTTTGCATCACTGTTATCTGTATTTTTAAGCTTCCTATTTAGAGAAAAAAGAAACTGTTTTGACTAGACAGAGAAGGAGAGAGAATTTTTATTTTTCAAAGAATAAATACACTCATAATCAGGAAAAATACAAGTCAGGGGTAAGAATGGAGAGAAGAATTCTTTGAAAGAATCTGTACCTCTAAATTGTGAAGACAGGAGACCAAACAGATTGAGAATCAGCTTGCTAACTTATTGTCTGGAGAGAAGCAAAAGCAAGAATGGATTAGCAGCTGACAGACCTCTGCTCATTCCTTAAAAATAATTAACTAAGATTTGTTTCTTTAAAAAAAAAAAAAAGCAAAAACAACACCTAAATAGGTCACAAAGCTGAAGAAATTAAGAAATACATGATTACTCAATTTTATGAAAAATTTGAAAAGAAATCTTTGGCTCAGGGGAGAACACGCACAATTACTTTTAAACTAATGATTTTTATTTGCTACTAAATTAACTTTAGGGTAACGCTGAAATACAAACACGTATTTAAGTGTATTTGCTTATTGTATATGTTCATACTCTTTTTGCCCTAAATTTGACCCATGGTACCAGAGATGAATTTAGTCAAGAGTATATCTGATCACTTAGTCAACCATAAACAGCATCATAGCTGCCTGGCATGATATAGTTTTGTTTGTTTTCTTTTTTTCTTTAAGGGTAAAGATGACATTAAGTGACAGTTGCCATCAATTTTTATGTTGGTCCATTATACTTAGAAAAATAACACAGAAAACAGGCACAGCTGAGTATATATGAACAGGCAACCGTCTAAATACACAGATTTGGGGTTACTTGAACAAGACAAGGATCACGAAAATAATCACAGGTGTTTGCTGTGTACTTAGTCGATTACAACTCAGATACAATAAAAAGTGCAATAATCCACACTAATGAACACACCAGAGTTATCAAAAAGAACTTGGCAATTGTAACCCTATTATCAGATTTTCCTGTTACTTTGTTGTCATTATGAAACACAGGATATTTTCTGACATGATGTATTACACACGATTATTATAAACTACGTGACTAAACAGTATTTTGGAACAACTTTGAACACCAGGACTGAGTTTTATGTACCTACAATTAGATGTTTCTAAGATAACTCTACTGGCTCCTTTGTTTTTTTCCTCCAGTGACCCTCCCTGACATTAACTTGTTAAGTGAATACCAAGTGAGAAAACTCAAGCTCATCCACAGCCATCTGTGTCCTCTACTCCTCTCCAAACAGGTGACAAGCAGAATGTCCTCTCTGAACACCTTTCACCCCCTCATCTGATAGGAACATAAGTGCTCAGGATCTCTTCCTTTCTTGAATGATCACGAGTTCCTCAGCCACCGTCACAGTTCACTGATGATGCAAATGTGTGCTTGCCACTGATCGTTTTATTTTTTCTAAAAGACTTTATTTATTTGAGAGAGAGAGCACGAGCAGGGGAAGGAGCCAAGAGAGACAAGGAGCTGAAAGAGCCAAGCAGGGAGCCCGAAGACATGGGGCTCAATCCTGGGACCCTAGAATCATGACCTGAGCCAAAGGCAGATGCTTAACCCACTGAGCCACCCTGGTGCCCTCCACTGATCATTTGCCAAACTTAAAATCTGATTCGTTTCTTAGAGCCTGTTCTCATGTAATATGATTCAATTATTCATTTAAGAAACAACTACAGCTCTTCTAGGTCCCACCACACAAATATTAAACGCACACAGTCCTGACGCACTACCTCGCCAATCACAGTAATATGCTTCCCCCTGCCAGGCCCTAACAGTGGCCCCCCGAGAACTCATTTTCTACCCTTCTTCTCACATCTCTGGCACAGCTGTTCAAATACCTTCATCTTGTCCCTCCACATTTATTGAGTGGCTGCCGTGGGCCTGGTGACATGCTGATGGCTGGTTAGGAGAATATAATGGTGGCCAGTCACTCTGCACTCACCCCCCATCTCGCCTGCCCCGCCCCCGGACCGCCCTAACTTTTTCAGTGGCAGTACCTGTCCTGCAACCCAGTGATCTCTGTCTTCTCATACCCCACAACTAACTAGGAAACACATCCTGCTGATCTGTCATTCCCATCAGATAATCCAGTCCAGCACTACCCTGAGACCCAGGGAAAAGGGGCCACTGCCCTGGGCCTTGTGCTTTAACCTCTGGCCAGATACTTCCCCATAAAATGAGAAATCTGCTCAGCCCAGGGCCATGCTCTCTGACTCTACCTCGGCAAACTCCCAGGACTCAAATTCCCTTGCGGAGCCCCAGAGGTTCATTCCCCGGGCAAATGGAGATGCAGGCATACCCACCTCCAGGCCCAAGAGGTGGTCAAGACACAGCTGGCTTGCGAAGAGTAGGGCATGCGGACTCGCTATGGCGAAGAGTCTAGGAGATGGGAAAAAGGAGGTGGACTGCAGGACAGGGGCAGGGTGACAGAAGGCCAGTTCTCTCTTTGCCACTATATTCTAGAACAGAACTCCTAAAAAATCTGAGAATTCTAAATGGTCATCCATCTCCTTACAAAACTGTACTGGTCAAATCAGGAGGCAGAGCATATTTTACTTAATGGTTAACTAATCCGCAGCATTTAAGTATGCAGAGATATAATGAGTGTGCTCCATTTGCATTCTTATATCCACACATGTTAGGAATGAAACAGGTTTCCACATGCTACTTCCACTCAAATTTCCCCTGCTCCCATCTTCATGAGAACCTACCAAACAATGATTATTACAATGTAGTACAGAGGCATAGCAGTAAAAGGAGCATGAACAGCATCTCTCACTGAAGATCCTAGCATACAGCACAGTAGGCGCTTCTAATCTATACCAAATTCTTTCACACCCTTCGTGTTACTTAGGACACCGCCCCTCAACTACCCCAGTCAGTTATCTACATCTTACCCCTGAACTAGAAGTAAAAGCGTGGCAGAAGAGGGATTCTAACCAAGTTCTTTCTGAAACCAAAGCCCAGGTTCTTCTCCTTCAACTTCCTTTCAGATGATTGCGAGAAGTTTACCTGGCTTCAGACCCACTCCCCGCTCGTCTACACAGGCCTGTCAGATCCATCTCCCTACAGCGCCATATTCACCTTCACAGGATCCTCGGGTCGGTTATACTCCGTCCAGTTAAGTTCTGAATCCTCAGTTGATTTTCCTTTCCACTCCCTCTGCTTCATTATTTCCCAAGGAAGGCTTCACGCCACAACCATACCTGCCTCTCCCTCTAGCACACGCTTCTTTCTCACAGCCCATACACCTTCCAGATGTACCTCATGTCTTCCCTCCTTCCCTGAAGACTTCTGTAAATTCACTCCAGACCAGTTTCTGTGAGTCCCCATTTTTGTGAACCCGCAAAGTACTGACGGTCCCTGTGCGCTCAGCATGGAGGGAACCCCAAAGGACAGGATACAGCGTTTGACTTCAAATCCCTTCATGGAGTTAATCTCGTTGGAAGGCAGCATAAGAAGGGTCTGGTAAAGTCCTTCTAGAGCACTTGGCTGGAAGTCTGTTGGAGCATATATTAGCACGGGCTACCGTGTTATGTCTGCATAATAATTAGCAGTCACTCTTCTATGATAAGCAGAACTGTGGGTCACTTAGATCTGAAACGTTTTGAGAATCACGGAGAACTCTGGTTTCTGTGCATTGTGTCCAGTTTGTCAGCTCTCCTTCCACCCCTGGAAAAAGCCAGAGTTGTAGTTTCTGCCCATTTCCATAGTGTAAATACACCTGACACGGCTGGTCTGGAGCTAGCAATCGGACATCGGAATGTGGTGTTAAGTGGAGACGAGCAACACTGACTCTCTCCAACTGGTACTGACCGGCTTCAGTCTGTCACTAGTATGTGTCCCCAGTCAACATATCAGGAAATAAAATGGGGAAAGGTAATAACTATTTCTTAATTCAAAAATTACAATAAAACCACTATATCTTAATATAAACTTATTTTTATGAAGTATATCTAGGTTTTCCAAAAGATTTAATAGGAAAAGTCGTGTTGTTTTACATTTTTACACACTTCCTTGAGTGTCTTGCTTTGATAAAAGACAACTGGCTTCTCCCATTGACTTCCACTCAATCTGCTGCTTTGGTTGTATATATTAAGAAAATGCAGTCTCACGTAGACATTTAGTTTTAAAAGGAAGGATGACCCTAGGTATGCTCCCTTCACATTTTGAACAGCATTCATGTACAGCCTTTAATTTGCACAAAACACTTTGGTGTGAAAAGACCTTACTGATCGTGTGTTACCTAGCAATTACTCCATATGAATAACTCTAACTTCAGACCGCACTGAAAAGCAAGTTTATGCTATTTCATATGCATGTGTGTATATATTTGCACACACATGTATATACATGTGTACACACACACAAAGCATGGCTCCTCAGTTCAACCACTCAAAGTGGTAAGAATATCAAGGAAGAAAAAGATAACGTGCAAAAGGCCAATTGAAAACTTCCTTTGTAGGAGCAAAAAAAATTCTATACAGAGAGAATATTTATGAAGCTAATGCATGAATCTTCACTGAGCTGGGCATAATATTCAATTAAACATAAAAGGTATAATTATGTTCCACATTTTTACAAGTGGACAGTTGTACCTTATGTACAAGATGACAAGTCAGAGTTACTTATTCACGGATGTCAAACAATGGCTTCTATCAGAAGAGACTCCTATTTCGTTTGATTCTGAAATTCAAAACTCCCCAACTTAATGTGTTTGGCAATATTTAATTCTTCAAAACTGATATCATTAAACGGCTTAACAATGTAAGCACATACATCATACTCAGGGAGAAAAGAATTCATTGATTTAAAACTAACGGAACTACTGGTAACAGCTAGTGGTTTTATCTGAAAGACTGTATCTGTGCGACATTAAATGCCATTTTTCCCTGGCTCTAAGTATCACAGTAGCCTGGCATTCCCCCTCTTAAAATATCAAGGCAACATTAAGCATTAAGCACGTTCTGTACCTCCTCCTTTCCTTAAGCTTAGGCTGAAATTACCTTCTTCAAAGAATTGAAACAGGATAGCCATTGCCTAAACCAGTGTAATTCCACTAGCTACTTCAAACCATTCTATTTCAAACCCCTTCTATTCTTTTGAAAATATTATCTTCTCATTAAATTAAGTGCCTTATGGTCTCTTTAGCAACAACAAACAGAATACATTAAAATGTAAACCCTATCCCATAAACCAATGGTGAGCATGCTGAACATTTTTTAGGGGCAGGCCACAAAGGAGCAAAGGTAATCGGGTTTTTATGTGACTCCTCTCTTGCCTTCCTTCTTAGCTGAAGCTCCTGATACTCGTTTCCGGCTCTCCTCTATCAACGAGGTAGTGTTAACACAAGACAGGGCACTTTACTCTCTTCCGTTCTTACAGTTCTTTACATGGAAGAAGAATCTGAAGAGAGGCTAAATGCTTAAATGATGTAAGGCTTACTGTACATACCTCCTAAAATAAATAAATCTGCTCTAATCTTTAAATTCTACCCTTTGTGCAGGGAGCAAGTCCTTTCATCGGTCAGCGCATAATGTTCCTTATCACTTATCACTCTTTTCATCTTTAAAGATCCCACCCCGAGACTGGATTCTGTGAAGAGGGGTCACTTCACAAAAGCTTAAAACATCTCTATCCACTGACCAATGTTGACAATGACTCCACAAAATATATCCTGCATAATATCTCTCTTTGAAAACAACTTTGTTTCTAATTCTACCCTGCTCCGCGTTACCGTTTTCAGCAGCCTTCTTCTGCAAAGCCTTCCTCACACCCTACCACAGAGAGTGAGCTAAGCTAATGACAATCCCAGCAACTCTAGACTGTCATGCTAACTTCTCTAGACAGGCTCTTCTCCTTTGAGCTTTCACTTTTTCATTATAACCCAACTGAATAGGTAATATCCCCATATTTACATAAAAAACCAGAGATCAAAGTAGTTAAGGAATCTGTTCAAGGACAATTAGCTATCAAATGACAAAAACAGAACTTGAACTCAAGTGTCCTCTACTCAAAAGACCAGGATGCACACCTTTTCCTGACAGTTTTGCAAGCTGACAGTCCCCATGCAACATGCTTCAGGTGTTGGTCTTTTATAAGCCGAAAACCTTAGTAGTCATGGATATTTGTGTACATGGACTAAGCAGACGATTGTCTCACATAGTATAGTTCGGGTCTTTGTGAAAATTTTGTAGTTCCGTGCTAGTACTGCGACAGCCTTCTACCAATACTGTGACTGTCCTGACAAACATCTATAACCAAGATGAGCTGAGGGAGGTAACCTTCCCACAAATCTGCTTCATACCATACCTGTATTGTGTGCTTAAGAGTGAGCTGTGATCTCACACTCAGACTGAACCATGGGGCATGATGTCCAGGCTTCACAAAGTAGAAGACAGGGACAAGGTCATGAATGGCTAGAATGTGTAACAGGTCAGGCTACTTAACTGCAGAACTATAACTCAGAATCATCGACAGGATGGTTCCATAAGTGCTACACAGTCGCCCTGTAAGATACAGACGGAACAGTCAAGCAGCAGTAAAACTTCAGAAATATGACTAAGGTAGCACCAGCCACAACCCCAATTTTTTCTCTAGAAAAGAAAACAATTCACTGTTGTGAAAGGGATGCCTAAATTCAAGTGTTAAACTCAGTGTGGCTCTACTGGCTTATTAAGGGATAATGAGTATTAAAAATATTTCAGAAATTAATAACCTAGTTGGTAAAACTTCCAAAAAGTTCGAGTTCTGCCTAGGAAAGGCAGTATTCGCATTGGATCGGAATAGCAATTCATTGTTTAGCAGAAACAAGCCACTCTGGGGGTGCCAAGCTGATCCCTGGATCTATGCTGCTTCATAACAGATCCTCTAATAGGAAGCTAGTGATAATATTAGGTGGGGGCATTAGAATATCTTAATGGGAAAACGCCACTGCTGATAAATATTATTATAGAAATGCAAAAGAGCACACCACTCAGTCACTGATAAACATCTCTACCTAAAGCAAATTTATTATAAAATAATAATAATAATAATAATGTTTGTACACCAGTTACTTGTTCTATGCCATGTGCTTGCTTAGGAGGTTGATTTTACCTTTAGCGGAAGCTGTGTATTTTCTAATCTGTTTAGGGCAGCTGTCAAGTAATCAGAGTGAGCGGTGCCATTTTAATAAGGAAGTCTTTTAATGAAATATAATAGGTCACAAATACCTAATTTCTGCTCTTTACTGTAATTGCCAGTCTTTACTGTAACTGCCACTTTAACAATCTTTTCCAAATGCTGACACAAAAGATGAACAAATCAAGGGTATTAGCATGTGTGTATATTTACAGCTTATTGCTGTCAAAGGCTGTAGCTCCACTCCCGACTCCCAGCAGCTACAGGAAGATCTGTTTCTTCTGATGGAGGCATCCTGTTTCAGGTTATGAGTGCGTCTGAATTAATCTCTTTTTCACGGCTACACAAGCACACACATACTCAAGAAGACACAGGAGACAGGTTGACGAAGTTCTAGCACAATATGACACCTTCGGGGATATGACAGACACTTTCACTGTCACTGTGGAGGACTGGACATTTTACTACTTTCTTCTTCTTCAATAAATCCTCGGCACCAGCAGGTATTGGCTCACAATTTCAAAAATCATTGTTTCTATATAGTTCAAATAGCCTGGTTTTCAGAACAAATTTTTTAAAATAAATAAAAGTGAGTATTAGTTTTCTACGCATGGGCACGCAAGCTGCGATCAGGAAACTCCAAGGGGTTGCTGCAAAATTCAAAGAGGAGATCACAAACGGAGAAAACGCAAACATGACTTTTTATTTTTAAAAAGCACATTCACCGTAACTGTTTTACCAGAGCTCAGTTCTAAGTTTATGATTTAAAAAAAATTCCCTGAAAACTTCTTTACATGATAATCCTTTTACTTTTTTTTTTTTTTTTGTGACCAGTATCATTTTCAATTTGGTACTATTCTTGCTATTCTAATATGAGAAGTCCTCTGCACAAACAGTAGTAGTTTTATACGAAGTTTGCCCATTTTTGAAAGGGTAAGCTTCCCCAAATCAAACTAGCTAACTGTGAAAAGAAAACCATGACAACTGTTTGTACCTCTTGCTTTATTATTACATCCGGCCTGGTCACTCTTAGAAATTCAATCTATTATGGTTGCTAGGAGTCTGTTGCCGTGCAACATAGAAGGGTATGCTGGGCTTTCAGGCTAAGGAGTGCTAATAAACCTGTAGGCTCCCCTCTAGGAGTCTGACCAGTATGCTTAAAGGGCTTAATACTTTTCAAGAGTGATTGGCCCACAATTCAAGACACATCCTATTAAAAACAAGTCACACTGAGAGATTTCTAACAAAGGAACAAAATGCTAAACATACACAAATATTCAAAATGTATCCTCAGAATCCCTAACTAATTTGGTAAAACAAATAAAGAACAGAATATGATCTACATTTCAATTATACCACCTACCATCCCCAAGTTTTTATTTCCATACAGTCCCCTAAAAGGTTATAACGGATATAAATGAATGGAGAAAGTTTCAGGGAGGGGAAAAAAAAAGTCGTATTAAGTATCTTCAACTTTGATTTTTAAAAAAGTGTGTGTGTGTGTGTGTGTGTGTGTGTGTATCAGACTTATATAAAGTCCAATAATAGAAAAATAAATGAAAACTAGCAATCCAGAAGTACTGAAATCAACAAAACTAAATAGCATTCTCCCCACATCCCTCGGCCACAAAAAACACCAAAAAACAAAAAACAAAAACAACAGAAAAAAACCATTGAGAAACTGAAGAAACTCTAAATTTCATTTTATTATAAAAGCAGATAATTTTTTTGGTTTTCTTTTTACCCCTTTTGGTAATGATTTTAAATTAATTCCAAATCTATTCTACCCCATCATATGCATATTCTAGAACTTTAAAGATTAACAAGAAGTTATTCACAGAAATTCACTACAATTAGACAGCATTACTTGAATGTAAATGAGAAGAAAAAAGATAGCAGTGTCTACCAATAAAATACTTCTAACAAATTACATGAAAAAGAGTTGAAAAGTGGGCAGAGGGTAAGAGAGGGATTCGCTCTACTTCAAAAGACAAAACTGTATTGACTTTTATTTACTTATATTAGATATTAGGACTTTTCCATAAAATATTTGAAGACAAAAGTAGATAAAGCTGATTTATCATAAAATACCAAAGACCATAAAGATAAATAAGAATAACATGATTTTACGATCATTACCTTAACTATGAATATTCGTCCAGAACTGTCTAAGGATATTTTCGCTATACTGACACTGCCTGCAACTTTTGCAAGTTATAAATAAAAATTTTTTAAAAAGCCAGACAACATCTTCTCTACGCCCGTTGCAATATTTAGCCACTGTATCTAACTACTCTGAACTGGGAGCACTTTTTTAAAATAATCTGTCAACTGCACTACCAGATCTTTTTTAAAGAACCACCTGTCCTTCCCAATAGTTGTTTCTATTTCTTCTTGGTACAAACCATAGGAAGCAGAGTAAAGGAATTTAACTATTTTTTCTGAAGTCCCAAGAAACAACAAACAGAGGAATGCAGAACAACCACCCAAAAAAGAAAGACAAAGAACCCAATAATAAAGGAGCGGGGACTCAGGCCAAGAGGTGGAAAGGCAGCATCTGACCGAGGACCAGACTGAGGCAGGAGGAGAAAGGGCTGGCTAACAAGGCAGAGAATTCAAACAGCCTCTAAGCCAAGCCAAGCCGAGCAGAACAGAGCAAATGGGAGGAAAGGGACAGAAAGGGTGACAGACAAGAATGTGTCAGAAAGAGATAAGTGAAAGAAAATCTGCATACAGAAACAGGGACTCCTTTCACACATGGGGAAATAAAAACCAAACATGAGAATTTTATATCCAATAATGTTATTTTCCTTGATCCATCCTTATTTTGTAAGAAGGCGTGCATGCAACAACTCAGAAAACGTTCTTAAAAGCAGTGATATCAGTAACGTTCATGATGTAAAAGCCAACTGGTTCGTTAACCTGAAGACTCAGTTTTACAATGAAGTCATTTGAATACTTTCCAATTCTCGCTTCGGGTAAGAAAAATTTCACTTAATTCCAAAGCTGCAAGACCTAACATGGGAAAACCTTATTAAAAGTAATAAAAATGATTTTCCCAAACAAGAACAAAACATGAAAACCCACACACCACACGTATGTACATGCACACACAGTAGTTAATAAAGTTATTAGAGCCGCATTCGACTTATGAGTTATCCCGTTCACAGGGTCAGTGCTGGGCAAATGTGCACATTTTTAACACAGGGACTTACTAGCTGGTCAGCTGCTAGTCAAGCGTAGTTAAACCATCCTGGGAGAATCTGCTCTGAAAGAGCCCAGGTTCTAAACTGGCTTCCTTAATACTCAGGTCCTGTCAGGCACTATTGACTAAAACGCAGTGGGGCAAAAAGAATAAAAATTTTTAAAAATGAGAATGGATGTCCCATTGTGGAAGTGTTATTGGAAAGAGCCTTCTGGTGTTTATTGGTATTTTATGTCTTTACAATCACAAAGCTGCAATAATTACAAATGTGGCATACCTAAAAGAAACCAAAGGAGTAACCATAGAGAACAACATATCCAACCGCGGAATTAAGCCTCTTTTTTGCACATACCAGTTTTCTACAATTTGTAACACCCTGTCATATTCGATCCATTTCCCCACACCCACCACCTTCCTAAAAAAAAAAAAAAACATTCAAAGACCCTCTGTGAATGCTGAATATTTACTGAATTCTGAATTTTAAATTTCATAAACTTTTTGTCAAGAATTGTAGGCTCTTTGATAAATCACATAATTGGGGTAAATAGCCAATGAATTTCAGGTTATTCTTTTCAGACTGTATCTTATCAAGTATAAAAAGAAATCATAATGACAGCCATAAATACAACATTATTGCTCTTTCCTGCTGACAGAATATTTCCCAAAATGCATTTTTTCATATTATCTCTGTAATTTCTTTGGCCAATGTCAAAAGGAAGTTTTTAAATATTAAAATGTATAAAAGGAATGTGACACAAACACCCAATTAGAAGAGACATCAGTTAAAAACATATTTTAAAATTTCTTAAAAGCCACTTTCACTTTTTACCTACTACTACTCACTTTTATACATTTAAAAATTTGAAAAAAGGTACTGGACCAACTGAAAAAAAGGTAGAGTCCTGGATCAAGTGATTTCTGAAATGTGTAACTGAGGATACCGAAAACAAGGCATCTTGAGGTACCTCCCATAAATCCCAGGGACAGTTTCAGTGGTATCACATTTAAAATGCCCCAAACTTCAAAGACACATTATTTCACAATGGGGGGAGGGGGCAAATACACAAAAAACTTGTTAGAAACCGTAAAAAGAAACGAAGCCATCTTCATGAAGAGATAAATGTTACTCTCTCACAGAGGCCCAGCAAACTTGTCTTTGTGGGGTCGACGCTAAATTCGGAAGACAGGGTAGCTGGGGAGTGATGAGGTATGGCTGAGGCCAGGTTAACCACGACTCGTTAACTATCAGAGCAGAGTGATGCATACATGCGAATCATCTCATGAAGCCGTCAAACTGTTCTATGTTTGTCTACGTTCAGATTCTTCCTTAATAAAAAAAGTTGGTGGGGGAGACAGATACAGATGAGGGGTGACACTAAATTTACGTTCTTTAATTTTTTTATGTATTTGTGTTTCTCCTGGTAGAAATCCCAGGCACTCAAGTTCAACAAACTCCGGCCTACCGGTTGCTACAATGTGGGCGCCTCTGACTCACTTCAGACCCGAATGCCTGGGTGTATCTGCAAGTATAATCATTTAACCAGCCTTTAAGGACGGAAACTAGGATTCGAAATAAATATTATATCTATAATTATGTAAGTTCAAACAGAGAAAGGGAGTTTTTGTTTTGTTTAAGGTTCCACAGCAACTTCTACTTCCTTAACCTAAATACGTTAAAAACACCCTTATATTCTATTACATTATTTTATATATTTTGTACCATTTTTGAAGTACTCCAATACAGTACATCAGCCTCACATACTGTCACACGTTACATTTCATAATGGATGACAGGCACATAATGCTGAATATGTGACACTGAACTGAAATGGAAAATATGATTTTGACATTAGTACACTGAAAATCTCATTCTAAAAATATCGGCACGACAATCTATTTGTCAAAATAACAGAATTCTAGACAACTTGCTTCCATTAGTAACTTTTATTTATCTAAATAACCTCTCATTTATGTCTTTTTGCATATACGAAATTTTACAAATAAATTCAACTCATAAATCCATGATTAAAGATGACTAGATAATGATAGCGGGCTGTGCCACACAAACAGTGACACGCCAGTTTCACACACGCCGAGACACAGAAAAGCATCTGATCACAGAAGCCATCCATGCAGCGTCCTCCTCCGCTTTCAGTGAGCCACACCGGGCAAACTGAGGCCATAACCAAAAAAACTATCCACCTAGCTAATTCTAATTTTTAGTTGCCTATCAATTGCAATTTTTTTACTTTGAACAGTTCACGTATCAATTCTTTCCAATTCGTTCGGAGCACATTTTGGTGAAAGTCACAGGTGTTTCAGAAGAGTCCAGCTTGGAAGCAGGTTAAAAGCCCTCCCCTCTCAAGTAAAAAAACATACTCAATGTAGTTTTTAAGAGTCTCTTAATCTGCCTGTTTCCTTCTAGAAAACCACAGTTTTATTCAAAATATCTCAAAAGAATGCAGAAGTGAAAAGGCTGTGTGTTCAGGGAAAGGCACATTAAAATGATAAAAGGCAAAGAAGAGAAACACAGAAGGGAAAGTCCTATACAAAGACAGACGTAAACAATCAGGACTCTTTAGTACAGGAAGGAAGGCAACCATCAATTAAATGTTATAAACGTATAAAGTCATAATTGAAAAACTACACAAAATCTACTTCCGTCAGATTTTGTTCTCTGTAAGGTCTTCCCAAGCTTTCTATTTGAAATGGCAAGCCCCCCATCACCTACCCTACTACCTCTATTCCTTTCTTTCTCTTTCTCCATAGCATTTACAACCATCTACTGTGATACTCATTCGTGTTCCCTGTTCCTCATTGCCAGTTATGTGAATGCAAGCCCCCTCAAGGCAGAGATCTGATCAGATTTGTTCACTGTGTATCCTCCATAGGGCTTCACTGCTTGGCCCACACTGTACGTGCCAACATTTGCTCAATAAATAAATGGATGAATACAAAAAAGTGAAAATGAGCTTGTACTCCTAACCTGATTCTAGAAATTGAAGGGAACCCCTTGAGTCTTGAAGAGACTCACCCCTTGAAGAGAGGGTGAGGTGACTTCACAAATGGTAGTAAATTCACCAAACTCATCAACTCGAGATGGTAGTGAGCTAAAATACACAGATTAAAAAAGAGGACCGGATTGATCTGTAAATGACAGTTCACATTTAAAAACAAAGATTTTCCCTAAAGCTACCTTAAAGATACAAATGTAGTGATCCAAAGGGGCATGTGCACCCAAATGTTTAACAGTGTCCACAACAGCCAAACTATGGAAAGAACCTAATGTCTATCAACAGAGGAATGGATAAAGAAGATGTGATCTATAAATACAACGGAATACATGCAGCCATGAAAAGAAATGAAATCTTGCCTTTTGCAAAGACGTGGATGGAACTAGAGGGTATTATGCTAAGCAAAATAAGTCAATCAGAGAAAGACAATTATCATATGATCTCACTGATATGAGGAATTTGAGAGGCAGGGCGGGGGCTTTGGGGGTAGGAAAGGGAAAAATGAAACAAGATGGGACCAGGGAGGGAGACAAACCATAAGAGACTCTTAATCTCACAAAACAAACTGAGGGTTGCTGGGGGAGGTGGGCTGGGGAGGGATTGGGTGGCTGGGTGATGGACATTGGGGAGGGCATGTGCTATGGTGAGTGCCGTGAAGTGTGTAAGCCTGATGATTCACAGACCTGTACCCCTAGGGCAAATAATATGTTATACGTTAATAAAAATAATTGGGGCGCCTGGGTGGCTCAGTGGGTTAAGCCGCTGCCTTCGGCTCAGGTCATGATCTCAGGGTCCTGGGATCGAGTCCCGTATCGGGTTCTCTGCTCCGCGGGGAGCCTGCTTCCTCCTCTCTCTCTCTCTCTGCCTGCCTCTCTGCCTACTTGTGATCTCTCTCTGTCAAATAAATAAATAAAATCTTTAAAAAAAAAAATAAAATAAATAAAATAAATAAAATAAAAATAAAAATAATTAACAACAAAAAATAAATAAATAAAAACAATAACAAAGATTTTCCAGGGGAAAGTCTCTGCAGTAGACATCAAAGCAAAGAAACCTCCCTTACAATAGTGCAACCCTTAGTGGGATATCACAAATGCAACCACAAATCTAACTGCTGTAACAGGTCCACTCTGATGACACCAGCTGCCTTGGGGCAACCCTGGAACTCGAGTCCTGATTCTGCACTTTTGACATCCCCAACAGGAACACTGAAGTTAGGCAACAAAAAGGTGAAACTCAAGAGGCTTGGGGTAGTCCATGTAGCCCCTCAAAAAACAAAGTTCTCATAATGCCCCCACCACGTTCCTCCCATAAGCAGCATCAGGAATTCCCACACCCTGCCACAACCAGAAAAAAAGGAAGAAGGTACTGGATCCTAAAAGTCACTCACCAACTTCTGAAACTAAGAAATTAGTTTTATCAGACACTAAGGAAATCTCAGGCAGGTCTAAAATTTCACAGAGAGACACATACACACATGTACAAGTATGAAATATATATACACCTACAGAGTTACTTAACAAAATGTCACCTGAAAGGTAAAAGAAAAAGAGACTTAAGGTCAGCCGAAATCTACTATAAGATGATGCTGTATTTGAAGAAATATCCAAAATTCATGAATTTATCCCATTACATCCATTTCTAAAGAAACAGCAAATAAATCCACTTGGGGGGGGGGAAGCATTGCTCTGGTCATTATAAAATCAGGGCTAGACAAAATCATTAAATGGTTAACCCTGTTTTCTATAATTTGATTAGAGGCGAAGATAACCTGAGGTTCAGTAATTACTCACTGATTACTTTCACTAAGAAAGGACATTGGGTTTTGTGCTGAGTTGAAGAAATTATCATGTAGTCTTCTGCCTTCAGGAAGATGGCAAACAATTTGAAAAGATCAAATATTTATAAACAAAAATACAAATCACAATTCCCAATCAGTAGCAGGGTAACAAATACATTAGAAGTGAACTCTTCAAGTTGGGAACCACTCTAATTTAGGAAAGATGAATTTAACTAGGACGGAAAACACATTCTGAGCAGAATAAAGGAGAAGAACTAAGTTACAGAGAAACGGCCAGGCCGAATTCAGGTGACCAGAGGGGACTAGCAGCAAATGTCACGTACTGAGCCCTGACGTGTCGAACACAGTGCTGTTTGCCTATGTCCTCTGATGGAAGCTTTAAAACAGTCTTTAAAGGTACATCTTATTAGCCCTTTTCCACAGAGTCTGAGTAATCTGCCTAAGGTGAAACAACTCATCAGTAACAGAGCTGAAATTCAAACCCAGGACTGTGTGTTCTGAAGTTCATGCTCTTGACCAATTACACAACACCCACACACCAGCGCCGGCCACAGGAGAGATGCTAGAGAGCAGGGTGGTGGGTGTGAGTTTGAAAACGTACACTAGACTGTGAGCTTCCTAACAGCACTATCGTGGTTTTACAGCACTTGGTGAATATTTCTTAAATGGTGAATATTTCTTAAATACTACTCAATTCTGTGGAGTAGGCAAGGAGCAATCCTAAAATATACTGACCTGAAGAAGCAGAAAACTCTGGGCTACTTGAAAACATCCCTTGGCAAAGAAGAAGTCCAACAACCTCTCTTCACACATGACATGATAGTGTATGTGGAAAACCCAAAAGACCATCCCAAATTACTAGAACTCATAAAGCGATTCAGTAATGTGTGGAGTGCCTGGGTGGCTCAGTCATTAAGCATCTGCCTTCGGCTCAGGTCATGATCCCCGGGTCCTGGGATCAAGTCCCACATTGTGCTCCCTGCTCAACAGGAAACCTGCTCCTCCCTCTCCCATTCTCCCTGCTTGTATTCCCTTTCTCACTCTCTCTCTCTCTGTGTCAAATAAATAAATAAAATCTTTAAAAAAAAAATTCAGTAATGGGGCAGGATACAAAATCAATGCACAGAAATCAGTTTCTTTCCTATATACTAACAACGTAACTGTAGAAAGAGAAATTAGGGGATTGATTCCATTTACAATAGCACCAAAAACCGTAAGATACCTTGGAATCAACTTAACCAAAGAGGTAAAGGATCTATACTCTAGAAACTACAGAACACTTACGAAAGAAATTGAAGAAGACACAAAAAGATGGAAAAACATTCCATGCTCATGGATCAGAAGAACAAACATTGTTTAAATGTCTATCCTGCCCAGTGCAACCTGTACTTTCAACGCCATCCCGATCAAAATACCAATGGCATTTTTCAAAGCACTGGAACAAACAATCCTAAAATTTGTATGGAACCTGAGAAAACCCCGAATCGCCAAGGAAATGTTGAAAAAGAAAAACAAAGCTGGGGGCATCTGGTTTACTGATTTCAAGCTCTATTACAAAGCTGTGATCACAAAGACAGCATGGTTCTTAGCACAAAAACAGACACATAGATCAATGGAACAGAATAGAGAGCCCAGAAATGGACCCTCAACTCTATGGTCAACTCATCTTTGACAAATCAGGAAAAAATAACCAATGGAAAAAAAGACACTCTTCAATAAATGGTGCTGGGAAAACTGGACAGCTATATACAGAAGAAGGAAACTCAACTATTCACTTATGCCACACACAAAGATATACTCTAAATGGATGGAAGACCTCAACATGAGTCAGGAATCCTTCAAAATCCTAAAGGAGAACATAGGCAGTAACCTCTTCAACACTGATCACAGCAAATTCTTTGAAGACACGTCTCCAAAGACGAGGGGAAAAAGTGAAAATGAACTTTTGGGACTTCATCAAGATATAAAGCTTCTGCGCAGCAAAGGAAACAGTCAACAAAACAAAGAGACAACCCATGGGATGGGAGAAGATATGTGCAAATGACACTACAAGTAATGGGCTGGTATCCAAGATCTATAAAGAACTTCTCAAACTCAACACCCAAAAAACAAGTAAATCAAAAAATGAGCATAAGACATGAACAGACACTTCTCCAAAGAAGACATACAAATGGCTAACAGACACATGAAAAAATGTCAACATCATTAGCCATCAAGGAAATTCAAATCAAAACCACACTGAGATACCAACTTACACCAGTCAGAATGGCAAAAATGGACAAGGCAAGTAACAACAAATGTTGTAAAGGGGGTAGAGAAAGGGGAACCCTCTTATACCTTTGGTGAGAATGAAAAATTGGTACAGCCACTTTGGAAAACAGTGTAGCAATTCCTCAAAAATTTAAAAATAGAGCTACCCTATGACCCAGCAAGTGCACTACTGGTTATTTACCCCAAAGATACAGATGTAGTGAAAAGAAGGGGCACATTCACCCAAAGGTTCACAGCAGCAATGTCCACAAATACCCAAACTGTGGAAGGAGCTGAGAGGCCCTTCAACAAATGAATGGATAAAGAAGATGTGGTCTGTATCTACAGTGGAATATTATTCAGCCATCAGAAGGATGAATATCCAGCTTTTGTATCAACATGGTTGGGGCAGGAGGAGATTACGCTAAGTGAAATGAGTCAAGCAGAGAAAGACAATTATCATATGGTTTCACTTACTCGTGGAACATAAGGAATAACATGGAGGACATTAGGAGAAGGAAGGGAAAAACGAAGGGGGCAAAAATTAGAGGTGGACATGAACTATGAGAGACTATGGGGGTTGGGTGGGAGGATGAGTTAGCCTGGTGATGGGTATTAAGGAGAGCACAGATTGCATGGAGCACTGGATACACAAACAATAAATCATGGAACACTACATCAAAAACTAATGAGGTACTGTATGGTGACTAACTTAATAAAAAAATAAAAAACAAAAATAATAAAACATCCCAAGTACCTTCTTTTTAGAGGATTCCATTAATTCATATTTAGAAACACTTTCAATAAAATTTTATCTAGATGATAAATTCATAAAATATTAAGAATATATCCCATGTTCTAGATAATTCCCCTTTATATCCAACGAATACAGCAGCCAAGTATTTAGGTACTACAGTAACTGAATCTCTATATTCAAATCTCAGGTTAAGACTTTCAAGAATCTAGCACTCTCTTTTCATCTGAATTACCTTAACATTTGTATTTTTCTGTCCAACCAGCAGGTACGTTGACAGATCAGGAATACAGTTTACTCCAAAGTAAATGATTTAGTTCTCCAACCCTCCCCCCAAAAAAACCTCTTTTCTTCATTCAACAAAGAGCAAATTCAATTTAACACACTGTATTCTGAGTCTCTCAATTCAGATGAAACTGCAGCATTAAATTAAAAAAAAAATCATGAAGACTAAGAATAAGGAACTTCTAGGCAAAAATGCAAGAGCTAACTAATATTTCATCATACCTTTGTTTATCATATCTCTTTTTATTGAAGGTGAAGATAAATCCAAAGGGAACAGTTTTACAAGAAAGGTTTGTCCCCGGGGACTTACCTTGTTAAGAGCAAATGACAAATGGTTTTCCCCTATAGGAAACCGACTCCTGTTTTATATAAATGTATCCTTTCAGATTTGGTACCACAAAGGAGGCTGGTAAGAGCATCAGGTTGCTGCTGCTCGAAAGTTCAGTTATTTGTCATTTTCTTGGTCTCTCTTGGATGGATGGTTTCAAATAATCAACAGGATTAGTGCTCAGATCGTGCATCTTTACCATGAAACAGGGCACCAAAACTAAGTTCAAGTGTGACCTCACAGATGTACTTACATAACACTCACACACACACACACACACACACACACAATAAAATAAGGCAAAATCTTGGTAATTACTCACTCCTGCCAGTCTCCTACTATTAGTCAGTAAACAACATATCCTTCCAAAAATTCAGATTAAGGAAAGGAGAAGTCATCCAATAACATGACTGCTGGTGCGGCTTCCGGTTGCTATGGAATAAAGGGCAGTCCCTGCACATTTTCATTCTGTTGGCTCTCACTGAGCACTGCAACACCTTTAGAGCCCAGCTGGGCAAGTCTCAGCTTGTACCACTGACATCAGCTGCCAGCATTTTACTTTTGTTCTGTAGGGGTGACCTACAGGAATAAGTGTTTCAGTTTTTAAAATTAATAATTCACCTTTTTTTTACAAAGATCGTTAGGACGATTAGTACCACCATTACCCTCATCAAGAAAGTAGAGGCTCAAGTCCAGTGTGAGATTATTTACGCAAATATACTGATCACAACATACGTCACTACACCCAGCAAGGAGAAATCCAAATGTGTAGAACATTCTGGTTTTAAAAATCTAGAAAAAATGGTATTTCCCCTTAATATTCAGCCTATTTATGATTAGGAAAAATATTTTTTAAATTTGACTTCTATGTCCTTCTAAAACAAAGCAATTAAGGAATGATCTGTATGCCAACACTTACAGTTGGAAATAATAAAAAATTAAGATATGTATTCAAACCTTATGGGATTATAAAACTTTAATTTGCTTTTTCTACAAAAAAATGAGCGTGGGGAGGAAATTGGCCTACCTAACCTCTGAAGTCTGTTCCAACTAAAAATTTCTGATTCTAAAATAAAATATCCTAATTATGTCTGATGGAATCCCACATATTTGTGCCATTTGGAAGCATGTGTGTAGCTCTAATGACAGACTTTTTCACCTCTCTCATCTCTACTCTAGCACCCTGGATGACCCCTTTGGTCAGCTGTGCAGAGCCAGACACACTAAAGGTACAGCGGAAGAAGGCAGTAGAACAGTTAAGTAGAAACAGGGAAAGAAGCTGAAGTTGAGCCCGAGGGAGGAGGACACCTATCACAGGGGGATCTGAGGTTCCAGCTCCAGACCCAAAAGCTTAACTGGTCTGCACACAGGGTCAAGTTCTGAAACAACAATTCCTGGATAAAGCTTTTCTGTACAAGGTGTTCTTCCAAACTAGAATATTAAGTCATTTGCTCTTGGGAAGTTACTCCAATATACAGTAAGTGGACCATTATTACATTTTCACATTGAAAATGGCTTGTTTTTTGAGTACGTCATAGGACATAAATGGAATAGTCACATTTTTAAAAAACTTTTAAACGCTAGAACAAAATTACCAGTGCTTTTACTGACACTATATTGACGGTAAAATAACAAAAAGCTAAGTAAAATTATACTTTGATTCTGAGGTATCTAAAAAGCACAGAACACGTTATCACAAATAATGTTTACACTGATGTTGCATTAAGTTCGTAATACAATCTTCTGTGTAAGTGCGAGTGAAATTAACATGTGCTCCATCATTTGTTTTGCAAGGTTACATTTATGCTTTATTCAAACACTGGCTGATTAAGCTTTATACTGGCATTCTCTTACATACATCACATCTACTTTTGGAAAGCTTCAATATATGAGAATCTAGTAATTTAAATGTTATTAGAATCTATAACTTAAATGTTTCTTAATGGCAGAAAGAATTAACTATAACCCTCTGAGAAAAGAAATAGTAGTTTAGTTATGGGATAAGATCAATTAATTAGTACATCACTCTGTATATTTTATATAATTTTACCATTCTGTCTGGTTAGCAGTCACCTGTAGCAGAAATATTTTAAAACACTGCCAATATGTTTTATTAAGTCATATATATTTCTATTGAACCTTTTGTCTTTTTTTTTTTTTTTTTTAAGAGAGGGAAGAAAGAGAAGGGGAAGCAGGAGGAGGGAGAAAGGGAGAATCATAAGGAGGCTCCACACCCAGCGCAGAGTCCAAATTCGGGGCTCGGTCTCAGGACCCTGACACCATGAACTGAGTCAAAATCGAGAGTTGGATGCTTAACCAACTGAGCCACCCAGGCGCCCCTCTATGGAACCTTTTGGTTCAGAGAGAAGTTTAGCCATTAAAATTACATAACCAAAAAATGCAAGCCTTATTTAATGTAATGAATTTACTTCTTCATGCCTTATTCATTTAATTAAATTTAAACAACAAGAAAACATCAGCTTTCAAATAAAGAGACTTAGGTCTACATTTTGTGTTGTTTATTAAAATGCCATTAATCATTGTTTGTTATACATATTAGTCTGCTCATTACAGAATAATCTCCAACATGAATAATGGATTTTTTTTTTCTGCTATAGACTCTAGCATTAGAAAATAAGCTTCTTTAGTACCTGACCTCAGTCAAATAAAAAAACTGAGGAGCCCTCTTCATTCCCTGAGGCAATGAATCAGATGTTAAACTGCTTTGAATGCTGGCCTAAGTTATCAGTATATTAGCTCTCAACTACGGATGTCTCTTTCTTTATATTCCATTATGTCCTGTAACAGAGCTGCTAACTTTGAACGGCATATCTTAGTGGTTAGTTCTCTTCCCTGATCAACTTACAGAACGGTTCTAACGGTTCACTCAAATCTACTTACACACAGGTTATAAGAAAGATGCACAAAAGAGTAACACCATTTCACCTCTGAGAGGTGGATCTCACACGGCCGTCTTCCTCTGTCCTGCAAACACGAGCTACTGTCCTTGTGTTCGCTCCCTTCTATACTGATAGGTCAGATTTCAAGTAGGAGAGCCTGGAATTACTAAGCAAAACACTTGACAAATAACTGAGAACAAACTTCCTGATTTAGAAATGTTATTCTGAGAAGAAACGACATGAGGGTTGATAAAGATCAATCACTCTCAACCATTCTGCCTCAAACAGAATGTAAGCATCGTTTTAAGTCTCCATTGAGTCTTTCTTGAAGTTAAATTTAAATTTTTTCAGAATAAGGAAGGATTCAAGTTTATGTTAATAAACAAATAGTTCAAATTATATAGCTGTAAGAATAACAGAAGGTATGAATTGTCAAGTACATGTGTTGGGCACATGGGGTTTAATTATACTGCTCTCTCTACTTCAATGGAAGTTTTTAAAATTCTAAAATAAGGAACTTTTAAGTCTACATACATTTATGGCATACAGTTTTCTTTCTTTTTTTTAAGATTTTATTTATTTGAGATAGAGCAAGAGCAAGTGAGAGAGGGACGGACAGAGAGAGAGAGAAAGAGAGAGAGAGCACGCATACAGCAGGGGGTTAGGGCAGAGGGAGGAGAAGCAGGCTCTCCACTGACCAGGGGGCCCAACTCAGGGCTCCATCCCAGGACCCTAGGATCACGATTTGAGCTGAAGGCAGATGCTTAACCAACTGAACCACCCAGGTGCCCCGGTATACAGTTTTCCATTATATATTGGCTTCCCAAATGTAAACTGCTTCAGATAAGCTAATGAGATCCCAGTCAAATATATTAACTTTGTATATTTCATATAGTACTATTATATAACTTTGTAATAATAAAATAACTACAAGGAAACTCCAATACATCTCAACTTAATGCTTTTCTATCTACAACACTAAGTAAAAGTTAAATCCCAAGCAATAACAGTTAAAGACCACACAGCCTTACTATAAATATTTTCAACAAAATATTAAAAACATTTTTAACAAAGTACAAGCATCTCCTATTAGTCAAAATCACACTAAGGCAAAAACAACAACCGTTCATCCAACAAATTATCTCGCCAATCAAACTCTGATTTATCCACTTTATTTTTATCTCTATTTTAGAATTCTCCACTATTTTCATCTAACTATATTTTCAGTATCTCCTTCTACCCTTTCACCCTTTTTCATTCCCAAATACCATCTGTGTCATTTCTGTAGCCCTCTACAATTTGAATCCTTAAGAAATATGTTCACACAGTTGGGAATATGTAACTCGGGTCTAATACCTTATTTTTCCCTTTTCTTTCAAAATAGTCCCGAAAACCCAATGAAACCCTGAGTTTCCAGGATTCCTAAATTAACCAAAATAGTACACGCACTAAATACCAATTGATATAAATCCTTTAATTCCTCATCCAAAAATAAAGCTAAAGGCAATGGCATAGAACTACAAGCATACAGACACACGTACCCAATTACGTGCTAGCACGCTTTGGAATCAAATTTCAGATTTCCCCGATTCACCCTCATTCTTACCCTATTCCTTCAGATCAGGGTGTTGTTCTGGGCATTGGGTACCATCTCTTGGCATTCTTTCTAAGATTTATAAACCAAAAGGTAAACTGGAACTTCCAAAGCCCACGTAAAATGCGTCACAAGACTGTGCTGTGGGATTGGGAAATTCCAGACAGCAATGAAAATTAACAAAAACACAACAAAATAAGAAACTTTAAATCTCCAAGCAAGAAGCTCTTATTTCAAAGTTTACCCAGGGCACCGGGACTGGAGGTGAGTCAAGTTTCTGGACGGCTACTGTGACCTCGTCTCACCAATACTCTGACCTACAGCTCTAGTCCACCATCCCTTGCATTTCTATCGAAACTATTCAATGTTCCAGGAAGTCTAACCCATCAAAATATTAAAATGCATCACCTTCCAATTTCAGAAATAAAATCCCACCTCACTTCCAAGCCATATGGCTCTCAAACCTTTGCTGAAATATGAAGCCACATCTATTATAGAGCGCGACTCATTCAACATTATTTAAAAGGTTTTAAATTTCAAAACTCGGCAGACTTCTAAAAATAAAGGAACAGATCAAATGTTGATCCAGCAGTATAACATCTTAATCTACCATAACTGGAATGATTTACAATTTTTGTCTTTAACTGGAATGAATTCAACTTCAGCATTTTATGGCCTTTGTAAACTAAAGGTATCCTCTAAAAATCTTCCTAAAATGTGAAGCACGGTTGAAAGTTGTTCCCCAATTCACACGGAGGTCATTCAAAGAACTTGAATCGAATATTTCCCTCACTTTTCTCTGCCTCAAGAAAAACAGCACTGGAGTGGCTCCTAATATTGTTACAAGATACGTATAATGCAAATACTGGTGAGCAAATATTGTACTGACCAAAGTTCTGAAACACCAAGCAAAACATACATTGAAATGACTTTCTAAAGACCTACACATATACAAACACACATGTACACAAAACACAATATATATGCTAAATTCTATTTCTCTTAATATATGACCGTCCTAAAAATGACTTTTTAAACAAAAATGTTTTAAAATATCATTTGAAGGCATGCAATATGACCTTGTTATAAAGCAAAGAATTCTAACTTTATCTGGTGCCTGCGTATTAGTTTTTTCCTGTTGGGTTTTCATTATGCCACATCAAAACACATACTGTACATGTAAAATGATGGTAAAGGTGATTTTAAGACCACTAGGAGAGTATCTTTTCATGTGTTTTTTTATTAATGACCTTTACACTGACACTTCATTAAAACTCATCTCCAAGACTGTCATCAGACATAATCAGATACCCATCAGTGAAAGCCTGATGTGACAGAGTGTACTCTTTGGTTCTTTAAAATGTCAACCTTAATAGGAGCAGAGGGGAAAACCAAGGTTCTACTGCAAAGTAACACATCTACCCAAAGTAAAATGGAGAGAGGGGAACCTGAAACATCATTTCCATCATCTGGCACACAAATCAGATCTTCGCAATACTCCTTTCTTTTATTCCTACCT
The DNA here is from genome assembly GCF_009829155.1 of Mustela erminea. Classification (NCBI taxonomy): domain Eukaryota; kingdom Metazoa; phylum Chordata; class Mammalia; order Carnivora; family Mustelidae; genus Mustela; species Mustela erminea. The sequence continues at coordinate 86,650,958 of NC_045625.1, forward strand.
TTCCAAAAACCTGTGCTTGAGCAAATCACAATAGAGGCCCCTTAGAAGAATATTATTGCACATCTACCAATGCACTAAGGGAGAGGCATATACAGAGAGAGGAAGCATTTAAGAGAAAAAGGATCACCATAAGCAGAAAATAGTAAGAACCTATCCTCACAAAAGTACATGTACTCGGTACAACACTACAGCTGAAAAGCAAAGAGAAGTGGAAGAAACACTGGATGTCCTGAGTCACTTCTGTCCCCCCCACCCCGGCCATGTCCACAGTTCCCCCGTCAAGCCCCACTCCCACCAAAACCTCCCCGTCCAGAAAGAAGGACTGGGTAAGTATGCAGTGCACTGGTATTTAACAATGAAAACAGCATATGATTTCTAAACGTATCTCTTCTTTCTGCCTCTCTCCAGTAACCTCCCTCACCCACCGTCCCACAACTAAAGCATGGGAGAAAGAAACGAGTGATAAGCAAGGACTTTCTAAAATGGTTTTGCATATTGAAAGAAACTATGATGACTGAGACTAAAGAAGACCAGATACATGTTTAAGAACAAGAGTTATTACATTTGAAATTACGGAAAGCTATCAAATACTGGAATCTGGACATGGTTCAGACACTTGAAAATGTTCATATAAATCAATATGAAAACAATCATTCAAAAATAGTTTTAAAAGCAACAATCATTATACTCTATTAATCATCTGTATAGTTATTAGACGGGTAAAGAGGTGAGATACGGCAGGACAAAAGACTTATCTTGAACTAATGCAAGAGATGCCTCTTTCCGCAGTCTGCAATGCTCTAAAATCTTGAAGTCTAGTTGCCAAATTGACATTAAAATCTTACGAAAAAGCATACTCCTTGACCAAAAGACACATTATTTTTTCGGCCACCAAACCTGAATAAAAAGAATGCTTATTTAAGTATAAACACTATTGAGGGAAAGAAAGCAGTATCACCAATGGAGAAACAGAAAAGAATACAAGCGGAGACAGGGGAATGCTTCCCAGAGCAGGGCCCTGAAGTAATCCAAAGGCACTTGCCCGGACTCCTTGACAGGACTTTAGCTCTTTTCAAAAGCAGCTGAACAGCATAAAGAGGAAAAGTCAAGGCTATAATAACTGGGGGAGAAATGTTGAAAAATGAGATAAACAGAAACCTGAATTTTTATTGCTTCTGATGGGAGAGCTCACGCTACCGCCTCTCCTTCTCTGTCTCCGTCTCTCCGTCTCTCCCTCTCTCCATCACACTGCCTATCCACAGACTTGGGAAATTATGTCCCGTTTTAAATATCTCATCGGAGAGCAACAGGCAGGAGTCCCAACTGTCAGACACTCGTCTGGCACAGACAGAGCGGAGCTGGCTCGGCGGGAGCTCGAGCTGTGGGGCTCAGCTAACTCCTATGTGGGTGAGCAAACCAGGGCACTTGGCCTCGGCTCCCCATGGGGGCCAGTGAAACGGTGGGACCTTCTGAGACTGAGCCCCAGCTATGGCCATTATGCTTGACCCAGGCTCTGGGTTTTCCTTCCCTGTTGCTCTTAGCAGAAGAAAGAAAAGGCCAGCGAAAGGCCGGCCTCTCGGGCCATCGCTCAAGGAAACACCAATCCCTGGCTGCCCGATACTGTCGTGTTTCCCGCCGGCCAGTGCCAGTCCTGCCATGGAATCCTAGACTATCCGTGCTCGGCGGGCCGGGGAGAGCACAGAGCCCTGGTGTTTCATTTTACAGACAGAGCAACTGAGACCCGGAGGGCGGAAGTGAGCAGCCTCAGGCTTCACAGGCAGGGGTCCTGTCCCCGCGGTGGGGTCCGAGTCCCCCAACAGACCTGGGTTCTCTCTTCTGCCCCGTCCTCTGGCCGGCACTTGGGAAGACTGTTTCACAGCGCCCCCCTCTCTCCTCTGCCCCTCCACACCCCTCCACAGATCTGCCCCCTCTCGCCAGCCCCTGCACTTTCATTTTCAGGCGAGCCGCCTCGCTCCTGCTTTTCCCGGGCTCAGCTCCTGCCAGCCCTTCCCCATTTCTGCCTCAACAGCATCAAGAACGTCTCTGGTCGTCCTGCCCGAGCGAAGCAAAGGCAAGCAGCCCTGACTGGGTATCGCAGCCTCTAACAAAAGCAGTGAGGAGAAGTATCTAGGGTTCAAGAGTCAGCAGTGGGCTGACGTGCGTGATGCGCAAACGCAGTATTTGGGGGCGAGACGAGAGATTTCAACGAACGCGCTTAGCCAGAGGCCAGTACCTGGCCAGGGCGAGGACCGGAGCCTCCTGCAGCAAAATCAGGCTCAGGTTACATCATGAGTGGAACAAGGATATGTATTTGTCCAAGAGGCCAGTCAGACTGATAGAACCTGTAAGAAAACAATGCCGGGATCACCTTGCCATCTCAGTCACGTTCCCTGGCTTTTCCCCAAAAAGTTCCTTTTTAAATGGGTGGGAAATTCACTGGAAAAAAAGCAGCAGAGGAGACGGCTGAGCTGAGAGCTGCTACTTCATATATTGGGACTAACTGTCTACAAAAATAACGGAAAAGGAGTCACATAATCAAGCACTTGGCAGGAGCGGGGAGAAGGAGAGCAGGCAAGCTGAGCGAGGCCGGCAGAAGCGCCGCGGCGGCTACGCAAGGCTTCAGCAAGCAAGAGGGCACGCGGTTTTGAGTCAACTTTCACCTGGATGTATAAATCACATCTCCAGTCTGAGAAAGATCAGGACTAGCTAATCTAGATCACTCTAAAATGGGGGGGGGGGGGGGGATCATTCTCAATCAAAATGCTTAGAAAAAAAGATACAGAGCAAATTACTCAATCGTGACATCAGAGACAATAATGCAGCCAACTGTTTCTTTAAACATCTTGGAAAGCCAAGGAACGAGCACCCAAGATGACATTTTTCACATTATGTTTTACTGCATAACATTCCAAGGTTACTTCACACCTCAAGATTGGGGTTGGCAAATTATTCCGAAATCACTTACTGCTACCGGTACACAAGCAGTGACCTCGCACATTTCCCAACCCTTAGTAAGATAATTCTCAGCGGTGCATTATAAACCCGCAGAATAATTCCTCAATGAACTCATCTTTATACGGTTATTTATTGTCATTATATATTAACGACTACATTTTTATAAAGTCTATAAAAAGGGCACAAGATGTTTTCAAATGGATTCATGTATAACAGATGTGAAAAGGAAACTATAAATTGGACAACAAAATGGGCAATGGGAATTGTATGAGTTTATGAAATGTTGCATGATGAATTCTCAGTCTGAGATCCCTGGACCAGGAGATTCATCCAAATGCAGTAAAAGAATGCCATTATAGTAAGACTGCAGAGTAGAACTAAAACATAACTTTGGGCTAACATGCTATTAATTCAGTGTAATAACAAGACGGGTTATCAAGTAGTAATCCAAATTTCACAGTAATCCAAACAGCTTCATGTCTTTGGGGAGGAGAGAATGGTTATTTAATGAGTGTACATTACTGGGCAAAACCTTTCAAAACTTAGGGCCCACTGAGGAGATGATCAGGAACATTTCAAAAGAACTTTCAGATGGCAAAAGATTTAAAAAGTTATCTCCTCAATAGTCTCTCATAATAAGAATCAAGGTGTATCGAGCATGTACTCTATATCCAATACTGAGCAAAGCACTTACATGAATTATTGTCAACCTTCACAAAACCCTGTAAGGCAGGTCACATTGATCCTATTTTCCAGATGAGAAAACTGAGGCTAAGTTAAACTCAATAACTTGTCCGAGGTCCCACAGGTAATAAGACCATCTGAAATCTGATCCTAAACCCTGCGTTTGTGACCAATATCCTTATCCCATCACTCCCTTCAAAGGACAAAGTACCTACTGCGTACTCTAAATCTGTTGCCATTTTTAACTGATTTGTTTTCATTAAGTACATCCGGTACCTTGATAAAAAATATAAAACTTCCAACACAAAGGTTTTAAAACAATCTCATACACTTTAAAAATCTTAATGGCAGAAACTAATTGGTAAATTGCAAGACCACAATATAAAAGAAAAATGCCTAATCTGTTTTAATAAAAGCCATGCTTAAAAACCATTACTCTCTATTGATGTTCCTGATTCTTTGTGACATTCCAACACATGAGGTACAGTTTCTTATAAAGGGACTTTTAAAAAATACCACATTTTGCTGATTGTAGTTAAATGTGGGATAATAGTATAGTTCAATCCAAAAATCTGTCATCTGAAGAGGAATAAAAACTTATATAACGGTATCTTTCTAATCTTAGTTGAGAAAGACACTGACTACCACTGTTTCAGTATTTGTCTTTTAGAGTATATGCTGCCGAAGGAGGAAAAAGGAGGAAAGTCAATGATGCAAGAAGGGCCCAAGAGATTGGATTCAATGGTTCTCCTAAAAAAAATCCCGCTAAACAAGTACTCAGATACAGAAAACAATATCCAACCACTTCTAGTTTAGAAACATATGGCAGAGAGTAGGGCAAAGAATCGAAAACTTTTCAGATAATAAAGTCAAATTAAATGGTCAAAGAAGACTACTACTCAAACAGCGTCAAGTGGGGACTGAATTCTCCAGACAATTTTTCAATATTATTATTGCTGTTGATTTAATTAGCCTGAAAACTATTATTACCACTTAGACTTTTGAGGTAGTTTTTAAAAAATCATTCTATAAAAGCGTATTGTTAATTATGCCATATAAGCACATTTTAAGAATATACAATATATTGATATGTGCCAATAATACCCAATCTACAGAGTATAGACCCATACTGCCAAAATACTAAGTTTCTCAGGTTAACCTAAATTTTTGAGACAGAGATTGACAGACCTGCATAGGAAGGTGTTCAGTGTATATACGTAAAGGACTAATGCTGACATTCAAACTATGCCAAAGTATCAATCTTGATACTATTTTATGCTGTGCTAATACGTATTATACCCGTACAGAGAAAGGCTTTGGTACAAAACTGCCAATTAAGACAGCATATTAAATTTAAACTCAATAGAAATAAGGCTATTATATGCTTGAATGCATATATAATTAACATTTTTTCTTTAAATAAAAGTTCTAATCAGTTCACATTTTTAGTAGTGATAATCTCATGTTGCAAACAGCACAGCACCCTCTGCTGCATCTGCTCTAAGAAGTATAAAATTCCCACAAAAAAGGATAGAATCAAAGTAAAAATGAACCTTAGAAATCAATAGGTTGATACTCTTTTATTTACTCCAGTACATATTTTTCAAACGTTAACACTTAAAAACAATTTTCACTTAAAAAGACCACTAAAAATGCTATAGTAACAACTGAAGTAGGTTAGGAAAATGTTTTAGTTTGAAAATATTTAAAATAGTGAACAAACAAAAACAATACTGGCTTCCAACACTTTTCATTCAAATTATAATAATGTTGTCAAAAAAATTCTTTAAGGATGGCATGGCCTGTCATGTTAACCAAATTTCACTTTATTTAAATCTGCCTTGGCTTTTTGCTGCAGATAATTTTAATTGATCGTGTAAGTGCTCAGGAGTACTTTTTCTGATTCAAAGGGAATTTACCATTACTTCTAAGAATTTTTAAGTGTTTTGTGAAAGGGTGTGCAACTTATACAACTTGAAAATAAAATGATAATCAGAAATAAGTTATATTAAATTATGAATCTTAATTTGAACAGTTCAAAATTTCTACTTAAAGAAAAAGGTCCCAGGAAAATAACTAACTCCAAAAGTATATTTTACTAAGGACAAAAGCGAAGGATGCCACCTGCTTCAGTCAGCCCCTTTGTGAACCACTGGAGGTCCCAACACAATACACTAGAAATGAAAGTGACACCTGTTTAAAGCAGCCATCTGTCCCTAACAAGCTAGATTTAGCCAAATCCATTTAATCTCGGATTTCCAAAATATGGGAACACTATGCACCTGTGAACAGAGAGGAATTTAAAATCTGTTTTGCCATGGCCACTGGGAATCTATACCCAAGAGTTAAAGGCAAATGATTCCATTAGGGAAACTAAGTTGTCTTGTTTTTTAAGTAAAAGGAAATAGAGCCTTTTTTTCTAATGTTCAGCATAAAAACAAACAACTAGCAGACTTATTTTAATTTAAAGGTTTACTTCCTTGAAGACTCTTCACAATTTAAAAGCTTTCTTCTTTGATATTCTTGTTTCTTGTAACACAATCTGACTCTATATGCCAAGAACAAAGTAACACTTCCATTAGTCTGTTTAGGAAAGATTTTTTTTTTTTAAACTCTTCTCATAGTATGATGCTACATTCACCCTTTTAAATACACACACACACACACACACACACACACACACACACACACACACAACGCGCCTGGGTGGCTCAGTTAGTTGGGCAACTGCCCATGATCCTGAAGTCCCAGGATCCAGCCCTGCAGAGGGCTCCCTACTCAGCGGGGAGTCTGCTTCTTCCTCTGCCCTTCCCCCTCTCATGCTCTCCTTCTCTCTCAAATAAATAAATAAAATCTTTTAAAAAATAAACACACCCACTTACACTTTAAAAATTTGAAGAGCAAATATCATACTCCATCTGCTAATCTCTTCAGATAGAAGTTTAGAGAAAATCTCTCAGAACATCAGCTTTCTCAAGAATCAACACTGTTACCAAAAAGTAACTTATCATCATTTACATAGTGCACTGAATCTATCTTGACCAATGATTCACTCATTTATTTAACTGCTAATTTTTTAATGGCAAAAAGTTAACCACACTGAATTTTTTTAGGGTACCAGGATGTTAAATGTATAAACTATAAATAAACCCTTTGAGTACCTGAATACAGGATTATCTGAATACTAGAAGAATACTGCTCTTTTTTAAATTAGGCATAACTACCACATATAATGAAAACATTGTGGAATGATGCACTTTAGGAATGCATTTTAGTTTACTATCTTATGCATGTAAATGTACTACATAAATATGCCTACAACATTTAATGAAATTCATAGGCAAAGCAATCTCAAAAGCTTGAGATAGGCATTAGGACATGCAATGAATCGCTGACACTGAGCTATTCAATACAAGTTATAAGTAATTCCTACTTAATACCTTTCATTTTAAGGCACGGTCACTTTCACAGATTTTAATTGGTCTAAAAACTGAGAACACAGGAGAATGCCAATACAAAATATAGTTCTCACTAGGAAAAATACCACAGAAAGAAGAAACTAAATGCTAAGTATTCATCCTTGTGTTAAATTTTAAAATTTATCATCAGCTTAGTATCTCTAGGGACTATTTACTCAATCCATACGAATAACACAGACATACTTGAGCCCAAAACACCTCTTTTACAAAGCAACTTTTATACCACCTATGTGCTTTTAAAAATGGATAATAGAATTCAATTTAAGTTCTGCTCTCAGATCAACTTGTGACTGAAAAATCTAAATTATGGAAAACTTGAGATAACTGTAATGAGTGAATTGCCTCAAAAAAGTTCCTGGACACTGCAAATAAAAATATTAAACCATAACATTAAAGCATATAATCCACTCAGCTGAAAACGTACTATGTAAATGGCATAAGGTCTAAAACTGTCTCAAGACAGCAAAACTCCTATTAACTTCAGAGACAGTATATAGGACCCACGAGCTTCACCATCCAAAAGTGTTCAGGCATTTGACACTCATCTGAACAGGAAGAAAAAAAAAATACAAGTTAGTATTAGAGATTTGCATGGAACCCTGGTTGGGGAATGAATATAAAGAAATTTGAGTTCTCTGAGAAAGACTTCTTCCATCCTCAGTTAAAACAGCAATCACAAGGCAATGAATTGAAAGAGGAGAAGTTTTTTGAAAACCCCAACTCTTATTTTACAAAGTATTAGCCTTAATGGCGTTACAATTACCCAACCTGCTCATTGACAATCTCAAGAATAATTAATACTGTCACATTATTCACAGGCTGCTCTGTTAGGTAAATCAATATGTGTTTGCTGTGGGAAGGAAGACTGTTTAAATACGTATTTTAAAATTCCAAATTGGAAACTTCAATGTGTGCAAATATAACAGCACACTGTATCTGTTTTAGCACACATTCATTATCAAACTCTTTACCAATAAGCTACTAATTAAACGTTAGGCAGAAAGACGGAACAAATTTACAGGATCTGTAAAACTGGGTTACCTCTAGCCAAGAGCCCTACTACTGGAGGGCTGATAAGTATTCAAAATCTACAGAGAAACAGATTTTTAAAAGACAGACTAAAAAAGAAAAAAAGTTCTCCCTCCTCAGCAGCTTGAAGTCACTGTCCAAAGAAACCCAAAAGTAAACAAAAAAGAATAGGTTAAGTACACAGATGCCTAGATCTTGACAACCACAAAGAAAGTGAAATATACACACGTTTCAAGTTGAGAAGCTTCATACATTCTTTATGAACAACTTGACTTCAATTTCAACTCTCAAAGGAAAACGAACAGAGAAGACGAGGGGGGGGATAAAACAGCAGTCTTTAAAGTACCACTGTCACAAATAACATTGTAAACGGAGTTCTCACGAAGCTCCCTGATGCCCTTTTCCCTATTTATCCCACACACCGTCTCCTAACCACAATGAAAACTGTTAACACTCCACTGTGGGCAAGGAGGTTCGTCCGAGTGAAATGGAACCTCACGGCCACCCCTCCCATCTCCACATGAAGGATAAAGCACTGTCAATAACTACTAACCCAAGTACCACAGATGCCCTGCATCTGGTTTAAATCACAAGCACACACGCGCGCGCACACACGCACACACACGCGCACACACACACACACACACACACACCCCAAAAAAGAGAGAGAGAGAGAGAGAGAGAGGAGAGAGACTTGTTTTAAAAATCTCTTTCCCAGGGCAGCGAAGAGCCCAGCGGAGAGGCCCCTGGTTTCAATGTGTGTGCAAGGGGTGTGGGGGGAGAAGAGGGGGGGAGGGAAGAGTGCTGAATGGATATTAAGACTGTTTGCAGCACAAAGAAAACACAGTTTTAAAAGAAAAAAAAAGAACCCGTGCAGCGGAGGATGGCAAAAGCAGAGCAGCCCATTTAGCACACGGCCGAGAGGGGCCAAAAGGAAGGGAACAGGCGGTGGGAAAAGTTCCCCGTTGTACGAGGATAAAAATAACAAAACCCGTACCAAGGCCCCACAAGTGCACAACAACAACAACAACAACAACAACACACCACCTCTCGGGTCCCCCCGGCACGCTGCCGTCGGTCTCGCTTTGGAGAGAAGCAGGAAGCCGGCAGCGCGGGGAAAGCGGAGCGTTAAAGGAAGAAAGCCAGCCAGCCTCTGCCTTCACCTGACCCTCCTGCTCGGAGCCAGACCTCGGGGAGAGCTCCGGCATCCGCGCCGGGGCGCCGGGGCTCCCGCTCCCGCTCGGCTCGCAGCCTCCGGCGCTCCCGCTCCATCCCTGACGCGCGGCCGCCGAGGGCCGGGGCGGCGCGGCGCCCACACCCCCGAGCCGGCCGCGGCGCGCTCGGTCCATTGTAAACGCCGGGGCGCGGAGCCCCTCGGCGGCGGCGGCGGCGCGGCCGGCCCCGGGGTCAGGAGTGAGACCCCCGCACGGCCACACTCGGCTCGCGCGCACGGACACACACACGCACGGACACACGCGTTCCCACGCAGCCACACGCTCCCACACACATGTAGAGACCGAAGAATATTCACCTTGGCTGTGGATTATTGTGGTGTTGTTGGTGGGTGATGGAGATGGTGGTGGTGGGGAGGAGGAGGAGGAAGAGGAGGAGGAGGAGGAGAGGAGTAGTTGTTGTTGATGGGTAACAGTCGCCAGGACTACGGTGACTATGGCGCTTGATTCACAAGGCAACGGTTGCTATAACTCACAAAAGAGAGAGAGAGGGAGAGAGAGAGGGAGCGAGAGGGAGAGGGAGACACTCGCACGGGGAGGGGTGGGGAGGGAAGAGGGGAGGAGGCGGGCCCGGCGAGCCGCCGGAAGGGGCGGGCTCGGCGCCGTGACGGACAGCCCCGGGCCCGGGCCCCGGTGGCCGGCGCGGGGCGGGGGGGGGGGAGGGGGAGCCGGGACGCGGGGAGCGCGAGGCGGGGTTCCGAGGACGGGCTCCGAAGAGCTGCGCGGGGGTCTGGCGGGGGCTGAGGTCACCCCAGAGGCCTCTCGGCGGTGCGCTTACTCCTCGCGCTGACGAGGCAGCAGGGGGGCTGCAGGGGCGTGGTGCGAGGGGTACTTTCCGCGAGGCGAGAGCCGCCAGGCCCGGCAGCCAGCTCTGCGCACAGCAGCCGCAGAGCCGCGAGAGGGTAACGCGGAACCCGGGAGAGGGGGCGTGGAGGGCGATTCCAGACACTTTCTGGGAGACCAACTCCGGCGGGCAAAGAAGCCGCTTTGAAGAGCGGTCTCCTCCCCCGCTCCTGGCCTGGAACGTCATTTCCGGGGCGGGGCGGGCGGAGGGTCCCGGATGTGCCGCCGCTCTGCTCTTCCCCCCCTTCTTTTCCCCTTTTTTTTTTTTTTTTTTTCCTTCTTCGTTTCTGAGGTGCCGGCGGTGTTCCCACTTGCATCCGCTGTCTGCCTTCCAGCATGCCTGGGCGCTTCAGAGCTCCGGGGCCCGCGCCGGACTGGAGCGCCCGAGCCGCCTGCGCCCTGCTGCCCGCGGCGCTCCGGCCCGCTCCCGCCTCCTGCGGCCCCGACTCGGAGGAGCGCGGGCGGCGGGGGTGGGAGCGAGCTGCCTCCGCCGCCATCTTAGAGCAGGCGAGCCCCGGGCGTGTGGAGGCCGCGCGTCGCCTCCCGCTGTCCGGCCGCGGCGTGGCGCGCGGGCGGCCGGGGCCGAGCCCGTCCGGCCCCCGCTCGGGAGCGAGAGGCGAGGTGCTCCCTCCCTGCCCGCGGGGCGGGCGGCCGTCCTCGCGGGAGGACGAGCGAGTGCATGGCGGCCCCCCTGGGCGGAAGCGCTGCGGGGCGGGGTCGTTCCCACCTGCCGGGGTCGCACCCGGTTCCTTTCTGCCCCCCCAACCCGAAGTGAGCTGCTCGGCCGTCGTGAAAGTCGGCCGGACCGGGGCACCCGAGCTCAGCCCGCTCTCCTACTCCCTGCCTCGCCCTCGGCCCTATTGACAACCTGCGGCGTCTGTGTTTCCGGCTGGGCGGACGAATGGCTTCCTCGGGGGCGGATGCTGTCAGCACACACCCGGCTCCCGAGCCCCGCCGCCCCGAGCGCCCGCGGCCGGCCTCCCGGTCCAATCCCCTGCACGCAGCTGTCCTGCAGGCACACTCCCCCGGGCCCTGCCGATGCCCCAAACCTCCAACGCAGGCAGCTAAGCTGCTTAGCCAAGACAATAACGTTAGAAGTGGAGCCTAAGGAAGTCAGTTCTCTGGAGGCTTAATTTTTGCACCTGCAAAATAAGGGATTTGGGCCGACATCAATTCCCAGTGCTAAAATAATAATAGCGACCATTACTGAGCGCTTACGCTGCCCCGGACATTGTGCTTAGTGTTTTACATACATTATCTCATTTAATCCTCGCAGCGCCCCTGTTAGGTACGAAATACTCTCATTTTAGGGGAAGCAGGCACAGAGTCCTTAACTAGTCGGTGGTTTTATGTTACTGCTCCGTGCCCTGGAATATTAGATGAGGGTATTTTAGGAAGCAACTGTTGAAACAATAGATTGAAGAAAGTGATGTTGCCCTAGGTAATCAATCTCCGAACGACTCAGAGAGGCTTATGCTAGTGTGTTACAATGTAGCAGTGAACGGGGCGAGCACAGTGCTAAAGCTGAAAGGTTTCAGGACTCACTCGCTGGTACCAGACCCTTTTAGTCCGAGGCAACTGACAGTGCAGTGACCAATAGGTGTTAACCGCTCCAAACTCAGAATTATAGTTTCGACAGACGCATGGGAAATAGGTATGCATCCCAGGTGTGTGAAAGCTGGTGATCATTCTGAATATTCATTTCATTGCATTTACAGATCTAAGTCCTCTGTTCTTGCAATGGTGTGCAAGAACACCCACAGCCCTGAAGAGCTTTGCTGTTTTAGTTGAATTGCTTGATACACTTTGCCTGGCCCTTCCCTCGCTGGAGGCTTTTGCTTCTTAACTGCGGGCAGTGAGCACAGTTCTAGCTAGTGTCCTCCCCACCCTTTAATTGACTGCTTTCAATCTGCAGGCAAGAAAGCCATAATGAAGCTTGTGCACAACTGTGTCCCAAGAGTATAAATAGGTACTTTGAGGAACTCTTAGAAAAAGTGTGACCTTTATGTGAGGACGTTTTAACACCAGCCTTAAGCTGCTTAGAGACTGTTGGTTTTTTTGTGTTTTGTTTTTTTTTGTTGTTGTTGTTTTGTTTTGTTGTTTTAATGTTTTCTTGATTTGGCCTTTTCCTGAGTTAGGAATAGATAAATTTTCAATGTTACTGCCCTACTGAATCACCTTAACTAAGCTACGGGTTCAAGCTCTAGATTCAGAAACAGGCTGGATTATATATGTATGTATGGTTTTGTGCTATAACTAGTTATGAAAGGACCCAGAAATCCCTTTACCTCTAATCAGTTGTGATAGGATGTCCTTTTTGGTCATTTTTAAGCATAGTTACAATTTCACAATATGGTGTCCATATATTTCAGAAATAAATTACATAAGTCACAGAAAAGACCCAGAAGTGTCTAGCTTTTATCAACCTGTTACAGGCAATACACACTAGCCTTAATTTAAAAAAAAAAAAAAAGACATCTAAACAAACAAACAAAAATTTTATATTCCTTGACAAATGCAGTGAACTGCCAATGTAACAATTATTTATTGAGTACCAAAAGAGGGCCAGACATAGTTCTTGTCTATAAAATGCTCAAAGTCGTATCTGTGAATTTAAAATGCTGTGTCCTTTGAACTTGGATTGTTTCTGCTCTCAACTTGGACTGCTTGTCAGAGACATCATTTAACACATTTGTATCTGCACCACTTGAAAACTATGGAGTCTGGATTATGTATGGATGAATACTTTAAAAAATCATTCTTAAGGGTAAATTTCCTTTTCAGTATTGTCATTAGGTTATTTTCTCTTATTGATATCTGCTGCATATTCAAGAACTAATAAATGAACATTAATGCTTGTAAAAGGAAAAACTACTTATGAAAAAATAAAATACTGATGAGGATAGGTTTACTTCTGAAAAATTGTACGTATGAGAGTTTTGAAAATTAACGTATTGGTCTGTCACAGTTTACCACAGAATTGTGGTGAATCCTTGTATAAAGCAGAAACCACTTCTGTTTCACACTTTTCATTTGATTATAATATCTGATTCTCTTCAGTTAAAGGTCACCTAGAAGTTTTAATTCTCATATGTGAAATGAATAATTTCATTTTAACCAGTATTTATTGAGTACTTATGATATGCAGAGCCCTGGGGAATTAAACAACTAGATTACGAATTGCCTTTACTAGGTCTGAAATTCTGAGGATATATGAGTTATCAATAATGATAGAGGGCCGCCTAGGCTCAGTCAGTTAAGCATCTGCCTTCAGCTCAGGTCATGATCCTGGGGTTCTGGGATTGAGTACCACATCAGGCTCCCTGCTAAGCAGGGAATCTGCTTCTCCCTCTTCTTCTGCCCCTCCCCCTCATGTGCTCACTCTCAGGCTCTCAAATAAAATCTTTTTTTTTTTTTAAGATTTTATTTATTTATTTGTCAGAGAGAGAGAGAGGGAGAGCGAGCGAGCACAGGCAGACAGAATGGCAGGCAGAGGCAGAGGGAGAAGCAGGCTCCCTGCCGAGCAAGGAGCCCGATGTGGGACTTGATCCCAGGACGCTGGGATCATGACCTGAGCCGAAGGCAGCCGCTTAACCAACTGAGCCACCCAGGCGTCCCTCAAATAAAATCTTAAAAAAAAAAAAAAAGATATAGACTTGTAAAGGCCAAGGTAATTCAGAACTATACATAATTTACCACTTTTCTCTCGAGAAACCCCAAATCTACCCATCCTCACCCAAAATATATCTTGGTTTTAAAAACATTGCAGTAAATAAATAAAAATAAAAATATTGCAATATTTTTTCTTCTAGTGGATTGGTCTTTCTAATTGACATTTATTTATTTATTTTTGAAAATTTTGTTTATTTATTTGACGGACAGAGATCACAAGTAGGCAGAGAGGCAGGCAGAGAGAGAGAGAGGAGGAAGCAGGCCCCCCACTGAGCAGAGAGCCCGAAGCGGGGCTCGATCCCAGGACCCTGAGATCATGACCTGAGCAGAAGGCAGGGCTCAACCCACTGAGCCACCCAGGTGCCCCTCTAATTGATATTTAATCAAATATCTTTCTGTATCTTTCTAATATAAATCAGGTGTTTACTCAGCAGTCCTGAGGTATATCTTACATCCTTACATCCATATATATATAACCAGAAATTAAGTTTTTACCCCAGCACAGAAAGATGGTAATAGAATCCCATGTTGACTAGCTTTTCTCAAGACCAGAATACACACTTGCCACTTTTCCCCTTCATTTAATGCAGAATGTCATATAGAATATTTGCAACATTAAAATCAGATAAATGGAGTGGTGCCTGGGTGCTAAGTCAGTTAAGCGTCCAGCTCTTGAGTCCGGCTCAGGTCATAATTTCAAGTTTGTGAAATCAAGCCCCGCATGGGGCTCGATGCTCGGCACAGAGCCTGTGTGAGATCCTCTCCCTCTGTACCTCTCCCCACTCTCGTGCTCCATAAATGAATAAATCAATAAATAAAACCTTTTTTTAATAAAATCAAATCATTGGAAACAACCCAAATGCCTATCAGTAAGAGGATGAAAAAACGAATTGTGACACATTCGAACAATGGAAGACTGCTGAGCCATGAAAAGCAACTGGCTCATTGTACATAAGACAACATGAGTAGATGAATCTTAGAAACACTATGTTCAGCAAAAGAAGCCAGGCACAAAGTACATGCTGCATGAATCCATTTACAAAAAGTCGAAGAACAGGGAAAACTAATCTGTATTTAGTGTTGAGTTCTCAGTGATGGCAGGGGTGAAGAGATGGGATTTGTTGGAACAGCACATAGGAGGACTAAGATGGTGTAAAGTATTCTGCACTCTCCAAAGCCACAGCGACTAGCCTCATGGCTACTACAATCTAATTGTAAATTAAAATTAAATTAAAAATCAGTTCTGCTGTTGCCCTGGTGACATTTTCAACTTATTTGGTGCAGGGAGGGGTGGGTAGTGGGCAGAGAGAATCTTGAGCAGGCTCCAGGCGGGCAGAGCCCAACACAGGACTCCATCTCACAACCCTGAGATCAGGACCTGAGCCGAAATCAAGAGACAGATGCTAAACCAGCTGAACCACGCAGGTGCCCCTCACACTGGCAACACTTTAAGTGCTCTGTAGCCACAGTTGGCTAGGAGCTACCAAATTGAACTGTCGAGCTATAGAACATTACTACCGCAGAGTGTTTTTTTAGAGCGCTGTTCTAGATTTTGTTTTAGGTAGTATGTACATGTGTGGTCACAATTGTCAAAACTGTATACAGTGCACATTATATATGCATTATATGTTAGTAAAACCTGCCCCCAAGGCCCAGAAATCACTAATAGACGTATTATTACAGTATCACCTACCCAGCCAAACCCACTTTTCCTTAATATTTCATTCAGCACTGCAGAGAAAAGGATAAGTAATAGATAGTAAAATTATCCTTGGAAAATCTTCAAAAATGTGTTAAATGTGACCATACGATAGATAACGTTGATTCACCGCTCAAAGAAACAAGTTCTGCCACGTTACGATCCTAAATACATCTAGAAACCAAAGGAACTGCTTTTAAGGGCTTAAGTGAATGCTAGATGATTAAAGAGATTTTCTCCCTATTTCCCCGCTGGAATGGAAGTATCTTAAATGTGTTGGATATCTTGTAATCTCATTCTGAGGTAACATTAGGAGTATTAGTCCATGATCAAGTTAAGAAAGTCATGTAAACTCTTGAGGTAACAGTTAAGCCTTAATGCTTTTGGAGGTCCAAGAAAACATGTGTAAATAAGGATTAAACAGTGAATTATCTCAATTCTAAAATTCTAATGTTCATGGATTTTCAGACATGGCATGCCAGGTGAATTGGTTCAATATTCTAAATGCAAATGTTCTTGTAATACTTTTATGAAATTAGGAAATTTTGGGAGGTGAAAAAATACTTCCTATAAATTTAACAACTACTTCCACCATTTCTTAACTTTGTGAACTGCAGGTATATTTTTACAAGATAATGAGTTTGAACTGTATTAGAGATTAATTCTTACAACTTAATCAGGAATTAATGTCTGCAAGAAAGTATTTTTTTACTCAATTATTATCAAAAGTTCTTTATCAAATGTGATTTTATTTTATCCAGTCTGTAACTGGCACAGAAATGCTTTTTAAGTTGGTTCTCTCTCTCCCTTTATCTTTTCCCCCACTTTAATATAATGTACATTCTGGAAAAAAACATCTCCCACGTTCCTGTAGGACCATTATTCCTATTTAAATATACTCAAAGTATCTTCCCACTGGAATAGGGCAAATATCTCACCCTCCCCCCACCAACATCACAATACATTATAAAGCCTAAATTTAAATAGTTTTTTTAATATTTATATCAATAGTTAAAGCATTATCACTGAATTTTTTTCACCCTTTTATTTTTTTTAACAACTTACCTCGGCCACTAATAAGGAAAAAATAGACTTCTTACCCAAATTACATGAATCTGTCTCAACGCCATTTTGTTTTGTTTTAAAAAGACAACTTACATGCATGGAATATTTTTTCCAAAATTTTGTTTTGTTCTGTTTACATTTTCATTTTGAAGGACAGGAACACAAAAATATACATCATACAGTGGAATGTTTAAAACATTTGTTTCTAAGCGTTGTTGAAATTTTAGCTAGAATTTTCTTCCATAAAAGAGATTAAAGTCATTTTTAAGACTCCTAGATCTGACTTAATGTGTGAAAGTACCTACTAGAATCTGGTTTTGGAGACCTCCAGCCCCACATCATATCAAACATAGTAGAATGTACTCATGTACCACATAAAATACACATAATTAAGAAGTGAGTTACAAATGACATAATGGTAAGTTTGTAGGCATCTAATTATTTGTTCATTTTGATCTGTAGCTTTCTTTTCTTATTTTGAAGTCAACTTCTTTTTTAAGATCAGCATTTTCAGAGAAGCTTGGAAAATGTGTAAGTCCTGGATACTGTGCTTCATGAATAAAATGGCCCTGAAATTTAGCAGGAAAATGGAATTTCGAAAAATTTATCTCTTAATTCATTTTTCATTCTTCCTATGTGAGGTAGAGGAAGTGTTAATTAACCAAAAAAAAAAAGGAAATCCACTGAGATAACAAAATTACAGTAAACTTCAAATACTGGTTTCATAAAGATGAGCGGGGAAAAAGGAATGTAATCAAGATATAGAAAAATTATTTTCTAAGATGACTTAAGTGTATTTGAACTCAGTACCCTAATTTGCTCCTACAATCTTTACTTCATTATAAAATTGCACATAAAAATCAAGACAATTGGATTTACATTGTCAGGATATCCTATTTGTAGCTTCAAATGTGTGACACAATAATTACAGACTTCTTGTTAAATGTGATATCATCCTTCACCCACAAGAAGTAACCCTTAAAGAAAGAACACTAATTTAGTTGAAGATTGATGAAAGACAAGAAATATGAATGTGAATAATTTAAGACAGTATATAAAAATCTGACAAGGGATTTTTCATAGAGTTAAACATGCTTATTTTTGAAAGTGAATAATTTTTTTAGGATTAAGTTCTTCCTGAAATCTAAAAAGATAAAAATGAAACACATAAAATAAGCAGGTCATTTTCTTTCCAGCCGGTACTGATTCAGCGACCCAACAGTGTAATACCAACCACTGTGTTTCTGGAAAAGCCAGAAAATACATCAGCTTCTAAAGAACCAGCTATGGCGTTGACAGAACTGAATGATCATAAACAAGATCTAAAAAGGGCAGCTTCGTCTGAGTAGGCATTCACTCTGCTGAGGCACACTCACTTTCTTGGTCCACTGGGGATGTATCCAATATAAATAATTCTTGTAAGAAAGTGTTGAAGTTAACTTAGTTGTGTAATCAAAACATTACAACTTATTAGCAATTCTTGAAGATAAAAACAACTTCTTTATTGGGCAATCATCTTTGAGAAAGAAATATTCTAAAAGTTTATTGTAGACTTCAAAAGATATAATGCTTACCTGTCCGAAACAGGTAAGGCAAGCTGGGAGTTGTAACACTTTTGGAAAGGAAGTGAACAGGAAGTGAAATGCTCTTCATCCAATGCCAGTGGTAATGGGTCAATATAAAGGTGAGAGAAGGGAAAAATGTAACCAGAAAATATAATCAACTGAGGTGGTTTGGGTTTTTTTGTGTGTTTTGTGGTTTTTTTGTTTTTAGTATTGTGGGTTGTGAGTTGATTTGCTCTGCTTGTCTTTTTTCATTTGTGGAGAAGAAACCAACAAGAAAGGATGAGCGAAATAATAGTTGTAGAGGGAAAAATGTAGCTAAGACTTGGATTAATGCTCTAACTAGGAATAGTGAGAGATATATTCAGAAAACTGGTATACAATATGTGATCGTTACTGAGCATAAAAAATACCCAGTTCCCAGATAATTATTGAGGATGTCCTCTACATGCTACAGGAATTACCACAGGCACTCTGAGGGGCCAGGGGAGGGGCAGGTTGGGGAATAGAGCAGGTAGGGAAGAAAGAAGCAAGCAAGATACAGAAGAACTAAAAGTCCAAGTTCCTTCCTATACTGGGTATCTTTTATTCCTCCAGATTCACTCATTCTCTACTTGTCTTTGCCCTCTTTTCCAGAGGCTCACCTTCCTGGACCACCTCGTTGGATTCCCCGGCTTTCTGGTCTCCACGAGTGGGCAGCGCTGACAGGGAATTGGAGTCAGGGAAGAAGGAGAGTGAGGTCTGGGTATTATTACCCCGTTTGCCTCGCTCCATCGTTGCTTCGGAACAGTGGCATCCCTTGACTGAAGCTTCTGATAAAGGCTCCTTCCCCTGTTACCTTTGGGTTTAGGGGCCATAACAGCCCCATAGCTCCCTGGGTTGATACGTTGTCCATATGGCTCCCCTACCTCTGCTAGGCCCTCTGCACTGTATATCTCCTCAAAATTGCCCTCTTTCTTGTGTGTGATGCCACCAAGTACGATCACAGACTATGGAGGCGCCTGGGAGGCTCCGTCAGTGAAGCCTCTGCCTTCAGCTCAGGTCATGATCCTGGAGTCCTGGGACTGGGCTCCCTGCTCAGCAGGAAGTCTGCTTCTCCCTCTGTCCCTCCCCCTCCCGTTTTCTCTCTCTCTCTCTCCATCTCAAATAAATAAGTCAATAAAATCTTTAAAAAAAGATCCCAGGCTATGTATTCCTCTGCTTGAGTCTCCATAACAACGCACCACAGACTGATGGGCTTTAACAGAAGCTTATTTTCCCAAAATTCTGGAGGTTAGAAGTTGAAGATCAAGGTATTGACGGGGCTGGTTTCTTCTAAGGCCTCTCCTTGGCTTGTAGATGGCCGTCTTCTCCTTGTGTCCTCACGGGGTGTCTTCTCTCTGTGTGTTCATGTCCTAATCCTGTCTTTACAAGGCTGCCTACCGGTGCTACTGGGGTAGGGCTCACCATAATGAACTCATATGAAAAAAAGCGCCTGTCCCCAGAAACACTCACATGCTGAAGTACTGGGAGTCAGGGGTTCCGCACATGAATTGTGAGGTGAGAGATGATGATTCACTACATAACAGACTTGTTGAAAAAGGAAGATGTTTTCTAATAAATGAAGAAATAATCTCAAGATTATGAGGATAGTATGAACATAAGAAAAGGATGGTATTACACTTAATCTGAGCAGAACATTAGAAAGGGGAAAGAAGTGGGGGAAGCAGACACAGTTTTATACATGGAAATCTCAGTGGGACATTCAAGTAGAGATACCCAGGGGCACCTGAGTGGTTCAGTGGGTTGGTTAAGGCTCTGGCTTCGGCTCAGGTCATGATCCCGGGGTCCTGGGATCGAGCCCGGCATCGGGCTCCCTGCTCAGCGGGAAGCCTGCTTCTCTTCCTTTCTCTCTCTGCCTGCCTCTCTGCCTACCTGTGATCTCTATCTGTGAAATAAATAAATAAAAATCTTTAAGAAAAAAAATAATAAAAATTAAAAAATTAAAAAGTAGAGAGACCCATACAGAAAGCACAGGCACTGGGAAGAACCATCTAGGTAACAAAGTAACAATCACAGCTAAACTTTAGGAGGCACCAGAAAGACTGCTAGTTATTTTTCCCCTTCTTCTATCATAACAGAATTTCTCCTGCTTCTACTGGACCCTTTCCACAAAATGACTTCCAGAGCTCCTGTTCTGGTCCTACTTGACGCTAGATGAGGACTCGTAACTAAGTTCTGGTTGGTGGGATGTAATCAGAGCTGTTCATAGGGCCCCTTCTAGGAAAGCGTCACCTTCCTTGCTTTGCCCCTTTTACCCACATTCTTTTGTCCATCCCATGCTCAGAACTCGAGTGCCACAAACTTGGACCAAGCCAAGCACAGGACCGTAACAGAATTGGAGACTAAGTCCCTACTGATTGTGAGACCCCTATACTGCCCTCTATTATCTATATTTATGGAAGAAAAAAAAAATCATAGCCATCTTGATTTCCGTCTCCCAGCTGAAATGAATCCTAATTAGTTCAAGCATTGGGGCATCTGGATGGCTCAGTCGTTAGGTGTCTGCCTTCGGCTCAGGCCCTGATCCCAATGTCCTGAGATGGAGCCCCGCATCGGGTTCCCTGCTCAGCGGGAAGCCTGCTTCACCATCTCCCACTCCCCCTGCTTGGGCTCCCTCTCAATCTGTGTCTTTCTGTAAAATGAATAAGTAAAGTCTTTTAAAAAAATTTTTTTTAAAAAGTACAAGCATTTTCTAGGTGCTAGATACCCTTCTCAGTTTTTTAGATGTATTATTTTAGTGAATCCTGTTAACAATTCTTTGTGTACATACTATTATTATCCTCTGTAAAGAAACAGAGAGTAAGTAATTTTCCCTAAACAACACACCTGCAGAGTTTAGGATTTAAATCAGACTAAGAACCTAGTCACCATGTTGAGCCTCCATTCCCTAGACTGATCTAACACCCCATAGTCCCACTGATGGGGAATACAGTTATTTTTGATACAATTATTATTATTTTATTTATTTATTATATTTATTATTATTTTCTCTACAGCCTAGAGAAGAGAATTGTATCTGATTTTGCAACCGTGCTACACGGTCTATCAAAGAAAGGAAGCAAATGAAGTGCAAAACTTGGGCAAACTCTTGTACACAGCTATAATTTTATTGTCGCTGCTTATTTTCGCCTAAAACTTACCACCGTTTTTTTTGACCCACAACGTTTCTACTTCTGAACTTAATTTTAAAAACTTGACTTTGGAGCCTCTTGTGAAGCTCTAGAAATCTAAGATGCATTTGCTTTGTAGTTCTCTGGCTGAGATCAGGCCCATAGGGCAAGAAGGTGTTTCAGATCTGTGCTACAAAGGGGCTTCCCCTTGGCCATATTCTGCCAGAGCCCTTCTCGGAGCCCCAGCTGGGATAATCTTTGGTGCGATCCAGGGGCAACTTCTGCCCTTAATTGTCAGATTCCTCTTGAGAAAGACTCAGCTCTCAGTCAGGAGTCAATCCTTCTGGTGACAGTCTCTGTTGCACTCCCTTTAGCAGCAGGAGAGCTTTAAGAGTGTTACTGGGCTTTGTTAACCCCGCTCTTAGAGAAACTGGAGAAAAAAGGATTTTAAGGGCATCTTGATTTTTTTTTTTTTTTTTTTATGTTTGGAAAGAGGAAAAAACTGGACCGGTTGAGAGAGTTCTATCCCCTTCCCATCTGGCCACATAAAAGGCTTCAGAAAGGCCACTGGATCTACTCAGAGGATATTAACACACTATAATTCCGTAAAGAAATAATGCAACAAATAAGAGAACCATTCACCCACTTGCAGCGAGAAGTTCTGAAGGCAGAACACAGAAGGCAGAGGACCTATGATGTCTCTCACACAATTTGCTTTCAGGCTATAGATAGCACTGATCTTCAAGAATAGCTTTATTAGGATGGGATTTCGAAATGAATCCATCCCTATACCTACTGTGGTTTTTAATTTCTACTCCTTCTAACCAATTTTTCCAGCCAACAGAGACATTTACAAAGTACATTCATACTCAGGATTATGCCATCTCGGGGTAGAAATAAATGCATGTTCCTTTTTTAAAACAGCTTTATTGAGGTATAATTCACATAGAGTAGAATTCAACCATATTAAGTGTACAATTAGTTACATTTTGGCAACGCATGCAGTCATTTGACCACCATCCTAATGAAGCTATTGAACATTTCTATCACCATCAAAAGTTCCCTTGTGGTTCTTTGCAATCAATCTTCTCTCACTCCCTATGCCTCACCCCAGGAAAACTTTGCTCTGCAGTCACTGTATTTTCCCTTTACTAGAGCATCATATAAATGGAAACATGCAGTATTTTAAAGTTGGGAGTTTTTTTCTTTTTCTTTTTCTTTCTTTCTTTCATCCGTACATTGTGTGTATCAGTAATTCATTTATTTTTACCGCTGAGTAGTGTTCCATTGAACGGACATATTCCAATTTGTTTTCTGATTTTTTGTTATTATAAATAATGCTGCTAGGAGTGTTTGTGCAGAAGTGTTCTTGTGGAAGGATGTTTTCATCTCATTCCAGTGGATACCTAGAAGTGAAATTTCTGTGCGATGGTAAGTGTATGTTTTCACTTTATAAGAAATTGCTGGAATGCTTTCCAGAGTGCCTTTATTATTTTGTATGCCCAGCAGAAATGTGTGAGGGTTCCAGTGCTCCGCATCCTTACCAACCCTTTTGGCAAGAATTAAAGGATCTTTTTGATGTCAGTTCATCTAGTGACTGTGTAGTAATAATCTCATTGCGTTTTTAATTTGTATTTCCCTAGTAACTACTCATGTTGAAATTTTCATGTGCTTATTGTCCATTTGTATATCCTCTTTGTAAAAAGACGATGTTTTGTCTACTTTTGAGTTGCTTCTTTTCTTACTGAGCTACAAGAGTTCTTAACACTGTTTGGACATAAGTCCTTTGTCAGATATAAATTTGGCAAGGATTTCTCCCAGAGGATGTCTTCCCTTTTCATTTCCTTAAGGTTATCTTTCAAAGAGCAAAAGCCATTTAATTTTGATGATGCCTTATCTATCAGGATTGTATTTTGTGGTTTGTGCCTTTGCTTTATCTAAGAATTTTTGGCTAACCCAAAGTCATTTGATTTTTCTATTTTCTTAATAAAGCTTTATTATTCTAGGTCTTAAGGTTGTGGGTCTGTGAGACATTTTGAGTTCGTTTTTGTGTAGGCTGTGACGTAAGGGTTGAGATTCACAACTTATATTTCTTTTTTTCTTTAAAGATTGATTTATTAGAGAGAGAGAGAGAGAGAGAGAGAAAGCGCACAATCGTGAGGGGCAGAGGGAGAGGGAGAGAGATGCCACAGCAGACTCTGCACTGAGCACAGAGCCAGATGCTGGGCTTGATTTCATGACCCTGGGATCATAACCTGAGCCAAAACCAAGAGTCAGATGCTTAACTGACTACACCACAAAGGTGCCCCAACATTGACCACTTTTTGTACAAATATCCAGCTATGGCAGCAGCATTGATTACAACGACCGTCCTTCTCCACTGGATTGTTTTTCTACCTTTGTCAGAATTGGTTGTCCATACACGTGTGGCTCTATTCTGGGATTTTCTTCTATGCCACTGGTACGTCTCTTTACCCCCATACCACATTAGTTTGCTTACTGTCACTGTATAGTAAATTTTGAAACCTGGCACTCTTAACCTGTTCTCTTCTGTTCTTTATCAGAGTTGGTTTGGTTATTCTAGGTCCTTTGCATGTTCATATGAATTTTATTTTATTTTTTATATGAATTTTAGAATCAACTTATCAGTTTCTACAAAGAGACTTGCTGGGATTTGAGTCAGTACTGTGTTGAATCTATAAATCACTCCAGGGAGACTGACAGCTTAACAGTATAGTCTTCTGACCCATGGAAAAGCTGTATCTCTCCTTTTACTTAGATATTCTTTAATTTCTCTCAGTGATTTGTTGTTGTTGTTGTTGTTTCTTATATACAGGTCTTTTACATCTTTGTCAGATTTATCCCTAAAGATATCATAATTTTGATGTTATGGTAAATGATATTGTTTTTAAATTTTTTGTTCATTGCCAGGGTAGAGAATGTAACTGTTTGTATTGATCTTATGTCCTAATATATTATAGAATTCACTTTGTCAATTCCAGTAGAGGTGTGAATCAAGATCATTTTTACTTCTATCTTTTCAAAAAGTGGAAGCGTTCCTCTCCTAACCTCCACCCAACTCAGGTCTCAGAGATAGACACTGTGAACAATTTTTGGTTTTAGATCCTGTGGTAGTTCAAATTTAAATAGCATATATCGAGACTCTACAAAGAAAAATGAAAAATTTACCCTTTCTTCAACCCGTTTTTCTCCTGGACTCCAAGTTTTCAAAATTACATTACACTTTTACATGGTCTAGGTTTACAGCAATTTTTTTTTCCATTTTTGATCATGTAGTGGGGAAGGTAAGCTGAATAAATATCCCTCAGCAAACACCTAAAAACTCTGGATAAAGTATTTTAAAACAGCTTATTAAATGTATTGCTGAGGTAGCAAACAAGTAAGGGAAATTCTTAGACTTAGGGAAGAACAAAAGCCCCAATCAAAAAAAGTAAAGTGAGTGTTGAAAAGAGAAATCTGCCATTCCTTAGTAAGTTAGAATTTCAATTTAATGGTCACTCGGAGATTGGAGACAAAGCCTTGGACCTCATGAAATGAGAATTATAGTCCATAAAGCCAAGACCTCAAGACTACACCCTCACAGTGAAAATGTGAATTAGGTAGAAAAAAACAAACAGTCACATAAAAGACAGGACAAAGAAGACATGGAGGGCTAGGGGGCTTAGACAAAAGAGATTATGGTATAAAATCCTTTGCAGAGTCAAGTAAAACCAATATTTTTATTTATGCAGTCACTATTTTCAATGATTATTGATGAGTGTGGTTTCTTTTTAATATATTCTATATTTTTCAGCTCATCCTAGTCTCTGAATCCTTTTTCCTGTGGTTATTGGATAGTGATGAATTTATGAACAGAAGAAGGAGGAGTAGCTCCCCTCACTTTCAGCCCTAACCTTCAGCTACACCACAGACAGCCAATGTACAATAAATATCACTTGGTGTCTTGGGCTTAAGGTCGATGAAAATGAATTTGAAATTAGTTGTTAAAATGTTTTTATGCTTGCTAATGTAATTAGCATGTCATTGTTTATTTATTTATTTATTTATTTTGCTAGATTCAAATCTGGAATTTGAAGACAAAAAATATTGGAAAACTGTGTTTCCTTAAAAAATTTTAAACCTCGCTTCATATACTTTTATTTGTACAAAAAAAAGGAAGAATATAGTTTAGTACCACTTTGACAAATATATTAGCAATAGTGAGTTTGTGTCCAAAACTGGGAAGGTTATAGAAAATAAAATGCAAAACAAAAATTTAGAACTATAATTTTTATTAAAAAGCCACAAACCTCAACCCTTTACTCCTCAGAAATGTTGTTCCTTAATGTTCACCGTTTGGAATCCTTTTAATTTTATAATTCCCCACAAATTGATTTATTGGTTTCATAAATTCCTTCCACAGAGTGTATAAAAAGGTTCTTGATTTCTAATTTCCGCTTGTGCTGTAGTGTTTCTCCTTCATGGGTTTGGAATTTTGTGACTTCTAAGTGGGTTTTTAAATGAACTTGGAGACTACATAATTAGCCATTTTTTCTCATCCCTTTTCCAGTTCTGAAGACTGCAGCTGGCTGCTCTTAAAGGAAGAAGAGTCACGATCCTCTTCGTCCGTTCATTCTCACATTAATGAGATCTGAGTGTTGGACCATCCTAAACTTAAATCATTCCCAGTGGCCTCCAAAATGATTGAAAAGCTGTTGCACTTCCTATTGAGAAAGTTGCATATTACCTGGGCATCTTTTCTCCTGGCGATAGCATCACAAGAGTTTACCCAACCTCCTTTGAATTGGGGTTTTAGAACTAGCTTTATTACAGGGCTGTTTTAAGGAAAATGCTTCATCTCTCTGGGCTTCAGTGTTTCATCTATAATGATCTACAAAAGGATTAGCAATTTTTAATTGCTAATTAATACTCTAAAGTTGATTGCTCTAAGAAATGTAAACAATGCAGTGGTTTCAAATTTCTAATGTAAAATAGGCTACTGGGTTATTGGTGAACTAACCTGAAATAGTACCATGGTGCTTAAGCTAAGGATAGATGCAAACATGCTTGAGTGTGGTTTAGTTTTTGAATTTTACAATTTCAACATGCTTAAAATGTTCTACTTTCTTTCTTTATTTTTTCCAAAATTTTATTTATTGGGGTGGGTGTATGGCTCAGTTAAGCACCTGCCTTTGGCTCAGGTCATGATCCCAAGGTTCTGGGACTGGGCCCCTGGTTGGGCTCCCTGCGCAGCAGCGAGTCTTCTCTTTCCTCTCCCTCTGCCTACCATTCCCCTGTTTGTGTGCTCTCATTCCCTCTCTCTCTCTAAATAAATAAATAAATTTTTCTTTTTTAAGATCCTGAGATAAGGACCTGAGCCCAAGTCAGATACCTAACCGGCTGAATACCCCTATGTTCTACTTTCTATTGGTTAAACTCAGTACAGGAATATTGTAATTGAAACACCAGAATTTGAATTTTTATTAACTCTAACCTTGTATAAAAGTTTTAACAGAGTAAAATTTTGATGAAACAGCTATTCATTGGAGCAAATTTTCTTCACATCAATAGGCTTTTATTGATCTAATTAATGTAATAGTCTTTCATCATGGCAAGGTATGTTTGAGTGGTCCTTAATTTTTTTTCTGGAGAGTTAGGTGTGACAAACTACCTCCTAAAGGCTATGGGAAAGGTTTTGAAATATCACTGAAATTTTTCAAATGTTTAGGAAAAAAATTTAGACTTATAAAATACTTTGGACTCTTTGTGCTACATAAACCCAAAGTACTATTTAAATATTCTTATCACATATTCACTTTAACCACAAGTATAGCTATGTTTCTCTTATGTTTATATCTCTCAACATGTACACTGCTATTAATGTGAGAGATGTGTGTGTGTGTGTGTGTGTATCCTTATTAGTTAAAAATAATTTTAAAAAAATCAATGTAGCATAGAAATTTGCAATGTTTTGTGCCTCTATTCATGAGGAACATGATTTTATCTTAAGTGAAACTAAAACAATGCAGTAGTGAGAGGCAATGCTTTCCAAAGCAATCTTGCTGTATTATCTTGGACTACAACGACAGCAAACATTTACTGAGGATTCTCCTTCTGCCAGTCACTGAGCTATGTGTTCACTCCTCACAACAACCCTGTGAGATAGGTACTATTATAAATCCCATTTTTGAATACTGAGAAAATGAGGTACAGAGAGCTTCAATAATGTTTCCAATGTTACAGAGTCAGGATACATACACCCAGGTAAGGACCTACAATTCACCACGCTGCTTCTCCAGGATACTGTTGATCATACAAGTTGATTAAACACAAATCATATTTTTCCCAAATAAGTTAGCAGGCCTGCCTGAATTAATGATAAGTCCAGACTTTTCAAAAATCCTTTAAAAGATACGCCTTTTAATATAGTAAAAGGCCAAGAATACGATTGCTGAAACTTTTGGTCTGGTTCAGTCCATTAATCTAATGAGAATCAGCTACTCTAGGATTCCATCACGCATCTCAAACCACCAGATATTAATTTTTTTTTTAAAGATTTTATTTATTTATTTGACAGAGAGAAATCACAAGTAGTTGGAGTGGCAGGCAGAGAGAGAGAGAGAGAGGAGGAAGCAGGCTCCCTGCCAAGCAGAGAGCCCCATGTGGGACTCGATCCCAGGACCCTGAGATCATGACCTGAGCCGAAGGCAGCGGCTTAACCCACTGAGCCACCCAGGCGCCCCCCAGATATTAATTTTTAGAACGGAAGAGTTACTTGTTTATAATAGTATATACCACATCTGAAAATAGGAATCATCACCTTCATAAAGCACATCCCTTTCCATATGTTCATTTAAAAAATCTCAATATTCAAGAAGTCCAGACTTCTCTGCTTATGGGTATCTCTAGAGTCCCACAAATGCCTTCTACTCAAAATATCCAGCATGTGACCTTATTATTTTTATCACAAGATTTAACTTATTTATCCTGTATTCCTTTTCTTGATGAATGGCATCACCACTCTTTTCATGTGAGCTAGAAATCCAGTGGTCATCCTAGACTCCTCTCTGTTACGTACTTTCTACCGCCAGCCGGCCGCTGAGTCCGAGACATTCTCTCTCTTTCACCCTTCCTCTCTTCACTCCCTGCTTTTCCTTCTTCCTCACGGCCCCTCTCTTAGAACAGTCCTGTCTCCCTGGGATTACTTGAGCTGACACCACCACTGGTGCTTCTTTTATCTGATGTAGAAACTATTACTAGAATAGTTCGATTTTTTTTTTTTTAAGATTTGATCTATTTATCTGAGAGAGAGAGAGAGAGAAAGCATGAGCCCAGGGAGAGGCAGAAGGATAAAAAGATTCCCCTCTGAGCACGGAACCCAAATGCAGAGCTTGATTCCAGCTCCTGAGATCATGATCCGAGCCGAAGTAAGAGACTTAGCCAATCAAACCACTCAGGTGCCCCTTGAATGATCTTAGAATAGAAATTGGATTATAGAATCTCCCTTAAGCCTCCTTGGCAAAGGTGCTTCCATATTCTTAATTTTTCAGATTAAGGAACTGACGTTTGGAAAGATGACTCAACATGCACAAGGTCGTAAAACAATTACATTATAGAGTAGGAAACTAAATCCAGACAATCTGACTCTAGAGTTCCAGCTTGTCAGCCACCACTGGTCTTTATCAGTTCCCCAGACTGATTTGAGATGCGTCTCCATGAGCATGTGTGTCTACACTCTCATTGCCCCATTCCTCTCTAATATAATCTTATTTATCTGTCTCTCCTGGTGGTTGAAAAGCTCCTAAAAATCAAGGGTCAAATACCTATGACAAAAGTAGCATTTCAATAAGCATTAGTTTAATTAATTAATCATTACTGTCCATCAAGTCACTAGGGAGCTTAATTAAGGACATTGTGTATTGAACCAAAAAAAAAGAAAGAAAATTTATGTCAACTAAATCTGGACTATTGTGTTATGCTTTTGTCCTTTGAGGATATTTCTTTAATAAAATCTGGGACCAGTCAACTAGAATGAGAATATCCTCTCACTTAGACCCTAGTAGATATGGAAAAAAAAAATTATTTTTCTTTCTCTTTATATGTTATGTAATTAACTCTCTGTTTGCCTCAGGTAATCATTATCATACCACAGTTTTCAAGATAATTGCTCATACATAGTATATTTAAGTTAGATGTTTCTCCCAACTCATTCTTATTTTGTATCCAGTTTGACCTTCATGGACTGTGATGTCTTATTCTTTATCTAACTTTTGTGTTTTGGGGTTTCAGTGGAATCTAAGAGAATGATTGACCCCTTTGACCTTAATCCTGAGTGACTATACGAGACTCAGAATAACCACAGTTCGATCAAACATGTTTTCTTTTTTTTTTTTAAAGATTTTATTTATTTATTTGACAGAGAGAGATCACAAGTAGGCAGAGAGGCAGGCAGAGAGAGAGGAGGAAGCAGGCTCCCCGCCGAGCAGAGAGCCGGATGTGGGGCTCGATCCCAGGACCCTGGGATCTGATCCGAGTCAAAGGCAAAGGCTTTAACCCACTGAGCCACCCAGGCGCCCCAAAGATGCTTTCAACCGATTGTTTCAAATTAAAAGTTTTAGGATTTTATTTCTTCCCACCAGTAAGTACCTCCCAGGCTTCGAAAGGAAGGAGAAATGGAAGGGGGGGGGGGGTAACCTAAAAATACACTACCGGGAAGGATATACATTGTCTGGTTCCAACCAGGCTTGAGGAAATTGGCCATTAGTCTTGTTCAGACAGGTGTCCCTAGCCCCAGAGGACTCAAGTGAGAAGCATATCTACGTGCAAGAAAGCAGCCCGCGATCCCTTCCACGCCCTGTCTTCCGCTCACACCTCGAGGAGCCGCGGAGGGATTTTACTCTGCTCACAAAATGGTCAGAAGGAGCATGAAGACTTGTTGTCTCATTTATTTCCAGATTTAATCCTGCCCAGATCAGTCAGATTTTCTTTTTTTTTTTCCTTTTTAAATATGAAGAATAGGGAGTACAGAAAGACAAAATAGAATATTCACCCAGACAACTTCACGGTGCAAATGCGAAGCAGAGAAATGGCTTAACCTTGTTGTGAGCTAACTATAGCTCTCCTGTTAGCAGAAGGGAGAGAAAAACATTGCATGCTGTTCAGTCAAGGCCACAGAGCTCACTAGGACACCTTGCTAGGTTTCGAGGTGTGCAGAGAACGTGGGGTGGAGTAGGTCCCACCTCCTATCACAGACCTCTTCTGCCTTCAAAAGTGAAGGGCAGCCTTGGAGACCCTGCCTTTGTCTCCAGGGTTTTCCATCAGAGCAGCTGCGCCATGGCCCATCCCTGCTCCCCGGAATCCCCGGACACAGGGATAAGTCTCCAAATCTCTTCCTCAGCTGTCAAGATAAAGCAAGACACTGATGCTGTGGAAGATGTGTGCCAGATGGCTGAGGGGCAAGTGGAAAGAGCCTTGGTTGGGCAAGAAGTAGTCATCAATTGTGTCAAACTCCTGAGAAGTTCGAGCGTTTCTGATGCAGCAGCTAGCTTTACCCTAAGGAACCAGGCTTCCCCAGGATTGCAATGAGTCTGAAAACCTAGATCATCTCGTCTTCATTTTGTTTTCATTTGATCTCTTTAAAAGATTTCTTTATTTTAGAGAGAGAGGGAGAGAGCGCGTGCAGGCAAGCAAGAGTGGGGTCCAGAGAGGCAGAGGGAGAGAGAGAAGCTCCAGCAGACTCTGGGCTGAGTGCAGAGCCTGACGCAGGGCTCGATCCCAGGCCCCCGAGATCCTGACCTGAGCTGGTATCAAGAGTCTGCCGCTCAACCGACTGAGCTACTCAGCACCCTTCTTTCAATCTTTAATAAAATGTTTTTTGAATGTCTCCATCCTGGCTCTGTTTCCTGATATTAAAGGAAGGACCACAGGTCAGCTTTGGGTCAGACCATTAAGGAGGAGCAGCTCACATCTGAGAGTAGATTTCTGGTGGTGGCCGCATTCATTAGAGATGGACGTCAGTGAGAAGACAAATCTGGAGGACAAGGCAGAAATATGCAGTCCAGTTGTCTGTTCCAAAGGAGATTTCCCACTGAGTTCCAACTCTGGAAACTCTAGCTTTTATATTATAGGGTTTTTTTTTTTGGGGGGGAGTGGTGCTTCTCTCCTTTAAGTTTTATTTTTATTGAGAAATATTGTTTTTTTTTTCCCACCAAGATCTTATCAGGTATGCCCCTATGCATATTTTAAAATATAAATCGGTATAATTATAGTAATTTTACAGGAGCAAAAAAATGTGGTTTCTCAAGCAGAATTAATTTCCATTGAAATATTTACAATTTTATGTATATAGTTCAAATTAAAATCAATGTGGGTCAAATTGTCACATACTACACGTTGGTGAGATACAAAGTGACCTTTCTGTCATCAAAAGTCAGCAATAAAAATCAGTGAGATAGGCAAGTACATTTAAGAAAGGAATCTTTTTTACGGTAAACAATATGAAAGTTAATCGGTAAAAATAAGTGAAATGTGTAAATGAAAATCAACTTTCACACTCAGAATTATTATGGAAGCATATAGAAAGCCAGGAGAGAACACACTTCCACAAATAAATTTTCAGCCTGACTTTCCACAGCAAAAAAAGCCAAAAACAAACAAATGAAAAACTACAGGGAAAAAAAAAATCTGTCTTCAAATTAAGATGTATCATATGTTAAGGTGGTCCCAAAATACAGTATATCAAGCCCATGTTGTTACAGGAGAAGACACATGTAGGCAGAATCACAGAAAAGTTACTTCCTGAAATATCACAACAGGAGATTCCTTTAAAAGCTCAGCTTGCTTACGAACTAGAAAGAACAAGTTCCTGCCTTTCTGAAGAATTTTTGGACTTTGGGCACCAAAATCCCCCAACAGCACTAAACACCATCTCAAAATATTTCAGTAAAGTAGCGTAAACTCTTTGTTACAGCGTCTCAAAAAAGTTCCCTTTTTACCACTTCTGACATTCACAGTTCAAACAATTAAAAAAAAAAATAGAACATTGATATTCTCTGAAGCATTTTAGTGGTAAGAAAGGAAGTATTTCCTGACGAATTTTACAGCGCACCTGAATGGAATTAGCCCGTCATGATTTAAAGCTTAAATCATATCCATATGGCTTTTCGAAAGAACCCAGAAGCAGAACCAACTCGGAAATCCAGAGACACTCCTATGAACCACCTTGGAAATCCAGGGACACTCCTATCGACACAGATGCATAGTTAAACAGTAATCGTTCCTTTGTCTTTTATAAATCACTAACAGGAATAATACTGTTAATTAATGGTGAATCATTCTCCAGTGATCTATTCATGTTCTCTGGCAGGCTGCTCTGGAGGTGGTAGGCAGCAAAGTGTTGATAAGTATATTGACTCAACTTGGAAAGAGATTCAGAATCTCAGTATGACAACTAATATGTATTTTCTTGTTATAGAAACATTTCACTCTTCTGTTCACAATCCACTGTGGCTTACTGAGTCTTTTTATAGAGCAGCTCAACTCCCCTGCCTAACCTTTAAGGCCCTCCGTCAATTCACACCTTACACACCTTGATTTACTGGCTCAGATTCACTCTCTCTCTCTCTCCCTCTCCCCTCCCAGCGTGGTTTTTGTTTGTTTGTTGCTTTTTCTTTTCGTTATTCTTATTTTTTTTTTTTGCATCACTTAAGTCTTTCCATTCTTTCTTTCCATCCATGTCCACTCTGTCCTCTGAACTTGACTCAAACAGCAGCTGCCGTAACTAATGGGAAGAAGATGACAGAAGGAGTAGGAAGACCTTTCCGTTTCACCTGGAAATCTTTTCTGGTGTTTGTGGAAGATGATGCTGGCTGACTTCCCCAAATCCATTCCCCCTTCCCCCTTAGTATCAGAATTCCAATTATGGTCAGGATCGCAGTGTGCTTTTCTAGAAATACTTCTCCAGGCTCCCTTGCACTTAAGGGTATCCTGTGACACAGCTCTGGACAGTGAGACAGAAGTCAAGGGTTTCTGTTTTTGTGTTGTTGTTGTTGTTGTTGTTTAGTAAGGAACTCCTTCCTGCTTTCTCCTTGCTACTTTTCCCCACCAGGAAGGTTGATACCCTCCCTGGAGATACAGTAGCCTCCTGCCACCTTGACAGGAAAGCCCTGAGGACAAAGACCTATGTGCTAAGGATGGTGGAGTGGGACAATGAAAGTGCTTGGGCCATGCATGAGTGGCCGCGAACGGGCTTGTTCCGTCTCCCTCCTCCTCCCCCAGCCTCTGTGTGAATCAGATCAACTTTACACCATTTGTGGGGATCTTCTGCTATTGTAGACAAGCACATTCTTAAAGTTCACACACATTCATAAAGCAGTTTTAGGTTTATGGAAGAATGGAGTAGAAAACAGTCCTCAAACCTTCTTACCCTCCCCTACAGTCTTCCCTATTGTCATCATCTCTCATTGTATGGTACAGTTTTTACTATTGATGAGCCACTATTGGCATATATTAACTAAAATCCAACACGGACATTAGGGCTCACTCTCTGTCTTGTACTTTCTATTTTATTTTATCTTGTTTTTTATTATGTTCTATAGGTTTTGTCAAATGTTTTTTTTTTTTTAAGATTATTTATTTATTTATTTGACAGACAGAGATCACAAGTAGGCAGAGAGCTAGGCAGAGAGAGAGGAGGAAGCAGGCTCCCTGCTGAGCAGAGAGCCCAATGTGGGGCTCAATCCCAGGACCCCGAGATCATGACCTGAGCCGAAAGCAGAAGCTTAACCCACTGAGCCACCCAGGTGCACCAGTTTTATCAAATGTTTAATGACCTGCATCCAACATTACCACACCATACAGAAGAGTTCACTGCCCTTAAGATCCTATGTTCCACCTTCATATCCTCCCTTCCCTTGAGTCCCTGGAAACGGCTCATCTTTTTACTGCATATATATTCTTGCCATTCCTAGAATGTCACATAGTTGCAATCTGACCCTATGTAGCCTTTTCAGATTGGCTTCTTTGACCCAGCAATTTGTGCTTAAGATTCCTCCTGTCTTTTCATGGCTTGATAGCTCTTTTTTTTCTAGTCACTGAGTAATATTTCATTGTATGGGGGGGACAACAGACTGTGCTCCATTCACCCACCGAAGGACATCTTCTTTGCTTCCAGGTTGGGGCGACTATGAATAAAGCTGCTATAAACATTGGTGTGCAGGATTCTGTAGAGGTCCAAGTTTTCAACTCATACAGGTACTCTGCATCCCTTTTTGGAGAGACCCAGCATCTGACATGACGTCTTTCTCCTCCCCTTTCTCCAACCAATTAAGAATGGCAGGTGGCAGAGCCAATCTGGAGATTGTCCCCAAGTTTGTACTGGCGCTGGCGTTGGCTTGGCAGGGATTTCTGAATCTCCATGTGCCTTAAGAAAGTCACATAAATAGTCTACCCAAGGACCAGCTCACTGGTGCCCATCACTCCTACACACCCTCCCCCAAAAAGATTCCAACATGGAAAGGGGACCTCGTGCAGAACTTTAGGGAAAGCAGCAGGGATAAGGGAATGCAAGGATGGCACAGTTAAAGACCTCTCATGCCTGGAGGCCTTGGAGGTCTCTACCCAGCAGGTGTGTGACACCCATCAGATGTGCCCCATGTTAGAACCAGTTTCTGCAGACCACCATGGACAGGAACCAGACTGGGTGAACACAGATGAAGCCCGCGCCAAGGAAGGACAGACTTACTTTAATGGGAGGTGCCAATCTGCTACCTCATTGTCAAGTGGGACAGATGTCATTACGGAAACCAATCGAAACAAAAGCAAGTATTATTAAGCTCTAAACTTTACACTTTGTACAAGTCATATGGGGTATTTGACCTTAACTGTTTCACCTGTAGAATGAAGGAATTACTGCCTCTTTCACCGAGGGGTCGTAGGGATGGAATGAGGTAACTAAATAATGACATGTTGGTTTCTACCACCTGCCCACCCTGATCTCTAATAACCCCTAGAATACTGCAGTATTGGTAATAGGTTTTCATAGCCCTTAAGGCTCTATTAAGAAACTAGCTTGTCTGCACTTCTGAAATCTCTCATCTCTACAGTGCGTCAGGTTAAGTTTATGAAAGAAGTTCACGTATATTTCATATGCCCTTGCTTCCCTCAGCAGGTTTTTCTTTTCTGTTCTTCCCACTCAAAACGTCCTTCTACGTCCTAGGGTCCTCATTTCAGTCCCTACCCAGACGTACTTCCATTACAAGCCACGGGCCACCATGTAATTCTTTTACTATCAGACCCCTTCCTCTGTGCTGACCAGTGAAGGGTTAGTGGCCTGAAAAATGGATCCCTCTTGGGTTTGTAATTAGTGATAATGAGCTAATTAGTGTGTCATTGCTTCTTCCAAGGTGTTCCATTTTAACAAGATACTCTGGTAGATATTGTCTTTATCCCAAAGGAATACTTTTTTTTTTTAAAACAGTTCTGATGTCACTCTCGAGTGCTAATAATGAAATATTTTGAGGTTAGACACTCTTTGGGGGCCCCCTCGTATCATACTCTGAGCTGTCTACTCTGCCAACACATACTATACCCTGATCAGTCTAAACACTGGTATCCTAGAGACCTGAGAATGTTAATTCATCGCCATTTTACACAGCACCAAGGGGTGGCACGGGGCACTGTCAGCCTAAGCCAAGTAAGGAAATTTATGAAGCGGAAGTAATTTTACTGACCTCGAGATGAAATTCTGCCCTCAAACCCTTACTGGAGTTATACATTTTATATTGGAAACCAAAGAACACTATAAAATCCCCCTTTAAAACAGACATTTCACAAAGGGAGTATATCAATAATGGGAGCATTGAGAACATACTGTATTTATTCTTACAAAAGTCAGCTTTGGGTAATGGTTGTGTCTACCCTAAATTTGGGATGTTAAAACATCTCAAATCTGTGATGTTCATGCAGTTTCTTTTTGTGCTTATCATCTTTGTTCTTTCCATGAAATATAGGTGCCATTAGCCCTTACATAAAGAAGAAAACACAGCCTGCCCCTTTTGGCTCTCATCCAGAAAGGCAAGCTTTCTACTCCTTCCCCATCCTGTCAGGCCATAAATGGTGAGTCCTACCATCTCTTTCTGATAAATTAATAACACTGTGTATTTAGAGAAAACTTTAAGAACGTTAGATCTGAGAACTGATTGGTGACAGCACCATCTTGCTTAAAATATTTGAAAACTCCCTTCTTCCTCTTGAATTCATTTCCTTACCAATATTTGTTGACCCTATTTACCAGGCACTAGGCCAGAAACTGTGATGAATACAAAGAAATCATTTCTTCCCTGAATGGCTCTTAATGATCTCTTAGAAAGGCAAGGTACACACGAGGTAAGGGAACGTTCCCCTGGACCGTGGGCCAAATCTGACTCTCAGCCTGCAAGCTAAGAAAGGTTATTTGTATTTTTAAGGGATTGTAAAAAGCAAAACAAAACAAAAACAAAGAAGAACATGTGATAGTCTGTAAGTGGCCGATGGTGCCCAAGATATTTACCATCTGGCCCTTTCCAGAAAGAGTTTGCTGACCCCTGCTCTCGGCAGTTCTGGAAGTCACTAATAGGATACAGCCCTTCTCCAAAAGCAAATACTGGAGAATATTCTCATGGTCCCCATGTACACACCCATTGCCCAGCCTCCTCTCTGATGTGTTTCCAAGGGTCACATATGTTTCTTTATATCTTGAGAGAGAATTTCAGTCTGTCTCAGCTCTGTCTCCTAGTGCCGACTTGTGCAGAAGGGCGACTGCCGCAAGCACGGGAATAGCAACCTTGATCAGTAGTTGTGTCTCAAGTACAGAAATGAGGTGAAGGCATGCTTTTTGAGGCTTGGGGAGGGGGGAGAGAAACCCTCATCATGACCCCCTCAAGACCCCAGAAGCGAGAGCCCAAAGTCTTGGAGCTCTTAGCCATCAGCCATCGGTGGCCAGATCGACCACCTTCTAGGCACTGGGTTTCTGTGCACGCCCTGCAGCACAGACCCAGAATTTCTACTCTCTTGCCTTCTAGTGTGATTCTCACCTCAAAAGTGGGAAGGCTTCTATACACACCAGAGATCCTATATTCATCCAAACCTAGTGCTTCAGGAAATTGGCTTGCAGAGGGTTTTAAATTCAAATCCATTTTCAGTGCTTAAAAATCAGAAGATTTCATGAAGATCGGCCAGAGCTCCAATACGCAGTTCTCAGTCACGACGGCGGCCATGAAGAAGCCATGGGCTCTCCGAACGCCCTCCTATCACTGCTTCAGGACCTTTGAGCCTGCCTCGCTGTGTTTCCTGACCCCTTGGGTCCCTGTGGATGTTTGCGTTCCTAACTCCTGTTTTAAGTCCTCAAGAATGCCAAAAGCTCTACTCCGCACCCATAAGGATGGCTACTGTCAAAAACCAACCAACCAACCAAACAAACAAAAAGTAAAGAACAGGTCTTGGTGAGGATGAGGAGGAAATGGAACACTTGGGGGCCACTGGCGGGAACATCAACGTGGCACAGTCACTCTGGAATACAGGATGGCGGTTCCTCGCAACTGGGTAGGCGCCCAAAAGAATTGAAGCAGGACTTCAGCCAGTATTTGTAGGATCATATCCCTAACAGCTCCTTCATGGTGGGTAGAAGGTGGGAGCAACCCAAGTGTCCACTGACAGATGAACGGATAAGCAAAACGGAGTGTATATATACATACAAGGGAATATTATTCAGCCTTCAAAGGGAAGGAAATTCTGGCACATGCTATGAACCAAGAGGACACGACACTGAGTGAAATAAGGCAGTCACACACCAAAAACCCCACAAATACTGTATGATTCCCCTTATGTGAAGTGCGCAGAGTGGTCAAATTCAGAGACAGAAAACAGAGTGGTGGATGCCAGGAGTTGGGGGGGGCGGGATGTGTTGGGTTTATTGTTTAGTGGATACAGAGTTTCAGTTTGGCAAGATGAAAAAAGTTCTCGTAGTGGACAGAGTTCGTAGGGGAGAAAATTGCACAAAAATACCAATGTATCTAATACCACTGAACTTTATATCTAAAAATGGTCACAATGTTAAATTTTGTGTTATATATATTTTACGACAACTTTCAGAAGTGCAAAACATCCTCTCGGGATTTATATTTCTGTCTTGAAAAGCAACGGGTCTGCATCCAGACTATGCCAGTTACTGGCTATCTGGTACCAGACCACACATTCTCTTCAGTTAAAAATATCTAGTATTTACATTCCTGGATTGTTAGTGAGAATTAAATCAGTATCCATTACTCAGCCATCAGAAAGAATGAAATCTTACCAGTTGCAGTGACAGGGGTGGAACTAGAGGGTGTTCTGCAAAGGGAAATAAGTCAGTCAGAGAAAAACAAATATTGTATGATTTCCCTCAGATGTGGAATTTAAAAAATAAAACAGATGAGCATGAGGGAAGGGAAGGGAAAATAAAATAAAAAGAAAATTGAGAGGGAAACAGACATAAAAGACTCTTAAGTCTAGGGAACAAACAGGGCTGCCGGAGGGGAGGAGGGCGAGGGGAAAGTGCAGCTGGGTGACGGGCGTTAAGGAGGGCATGTCATGGGATGAGCCCTGATCCTTACGTGCAACTGATGAATCACTAAATACCACCCGTGAAACTACTACAATAGTATACATTCACTAAATTGAATTTAAATAAAGCATTTTAAAAAAAGAATTAAATGAGTATCGGTTGTGAAGTGAATTCTAAATAGTAAACCACGTTCCAGGTGGGGGGTGAGGTCACGTGACTGCTACCTGTCAGTGTGAAACTTGCACGGAGATGTCATCCTTTCCAACCGGAATAAAGGAGGAGGCTTTGAGGAAGGACATGGCATTGGAACTGGGTTTCAAGGAAGGGGCAGAATTTGAAAAGGTGCCAATACCCGGGGACGTTCGAAGGAGAGGAAGAGGCATATGTAAAGGGCCTGAAGTGTGCAAGTAGGTGGTGTATTTGAGCAAAGAATCAGGTTTGACAGGAAAGCAGAGTGGAAAATAAACAACATCAATGGTCATATTATGGGGCATCTTAAATGCTTGCCTAAGAAATTTGATTTTCATTCAGTAGACAATGGGAAGCTATCATGAATTTTTTTTTAAAGATTTTATTGATTTATTTGACAGACAGAGATCACAAGTAGGCAGAGAGGCAGGCGGAGAGAGAGGAGGAAGCAGGCTCTCTGCTGAGCAGAGAGCCCCACGGAGGGGGGCGGTGGGCTCGATCCCAGGACCCTGAGATCATGACCTGAGCCTAGGCAGAAGCTTTAACCCACTGAGCCACCCAGGCACCCCAGCTATCATGAATTTAAGAAGGCGGCTCATTGGAGCTTTCCAAGTTCTAGTGCAGACTTAGAAATAGAGAGTATATTGAAATACAGATAGATTGACATGAGAGACCAGTTAAAATACTACAGAAATCTTCAAGCCATGAGTTATTTGGGGGCAAGATGGTAGAAGAGGAAATTAAAACAAAAGGATACAGGAGCACCTGGGCGGCGTAGTCGATTAAGCGTCTGACTCCCGATTTCGGCTCAGGTCATGATCTCAGCGTTTGTGAGCTCGAACCCCATGTTAGGCTCCATGCTGGGTGTGGAGGCTGCCTATCTTTCCCCTCTGCCCACTCCTCACCCCTGAAAAAAGAAAAGAAAAAAAATTTTTTAAAGAAGAGGATGCAAATCCTGACATCAGACTAGTAAGGAAGTTTTATGACTTGTTAGTACCTTATATTGATGGAAAACTCATAAGAAATGTGGACCTCTCTGATGTTTTCAAGAAGAGGACTAGATACCCAGTGTGCAGCTTGAGTCTGGTGTTCAAACCATGCCTCCTTCTGCCTTCTTGGGTAGATTGTCATCAAAATGTTCTCCAGACCCCTCAGGTTAAAGATGTCCATTGTTGAACTTAAAACCTACTTATGCCTCAGCTTTCTGATTCTTAAAGAAGTAACATTTGTGCTAACCCCCCCACCTTCTTAAACAAGCAAAATATACTCTTTGTTGAACATTTGGGGAAATCATCGAAGTGCAAAAAAAACAAAACAAGGGGCACCTGGGTGGCTCAGTCAGTTAAGCATCGGATTCCTGATTTTGGCTCAGGTCATGATCTCAGGGTCCTGGGATCAAGCCCTAGATTGGGCTCCATGCTCAGCATGGAGCCTGCTTAAGGACTCTCTCCCTCTGCTTTTCCCCCCTTCCCAGCTCCCTCCTGCCCCCCCCCCAAACAAATAAATAAATCTTTAAAGCAAAACAAAACAAAACGTCATCTTCATCCTGCCCCCAAAAATATTTTTGACAAATATGTTTCTAGTCTTTTTATCTATGTGATTAACTTTTTTTTTTTTTTTTTTTAAAGAGAGGGAAAACCAGGAGAGGGGCAGAGGGAGAAAGAGAACCGTAAGCAGGCTCCATGCCCAACAAGGAGCCAGG
This sequence comes from Mustela erminea, assembly GCF_009829155.1. Lineage (NCBI taxonomy): Eukaryota > Metazoa > Chordata > Mammalia > Carnivora > Mustelidae > Mustela > Mustela erminea. The sequence continues at coordinate 86,691,799 of NC_045625.1, forward strand.
TGAGTGGTTCCATCTCACGACCCTGAGATCACGACCTGAGTGAAAATCAAGAGTCAGACGCTTAACAGACTGAGCCACCCAGGCGCCCCTTATACGATGAACTTTTTTAATAGAAGAAATTAACATTGAACTCTACATGGTATTTTTAACTCCTTTCATTCTGGTGACCCAGTATTACTACAAGAGAATACATCAAGCCCGTTTTCCCCCTAGCCACACGGTTAAACATTAATCAGGTAATCTGGAGTAAATCCAGCCCCCAATTCTGTTTTCTTTACTCTGTAATGGACATGCCCACTGCATTATCATAAAGCTGGGGTACCAAAACCGCTGCGTACTGGAATCACCAGGTGAGCTTTTTAATATCCCAAACAGCAGATCACGCCTCAGGATTTTGGGGGTGGGAACTAGACACCCGTCATTTCTAAGTGTCTCCATGTGATTCTAATTGGAGCAATGCGGAAGAGCCAGATTTCAAGGTTTAAATGAAACAACATCTAAAAGGCGGCTTGCGGGTAGAAGGCACTCAATAAATAGGAACCTCTCTCATTTACCAAATGTCTACTGCACTGGCAAACTGTATTCGTTACATCCCTAACCACCCGTCAGATCGCTGTGATGTTTCATTATCCTAACTTCACAGAGCAGGAAACCCCCAATGATGAAGGAACTTGCTCACTGTCTGGAGCTCATAATTCAGGAGCTGCGATTTGAACCCAGGTCTGCCAGAGCGGAGCCCATGTTCCCACGACACTGCATTAAGCTACAGAATCCATGCCCTCCCTCACCTTTTTTCCTTCCTGGCTTCCTAATCCTACCTAAACCAGTTTATCATGCTTTTCAAACTGATTCGGTTGTATAAGAAGGAAAATTAAATCTCCCTTCTGTGGGGTTTCTATCCATATCTCTTTTAACGTTACTAACTTCCATTCTGAGCCAAAGAAAATAAGGGTTAATTTGGTGGCAGAAGCAGACTGTGAATGTTTATTTGATATGTGATGTTACTTGAGTTCAAAATGCGGGTTTTATCCCTTGACCGATAGATGAGTTAACTACGAACAGATTAGACACGGTTATACGTCTGCATCCCACTTGACGCCCTGTTCTTCTAAGTATATTTTTTTTCCTTTTTTAAAAATATATTTTTTAAAGATTTTTATTTATTTATTTGACAGACAGAGATTACAAGTAGGCAGAGGAGATAGGCAGAGAGAGAGGAGGAAGCAGGCTCCCCGTTGAGAAGAAAGCTTGATGTGGGGCTAGATCCCAGGACCCTAGGACCGTGACCTGAGCCAAAGGCAGAGGCTTTAACTCATTGAGCCACCCAGGCACCCCCTAAGTATTTTTTAAATATGCAACATTTGCTAGAAGAGAATTTGTATGGACTTCAGGCAAACTAATCACCACCACTAGAGAATGAAGCACACATGTCTACACATTTCATGTATGTACATAATTGTTTTGAAACAGACAAAATTCCTGGCGACACCGTGATTATGACAAGGCCGGCTATCCTGATTCTGCTCAAAGGCGCTGTTGGAGGACGACTTCCATCTGTGGGTACTTAGGAATTGTGTCAATTTTTATCATGTAGTAAGACACAGTCAAATTATTTCCATAACTTTGGAAGTTACTCATCCCACATTTTCTTTATTATTTTTTTTGGCATGTGAGGCTATTTTATTGCTCTGACCAAATGTCTACGCCTTGATAGCAAAAACATTTGCTTTCTTCTCATCTTCCTAGATATTTTTGGAAGAACAAATTGACAACTCCCATGAATGATTCTGAGTTAGCCAGAGAGCATCTGCTGCAGGACGGCTCTTTCTCTTCTCAAGTTCACGGAGAACCTAAGCTCATCATTTTGACAGGAAAGTATTGCCTCATCTGAGGGGACAATGAAAGAACGCCACATTCAAAGTCCCGGCCACTCACACCCAAAAAATCCTAACATGTCAATGTTTCGTTGGTAGAAGCCAGCAGGTGCCATGTGTACTGATAAAGCCCGTCCACAAATAGGACTCCTGAATGACTCCTGGACGAATCTTAGATTCACTTACTTAATTTGGTTCTTGACATTTCTCTATAAAATTTTGATATCCAGGTGGGTTCTATTTTCAAAAAGTTCAAATGGTGGAGAGAGACAGCCACGATCATGGCATATGATAACACTTTTCACGTTAAAATTGGTAAAAGAAATCTTTTTCAAAAGAATTGTCACACCTCGTTAGTGAAGACACAGCTTTTATTTCTTCATTGTTCGTGGTGTTGATTTTCTTCACCCAATTTCCAGCATGCCTTCAGGGGCCAGTTTTTGCTACATGTTTACTTTATTGATGGATTTCTTTTTAAAGATGTATCTATCATTAAAGATCCTCGGGAATATGTTCAAGAAATGTTCAAATACTGGGCTAAATAAAATTACAATAGGCAACATAAGCCAGATTGAGAAGTATCTTGCCAAGCAATATTTCTCAGCAAGCCATTTGGAGGGACTTTTTTTTTTTTTCTTTTAAAGTAGTTGATACCTTGATCAAAAATACAATTTCTGGTGCCTGGCTCAGTGGGTTAAAGCCTCTGCCTTCAGTCTAAGGTCATGATCTCAGGGTCCTGGGATCGAGCCCCACATCGGGCTTTCTGCTCAGCGGGGAACCTGCTTCCCCCTCTCTCTCTGCCTGCCTCTCTGCCTACTTGTGATCTCTGTCTGTCAAATAAGTAAATAATATCTTTTAAAAAATGCCTATATTAAAAAAAATACAATTTCTCCCTTCCCCCTTTTCCTCACATTAGTGTTCTTTATACTTATTAAGTCCTACATGGCTAACAATTCTAAACTATTCCTGGCACTTGTATGCAATCTCAAAGGAATTGAGAAGTTCTCAGTGACAGGATTTTTCTTTAGGAAATTCATTTGGAATTCTGTTCCAACCTTTGGATTCCAAAACCAAAGTAAGGTGGGGAGGGGGAAGATTAACTCTCTTAGTGACAAACTCAGTACTTTTTTGAGTTTTCCCTGAGGAGAAAACTCTATCTGAGTGACTGCTGACAGCTCACTCAGCGTTTGTGACCACCAGAAAAGAAAATCTCTACCTGCCATGAGGAAACCCACAGTGGGTGTTGGGGTCAGTGGAAATATATTTGGAGCCAGGGGCCAGGGAATGCCTGTGAGGCAGTAGATTGAAACACTGAATCCTGAAGCAAAAAGGAGCAAAATGATGTGAAATGTGGAGGGGACGGAGAACTTTCTGGGCCAGGGGAAAAGCCTATAAAAAGGACGCTAAGGAAAGAGATCCCTATGTTTGAGGAATGGGCATGCCTGAGTGTGTCTGAAACGAAGTGGTAAAGAAAAGAGGGTCACAAGAAAGAATTATAATGGATCAGACAGATCACAAGGGACCTTTAAGCAAGTAAAGGGTTCCAATTTTACTTTATTTATTGAGTAGAGTTTTAAGCAGAACAGTGGTACGATTTAACTTTAGTTTTAAAAAGATTACCCTAAGGATGCCTGGCTGACTCAGTGGGTTGAATGTCTGACTCTTGGTTTTGGCTGAGATCATGATCTCTGGGGTGTGGGGGCTAAGCCCCACGTCTGGCCGCACACTCAGCAGGGAGTCTGCATGAGATTCTCTACCTCCCCCTCCCCATGCATGTGCTCCCTTTCCCTGCCTCCTCCCGTTTTCTCAAATAAATGAATAAATCTTTTTTAAAAATTAAAAGATTACCCTAGGGATGCCTGGCTTGCTCAGTCAATGGAGTGTGCAACTCTTGATCTCAGGATTGTGAGTTTAAGCCCCACATTGGGTGTAAACATTCTTAAAAAAAATCTTTAAAAAATGATAACAAATAAAAACAAATTAAAAAGAAGGTTTCCCTGGACCACTAGAATCTTAACTTAAATGATGGAAGATCAGTCAAGAAGCTGTTAAAAAAGAGAAATGATCAAAACTGGTTCAAGAAGAAAAAAATCACTAAGGCTAAGGATTGATAATTTATGAGGCACCAGGCACAGATGGCTGTAGAGATGTATTCTTTCTAACTACCAATAAATATATAATTATTTTTAGCCTATCGATTCTAAGCTGTAAAAAAACACAAAGTCTTCCTGAATAAAGCTAGAATAGCTTTAATAAAAAAACGGATGAAAGTAACAAAAAACACATTTATACTTTCTACTTTTTGAAATGAAGGAACCCCTCTATTTTTTGAAATGGAGGTATCCAGGGAAAAACCATATGAGTCCATTTGAAAGTCATTTGATAAAATTCACTAGCTATTGCAAAGAAAAATTCTAAATAAAACAGGAATAGCAGAAAGTTGGTGGTGGGTTTTTGCAGCCAGAGGAGTAAGTAGTAAGGGCAGCTCTACCCACTGCCACAAAAGGACCAGTTTCTGTACCTGTTCTGAGGACACCTGCCCGTGGCAACAGGTGTGGACACCTTTAGTACCACTGGCATGTAACCTAAGACCAAGACTTACTGCTTACCTCTACTTCAAGGGCCACCCAAAGGAGCAGTCCTGCTCCACCAAATACCTCTTCTCTGAGGACCAGCCCCCCTGGCGTGGCTTGTCTATGGGGCAGTGGTCCCAGGGATGGGGTATTTTCTACCTAGTTTCCTTTTCCTTCTCCCTGGAGACTGGAAATTTCAGGGACTTGGCTAGGCAGAGTTTCTCAACCTTGGCAGTAGGCAGAGTTTCTCAACCTTGGCATTGTGGAGCAGGTCAGTTTTTGTTGCAAGGAGCTGTCCATTGATTGTAGAAAATGCGGCAGCATCCCTGGCCTTTACCCACTTGATGCTGATCGCACATCACCCTCTCCATCTAGTTGCAAGACCCCAAAATGTCTCTGGACATGCCTTAATGTCCCCTGGAGGACATAATTCTTGCAGTGGAGAACTGCTGGGCTGGAAGATAATGGTATGACTCTGTCCCAATGTAGGGCTTTATAGGGTTGCCTCTATACCCATAAATTCTCACTTGGGAGAGAAAAAGGGAAACTAGCTGTATTAGTCAGCTTGGGCTGACCAAACAAAATGCCATACGTGGGGTGGCTTAAGCAACAGAAATTTATTTTCTCACACTTTTCGAGATTGAAGTCTGAGATCAGAGTGCCAGAAGAGTTGGGCTCTGGGGGATCTCTTTCTGGTTTGCAGACAGCTCGCTTCTGTGTCCTCATACGGCGGAGAGCACGAGCTTTGATATCTCTTCCTGTTCTCATAAAGGCCCTAGTTCTCCACCCCATCACCTCGATCACCTCCTTCGAGGCCCTATCTGCATGCACCTCGGAGGGAGTTAAGTCTTCCATGGGTGAATTTTGGCATGATGTAATCCCGTCCACAGCAATACCTAAACAAGTTTTTTAAAATCTCTACCTAAACCCAACAACTACATTATATACAACAGACATATCTAAATTTAAATCAGTAACAAGACAGGGATTTCTGCTTATTATCACTATTCTTCAACACATTTTAAAGATGGATAAGGCTAGAAAGTAAAAGAACAGTTTAACGTGGGGAATGGAATGATAATACTATCCTCATTTCCAGTGGGTATGACTATATACTTAGAACATACAAGATATCCTGCTAAATATCTTTTAATACTAGTAATAGAATTTGTTAATGTGGCTGGCCGCATACAAAATTAATAGCTTTTCTTCCTCCCAATATTATGCAATTAGATGTTAAAATAGGAGATAATTCATTCATAAGAACCATAAAAAAGATGAATTATCCAAAGTAAATTAAGAGGACAGGAATCGGATCTAAATGAAGCAAATGACAATATTTTATTGAAGGACAAGATCTGACACTGGAGGGACAGCCTTGTCTCTATTCATATATGACATTTATTGCAGATCCAACCAGATTCACCATATTTTTTCCAGTTGATCAAAATAAGTTTAAATTCATATGGAAAAAGAATGTGCAATAGTTTTCCATTTTAAAAAAATGACATCAAGGGTGGGCTCACTATATCAGATACTATAAATCTACTGTACTCAAAGCACTACATCGTAGCATAATAATAGACAATAGTTAATTGGTACAAATGAAATCTAAAATGAACATAGTCAGTGACAAAGCTGACATTTTGATTTCATAGCAAAAACATTTTTTTTTCTCTGTTCAATGATATTCGCCTTCCTGGTTAGTTATTTGAGGGAATATAAAAGTATCCCACAAGGGCTAAAGATAGAAGTGTAAAAAAATTACAACACAAAAATATCCAAAGAAAAATTAAGAGCTTTTTTTTAAACCTTGGAATGGAGAGAACGCAGGACAGTCAAGCCTTGAAAACATACGGAACAAGTGGTAGATTTGGTCACATGAAATTAAGAGGTTTTTGCCCAAGAAAGAGCAGCTGCTGCCATTGTCCAGATGGGAGGGAAGAGTAGTCACAGTGGTGGTGGCAGTGGGGATTGAGAGACAAAGTTTTGACTCCCATGTTAAGGCAGGAGTAACAGGATTTCCAGATAGACTGGATGTGGGTTTGAAAGTGGGGAAAAAAGATCCAAGTTGTGTGAGATCACTTTTAAGAAAAGAAATGCAAAATTACTCACACCAAATTAGATACAAAAGTGAGTATTTCTTTAGAATGAGAAAAAAAAAAGCCACAACAAATTACAAATTTTAAAAAGCTGCCAAATACCATAAACATTACTAAATTAAAAAAAAAATAAGAAACCATACTATTTTTAATCAATCAACTGCTAGAAACATTTTGGCAGTAAACTCTTTGCTATCGCCTTTTCTATGAAAATGATTTTATTAGTTTATTTTGTAGAAAAAGAAAAGGAAAATAATTCAGTCTTTGCTGTAGCATAGTTGATCAACTCTTGTCTTTATTTTTGAGAACTGGATATATGAGACACCTGCCATCATATTCATATATATGTGTGTGTGTGTGTGTGTGTGTGTGTATACTTACTATCTGGAGTACAGCTTTAACCTTGTAGTCTACATTAAAAAATTCTGGTACATTCTATTTCATGAAATTTTCATCTAAACAAAGGATGGATTATTTATAATTGAATATGTTGCATTATTGAGTATTCGTGGCAAGAGAGAACTTCTGTTTTGACAAGGCAATTTTATGTCTCAAGTGTTCCAATATTTAGCTAAGTTAAAGGCTCTAATATTTAGCTAAGTAAACACTAAATATTACATGTCTGATGATTGGAAGAATTTTCCACAGCCCAATTTCTGGCTCCTCAAATTTCAAGTATTATTATTTCTCCTCTCTACCCAATACATCTCAGTGAGATAGGTCATGCTCATAATGCAAGACAACCATAGGACCTGACCTTTCGTGTCACAAAGCTGGCTGAGTCAGCATGGAGAGTAATTAGGAACTTTCCTAAAGCTCCTGCATGCAAGAATACCGAGAAAGAACTTAACTATATGTGAGAGTGTCTGTGGACAACTTAAGGTTATCTTGCTAAATCCAATCTAAATACATTCCTAACACAACTTCTTTTTTTTAAGATTTTATTTATTCATTTGACAGAGAGATCACAAGTAGGTAGAGAGGCAGGCAGCGAGAGAGGAAGCAGGCTCCCTGCGGGGCAGAGAGCCCAATGCAGGGCTCCATCACAGGATCCTGGGATCATGACCTGAGCTGAAGGCAGAGGCTAACCCACTGAGCCACTCAGGTGCCCCCCTAACACAACTTCTACATAGCCAAATCTCAAAAGTGCTTACGGCAGAGACACGGGGGAATGTGATAAAGGGAAAGGCAGGGGGGGGGGGAAGTTTTAATGAATTGTAGTTAAAATGTTCTACATTTGCAAATATACAAAAATATGTGACATGTAAATACATTTAGGTACTAGGGTCTTAGGAAAGCTTCCTGCAAAAGAAGGAGACTGAAACTTAAGCTTTATTAATTCTTGGTAAATTCACTTCGGCTTGACAGAAGAATCATATATGATTTCCAGGTGTCTGCTGGAATAACACAAGCAAAGCCCTTGAGTAAAGACATCTCCTTGTTGAAGTTCATGCCATTTACCTAAAATGTCAAGTGGTTGGGGAGTACCAGGAAGGGGAATCCTGCCCCAACTGGCTGCCTGGCTCAGGAAGCTTTTCTCCATTAGGAAAGAGAGCCCTTTCCTCTTTTAAGAAGCACCAGCCAGGTCTGGGAAGACTTTTTTGGTCCCTTTAGGTGGCACTATCATGGACCTTTGGGAGTCCCCCTAGCATGAGATCAATCAAGCAGATGAAAATAGTACAAGAGCTCTGAAAATTAAATTGTCACTAGACCCATCATAGAGTGATTTATTGCTAGAATACAAGCTTTAAATAGGACTCAGATTCTTCTAAAATAATAGTCTAAGTGTCCAGGATATAATTTTAAAAAATCACTTGTTACATACCAAGAACAAGGAAAATCATAACTCAGATGAAGAAGTACACTAACCAAGATACATCAAATATTCGAATTACCCAGCAAGAATTTTTTTTTTTTTAAGTAAGCTCTATGCCCAATGTGGGGCTTGAACTCACAATCCCAAGATCAAGAGGCACATGCTCTACTGACTGAGCCAGCCAGATGCCCTGATCCAACAGGGATTTTAAAGGAGCCAGGTTAAAATTACATAAGTAAACAATTACAAATTCTGCTGAAATAAATGAAACAATTAAATATCATGGAAGAGAAACAGCAGTTACAAAAAGAATGATGTAGAAAATATAGAGATGAAAATACAACAGTAGAAATAAAAATTTGCTTGATGGTTTAATAGTAGAGTGGAAATGGCAGAGATAGAATCAGTGAACTTGAGGATGGGTCAACAGAATTTATCCAATTTGAACAATAAAGAAAAATAGACCAAAAATACCCCCAAAAAACTGAACAGAGACTGAGAAAATGGGAGCAATAACAAACAAATGAAAACCCAGCAACTATGTTATTGGAATCCTAATCCTAGAATAAACAGAGTGGGCTGAAGAAATAGTGGTTGAGAACTTTTCAAACTTGGTTTAAAAAAAGAAAAGAAAAAGAAAAAAAAGAAAAAACAGGTGAGGGGGGAAAAGGCCCTTAAACTATAGAATTAAGAAACTGAGCAAACTCCAACTATGTTAAAACTCAAAGAACTCCATGCTAAGCCATAAAATTATACTTGTGAAAACTAAACATGGGAAAAGTCTGGAAAGCAGAGAGAATGAACACATTCACTACAGGAACCACCACTCTGAACATCAGTGGATTTCTCATCTGAAACCACTGTATGCAGAAGGATGTGCCACAACATTTTTCAAGTGCTGAAAGAAAACAGTTGTCAATATCAAATTTTACATCTGGCAAAACTATCCCTTAGGAATGAAGAGGCAATAAAAACATTTCCAGATGAAGGAAAACTAAAAGAATTTATGGGTAGCACATCTACACTTCAAGATTGCTTAAGAATTTTATTCAAAAATAAAGAAAATGAAAAAAGAATCCATTTTGAGCATCAGAAGTTAAAAAGAAAAACCAATGCAAAGAAAAGAAATATGGGTACATGCAATAGATTATCCTCTTCATGGGTTTTGTAAATCATATTTGATGATTGAAATATACTGTGACCCTATCCTCTACTTAAGAGAATGCTATGGAGAAGTGGGGAAGGTAAAGGAAACTGAATGGAAGAAAGGATTCCACATTTCACTCAGAGTAATAAAATGTTGATGTCGGGGGCACCTGAGTGGCTCAGTTGGTTAAGCTTCTGCCATTGGCCAGGTCATGAACCCAGGGTCCTGGGATCAAGACCAGTATCGGCCTTCCTGTTCAGCAGGGCATCTCTTTTCCCTCCCCCTGCTCTGCTCAAGTGTGTGCTCTCTCTCCCTCTCAAATAAATAAATAAAGTCTTTTTAAAAAATTTAAAATGTTGATACCAGTAAAATGTTATGTCATATACATATTTTATAATACCCAGAGCAACCACTATGAAAACTATACAAAGAGATATACAAGGAAAAATCACTCTACATAAATCGAGATGAAATGCTAAAAAATGTTTATGTAACTTGCAGGAAGCCAAGAAAGACAGGATTAGGAACCAGAGGAAATTAATAATAGACAGACTTAAGTTCTAACATATTAAAAATTCCCTTTAAATATAAATGGTCTAAATACAGAAATTAAAAGTACATCAAAAAACACAAGCCAACTATATGCTGCTTACAAGAAACTCACTTAAAATTTAACAACATGGGCTGGAAGTAATAGGATGGAAAAGTACACCATGCTAATGTTAATTTTTAAAAAGCAGGACTGGCTATATTAATATTAGATAAAGTAGACTTCAGAACAGGGAGTATTATTAGAAGAAAAGAGGCACGTTAGACAACAATAAGAGAATCGATCCACCAGAAAGACAACAAGCCTAATGTGTTTTCACCAAACAGCAGAGCCTCCAAAACATGTAGCAGAAATCAATATAGCTGAAAAGTAAAATAGGCAAATTCACAATTATCGTTTAGTCTTTAATGCCCCCTCTTACCAAGCAATATAATTCATAGATGGGTAATCAGCAAAGACATAGAAGATCTGTACAACATGACTAACCAACAAAAAATTGCTCAACAAGAGCAGAAGAGGCATTGTTCAAGCATCCCTGAAACATATACCAAATCTATCATATCTTAAGCCATAAAACAAACTTTCATATGTTTAATATAATTGAAAACATACAAAATATGTTCCCTGACCATAATGAAATTAAATGAGAAACCAATAACAGAGAGACAAGAGGAAAATCTCCAAACACTTGGAAATTTAACCACATAATTATAAATAACTTATCAAAGAGAAAGTCTCAAAGGAAATTTTAAAATACATAGAAGAAAATGAAAATGAAAATGGAAACACTATATTAAAATACATGGGATGCAGATAAAGCAGTGTTGAGAGGGATATTTATTGTACTAAATGCTTACCTTAGAAAAGAGGAAAGGTCTCAAACCAATAATATAAATTTCTTTGTCAAGAATTTACCAGAAAAAGAGCAAAATAAGCCCAAAGCAAGCAAAGGCAATTCTTAATTCCTTCACTTTTCTTGTTACCAGGCCTATATTCCATTGTCTAGCATTATAATTATTCCCCTACAATTGTCATTAATCACTTGTCTATCTTCTTTACTTTTGTACATAGCCAGAAAAAAATTTTCTCCACATTTGTTTGCAAGATTTCCATATAACTAGAGAACATCACAGCACTATTGACCAGAGTCATTTCAAATCCATCACCAAACCTCTCAGATGATCACTTGACACTGACAAACCTATCCCAACTTTCTGGTAAATCTACCTTCCCCACTATTCAGTGGACAACTTCAAATCATCAACATCCCCTTCCCCCTTCGCTCTATGCTAATAACCTCTCTGCATATATTATACAAAAATAGTTCTACTCCAATAAGAACTGCCTCTTCTTTCACCCAGAGAGCCCATCAACCTACTTGCATCTATACACACATATTGGCCTCCCTTATAATTACAATAGAAAATTCACTGTTCCTATCTTAGCTCAACCTTTCCACTTACCCTTTCTTCCTTTTTTTAAAGGAATTTGTACTGCCATTTTTTTTCTTTCTTGACTACAGTATTAATTTCTACTAGATCCTTCCCATCCAATGTAAAGCATACTCTAAGATGACCTGCTGAAACAAAGAAACAAACAAAAATTTCTACTGGATACATCCCATCCAAAGTAAAGTGTACTTTAAGATGACCCACTGAAACAAACAAACAAAAAAGCAAGCAAACAAAAGTTTTCCTGCGACCCCACATCCTAACCCAGCTACTGCCCATCTTTCTCCGGGCCTCCGTAGAAAAATAGAACATTGTGTATATTCACCGTCTCCACTACCTCGCCTCCCATTTGCTCTTCAAATCATCCTAACTGGGTATTTCTCTTGACTTCTCTAATAAAATGGGCCATATCTCACCAATGACCTCATCTGGCTAGAGCTAATGTTCACTTCTCTGAGATCATTTTACTCGAGCTCTTAACATTTTGACATGAGGCGCTATTCCCTCCTTCTTGACACACATTCCTTATTCAGTGTCCGTTCCTCACTTGGTGTTCTCTCATTTCTGGCTGCTTCAGTTCAAACCTTTCACACTTCTTTGCCCAGACCTCTACGTGTTTTGGTGACCCAGGACTCTCTCATTGGCTTTCCTCCCACCTTCAGTGATCTCATCTGGGTAATTTCAGTGGTCCTAGGGCTTTAAATACCATCTTGAGCAGACAAGTCAAATTTATATCTCTAGCCTAGACCTCTCTTCAGAACTCCAAACTCCTATATTCTACTTGACATTTCAATTTAGATGTCTACTAGAAAACCCAAATGCAGTCAAGCAGAATGATTAATATCCTTTTCTGATTTGCTGCTCCAAAGTCTTCTACTTCTCACCAAACAGATTTACCATCTACCTAATGGCTCAAAAAACCCCCAAATTTATAGCTTTTGGAATCCTTGATTTTTCCTACTTTGGTGATAAAAACCAGTATTCTAATCCATCAATGGGGACTGCTGGAGCTGCTTTCACGATGTCCTATCTACTTATAGATAGGTACCTCACGATGTCCTAATCTACCCACTTACCACCATCTCCAGTTACAACCTTAGTCCATTTCACCTACTCACCTCCCAGCTGCTTCCTAATTGACTTTCTGAATTCACTTAAAACTTTGACACAGCTAGCAGGTAATTTTAAAGCAGCAGTACCTTAAACTTCTCTAGAGTCACATACTGTATGTGAGGATTTGCTTTTACTTTGAGGCTTAAAATATATGTTAAGGGAGAAACTTGGAGAAACGTCTTCAAATGTCATTTTAGACTGGAAATATCTGAGCTTCTATTTTGAAAAGACAAAAAGCAGAAAGAGGAATAGATAACCAAAGTTTGTAGAAAATAATAAGGCAGAAAGAGGGGAATTTTGAAAGTTATCCTAACAAGCAAGAGAACAAACAGGAAGGGGTAGGGTAGGCCCTCTGCTTGAGACAGATGGTGATAACAGACGACAGCAAGAAAGCAGGACCACTGCGTTCCTGTTCTGCCTGTCTTCTGCGTCAGAGACAATGATCTTCAGACTAGAGACAGGAGAACGAACTAGTTTAAGAGGGACTGATGTCAAAGATAGGTGGGAAGATAGAGAACATCAAGTGCCCTTGCTAAGATGAACTTCAAGAGAGGGCTGGAGAGAGCAGGGGGTGAATCTTCTCAACCAGTGACTGTTCCCTCTGAGGAATGGGAGAGAAGGGAGCAGTGGGGAAAGTGTCACAGGACTGGAGAGGAACAAAGGCAGTGCAAATTTTCAATGGAAGAAAACAGTAAATTCTGCAATTATAGATCAGTGAGCCTGACATTAATCCCTAAGCAAAATTATAGAACAGATTATTAAAATGGATGGGTTTTCAAAGAGTATAAGATGAGGGCATGTAAATTCTTACAAAGGGAACTGGTATTCACTGAGACCTGGCACAGGCTCATTAAGATTAAGTTGTACCAGAGTAACCTTATTTTCTTTTTGGGTAGGTGAACCGCTACTGTTAAGAAGAGCTAATATCCTTTAGCACTTATTTGATGTGAGCCTCTAGGTTAAATGCATTATATGCATTTTCTCACTTGATCCTAAGTGTTATTTCTCCCTATTTTATTGATAAAGTACCAAAGGTTTAAGGCAGTAACTAGCCCCAGACCACATGGCTAAAACAGGTGAACATGCTTTTAAGCATAGGTTGGTACATTCCAGAATTCATGGTCTCAAACTCTGCTCTCTAATGCCACTGAAATGTACAGGACTGCTATATCCCAAGAGCGTTATTGAAATGGCACATCTGAATTATGTCCATGACCACAAGATAGACAAAGATGAACCAGCTGATGGGATACTTGGGGTGTCCATCAATGATGGAATGATTATTTTTGAAAAGCATTGAATAATGTCATTGTTTACTGAAAAAGACATCTCCAGTGATCTTACCCCAGAGCCCCATCTTTAACCTATCATTGGTTAACTTTTCATGAACAACTTGGCTCAATAGGTAAATGGCATATTATCAGATATGTGGATGACCTGAAATCTGTCTGGCTAGTACCTGACAGCGGAACTTGATTCCCCAAAGATCTCAGCACAGGTTGAATAAAATCAGAGGCATTATATTAGGGATAATTGTAAAATCTATCACTTAGGTTTTTCAAAATCTACCCAATGCCACATAGGGAAAAAAAAAAAAAAAAGAAGAAGCGCTAACAAGAGTTCATGAACGGCTCCTTCTTGTGCGGTTGGTCGAGGGCAAGCTCAGTGGTATTACAGCCCCACAGTACAGAATTTCCCCAAAGCCAAAAGTCAGATAAGGAAGTTTTAGACTACATCACTGAACTGACTCTTTATTGAAAGGTTCCAAGATCACGCAGATAGAAAAAAACAGTGCTAATAGCTCAGTCCTAGAGAGTAACAAAGGGAAAATACTGGAGAATAAGCAGCCAGGAAGCTGAGCCAACGGTGAGAATTTAAAGCAGGAGAGGGAGAAAGATTTCAGTGAACTCAAACTTATTCCTGCTCTTTCTTTTTTTAATGTATACTGTCTTCTCCCTCTTATATACAGCAGAAGGCCTCCAGGTGCTTCATTGTTTTCCTTCCCTGCACTGTCAGCAGGCCTTTAATAGCTTTTGGAACAATATTATTTGGTTTACTTTATTATTTTAATGTTTAAAAAATTAGACTGTTTTCAGTTTTTTTAAAAAAAATCTTTCACATGGGCACTATTTTAGACAACTGTAGGTTGAATATGCATGTGTCCCTTGATGTTAAAGGAAGACCATTTTCCGATTATGGCAGGTGCAGTGAAGTTTTCTTTTTTGTTTGGTTCCTGATAGGTATTTTGGGAAGTATAGACAGCAGCTCTCAGGAGCCTATAAAAATCATATTTCATAGACATATGAGGAAAGAGTATGATGTGGCTATGTAATAAGCTAAGATACTTTGATATTACAGTAAATTATGTACATAAGAAGAAGAAACTGACCATCTCTCTCTACACACAGCTAAAACTGCACATGGACCAATGATTAGTTCTGACCCTTTAAGAGGACTCACAGACATCGCTGGATTGTGATGGAGAGATCTGGAACCATGTAAAATGAGAAACTCTTAAAGAATTTGGGATTTTTTTTTTCTGGAAAAGACTGTAGTTGCTATTTTGCAAGCTATGAAAGTGACTAGGGTAATAATAGGTTATCAGAAGAAAGGGAAAAATCAGAGTTTTATCACTTTACCCACTAGTGTAGTGTTTCTAGCATTAGACTGGCCTGGGTATATAGCCCAGCTTCACTGCTTACTAGCTGCTTAACCTTGCTCAAGCTTTTTAACTGTTCTGTCCAGCAGTTTTCTGACCTGTATAATGGTCAAAACAATAGTATGTGTGTCATTAGGATTAAATGAATCAAGCTACCCAAAACACAGAGAATAGTGGCCGGTACCTGTTAAGCACTCCATACATTTTAGTTACCCGTAAAGCACAATAGAAATTTTCCTCTTGTTGGATAACATAAATGAATAATTAGACTTTCGATGGTGATTCCGCCAGGAAAGGTAGTGATGGGGAAGAAAAAAATGATGAGGTCGGGTTTGAGAATTGAGCTGCAGAGAAATGCAGTATAATTACTAAAGTTAGGATATTTGAAAATATCTAGTGCAGTCCCTTCACCCAGCAAGATCAAACACAAACTCATTGTTATTTGATTTTTTAAAATTGGATTGTCAAGAGAGAAGTAACCTAGCCAGCCCAGGCAAACTTCTTGGACTTGGCATGTAAAGACAAGACAATAAACCTTGTTGAGAGTATTGTGTCTGTACTATTATGGAAGTTACCTCTCACTTTACTATGAACAAAGGTGGCCCATCAGAATAAATTATAGTCTTGTGGATTATCTGAAATAAGGACAATATATATAGACAGATGAAAATACTTCTATCATGAAGTAACTTTGATTACATATCTGGGAAATTAACATTTCATGACTACTGTATTTGCTGCTCTAAATCTTCTTCCCCAAAATGACAAATTTGAGAAATAGGAGCTTTTTATTTAACAGAGAAAATGCTGGATAGCAGTTACCGGTGTTAGGCTAGATTCTCTGGGTCCCAGGGTCTCCTGATTCCTTCATTCCTTAAGCAAATTTTTATTGAACATCTACTAAGTGCCAAGCTCTTTTCTAAGCCCCAAGGAAAGAACAAACACAAAGGAGACAATGTTGCTGCTCTCATAGAACCCACAATCTAGTGAGAAGACACACTCAATAAGCAGAAAGAAGTCCAGGAAGTGGATATCACAGAAAGTGTTAGAGGAGAACTGAATAGGGCATAAACACAGGACAAAACTAGGTGGTTACTTTGGATTGAGTGGTCAAGGAGCCGACATCTCAACTGAGATAGGAATGACAATAAGCATCCAGAACTATGAGGATCAAGAAAAAAATATCATTCTAAGAAAAGGAAACAGCACATAGACTCTTAGGTGAGAGAGAAGGCCAGTTTGGCTGAAAGGCTATGGCCAGGGTGGATGATGTGTATGGGACGTTCAGAGATGCAGAGTCCAGATCACTCATGGCATGGTCGGACAAGGTAAGAAATTCAGACTGTAGAGGTGCCTGGGTGGCTCAGTCAGTTCAGCCTCTGCCTTCAGCTCAGGTCATGATCCCAGGGTCCTGGGACTGAGCCCTGCATTGGGCTCCCTGCTCGTCGGGGAGTCTCCTTCTCCCTCGGCTTCTCCCCACGATTCATGCTCACTCTTTCTCTTTCTCAAAATAAATTAAATAAAATATTAAAAAAAAAAGACAAGACAAGACAAGACATTAAGACTGTAACTATAATCAGAAGCCAGGTACTTGATGAATTTTAAGCAAAGGAATGACACGATCAGATTATATTCATATGAATCAATCTTGCTATTACATGGAGATTAGGTTACAGAAAATAAGTAAACAAACTAGGAGATCAATTGGAAGGTTGTAGCAATAGTTTAGGCAAAGACATGGAGATGATTTAGAGATAAGATAATGGACATAAAGAGAAATAGACAGATCTGGGGTAGTTTTTGGAGTTACAAGTGATAGAATTTGGGGATATATTAGAGAAATAGAGAGCTAAATTATGGATGTGTTCTTCTAAGTTTTTGGCCTGAGAAACCTAGTAGAAATGGTGCCGTTTTCACATATTTCCTAGTTTGGAGAAGTTCTCTCATGGACAAATTAAGTTTTAAACCTCTATTAGTCACTCAAGAAGAGCTGTCACATATGAATTTGGGAATCTGAATCTAAATTTCAGAGAAGAGGTGACAAATGAAAGATACTGATTTGAAAAACTTGAAACTACCTGAAGCCATGAGAATGGGAGATACCACTTAAGGGAACAGGGCCAAGTCACTGGGCCAATGGTACTCCAACATTTAGAGATTGGGGTAGAAGAAGAGGAGGAGCCAGAACACAAGACTGAGAAGGTTGAACCAGTGAGTTGGGAGGAAAGGCGGAAGAGATGCTACGCAGGAAGCCAAGAGAAGAAATAATGTCGAGGGGGGAATGGCCGGTTGTGTTGCATGCCGGTTAATGAAATAGAGTCCTCCAGATTTGGCAGTTCCACTGGAATGGTGGGTACCGAAGCTCAACTAGAATGAGCTAAGGAGAGAATGTGAGGTGAGGAAAGGAGGAGAGCAGCGACTGGCCGGAGGACACGTCTAGACTGTGTCATGAGCTCAGCCCTCTGCAACTGGGCTTACTCAGAATACTGAAGAGCTCAAAAAAAGGCTCATAATAATAACGAGGGCATTTGTGCACCTGTTTGTGATTTGGACCAGGTGACCTTGGAAATACCCATCATATCATGATGTTCTAGAATTTTTTTTATTCTACAGTATTTATCAGACACTGCTCTCTTGCTTCCCTAAATTGTCAGAGCAGTGTCCCCCACCTGATCCCTCTGCAACCTTACCAAGGACAGATAAATTATTTTCATTAGACTTTATAAAATACTGGAAATAGCTCTTGAATTTTTATTACTTTCTCGGTAGACTCTAGATTGGGAAAAATTGACCTCATTCAACTGTCTCATCATGTAGATAAGGCAATTAAGGCTCTGAGAAGTGAAATGACCAGTCAAATGCAAAATTCAAAGATAATAGCAAAGTGAGGGCTAGAACCCACGTCACCTTGTTTCAGGTCTCACCATCTCATTACTTCTCCATTTTTGGCTCATAACTCTTTGATTTTTATAAACTCTCGGCTCACAATAGGAACTTTCAAAGTTGTGTGAAAATAACAAAATAAAAAGCAAGCAAGCAAACAAACAAACAACCCCCCCCCCCCAATTCTCCAGTTTAGAGAACTGAAGTTCTTTTTTGAGGCATGAGCTAAGGCGTTCATTCCTCCAGCTGCTGGAGTATTGGCCATGGATGGCTCCCAGCCGAGCCTTCTCTGGGAACTGTCAAGTCATAGGGTTAGATGGACCATTATAAGGTGGAGGTGGTAAATCCAGAATTAAACGTCAGCAGGATAAAGAGTATAATCAAACTGCATTGGCAACTTTCCCTCAGCAAACCTGTGGTCACATGATGGGTTCCAGATGATGAGCTTACGGTGGAGGGAAAAGCCCAACAGATGGTTCAGAGATGGGTCATCCTGACACGCAGTGCTGTTGCACTACACCTTCACTCCACAGTGTCTCTAAAAGAAAACTGTGAAGGGAAATCCTCACAATAGGCAGAGCTTTGAACAGACATGGCCAAAGGACAGAGCAATGGACAGACATTGCATCTGGTCATCCACCCTGATGGAAAGAAGGATGGACCAAAATGACACCACATACCAATTCATGAACAGAGGAAAATGATTTAGCTGGTTGTTTAGGGACCTAGAAAAAGAGAAATTAGCAGACTGGCGACAAGGGCATCTGGGGAAGATTTCTGTGGGTGGGCCTATAGGAATGAGCCCAAGTGTGAAGATCTTTGTACCATGTGTAAATATGCCCTCTGGAGAGCATCCTGCTCTCCTTCATCATTCTTTGTAGAAGAAGCACTGAACAACGAAAAATACAGAATGGCATGGCCAGTTGCCATCAGTTAGCCTCTGTTATTAACCATTCCAGTGCTGGCATAATGGATGGAGGCTATTCTCAGGCCCAGCATGGCCCCGACTCACCGAGGCTGATCTTGCTCCTGCCAGTGCCAAGCATCCCAGCCCCCCAGCAATGGAGACCAATGCTAAGTTCTGATATGGCATAACCTTCAAGGACACCCACCAGCTACTTGGCGATCAACTGACCACTCTAAGGCCCTTCTGTTCTGCAAGGAGCAGCAGCAATTCACCTTGGCTGGCTGGAATCAAAAGACATTTCAGGCGTGGGTTTGCCTTGTCAGTCCATAGGATCTCAGCACCATAATTCAAGGGCCTACAGGATATTTGATCCACTGACACGGGATCTTGCACAACATCGCATAGGCTTAAGACCATGAAGGAGATATTACAGTCAACCCGTGACTGTGGGACCCACTGGTTTGATGATACCGCACCACCCACAGGTTGCCAGTCTAGGGTGATGGAGGAGCCTTTAGAAAGTGTCATGGAGGCACCTGCTTGGAGCTGAGACTCTACAACAATAGGGGGCTTATGCCATGTTCCCAATAGGTAGAATAAATGGGTCTGGGACACAAGAACAGGAAGTAGGAGTATCTTTGTTCACCATCCCTCTGAGTGACCAACTTGTAGAATTTGTGCTTCACATCACTACAACTCGAAACAATGCAGGTCTCGATGTTCTGACCCCCAGAGGCAGACATGTTCTATCAAAAGATACAACAAGAATCCCATTCAACTTTCAATTAAAGCTACTGCTGTCCCTTTAGTGTCCTCATGATGAGAAGAAAGTAGCGTAGAGGGAAAGGAGTCACCATCCTGACATGGCTGGTTGACTGCGAGCATCAGCAGGAGGCAGGGCAACTGCTTCACCATGAGGGCAGAAAGAGTATCTTTGGTACCCAGGCAGTACCCTGGGGAATCTCTTGGTATACTGCATTGCCCATTTCGACAATGACTGGGTGAGTGCAACAGCCATGGCCTAAAAATGTCACGGTCCCACGGGGCTCAGACCCGTAAGAGATGAGGGTATGGGTCACCCCATCATATAAGCCACTTAGACCAGCAGAAATGTTGGCCAAGACTAAGTGAAATCTACAATAAATATTAGAGTAAGGATACAGCAAAAAAAAACTTAATAAAATATGTAAGTGGAATCAAGCAGCACAGGAATTAGACTTAAGACAGTATGTGACCCAGGATTCCTTGTCCAGGACTAAGGAATTCGTTACCTCAGTTGCGGGTAATAATGACAACTAATGGCTTTCAGTTGAATTTTTACCTGTGAATTGCCCTAGCTAAAAGAGTTGCCTTGCCCAAGGTCACATCTATTCCTGGGGCACAGTCCCTATGTAATGAGGGCTGATAAAGGAGTTCATGGACTCAGGCCCTTTGCCTTAAGGAGGGACAGATCTGAAGGTTCATCCCAGCTCCAGAGCTCCCAGGCTCTTTGCTGAAACTTCAGGATAGTTCTGCTCCTACTTTGATTCAAACTGCTTCCTGTCCCAGCCATGTAAGGGGACTCACCAATGAAATCACTGCACACAACACAGATCTCTTTCTTAGAATCCGTTTCTCAGGGACAGCTAATTCAAAAAGCAAAAACCATGTGAGATACTATCTCTAACCATGAGAATAATATTCTAATAGAAACTTTCATGATATTGGGAAAATTGGGTTATGACAGTTGTAAAATATTTGCTCCCACTTTTATAAAACAAATGTGTATAAATAAATGTAAATATATCCTGAGAAGGAGCATAACATCGTGAGATATTAACAGTAGCTATCGTTGGGCACTAGGCTCAAGATGTTTTTCTGTATTTTTAATAATCAATACTAGACATGTTTATTTTAAGCAGATAAAGTGAAATACTTGAGGATAATATATGTAGAAAAATAGATGCATATATAAAACAGAAATTCATAGAGACAAGAAACAAGATAATTACTCTCTATCCCAGAAGACTCTTGATTTAAGAATGGGAAACCATCTCTTCCCTAATTCATCCACTGCCTCTACTGAAGTTGCCAGGTGAGGCAGACAAACTGGAAACTCACCCACAGGAGTGCAATTTCTCCGTCCCACGGTCACTCTATATGTAGCCTTTGGAGGAACTGCCATATTGTTTATCAAAGTGGCTGCACCATTTTACGTTCAGTACTCATAAGTCACATTATTTTTCTACCCTTGGTTCAAGCACGTTTCTCTTTGGGTCTGAATATTCTGCCACATACAGATTAGTCATTTCTCTTAGATGGGTCTGCGCAGGTTCCAACTAAGTGAAAGGCTAGAGAAAGTCTTTGCTTCCCAAGGCACCATCCATGTGCTGGGAACGAGTCAAATATGCTGGTTTTTCTTCAAGACTCACGCTCAGCTCTTAGAGCATTTCCCTTGCTGTTCCCACCCAGCTAGGTTGGGTGTGCTCATTAGTCAACCCACTCCAGAATCACTACATCAAAAGTGGGAGCTTTTCTCATTGGCTTGCTTATCCCCATGATCTTCTCAAAGAAAAGAACCTCGTTATTATCCACTCGATTGCTTTACCTTGCGTAGGGAGCCAAATTTTAATAAAAACCAGAAACTGTGAAAATTGTTAGCCAGGGCAAGGTTGTTTTGCTTGCTATTAAAAAAATTATGCTACTTAAATTTTATAAGCAGGTGATCCTTACTTTTCTTTTCTCCTCTCCCAAAGCTGGATCATCCCCAAATTTGTTAGGAAATTCGCCATATACTGTGGTTGACCATCAAGTTCAATCCCCGGGTTCTCAGCAGCAATTCTCACCTGATAAAAGGAAGCATACAATTCTCAAAACCATTTTTCTGGTACAAAAATTTAAGTGGGGGAAATTAGGATTTATTCAAGTGGCAAGAAGGAGCACAATGGTCACAATGTCTTCAACAGTTTCACAGAAAATGCAGAAAAACAGTTTCAAGTGGGTGTTCTTTGATCAACTCTAAATAAAAACCAAATGAATCCCATCAAAATATATTTTCTGTGAAGATTTTTTTTGAGGACACTAATCAAATGGAGTTCAAGAGCAACATGGCTGCATTTAATGAGATTTCAAACTTCACTAATTTGAAGTGGTGTGGTTATAAAACATTAATAAAGCCTGTACGTATATAGTTTGATATAATTTATATCTTTTCCAATCATGAAAAATAATCAAGCATTACATAATTCAAAGCTGACTTGATGCATACAGTATAAACTGTGTTTTTGCTATTTTCTTTAGGGGGTGACAGATGAGCTGCTGAACAGACCCACCATCTTTCATCGGATTTATTGAAACTTAGCGTTGGCCTCTACAGATTGGAAATAAGTGAGGTTTCCAGGAATATAGCATTCATATTAATGTAACTACCCTGTGTCTAGCTTTCAAGTGTCCTGTCTTCTTAGAAGGAGAAATCCTTAATCTCTTAGAGACATGGATACTGTGTACTATGTACTATGTTTGTATGTACTATGTACCATGATGTTAATATGTTACATATTATATATTCCTTGGCCACTAGATAAAGTCCTGGCTGAACATCGGACTTACTTGGAAAATTATTTATAAGCTATAACTGGTCACGAGTATTATAGAAATAATATTTTTCAGTCATTTCTGAATACATAATATTTTTACTTAGCTCAAATTTCAGAAGATACAAAAGGTTATGCTATGATAAAATTTCTCTCCCACTCCTATCTGCTAACCACCCAGCTCTTTGCTATAGAGGCAAAACCAGTATTACCAGCTTTTTGTGCAGCTTTCCAGAGATATTTCATGCATATATAAGCAAATAGGTACATTCATCCTTCTTTTTAGCAGCACTGGTGGCAAATGATACACACTCTCAGATTTTTCACTTAAAGTATCTTGAAGATCAGCCCATATCCGTACATAAAGTTCCTGATTCCCTTTTTGCAAACACATTGTATATTATTGTATGTGTGGGCCATAAATTTAGTCTACCTGGAAAGCTTTTAAAAATACGTGTTCCTGGGCCCGCCCATAGGACTATAGAACCAGAATCCAGGGGCTAAGTTTGGGGAAGATGTATTTTTAATCAGCTCCCCAGGTAACTGTTACCCATTCAGCCCCATATCTTCCTGCAGATTGGTTCTGGGGAATTATCATTTTAGGTTATCTATTCTGAATATCACTATTTCCAGCTCAGCTTTTCATTGGGGCTAAAAAGCAGAGGTTTTATTTTCTGAAAAGAGCCCAACTCATCATTAGTACGTTTCTGATTGAAAGGAGGTATATACTACTTATTTCTAGATTTATAGAACCTTTAAAGCAGGAGGAAAAAAAAAATAAAGATTCCTATAGATTGCTGCCAGTAAAGTTACCAATTGATTTGTCCCATATCACTCTCAGCTGAAATGATTCTCTGTGAGTTTCAACTTTTCCTCTGTTTTACCTAACTCCCCTCATCAGCTCTGTTTTCCCTCTACTCAGCAGCTCTCAGGGGGAGCCGAGGCATCAGAATAATGACAACCACAGTACAGGCTCTGATCAAGTCCCCAGGAGAAGTGTACCTACCTCACCCGTGGATAAAGACTGATTTTAATTCTCCAAGAAGGCCATGAAAATCTCCTGGGTCATCACTATAGTCATTCGGTCAAGGGTAAATGATTTATTTTTTTATCAAATAGAAGAATCAAAGGCAAATGATGTATCTTCTCTTCTCCCTCTCACTTGTATATAACATGTTTCCCCCCTCCTAGTTGCTTGTGTACTAGATCTTCTATCATCCAATGTTTCTCATTACATTTGTATTAAAACTCCTCTTCCAATCCTCTCCTAAACTGAACCTTTCATTTTCTTAATGTTTGCTTCCTTTCTGGTTCAATCAGGTTTATTATCAGTGGGAAGGCTTCAGGGAAATGGTCCATCCCCTGAATTTGCCTGGGGGTCTTGCAAGTAGCTTTAGAGCCCCTACTATAAGTGATACTTTGTTTCCATTTCAGTAATTTGAAAAAACAAATAGATCAATTGTTTTAAACAGCTAAAATAAAAGATATGGTGTTCCTTACTGCTTTGGATTCTCAGCATTTTAATCAATGGTAGTGACCTTGGAGATGGATTTTATGAAAGCAGGAAAGGAACTAACATGTATCGATTGCATTCTACATAGATTATTTAAACTAATGGTATAAGGTGTATTCATATGTCCCCATTTTATAGATGAAGAGTTTAAGACTCAAAGAGGTGAAGTAATTTACCCAAATCCCACATCTGGTGAGCGGCATTGCTAAGGCTGGAAACTAGTTCTGATTCCAAAAATGATGCTGCATCTACTAAATCATGTTTACTATCTAGACAAATTATATAATTTAGAGGCACATTTGCTAGAAGAAAATAGTAAACATATTTAGATAAAACCTATTCGATATTTCATTATGAATCCCCAAACTGGATAATTGAGGTGATTCAATTTCCTAGACAAGCATTTCTGTGGCTGAATGGATAATTATTGAACCTATTGTGCTATCAGATCATTCAGATCACGTGCTATTGAAGAGAGCCGTTATTCTAAATATAGTACTATACGTAAATTGCGCATTGAGTTTAGTTAGAATAGTTTTAGCTCTGAGTGTAGCAGCTCCTTGAGCAAGGCTCCAAATGGAAAAGTGTTTGCACTCATGCATAGTTCTATACTAAATCTACTCAAACCTTAAAAGTGGATATATGGATTTAAATATTGGCTTTAAACATGGATCACTGACACACACTAATGCTTCTACGGCAACATCACATCGAGAAAGATCAACCTCAATAAGCCCTTTTTTTTAATCTAAAACAACAACAAAACACACACACACACATAAAAATTTGTTTTAAGGACATTGCTTATCTGTTTTGAACCTCTCTGGGTTGTGAAAATTTCTGCCCGTTTTCTCAGGAAAGCAGAATCTTTCCCTGTTGCCTTTTGCTTTTGTGTCACTGGTGGAAACCAAGTCACAAGGCTGCCCCAAGTCCGAGGATAGAAAATATTTTGCAGAAGTGGGCAAGTGGGTGTGAATTGAGTAGCCCAGCGACTGAGTTTGCCAGAAGGCCCAGGAACTGTACTTGGCTGGGAGAAGGGACTTGAATTAATTATTGGGTGCTACGAGGGTGCTATCTTAGGTAAATTCCATATAGTGCAAAGTGCCTGCTTTGCTTATTAATGACCTTTAGCTCAGATTTTCCCTAAGTCTTAACCTTGGAATAAGATTCAGCGAGATTCTCTCAAGGTTCTATGACCACAACTTAATAAGGTCAAGTAAGCCTGAAAAATTAGAATTGACTTACTACCTTGTTAAAATATATTCATACATTAAGTTATAAGCAATTTCTCTCTGTCTCAAAACCCCTGTTGCCAGTGTATGCCTCAACACAGTTATTGCTCTTTTTTAATTTTCTTTCCTTTTCTTTCAGATCATAAATGCTATATTTTGTATGAAATTATAGTATGCCAGACTCCCTGACTCTAATTTCTCTTTATTCCAATTCCCTCAAAGAATATAAATCCTAGACATGATTCTATTATCATTTGAGATTAAAGTCATAGGACTTTCTTTCATCGATCCTTTCCTTCCAACTATTTTTATTTTTTGACATTTAAATTATTTTTTAATTATTTAAGTAATATGTGCGTATAGTTTATGAAATCAAATAGTCCTAAAATTTTGTAACAAAAATAGTGGCTCCATGCCTCACCTCTCTCTTCCTTAGGGGTCCTAGTCTCATATTTAAACATCTCCTGATCTGTAAATAATATCTTTATCTTGCCCCCTTTTCTTCTAACTTTTTATTTTTATGTTATAAAATTTTATAAAAATTTTTATTTTATGTCATAAAATTTCAAACATATTTAAAGATTTATTTATTTGTTTTAGCGGGGAGACAGAGGGACAGAGGGAGGGGGAGAGAGAATGCTAAGCAGACTCCACTCTGAGCGCAGAGCCCAACACCAGGCTCGATCTCACAACCCTGGGATCATGACCTGAGCTGAAATCAAGAGTGAGACACTTAACCAGTTGATCCACCCAGGCGCCCCCCAAAATTTTAAACATATTTAACAATAACAAATACAATTAACCCTCATGAACCCATCATTCAAATTTAACAATAGTCAACTCACAATCATTCTTTTTGCTTTTAAATGTCTTTCTGTTCTATGGGATTATTTTTCCATTTACTTTTTTTTCATTGAAGTATAATAGAGATCTAGAAAAGTACAAGTGTCAAAGTGTGCTGCTCACTGCATTTTCACAAAGGGAACACACCCGCAAATCCAGTACTCAGATCAAGAAGCAAAAAAATCAGCAGCCCCCAGAGCCACTCCCTCCTTAGAGTCCCTCACTCATGCTTCTTTCCATTTGAGAACCTCCAAGAGTCACTCCCCTGATGGCACGGATTCATTTCCTCTGTGTTTGTACATCACATAAATGGAGTCATACGGTGTGGACATTTTTTGTGCTACTTCCGCTCCTTACTCTATTTCTGGTATCCATCCTGTTGGGTGTTGTAAGTTTTCTTTCTCATTACTGTTTAGTGTCACCTTATGTAAATATCCTACTATAGATGGGCATTTCAGTAAGCTCTGCCTTTTTTTTTTTAAAGATTTTATTTATTTGTTTATTTATTTATTTAAGAGAGAGAGAGAGCATGCACGTGTGCAAGAGCATAAGTGAGGGGGGATGGGCAGATGGAAAGAGAGAAGCAGACTCCCTGCTGAGCAGGGAGCCCAACAGGGGTTGATCCCAGGACTCCGGCATCACCACCAGAGCCAACGGCAGATACTCCACTGACTAAGCCACCCAGGCGCCCCAATAAGTTCTGCTTTTTAGCTATTTCAAATAGCATGGCTTTGAACACACTGAAAAATGCTTTTGCTGACCATGTGCTTGTGTTTTTGTTGGGTATACTCCTAGGAGTGGAAATTGCTGGGTTATAGAATACAGCATACTTTCAAAATGTTGTCCGAAGTTGATTATCTCAATATATATTCCCACCAGCGGTATAGGGAGTCCCAATAATTCCACATCCTTGACAGCCTTTTATTTTCTTTTATTTATGCCATTCTGGTGCCACTGTAGTGATACCTTATTATGGTTTAATTTGATTTTTTTTCTCTGTAGACTAATGAAGTTCAACACCTTTTCATATGTGTATTGGTCATTTGGGTATCTTCTATGAAGTGTCTGGTCAAGTCTTTAGTCAATTTTCCTCTTGGCTTGTAGAAATTCTTTAGGTGTTTTGAA
Organism: Mustela erminea; assembly: GCF_009829155.1. NCBI lineage: Eukaryota > Metazoa > Chordata > Mammalia > Carnivora > Mustelidae > Mustela > Mustela erminea. The sequence goes on from NC_045625.1 coordinate 86,719,159, forward strand.
TGAGTCCCTTTTCAGACATACGCATAGACAATATCTCTTCCTACCACTCCGGTTTTCTTTTCAAGCACATAATGGTATCGTTTGATAAACGGGAGTTTTATTTTATTTTAAGATTTTATTTATTTCAGAGAGAGAGCACCAGCAGGGAGGAAGAGGGAGAAGCAGACTCCCTGCTAAGCAGGGAGCCCAACATGGGGCTTGATCCCTGAGATCCTGATCAGAACCAAAGGCAGACGCTTAACCCATTGAGCCACCCAGGCCCCCAGGAAGTTTTAAATTTTAAAACAATACCATTATCCATTAAAAATTTTTTTGGCTGGGGGCGCCTGGGTGGCTCAGTGGGTTAAGCCGCTGCCTTCAGCTCAGGTCATGATCTCAGGGTCCTGGGATCGAGCCCCGCATCGGGCTCTCTGCTCAGCAGGGAGCCTGCTTCCTCCTCTCTCTGCCTGCCTCTCTGCCTACTTGTGATCTCTCTCTGTCAAATAAATAAATAAAATCTTAAAAAAAATTTTTTTTTGGCTGGTGTTTTCTATGTGCTGTTTAAGAAATCTTTGCCTACCTCAATGTCCTAAATATGTTCCCCTATATTTAATTCTAAATGCTCTACTGTGTTACCTTTCATGTTTGGAGCAGCAATCTCTCCGGAATTTTGTTCATCATATGAGGTAGATATATGTGTATATACATTTTGTGTATATACATTTTGCGTGTGTATACACATTTTGATTTTGATCCAGCACCATTTATTGAAAACTCTTTTGTTTTTCCACCCCATTGAAGTATTGTATTTGTCATAAGTCAGCGGACTACATGTGGATCTTTCTGGAATCCCCCTCTTTTCTGTAGGTTTGTGCTTACTCAAATACCACAATTTTAGGGGCACCTGGGTGGCTCAGTTGTTAAGTAGCTGCCTTCGGCTCAGGTCATGATACTGGGGTTCTGGGGTCCTGGGATCGAGCCTTGCATCGGGCTCCCTGCTCAGTGGGAAGCCTGCTTCTCCCTCTCCTGCTCTCACTGCTTGTGTTCCCTCTCTCACTGTGTCTCTGTCAAATAAATAAATAAAATCTTAAAAAAAAAACCCTACAATTTTAGTCGCGGTAACTTTATAATAGATACTCGCACTTACAGTGTAAGCCCTCCAGCTTTCTCTTTTTTTTTTTTTTTAAAGATTTTATTTATTTATTTGACAGAGAGAGAGAGAGATCACAAGTAGACAGAAAGGCAGGCAGAGAGGAAGGGAAGCAGGCTCCCTGCTGAGCAGACAGCATCATGTGGGGCTCGATCCCAGGACCCTGGGATCATGACCTGAGCCAAAGGCAGAGGCTTTAACCCACTGAGGCACCCCAAGCTTTCTCTATCTTAAAGACTGTCTTAAACCTTTTTTTTTTTTCTTTGGTTCACAGCATTTCCATATCAACTTTAGAATGAACTGTTCAATTGTTTGAAAAACAACAATAATCTGCTGGCATTTTTATTGGATTGAATTACGTATAGAGATTAATTTGAGGATAATGGACCACTGTAAAAGAGTCTTCTGATCCATGAATATGATAAGTATCATCATTTATTAGGTCTCATTTTTGTTTCTTTAAAACTGTTGTGCATTTTTTTAGTGTCCTGTTTTGTTACATCTTCATTAGATTTATTCCTAGGTATTGGGTATTTTTGATACTATTATACCTTATATACTTTAAAATTTTTTAATTTCTCTCTTTATGTGGCTGATATACAGAAAAACAAATGAAATTCGAATATTGGCTCTGAATTCAGCAATCTTGTTAAATTTACCGATGATTTAGATTCTTTCAGATTTTGCTAGATACACAATCATATTATCTGCAAATAATGATAGATTTCTTTCTTTCCATCCTTTTTATACTTTCTTTTTCCTCACTTACTTGCTTCGCTAGGAGTGCTGGTATAATGTTGAATGGAAATGGTGTTAGCAGGCATCCTTATCTTTTTCCCAGTTTCACGGGAAAAGTTTTCAGTATTTCATGAGTATCATATGAGTGATAGGTTTTTATAGATTTTATCTTTTTTTTTTTTATTAAATGACATCAGATAAAGGGCTAGTATCCACAATCTATAAAGCACTTACCAAACTCAACACCCAAAGAACAAATAATCCAATCAAGAAATGGGCAGAAGACATGAGCAGACATTTCAGCAAAGAAGACATCCAGATGGCCAATGGACACATGAAAAAGTGCTCCACATCATTCTGCATCAGGGAAATATAAATCAAAACCACAGTGAGATACCACCTCACACCAGTCAGAATGGCTAAAATTAACAAATCAGGAAATGACAGGTGTTGGTGAGGATGCAGAGAATGGGGAACCCTCCTACACTGTTGGTGGGAATGCAAGCTGGTGCAGCCACTCTGGAAAATAGCATGGAGGTTCCTCCAAAAGTTGAAAATAGAGCTATCCTATGACCCAGGAATCACACTACTAGGTATTTACCCTAAAGATACAGATGTAGTGATCTGAAGGGGCACGTGCACCTGAATGTTTATAGCAGCAATGTCCACAACAGCCAAACTATGCGAAGAACCTAGATGTTAATCAACAGATGAATGGATAAAGAAGATGTGGTATATTACAGAATGGAATACTATGCAGCCATCAAAACCCACGAAATCTTGCCATTTGCAACGACATGGATGGAACTAGAGGGTATTATACTAAGCGAAATAAGTCAATCAAAGAAAGACAATTATCATATGATCTCTCTGATATGAGGAATTTGGGGGCAGGGTCGGGGGTTGTGGGGGTAGGGAAGGAAAAATGAAACAAGACGAGACTGGGAGGGAGACAAACCATGAGAGGTTTTTACAGATTTTTAAAATCACATTAAATAAGATTCTCCTATTCTCAGTTTGCCGAGATTTATTTTTTAAATCTCGTATCCTAAATACTTCTACCTAGATTAGAGGTCAGCAAACCAGAAGCTGATTGCCTCTTTTTTATAAAGTTTTATTGGAATGCAGCTACGCTCACTCATTTCTGCATCGTAACTTCTCTTGCTCTACATCAGCAGTGTTGAACAGCTGCAGCACAGGTCCATATGTCCTTCAAGCTTAAAATATTAAGAACCTGGCTCTTTAAGAAAACGCTTGCCAATCTCTGATCTAGATGATCATATACTTTTTCTCCCTTTTCTATTCATAGAGAAAACCACTGACAAACTGGAACAACAAACCAGTCTTGCCTATGGGGGAACATCCCATGTGGTGATAGTTACCCCTTTTATAATCTGCTAGGTTGGATTTGCTCATTTTTATGTATTTATCGTCTCCTTTTAAACTGCCTTATTTGCTTTCTAAATTCTGCTGCCTCTTACCTTCTTTTCCACCTTTATCTGGACTTTCTCTTTCCTTTTTCCCGTTGTTCTTATCTTGCTCAATTTAGATTCTATTCTAACGAGTCTCTTCTAAGTGTGACTGTGTCCCTGAAGGCTTATGGCTTCTGGTTTGAGAGTCCTGGCGCCACCAGTAGGTACTCACTAGAAGGTTCTCAGGCCTTCCCTCAGTTTTCTCCTTCATAATTCACAGATGGTGATGGATCTAAAGCTATGAGTTCTTTGTCGACACCTGTTCATCTTTTAGGTTCACGGGAATACTTTATCCCCTAATTTACTTGTAGATGCTGTACTTGTATTTTTACTTTTGTTACCCTATTTGTTCTTTCTGTTTTATTCTAATTCGGGGAGATTCACTGCTAACACAGCAGCCTAGAATCCTGCTTTATTTCTGAATAAAGTAAAGGCATATTCTTTGTGATGCAGTGATGTAAGGTACTCATGTATGACTAAAGCTTTTAAATCACTTATTTAGCATTGAGTAATTTTAAAAATCCCACACAGGATAAAGGGACAGGTGGTTCAGTTATGTGCTGACCAGAAGTTTAAGCCCACACCCTGCAACAGGACTGGGATGTGTGCAGTAGAGAATCAGCTTTATCCAAAGAGAGTTCTGGCCTTTGCCTGGGCTATTGGGAGATCTCGAGGTCCCTGGAATAACCTGCCTGACAGGAGTGTTTCTTTCCTTGAGAGAGTTTGCTTCTGAAGAGTCTAACAGTGTGATACATGATAGGGGTTTTGGAACTTGCCCTACCCATGTTCAAACTTCTGGAAGAACTAGAGACTAAATGTATTAGCCAGGACCTCCAGGAATGACCAGAGCCTGAATGTCAACCACATGGGATCAAGCCTCAGTACAGGTTCCAGACACCAAAAGCTCAGACGGTTGGCAAGAGTCAGACGGTTGGCATATTGTCACAAATGTGGATCACCCAGGAGAACGACGTGTCCCTGAGGCTGATGGAAGGTTCATGTCTGGGACCCTCCCGGACCATGCCCTGTACATCTCTCCCTTTGGCTGACTTTGGTTTGGTTTTGGTCGTGGCTTGTTGGTCTTGTTTGTTTTCTCTATAATAAAATTTAATCCTAAGTATAGTGCTTTCCAGAATTCTGAGTCATTCTGGTGAATTATCGAAATTAAGGGGGTAGCAGGAGTCACTGACTTTGTAGCCAGCTGGCCAGAAGTGAGGATGTTTGAGGAACCCCAAGCTTGTGGTGGGTACCTACACTGAGGGCATTTTCATGGAGGACCATGCCTTTTTCCTGGGAAGTTTGGCCCAGCTTCCAGGTAGGTGATATCATGGCTTTTGATGAAAATGTTTGGGCATCCGTGTATTATACAAATAAACACAAATTCATTACGGGGTAAGACTAATTAGGAAAGTGTATGCTAAAAGGGCATATTATAGGGAATACAAATACTCAACAATGAGAAAGCATTAAAAACACATAAAGGAATTAAGGCAGTATTTGTTGCCAGTTTGATAGCATTATTGCTATTACTCTAGAATGCTTGACTCTTTCCTTGAACCTACAGGGTTCAAGATTCATCTCTTACAACGAGGATCAATAGGAAAAATGGGAATCAAATTACAACCAGCTACTACTCTAATGCAGATCTGAGGGAAGTACAAGGGTCCCTGGGTCTCTAACTATATAGCTGCTTTGGAAAAGGACAAGGAAGAAGCAGATAACCAGGGACACAGCCCTTGTCTAGCTCCCCTTCACATGTGGAGAAAAGCAAGCACAAAGTACACAGGTAAAAGAATGCATATCCTGTGGCCATGCATTTTAAGTTACACTCAACCCACCCACTAGGAATGATGGCCAGCCTTTTTCTTGGTCCACTGAGTTATGTTTTCTTCTGAGTAGAGTTCTCTTTTCTCTCTTGGGCAAGTGTGGTAGGCCATGCCAGACTTACTCTACCCAAAACTCAAGTAGGTTCAATGATACAGTAAGAGCTATGATATAGAAGCATAGGCTCTGGAATTATCTTGCAGGAAACTACAGTGCCTTCTACCCAGCCCAAGTCATATAAGAGACAACAACCAATGGGTCTATGTCCACCAGCCAGGAAGATTTTGTACTTCATTTTGGGCCATGGTGACCACTAAATTTCCAGTATCCCCTCCATGAGAGGCAACAGATTGTACTAGAGAAGCATGTCTACCAATTTGCATTTTTCATCACCTATAATTTTACACTTGATCTCATACAGTTTTGCTGGTTAGGTAATTTACAGAGTGAAAGTCAATTTAGACTAAGTCCAAGTTGTCAACATCATCAGGATTTGAATGTAGAAAGTGTGCTCTGGTCTAGAGCTGTGGGTTGTTACTAATCAGGTTGGTGATTATGGGTATGGACTTTGACTACAAGATTTTCAGGACAGACATTCTCCTTGCTCTGATAAACTGCACATGATACGTGGTTTATCTGCAAGAATGTTCTGCTTTTCAGTTTAGGGTTATTTTCTGCAACCTTAAAGGAATAGGGATATGTACATGGGTAGAAAGGCAGAATATGGAAAGCAGGGAGATCATTCAGCAATAAGGTGGTAATATACGATCTTTATCAGAACTCTCCTAATAATTTGTTAAATGTGATATTCTAGGATTCGGTCCACTTAACTGGGGGATGTAAACTCTTCCTGGGTGGAGGGAAGAAGCTAAGGTCCTCCACGCAGTGAGCAGTCCTAAACCCTCACTTTCCTCTGAATCACACCCACGCTCATTTCCTCCATTTCCCCGGGAGCGTCACCTGTCATCCCAGAAAGAAGAATGAGATGCTAAAGACACCCACTCAGTTTGTCACTCTGACATTTGGTCATATTACTCAGCTTTATTAGGATTTTGTTGATTAACAGGTATGTTTCTAAGCTGTTGGTATAAGATTAGGCACTATTTCTACTGGTTTTCCACTCTGCTGAGTGTCTTTATGTGTTCTTCTAATAATTTCAACTGAGTTAGGAGAGACTAACAACCATGGTAGGTTCGCCCTCAATACTTCCAGAGAGAACTGTTTCCTTACTTCTTTGGGAAGAAAACTTTTCTGTTAATTGGCATCTTTAATTACAAGAAAGTTATTCCCTGTGTTGAGTTAGTTTCTAAAACTTCCCTCCAGAACAATGTGTAGTAGATGTACTTCCTTTCCCAGAGGACCAGATTTAAACATATAAAGACAGCTATCTACTCTTTTTTTCCCAGGCATTATAAATATATTCAATAACTTCATATGTTCCTTCATACACTTCTAGGATGTAACATTCCACAGACATCAACTAGGCAACTTCACGTCAATAAAAGGACGTAACTGAGGCCCAGACCAGCAGATGAAGGGAAGCTCCATTCTAAATGCCAATTAATGAAAGTAGAAGGAATGACAGAATGAGGCAGACATCATTTCAGAACCTCTAGTTAACGTCAATTTAGATAAAGTTCATCAGGGTTAAAATCCTTAGTTAAATTGTAGACGGAAGCTTGGACATTCACTGGGTGTCAAATGAATACCACACAGAGTACTTCCTAACTACAAGAGGTTAAATAAAATTGCATAGAGAGGGTTCAGACCACAATCACTTCCAGTGAAAGTCAATTTTTAGCAATTTCAGCAATTAATGGTAGACGAACTAGAAGTAACGTATCTTCTGATGTGATACAAAGCATGAGGTATACAACGTCGCCTATGGGAGTCTGTCCATGGTGTTTCCCTTGAATCTAAACAATTAAAATCATTATACACAGGGGGAAAAACCAAAAGAGAATGTAACCAGGGAAGTCTAAAATTGTGGAATATTCTGGAGCTCAACTGGCTTTTCATCTTCAACAGTCATAGAAAAAAGACTATTCTAGATTAAAAGAGACAGAATGGGTATATATATCTATATATATCTATATCTCAAACATATGCACGAAGGTGTTAACAGTGTCAATCACCAAATGGTTGGATGTGACATTCTTTCCTTTTCCTTTGTATTTTCTATTTTTCTACAATGAATATTGCATAGTCTTTCTATAATAATAAGGCATTTAAAAACATTTATGGTCAACCTGGCTAAGTGATTTCCTCAATCCATATGAGATTTTTTCCAGATCCTGCCATACTGGTCATTCTCCCCTGGTTGAGCAACTCTTTGCTATTATTGTCTTCACATAGGATACCCGTCATTTGGCAATATGCCTCAGATGTGATCTTACTCGTACAAAGTGGAACCTCTGATCTGACCACTACTATTGAGGCAACTGAAGACTATGTCGCCTTTCTGGAAACTCAGTCACATTGTTGACAGTGTAAATAGTCTGTAGACTATAACACAAATTAATGATTTAGAATAGACTATGTAGAACAGAAATTGTACTATCGAGAATAGAGATTAAGGACATGGACTCTGGAGGTTTGGGGAAAATTACTTAATCTCACTAAGGCTGTGATTTCTCATCTGTAAAGTGAAAGAAATACTAGAACCTGTTTCATGGGGCTGTTTTGGGGGCTAAGTGAGACAGCATAGTGAAAGAGTTGAGTGCAGTGCCTGGTTCACAATACATAATAAATAAATAAATAGGACTTATTATCATAATTATTATTGTGGTTTGTAAAATCTCAGCATGAAGGTTGCTAAGGATCATTAAGACTCCCTCCAATATTTCAAAATTACTTTGATCAAAAGTGATGCATTTGACCTACTGAAAATATCTTCTCATAAAAAAATACAAAATAAGTAATAAATAAGTAATTTTCTTCATCTGGCCATAAGTATACCACCTGTATTTGTTTTCCTTATACTATGAAGTCCTCTATTAACTCACCAACATTGGATCCTTTGAATGTTTAGGACCAGTGGGGCCCCAAAAGCACCCATTTGAATGGAGTAACCCTAGGAATTCTGGGTAATACAGTTTAGGGGACTTTCATGTGCACCGATATTCTATGAGATGCCCAGAATTTTAAAAAATGTTTATTTATTTGTTTTAGAGAGAGAGAGAGAGCAAGAGGAGTGGCAGAGGAAGAGAGTATCTCAAGCAGATTCAGCACTAAGCATGGATCCTGACGTGGGGCTCTATCTAATGACCCTACGATCACCACCTGAGCTGAAATCAAGGGTCAGATGCTTAACTGGCTGAACTACCCAAGTGCCCCATGAGAATACCCAGAATTTAATGAATCCCCTGGATGACTGAATGCTCTGAACTCTTTTGTGCCATACAGTCTGCTCCGTGTGCAGGTAATATACTCAACAACTCGTTAACAGAATCACAAAACTTAAAGAGCCAGGAGGCAAAAATCTCAGAATTTTTGAGAGCATCCATTAAAATCCAGAATTAGATGCCATGGCCATCTGTGTGAGACGTAAAGCGATGGAGAATCTTAAGTGTTAAAATAACTGATGCCCCTGAAAACCCAAAACAATTAGCCCAAGAACAGAAAAAAAATAGAGAGAAATGGAATTACTTTAAAGTAAAACATTCTCTTGGAGTTTTACATTATTTTAGTGATCTAAATGAAATGGCTAATTTTACTATATATTAATTAGGATCTGTTCCACTGCAAATTAAAGAAATTCAAGGGATTTTAAATAATAATGGCATGTATTGATTCATGTAACTGGAGTTCTAGAAGTACAGCAGATTTCAGGGTTGGCTTAATCTGGCAGGATTAGCTTTCTGTTCCAGGGGTGATTCTCTGGGTTCTGTCCTCCTTTTTCTGTTGCCTTCATGATATGGTTAGTTATAGCTTTAAAACCTGCTCATCCCCTCTTCAAAAGTTTATTATTTCAAGGTCAGAAAACATTTTTCAGAGATTCCCAACAAGTTCCCCTTGACCTTACTGGCCACTACAGTCGTCTTAGCCCCTCCCCGTTCCTGAGCCAATCATTAACAAGGATTGTGGGAAGTGGGATCCCTTCTGAAACACATGGCTTCAGGTAAGGGAAATATGTATGGGTGAATGAATAAAATGGGGGGCATTCTTGACAAAAGGGTAGGTAATCAACAAGGAGTAATTATTAAACATTGGAGGTTGGATGAAGCAGGGTATTTTATTTTCAGAAAATTAGATTTTCTTACAAAACTTGGCTTTTAAACAATTATGAAGGAAAAGAATCCAAACCTTTTCCCATCTGCTTTTCCCCTTTGCTAAAATGACAATAGTAATTCTGAGTGAGAATGACAATATTGTTATGTGTCTTATCCCCATCAGGTTTTAGAATTCCCAGTGGTTCTGAACACTTTCAACATGTGTGCCATTTGGAAAAACCTAGGTAGTACTCCTTCCCTTGATTTTTAGAACATGGGATTTTTTTTAAAAAATGAAGATGCAAATCTGTATGTAGTAATCCAGACTTCGGGGTGTTGTTATATAACAGCCATTTGATGTTTGACAAGTTTCTGACACTCTTTAATGAGCTTGTTTACATCTTTAATCTTAGAAATAAATTTATCAAGTGCAAATCTAGCACCAAGTACGATAAATTCATTATTTTCTCCTTGAAGAGTAGAGCGGCATCTCAACTCAGCAAGCCCCTTCTTAATTTTCTAAAAGTGAAAACATACCTATATGCCCTAATGATTTCTGCCTCAGTACATTTTCCTCTGCCTTTCATTTTTGTTAACCAAATTAATTATCATTTTCTTATTATTAGGGACTTCTAGGCTGTTGTTTGTGGGGGAAAAGTCTTAGGAAAGCCATTTTGTGCTGCTGAATCACAATTTCCTTTTTGGGTCATCAGGTTCCATGAATCACTCATTCACTCAGTGAGGATCTAACGGTTGATCATGGTGGTGGGAATTTAAAGAGAAAAAGAAAAGGACTTGGTCCTGGCTTTCAAGGAGTTCATAGGAAAGTAGGACATAGGCTATACATACATCTAGCCCAAGGGAATTTTTAGAAGGGGTTTAGTACAGTGTTGGAGATGGGAATGGGGTATTTTGGACTCACCGAGAAGAGATGATCTAAGTCACCTTAAATCTCGAAATGAAGGGACGAGTTTTCTTGGAGACCATGGTATTTGCACTCCGTAGGGAAGGATGGGTGGACATCAGCCAGGAAGAGGCAGGTGGGAGAGGAGGTGAGGACACTCCGTGACAGAAGACTACGAGATCATAGGCATGAAGTAAGGACACCGCTAAGTACCAAGGGGAAATCATAAACAATTCATGGACTTAAAGAAAAAAGTGTGAAGCAGGGAGTAGGAAAAGACAAGGCTGGACAGGAACCAGACGATGTTGAGAGATGTTCTTCCCTGTAGGTGATGAGGATTCATTGAAAGATGTTATTTAAGGGTTCGACTGAAATGTCAGCCTTGCTCAAGCATCTTATTCTAACCTTCTTTAATTCCACTTGTGGATTTTATCTTTATCATTTAAAACAATCTGAAGGAAGGTCAAAAATTATGGCTGATCCCATAATTTTTGACCTTCCCAACCTCATGACCACTGCATCGTTGTTAGTGTGGTGCTTGGATGTGGATTGCATCCAAGCTTCTTTCTCTTATTCGAACGAACCAAAATAGTTGTGAAACATTTTTATGTCAAGGAAACACATAGTGAATTAGTCAAGGGTTTGTCAAAGGAGTTGAGCAAAACCCCCACCATTACCCTCGATTATGCCACCCGCCTTTCAATTTTCTTTCCATTTTCGTAAGGTTAACTGTTCCCCCAGGTACACAAACTTCAGAACTAGCAGAGTACTCTGTTGCCTTTGCACTCTCTGAGACATACAAAATTCTGGGTATTAGAACCAATTTTCTTCCTCCTCCTCCCTCCTCTCCCTGTACTTAGAAAAGTCTCCTATTAAGATGCAAATTCTAGAAGTGGGATTCATTAAGCTATTATCAGAGAATGGCAGCATGAATTCGCTGACTCGGAGATGCCCAGTCACAAGGGAAATGTGTTTGCTGTCCAGGGTCAAGTGGCCAGAGGTGACTTGAAGTCCGAGAAGGAAGGACCCAGCCCCAGCTCTGCCTTTTCATTGCAAGAGGGCCATTTGCAGCCCCTCTGGCTTTTCTAGTAATGCAATCCGTGTCAAGAAATGCCTAATACTTCTTAACAAAATAATAGGAGGCTTTATTATTCAAAAGTGTAAATTCAAAACCATTAAATAGAAGCACATTTCTTTGATTTGACTACAGACAATATCATCTCAAAAATAACAAAATGCTTGCCTTGTTGATGTGCTAAACTTTCCTGGGTGACCTGGTAGGAAAAGTATGTGCAGCTATGATGGGGAAACTGAGTTCAACTTGGAGGCCCTGTTTTCTTCATCCTCACTTACAGGATGCGTGTTTGTTCACCGCCCCCCCCCCAACCCACCATGACTCCTACACTGTTGAATGAACAGATAAGAGATTCCATAAGTCCTGGCAAAGAGCGGGACACAGTTCTCTCAGAATTCCCTAGGAAGAGAGGTAGACTCACTAAAGAACTTCAAGACCGTCCTACATGGAGTTCTGAAGAAAGAGAGAAAAGGGTAGGGAGCTATTTATAAGGTAGGGAGGGGAAAAACATGAGAGGAGACGTCTCCTCATGACAACTTAAGCCCACAGAAGCTTTCCAGTAGGCTGTGTGAAAGAACAGGTAAGCCAGCGAGAACTCCTGTGACCCCTAGTCTTCTCATTGTCCTGCAAGACTGGCTTCATGGATGTGCAACCGGTGTAGGCTTCGTTCTGAACCCACACTTGTGTTTCATGAGCGGACTGACAATGGAGCATGAGTGGAGGAGGTGTTAGAAATATAACTGCACACGTGAACTCCACCCCACCCATGGCTACCGCTCAGGATGCCTCTTGAGCACAGAATTCCTCTGGACCTACCATGAGTGCGGATTTACTGTGATTCAAAGCGAGGACATGTAAACTTGTTACAACCATGTCTGAGTGAACAGAGGCTGTGACAGCCACAAAAGGCCAGGCTTTCTGTCTGAACCAGAATCGGCTTCGAATGCAGAAAGAAGGCAATGGCACTTTAAGAAATGCGATATCTTCTCCTTTCCAACTCAGGTTACATCCCAGGGTTAGCTAACTGCTTATGATAAAAAGGATGTCAGTCAGTTCTTCTTTACTCATCAGTAACCTAAGGTACAAAGTGTTGGCAGATTGTGCACAGATCAATAGATGAACTAAAAACAATAGTTCTCTGTAGTGATTCCACTGTTCTAGTAAGAACAAAATCCATATGCAAATATGAGCTATGAGATAGGAATTGTGTAAATTCAAAATTCTGTATACAAGTTCAATGCTCTAATATTTGCATTTCAAACTGGTATTGCACAATAAAAGGAAGGTAAAACTCATGCTAATAATTTATAATTTTAATTCATTTTTACTTAGAACAATATTAAGTAGCAAACACCATGAAAATTTCAGAAAGCTTTTCTTTTTCTTTTCTTTCTTTTTTTTGGTTAAAGATTTTACTTACTTATTTGAAAGAGAATGAAAGAGAGAGCATGAGCAATGGGGGAGGGGTCGAGGGAGAAGCAGACACCCCGCTGAGAAGGGAGCCAGATGCAGGAATCGATCCTGGAGCCCCAGGATCATGACCTGAGCTGAAGGCAGTCACCCAACCAACTGAGCCACCCAGGCACCTTGAGAAAGCTTTTCAAAAGAAAAGAAAAATTTTAAGGTTTTTATTTTTGTTCTTGTTTTAGTTTTAGGATTTTTTTAAATTGATTTGAGAGAGAGAGGGAGAGAGTGTGAGTGGGGGGCAGAGGGAGAGAATATCCAAGCAGACTCCCACTGAGGATGGAGCCTGAGATAGAACTCAGTCTCACCACCCCATGAGATCATGACCGGAGCCAAAACCAAGAGCTGGATGCTTAACTGACTGAGCGATCCAGGCACCCCGAAACTTAAAGTTTTAAGACCATTCACAATGTTCTTTTTCTGCTTTTTGAACAAGGGGCCCCTTTTGCTGTGGACTCCACCAATTATGTAATCAGCCCAGTGGCCTTATCTCTTGAGATCTACCCGAACCTTCAATACAAATTTTTGTATTTCTTAACAGAACATGTTTGGTCCAGATGGGCCTTGCTTTCTAGCAGGGCACATTTCATTCATGTCTATAATCCTTTTTCCTGCTGTCAGATATAGGATAAGAAAAGCAATGCACTCCAGCCCCAATTCTGTCATCGTAATTAAAGCTTCCTCTTGTCAACTGAACTATAGAGAGATCCACTTGGCTTGAGAGACAATAGACTGAATTCCTTGATGGTGTCCAGAAGAAAGCCCAGTACAACCTTAGAAAAAAGCAACAGGAAGAGGGACACCTGGCTGGTCCCGTTGGTAGAGCTTACCACTCTTGATCTTGGGGTCTTGAGTTCAAACCCCACATCGGGTGTAGAGCTTACATAAAAAATACAAAAAAGACAAAAGAAAGGCCCAGCCTACTATTTTTCTTCTTTTTTAATTGGATATATTTGACATGTAACATTATGTAAATTTAAGGTGTAAAACGTGTTAATTTGCTGATTTATATATTGTACTGTGATTGCCATCGTAGTGGTCCTTAGCACCTCTATCCCTTCACATAATTATCCTTTCTTTCAGCTTATGATTCTTTTTTTTTCTTTTTAAAGATTTTATTTACTTATTTGACAGGGAAAGAGACCGTGAGAGAGGGAATATAAGCAGGGGGAGCGGGAGAGGGAGAAGCAGGCTTCCTCGATCCCAGGACTCTGGGATTATGACCTGAGCTGAAGGCAGATGCTTAACTTGGAGCCACCCAGGTGCCCCCCAGCCCATGATTCTTAACACTTGTGATTAACCATCCTTTTCTAGGATGTGGGGGCCTATCTATTCAGCTCTAGACATCACTAAAAACAAAGGTTCATCTGCAACAAAATTCATGCTTCTAGCATCTTACCTCCAAACTGAAGAAAGACTATGCCCATTAATTGAACGTTGATTCAACTGTCAGTGGCAGAAAGCCCTTCCCCCCCACCCCCCGGCCAAATAATGGCTCCAGCAAGTTGGAAGTTCTTTCTTCTCAGAGTCTGGAAGTAAGTGATGCAGGCCCACTATGTGCTCTCTGCTGACAGTGACTTCTGTTTCTTGCTCTGCTATGCACAACCTCCATTCCCAAGACTGCCTGGAGGTTCAAAAGGTCTGTAGCCATCCAGCCTGTCTGTAGAAGAGCAGGAATGCACAAAAGGAAGGAGAAGGCAATGTCCCCCTTCCTTTAAGGATGAAATGAAGTGAATGCAACATAGCACTTCTACCTACACCTCAGTAGCTTGAGTTGAGGCACGTGGCTGTACTAGGTGCAATAGGAAGTAGATAATGGAATTCTGTGTTCTCAACCAACAACGTACGGGGCTGCTGCTGCGAGAAATGAGGAGAGTAGAGAGTAGAAGTGGTGGGAGAATGTCTCTGTGCCATATCAAGTCCCCATCAGCTTGCATGCTACTAAGTCCCTCTAGTGCAGTGCCTCATACGTAATGTAGGAGGTGAATAGCAAATAATGTTCAATGAGTTCCTAAATAGTGATCATTTAAATTCATAAAGTTTCCTAATTTTTTCATGTCTGTTCATTTTGGCTGCTAACTCAGAAGCAGATAAAAAAGAATATAATTCAAATGCAATAACAAAAATATTTTTTTAAATAGTCACACTGTGTTATCTGCTTTAGACACACTGGATTTGTTTTCTAGTAACAGATATTCTTAAAGTGAATTCTGTATGACAATGATAGACAGACTGAATGTGCACAGATGCTTTTTGAGGGGAATCTTTACTTCCATCAACACACATTCTGATTCAGAATGCTTGGGGTTGGGCCAGGAACGGGAATTTTCAGTAGGTACCCAGGGTCATAACCATGATAAACACTACCACAGGATGTAGCAGCCTGGGCTGTCTTCACCGTAGTTTGCTCCCTCAAAGCCCAGCAGAGGACCTCATCTGTAAAAGTTTGATCACGTCGTCCAGAATGTCATCATTCTTCCTGTACCCTCCATAAATTACTGCTAATTCCGGGCTGAACTTATTTCTGGAGTTTTCTCTCCAAAACTATGATCTCCTTTCTATTTTCGCATTTTTCCTGATTCTTTCCTATAAAGCACATTCTGAAGTTCTCTATAGTACAGGAAAAGATTCCTGAGAAGCCTCGAGGACTGGCTGGGGGCGGTGATGTTTTGGCAAGAATGGAACGGGTGCTCTTTGCCATTCCTCTCATTTATCTCATCCCTAGATTGGTTAACCAGAAATGTCTTCAGGGCTGCCTGGGTGGTTCAGGGGTCATAATCTCAGAGTCGCAGGATCAGGCCCCCATTGGGCTCTGTGCTCAGTGTGGAGTCTGCTTGGGATCCTCTCTCTCCCTCTCCCTCTGCCCCTCCCTCTGCTCATGCTCTCTAAATATATAAACAAAATCTTATAAAAAAATAAAAAACAAAACTTAAAAGATAAAAATAATAAAAAAGAAATATTTTTACTCAGTAAGATTTTTTACTCATTAATAGTACAGCTAGTAAGTACGTATCATAATGTAATACCTATGCAATATTTGGCTTCGGATAGAATACATTAAGATATAATTATGGAGTTTTGATGTTGATTTCATCCTGTGATTCAATGTTTCCTAAAATATGTTATACATCTTATATACATGAGGTAATTTTAAGTGTACCTTTGAAGATTTATACTTGAGTAGTTCCATATTTATTTTTACTCTCACCTTGCATTTATGGCAAGCAGCTCTAAATATCTATTAGTGGGAGTGATATAAAGTTTTCTTTTAATTTTTTAAGAAGAAAATGAGTTAATTTAATGAAGAATGTTAAGCTAAAGGGTGTTGAAGCAAAATGAGAATCATGTCCTTGTGAAAATAGAAACATTTCTCTTAATAAAGCCAAAATAAACTGAAAAAAAAATAGAAATGGCAAATCTAGGAGTTGGGTGGTTTGGGGTGAATCTGTCAATCTCCATAACCCTGTTTCTTCATGCGTAAAATGGGAACCATAATAACCAACTCAGAGGATTATTGTATTAAATGAAATAATTCACAGATAGAGTGTGTTCAATACTGACAACTAATATTATTAATGTGGATCTGATTTTTATGTGCATTATCTTGATGTTCAATGTGAAATCTGTCCAGACATGGAAAGAAGATCATCTGGGCTTGTAATGAAAAATGGCTTCAACAGGTGGCCTCAGACGAAAGGCGGTAAGGGTTCATTAAGAGCCTGTGAGTGAGGGCACCTGGGTGGCTCAGTGGGTTAAGCCGCTGCCTTTGGCTCAGGTCATGATCTCAGGGTCCTGGGATCGAGTCCCGCATCGGGCTCTCTGCTCAGCAGGGAGCCTGCTTCCCCCTCTCTCTCTGCCTGCCTCTCTGCCTACTTGTGATCTCTCTTTGTCAAATAAATAAATAAAATCTTTAAAAAGAAAAAAAAATGGGGCCTGTGAGTGACTGATGCTTTGTCCATGCAGTGCAGCCATTAAAAGAAATGAGAGGTTGCTGGAATGTGGGGGTGATGCTTCAGCTGAAGTAGGCATCCCAAGTAAAGGTGCCTCCTGCAGAAAGGTCCTCTGTGGTAGAGCAGAAGACGTCACATCTCCAAGGACACTGTGGAGAAGAGGGCACCAGACTGACCCGGGCCTGCCTGCTTCCAGACTTCAGTAAAGAAAGACAAACAAAAAACTACCTTCTTTTAGCTAATGTGACTTTGGGTGTTTATTGTTTCTAGTGGAAGGAAATGAAAACCTGTCCGAGAGGTGATTATAGTGATTATAGCCCATCAGAGCAAGCAGTATGGCTGGCACAGAGGGGTCCCCTGGGCCAGCTTGGGAGATCAAGGGGGAAGTTGTGAAAAAAGAAATGAGGGGTACCTGGATGGCTGAGTCAGTTCATTGTCTGCCTTTGGCTCAGGTTGTGATCTCAGGGTCCTGGGATCGGGCCTCACATCGGGTCCCTTGCTAGCGGGGAGCTGCTCCTTCCTCTCTTTCTGCCCCTCTGCCTGCTTGTGAGCACGCTCTCTCTCTATCAAATAAATAAAATCTTAAAAAAAAAAAAAGAAATGAGATAGATATAAATCTGTAAACATGGATCCAACTCTAGTGTACGAACATTGTTAAGAAAAAGGATGAGGGGATAGAGCAGTGTTTTAATACATTATCAATCATGTAAAAAAGGATATATATATATGTATACATGCATCAGTTTAACATATATACTATATATACAGACACACAGAAAGAAGGGAGTGCTGAGGTGGGGGGTGGGGAGGCTGAGGATTTGAAAAGTCTTTATAGCAGAAATGAAGGTCAAGTGCATTTGTGGGAGTCGAGGGTGGTAGGTTAACAAAAGGAGGACCTGGGACAGAAGCAGCCCCTGGAATGCAGCCGCAGGTACATGGAAAAGCCTGATTTGGGGAGTGTGACCTTTGTGCAGAGAGGCAAGCCCCTCAGAGCGGCTAGAGCATGAAGCACTGTGAGGCGCACCCCAGGGCAGGGACGGAGAGGAGTCTGGATGGGTTGGCGCCAGATTGCACGGGATGCTTGGCTAAGAGAAGGGGGACCGGGGGTGCCACCTTCAAGACAAGGTCAGGACTGCGGTCTTGAAAGGTCACTTTGGTGACACGGTGGAGGGTGGATCGTCACGTGACACGGGGGGGGTCATCGCCAAAGTCTGGGCCAGAAATGCGGAAAACTCCCTAAGCAGGGGCCACTGGGGTGTGGGGATTACTGGAAGTTGATGGAAAAACCGAGAGGCGGTGGCTGGTGTCTGAGCCCTTCGACTGAACAGAATCTAGAACGCGGCAAAGGAGATTATCCCGGTGGCAGCTGCGGAGACCGAGGGCACAATTTAGAATTCACGGCATCGGACGTGCCAAAGGCACATCCAAAGGGCCATTAGCTCCGTGGACCCATGGGTCTAGCCCTCAAGGGAGACGGGGAGGTGGATAACCAATGCCTCTTCGCCTCATGTCAGAATGCTCCAGTAAAGGCTGCCAGACGAAGTGTCTTGAATAATACAGCACAATATGAATCAATGCAGATGGGAAATGACCTCTGATTCGCGTCTTCTGGTTCATTTCCAAGTCATTTGTGTCATGCTCTAGCGTCACCAAGAGGGTCTGGTCTAGCTACGTGAAGGACAGTTCATAGTAGCTTGAGTTTCGGGACCCTCTGACACTGATTGGTGGTCCAGTCTCCCCCATCGGACCGGAATGTCACAGCTTACCCCAGAAGTTCTGCCAGGAGAGGTGCTAAGACATACTGCCTATTATGAGAGTAAGATGGTCTGTTCGGATGGGCTGTTAACACAAACGAGCAAAGAAAAATCCCGAAATGTACAGCCAAGTGGTCTTTTGGGTATCCTGGTAATTGACGATACAGAACGTCCCCCTGATGTCTGCAGTTCCTGAAGACAGGGTTGTTTTAAAAGTGACGGCAAAAGCCAAAAGACTTTTTTTTTTTTTTTTTTTAAATACTGGGAAACAGTGTGGCATTCCTGCAAAACCTCACAACGATACTTGGCTCTGCCTGGTGTTAGAAGTGACCAAGACGAATTGGGTCCAGAAGAGCATTCGGTAAAGCTGCTTTTCTGACTCTCTGCCTCTGCCTTTCCCGCTTCTGCCACTGAGCAGATTGCAAGAGGCTGGTGCCAACTCTACCCGGCTTAGTAATAATTCTCATTAGCACGCTGCCTTGGATGTGTGTGGCACAAATCAGCTCCTCCTCGGTGTGGATCAAGAGAAGAGCCATGAAATTCTCAGGGTGTGCAAAATGTTGGAAGTCCTCCGCCCAGGAGACCCCTTTGGGTGGGCAGAGCGCCCTCTCCTTTCTCTCCCTGACGTGGTGGGAGAGACAAAGAGGGGTTTGGGGAACACGCTGGGAACCTCTGGTTCCTCCTGCCCCTCTACCCCGCCGAGGTTTCATCTGTGGCTTCCTACAGCACAGTCGGATCCATTCCAAACCCCCGCGGGCCGCGCCAGCCCAGCGACCCGCCGAGCGAACATGCGATCCGCTCTGGTCCGTGCGCTTGAGGGCCCGGCAAGAGGCCGCGTGCACCTGCAGCTCCATGGCTTTGGGGAGGTCACTCCCGTTAGCGTTCATTGCGAGAGTGAACCGGCCGCTGTTCGCTCAGCTGCGGACGCCAAGGTGACTGAATGACGCGCCGAGGAGCCACGCGCAGCCTTACACGTTCCCAGCCTGCTTCTCGGGGGCCGTATTTCCCACCAAGGCTTTCACATGCCATCTGCCGTCACATGATACCGGGTGTCCGGGCCTTGTAAGCAATGGATTGGATCACCCCCTTTCTCACTCCTTCTTTAGAAACGGCAAATTGAACAAGACATTAAGTAGGTTTCACACGGCAGGAATTATGTGCATATGAAATGGAGTGAACTAAAAAGAATTTTCATTGTAACTGCCGGCTGCAAGATGGCACACACACACCCTTATGAAAAATGTAGAGAAGTTCTCGGAGTTCGTGGCTAGCAGAAGAGAGGCGTGTGTGCGTGTGTGTGTGCATGTGTGTGTGTGAATTTGCTTGTCAACAGAATGCCCCCGAAGAAATTTAGGCTGGGAATCCAGGGGCATTTGTGGTAGGTACATTTTTTTTTTTTTTTTTACATTCTCCTGTTGCTGCCATGGCTTGGGCTGATCGGAGGTGAAACTCAGTGGTAGAGAAGTTGCACGTCGTGCAAGCCAACCGAACGCAAGCCAGAGAGAGAACTGGTGCAGAGTGTACCCGGGGAACAAATGAATTAGCACAGCCTGCCAGGTCTCATTCCTGAAAGATGGCACTTTTCTTTGTTAATTGAAAAGAAATGTAAAATGGGGAAAATAGCAAAAAAAAAATTTTTTTTTAAATAAGAAATAAAAGATCTCTAGCTCTTCTTTCTCTCTTCTCCTTCCTGACCTCTGACAGCACACTGGAAGGTTTCAGTCTTGCATTTTCATGTATTATTCTGATACCTGTCTGTAGGGAGCCTAGAACGGGCTGCCGGAGAGACAGTCTATAATTGAATGTTCTTTCAAGAGAAGGACTTCTATCAGTCCTGTCAAGGGAATAGGAGCTCCACCTGCTGACTTTTTTATGTTTGCCGACTCCGAAAGAATGCAAAGCATAAAGAAATTGAATGGCAGTCATTTCTTTTATAATTTCTTCATGGAAATAGAGTTTTCAAAATTATTGATAAGATGTACCCGTCTAACCAGGGCTTTCAAGATGAAATTGCAATCTATAGCTTGTTTTAAGTGTGGGGATTATATCTGGCTTCCCTGAGCCAGTCTAAGTAATTACTTTAATCTGTAACAACATATAAATTCATAAATTGTTGCCACCGTGGCTCTTAGGGAAAGCTTGGCTTTTCAAACCCCGCGTCTCTCAGCCATAAATTTACACTACGCTGCTGGTCCACGTGGGTGATGTTTTAAGAAGCTGCAGTCTCTTATTATAGACGGTTTGGAACAAATGCTAGCTGGTTTTGATCTAAGGAATAAAGATCAAATCCTAGGGAAAACATTAGTATTTTTAATAGCGTAGATGTGCTTTGAGTATTTGCCGTCTGCATTTCTGAGAGTTTTCTACCCACGTACAACCACGAGCCATTAGCTTGTCTTTTCCTTGCTGAAAATCGCCTCGAGGACCGTGGGCTACATGACAGCTATGTTCAGTCACTTAGCAACTTGGATGGGGAGAGCCTTGAGGGCAGGCACATCTGGCTCCTCGTGATCTCAGGACTCTGGATTTCATCTCTTAAGGAGACTTCATTCATGAAGAGATAATAAGCTAATTACTTGTTGGAGGCAGCCGAAGCAATGAACCCTTCATTTATGGCTTGGGTTTTGTGCTTAGGAAGACATCTTTATCTCCTCCTCTTTCTTTTCCTTCTTTTTTAAGATTTCATTTATTTATCCGAGAGAGAAAGAGAGCATGAGCAAGGGCAGAGGGAGAGGGAGAAGCAGGCTCCCCGCTAAGGAGGGAGCCCGATGCAGGGCTCGATCCCAGGACCCGAGATCATGACCCGAGCCGAAGGCAGACGCTTAACTGCCTGAGTCCCCCAGGCGCCCTGTGTTATTCTTACTTGTGAGTGTTGAAGTCCTTTTCTGCACGCGTCTGAGCCCTGGGAAGCCGCAAAGTATCCAAACTCAAGTGTCCCCTCAGCCCTCCCCGTGTAGCCAGAGGACTCCTATGGGGTCTTAGCTGGTGGCCTTGGTCTTCCCCACGACCCTGCCACTGGTCACACACTGTGTTCCTCACCAGCTGTCACCTCCTCCTTCTTTGGGGGGAGCCCCATGACCTGGGCCTGACCCCATCCGTCACCCTGTCCCAGTCACAGCCCTTCCCTGGGACCAGAGAGCAGCCGGGGGGAGGGAGAGGCCAGCTCCTCCCTCACTAGCTGCTGGAGAGGAAGGACTTTGGAAACTGTAGAGCCCTACATGGAGGCCAGTTTCGTTGTCACCGGATGCTCTTGAGAAATTGTTCTGTTCCTCTTTCTCCATCCTTTGTCTTTCTAGTCTCAGCCCTCCTCAGCACTCCGGGTCGCTAGGCCAAGCTGGGAGGGTCCAGGCTGTGACCCGCGGAGCGTAAAGCACCTGGTGTTTTGCTTTCTCCACTGGGAGGACCTCCAGTTGGTCCAGTTGGGGCAGGGGTAGCCCCTCACTTTTCAGGCTTCCTGGGAAGAGCCGCTTTGGAGAATCCACATGGCGGACCCAGACCCGGGGTGGGGGGTGGGGGGCGCCAAGAGATCCCTTGTGACATCGGGGCCTCTGTACAGAGGGGTGTGGGGCGGATCTGGGCCCAGCTGGACATCAGTTTTGTCTGCATTCCTGCCTGCCAGGTGCGAAACGGGGCCCTGGAAAAGGGCGCTGGGAAGACAGTGGCACCGGAAACCCCTGCTCAGAGAGTAACTCCCCGAGGCCACACCCCGGGGCAGCGGGTGAGCCAGGTTTCAAGATAAACCAGGGATGTTCACAGGGGAGCACACGTCAGAACCTCAGGGCAGGACTTTCAACACTCACTAATAAGAGCAACACGGGGCGCCTGGGTGGCCCCATTGTTAAGCGTCTGCCTTTGACTCACCTTGTGATTCCAAGATCCTGGGATCGAGCCCCACATCGGGCTCCCTGTTCAGTGGGGAGCCCACTTCTCCCTCTCCCACTCACTCTGCTTGTGTTCCCTCTCTCACTTTCTCTCTGTCAAATAAATAAATAAAATCATAAAAAAAAAAAAAACAGATTGCTTGCCTTGCCCCCCAGGGTCTCCGATTTGGGAAGTTTGGGGGAAGAGCCCAAGACTCTGCATTTCTAACAAGTTTTCCAGTGATGCTGGTTCTCCTGGCTCCCCGACCCCCCTTGGAGACACCCACTAGTCTAGACCAACTCAATTCAAATTCGGGGATTCTTATACACCACTGCACGGCATCCCTCTACTTGTGCACCAAGAAGAGCTTTCCCAGTCCTATCACATGGCTGACATCTTGTCAATATTCTGAAATAGAATTTTCCAAGACATAGTATTTCCTAGCGAATACGCACTCAGCATAGTTCTCTGCAGTTTTGTGCTATGGGTCTGACATGTAACGAAGGCCATTCTAGACAGCAGCTACATGAGTTGAGGTTGGAAGCAAAAATCCAAAACCCTGAAGTCCGTGTTGCTTTGATGCGTATTTTAATTAAGAAATGCGGTCTAAAAGCAGGGCTGAGCAGTGGCGGTGCACACGAGCAACGGTAACTTTGGCTTTGCACATAAAATGTACATCGGGAGACAAAAAATAAAGCAGAAAATAAACAAGATGAACTCAAAATACTGTAGCAAATGTTGGGCTGAAACACTGCCAGGTGTGGAGGTGTAGAGAGAGATGAACACACATTTTTGTGGCAAGGCACAAAACTGTTTAAATCCTCTTGCAGAAGTTTCTGAAAACTGTCATTTTGGCATGAATTTATGAGCAGAGTTACTGGATTTATCATGGAGGTAAACCAGCAATGCTCTGTGAGAATTGCCCCATCCGACCTTGAACGCTGTGTAACCCCTCTCAAACACTTCTATCACATATGCCGAAGAATGGAACAGGGAAACGAATTCAGGATTTTTTTTTTCTATACAGTAAGAACATACCAGAAGGTGTGACTTCATAATGGAAGGTAGCGAGTTCATGTTCTCCTAAGTAATTAAGTAATGTTCCTACAAAGGACTCAAACTGTTCTTTTGAGGTCTATGAGAATATGTATACATAGGTGTCTATAAATAAATATTTTTCTCTAAATTGTTTTATTAAGTTTAGTTTACTACAAGTTTAAAAATGCATCATTTCTTGTATGTGTTGGTGGCAGATGAAATGTCTGAGGTGGGAGTAGCCAGTGTAGGGCAGTGACCAGAAACTTTAAAATAACGACACACCCCGTCTTCGTTTACTACCTGGAAAATGGCCGAGGAAGGGCAGGTGTGGAGGCAGGTTCCCCTAAACCCATGTGTCCCGCAAAGTAATTAATGAAGTGTTCTAGCCACAGCCCAGTCATTGCTACCATGGGAGAGGGTCTTCTCAGCCTTGAACTTCTGATCCTACAACTCCAGGCTCATCAGCAGAAGGGAAGACAGAGGACTGTGCCCTCCGACCACATATGCTTCAGGCCCCTTTGTACATTTCTAACTGTGGGGTCAAGACCTAACCTAACAACAACAACAACAAAGACCCAACCTGACAACAACGTGGAAAAGAAAACCGCTGACCCAGTGACCTGCCTTTGTGTCTGCAAGCCCCATCTGTGAAGCGCGTTTTTTAAAGGCAGGATTTCCAAACTCTGCGTCACTGTCTGGAAGGAAGATAGAAAAAGAAAGAGAAGATGCTAGAATGAGACCATGAAAGAAGGAAGCATGAGAAATTTACGTATTGCTGAGAGAGGTTTTCCTGTTTTGGGGGTTGTTTTGTTTCGTTTTGTTATTTTAGATTTTATTTGAGAGGACGAGCATTGGGTGGGGAGCAGAGGGCGAGGGGCAAATGGACTTCACACTGGGCGTGGAGCCTGTTGTGGCGTCAGTCCCACAACCCTGAGATCATGACCTGAGCTGAAACCAAGAGTTGGCCACGGGGTGGCTCAGTCTGTGAAGAATCTGCCTTCACCCTGGGTCATAATCGCAGGGTCCTGGGATTGAGCCCCGCATCAGGGTCCCACTCCTTCCTCTGCCCCTGCTTGTGTGCTATCACATAAACAAACAAACAAACAAACAAATAAACAAATAAATAAAATCTTAAAAAAAAAAAAGTGGCACAATAGACTGTGCCACCCTGGTGGCTCTATATTGGTGACAGAATTTAAAAAATGCCTTTGGATTCACCCAAAGTTTTCTCCCTTCGCTATTTCCATATGACTAAGTTTGAAGGTAATCCAAACAGATTTTTACTGTTGTAAAGATAATAATAACCTAGCAGAGTGAGTGTGTATAAATGACCCATGTGCAGACTTTGGTAACTTACCGTTATCACTGCAGTGTTCAGAGGGAGGTGTTCCCTTAATATGACAGATGAGGAAACTGAAGGCTACGGGCTTGCACACTATTTATAAATGAGTGAACTGGGCTGATTCAAAACTGGCTCTCAGACTCCAGAGCCCTCATGTTTCCAGCTGCCTCCCCATACTGGGGGGATTTTAGTGGGATCTGGGAAGTGAAGATGTTCCTTAGTGGTTAACATCTTGGGATGGCTTTAGCAGTAGCTATTCGAGAGTCGGGACATGGCATAAACCTAAGGGAAGGAGAGCATGAGAAAGTGGCACTTAGGAAGGACCTTGGGGATGGCCATCCTGGTAGGAAGGACCAATAAAATTAAATCAGCTTTCTGACCTGGTTGAGGACCATCCCTGGCTATGCTATTCAGGACATGGACTGATTTATCATCTCAGCACATCTGTACAGGGGGATTGCTATTTATGAAGCACTAAACTTGGGTTCCTAAGACAGAGCCCCTGCTTTGATGACAGCCATGCAATGGTTCTCAAACTATCGCAACTAGAACATTCTAGAACTTAGAAATTCTGACACCAGGCTATTTGGATTCACTTGCTCTGGGGTGAGGTCTGGGTACTCTTCTTTTTTCAAAGCTCCCCTGGTGTTTCTAGGGTACCACCTGAAGGTACTTGTCTAATGGGGGAAATAAGTTCCCGATGTCAGGATGGAATTGCGTTATAGGCACGTGGAGATAATATGTCCTTTGGCTTTTGTAGTGGCTGCACAAATGTCATTTTCTGTTTGCTGTAGTACGTGAGAGGTTGGAAAACACCCAAATCCTACATCACAGTGTCTGGCGGGGGGAGTTCATGTCCATGTGTCTCTACAGGGGGCTGTGGAAACAGACCCATTATCGAAGGTAAGTGCTCCAAGCAGAGCCTCTCCAAGTGCTCCAAACAGAGTCTCTCCCAGTAGGGCACAAAACACAATTAGGAAACTGAGGGAGATCTCAGAAGTCATCTTCTAGCCCAACATTTCTGTCCCAGAGTTAAGGAAGCTGCTTCAAGTTACAGAAGAACTCAGGTGGGGAGACTGGCCATGGACCCTATTCTTTCAAACCCTCTCCAGATAATCTTAATGGTAACTTATAGCCGTAACCCCACAAAGGATGTAGCATTTAATTGCATAAAGCAAAAAATTAAATGTCTGCCCCTGTCATATTTATAATGGGGCATCACCTTTCTTCCATATAGTACGTACTACGGAGGGTGAGAGTCCCAGAGACAGACACTCAAGCGAAAGGATCTCTGGAGAATCTGATTATTTCCTTAAGCCCCATAAGAGGAAAAGAAGATACACAGAGCTTTCCGCAGGTAGGTAAAACGCCAACTTCCTGCCAAGCCTTCTTTGTACTCTCTGGTCGTCTCTCCAGCCCCTCTGCCAGCCGCAGCTTTTTTTTTTTAATTTTTTTTTATTTTTTAAGATTTTATCTATTTATTTGACAGACAGAGACAGAGTGAAAGAGGGAACACAAGCAGGCAGAGAGGGAGAGGGAGAAGCAGGCTCCTTGTTGAGCAGGACCCCGATGCAGGACTTGTTCCCAAGACTCTGAGATCATGACCTGAGCCCAAGGCAGACACTTCACCCCCTGAGCCCCTGGGCACCCCTGCCAGCTGCTGTCTTCATCGCCATCATTACTGACGTTTCTCCGAGGGTGGGAGGAGGCTGCCAGCCTGCTCCATCCTCCTCAGACCCACTCATCCCTCTCTTTCCTAAAGTGCCTTCCAAACAGCCGCTGGCCCTTTCTTTTCTCTAGCTCGTACACGATTCCTCCTTCTTCCTGAGGTCGTAACTGTCACATCGCTCAGTTCCTGCCATCCTCACCGACACTGCTGCTGGGCTCAGCTGGCGATACGACCGTCGGCACCGCCATTTCCAGTGGGAATTGTGGCTGCCCGGCTTGTGACATTCGGACCCCTGGTCCTCCATCCCCGGGAGGTTTGGTGGATCTCTGCTAAAACGGGCTCTGGACAGGGACTGGGTGGCAACGCTCTTGTGCTCTGCCAGGGGCAGGCTTGCCACCACCAGCCCCGCGGCTCCACTCCCGGACCATTCCCTGGCCCTCTGAGCCTCCTCTTCTCCTCCATATAGGAGATGCTTAGCTTCTCAACTATTTGACTGCAACAATCTTGCAGAGCTGTTGAGTCTAAGGACTTTGGCCAACACACTGAGTCTGAATGTCAGCTGTCTCATACGAGGTATGTAACTCTGGGCCAATCACTGACCTTTCTGAGCCTTTGTGAATGGGGACCGCGGGGCGACCTACACCGTAGTGTTCAGAGAACTGAATGGGAGCGTACGTGCCATGCGTATGTGGCACGGTATCTGCCCATAGAAATTGCACGGAGTCGTTCCCACTGTTGCTGTGACAGAGTACCCTACAAATGATCTGTCTACAGATTAGGATCTGTGTAAATCGCATACAAAATAAGAAGATCGCAGGCATCCAGACTCTCATCACTCATAATGATTGATGTCAAGCAGCGGAAGTTTTGTCATTAACCAGGAGTTCCCCATCAGAGTTGCACATTTTGCTGCTACTCTCAGCACAGCCTGGTGACTTCTGACTCTGCCCCTTCTGTTCTCTATATGGTTCCAAAGGCTAGCTCTTTGTTTTTAGGTTAATGCAGAATAGCTCTACGCTCTCCCAGATTCCCAGGAGATATTCTGTCATATAAACCTTTTTCCCTTAAATGTGCTTTCATAATACTTTCCTTCATTCTAGCTGAGCCTTTTTTTTTTGAGATGTTATTTATTTATTTGAGTAGGTGAAAGAGAGAGAGCACAAGCAGAAGGAAAAGCAGACTCCCCACTGAGCAGGAAGCCCAACTCCTGGTTCAACGATGGTTCAGAGATGAGACCCACATTTCCCAGACTATTATTCTATTATTCTTTTCATAAAATACTTTATCTTAAAATTTTTGCCCAAATATTTTCTGTATCATTTTAGTTAGGATATAGCTAAACTGCTATAACAAAGGATCCCCAAATACAATGGGTTAAATAGGGGAAACTTGTGTTTTTCTCTCATGTAACAACCCAGAGGAATGTGTGTGGTCCAGGGCACACAAACCACAGCTCATCCATGACCCTGGGTCCTTTCTGCATTGTCTTACCATCCCCTGGGGTGTTACCCCATCTATGTCCTGCTTAAGATCCTCTCTCTCCTGGGGCACCTGGGTGGGTCAGTCAATTAAATGTCTGCCTTCAGTTCAGGTCGTGATCTCGGGGTCCTGGGGTCAAGTCCCGAGTTGGGCTTCCTGCTCAGTGGGGAGTCTGCTTTTCCTTCTCCCTCTGCCCTCCCTCTGCTTGTGCTCTCTCTCTTTCACCTACTCAAATAAATAAATAACATCTCAAAAAAAAAAAAAAAGGCTCAGCTAGAATGGAGGGAAGTATTATGAAAATAACAGACATCTTCCTACTCTCTTGTGTTAACACCATTCCCCAGAGAAACCACTGGGGAAATCCAATGCTGTACTTTTCAGCCATTTCGAGATTTAGATAAAATAAACTTACCTGTTTATCTCTAAATAATATCTTATAGACTCTAGATAGTCTACCAAAATCATGTATCTCTATATAATACCATACTGACTTCCTGTAATGCCTAACTAGGTATTTTGTCCTCATGCTGAAGACAACTGAAGAAGCTGGATGAAATACAGGAAGCACTTCCTCAAAAGCATCAAAGACTTGTGAGACGGTAAGGAGACTTGGGGTTCAGATGTCAAAGAAGACAACTAGGGAGACACCTAGTCCTCAACATGCTTTTTTTACCTTAGGACTCCGGCGAAGGCAGGAGGCAGTTGCACAGCTGAACCACCCTTTCAGTGATATCTCTGGGGCTGTGAGCTGGGAAGGGGCAGGCAGAGAGGGAGAGAGTCTCAAGCAGACTCTGTGCTCAGTGTGGAGCCCGACACCGGGCTCGATCTCACGACCCTGAGACCATGACCTGAGCTGAAACCAAGAGTCGGACAGTTAAGCATCTGAGCCACCTGGGCACCCCAGGAGTAGGTATTTGATCAACCAAACCCCCTCTGAGTTGTAAATCTGAAAATCCATATACTCAATGTGAGCAGCAAGTAAACCTTAGCCTTTGCATGGACTTGTAGCCAGGTGTGGCTCATTTAATGGTGCAAGCAATCAACCATTGACATTACACTAAGATACTTCTGGAATGATGACCCTAGTGCTATTTGCACAAGCAAATGAGTATCTTCTCAGGAAGAAGCCATCACCATACCAGGCCTCAAATTTTCCTCTAAATAATTTGTAAAATATACTATGCATATAGTAAAATAAATATAAATATATAAATATATAATGCATATAATATATAAATATACAATATATAATATATAAATATATATAATATAATATATATGTATATTATAATTATATATTAAATATATATTATATACATATATAATATATTTATATTTATATATACATATATTATATATAAGTTTATATATAATATATATAGATTTATATATAAGTCTATTTATATATAAATATATAAAAATAAAATATAAATATATAAATATAAATATAAAATATATAGTAAAATATACTATGCAAAATAAACATGCATAAAAAATAACCAGGCTTGTAAGACCACAGGATGTGATGCTGAATAACAGAGGAAAGATAAACAACAGAGAGAGAACCCTGAACTCAAGTTATCAGAATTATCAGACATGGTTCCTAAAATCATCATGCTTGCAACATGTATGAAATAAAGTCAAAGCCTCAAAATATCAGAAGTGAATTGGAAGCTCTAAAACGCAATGTAGCCCATGAAGAAAACCCCAAGCTTAAAACCACCTAAAAGAAAATATCTAGAATGTAGGAAGAATGTTGCAGAAGAGAGGATAAATGGCATACGGGTATCCCGTATTGTTGTTGTAGTTTTAGCCTAAAAAAAGGTGAAGTGAGAGAAGGGCATGAAAGTGAAATTTGAAGATGGACGAGCTCTGTGTTTTTCAAAAGCAGTGAAGCCATCCCTCCACAATTTCATGAATCCCAATGAACCCCAAGTAGATTAAACAAATCTGCACCTAGACACGCAGACAGAAAAAAATATAAATAAATAAAATCTTTGAAACAGCCTGAGGAATAAAGAAACATTTCAAAAGAAGGACATTTAGACTCAACACTGACTTCTCTGGAGTAACCAAAAAGCAGAAAACAACAGAGTGATATTTTAATTAACATTAAAGTTTGAGATGGTAAGAAAATAAGTTATTTGTAATTAAATCACTTCAAAAAGTGCAGGAAGAGTGCAACTTGGAAGCTAGAAGACAAAGAAATTGGAATGTTACAAAGGGTAATCTATCAATAGAACAGTTGGGATAAGTCACACAAAACAAGATTACAGATTTAACTCAAACATATCAGTAATTACATTGAACATAAAAGAACCAAATATTCAATTTGAAGAAGGGATGTGCAGATTGCATGTTAAACAAAACTCAATTATATACTGTTTATAAAGATATACTTAAAATATAAGGATACAGAAAGCTAGAGAGTGAAAGGAAACAGAAAAATCATTGAAATACTAACTCCAAGAAATCAATGGCAGTCATACTAATAACAGAGTAATCTTGAAGATGAGAAGCTTTAGCATAGTTTCTACAGGGAAATGGTATTTCTACATAATGATAAAATGTTCTACTCACCATGAAGACTTAATTTAAAATTTGAATGTGCCTAATAACATGACCTAAAAATATATGAATCCAGCACTGATCCAACTAAAACAAAAAATTGACAAAAATGAGACAATTTAGTTTGTCTCTTTCAGTAACTGATAGAACAAAGCAAAAAAGGAAAATGTGAGAGTTAAACAATGTGATGAACAAAATTGACCTAACAGACACAACTTCAAAGTACATATTCTTTTCAAGATAAAAAACAACCATAAAATTCTCAAGAGAGAATGTATTAAAGTATATTTCCTAAATACAATGAAACTATAGTAGATATGAATAAAAATAGGTAGAACATGCCTGTAAGTTCGTAAATTAAGAAATAGTCTTCTAAATAATTAATGGGTAGAAAAAGCAATCACAATGGAGTTTAAAAATAGTTTGTATGGAACACTAACAAAAATACAATATATCAAGACTTATAGAAAGCAGCTAATGCAGTACTTATGAGGAAATTTATAGCCTTCAATGAATATATCAGAAAAGGAAGTTAAACCATCAGTGATCTAAGTATCTTTATGAAGAAATTATTAAAGAAGAACAAATTAAACCCATAGAAATTAGAAAGAGATCATAATGATTAGAGCAGAAGATAATAAAGAAAGAGAAACTCTCGATATTGATGATCAAGAAAGCTACAATTTGGGGCGCATGGGTGGCTCAGTGGGTTAAGCCTCTGCCTTCGGCTCAGGTCATGATCCCAGGGTCCTGGGATTGAGCCCCAAATCAGGCTCTCTTGGCAGGGAGCCTGCTTCTTCCTCTCTCTCTCTCTGCCTGCCTCTCTGTCTACTTGCGGTCTCTGTCAAATAAATAAATTCTTTAAAAAAAAAAAAGCAAGCTACAATTTGGTTTTTTGAACAAATTGATAAAAGAGATAAGACCCTGGAGGGATTGATTCAGGCAAGAAGAGAGACGGCACATTAGCCTTTGCTAGGAATTAAAAACGGGATATCGACACCAGTTAGACAGACATTGCAAAGATTGTAAGAGGATGCTGTGAGCTGCTTTACGTCAATGCATTAAAAAGTTTAAACGAAATGGAGAAGTTCCCTGGCAAATTTAATTTACCATTCAAGAAACAGCAGCTGTGAATAGTCATATAAAATTGAGTCACCAGTTAAAATCTTTCCCACAAAAACAACTCTAGGTCTACCCAGATTGTCAACGGTGAGTTCTACCAAACACTGAAGGAAGAAACTATTACAGGCTTAAATAACTCTTCGAGATTGTGTGAAATAGGGTGCAGTCCCAAGATTGATTTTATGACACTGATACCTTAATATCAAAGCTGACAAGCATAGTAAGAGAAGGGAAAGTTACCAGCATTCTCCCTCAAGAACACAGATGCCAAAATCCTCCATAAAAGAGAAGCAAGCATAGGACCAAGTTTTTATTTCCCCAGGACTATAAAGCACAAGGTAATTGAACTCAACATCCATTCATAATAAAGAAATGTAAAAAAATTTAAAAGGGGGCTTTCATATGCTGTTATAAGAGATCTATAGAGAAAAAAAAAAATCTTTTAACAAACATTCTTAAAAAGGTTGCAAGTTTTCCTCTAAGATCATAACAAAGTAACAGGAGAAGGATACTATCTCTCAACATTATGCCTTTTAACATTATCCATTATAATAGTAAGGCCAGAAAAGGAAATAAAGGATTGGGAAAGTCATAGAAAAGCTGTTATTACTTAAAGAACCTATAATTGTATATGCAGGAAAAAAGTAACTATAAATTATTCAAATTCATAATTGAGTTTATAATTTTGCAGGCTAAAATTCAATACACAAAAAACCAATATTTTCTGTCTGTCATCAATAACAGAATGAAATATTTAATGGGTTCAATTTTAAATGACATCCGAATACTACATATACAAGAAGATATCCAAATAAAAAATTCCTAAGGCCCTTCCAGAAAGAATTATGAAAACTTATTAAGAGATATTTAGGAAGACCTAATAAATGGAGAGTTACCCTATGAACATAGATTGGAAACTGAACACTGTAAAAACTGTAATTCTTCCAAAGTTGATACAAAGATTGAGTGTATCTCATCAAAATCCCAAGAGACTGTCCCCTCAGTCCTGCTCGGGGTCTACTTGTCTATCTTTCTGCTGCTACCACACTCACTTAGTATCTGGTGGGGCAAGTCCTTCCATCTTGCTCCTCATCTTCAAGAATATCTTGGCTATTTTTTAGGGGCATCTGGTGGCTCAGTCGGATAAGCAACTGCCTTCGGCTCAGGTCATGACCCAGGGTCCTGGGATCCCCTGGCATGAGGCTCCCTGCCCAAAGGGGAGTCTGCTTCTCCCTTTACCCCTCCCTGAGTTTGTGCGCTCTCTCTCTCTCTCTCAAATAAATAAATTAAATCCTTTTCAAAAAGAATATCTTGGCCACTTTTGGCTTTTTTTGCATTTCAGAATAAAATTACAATCAGTTTATCCAGTTCTATTAACCAAAGTAAGAGACCTACACTTGACTGGACTCATTTATCACTGCAGGCAAGAGGGAAAGGACTGGCTTTTTGAAAAATGGAACTAGGACTAGTAGATATTTAAATGGAAAAAAGAATGAAATTATACCCCCATGGCACAACATAACTTGATCAGTTATTGATGGGTTATAGACTTAAATGTGAAAGGCAAGACAATAATGCTTATAGATGATAACATAGGAGGTCTTCCTGACTTCGCATTAGTGGGGACATTATGCACCTGCACACGGGTCTGTGCCAACAGCAATATGGTCTTTAGATGAATGGGAAGTTGCTTGTTCTGCACTTAAGCCCTTGCCAGCCCTCTGGGAGCAATACCCTGCCCATAGCTATCACGTGACCACTGCTCATGTGACACCTGCTGTGCTGAACCAGGTGAAATGGTCCCAGCACACTTATTCACGGGTAGAACGGGGCTTCTTGAAGTACCCTGGCCTGGGAATGTGAGAACCGGACATCCGCTTGGCCAGGAAACCATGCACTGTTGGAGGACAGGTAACGTTACTCCTTTCCCCCATTCTGAGTTTTAGATGCCAATTTTTTTTTTTTTTTGTATATGGGTTAATTGGGAGAGGGTGTAGTATGAGATTAAGAGAAGAAAATGAGGGCTCTGCCAAAGTGACTGTTCAAAAAAACTTCTTGGTGGCCGACTGACCCATAATTTGCTTGAGTTCTAAACAAGAAAAGCATCAGCACGTAGGCAAAGCAACGGGGCTCAGATATGGAATGCAAAGCACGTGGGAAAGTCAGGTGCATCCTGAGGACTGTTACAGGTCAGGCAACTCTCCATCGTCTTCCAAGAACTAACAATTAAAGATAAGCGATATTAGACAGTGTCTCACTGGAAAGGTACAGCAACGTCATGAAACACCTCTCCCTTTCCTCTCCCTCCACCCCTTAGCTCTAAAGTGTCTCTGAACTTTTCCACCATGTCTGAAATTCCACCTTGGAGGACTTTTTTTTTTTTTTACTTTAAGCTTAGATCCCTACTACAGCGTGAAGAAAACCACAGTTCCTGGCATTTGGGTATAAAAGACCGTATTATTCAGAATAGGTCTTGATGTGGGGTCGGGGAGCAGGCAGCACTAACAGGAGTGGAGGAAGACTCTGCCACACGGCAAAGGCAGAAAAGAGAAAAGCAGAACCGGAGGGACAGGTGCCCCAGGAAAAGGGTTGGCTGGATGTGGTTCAGGTTCGGAGTTCAACAGGCAGATCTGGGTAAGAATCATGGCTGCCCTGGACTAGTGACTTACCCAGTGAGAGCCTCATTTTTCTCAGCTGTAAAATGGGAATATATAGTACCTGCATATGTTTAAGGATCAATGGAAAAAGCTGCTAAAAAGCACCTGATATTTGGACCCAGAATAAGAGCACATTGTTAGCTCCCATATGGCCAAGGTTTTGCCTTTTTTTTTTTTTTTTAAGATTTTATTTATTTATCTGACAGAGAAAGATGCAGCAAGAGAGGGAACACAAGCAGGGGGAGTGGGAGAGGGAGAAGCAGGCTTCCTGCAGGGCGAAGAGCCCGAAAAGGGGCTTAATCTCAGGACCCTAAGGATCATGACCTGAGCTGAAGGCAGACGCTTAATGACTGAGTCACCCAGGCACCCCAGGTTTCGCTTTTTCAAAAAGATTTTTTTCATGGGCGCCTGGGTGGCTCAGTCAGTTAAGCTGCTGCCTTCGGCTCAGGTCATGATCCCAGGGTCCTGGGATCGAGCCCCGCACCAGACCCCTTGCGGAGCGGGAGCCGCTTCCCCCCGGCCACCCCACCCCTTGCGGAGCGGGAGCCGCTTCCCCCCGGCCACCCCGGGCCCCTACTTGCTCTCTTCCTCTCCCTCGCTGTCTCCGCCGCCCCCCGCCCCCTGCCCCACACCGTGTTAAATAAATAACTAAAAATCTTAAAAAAAATTTTTTTCCCACCAAGACAATCTCTTTCAGAGCCAATTCCTTTGTAATATATCACATGTAAGCACCCACTTAAAAACTTCCATCAATCAATGCCTTTTGGATTATTTAGGAAAATATTCTTTAAAAAAAATGCAGAATGAGTCCTTTTTGTGTTCCTCATCCCTCACTATTTTGGGGTACTGTTTTTCAGTACAACAATCAGGGATTGGAAGAAGATGAAAATATCATTGGCTTCCACAATTTTTTCTTCCTTTAATTTGACAGTGTTTCTTCTACCTCTCTCCTGATGAAATGTATGGAAGTTTCAATAAAGGTACCTCACAATCTGAAATAATACATGAATAGTTTGGACATGACTCAAGGACAAGGATATTTAGGTAAAAGCCTACTTTTTCCCTGGAAGCAATGACACTGTCTTTGAACAAGGCCAAGGGAGAATCTAATGGATTGAAAAGGAACATGGCTTGTTTCTTTCCCTTTTGAGCAGGAGCTTTTAAATTCTCTTTAAAACCTCAACTCACAGTAAAAAATATATTTCACATTGTGACCTGATACACACATACACATTGTGTGTGTGTGTGTGTGTGTGTGTGTGTGTGGTTGAAATAAAAGTTTTATGGAATAAGCCTTACCCTTACTGTTATTCTATACACTAAGAAATGTTCCATTCTACTCTAATCTTTTTAAATGCTGTTTGAAACCATTATATTGATTTTATGTTTCACACTTCAAAAGCCACTGCTTCTGGGTTTTTCTCATTTTGCTTTTTTGAGCGAAAACCCTCATGTTAGTTTTAAATGCATTTAATTTGGTCCCATTTCCATTCCTGGGATCTGTCTCTCCAAATACAAGTATTTGCTAAGTTGGAAGAATATCGAGAAAAATCAGGTGGCGACTGGCTTGCCTACCTGAGCCTCCATGTTAGTGGATGTAATGAGGCACCTCTTACCATCTTTTCTATTTCCTGCCCATTCAACTTTTATGATTTCACTCGTTCTTTCTTTTCTTATTTTCCCCAAAGACAAACTTTCAGCTGTTCTTTGGCATAAGGACATTATTGAAGGTTAGGGAGCACAGACTATGTACCAGGGGTATTATTTCTTCCCATTCATCACTCAAGGTTTTTTTTTGGTTTTGTTTTTTTGTGTGTGTGTTTGTGTGTGTGTGTGTGTGTGTGTGTGTGTGTGTGTGTGTGTTTCAAAAAGAAGCTTTTATTTTTTATGAGACAAATAATAGAAATATAATATTTATATTATATGCAATACATACACTTCCTTTCAAACTGTAAAAAAGGAGAGGTTTCTAAAACATCTCCTTTCATTTATAAAGTTTTATAAAGGTACATTAAGGGGTGCCTGGGTGGTCAATCAGTTGAGCATCTGACTCTTGTTTTTGGCTCAAGTCATGATTTCAGTGTTGTGAGACTGAGTCCCTTGTTGGGTTCAGCCTTGGGAACGGAGTCTGCTTGGGATTTCCTCTCTCGCTCTCCTCCTGCCCCTCCCCCTTGATCATGCTGTCTTTCTCTCTCTCAAAAAAAAAAAAAGTACATTAAGTATGATTATATATTTGTCCTTTGACTTAATATTTCAGCTTACCAGAAAGAAAATATAATAGTATCCAAAGATAGGTAGCCATGTTAACGTTGGCACAACAAGGTCATCCCTTGTTACTTATACAGACGCTGGATTTAGACAAGTAGAGTAAGTTGCCCAAGGTTCAAAAGCTCAAAAAGCCAGCTCCTGGTAGAACTAACCCACACACCTAGATTTTTACACCAAAAAACCACCATGTATTTCCTTTATGTAAACATTAAAACCACACACACACACACACACACACATCGTAAACCTTATGTTTTTTAATCTGCTAATTCCAGTAAAACACACTTGTATCACTTCTCTTTGAGTTGTTTTATTGTTGTTGTTGCTAGACTCCTATATTTGCCAATTATTATATGGAACATATGTTGAACCTTCCAACACATCGATTACATACATAGTCCCAGCACACCATTTATTCATTTAGAGCACTCTGAAGCTT
Source organism: Mustela erminea (assembly GCF_009829155.1). Taxonomy (NCBI): domain Eukaryota; kingdom Metazoa; phylum Chordata; class Mammalia; order Carnivora; family Mustelidae; genus Mustela; species Mustela erminea. The sequence goes on from NC_045625.1 coordinate 86,756,123, forward strand.
ATAACCTGCTCCTGTAATTTTTCCCACAAGGATTCCATGTTTTCTGTTGGCCTCACAAAGAAACTCAGGATTCTAATTTATCTTTACATTACAACATTTGCTTTTATTTTAACCCCCTCAACATTGAAGAGAAAATCAAAATAAAATGCTTTTCTTTGCAACCTTCAGTTCTAAGCAAAGCCCATCGGGGACTTTAAAAGAATCACATTTGAAACCGATTCTTGCGTCAGTAAACACCTTGCATGAAGTTAAATAAGCTTTGCCCATTCTAGGAGAAAGCGACTTAAACAGCAGTGCATGTCACTTGCCTGAAGTGACAGGAATAACGAATACATTGTATCCACTTCTCTACTCCCATTAAAGCTACTTCTTTCTCCTAAGATTGTACGGAGGTTCTAGGATACTTCTTAACCTACAGGAGATGCTGGATCTAAAGCCAGAGAGGGAGCCCACACCTTTTTTTTTTTTTTTAATTAACAGCTCCATGGAGATGTCATTTACATACCATCACCCTGTACTGATTTTACGCGTAACAAAATCTCTGACTCTGAAACTTGAAAGGAAAGCAATTGAAACATAAATTTCAGGCTTTCTGGTTTACACTCACCAGCCTCCCTTATGATTTTCTCACTCCCTCTTCCCGATTTTTCTTCCCCATTGCCCCATTACTTACTGCTCTGTATACAGTCAGTCGATTGACACAGCTACCCCGGTATTTTCGCACGGGAGTGTTCAAGGATTCCATACCAATTATGTTTCGTTCCAAGTAGGAACAACCATAAAATAGCATCATTATCCTTGAAAACACAATCATCCCTGTGTAGGGCAGGAGTACAATTACTCCTGATGCTTTCTTTTCAGAGAGAAACAAATTGGCAGGCGGAATGGATTTGGAGGTATAATTTTTCCCATCACCATTAACACCTACTATCAAGTTTCCCCTCCTAACATTTGAATGGTAGCATGGATGGCATCGGACCCCAGCCCCGTGACTAAACAAAAGGCAAGATGGCCATCACACGTGAGCCTGTTATGTCCCAGGGAGGACCAGCGGCGTCAGTTTCTGGGTAATATCTGCGACAGCAATGTCTTTCTTAAATTCTGATACTTCTTACGTCAACTTTCTAACTCATCTGAGACTGCCAGATCTATACACATGGTTTTGGTGTCCGAAAGATCTTATGAAAACCCCAAAGAAGTTTCCCTTCGGCTGCATTGTGTCGTGAGACTGCGTTATCCTGAGGTTACAGTGGGCAATGTCCTGCTGGAAATTTGTGTTTCTTACTCCTACAGGGCAAGGGAGCATGCCAGAAAACCAGCTTTGGAACTCACCCCCAGAGAGAGGGAACACGAGGAAAGCCTGGAATCACAGAAGCAGAGGCTGGGGCAGGACAAAGTGTTCTTCTTTGTAGGAAAGGGGAAAATGAGGTCCTGTGCACCTTGCAACTAGCCTTTGTTCCCAGAAGGAGGTTTAATCATGCTGGGTATGTTTTCAGGTTAGAAAAGGATAGTTGGGTGCCTGGGTGGCTCAGTGGGTTAGGCCTCTGCCTTTGGCTCAGGTCATGATCTTAGGGTCCTGGGATTGAGCCCCGCATCAGGCTCTCTGCTCAGAAGGGAGCCTGCTTCCCACCCCCCAACCGCCGCCTGCCTGCCTTTCTGCCTACTTTTGATCTCTCTGTCAAATAAATAAATAAAATCTTAAAAAAAAAAAAGAAAAGAAAAGGGATAGTTATCTAAACTCTGAGGGTATAGATTCCTGAAAGGCAAAGGTTATCAGAGGAAAAGCTGAATATTATGAAGCAACTGACAGAAGACAAACTGTAGGAACTTTTGGCCAAGACCAAAATGAAAGGAGCTGTATTTCCTTCTTCAAAAAAATAAAAAAAAGGATTTTATTTACTTATTTATTTGAGACAGAGAGAGAGTGCAAGCACCACGGTGGGGAGACACAGAGGGAGAGGGACAAGCAGACTCCCCACAGAGCAGGGGTCCCGTTGTGGGGCTCCATCCCATGATCTCAGGATCATGACCTGAGCCAAAATCAAGAGTTGGAAGGTGACCAGGGTGACAGAGCCACCCAGGTTCCCGGGAGCTGTATTTCTTAAGGGTATTCACACCAGAGGCTGAACAGGAATCCGGACAGTGAGGCAGCATGTCAGAATGAGCTGCAATCTTCTATCTTATGTGGGAGGCCAAAGAGGAAATTCACAATAGCAATAGCAACGGCAACCCCGCAGCGGAAGAGCAAGACCCGTCTTGGGTCTAGAAGTTATACTGACTGTTTTGGACTACATAAGGCTGAGGATTTTTTTTTTTTCTTGGTGATAAATTTATGGAGACAGGTTGTATTAGTTTCCTATGGCTGCTATATCCGATAACCACAAATGAAGTCGCTTAAAACAACACACACTGATTATCTTCCAGTTCTGGAAGTGTAGAGTCCAAAGTGAGTCTCACTGGGCTAAAATCAGGGTGTTCCAGAGCTGTCTCCCTTCTGGATACCCTAGGCAAGACCCATTTCATCACATTTCCCAACATCGAGAAGCTGCACATATTCCTTGACTGGTAACTCCCTTACTCCTGTAGTCAGACTGAGTCCATCTCCCACTGATAATTCCTTGGTTCTCTTTGCTCTGCCTCCCTCCTCTACTTGTAAGGACCCCTGAGATTATAGTGGGCTCACTTGGGTAATTTCCTTATCATAAGGTCACCTGATTATCTACCTTAATTCTATTTGCCACCTTAATTCCCCTTTTCTATTAACCTAAAATATTCATGGTTTCCAGGGAGGAGGAGACAGACAGCTGTGGGGAAGGGGAATTGTGCTGCCCACCACACCCAGGAACTCCAACAAGATCATACCAAAGGGAACGTAAGCAAGCTGCGGAATGAATGGACCCAACCTTGGTTCTCAACACTGGCTGCATGTACAACGGCGTCACATTTACAAAACACGAATGCCCATGTTATACCCTCAAGTGTTCTAATTTAACAGGTGTGGGATGGGTTTCAGACGTGGTCATGTTGGGATTCATGGCTCCGGATAACTCAGGGGTGTTTTACACACATTGATTCAGGAAGCAACAGAGTTGCCATCTTAACTCTAGGGGGCCAGCACAGAAACCCAGATCATACATATTCTAGAATTCTGGGCTTTTTGCCAGTTTCCATCAGTTACTTCTATTACATATCAAGCCCAACCTCTTTAATTTACCTTGAACTATCAAATTTAATGTGTGGGCTTTCAATATTCTTAGAAGTAAAGAAATCTTCCCCTAGAAAATATATTATTTAAAATTGCATTTTATACATTTTAATGTACTTCTCCAACCTGTCTAAACTTGTTTTCCAAAAATACTGTTCCCCCCCCAAATTACATCAAGAGTCCATCAATAATAGTTTATTCCACAATACATACCTAGCTCATGTGTAATCAAGAGTTAAACTCAATTTCATTTACCTTAATGAAATCTATTTTCCCAAGGCTTCGCTCTATAGTACTTACTTTAAACACTTCACGGTATTTCAATCGGTTTAGGCTTTTTCTACTTTGTTACTTTTCTTATTTTATTTCATTCTTGCATATAAAAATTGTTGGTAGTTGCCATGGCAATTCTAATTGATTTCTTTCTGCTGTTTTTGTAGGCTTTTTAAAAGATTTGCACAATACATCACTCATATTGTTATTTTTATCTCTGTAAATTTGTGATGGCCTCTCCAAAAAAAAAAAAAAAAAAAAAAGGCTGTGTAACAAGAGCATCAGATGTTACTTGGCATGTTGAACGCTATGAAGAACAGCACAGAAAACCGAGGAAGAAAAGCCCAGCTGGGAAGGGCAATGATGAGGGATACAGTTCAGAAGTAAAAGCGTGTGTCACACGGAAAGAAGATAGAGTTCAGGTACCTGAGGGAGTGGCCACGCAAGGGTGAGGGATGTGTTTTTGGAGAGAATTGAACTTGTCAGGGTGACGCAGCTCTGGAAAACCAGTGAAGAGGGAGGGAGAGGCAACCAGGTGACAAGGCTCCCATTCTCTTTGCGTGTCTCCTGGGGGATCTGGACACCTTCTCTGCGACTGCTCCCCGCGCGCACGTGCCTGCAGAAGCACGCGCTCCCAGCCCGCAAACCGTACCTATTGTCAGAAGCAGCTAACATTCTCATTCCAGTAAACCAGAGGTGTCTTCTCCGACGGGCTGCTCCTGCAGGGAATGACCTACCATACCGTCCGCAGCCCTAGAGATCATCAGAAAAAGTGAAGAAAAATTCTTGTGGATCTGGAAAGAATTCACTTGGTTTTAGTTCACGCTAGAACTCCAGGAAGTTTATATATCACATTTTTCCCCCCAAAGCTAATTACTGTGGAATAAAAAAAAAAAAAACCCCAAAAACAAAACAATACAACTAACAACCCCCCCCCAAACCAACCAACCAACCAACCAAAAACCAAACACCAAAAAACAATACACAGATAACAAGAAAGTGAAGGTAATTTTGAGTCATTATGTGGTACCCCTAAAACTAATGTCATGGTTCTACGCCAAGAAAGAAACAAAAGTAAAGATGGAAGAATACGGCGAAGTGGGGTAAATTCAGGACACAGACAAGGGCCTGTGAGGGCTGCATCGTGGTTAAAGACCATTTGTGAATCTGCCTCGGAGCTTCTTGGTGGCCAACGCAAAGAGGAAAGCATGATCGGAATCAAGCCTGAAGGTGCCTGCTCGGGAAACACTGACCAGCTGCACCAGAGAGACACGGTCTTTCCAAGGACTGAGACAAGTCAGAAACTCCCCCAGAGGAGGGGACATTTTAATGTCATCAACAGTCGCCTCAATAATACCCCTGCAAAGCACCAAGTTTCACAATAGCCACTTCCTCAAAACTCCCATCAGCTTAGGTCAAGGGCATGAGGCAAGGGCAAGGCTCTGAGAAAGCTAAGGAAGGAGGGGAAAGGTTCTGAAAGCCAAACCTCTTACTCCCTCTTGGCCTTGGTGATCCAGAGAGTTAAGCTCCTCTGTGTGGAGAGGACTGCATGGCCAGCGTTATCTGTTGGTAAGAAAATTCCTGCTGAATCCCATGGCGGGGTGAAACCAACCCATCTGACCAGATTGGATCCTACAAGACATTTCAAATTCTTGCTTGATGACAAGGAAACCTCATCTCACCCTGGTGTACGAGAAGAAGAAAAGGTCTCAGGGATGGTCCACAGGCTTCATCTGAGGAACCCGTTGTAAAAAGTACATGACACAGGCCTATGTGAAATATGCAAAAGCGTTTGAAAATAAATGCCTCGCATAACCTACCATAAAACTTTTAGACAAATTATTATGACCCTGTTCCTCCAGTACAAGCATAAATGTGTTTCTGATAAATGCATTTTATTATGTTTTGCTTCATGAGACCACCCTATTATAAATTCAGGATGGTTAAAAGAAAAATTAAAGAGGCTCTCTTCCTTTGGCCTTCAGAACAAGGTTTCTTAAACCAAAAACATATGTTTAAATTTAGCTCCACTTGGACCTGCTAGTTACTGACTGATTACTGACATGTGTTTGGGCTTTAGGGACCTCTGCCCCCTCTCTGCTTCTCAGCTCAAGACCATGCGTCTCTCTCACAAACACACGAGCGCACACTCCACACACTGTGAATGCAGACACTTAGCAGGTGATGGGGACCTCGTATTCAGAGTAGACACGATCCTTGAGGAAAGACCACCATGGAATGCCGCATGCAGTACCTTACCCTGGGATCTCCAGTGAACGATTCTTGCCCAATTCTGAACACCCCTTGAGCTCGTTTTGCTCATTGGCAAGTGGTTTTCCTTTGCATGTTTCTCAGTTACGTGCATGACATGCTAAAAACAACACATTCCTTGACCAATTCTTCCCTAGGGTAAGTGAAAGCAACATTCTGCTGGTGGGACAATCTTAGCTAATGACTAGGGCGAAATACAGCTTTGAAAACAATCTAACCTTGTTCCTCTTGGTGGCCAGATCTTGGTTCTGGCGGTCACAGTGATGAGCCTCACAGACCCCCACGTATGGGGAGCAAAACCGAGGGACACTCTGAAACCCACCACCATGTTTGTGATTGGTGCCAAGGCCACGCTTCCTATGCTGCTCTAAGCCAGGGGCTCAGTGGGTCAGAGACACAAAATCAGGCCCACCCCCGGGAGACCCAGGGATCTTGTGATTAGCTCCAGAACTCCTGATGCCCTCGTTGTGGGGGGATGCTTCTTTCCTCAGACTTGCATCAGGTCTGAGGACTTGTAACTTCTCCAGCTCCTTCTCCACAAACATTTCCCCTGAGGACACCTTTGCCTAGTTAATCGTGTCTTGGCATCTGCCTCACGGAGGACGAGGACATGACATACATTGTTTAGTTTCAAGAGTAGGTGATGTCACCCACACTTAAAGAAATGCATCCTCCCAGGGTCAAGGACTATGGCTCTAAAGTAGTTCTTTTGCCTGGAAAGGATATATTACACTCTGAGCATGATATTGCCACCCATAGATTTGGATTCTGAATTGAACCAGACTAAAATTCCTTATAATTGATGTTCTAAAACAAATCCCTAATTTATTCTCTTAGGCAAAAAGTCACAATGCTTCCTCTAATCCAAAGGTCATCCATCAATCCATTCTTCCCCAGAATGCTGGGTTTTTGTTTCCTTTCACATAAATCCTATCTGTAGATTCTATCAATTGGAATGTACCAACAAGAATATGGTCTGCAGCCTCAATCTCAGCCTTTTTCATGATTGACTATATTGGCAATATTCAGCCTCACATTGTTGCTTCCGTGAGAGAGCCATCCTATCATCATGTGGATAGGTAAGTAGACATTTAAGATCACTCAAGGAGAGGCAGCTTTCTGGGATTCTCTGAGGCAGCACTCAAATCCTTTTCCCTCTCAGAATTTGGAACCACAGTGGAGTCAGACAGAGACCAAAAGGTCATCTTTTAATACTTGGTAGACCTTCTGTCTAGACCACGGGTTGCCCTTCGAAGCTCCTACTGCAGATAGAAGACTGTGGGACCCCCAGCTGTGGGTCAGAGCCCAGCAGAGGAAGACACGGCTACCTTGGCCAATGGGAGATTCAGAGAGAAGGGCAAGTCTTGCCCGAAAACAGGCTTGCTCAAAACCAAAAAAGTCATCTCTTCCTACCCCATGACTGAGGTAGATTACTTTTCCTCTCTGGGGAAATTGTGAGAGAGAGAAAGGCAGAAAGGAGTGTCTTATTTCTTCTGAAGACAGTGATTTTATTGTGTGAGCCATGATGGGAAATTAGAGAGTGAGGTCCTACCAAACCCCAGGCCCTGATCTACCAGTGGGGGAGGTCAGTGGACTTAACTGTGAATGCAAAGGACAGAAGGTCACGGGACCACCTTAGCTCTGAGGCTAGCCAGGTAGACCTCATGCGGAAAACAAAGCAGACTGTCCTCTCCTTCATTTCATTACTATTTACATGTTTCAGAACAATCCATTCAAGATTCACATAAAGTTAGCTATGGGCTTTTCTAAATAGAGCTCTTACATCTTAAAAATAAATCCAAGGCTTTTAAAGCTCTGTAATTATCTTGTCTGTTATCTTGTCTGCTGCTTCATCTCCCTTCCCTCCCTTGATCTTTTATCTGTATGGGGGTTTGCCATTTTTGCACAGCTCTTAGAGCTTATTCTGGATATTTTCAGAGATGGGAGGTAGGAGAATAGATATGTCACAATTTGTGTGACTTACTCATTTTTCTGGAAATTAACTCCTCAGGCACCTGATGAGTAATAGGCACCTGGGCATTTGGATTTTGAATAGGATTTTAATCGTGTCATGTCATTGCTGTGATCATGTAAGGATGAACATTCTCACAATTTCCTACATGGCGGCATTTCTACCTCCAGTTAAATTGCATTTTTTAAATTGCATATTTTTAGAGACTCCATCCTTAATGATTTGGGTAACTAATTTAGAACTTGGTGACCTCTGCAGAGTAAACTTATTCTTTGGGGCAAGATGTATAGAGGACATGTGATGTATCTCAGAAAAAAATATCATGTTTGACTGAAATACCACATAAACAGATGTAAATTTATGTAGAGCTTTCTGATTTAAAAAGTATTACATACTCATGCAAAATTTAGAAATTACTAAAAAATATATAAGATGGAAAAAAGGAATATAAAGTAGAATAAGAACCATCTTTTTAATTATCATTTGATGCAACCATTGACATTTGGGTATCTTCCTTTATAATATTTTATAGCTCATACACACACACACAGACACACACACACACACACACGAGATCATACAAAGCAGAGGTTTGTATCTAACTTCTTTCATTCTGTGAGCAGTTTCAAATATCAGCAGATAGACATTAAAATGTTTTTTAATGATGGCATACACAAGAATTTACCATCAAGTATTTTACCAGGCCACTCTTTTTTTCTTTTTCTTTTCTTTTTTAAAAATTATTTTAATTTTTTTTTATCATGGTAAGTGCACTCTTTAATCCCTATCACTGATTTCCCCAATCCCCTCCCTACCGCCCCTCTGCTAACCACAAGTGTGTTCCTTATAGCTAAGAATCTTTTTCTTGGATTTGTCTCACCCCCTTTCTCTTTTTTCGTTCCTTTGCTTATTTGCTTTGTTTCTTAAATTCTACGTGTGAGTGAGATCATATGGTTTTTGCATTTCTTTGACTTGTCTGGCTTAGCATTGTACTCTCTAGCTCCATCCATGTTGTTGCAAATGTCAGGATTTAATTCTTTTTTGTGGCTGAGTAATATTCCATTATGTATATTTATCACATCTTCTTTATCCATCCATCTGTGGATGGAAACCTGGACTGCTTCCATATCTTGACTATTGTAAATAATGCTGAAATAAACATAGAAGAGCATGTATCCCTTTGAATTAGTGTTTTTGTATTTTTGGGCTAAGTACCCAGTAGTATAATTACTGGATCACAGGGTAGTTACATTTTTAATTTTTTGAGGAGCTTCCATGCTTGTCTTCTACTGTGGCTGTACCATTTTCCAGACTACTCTCAAACACATAACACCTGCCACTCCAAATTTGCCACCTTTGTAAATAATGTTATCATAAGTATTCTTCTATAAAGTTTTTTATTATATTGCTGGTTTGTCCCATAAGAAAAAAAACAAAATTACTTAATTAAAAGAAATTCGTATTTGAAAGGCTAAGATCAAATGATAGATTGTTAATTTACCTTGGGGGAGAATCCAAAGGAAACAATTTTTTGCTGGTATCAGAATTATTGAGAAGCCAAATTAATAGAAATTCTTTCAGGGCATATAGAACCAGCACAGCTGGTAGGAGTCTTGAAGAATACTTCATCCAGGTCATGGGGAGTTCTGATGCCTATGACTTCTTCAGTGGAACTGATGTCTTTATGTCAAAACATTCTGTCATCACAAACCTTATTCATACTGCAATTTAGAGAGTTCTTGAATTGTGGTACTGACCATATTATAAAGCATTTTAAAACTCCACCTGTGCCCAGATCCCTCCCTACAATCAACCAAAGGCTTCATTTGTCCCAGCTGAAATGCACCACCCATGGGGTCTGGGCTTTCCCAATGAGGATGTGCTGATTGAAATGACTAAGAGACCAAGACGAGCTGCAGAAGTAAAGTTCACAAGGAGGACCTGAGCACCAAGTCTCATAGGGAACAGAGTCACGTGATAAATACTGAAGATGACAGGGAAGTACTGATTGCTTAGATGTACTTATGATAGATAATTTTACTGGCAAAAGACTGTCATTTCTGTTTTTTTCATGTTTTGCATAAATAACTGATTTACTATGTACTTCTGACTCTTCTATCTTTCTTCGGACAGTTTGACTATGTTTTCATTTCTCTCGGGAATCGGGAGAATTATATATGTGTTTCTGAAGTTCTCTTTCACCCCAATCCATTCCCAAAGGTAGGTTTGGAATCAGACGGGAAACCTAATTGAAGTATATGTGAAAATTGAGTAAGAAACTAACAAGGAAGACAGTCTAGGGCTGTTTACAACTGGAATATCCATGGTTGCCTTTATGGTTCAACATGTATGTGTCTACATGTCTTAAAAGGGACACAAGAAGTATAGACACTCTGATGTGTAGCTCTTTGGGGCTAAAGTAGGTTAATTAGCTCCTCAACCACTGCCTTTTGGGAGTTTACCGGCTATGGGAGTGTTCCTCAACTAGACAGGTCTTTAAAAATGCAGATAATAGAACCAATATTCAACAAGTACAGAGGGAAACAGATACTTGATGAGATGAGGAGGGCTCACAATTCTGAATTCACTTGGTTGAAAACTGATTCATTCATTTCTTTGGCACATGTTAATTGAGCATCTACTATATGGTAATGCTAAATGAGACACTATGGATTCAGGGATGAACAAGACATGCAACATCTTTCTTCTCTTATCTGTACTTACATTATGATGGAGGGGAGAGAGAATAAGAATACCCAAGGGCACTACAATTTTGAGTACTGATAAGTGCCAGAAAGAAAAATGAAAACAGCCGAAGGGGATGGAGAGTGATGGGGGTGCTACCTTAGTTAGGGGGTCAGACCTGAAGAAGTAAGGGAGTAAAACCATGAAAAAGCACAGAAGAAGAGCTTCCCAGGTAGTGGGGAACTATAAGATCAAAGGTCCTGAGGCACATAATCACAACACAGATGCCATCTGGTAGACAGAACAGAGAAAGAAAGGGACAGAGTTCTAACAAATGAGCTCAAGGAAACGGAGGAAACCAGGACCTTCTAAGCAATGGACAAAAATCTAGATTTTATCCTCATGGCCCTATAGAAATCCTATGGAGGATTTGATCTGAAAAGTAACATAATCTTATATCCTGTAGGGGCTCTGTGCAGGAGCAGGAATCGAAGCAAGCCCCCCTGGAGGTCCTGGTGAGGACAGTAAGATGGGTGGAGAGTGGTCAGCAAGATGGCTGGTTTTGAAAGAGTCAATAAAACTTGCTGAAGTTCTTGAATATGGGTTATGACGGAGGAGTAAGAAGAGGATGAAGCACAGATTTTTTTTACTGCAGTAGCTGAGGCAACAGAGATAGGATTCACCAAGAGCCCCAAGGGAAGGACAGGTAAAGGGTGGGAGGGAATTAAAAGTTCTATTTGGGCTGTTATATCAAGCTGCCTATTATATGTACAGGTGGACTACCATGTAGGCAGCAAAGGTGAATTTAGAGTTCAGTGAAGACTGTCCCAGACAGAGGTAAAAATTTGTGAGCCATCAAACTATACGTAGTGTCTAAAGCTAGGGGACTGTATGAGGTGACTTATAGGCAGAATATGGGGCCAGAAGCAACAAGAGAGAAGCCAGGGGATTTGAAATCCTGGCAGTGTGCCACATTTAGAGGTCAATGAGAAGCACTGCTGGGATGTTGAGGAATACCGCAGCGAGAAGTGACCAGGAAAGTTTGCAAATGGAGGTCACTAGTAGGATGATTTATAGCCTAAGCAATTTATAGTCCAAACCATGACTTTTAAAAGTTATTAATAATTCTTCCAACACCATACATGTAAACTGGTACTGTCCTGGGCAAACAAGAACATATGGTCACCTTCGCCACAGTGACCTTCATGAGACTGGTTTCAGTGGAGTTGCAGTGATGGCGGTCTGGTTGATGTGGGCTAAGAAGAGATCAAGGAAGAAAAAATGAAAACAGGAAGCACAGGTCACCTTTTTGAGAAGCTGGAAGAAAAAGGGGGCATGGCCAGAGGGGGATATGAAATCCAGGAAAGGGTTGATCTTTTTAAAATGGAAGATATTAGAGCACCTATGTACGCGAATGTTGATGGATCTAGGAGAGAGAAACAGCTTGGCGATGCAAAAGGAAAGGAATTGCAGCAGAAGCAAGTAGATTCTGCAAGTTGGAGAATCAGGATGGAGGCTGCGTACAAGGGAGTGGCTGATGTACATGCGCATTAACACAATGGTGGCGACATACACTGTGTAGACCTAGGTATACACGGTGGTTAGGTTTGGTGGTGGGAAAAGGAGTTAGCTTCTCAGACAAGGCAAGACAGACTCCACTTTTTCCCCTCCCACAAGAAGCCACAGTTTCCCATTCGGGGCCAATTTTCTTCATAGGTGTTAAGAAGAGATATGGGAGCTATTTTTTCTATCAGGAAAATGCTCCAGTATGGAGCCGTTCATAGTTTACCAGAAAATGTGGAAATTCTCTCAGGTCCAATTTAGATCTGGCAGAGAAGATGAATATTACAAGTCAGTCAGCAACTGGCTGTAACAGATGTTTTTGTTGAACTGTGAACGTTAACAGTTCTATTTGGCCTTTTCAGAATTTGAATTAAGAAACTGAAGAAATAGCCAAGGGTACATGGAGACCCAGGTAGAACAAAATCCTTTGGCCAGAGAGGTGAAATGAACATCTCGTGAAAGCTTTCGCACCCAAGAACTGTGTGACTCTGGGGAAATTACTGTGATTGATCTGTAAGAGGGAGAGGGGGAAAAAAACCTTAAGATTTGCAGAATTCAGGGGTTTGTGGATATGGATAGTCTCTGTCAACCATTAGTAGGAATTTTAGGGAAATGCAAGCTTTTTGCCGGGGCAGCATAAAATAAGCCCAGCAAACGAGCATTTCCAGTGATCTAATGTCTAGGAATAACTCGGTTCAATTGATGAAGCAGAGAAAACCAGAATAAAATGGTACAGATTCCAAATTATGTTCTCTCCAGACTCGAACACCCTTGAACCTGCTCCAAGGCAGGGATAAGAGCAAGGACCATTTTTTCTCTCAAATGAACTAAACTTCCATTTCCCTTTTTGGCCAGATAAAATTACTGAGAGACAATTTGCTCATCTCGAAAATGGTGAGTAGTCATTTCCAGATGTGCCTCCGGTTTCTATAGACATTGGTCCACGGCAATAGAATTATAATGCCAGTCACCTTTGGCCCTCTCCGTAACCATTGCTCCTGCTAAAGTAACTGCAGGTAGGTCACAGGCCTGTGTACCAGGAGACCCAGCTGCTTGTACTGTGACCCTACCACCTATGCATGCTACTGCCATCGTGAGAAATCGACAATACCTGGGCAAGATCGGTGCTTGGTAAATTAGTGTATGAGACATGGAGTCCCTAAGAAAAGGCCTTTGAAAATGGCACAAATTTAGCAGTTTATGGGTAGTTGAAAGAACTATTCATGCTTTCAAGACAGCTGCAAGACAGTTGAAAGAACAAGCTCCTAATGTTCTTGGTTATTGATCCCATAGACCATTCTGTAGTTCAGCACCTAATTCAACATTAGCGTCCCTGCTATACATTGCATCCAGAAGAACTTCTCTGTTCACAGTGGGGTAAAGGCAAAGTACATTTCATAATGTACTTTCATTATAGATATAATCAGGTTATCATCCCGTATGGATAACCACCACTTGTGGAGAAACCTTTTCTTTGCTACTGTATGCCATCAGTAGTGTTCACTGGAAGATGTTTTTTAAACTTTTTTTTTTTTTTTTAATGAACACAATGTTAACTGAAGACATAGATTAACTAAAGAATGTAGTATTTCATGGCCAGTTCTCATTTAAGGTACTGCTCGGATGCTTAGAAGCCACCGCAACTGTAGCCATATCCTACGGACTTTTACTACCCTTTAGAATTCACCTGTGAGGTGCAGGGGTAAAGCTCAGCCTGTTGTAAACTACAATCAAGTACATAGACGAGGTTGTTTCCATTGTTGCCAGGTTCTAGGAACCCTTACTTTTGGTGGCCACCTGCCTTTTATCATGTGTATTGAAATGCACTCACATTCCACATTAAATGTAATACATATATTAGAAGAAATGAGTTGAGAGGCCCTCAACTAGTTGACATACTGCCACAATTTAGAGGTATTTAATTAACACTTATTCATTTCAATACTACATTCTTCCTTGCATATTGTAGAGTCAATAAAATATTTTTTTTATTTCCAAATATTTTTTCAGGGGTTTAATGAAACATTTGCTAGTTTTTGTATTGCAATTTTCCTTTCTGGTTTCAGAGTGAAGAATTTTTGTGGGGGAGGGTAACATCTCAAACATTTTTATAGGCCCTTGGAAAACTCATGGACCTTGGGTTTGGCACCCTCATGCTTAATGGATATAATGGACCTAGATGTTGACAAAGACCTTGGCCTTGAACAATATCTAAAACTTCAGCTCTACAGAGGTTCAGAAAAATTGGACTGGGGTAAAAATTCTTCACCTGGAATCCCTCCTTCTAGTTATCAGAATGCAATGGAATATTCTTTATAACTTTTCCAACCAGACTCTGCTTTTCCTGTCTTCTTCCACCAGCTCTGAGAGGCCTCTGTCACTTCACAACAAACTATCATAATACATTTTAATTTTGTCTCCCTGCCTGAAGTTGTTCCTTCCTCAACAGAGGGCCAACAAGTTGGACTTGCTAAAATGACAGTCCACCAAACAATTTTAAGTATAATACAACTAAACAGCTAATTAATTCATTACACTGAATGACTTGGATATTTTGTAGTAATGTACTGTGTTTTTGCTGTGTAAACATAAATGTTTGGCCTTATCTGAAGTATCTTATAACTTTCTACCAAAGCATTTTTACTGACTCTTCTTTGAATATGCTTAACACAGTTTTGCTGTGGTTTGTTCATTAATCCAGCCATTCAACTAACATTATTAAGGACCTGTAGAGTCCCAGACATTGTAGTAAGACCCTGAGAATTCAGGAATGAGTACGAGCAATCCTTGCCCTACTCTGGAAGAAGACTAATAGTAAAATACATCTACTCAAAATGCTCCAGAATGTTTTGACAGAGGTTCTCACTGACTGCAGTGAAAAGCACAAGGGAAGCGGGGTCAGTTCTGTCTGAGGAGAGGGAAGAGGAGCGGGTGGTTCAGGAAAAGCTTATTTCTGGAAAATCTATAACCATGTATCTGGCATACATTTGGACAAGTGCATTCCACACAGAAATAGTAATAGGAACAAAGGCATTGAGGCAAGAAAGTATTGTTGAATTGGCGAGTTTGTATTTATCAGAGCAAAAATAATAAAATTATAATAAGTTGTATTTGGTATATAATTAAAATATTTAAGCTTAAAATAATGTTGTGAGTTTTAATATACCTGCTATTCAACTTGTCAGTGTTTTTTAAAGCTATCTTAATGGTCCAGAAAACAACCATTTAAAAATACATAAAAACCAAACAAAATACATAAAAACATGTGTCTAGGGGCACACATTTTTATTTTGGTCTCAGACTCTAATATGACTTAGCATTGGCACAGTCAGATACTGTTTTTATTTAAAATTTTGACATTTTGGGGTTGCCTGGGTGGCTTAGTTGGTTAGGTGTGTGCCTTCAGCTCAGGTCATGATCTCAGGGTCCTTGGATCGAGCCCTGCATTCAGGCTGCCTGCTCAGCAGGTAGACTGCTTCTCCCACTCTTTCTCTTGTTCCCACTGCTTGTGCTCTCTCACTCTCTGTCAAATAAATAAATAAAAGCTTAAGAAAAAGGCTTCCATTTAAAAAATAAAATAAAAAAGTAAAATTTTGAAATTTTCTTTATCATGGTTATTTGCATTACCATTTACTTAAAATTTTTTTCCAGAGAGGAGGAAGATGGTGGAGGAGTAAGAGACCTAAATTCTTCTAGTCCCAGGAATTCAGCTAGATAGTTAGCAAACCATTCTGAACCCCTCAAACTCAACAGGAAATAGGAGAGAAGAATAGCAGCAACTCTATGAACAGAAAAGTGACCATTTACTGCAAGTAGGATGTCCAGAGAAATGAATCCAAGGCAATATATGGGAGGGAGTGTCCATCAGCCATCTCACAGCAAGTGATGGAGCCGCAGAACACAAAATTGGAACGTTTAGAAGTCTCCTCTGTGGAGGGATGTCGCTCCAGAGGCTAAGTGGGGGTGGAGCCCTCACTGGGTCAGTGTAGTCTCAAGTCCCGTGGGGTCACAGAAAGATCAGGGGTGTCTGAGTGTGGCAGAGCTCCAGGTATCAGAGCGGGGAAGCCAGCTGCAGAGATGGAGCCAAGGAGGGGCTCTCAACTCAGGGTTACAATAAACCATGATCCAAGGCACAATTGGGTCACTGCTCTTTGAACAGGGACCCCACAAGTGGCAGATCTGGGGAGACACCCCTTCCTCCTCTGGGAGGAGTGGTACAGGAATCTGCTACATTTGGAGACTCTAAATGGGGCTGTGTGCCAGAGACAGAACTGCTCAGTCATAGGCTGGGTGAGCTCAGAATGCAGTGGGAGACCAGGGAGACCAAGAGGGATTCACTGCTTTTCTCTAAGGCGCACTGAGGAGTGGGGCCACAAGCTCTTGGCTCCTCTGGGCTGGAGATTGGGATGCCGCCATTTTCATTCTCCTCCTCCAAAGCTGTACAGAAAGCATTCAGGGAACAAAAGCTCCTGAGAGGGATCCCCAGCAGATTACTTAGCCTGGCCCCTGGCAAGGGTGGTGCAATTCTACCTGGCCCCTGGCAAGGGTGGTGCAAATGCCAAAGACATTTGAGGATCACTGCAACTGGCCCCTCCCCCAGAAGATCAGCAAGAACATCCAGTCAAGACCAAGTCTACAGATCAATGAGAACTGTGGAACTACAGAGCTAGGGTAATACAGCACATGGAATTAACTCATGACTTTCCTCCTATGATTCTTTAGTATTTAAAAGTTAAATTTTTTAAAACTTTATTTATTCTTTTTCTTTCTTTTTTTTTTTTGAATTTTTCCTCTTTCCTATTTCATCCAACATCTTATCAATACCTTTAAAAAATCTTTTTAAATTTTCATTTTTACAGTCATATTCTTTCCCTTCACTGTATTTTCTTTTTATTTTTTGTACATATATGTTTTCTTTCTTTAAAATTTTGGGATACAGTTTTTGGGATACAGTTTCCTCTAACAGACCAAAATATACCCTAAATCTAGCATATGGCTTTGTTCTAGTCACCTGCCTGATCACATTATCATCTTTTTTTTTTTAATTTTTTCTTTCTTTTTTCAACCAGCTTATCAATTCTTTTTTTAAAATCTTTTAAAATTTTCATCATTATAGTCATATTCCATGCCTGCATCATATTTATCCTTATTTTTGTATATATACAAGTTTTCCTTTTTTTAAAAATTTGGGAGGCAGTTTCTTCTAATAGACCAAAAATACACCTGAAATCTAGTGTGTGGCTCTATTCTATCCATGAGCATGATCATATTCTTTTCTTTTCTTTCCCATTTCTACCCCCCCCCCCCGGTCTTCTGATTCGTTTAGTGTATATTTTTCTGGGGTCGTTGTGACCCTTTTAGCATTTTGTTCTCACATTCATCTATTCTTTTCTGAACAAAATGACAAAATGGAAAAACCTCAAAAGAAAAAAAAAGAATAAGAGGCAGTTCCAACTCAGGGACATAATCAATATGGACATTAGTAAGATGTTGGAAGTAGAGTACAGAATGATGATTATAAAAATAATAGCTGGGCTTGAAAAAAGCATAAAAGATACTACAGAATCCCTTTCTGGAGAAATAAAAGAATTAACATCTAACCAAGTTGAAATAAAAAAGACTATTAATGAGATGCAGTCAAAAATGGATAACTCCTACTGCTAGGATAAATGAGGCAGAAAAGAGAATTAGTGAAAACCAAATGATGGAGAATAAAGAAGCTGAGAAAAAGAAGGTTAATCAACTATTGGATCATAAGGGGAGAATTCGAGAGATAAGTAATACCATAAGATGAAACAATATTAAAATAATTGGGATTCCAGAAGATGAAGAAAGAGATAAAGGGGCAGAAGGTATTTTGGAGCAAATTATAGCAGAGAACTTCCCTAATTTGGGGAAGGGAACAACCATGAAAATCCAGGAGGCAAAGAGAATCCCCCTCAAAATCCATAAAAATAGGTCAACACCCCATCATCTAAAAGTAAAACTTACAACTCCCAGAGACAAAGAAAAAATCCTGAAAGAAGTTTGGGACAAGAAGTCTGTAACCTACAACAGTAGAAATATTAGATGGGCAGCAGAACTATCTACAGAGACCTGGCAGGCCAGAAAGGACTGGCATGATATATTCAGAACACTAAGCAAGAAAAATATGCAGCCAAGAATATTATATCCAGCTAGGCTGTCATTGAAAATAGGAGAGATAAAAAGCTTCCAGGACAAACAAAAAGTAAAAGAATTTGCAAACACCAAATCAGCCCTATGGGAAATATTGAAAGGGGTTACTTAAGCAAAGAGAAAATCTAAAAGTAACATAGACCAGAAAGGAATAGAGACAATATACAGTAACAGGCAATACAATGACACTAAATTTATATCTTTCAATAGTTACGCTGAATGTAAATGGGCTTAAATGCCTCAATCAAAAGACACAGGGTATCAGAATGGATAAAACAAGCAAACTAACTAACTAACAAGACTCTTTGATATGCTGTCTGCAAGAACCTCATTTTAGACTGAAAGACACCTCTAGATCTGAAGTGAGAGGGTGGAAAATCATTTGCCATGCTAATGGGCATCAAAAGAAAGCTGGGTTGGCAATCCTTATATCAGACAAATTAGATTTTAAACCAAAGACTATAATAAGAGATGAGGAAGGACACTGTATCATACTTAAAGGGTCTGTCCAACAAGAAGATAAAACAATTTTAAATATCTATGCCCTTAACATGGGAGCAGGCAATTATATAAGTTTATTAGTAACAAAATCAAGGAAACACATCAACAATAATACAATAATAGTAGGGGACTTTAACACCCTCCTCATTGAAATGAACAGATCATCTAAACAAAAGACCAACAAGGAAATAAAGCTTTAAATGACACACTGGACCAGATGAACATCACTGATATATTCAGAACATTCCATCCCAAAGCAACAGAATACACAGTCTTCTCTAGTGTGCATGGAATATTCTCCAAAACAGATCACATCCTGGGTAACAAATCAGGTCTCAACTGGTACCAAAAGATTGGGTTGATTCCCTGCATATTTTCAGACCACAGTGCTTTGAAACTAGAACTCAATCACAGGAGGAAAGTTGGAATGAACTCAAATATATGGAGGCTAAAGAGCATCTTACTAAAGAATGAATGGGTCAACCAGGAAATTAAAGAATTTTAAAAACTCATGGAAACAGGGATGCCTGGGTGGCTCAGTTGGTTAAGCCACTGCCTTCGGCTCAGGTCATGATCCCAGGGTCCTGGGATCGAGTCCTGCATCAGGATCCTTGGCTCAGCAGGGAGCCTGCTTCTCTTGCTGCCTCTGCCTGCCTCTCTGCCTGCTTGTGTATACTCTCTCTCTCTGTCTCTGGCAAATAAATAAAAAATCTAAAAAAAAAAAAAAACAACTCCTGGCAACAAATGAAAATGAAAACACAAGTGTTTAAAATCTCTGGGATGCAGCAAAGGCACTCTGAAGAGGAATGTCTATAGCAATACAAGCCTTTCTCAAGAAACAAGAAAGGTCTCAAATACATAACCTAACCCTACACCTAAAGGAGCTGGAGAAAGAACAGCAAAGAAAGCCTAAGCCCAGCAGGAGAAGAGAAATAATAAAGATCAGAGCAGAAATCAATGAAATAGAAATCAAAAGAACAGTAGAACAGATTAACAAAACTAGGAGCTGATTCTTTGAAAGAATTAATAAGATTGATAAACCCCTGGCCAGACTTATCAAAAAGAAAAGAGAAAGCCCCAAATAAATAAAATCATGAATGCAAGAGGAGAGATTACAACCAACACCAAAGAAATACAAACAATTATAAGAATTTATTATGAACAATTACATGCCCAAAAATTAGACAATCTGAAAGAAATGGAAGCATTCCTAGAGATGTATAAACTACCCAAACTGAACCAGGAAGAAATAGAAAACCTGAGCAGACCCATACCCAGTAAGGAGATTGAAGCAGAAATCAAAAATCTCCCAGCAAACAAGAGCCCAGGACCAGATGGCTTTCTAAGGAAATTCTACAAAACGTTTAAAGACGAATTAATACCTATTCTCCTGAAACTTCCAAAAAATAGAAATGGAAGGAAAACCTCCAACTCATTTTTTTAAAAAGATTTTATTTGTTTATTTATTTGTCAGAGAGAGAGAGCACACATAGGCAGGCAGAGTGGCAGGCAGAGGCAGAGAGAGAAGCAGGCTCCCTGCCGAGCAAGGAGCCTGATGCACAACTTGATCCTAGGACCCTGGGATCACAACCCGAGCCGAAGTCAGTGGCTTAACCAACTGAGCCATCCAGATGTCCCCCAACTCATTTTTTGAGGCCTGCATTATCTTGATCTCAAAACCAGACAAAGACCCCATCTAAAAAGTGAATTAGAAACCAATATCCCTAATGAACATGGATGCAAAAATCCTCACCAAAATACTAGCCAATAGGATCCAACAGTATATTAAAAGGATTATTCACCACCACCAACAGGGATTTATTCCTGGACTAAAAAGTTTTTTCAACATCTGCAAAGCAACCAATGTGATACAATACATTAATAAAAGTAAGAATAAGAACCACATGATAGATGCAGAAAAAGCATTTGACAAAGTACAGCATCATTTCTTGATCAAAACTCTTCAGTGTAGAGACAGAGGGTATATACCCCAGTATCATAAAAGCCATCTATAGAAAAACCCACAATGAATATCATTCTCAATGGGGAAAAACTGAGAGCTTTTCCCTAAGATCAGGAACATGGCAGAGTCCACTATCACCACTGCCACTCTATATAGTGCTAGAAGTCCCACCCTCATCAATCAGACAACAAAAAGAAATAACAGGCATCCGAATCAACAAAGAAGTTGTCAAACTCTCACTCTTTGCAGATGATATGATACTTTATGTGGAAAACCTAAAAGACTCCACTCCAAAACTGCTAGAACTCATACAGGAATTCAGTAAAGTGTCAGGATGCAAAATCAATGCACAGAAATCAGTTGCATTTCTATATACCAACAAGACAGAAGAAAGAAATTAAGGAATAGATCCCATTTACAATTGTAGCCCAAACTGTAAGATACCTAGGAATAAATCTAACCATAGAGGCAAAGAATCTGTATTCAGAAAACTACAGAATACTCAGGAAAGAAATTGAGGAAGACACAAAGAAACAGAAAAACATTCCATGCTCATGGATTGGAAGAACAAATATTGTGAAAATGTCTATGCTGCCTAGAGCAATCTACACATTCAGTGTAATCCCTATCAAAATACCATCAATGTTTTTCAAAGAAATGGAACAAATAAACCTAAAATTTATATGGAACCAGAAAAGACCCCAAGTAGCCAGAGGAATGTAGAAAAAGAAAACCAAAGCTGGCAGCATCACATTTCCAGACTTCAAGCTCTATTACAAAGCTGTCATCATCAAGACAGTATGGTATTAACACAAAAACAGACACATAGATGCAATGGAACATAAAAGAGAGCCCAGAAATGGACCCTCAACTCTATGGTCAACTAATCTTCAACAAAGCAGGAAAGAATGTCCAATGGTGGGTGGGGGGGGGAACCAAGTCTCTTCAACAAATGGTTTTGGGAAAATTGGACAACCACATGCAGAAGAATGAAACTGGACCATTTTCTTACACCATGCACAAAAATAGACCAAAACTGGATGAAAGGCCTCAATATGAAACAGGAATCCATCAAAATCCTTGAGAACACAGGCAGCAACCTTTTTTTACCTCAGCTGCAGCAACTTTTTCCTAGAAACATCGCCAAAGGCAAGGAAAGCAAGGGCAAAGATGAACGACTGGGACTTCATCCAGATAAAAAGCTTTTGCACAACAAAGGAAACAGTCAACAAAACCAAAAGACAACTGAGAGAATGGGAGAAGATATTTGCAGATGATATATCAGACAAAGATTTACCATCCAAAATCTATAAAGAACTTATCAAACTCAACACCCAAAGGACAAATAATCTAATCAAGAAATGGGAGAAGGACATGAACTGACATTTCTCCAAAGAAGATGTACAAATGGCCAACAGATACATGAAAAACTGCTCAACATCACTTGGCATCAGGGAAATACAAATCAAAACCACAGTGAGATACCACCTCAAGCCAGTCAGAATGGCTAAAATTAACAAGTCAGGAAGTGACAGCTTTTGGCGAGGATGCAGAGAAAGGGGAAACTTCCTACACTGTTGGTGGGAATGCAAGCTGGTGCAGCCTCTCTGGAAAACAGCATGGAGGTTCTTCAAAAAGTTGAAAATAGAGCTACCCTATGACCCAGCAATTGCATTACTGAGTATTTACCTCATAGATACATAGGTAGTGATCCAAAGGGGCACGTGCACCCGTATGTTTATAGCAGCAATGTCCACAATAGCCAAACTATGGAAAGAGCCTAGATGTCCATCGATAGATGAATGAATAAAAAAGATGTGGTATATATACCACATCTTGTGATATATATATATCTATATAGATATATATAGATATATATGTGATATATATATATATCACATCTTTTATATATATCTATGTATATATATCTATAAAGATATATATATATAATGCTCCCATCAAAAACTGAAATCTTGCTATTTGCAATGATGTGGACAGAACTAGAGGGTATCGTCCTAAGCAAAATAAGTCAATCAGAGAAAGGCAATTATCATATGATCTCACTTGATTTGAGGAATTTGAGAAACAAGACAGAGGATCATAGGGGAAGGAGGGGAAAATGAAACAAGATGAAATCAGAGAGGGAGACAAAACGTAAGAGACTCTTAATCTCAGGAAACAAACTGGGTTGCTGAAGGGGATGGGGGTGAGAGTATGGAGTAGCGGAGTAATGGGCTTTGGGGAGGTTATGTGCTATGGTGAGTGCTATGAATTGTAGAAGACTGACGAATCATAGAACTGTACCCCGAAACCAATAATACATTATATGTTAATAAAAATTTTTCAAAAAAGAAATATATTCACTAACTTAAAAAAATGTTTTTCCCATTAAAACATCACTTATCTTGATTACTGAATTTTCTGGCAGCCCCTTAAATTCTGCATCCAAGGCAAGTGATTCGCTCAGCTCACTGTAATGCAAGCCTGTAAAAAGCCCATAGATCTATCTTTTTAAAGGTCATTCTCTCACAGTGCCAGACAGGAATTGCTAAAGACCCTGGTGGTTAAGACTGGGGAAATGGGGGCAAATTTAAAGTCTGTTGTAAGAGCACAGGTGGAAGATAATGAAAGCCTGAGCTATGGCAACAAAGAGGGTAGAGTGAAGGGAGGGGGAACCAGGTATCAGGAGTGAAGGACAGGAAGAAATGGATAAAAACTGGATAGATAATATTTTCTATTATCAAAGCCCAACAGAGTCCCCCCTCCTCCAGAAATTCTTTTAAAGCCATTTTACACCATGGCAAATTCTTCTACCTCCTTATCTCTTTAAGTAGATTATAACCTCTTTGCTGCAAGAGACCATGTCTCCTATTCTTGTTTCTCCTACAGTGTTATGCATACAGTAGATGCTCAATAAATATCTGCTGGAAGAACTAGAATCACCAGGGCTTTTTAACATGGCTCCAAGGCAGTGCCCATAATAATTAAGCCAACAAAAGAGTTTAAATCTTCTTCCTTGGGTATATTTTTAAGGTTAGGATGCTCATTTATCTGTCTGAAATGGCATAAATGATTTCTTAGGGCCCTTTCCAATTACATGATTAACAGTCCTTTTCTGAAAAGAGTTTTATATATGTTACTGCTAATAGCAAAAGAACTTCTCCTGGGGCCTTTTCCCCTTTCATGTGATTACACTGATATTTTAGAGAAAATGAAATTACTATATCCCAGCTGAGAAGTCCTTTTGAATTTATAAAATGCAGAGATTGCTATAGAACTGTAAAGTTGAGGCAGATCTCTTATCCAATCATCAATAGATGATTTCATTTTTTATTACCATCTTTCTTACAAAAGTTGTACCATGGTTACCAATGTCCAAATATGACACTAGTGTTACCCTTGACAACTGAATCCTAGAGTTTCTCTGGAAATTATTCCAGTTATAGTAAGAAGATGATTATAGTTGTAGAAAAATTTGAACTCCATACATCTGAGGGTGGCTTTGTCCGATTTCCATTTGTGGTGATATCTTGATCCATTTTACCAGAAATTGCTATTTGTCACTATTTATTATTAATACTATTATTTTGAACAAGGGACTTTTAGTAAAGCTCCTTAAAGGGGCTAGATCAATCCTCTGTACTCTTTCCTCTCTGAGATGATGAACAAAATGCTGAATGTTGAGTGTCCAGCTGGCATGATGATGAAGCTGTCACATTAGCTCTATATTACTTAAATCTAGGTTTCTCATTTCTTTCTTTCCTTTTTTTAAGATTTCATTTATTTATTTGTCAAAGAGTGAGAGAACACAAGCAGGGGGCAGGTCAGGCAGAAGGAGAGGGAGAGGCAGAAGCAGGCTCCCTGCTGGGCAAAGAGCCTGATGCAGAACTTGATCCCAGGACTCTGGGATCATGACCTGACCCCAAGGCAGATGCTTAACCAACTGAGCCACCCAGGCATCCCAAGAATTCTCATTCTCAGGGTCATGAGTTCAAGCCCATGTTGGGTGTGGAGCCTACTTAGAAAGGAAGGAAGGAAGGAAGGAAGGAAGGAAGGAAGGAAGGAAGGAATGAATTACACCAAGAGGAGTTTGGTTTGAGAGCTCTGTAGCCCCAGGAAGGGCATCTTTACCAAGCCACATCAAAGGAAGGAAGCAGAGGAAGAGGAGGGCGGAGATCCTCCTAGAGAGAATAACCAGGTTCAGCTAGATTGGCCAACTGAGGAACTCATTCCATCCCAAGACAGAGAGTCCTTGCTATTCCTGTCAAGTAGAATTGATTAATTGCTATGGACACTGATGGTAGGTTTCCCTTCAGTTTGGGAACATCAGATGGATATTTCCCATCCTCTCCTTTCTGAATAAGAGCTCATTATGGTAGCTATCCTGTTCCTTCTTCACTACTGTATAAGGGACATCACTTGCCCTTTGATTTATACAGTGGTTGACCTATAACAAACCAGACAGATGAACAGCTTTCCATCTGTATCTGAGGGAAAGACCGCTTTTCACCCCAAAAGCCTACACTTTGAGCTGGATTCAAGAAAAGCAAAAGACTTTATCTACTTCAGGTTGTTCTTTTTCTGGAAAGAAATTGATGTGTTGATAAATGTTTAACCACCAGCTGGGGTAGGGTTGAATATATTTACATATATACATAAGTTTATTATAAACTGTACTGATATAAAGGATTTGGAGCACATAATTTACTACTACTACTAACACTCTACTGTAAATTCCTTATAGTTAATTAATTCTCACAGAATGCTTTTTATGACAAAGCAATTGATGAGTGTTGTTCCAGCATGAATGTTAGTTGATGGGTTCATGTTAACGAGAAAAATGAAAGTGTAGTGAGGAAGACAAATGTCAGAATTCCACCAGTTCATCAATGAGGTGAGAAACTCTTAAATACTAGAAGAATATTTCCTCAGTATTTTATTTACAATGCAAGGGCTATGATCACAACATATTTTTAGGTTTAATTTGCATTAGTAACATTTTCTTCATCATTCTTAAGACAGTCAACAAAACAATAAATCAAGCACTGACTTATGGTATATGCTGATTTCCAAGGTGTAAATATTCCTACCGTGGCTGATTTTGAGAGAACATTGTGATGTTCCTGAGGGCAGAGTTGGGAACAGATGTGCTACCGCCTACCATTTTAAAGTATCTCTACCATATAGATATGGCAGACGTAAATGTCAAGAGCACAGACGATAACAAAATGTAAAAAAAATGAGGAAGTGATCAGTTTTGAGTATATAATACCTTTGTTTTTAGTATAGTTTATTTAATTGCAAGTTCATATAATTCCAGTCTTTTTATTTATTTTTATTTTTATTTATTTATTTTAAGTAGGCCCCATGCACAGCATAGAGTCCAGTGTAGGGCTTGAACTCATGAGCCTGAGATCAAGACCTCAGCTGAGATCAAGAGTTAGCAGATGCTTAACTGACTGTGCCACCCAGGTGCCCCTATAATTTCCTTCTTAATGATGACTGTATCTAATCATGAACTCACAACATTTCTGAAATTTAACAAGTGGTTTTTGTGAGCTGGTGTAAGTCTTACTTCCACACCACTGGAAATTTCCACACCATCTGAATGATGGATAACCTGAAGGACAGACTGTGGTAGACAATTGCCTACCCAAAAGCTCTCCTTTTAATTTCCCTAACAAAATCTGATTTTATTAAATGAAGCATATGTCAAGTTAAGAAATGACATTTCTTTATCTTCCATGGCGATGGGTGGCCCTATCATTCTAGCTAATAATATATAAGTAAATGACACTGAATGAGACTTCAAATCTCCTCACAAGTGGGCAGGAGTGAGCTGACTGTGTCTCTTGTTCTTGGCCCTTCCCATTGGTATGGGTCCGGTTAGGCTACATAATGCTCCAGTAACACTTTAAGCCCCCAATACTAGAGGCTAACACAATCAAAGCTAATTTTTCACTTCATGCCCCTTGTAGGTTTCTGGGGCAGCTCTGATCTCCGGATCACTCAGTGACCCAGATGTGGCCATTCCGCCATCTTGCAGCTATACGATCTAGAACACACAGGCTCTTCAGGGGATGTGACGTTTCTGTGTTTCAACCCAGAAATGAGATACTTCATTTCTGCATCTAGCCTATTGGTCAGAATTATTCTTTTGTTTCTAACTACAGGAGAGACTAGGAGTACACCTTCATCATGTAAGAAAAATAAAACACTGAATTCATTTAAGGCCATCATTTCTGGATTTCTGTTATAATCAAATGCGATTCCTGAACAATACCCTTGGTACCAATTTTCGTAAGTGGACTCCAGGCCCAATGAGTGGCATACAGAGTGGGTTCTATTTTAACCCTGCCGGAAGCATATACAATTTCAGCAAGTGAAATGAAGTGGAAGGGCCCAACCTGGAAGTGGACCCAACCTGGCCTTCTTCGGCCAGGAAGAAAGACCCATGTTCTAGCAAGAGACCAAGTTCCTGTATACTCCTCAACCAGAGTGAGTCATAAGGAATGCAGGTTTTCCACGAGAAATCATTTTCAACATTCATATGGTTTCCTCTTTTGCCTTTCTGAGAAGACCTTTGCCCTAATCTGCCCTGGGTACCCATCTGTCTGAGAAGAGATTAGAAATTAAAGCAGAAAGTATGCAAAAAGAAAAGGAAGGTAGTATTCAGCTCTTGACATTAGAAACAGGATGAAGCAACAAGATAATGTCCCTCGAGCCAGGTTTTTTTCCTGAGAAACATTGTTCCCAAATATCCGGATGCCCCATTTAGCATCTCAAGGCCAAGCCCATCCTTAGGTCTGATCTACAGTCAGAAAGAAAAATGATATGACGGAACACTAATTGAAAAACCCACCCTTGGGGACCTGGGTGGCCCAGTGAGTTAAAGTCTCTGCCTTCAGCTCAGGTCATGATCTCAGGGTCCTGGGATCGAGCCCCACATCGGGCTCTCTGCTCAGCGGGGAGCCTGCTTTCCATCCTCTCTCTCTGCCTGCCTCTCTGCCAAAACTTGCGATCTCTGTCAAATAAATAAATAATAAATAAATAAATAAATAAATAAATCTTAAAAAAAAACAAAACCACCACCACAACAAAAAACCCCTGACCCTCTGGTCCCTGAAGACCGTAGGAAAACAGGGTAGGAAAGGAGACAACTAGAGAGGGAGTGCTGTCTTCTTCGGGCTTTAGGTGAAAAGCAAGGGCAGTGCGGGAACTCAGTGGTAAGACATCTGAAGGTAAAGCTGAGAAACAGGAGAAGCAGGCCAGAGAGCCGAGCCCCTGTGGTCTGCATTTCCGAGCCCTCTGACTTCCTCTGTGGTATAGACAGCAAGCGGAAGCCAGCGGACATTCCGAAGGGTCTCCCGTGGCTGAGTGAGGGGCTGGGGGTGACCCGCCAAGAGAGGGGATGGCCCAGATGATGCAGCTAAGGGCCCCATGGGATCTGGAGCTGTGCGACCCGATTGAGGGGGTGAGGAGTGCCGAATACCACAGAGCATCCCTTGAGTCAAAAGAATGGATCCCAAGTCACATCGGCCACAGAACGCAGCACTTACGACAGTGGGGCAAGGAACACACGTGGGCAAAGAACGCCCCCGCAGCCCCAGTGGATTCCAGCCAGCACAGGCCAAGGCCGCGAGGGCCTCTTCCCTCACCAGCCTCACATCCACGAGGACCCGCCAGCTCCCCAGCCCCGAACCACACGGATGTGATTTTGGAGAAGGGAACAAGAGAGAAGGTAGGCACTTTGAGGACAACGATTTTGTTTTCCTAGAGAGACTAAATTTAACTGCAAGGGACCATCAAAATGATTGGATTGAACTAAAAGGAATCTAGATCCAATTAATTACTAAGCCTACCCGCCAGTTAATTTATATTGATCTTCAGGAGGCGGCACAGATAACTACAGACAAAATAACAGAACGAGCCCATCCTCAGCAGTGGGATGGGTTAAATGTGGTGACCTCACCACAGAGTGGTTTTGCCATCAGTGTCTCAGGAGGAAATTTTTTAAAAAAGATTTTATTTATTTATTTGAGAGAGAGAGAGAGAGAGAGCATGGGCAGGGGAGAGAGGGAGAAGCAGGCTCTCTGCTGAGCCGGGAGCCCAATGTGGGGCTCCATCCCAGGACCCTGGCATCATGACCTGAGCCCAAGGCAGATGCTTCATGGACTGAGTGACCCAGGTGCCCAAGATACTTTTTTTTTTTAAAGATTTTATTTATTTATTTGACAGACAGAGTTCACAAGTAGGCAGAGAGACAGGCAGTGAGGGGGGAAGCAGGCTCCCTGCTGGGCAGAGAGCATGATGCAGGGCTTGATCCCAGGACCCTGAGATCATGACCCGAGCCGAAGGCAGAGGCTCAACCCACTGAGCCACCCAGGCGTCTGATTTGTTTTTTTATTCTCCTGCCTCATATTTTAGGGTTCAGATGGATCTGCATGACAGGGCTTTTTTGTTTTGTTTTAAATAACAGATTCCAGTCTAAGATATTGGTAAAGAACCTGTGGACTCTGGTTCAAGTTTCCCTTCACTAGCCGTGGAGTCATGGGTACATTACTGTTCCTGAGCCTCAGCTTCCCAGTCTGCAAAATGGGGCTGTATACCTCACCAAGGAGTTCTTAGGGAGATAAAATAAATGAGTTAATCATTGGGAAGTGCCTGGAACAAGTCTTGCCAGAGGGTCAGCATTACACTTTTGTCAAAGTAAATACTATGGAGGTTTTATTGTGTGAGAACTTCAAGCTAGCTCCCCTCTCCTATTCAGGACTGTGGAGATAGTCAACTTCTCCAGAAGGAACCATTATGTCCAGAGGCTATCGAGGTCAAGAAAAGCTTATTGATTTGGGGAGCTAATGGATGTGAACAAAGGACTTCCTTTGGGGGAAGCAAAAGATACCGTGGGACTGACCACTCCCCATCTCGCTGATGTTTCCTATTAGTTTTTTTTTTTTTTTTTGGTAAGATTTTATTTATTTATTTGAGAGAGAGAGAGAAAGAGCACAAGCAGGGAGGGGGCAGGAAGAGAAGCAGACTCCCCATTGAGCAGGGAGCCCAACCCTAGGGCTCAATCCCCGGACCCTGAGATTGGGACCCGAGCCGAAGGCAGACGCTCAACAACCGCTCAACGTCCTGGGCCACCCAGGTGCCCCGCTTCCTGCTGCTCCTACACAAAAGGGAAGCCATCAGTGACAGCAACACAGCCACCCTAGGGCCATCCAGGAAGGACCACAGGTAGGACCAAGCCAGCGGACTCATAAACTCTGAAGTGATTCTGTTGCCGTCAAGGTGCAGGAGAAGGCTGCCGACCTCCACACTCTAGAATCTGGCTGAGTTATGTCTCAGCACGTCTAGATGGGGAAGAAGACAGAGAAAGTGGGAGAGGGAGACAGAGAGACTGAGAGAGAAGGACTGAGACCGAGAAGGAATCTTACATTTACGGATGACAGGCGCATGCGGAGCCCAGACGACTGCCGTGTTCTTTCTTTCTTTAGCCCATCAGGCACCCGCGGATCCCACACAGTCGGCCTCGGGTGGGCGTCCGGTGTCCTCATTTCTTGCCTCCTCCCTTCGCCCTGGGTCTGCAAGACCAACTTTGAAAGGACCCTGTTTCCCCTCAGCCTTCTTCACTGCAATAAAGAACCCATGAAACTATGGTTTGGATGAGTTCATTTTTTTCCTCTAAAAATTATATTAAGATACATACACAAATATTTAAACTTTTTTTTTAAGGGTGTCCATCTGCCTCCTAAGATGCTGTCTTCAACGACGGGGGTTCCATTCCAAGAGCAGCTAGAGTCCGTGAAGGTTATTGCGGCTAGCTGGTGCCCTGGAGCAAGGAGCAAGAAGCATCCTAAAGGCAATTAGGAAGGGGTCGCAGGACGATGAGTCAGGTGACAGCCACTGTGTAGCAGTGGGAGGCTGGGCAGGTCGCATCTCCCTTTGCTCCGTGAAGAAAGCAGATGGGCGAATGGTAGGGTGAGGGCTGACTCGGGATTAAGAATCCGTGGCAGGTGCACTGGGTAGCGATGGCAATTACATTACAACAACAAACACAGCTGGGCTACGTCCCATCGAACTACCGAGCTGAAAACCTCAGCAGCAGCAATGGGAAAACCTCACATAAATCTTGACCTTCAGCATCCCTTGTTTGGGGTCCACACTGGACAAGAAGCCCCCGGGACGCACAGGGGGTTGATGGACTCAAGGAAGCTGGAGAGCATATGGGTCACCGGGGATGTGGACAGCACTCAGGGAGAACACGCCAATGAGAATCACTTAAATTTTTTTTTTTTTTAATTTATTTGACAGACAGAGATCACAAGTAGGCCGAGAGGCAGGCAGAGAGAGAGGAAGGGAAGCAGGCTCCCTGCCGAGCAGAGAGCCCGATGTGGGGCTCGATCCCAGGACCCTGGGATCATGACCTGAGCTGAAGGCAGAGGCTTTAACCCACTGAGCCACCCAGGTGCCCCAATGAGAATCATTTAAATAAAGGAACGCAGATGCCTTTCTTCTTTCTCAATAAGACAGTTTTTCCTAATGTCTACAGACCTTCCATTCGATTTTAAATCCCCTCTTTAAAAAAATAAAAGGACATCCCCACTTTTGACGTAGGCTCCGGAATGCATAAGATCCTTGTAAAAATCTACAGTCCATTGTAAAAATTTACAGTCTGTTTGAATGGACGTTTTTAAACATTTTCAATTACAGATTTACGGCAGAATTTTTCATAGGCCTGAATTGTCTGTTTAATATTAAAATGATCCTTGTAGGGAGCCATCTGTTATACGATCAGGCATGGAAATTCTTTACAGGGCTTTACATCAGCTCTCGCTCCAATGTCTGTCATGCTTCAAATATCCTCAGGCACTCGTGTTTCCATTTAGAGGAACAAGGTGAAGGACTTCGAGGCAGGACATCATGTCTTCCTGAGTATTCAGTGGCTGTTACTGAAAACACTATGTTCAGCATATGGTTTGCTAAATTGTCCTTTTCCCTAAACAACCTTCGACGTTTTCCATTCCTCTGACAAAATGATGCTTTGAAAAAGAGGACGTTTTGATAATATTGGAATCTCCTGTCAGAACAAACTTGGCTCTTTGCATTGATCAACTCATTTTTTTTTTCCTTCAAAACCACCGTTTTATCTTTTTAAACAATAATCCACTTCCGCTCACTTCCCCCCCACCCCACCCCGCCCCAAGCTACTCCTCTCTTAAGGAATAGGTTTCATGGCAAGTGCTCAGTCTGGTCCACTGGGTGGGGGCCGCCCGGATCGGTGTGTTGGGAAAGATTCTGAAGCTGAGCTCTGGCCCATTGGGAAGGAGCACCATGACTGATTACTTACATCCACCGCGGGTGTAAGAGAAATGGGCACAGGCTACATGAGCCATTTATTTGCTGTCTCTGCCCTATTCTTCTTCTTTGTCCCCATGCTCTGGTGCTCATTAATAAGCATTGCGAAATGGCTGACCTTGGGCCAAGCGCACAGAGTAAAATTAACGCCTCCATCTGGGAGCTGAACTTGAACGTGACACCAAAGTAATAATATTAACAACGGCAGCACCAGAAGCTCCATTTGGTGAGCGTTTTCTCCCTTCTAGGCATCTAGGTACTTTGCAATCATGAAATAATTCAGTCTTCACAAACATTCTGCAAGACCCACATCATTCCCCTATTTCAGAGGGGATGAAAGCTCCAAGCGGTTAATAATTTTACCGTGCTCATCCTTTTGCTCAAAACATCCTCATAAGAGGAGAGGCGCCCGGACGGCTCATTCTTGGTTTCTGCTCAGGTCATGATCTCGGGGTTGTGATACGAAACCACGCCTCAGACGTGGCTTGGCTCGGAGCCTGCTTGAGATCTCTCTCCCTCTAGCCCTGCCCCTCCCCCTGCTCACACATGCTCATGCTCTCTCTCTCTCTCTCTAAACCTGTTCCCCTATGGTTGCCTTGGGTTGGCTTTTCAGAAGAGCAGACTCTGAAATGAAGATCTGCCTGCAGGAGGTTTATCAGGGAGTATTCTAGAGACTAACGGGAGTCCAAGGGGTAGGAGCGGGAAGTGGACCTCTTCGGGAGTTGCAACAATGGCCTCACCCAACCCCACAGGGGGCTCCAGAATTGAAAGGGGCTTGTAGAGATGTCCCAACTTGACAGGAGGGGGCAAGGCCTTTGTACCCCTGCATCAACCAGTCGTTGGCACTGGGTTGTGTATGAGGAAGGAGTTATCTTGGCTTAGGGCAAATCCCAGATGGCAATAATGCTGTAAGCCTTTGGCAGTTGGAGGAATGAAGGCTACAGTTCTGCAGGGAGAACTGAGATCCCCCCCTCCACAGCACCCACCATACCTGTCTTCCCCATCTTAGTAAGTACTCTGATTCCCTGCTCAGAATCCTAGGAATCATGCTTTACTTCCCCTTCCCAAATATGTACAGAGTGCATGATTGAAACAACATTCAGTCTTCCCTACGTCAGGCTCTTTATACTTCCTATTCCTTCCTACTCTTGCATCTTGGAATCCTCCAGGCCACCCCAATCCACCCTTTTCCTCTGCCCAGCCCCCACCTGCCCACCCTCCTTTCCATGTTCCAAGGCTCAGCTTCACTGGCAGATCCTTGGGAAACCTATCCCAGCTCCCTTATCCAAAGTACATCACAGTTTGCAATGATTTTACTGTTTGCTCACTGTATGCTCTCTCCCACTAGAACTGTAAGCTTCATGAACATGGGTTTGTTTGTTCATGTAAGCCTGGCACCTAGAACCCTACTTAAAGCCTATAGACTCACATTATAAGTTTATAGAGTGAATGGCCTGAAGAAACGATTTTGCGGAACAGGCAGAGAAGAAAGATAATGGTCATAAATGAACATGACCTGGTGAAGGTAGGCCAAGGTGCTGTGGGACCACAGGGCTGGAACCTGGAACTCAAGGATCAGGAATAATGTCCCATAGAGGTAATGGACTAGAGGTCATGGTATATTGAGCAAAAGCAGTGGACAGAGAAGGGAAGGTGAAAAGATGGCGGAAGTAAGCATCCGTAGCAGAGAAAACAACTGCCTCATTTCTGCCTGTCTCCCCCAGACCAGTCCCTTTCTTGGTGTTCTGGACACGGAGAGCCCCGTCCCCGCCTTCCACACCTGCTGGGTCATTTTCCTCACTGCATTAAGATCCCAGCTCAGGGTCTCCCTGCCTGGGACGCCCATCAAAGAACAAAGAGAAATCCCATCCTGGGCTTGGCTAGGCTGACCACTCCCTGAGTGGTAATAAGCTCCTCTCTGTGGCTAGGAGATATGACCCCATATGACCCATTCTTGGTTAAGTCCGCCGAACCAGCTGTCCATTCAATTCTGCTTAAATAATCCCTTTTTAATGGTCTGGTCAATTGTCTGTGTTTTGAATTTAATTACATTGTTACATCTCAACTGAGTGGTCAGTTCAGAAGAGTGAGGTAGATCCAATCTGAGCTTTTCAATACTTGGTCAAAGTAAATAATCAATGTCAGTCTGCCTAATGGTCCTGCCATGAAAATTAGTTGTGATCTTGGTGGTGACAGTTTAAAGTGAAATGGCCTGATGATCGTATCCCGCTACATAAGAGTGAATTAATAATAATTTTATTGTTATTGTGAAAAGTGAAACAATAAGAATTTTTGAAAGGTGGTTGTGTCCAGTTCCCTTGGGTAGGACCTCATGTCAGGAGAGCCAAAAGCCTGGTCCTGTTCACCGAGGGCTTCAAAATCCTCCAGTGTAGGTGTGAATCAATCATATAGTGATTTATACACTTGAACATGGTCTCCATTTACGTCTGGTCAGGAGGCCAGTAAGAGTTCACTTCCTCTAGAAAAACACCACCAACAGAAATAGCAAAAGGAAATTGTCTCTGCGGGTCAGAGAGGGATGGCATGAGTCGAGCACTGCTGTTTATATACGAATCAAGTAGCAGGAAGGAAAAAATAAGCCTGCTAATACTGTAGGTTCTGTTCCCATGTCTGTTTTCAAGGCTGTTCTTGCTATTTTGCCTAAGCAAAGCTTTTGTTTGCCTTTTTAAGGCTTGCTTTGTTTTCAGATGTTAGCACATGAAAGGGTTTGGCAAATGTGTCTCTCTGAGGCAAAACTCAAGAAGTGAGAAATTCAGACACTTGTAAAATGCAAAGATATTTGCTTTTACTCAAGTCCACTTCCAGCTCTGCTGTCTGTCAGTTCACCCCTTTTTATCCAACAGTTGCTTGGATAAAAGATGTGTGAACTGATCTCATTCACAACCTGACTCCTACATCCTCAGTGTGGGTATCTAATGCTTGAGCCTCCACCTGACCTACCATTAACCATCAAGGAGTCTTGTTTTCTCTCCTCTTGTGTGTGTGTGTGTGTGTGTGTCTGTGTGTGTAAGGAAATTAGTGTAAAGAGGTTTACATCACTGCTTTTCTGTTCCTCTGCTTTTCCCAGGATAAAAATATCTGTTTTTGTCCATCCCTTTAATGGTGAGTTCAAGTTTGACCACCACAATGACTTTGGCTTGAGTTCTCCAACTTACTGAGGGTCTGGCATCTCTTCATCATTTCCCGCTATCTATGTTAATATAATTCCAAAGGCTTTCCTCGTTCCTCTCGGTTGGGTTCACAGAGCACGTAATTCTCCTTCCAGACACACATCAAAGATGCCTAACGCTGTCTCTTACCCTTCCGTTGCTTACTTCATATACTTGGGTCCTTAGCAAGGCCAGGGGCTAATTTTCATGTCTGACCAGAGTACTTTTCCCCTTTCTCCTCGGCCCACAGACTTCGTTTTCCACTTATCAATAAGCAGGTCAAGTTCAATCCTCTCTGCTCCTGTTCTGCTTCTTTAGCCTATACAGTCAAAGCAGGTTGAAACAAGATTTCCCATCTTTCCTGCCACTTGGACTGTGTCATCATTTTGTCAAGATACCAGCGACCTCTCCAACAGTTTCCATGTGCAAGTCCAATTCTGTGTCTCGGAGTTCTCCCTACTGCCCCTGCCCCCACCACCTGACCCCCAGCGCCCTCTGCCTGCTTCATTTTCCCCTTGACATTTCCACAACCAGACGGTTCCCCTGGACAGGGAGGGGGGGACATCACTCCCTCCAAATCACCTTGACCTCTCCCAGTATGCATTCTTGCTTACTTGCCAACTGGAATGCTATGAAAAAGATTTTACATGAATGGGGTCTCTCATTCTTTCCAAATTCTTCAAAGAACTTACGGTTAAATACGTTTTGAATGAGTTTAGTGGCAGCCACCACTCAAAGATAGCCTTAGAATCTTTTAATCTATTTTTATCCCTCATGCTTTTCCATTAAAACCTTTGCGTAACAGGTTAGCAGACGCTGTACATTTTCTTGACTTAGGAACTAATTATAAATGTTAGGAATCAATTTGGGGTTATGCTGCTTCGGGCACGTTGTCACTTGATTTTCCACAGTACACGGAAGACGAGAGGCAGTTTCCCTGTCTCGGGAGGAAGGTGGAACAGTGTGTCCCTGTCATTTGAGAGTGAAGGAAGAGTCTGCAAATTTCTTCATCCACTACATCATGTACCTGAAAAAAGCAGACATAACTCTCCTTCACAGAGGAACGTCCCCCGTGTAATTAGCTCACGCTCATGGACTTTAAGGAACAAACTCTTGCTCATTCTCCACATTTTGCTTCCTCCCTGTTCCCTACAACTGAAAAAAGAATTATTTCATAGCTTACAATTCAGTTCATTCTCCATCTAACCTACTTGTTAACTCTCCCTGCTAATGCTGATAAACTGTCTTTCTTAACTCATCTTTGGTAACTCTTCCCATGGGGATATAGCGGGTAAGAGAGGGAATAAAAAAAAACCTTTGAATGTTATCTTTTAGCAGTTTGGTGATCCCAGTTCGACTCAAAAAAAATGATGTGGGAAGCATTTCCCCATTGGCTGTTTTCAGCTAATCCTTTTAAGCTTTGTCTGGACATTTATCTATAGATTTCTTTCTTTATCTCTTATTTTATCTCTCTTTTCAAAGACATTAGTTAGATAGTAAGATACCCTTTGATCTCAAGATAAGTCATCTTCTGAGAATAAAATTAGAGAAAATCAATAATGTTGTGGGAGAATATTTTAAGACACAGAACGCTGTTCATGTTATATTCAGTGGAAAATGTTATAAAGCAACATGTATTGTGCAATCTCATTTTTCAGTCTATTTATCTATTTATCTATTATGTATCTTACACACACACACACACACACACACAGGTACAAAGAAAGCCAGATAAGGTAGTAAACAGAAGCTTAGGGGGAAACAGAATTATTAGGGCTCTTCTTTCTTTTTTCCCCATTTTTTTTTTTTTCCTGGAGAGGATGCATTATTTGTATTAAAAGTATTTTTTAATAGCATTTTTAACATTTTAGCACATGTTGTGGACTGTTACCAGCAGAAACTATATTAGAAAGCTTCTATTACTAAAGACTGAGTGTTAAAGACTGTCCTTTATTGTAGCCATCTCTGTAAAATTATTTCAACTGGTTATTTACCAAAATCAACAGGAAAACAGGCTAACAGAAGGACGAGAGAGTCCTTTCACTTTTCAGAAAGCACTAAACAATTAGAGAACACATAGCTCTCGGCCAGCTGTCTGCTCTAGCAAGAGTGGAAGAGACATGGCAGTTCTGTTCCTGACATGAAGAGAAGGTACATCAGGGTTGGAGAGGATTAGAAGCCTCCTCCCCCATTCTTCTGGAGTCCCAGCCCCAGAAATGTGAGAAAAAGCTAACCTGTACTGAGTTTACTGTGTGTATGCACTATTCCAAGAATTCTTTATGTGTTAACTCACTTAATCCTGTATGGTAAACTACTATTATCCTGCTTTTATAGATAAGGGAGCTAGGGCATAACGACATCAATCTGCCCAACGTCCCAGGCAGCGAGTGACAAATCTGAGGTTTGAATAAGGCAGTGTGGCTCCAGAGCTCGTGCTCTGCAGGGCTGCACCTTGCTGCTTCTCATTTGTTCCTACTGAATAGGGTCACCGTCCTTCCATCATAAGAAACACTTCACTTGCAGTGATGGCTGATTCCACCGTAAGACTCTATCTGAATTAGAGTTTTCCCAAGATACATGGGTGCTCCGATAACAGGTAAGTAGAGAGAAGACTCTGGTTGGATCCCCCAATCAGATCCTGGTTGGAGGACTTGGGTGCACATAGTTTCTCTGGAGGTGGTCTGGGAAGGGAGGAGTGAGGGAGCAGGGAATGTGAGGCCAGCAAGGAGGGAAAGTCAATAAAAGGAGCGTTAAGTTTATTATGGGCAACTGAGTCTTGACTTCCCAGGATCCCCTGGCACATTACTTAGACCTGTCTCAGACTGTCCTGCCCAAGGCTGGGGGAGCATGGGTATCTATCCATCAACAGCATCCTTGCTTGGTCAACAATTGCTACTGGGCTTGACTTGAGTGCTTCTGGGCTGCTCCACAGGCGGGCTGAGCACGATGCCCTGAGCTGGAGAAAGCCCTTGGGCAGACAAAGAGTGAGGAAGTGCATGGGTATGAGTGCGAAGCTGTCAGTGTGCACAACAGCTGTGCCCTGGGGAACTCGGGCAGACCACCGGTTATGAGGGAAGGCCTCGACAGTGCTTCATCAGTGCCCCATCCAACCAGTGTTAGCTCTAGATTTCTTCAAAATGTCGTTAGAGGAAAGGCAGAGGAATGCTCAGTTAATTTCAGAGTGGTTCCCCAGACCAGCCACATCAGCAACCCTTGGGAGCTCATTAGAAATGCAGATTCCTGGGTCCTCCCCAGGTGTCCTGAATCAGAAACTTGGGGAGTGTTGCCCAGCAAACTGTGTTTGTGGAAGACCTCCAGGTGATTCTGATGAACATGGAAAATCTGCAAACCACAGCTTTAAGGTGGAAAGGGCCCCTATCCATAAATCAATTTATCCTCTGAGAGAAGACGGAGACTCGAACTTCTCCAAAATCCCAAATAGCCACAATGCAGGTTTCCAAGCCCTGAGAATCTCAGATTCAGATACTCCCCAGACCCCTGTAGTTTCATATTTTTTCTATGTTAGTTACAGCAGGTGTTAGGCTGCTATAACAAAAGAAACCGAAGACAATGGCTTAAACAAATAGAAACGTATTTCTAATGTAACAGTCTAGCCCACAGAGGCTGGTGGGGATGGTTCTGCTCTAAGGAAATCATTCAGGGACCTGGGTTCTTGCCCTCTTGGCACTCTGCCATCTCCTTGGGTGGTGTTGGCATCTGGGTAGGCAAAGCCAGGTTCCTGTCTCATCCAAATTCTGGCCATCAGATACAGCAGACAGAGACAAAGCTCAGAGCCAGAAGCTTATCTTAGTTTGGAAGTAACAGTAGTTGAACATAACATCACCTCAAATATTCTACTGTTCCAGACTGAGTCACAGGACTGTGGGTGACCACACACGGTGCTGGGCAATGTTGTTGGCAGCTTAGCAGCTTTGCTCCCAGGAAAAAGGGATCTGGAGGACAATCCACAGGCAGTCACAGCGTGTGCCACAGTGACACGAAAGGTGTCACTGCTCCTGTTCTTTGTTTTGTTTTCTACTGTATTTACTCATGTCCCACCTTGTTCCTGGATGGTACTGAGGTGCCTTCAGAGTGTGAGTTAGAAGATCGCATTCGGATGGCTTATTAGGACTCCTACACCACTTTCAAGCCAGAGAGCATCATCTACTACATCTTTTAAAGAGATCTATGCTCAGGTATAGTGGAGCAGACATCTGCCATCTGGTAAAGAGCGTATTACTGACAAAGGGACTCAGATCAGAACGGTTCTGAAGAAAATAAAGGTACATGACAACATCAGCATTTTTAGAAACAAGGGAGAGAGCAGAGAGAGGACGAACTCAGAGGAGGATGATAGTAGTAGAAGACAAGCCTCTTCCTACTGCCATTTTGCCCAGACCTGGCAGGGCCCAGGAATGATTTCTCTCTCTGTCTCTCATCTGTGGGTTCCAAACCCACCCTACCAGGGCATTTGACTAGCAGGTTAGTTCCCAGGTTTGGCTCACATGGGGCTAATACTGGGGGAGCAGGGAGCCTAATGCATGGCAAGACTGGGAGGCGCCAGGAGGCGAGGTCAAAGCCGACATGCTGTAGGACTCCAAGCATCCTTGGAAAGGAGCATAATGAACTACAGGTATAAAAGGGAAAAGTTTGCATGTTTTTTTCTTAAGAAAAGAGCAAAAAACCAAGTAAAAGAATCGGAGGAATAGAGCAGAGTAAAATAAGGTGGGGAGCCCAGTGTGATGAGCCTTTTCTGAGTTTGGGGGAGGTTGGTGGCGTTTTCTGACTGATGGCTAGTTCTGTGGGCGACGTGGGATAGCAGAAAGAACCAGGGTCGGTGTGGGAAAGGGAAGTGCAAGAATAATGGTGCTCTGAATAGCGCAACGCTCAGAGCTAAAGGAGTAGGTCACCTCAGCACAGTCTGAGAATGGATCTAAAACAACAATTTTAAATAAATCATAATTAGAAGGTTAATTAATGGGCGTGGAGCGCAATAAAAGACACAGGCCTTGAACTGTGCCCTGAAGCCCGCTGACTTGTGCTTTTGTATCTTTCCCTCTAGGAGGAGGACCTATAGATTATACCTGAATATATCTCAGTAAACCTAACAAGTAAGCACAAGCACAATTAAGCCACTCGGCATAAGGCAAAAAGCCTCGCCCATGTCAACATGCCGTAGTGTCCTTTTAAATTTAAAGCTGCTATGAAGCCTGAAAGGAAATACCAATCGGCAGCCCTATATCCTCTTAATGAAGGCCAGCACCTTCATACTGTTATCTCTTTGCTTTATACTACACAGAAATAGCCTGAGGATGTTGTCTTCTTCCTGCTCGCCACAGAATTAGCAGAGAATCGTACATACCAAACTATTACCATTCATTCCCTCATCGTGTACTCCAGCAGGCAAGAGATCTTCAGCACTATTTAATCATGCTCACCTGCACGTAGAACATGCGGAGTTCAGCGACGTGAAAGAGACAGACTTCTCTGAATGGTTCCAAGGTCCTAGCACACCCTGGGGTTCCATGACCATGCACAGCTTCGCCTCTGCCAAGACAGCGAGATGGTCTCTGTACCTCTTTCCTCCTCTTCCCTGGACCTTACCTCCTCTTCTACCCTCTGCCCTGGGTCACAATGCTCTCTCAGGGTCAAAGGCTCCCAGAGCCACCCTACCTGAGGTCACGTTACAAATCTGCTACCCATTACATTACTTGGGTGAGCTCCTGGAGCTCTCTGAAGTCCAGTTTCCTCATCTCTCAGATGAGGACAAACCTAATAGACTCGTTGGGAGGATGAAGTCACTTGGAAACAGAAAGTCCTTTAGAACAGTTCCTGGCACAGAGCAAGGAATCAGTATGTTAGATGTTTCTCCATCTCTCTCTCTAGAGATTTTATTTATTTATTTATTTATGTGAGAGAGAGAAATAGTAAGAGAGCGCACAAGCAGGGGGAGTGGGACAAACAGGCTCTCCACTGAGCAGGGACCCTGATGCGCACTTGATCCCAGGACCCTGGGATCATGACCCGAGCTGAAGGCAGACACTTAACCGACTGAACCACCCCGGTGCCCCAGCCCAGCTGCTTTCATTCCAGCTTGTAATATTAAGGAAGGAGACAACACGGTGTCCCCAACCCCTGGCATGACTCCGACCCACCTCCAGGCCAAGGGCAACAGTCCACGAGGCAAGCTCTGGAACTCCTAACTTGAGATTTCAGTTCTGTTATGCACACAGCACAGAATCTCTAACTCTTGACTCTCCTTTTGGCCAGTATTATGGACTTTTCCCACTTCAAAACTTCAAAACTTCTGCTTCTGGCCGAAACGGAAAGCCGTGGACAGTTATTTTCCACCGGAAATGGCCAAACACAGAGACAGACAAAATATATAAAGCGAAGGTATTCGAGATGCTAGAACTGGGCCCTGAGAGAGACTAATTCTTGAGGGAAGGGAAGTAATGAAGTGGCACCTGTGATTGCTACAGCTTAGTGACTTCCTTGAGAGATCGCCCCACGCATGGAGTGAGAACCGAGTAGAGCCCAGGAGGCTCCCTCTTTCAGTTGCAGAGACACAGCTGAGAATCCAAGGAGAACTTGGTGGTCCCAGAAAGGAGACAACGGCATAGAAAGATCTCAGAGCATCTGTAGGTGATACAGATCAGTCTATATGAACTGGAATCAGACGAAGGAATAGAGGGAAAGAATGGATGACAAAGGAGCACGAGGGGACTTTGGGGGACGACAGATCTGTTCATTGTCTTGATCACGGTGTGTACATAGCTCAAAGCTTTTCACTACGTACACAATATATGTGGTTTACTGAATGTCGGTTATACCTGACAGTTACAAAACCGTCAAATAAGAAACCTTACCCACAGCCCCGGTTTCTCCTGGCTAACCTTGTAGTTTGGGGTGTTACAAAGATCATTCACAGTTCAGGCAGGATTCACTCCATTCTCTTGGCTCTCTAAGCTCTGCTCCTGAAGCATGTCTGGTCTCTGAATCTATCACTTGAAAGCAACTCCAGACTTAACCCTTTCACTTCATTCCTTTGCCTTCCGCAACAGGAAGGATACCTAGCATCTTTTAAGGAACTGTCATGAGGGAGCCCCATGGAGCACCCCCAGAGAGTGAATCTGGTTCTGGCAAAAAACCAACAAAAACCATATTCTTTCTGGCACCCTGGCAAGAGTGAGCTGTCTAAAAGGTTTGAAACAAAATTAGTGTTGACATACCATGCAGCAGGCCCTGGGCTTCCTTCCGCACTCTTGGCTCCCTGTTATGTGTTCTTGCTACACCCCTGCTCCCTTCAGCCCTTAAAGATACTTCCCATAACCTAGTCCCATGAACCCTGCAGAGAGACAGTGTTAAGTCACTCCTAGAGTTTAAATACTGGAGAAAGTTCATCTCTAGATGAGAAGTTAACAAAAATAAAGGTGTTATTTAATACTGAGAATTAGGGACCTACACGTGATGACTTTTGCTTCTCTAC
This sequence comes from Mustela erminea, assembly GCF_009829155.1. NCBI lineage: Eukaryota > Metazoa > Chordata > Mammalia > Carnivora > Mustelidae > Mustela > Mustela erminea. The sequence continues at coordinate 86,798,750 of NC_045625.1, forward strand.
ACCATAAGCATCTGATTTAATTACATACACTGCTATACTCCATTGCTTTCTCCTTGATCTGAGCAACCATAACCGTCCACATGATTACCCAGCAGCTCCTTAACTAGTCCCTCTGCTTCGACCTTTGTCCCCCTCAGTCTGTTTGCAACACAGCTGCCAGAGCCATCCTTTAAAGATAAAAGCTAGATCATGTCACTCCTCTACTCAAAGCCTTGCCTTGGCTCCTTTTCCACTTGGAGCAAAATCCCAAATCTCCCATGTATTCAGGTCCCTTTGTAACCTAGTCCATTGTTACCTGTGACCTCTTGTCCTGCCATTTACTTTATTCTCATTCTTTTCAGTGCCTCTAGTGTCTGTTTCATTTCTGGGACTTATTGGGTAACTTACTGCCACAGGGTCTTTGCACAGTCCTTTTGCCAGTAAAGTTCTTCCTACCATCAGTAGCGTAGCTGACTCCTTCAACTACTCTTAAGTCTTTGCCCAGATGGTTCAGTCCCAGTGAGGCCCATCCTGACCTTCCTATTTTATTTTGTTTTATTGGAGGGGGAGCAGAGGGAGAGAGAGAAAGAGAGAGAGGGAGAGAGAATCTTAAATAGGCACCACACCCAATGCAGAGCCCAATGCAGGGCTGGATCTCACAACCCCGAGATCATGACCTGAGCCAAAATCAAGAGTTAGACACTTAACAGACTGAGCTACCCAGGCGCCTCTGACCTTCCTATTTTAAACTGCAACCCATGCCTCATTTAGTTTACTTATTGTCATTTATTGTTTGTCCACAAGGGCATGGATTTTGGTGTGTTTCGTTCTCTAATATATCCCAAGCTGCTAGAAAAGACCGTAGCATGTGGGAGAAGCTTAATAAATATCTATTGAATGAGTAACTGATTTTGTATTCCTTGACCTAGACACGAATTAATACTTGAGTGATCTTGACCTGCCTAAATGTGTGTATGCCAAGGTGGCCTTCCATTAGGAGAGAGACCCTAGTCTGATTTGAGGCTGGTTAGGGTGAATACAGGTCACCTCTGGTTGTTTTTCTAGCAAGTTGGGCAGTCAAGCTCTTAGTATTTTAACGATTCTCCTAGTATTTTCATGATTCTCCCGAATTGTGTTTACAGTTTTATTATTATGGCTACATGGCTTGTTCTGAGAGAGGCCCATCTGTCTCATACCTCCTCCCCACTCCATCTGTCTTCCCATAGCATGCTCTCTCTCCCACTTTCTTTCTTTCTGACCTTATGATTTAAATAAGTGCAAAAAATCTTTGGCACTACCCAGAGTGAATGAAAAGCTCAAGGCTCTCCCTGTTGATACAACAAAGGGAAGCCAACTAAATCAATTAGAGGAGGGGGGGTGGCAGGGAGTGTGGGGTGAGAAGTTTGTTTGCTTGTTTGTTTATTTATTGATGTGTGTGTTTGTTTAAACTTCGATTCATGCTGAAAAAAGACTTAAAGCTGAGCCAAGGAGAGGGCTGTTTTTTTTTTTTTTTCTTTTTTTAGTCTAAGGAAGGGAACTAATATTTTTAAACATCTACAAATTGTGAAAGGTGCTGTGCACACATACACACACATACATTAAAATATATGTCATCTGTAACATAAACTAAAAATACATTTAAGTTCAAAATTTTTTACATTTAAAAAAACCCACATATGCAGAAATTTAGAAAAATGAACATCCAGATACTCACTATCCATAATCACAATTTTAAACACTTGGGCATATTTGTTTTAGCGACCTAGATAACTTTTGGCCGAGGAAATTGAAAAACTATTGACATCATAACACATCACCCATAAATATTTTAGCATCCATTTCTAAATTCCCTACATTACCCGAGACAATTATTCCACCTAAAAATATAATTCCCTAATATCTAATTCATATTTAAATATCTCTACTTGACCACTGATTATTATTCTTTCTGATGTTCTCATTGTTCCCAATTAGGGCTATGGGAGCCCCTTAAATCTGACTCCTTTTGATGTGATTCCATCAATCTTTAAGTACTTCATAGCTTTGAGGCTCACCGTCTTCTATCGTTGCCACAGACCAGAAATCACATGGTTCTTAAAGGACCTCTGATTCCTTTTGGGAGAAAAGAGTATTTAGAAACCAAAATCTGGTCACCAGGGTGCTTATTACTCCTGTGATGTCATTGCTTCTAATCTAGGCACTTTCAGGGCTTGGACCTAGGAAATGTATTTTCAAAATAACGTGGATTAATAATGATATTTTCAATTCTCACTTGAAAGTTCAGAGTCTTTGCTCAACTTACATGATTTTCTACCTGTATTATTTAAAACATCTTGATTCTTAATATATTATTTGCTTTATCCTATAGTATTTATGAAATAGTTCCAAATTGCAATACCAACCAGTATTACCACAAATACAAAATTATTGAATAAAGTGCAAGATCATTTAGCAGCTTTGCTTTTGTTTTGTTTTGTTTTGTTTTTTGTCCTTAGATATGCGGACACTAATGAACTGGGAATTAAGTACCTTGCTCAGATTTTCATCAGTAAGGGGCAGAGCCAATGTTCTACATAGATTCATTTGATTCACTTCTTCTCAGTCCCCATCACCAAACTACAGAAAGAACTAGAGGAGACAATCAGTTGAAGGAAACAGATTGACAGCAGAGAAAGAAAAAAAAAAAAGCCAGAAAGGTACTTGAAACAGAATATGGGTGTGGGGCTGATGAAAAGCCTGCCTGGGGGTGGGTACGGTGAAACCAGCCCACTGATTACTGCCTTTGCCCTAGGATTTCTCTTTCCCCTGTAACCACGGTCCCAGGTCAGCAGTCTCAGGAGCACCTGGGGACTTGCTAGAAATGCAAACTATCAGGCTCCACCCCAGATGTCCTCAATCAGAAACTCTGGTGTGGGACCCAGCCATCTGTGTTTTCACCAGCCCTCAGGAGACTCTGCTTCAGCCGAAGTCTGACAGCCGCTGCTCTCTAAACCTTATGATTTCTGTTCTGGAAAGTAAAATTCCCAGAAGCTTCCTAGGAGAAAAAGGGTTTTTATATTTTTATCCTTCCCCACTCCCCCCACCCACAAAGCATATAAACTTATCCATAAATAATACATAGAATTTTTCTGTGAGTATATTAAAAATGAATATATGTGCTATTACTCCATATATATCATTCCATTTTTTTACTTTTTGCACACAGCATTATGTTCAATATACACAAGAGTAGGTATTTTGTGATAATAAAAGGACCAGAAATGGAGGAAGAGGAATGAAGAATAAAATAAAAGAGAAACCTGCGTGGACCCCCAACAACCACATGCCCCAGACGAGGGACATGACCACTCTGCAGCCCCCAGTCATGTTCCAGTTCATAAAATCGTGGGGGTACAAGTGTTTCGTCTCAACGTCAAGTCACAACACACTTAAACTCAATCTTCCTATCTTTAAAATGGGAATAATTACAGCCTGACCCATGAGGTGCTGAGAGAATCCTATGAGAGTTTTGTGAGCTGCAAAGAGCTACAGAGTTGTGACTATTACCAGGTCCTTTTCCAGAACTGACTTGTAGTGAGAGCCATACGGCGTGTACACAAAGGTGTTTCTCCACACCACATCAGATCCAAGGACAGCCAAAACTAAAGTGTGTGTCTAATGAAGAAGTGTTTCCCTAACTGGAAGTGTATCAGTGATGACATCACTAATACACTAAGGAGCCTTAGTATATTAGTGATGGTGGGAACCTTCCATGCTTGTTCTGCTCTTTTAAAGCACCTTCATTTGTGTGTGTGTGTGTGTGAGATAAAAAGTTTCTTTTGAGTTATGTTGTTTCATTTTATCCATATTTATGTTGCCGTGCCCTATGTTCTGCTTTTCTCATACTCAACAACCATCAGCACTCAAAACAGCACAACTGAGAAGGGAGGAATATGCACCCAAAGTCTCAAATTTATTAGGGATTAAGTGAACCCCCAAGAAAAATCAGCAATCACAAATATTCTGTCTTCACTATGCTTCTTTCTCTATACTTTCTTTTGGGCGGGGTCATTTAAAATCATTTGCAGAGTGACAACCAACACGTCAGGTCTGTGCCGATGATCCACACATTCATGTCTCTTGGCCACATGTCCTTATTAGACCCCAGACCCACATAGCTCACAGGTTTGTGGACATATTTGAGTCCCAGAGATCCACAAACTCAATGTATACAACACACGCCTGCCTTCTAGGCCACCCCTCTCCCCCGATCCTCTGGTTTCATTATTTCTGCAACAATACTCTTCCCTTTTCCGGCAAGGCCAGATGCTTCTGACTCCTCTTTGCTCACCAAATGGTGATGAAATTATTTCCATTTTACCTTTAAAATGTCATTTGAATCATTTTAATGCCTACAGTTTCTTTCTAAATTTAGCACTTGATTATCTTTTATCTAAACAATTGCTGTAGCTTGATTTTTGTCTTGACTTCAATCTCTTCCTACTTCATTTCTTCTTCCAGAAAATATCAAAACTTTAATGACTAACATTTACTGAGTTTTGATTGTTTACCAACACCGTTCAAAGCATTTTCTGTATATTATCTCATTTAATCCACACACAAGGCATGCATTAATGTACCACCTTGCTCCTCTGCTATGAAACCTTCAACTGCTACCTATTACTTCCTCCATGAAATCCAAGGCTTTCATTGCGTTCCCAGTATAGACCATCAGGCAGTTTCCTTACCACCCTTTCCTGGATTCACTGTGTTCGAGCCAACTGGATCACCTATCATTTCCCTAACGCACCATGTGCTCATGGCTCTGGTTTCACCCATGCTATCACTCAGCATTTTCCATCTCTACCACTGCTCACCTTTTACACTCTAGCTTAAATACTATCTCCTTCACCAGACTTGCTCTAGCTCTTACAGTAACCCTCATCATTGCTTTCTTTCTTTTGTTAATTCATTCACTAAACATTTATTCCCTTCATTGTTCTTTCAACCAAAGTTTAATTTTACTGCTAGGCACCCATGCTGCTATTGTACTTCACGTCTCTGGTATGTTCCTTAGAAATAGGTCTTAGACAACCAACAGAATGGGAGAAGATATTTGCAAATGACATATCAGATAAAGGGTTAGCATCAAAATCTACGAAGAACTTAGCAAACTCAACAGCCAAAGGACAAATAATCTAATCAAGAAATGGGCAAAAGACATGAACAAACATTTTTCCAAAGAAGACATATAAATGCCTAACAGACACATGAAAAAATGCTGCACATCACTTGGCATCAGGGAAATACAAATCAAGACCACAGTAAGACACCACCTCATACCAGTCAGAATGTCTAAAATTTACAAATCAGGAAATGACACATGTTGGTGAGGATGTGGAGAAAGGGTAACCTTCTCACACTGTTGGAAGGAATGCAAGCTGGTGCAGCCACTCTGGAAAACAGTATGGAGGTTCCTCAAGAAGTTGAAGATAGAGCTACCCGATGGCCCAGCAATCACACTACTGGATATTTACCCCAAAGTTACAAATGTAGTAACCCAAAGGGGCACCTGGGCCCCAATCTTTATAGCAGCAATGTCCACAACAGCCAAACTGGAAAGAGCCAAGACGTCCATCAAGAGATAAATGGATAAAGAAAATATGGTATATACATATACAATGGAATACTACTCAGCCATCAAAAAAATTAAATCTTGCCATTTGCAATGACGTGGAAAGAACTAGAGTATATTATGCTAAGCGAAGTAAGTCAGAGAAAGACAACTATCAGGTGGTCTCATTCATATGTAGAATATAGGAAACAGCACAGAGGATCATAGGGGAAGGGAGAGAAAACTGAATGGGAAGTCATGAGAGAGGGAGAAACCAGGAGAGACTCGTAACCATAGGAAACAACCTGAGGGCTGCTAGAGGGGAGGAAGGCGGATGGATGGGGTCACTGGGTGACGGATATTAAGGAAGGCACGGATGTGACCATTACTGGGTGTTACATAAGACTGAGGAATCCCTGACCTCTGCCTCTGAAATGAGTAATACATTATATGTTAATTAATTGAATTTAAATTTAAAAAATAGGAAAAAAAGAGAAATCTGTCTTAGAGTAGAGATAAGATTAACACATCTGTTTCCCCCTCATGATTATGTTTGGAGGATCTCTTCATTTTGGTAGCTCAGTCTACCACCTCTTTGACATGGTGCTTAGGATTCATACATGCAAATGTTCATTCATTCATTCACTCATTCATTCCAAAAAAAAAAAAAAAAAAAAAGGCATACAAACCTCTTGTGTTCCCAGAACCGGTACAGAACAACAAATAACACAGTGACTGCCCTTTGGAGTTTATAGTCCAAAGGATTATAAAAGTCTGTTTGCAAATAATTAAAATGCAACACGGCATGTGCAGGAAACACAGTAATTAATCATGCCTCCCCAGGGCAAAGGCAGGTGACAAAGGGTGTTTGAGCGAAGTCTTTAAGGATAAATAGGAGTTCAGTAAGGGAGAAAGACAATCCAGAAAAAAAACAAACCGTATGTCAATCAGCCTCTGGAAGTCCTTAGATACCATGCCAAGTGGACATGATTGTAGGAAACTTAAGGTAACTTTGAATAAATATTTACTGGATACCCAATGAATGCTTTCTCCCATTTGTGTGGTTCTAGAATCTTACACCACATGGGGAATCACTTCCTTTTATCTACTTACATTTGGGGTAAAACCCAAATTTTGGAACCCCTTTTCTGGCTCCACAGTATTCACCTGCACAACCCACAGGCACTAGCAAAAAGTCATGAAATGAAGTGGTCGTTCTGAGACGGGAGGAGACATGTGATGTGCACGAAGTAGGAAAAGGAGCATCCAGCCCAGAAGATTAGGTGCAGTCCTCTAAGGAAGAGCAATGTAATTCGTGTCACCTTTCTATGGGTAAGTTTTCTTGTCTGGGTGTCTGTTTTAATGTGGGAAGAGTTTGTTTTCAAATTTGTTGGGCTGTCAGTAAAATCACTAATTTTCATCAACAGTACAATATGCAAGAAATCTAAGCCTCTGCTAATCTCCTGAGGTCAGCATTATTTTTTCACACCAATGCTTTGACCCCCAAACCTGCCCTTTTAAGAAGAAAATCTAGGATCAGTCATTTGACGCGTGCCCACGCCGCTGGTCTCGCCACACACTCATACATAGTGTCCAAGTGCCTCAAAGGCTTTTTTTTTTTTTTTTTTTTGACAACGGAAAGACTTATAAGTCTTTTACTTCCTAGGTCCCAGGCTTCAGCCAGGTCTACACAGTATGCCACTGAACCCCGGTCCCACCCCGTCCAGGGGATTCTTGGTGACCCCTGTGGAGATGTTCTTGTTTTGACATTTCAGGGGGTTCCACAGTGGGGTCTGCTCCCATGCCTGAGCTGGGGCTCCCCACATCACAGCCCTATAACCAGACCCAGAACAACTGCCAGCTGTAGCCCCCAAATCTGATGGAACCAATCTGTCTTGGCCCCCATGTTGAGCTCCTTGGGCTAAATAACCTACCCAAGTTTACACAGGTAGAGAGAGCACATGCAGTTTAGAGGCAAAGTGAAGTTTACAGGTAAAGCCAAGACTTCTGGGAATGTCTTACTTTCCCCAGGAAGTTCCTCGCCTCAGGTGAGAAGTCTCTGTTGGTTTAAGGGCTTGAGAAATGGGACATAGGTTTTGTGAGATACCTGAGCTTTCAGGATTATCAGCACTCGATGACTGAGAACCTCATATCATGTCCAGCAGATCTCTCAAAGGAAGGATTCCTTGAGTCTGCGTGGCTAGACTCCTACTTCATTTGGTGACTTGGAGCACATGATCTTTCATCTGAAGGCATTCTGGATGTGTCTTCCTGTGCTTTACGCAAAGCTCCGTGTCTGACCCAGTGGCCTGCTGGCATTGTGCAGGGAGAGCCTTTTCCATGCCACATTTGGTCAATCGAAATACGAACTCGATACAAACATGAGGGAGGAACAGTTTTCAAATATGACCTCAAGATTTCAGAATGCAACACCTCAGGATAAAAAGGCTCAGGAAACGGGGTATCTGGGTGGCTCAGTGGGTTAAGACTTTGCCTTCAGCTCAGGTCATGATCTCAGGGTCCTGGGATCGAGCCCCGCATCAGACTCTCTGCTCAGCAGGGAGCCTGCTTCCCCCTCTCTCTCTGCCTGCCTGTCTGCCTATCTAAAAAAAAAAAAAAAAAGTCTCAAAATGTGTTAAACCATTGAGACATATAGCATATAAACCCACGTTTTTACGTTTTTGTCCTTCATCATGCATATTAACACCCACTATAATCATACCAATAACCCTAGTACGACGTACCCTTCAAATTATGTTATATATATAATAGAACTCTCCATCAAAACGGATAATGAGATAATAAACATAAATTTTGACATGAACACACTTTCTCTCATCCGAAAAAGATCTTTTAAGAATGATAAAAACAAGCGTCCTTCCGAAGTGGGCTGCTGATCTCAAGTTCCCGCCAACGTTTCATCACATCCCTCTCCTCACTTTTAACTTGACCCTTGACCCTCTTTGCCCCCGGGGGTGTGGTCCTCTCTGCCAAGTTGGCGCACGTGCCCCAAAGAAGGCAAAGTGAATGCAAAGCGTGGAAGGCCGGGCTGGGGGGCACCAGTTCCCCGGGCTTGGCTCTGCGTCAGAAATGTCACCCCCTTCCAGGCTTCCATTCGCTCGTTGGCAAATGGAGCGGGTGGTGGAGGCAGGGCATCAGGTGACCTCCGTGTCTTTCCGCCCCTGCCATTTCAGAAGTCTGGCGAGCTGAGATGCTCGGCGCCAGCCCTCCTCCCCACGCTGAGGCCCACTCAGACGCCCCGACCCAAGGTCCTGCGTTTCCCCCCGGGATTGCTCACGTCCACAGAAGCCCCTCCAAGCCCAGCCGAGAGAGAAGCCCGGCCACCCACAGGGCTTGAAGGGAACATTAGAAACAGATCATATTTTTCATTTCAAAATATTTATTCGGTTTTTGTTGTTGTTTTTAGAAATAAAGGCGTTCTCTAGTCTGTGGTGATTCAAATTCAAAAAGCGGGGGGGGGGGGGGTGGTGGTGGTGGTGGTGGTGATAAATGAACAATTCAACAGGCGAGTGTGCCCGTCTCAGAGATGGAGCCGCCGCGGCCGGCTCGCTCCAGAGAGGCCGACGCACACCGTGCACTCGCCGCGGGCCGCCCCGTATCCACGTCCACACGGCCGGATCTGTTACCTGACGGTGACCTCGGCAGCTTCCCTTCTGGGCGCTACAAGAAGCCCCTTGGCATCCCCGCTTTTCCAACAGGGCGTCTGCGTGGACACCCCCCGCGTCCGCTCCCCGCGGCCTCCTCTCCCGCAGGAACAAATCCCCGTCGCGTCCCCCGCGGCCAGCACGCGGCCCGCCGGCCCCCAGGGGCCCCACGCGGGTCACCCGCAGCCGGTCCCGCGCGGGCGGACTTGCCGCCGCAGAGAACAGGGTCGCGGCGGGACTCCGGGGCTCCAAGTGTGTGGTTCCCTCCGGGCCCCGATGTTCAGTGTGGGCCCCCGGGGAGGGCCGACCTGGCCTCCCGGACCCTCCCGTGGACACGCGAATCCGAGAGGAGGGCACAGACCTCTCGGTCCGACCCCTCGTGCTCCTGCGTCACCCGGGACGGCGAAGGGGTGCGGGGTCACAGCCCCGACGGAACGTGCACGGGACACATTTCTGAACCTGTCGCGAGGGAGCCCCGACGCCAGATCTGCTGGAGGCGCAGGGACGTGTCCAGCCCCTAACGCGCGGGTCATGGACGTGAAACGGGCACCGCGGGGCGGGGCGGGGGACCCCCTGCCTCACTCGGGCGAGAGGAGCGCCGGGGGCTCGCCGCGGGGACGTCTGCGGCTCCAGCTGCCTTTCAATGCAGTGCTTACTTTATTCACCAGGGGTCATCAAAGGTCTGGATTTTCTTTGTCTACTTGTTGATCTGTGCGTCCTCTGCACACGCAGGCAGCCCTCAGGTCTTCAGCCTCGTCTCTCAGGAAATGCCACTTTGCTGCTCCCTCTCCCCATCGCTCCCCACCGGCCCGACCACCGAGCTCCCAGCCAGCTCCTCCTTCCAGACCTCTACCAGCAGACAGTGGGGGGGACGTCCCCGGGAAGCAGGGCAGAGATGCCTTTCGTAACTAGACCAACTGATTTAAAAAGGAGAAAGAGGAAATGTAGTATTGGCTTTTTTTTTTTTTTTTTTTTTAAATAATCACTGCTTTGCTTCCATTTTTCAACGTTGGAAAGGAAAGGTAAGACTGACCCACCTCCTGTTTTCCAGAAGCATGAACTGAACCGTGTGCTTGGAAGGCGATGAATCACCACTCCCCCACCTGTTCGATTGTGCTTGGGAACTGTGTTCCTCGATGGCCAGAATGGGTCACCAGAAGAACACCTCAGAACATCTCAGGATTCCCTGAGACCTTTTCAGCCCCTGTGAACAACTAACTAAGGGAAGGCTTCCAAGGAGATTCTGGCACCAGGACAGGGGACGAGGATCGCACAGGTCTTGGTGGGCCTGAGGATGGCTCGACTGAATGTGTCCTTTTGAGAGGCTCAAACTGTTTATCCTAGTTTTCCTGGGATGACACCCTTAAAAGTCTTTAGCACAAAGCCAATTTGATTCTTTCATACCTGTGCCCTCTGAATAAGCCAAATTGTATCACTGAGAAGCTCTAAAGTGAGGCAGGCATCAGCCACAGTGAGGTGTGGATTTGGCTTCTAGAATTCTCCCCCAGGGCTGTGCAGCTCCTACTTCAGAATCAAGTCTACTTGCCTTTCCTCCTGCTCCCAAACAGGCAGAAAACCAGTCTTGTTATTCAAGTGGGAATGTTTCATCTGTTTTCCTTTTATGCTTTATTTTAATGCAATAGTAGGGGGAACTTGGGGGCATTGAGCATCTGCCTTCAGCTCAGGTCACGATCCTAGAGTCCTGGGATCAAGCCCCACATCGGGCTCCCTAGTCACTGGGGAGTCTCCTTCTCCCTCTGCCTGCTACTGCCCCTGCTTGTGCTCTCTCTTTCTTCGACAAACAAATAAACAAAATCTTTCTAAAAAATGAAATATTATAGGATCAAAAGTCCTATATATATGCATCCTAAATATACGAGGTAATAGCATTGAAAGAGACAATCAAGGGGCCCCTGGGGGCTCAGTCCATTGAGCACCTGCTCTCTGCTCTGGTCATGATCTCAGGGTCATGGGATCGAGTCAGATTCCCTGGGAGCCTGCTCGTCCCTCTCCCTCTGTACCTCACCCAACCTCTGCTTGAGTTCTCGCCTTCTGTCTCTCTCTCAAATAAAAAAAAATCTTTAAAAAAGAGAAAGAAAGAAAGAGGCACTCAAGACCATGGAATGAAGGAGGGGTCAAGTGTGGGAGAGCGCACGGTTGCGGACGCGAGTTCTGAGCAGCCTGAGGGGACCCAGACCACAAGGTTGCACTTGGGACCCTCAACGATCTGGGCTGCTGGCTGTCTTCTTATGGGCTTGTCAATGACGCAATAAAAAGACTGTGGGGCACATGGTGTCAATTGACACAGTGGTGTCAACTAAAGACAATGACTTCCTAAGTCTTGTCAGAAGAGAGTTGACAGCCGACATGAGTTGAGGGAACCTGGCTTGGCACAGCCCACCGAGAATCCAGGAGCTTTGGAAACCCTCACGCCCGCCCGTCTGCAACATGCATTTTGCCAAAATGTCCAATGCCACTCTGCCTGGTTTTTAAGTTACAAAACCATTACCTATGACCTCTTAATTTCTGACAGAATATGGATTTACGATCATGAAGAAGGGGGGCGGGGAGGGGGATAGAGGCCCAAGGCAAGGCCGGTTGCTGTGTATTTTCTCTTGACACAAAGTCTAGCTTAAGAGATTAACTAGAAAACCCTCAAGGAGCAGGACTGGTGCACTGGCCCCTGTTTTATGCGGACTCCTACAATGCAACACCAACTCCTGCAAAAGCGCAGCCTTTCCTGCCGTCCTCCCAGGAACTAGCAGGGACGGTTATTTCAAAGTGACATTTATATTGTCGACGGGGAGCTGATGGCTGAAGGGGGAGATAGTGATCAAGGGATTTAATCCCAGGACCAAGCGGAGGCAGGTGTCTGTGAAAAAGATAAGAGAGCCCAGAGCTGCCCATGGCCTCTTATATTTAGACAAAGGAAAAATACCATGAGCACAGAAGGCTTCACCAGTGTGTGTGTGTGTGTGTGTGTGTGTGTGTGTGTGTGTGTGTGTCAGAGGAATAACTAAAAAACTAAAAACTAAAAACTACTAACTTTGTCCAATACTTCTTATTTGTGCCTCCATCACGCCCTCCAACGACGGCTGATTTCCTTGTCCTCAGACACAGGAGCGATGTCCCCTTCTCACCAGCCCCAGAAGATTACCGGTCGGTCAACAAGTATTTTGCAGAGCCCCACAGGTCACAGACACTATGTGGCAAGCCCACAAAGTCTATCCCATTCCAGAGGTCTACCTACCTCTCGTGGTGACCCAAGTGGTTGTTTACTTGTTTGCTTTTGTTTTCGAGCGTGCCCTCAGGCTCTCTTGCCAGAGAGCTCTTGCACAGGCTGGATGACCAGCTTGCGGGGACGCTGGAGAGGGGACTCCGGAAATAAAGAGAGGCTGCATTGGATAATCGCGAGGGCTCTTCTGCTCAAACACCTCAGACTCCACATAACAACATCAGATGCGAATCACCGACCAACAGCCTGCGGAGTGCGTTCCTACTCAGTGGTAACTCCGATAGCAAACGACAGAATAGGACTGCCTTGCTTGATGTCATTTTACCTCCTGTGGAAGCTGAGGCTGCCTTCCTCCACACATTGCCGATCCATGCCCCACATCATCATAGTCCGAAGTGATGAGTAAAAATGCACTTCAGGAATCAATAATAGATTCCCAGCAAATATCAGAGGGTATATTAGACAGAATTCTGAGGGGATATACAGAAAACCCCAGGGTGAAATAGTTTTAATAGGATAATTATGTATCCATTGTGTAAAGAAATTTGACAATAGACATTTTGAGACTGGTGTAGGAGATCTGTGATCATGTTAGGGGCCAAGAGGTCTAACTTTCTATCCCATCACCCTCAGTATGTGTCTTCAACTCATGGTGCAAAATGGCTGCTGGAGCTCCTGCTCTCATCCCAGACAGCTGAATGGAAGCAAAAAAGAAAAAGCATACCTCTTGCCTTTTATGCAGCTTTACTGGAACTCCCAGAAAACGTTTTCACTATATCTCATCCACCAGATATAAACTCAAAGAAGGCAGGAAAACATATGTACGTGGACAGCACTGGCCCAGGCTTCTGTAACTGTGGGAAGAAAAAAGAATAGTTATCAGAAAGCAGTTGTCAGTTTGTCCTGAAAAGAGTTCAGGTACTGTACAAAACAATGTAATATATTTATTGTCTTGGTTTCTGTTTTCCTCAATATTTTAAAGTGAATTCACATATACCAGAGACCCAAGCTTCCAAAATAAATGGTGGGGGAAGAAGTTTCAAGTGCAATTTTACCTTGAGAAATGAAACTAAAATTCTGAAACTATATTTAACTTTATACTTACAAGATTTAGATTATAATATCAATTGTTTCTTTCTTTTCCCCAAAGCAGAGCAAATGCTGATTATTTCATCTGATGTTATTAATTTTTTTTTTTTAAGATTTTATTTATCTACTTGACAGTGACGGAGAGCACAAGCAGAGGGAGCAGCAGGCAGGCTCCCTGCTGAGCAAGGAGCCTGACATAGGACATGATCCCAGGACCCTGGGATCAAGACCTGAGCCAAAGGCAGACGCTCAACCCACTGAGCCACCCAGGTGCCCCTTATCTGATGTCATTTTAACGAGAAAATAATTTGATAACAATAGGGTACTGTCCGTTTCCATGTCTTTTCTGCATGATCGTGGAGAGAATCTCTGTGTGAAAATACATATGCCGCTTTTACCAAGAGTTTCTCTTTAGCTTTTGATATTCAAGCCATTCTCTGGAAGAGCCTATCTTAGCATCCAAATTCCAGATGTTCACTTTGAAATTTTCACGGGTGGCCTTCTGCCAGTCCCTCATCTGTCAGGGACTTGGAGTGACATGATTACGTTTCCAACCTCACTTTAATTAACTTCATGAGATCTTGCCCTGTTGCAAGGTCTCCAAGCTCTATTTACAACGGGTGCTTATTACCGGAGACATTCACAAGGTACAACCTGCTAGAGAGTCCGGTACAGATATTTCGGTGGGGGAGAGCAGAAACAGACCCTCCTCTTCAGCGGGGAGAGATGTCTGGGTGAGTATTAAAATTCTAAGTGGACAGTTCGTTGGTAAATATTTTTGCATTATGAAGACTTTTGTTTCCACTGACAAGCTGATGAAGACAGGAGTTTAGATAACAGAGCTGCGGATAATGAGGACTTTTTTTTTTTTTTAAACTCTGTGTTGTACTTCAGTTAGGAAGTCAGTTAGAAAACATTACATATATATACATACATATACATATATATACACATACATATATAGAAGTGTTTTGCATGTGATCTCGTGTAATGTTCACAGCCTATAGCATAAAGTCTTAATTCCCATTTACAAATCAGAAAACTTGGGGCGCCTGGGTGGCTCAGTTAAGCTTCTGGTTAAGCTTCTGCCTTTGGCTCAGGTCATGATCCCAGGGTCCTGGGACCAAGCCCCGCATCGGGCTCCCTGCTCAGCTGAGCATCTGCTTCTCCCTCTCCCTGCACCCCTCCACCTGACTTGTGCTCTCTCTCAAATTAATAAAATCTTATAAAAAAATTATAAAACTTAGCAAATCTAAGTAAATTCTAAGTCCAGGACTGTCTTCCTCCAAGGCCTATGCTCTTTAGTCTAGAAATACATTCTGCTTTGAGATTCTGATCACCTTGCTTTTGAAGATTCCCGCTGTTGATGGAAAGGACAGGCAGGACAGAATATTTCTTTCTGGGTAGCTTCACAGAAATCAGGCTTAGAACTTGGAAGGCAGGAGGCCTTTATATCTTTATGGGCTTTGCAGCCCCGTGCATATAAATTAGGGTGTTTTCAGCTGCAAAAAAACAAACTCTTGCTGAAATTGACTTTGAGAGCAGCGATGATCAAAGTAGGATCCCCAGGCCCAAAGAGTCAGCAGAACCTGGGACCTTGTTAGAAATCAGAAATGCAGATTCTCACTTCTACCCTGGCATTCCCTACATCCAAAACCCTGGGGGTGGGCCCCAGTGATCCGTGTTTTAACAAACCCCCCGGGAGATTCCACTGAATGTTCGCGTGGGAGGGCTATAGTTGTGGCCAATAAAGACATGGATTTGCTCACTGAGCTGGATGTACACAGAGTTACCTTCAGGAGCCACAGGACTGGCCGGTTCTCGTTCTCCGGGATACTCTCCCTTCCCTCCTTCACCCGAGGGCCACACCACCCAGAGGCAGACGGTGAGCCACCTCCTCTTTTGTCTTTTTCCAAGAGTGCAAACGGAGAGCATTTCTAAACGTCCTCCCGACGGGCTTGCCCTCATCTTTCAAAGGCTGGAATTCGGTCCCCTGACCAAATCTTCAGCCCATTATTGCTAAGTTGAATGGGGCCAACAGGACTGGATGAAACTAAGCCAGACCCACTCCCTGCCCCATGGCCATAACAAGCAGGAATCATACTGCAATAAAGATGAGGTTCTTGGGGCGCCTTGGTGGCACATTGGGTTAAGCCTCCGACTCTTGTTTTCGGCTCAGGTCTGATCTCAGGATCATGAGATGGAGCCCCAAGTTGGGCTCTCCATGCTCAGCATGACGTCTGCTTGGGCTTCTGTCTCCCTCTCCTTCTTCCCCTCTCCCCATGTCTCTCCCAAATAAATACATTTTTTTTAAAAATGAGGTTCTTGGGACGCCTGGGTGGCTCAGTTGGTTGGACGGCTGCCTTCGGCTCAGGTCATGATCCCGGAGTCCCAGGATCGAGTCCCGCATCGGGCTCCCAGCTCCACGGGGAGTCTGCTTCTCCCTCTGACCTTCTCCTCGCTCATGCTCTCTCTCACTGTCTCTCTCTCTCAAATAAATAAATAAAATCTTTAAAAAAAAATGAGGTTCTTATTGGCGAGGGAGAGCAGAGCAAGGAGGTAGCATGTGGGGTACCATTTGGTTAACTCACCGCAGCAATTTCTTAGCTACTAAGGACTTCAACCTGGAATCTGTAAATTTGTTTCAATAATCTCATCATTCTAAATCGTTAGACTTTTTAAAATTTCAGGTCAAAAGCGGCCACCTAGAGATCACGTTTTTCAGTTTTGTTGACTAGAGGCTGACATTTAGAATCAGCTGGGCATCATAATCTACTCAACCAATCAGTCCTTTACTAATACCAGTTAGAGATCTGTTTCACCCATGTTAGCAGAATGTTTTATATTTTTATACCGGAGCTCTGAGATCATTATAATTGAGAGGACACCAAATGATGATTAAAATAGGTATTTTCCTTCCACAGTCTTTGAACATCTTCAAATGACAGGTGTTTCTTAAGAAAGGCAATTCTACTCATTGCGCTCTTTTCTACAGCAAGAATAAATTTTAAGTAATGACTTTTTAAAAGCGGAAATCTGAAATGATGAGCAGCCTGCTTTGATCCCTGTGCTTTGCTGAACAACACACGCGGTTGTCGGAGGCAGGTAGGAGCCCCACAAACATTTCATTTCTGCTCGATTCACAGATGAAGCTATCAGTCGGGACGATGGGTAATTACCACATCCTCGACTCAATCACACATGAGCCGCGACGCTCTGCAGTCGTTCAGCCCGAACATGGAGGTGATCTCAGCAGACGTGGTAAACCAGCTCCTACCCAGAACCGTCTAACAACATGCACACAGCCTGCATTTCATTGTTGCTCTCGACCTCAGCCCTCCCCGGCCCTCCCATTGCTGGAGTTTTTCAATTAAGTGCTTTCCTCATTTATATTCCGCCTCTGATCAAACACCAAAAAATGTGGATTAGTCACATTCCTACATAAATTTAAACATTATGTAACAAGTATCCCAGCAGCGTGGAAGGGACCCTCAATGGCGCAAAAAGCCCCTGGCTGGCCCTCAGTGGCTCCGAAGCCGCACCACTGCCACCGACCTGCCTCGGGGTGATTCGGTCACACCTCTGGGCCCTCGGTCTCAGCCAGGAAGTGGGGAGATGGTCTCCAGATCCCCTGTCAGTTCTACCGTCCAGCTGGAGAAAGAAAGATCCGAGGAGAGGTAGCTTGGCGCGGTAGGAGAAAACCTTGGGTTCAAATCTCAGCTGGGCTACTTATTAACTGTGTGCCCTTGGGCGAATTATTTAAAATCTCTGAGAGAGTTTTCTCATGGGTAGAACAGAGATAACATCAGCCCCCACTTCTCCGGCTGTTATGACACATTGAGAAAAATATGTTGGACGTGGCTGGCATTGTTGATGCCGTTGTGCTCGTCACTATTACGATTTAAAGGGAAAGGAAGAATGCCACCTTGTGTTTTCTCCCTGTTCTTCCCTACTAAGATTCCTGCGCCCACATCCCCTACTCACAAAAAACAACAACAAACCAACCAACCAAGCAACCCACAAAAATCCCAACCAGAAAACAGGTGGAGTCAACATGGCCCCTTTCTTCCCACCACACATTTGTTAACCCCTTACTGTCCAAACACTGACGCTTTAGATTGATACGATGTTACATGTCCATTACATCGCAGCAAAACTGGAAAAAAGAAAAGTCTGGTTGTGTCAGAGCATGTCTTGAAATGCTATGCCTCTAAGAAAAATCTGGAAAAGGCACTATCGGCTCCATTTAAAAACAAACAAACAAAAACAACAGGAGAAACAAATTGACAGCTGGGCGTTTTCTTCTCTGCCCTCTACCTGAAGGTGCTTCAGCATCACCTGTGGGGCTGATTACAGTTCAGACTGGTGTGTCCTTGGCTTCCAAGTCTCTGGTTCAGGAGGCCTGAGAACCTGCATTTCTTACCCAGTCTCAGGGGCTGCTGGTCTGCGGACCACACTCTGAGAACCACGGAACTTGTCCACGCCAGGCTGCTCCTCGGACTTTGACAAGTTTGTGAACGAATACAATTTCTAGCCCTAACCCGGAGGGTCTCACTCAGTAGGGCTGGGCTAGGTCTTAGGAATCTTTGCTCAGCTTTGAGGAAGCTGCTCTAGCGGGTTCCAGGTCTGCAAACACATTTCCCAAACTCTCCTGGTGGCTTTGTTGACGTGGCACTTTCCTCCAAAGATCCTTCACCCTCTGGGCCTCTCATCCAGGTCCACTGTTCACTTGGCGTCATTCACCCCAACTTTTTTGATTTGTAGACAGCTGCGATTTCTCCTTGTTTTGATCTCTGCTGTTAATGCCTCCTAATATTGTGTTTCTGCCTTGCAAGACATTTATCTTTCTACTTCTCATACACATGTTGTTCATTTCTCCTCACCCCAGTTCCTCTCCCCAACAGGACCAAAATTTCTTGGTCCTTCGGGGCAATGACTGTGTCCTACTCAAAGCACACCCGGGCACAAAGCCTTGCACGTATGAGGGATTGAAACAAAGATGTTGAAACAAGCGGATCACCTAAGGCAGTCAGTTGCCGCCACCTCCACTACCATTATCACGGACCCCTATTCCCCCCGCCGCCCAATGTTTCAGTAGTAATAGCTAACATTTATTAAGCTGATTTTATGGACTGTTCCAAGCACTCAGTCTGCATCAAATCATGTAATTCATTTGATTAGCTCAAGGCATCTTGCAATCATGGTCATTTCGTTCCCCTTTAAACACGCCTTGGAAGGTCTGAGCACCACAGCCAGCTCTAGCAGGTGAGTAACACTGAAGGGACCGATGAAAGATGAATGAGGCAAAGCCAGAAGTCCTAGTGCGACACAGAGGCTATGTCCCTCTGCTGTGTGGGAGGAAATCCTACCTTTCCACAGCACTGATTCCCCACCCCGAACACGGTCTGCACAGATGACCAGGCTGATGGCCACGTGCCTTGATTTGGGTATAAAGAGGAGCATGGGGCCGAGATCCTACATCAAGTACAAGGAGATATGAGCCAACACCATTAATTATGATATATGTGAATCACGGAACATTGATGGGCCTTATTTCCTTATAGGCAAAAATGAAAATAATAGGATCCCTTATTGTGATGATCCAGTGAAACGGTATCATTGGAAAGCGCCATTTTGTCAGTTACTTCACGAAACTGGTAGAATTCAGGAGTTGAGGCCCTGTGAAGGCCGGATTGGGGAGTTCGTAGGGGCTGTGTTTTATCACAGTGATTTTGGACACCAGTGACCTGAGGGGCACCCAACTGGCCTGAATCAGAGAGGCTGTACAGCCTGCGATGGGCTCAGACAGCCCCGTACAATCGTCTCGCCTCCACCGGAGTTTCTCATGGCAGACTTGTCAATTCAAGAAGCCAGACATTTGGGTAAGTGAACAACTTGTTTATATTAATTGGAGGATCTATCCTTACTCGGGTTAACATACAAACACCAACTAGTTTTGCACGGTTGGAACGTGTGTGGAGTTTTCCAGATGAAAATTACTGTGTACACTGAGGACATCCAGAATTTAGTTGTGTTCGAAGTGTCTCTGAGGATTGCTTGCCATTTTGAAATTCCTATCCCTGATGCCGGGGTTGTGGTTTGGGTCCCAAATACCACGCGTGTGTTTCAGTCTGTGTTGGCAATTGTAGTATCTTGACATCGCAAAGAGCGGAGAACCAACTACCCCCAGTTAATTCTAGTTCAGTCTCTTGTTCTTGTAGTTACATAACCTTTATTTTAAAATGTGAAGAAACTGTGAGGAGGACAAGACTCGTTGAATATTATTTCACTTTCAGACTTACGAATTTTAAGTAGGTGCCAGCATCTGGCGACTCCATGAGTCTCTGGAGTGCCCTTGTACCGAAGCATTTACATGTCAAAACACATATTATTTCATTATCATTTCCTTCTCTCGTCATTGGCCTTTCTACGAAGTCAGAGTCTTGTATTGATGTTTTTGAAACCGTGCTTGTAGACAAGCTATTTGAGCCATGAATTTAATTCCGGAAGAGTGAAAATGCAGTGGGAAAATGTATGCTTTGTAAAGAGAGCGCGCGGACTGAGTAGGCAGAGGCCTGGTGATTGCTATGCGTCCTTGGTTTTGCACAAGAGACTGACTGAAGTAGAATTAACTAGGGGTGGATGGTTCCCCGTTCTTTGGGATGTCAAGGCCGTTCTATTAGACAGCTCTCTGCTTGCTTCGTCTGTCCTCTAGTGCGCGTCCATTAGTTACGGTTTGCGAGAGTCATCATGGGCAGATCAGAGTTTTCTGAGGGGTAAGTCAGCTGTGGGTGTGAGGGGTAATCCTAAGAACAATGGCCGCTGGCACAGCTGGACCCTTAATTTGATACCCACATGTGCATTTGTGCCCGGGGGCCTAATGAGAATGCCAGAGTGCCTTCTGTCAGCGGCTCTGCTAAGTGCCAATTACGCCATTTAGTCTAACGCGGTTATATCCTGGGCTGTGTTTAAAATATTATTCTCCTTCTGACCACTTACTGAGAAACCTTTTTCCCCTCACAGGTGTGTCAGTACATCTAAAGGCACTGAACATTTGAGGAGAGCTGAGAAGGCTTATTAACCAAGAGTCAAGAACGAGACTCAGTTTCCAACTCTAGCCTGTGGGCTAAGGCACTTCCACAAACAACACCTTGTTCCCTCTGGATCTACGTACTTTGAATTATCACCTCAATTTATACTTGAGGAAACAGAAATAAGCAATAAAGGGCCCATGTGGGGCTCATGGATAAGTAGAAAACTGGGGAATCTAACGCACATGGCCTGATCCCAAAGCTGGTGTGCTCTTTCCAAGATATTTTCCTCCTCTGTACCCCCTTTGCCTCACAGATCTACTCAGTTTATCCAGACTGCCTTTGAGGCCCGGGTGTGGGAAGAACACAACAGTGGGTTTGAGCTTGGCTTTGTCTTTGGAGATGCTCAGAGAATTACAGGTAGGCAGATCAATGATAGGAGGAAACTGGGACCGAGAGTCTGTCGCTGGAGATCTGCAAGGATGGCCGCCATCAGTTCATTCTTCCCTTTCTGGTTGTGCCACCCCTTCTGCCAAGAACAGAAGAGCCTCTCCCCTCCCCTGGAATCTAGGCTTTGTTGTGGTCTAGAACATACAGTGGAGTTCAGTATCTAGGACTTCAGATCCCTGACAGCTTCCGTTTTCACTCTTCTGGAGCCCTAAGCTGCTCTGAAAAGAAGTCCCACTACCCTTCTGGAAAGTGAGACGGGGCCATCCTCCAGATATCCCAGCCACTCCCACTGACGTACCCGACATGGGATGAAGCCTCTGGGTCTTCCCTAGCTAACACCACACAGAGCAGAGGTGGGCCATCTCTGCTGAGCCCTGCTAAAATTCTAGACTGACAGAATAATGAGCTGAGAAAAGTTCTGGCTTTAAACCACCATCCTGGGTGGTTTATTCTATTACATGGAAATAGACATCAGGGGCAGAAACACCACAGAACAACCTGAAGAGAAGGGAGAGACGCTGGGGGTACTTTAAGCAGGGTTCACAGGTGTAGAATTTGAGTTGAACCTTGCAGGGATGAGTGGACCTTTGGGGAAAACGTTCTCCACCTTGACCCCCAGAGCACCGGTTCTATTTTGATATCAAAACACAACAAAATGACAAGTTAGTAATACAAGAAAAAGGCTCAAATGACATTTTTGAATGAAAAAATGAGTTTTTGCCTTTGAGATGAAGAAGACCGCCCTTCTGCAGCAATCAGAACAAGACCATCGAGGGGTAAAGACCTTATGGCACGCACGTGTCGAGAGACACTTCTGCCACATGGCACTCCCAGCTCCACGTCCATTTTCAAGCCTTCCCCTGTGTTGAGATCCAGCCTCTCTTTCTCTTCAAAGATTGCCCCTCAACCTTACCAAGTGACTTTATTTGCAGCCATAAAAACATGCTAAGATTTTTTCCTCCTAGTTTCTTAATTTTTATGACTTCCAAAGGAAGCATTTTCCAGTGACTTTTTTGCAGTAGGTGCTCTTGAAACGGGTGTGGAATTAAATGGTACTGAGTATGCAATTAATTTTTCATAAAGAACTTTTTTCTTTTTTTTTTTTTGCAAAGGAAGCTATAAAATCCAGTGACTTTTGCTAAACTTCTTCTCCCAATTTCTAATGAGTCAACATGTGTTGAGAAGAAGAAATTAGTCAGAGAAGAACGTCTTCACTTTTGCGAGGGTGACTCAGAGATTCCCCTGTTGTGGTGTTCTGGGCACCTGGCTGGGATGAGTTAGGGGTGAAAGAGAAACTCTTTCTTCACAGACTTGAAAAGAAATGTTAGCAGAGAATCTTTCATACAGAGTTCAGTTGAGTAAAAGCAAATTGTAGCCAGACTTTGGTTCTAGGACTCTGGAAAAATGGAGGACATTGTTTTCCCTCAGCCTGGATATCACCTCAGCTTCTGACTGGGTTGGGCCAAGCCACTGCCCCACTTTACAAGACAAACAGAAGCAAGATAAGCCTTCAGTGTGGCGATCTCACAGAAGACATGGCTGGATAAACACCTGCCTTTAACCAGAATATTCCACACGTGCTTTGAGAAATTATTATGGGCAAACGGAACTAGGGTGAGGAAGGCCCAGAGGAGCAAAGCTCAGCCAGCTTCTGAGGCGTTGATACCTCAGCGGATGGGATAAACACGATGATCATATGACAGTGGGAGTGAGGGGGCAGGAGGGCATGAATTTGTGGAACACAGTCTGCGAATGGGATTCGCCAGCCTGTACTACCTTCGACTTGAAGTGAGAGAGTTTTTCACTGGAGATGCTTGTTCTCTTTTAATTGAAGTACAGTTGAGACAGAATGTTACGTTAGTTTCAGGGGTACCACACGGTGATTGGATGGGTCTTGTGTCGTGCGATGCTCGCGCCATCTGTCATTGTACAACCCGACTATAATACCATTGACTGCGTTCCCTACGCTGCGCCTTTTGTGCTATGACTTACTCGTCCCCTAACCGGAAGCCTGAACCTCCCGCTGCCCTGGTTGGAGATGCTTTTAGACCCCAGCCTGGGAACGGGAACTGAGGGCAAGAGAAAGGAATTCAGGCTACCTTCTCATGTTTGGACAGCCCCACTTACGTTAGCCATATTTGTGGAACCCAAGATGGGAAACTATGATCTCACACATTCAGACAAGACAAAATCTTTGAGGTATGTGTCATGGACTGCATACTTATGTCCTCCCCCACCCCCAACCCAGTATGTGGAAACCCTAGTCTGGATGTGATGGTATTTGGAGGTGGGGCCTTGGGGGAGGTAATTAGGTCATGAGGGTGGAGCTCTCAGGAATAGGACAAAGCGTGCTTAGGAGAAGAGGCTGGAGAGCTGGCTCTCTCTTCCTGCCATGTGAGGGTCCAGGAAGTCTGCAACTCCGGAATGGGTTCTCACCAGACCCCTGCCATGCTGGCATGCAGAACTAGAACTTTGAGAAGGAAACTTCCTGTTGTTTATAGGCCAAGAGGTCTAGAGTGCTTTTTTCTTTTAAGCAGCCCAAACTAAGAGAGTAAAAGACCCAGGGTTACAGAGTAGCCGTAGCACAAGCCTTCACCCCAAGGCCAAGTTCAGGACCCTTGTCCATCTGTGTGTTACTGCCCACCGTTGAAAATGCTTTTTACAAATTGTTCTCTCTCCAGGAATTAGTAATATTAGGCAAGGATGTCAGTGTGTTTGAATGGTGCTTTCCCCGCACCCCCAAATCTTAATTATTATTATTATTAATTGTACTAGTAACTGGAAGGAGCAACATATGGGAGGGCACGAAAGTGGTAAGCAATTATTTTTAAGTTGGATATATTCAAGCCTCACTTCGGCAGGGACCCAACCAGTAAACAGCACTGTGGGAACGCTAACATGGAAACTGGTTTCAGCTTTGTTTATTTCGTATTGAATCAACATTGATGGGGAAGCTGTGTGCGGGGCATCGTGCCTCCTACAGACCTGCTCTCCCATCTGCCTGGTCAACCTTCCCTTGGAGAGAGCCTGCCGGGACAGCGAGCTCCGCAGGTCCCCAACAAAACTCATCTGGCCCCCAACCTGTTCCTCCTCCTGTGTTTCTTATCTCCGTAGATGACATCACCGTCCTCCCAAATGTTCAGGCCCCCGCCCTCCCCCCCTCCCCGCTTCCTCCTCCTCCTCCTCTCTCACTAGTCCCCACGTATCACGTCAGCTGTCAAGTCTGACCAGATTTCCCAGCCGTCCCCTTCTGTCCATTTAATTCTCCTTCAACTTCTCATCTGATCTGCATGATCCCCATCGTAACTGTGCAGCTTGTCGTTCGCGCCGTCCGTCATGTCTTTACTCCTCTTTCCTTTTCCCTTTCCCCGAAGCGGTGTAGCTGCGGGGAGAGAGAAACACTGTTCTTGGGGATTTGGAGAAGGGAGGGAGAAAAATCAGAGCTGCTGCCGGGGCCTTAGACCACAGCAGAAGAGCGTCATCTGACCCGGGGCCAGCGCAGACAAGGGGCACTTGGTCCCCATCCTCTGGTAAGGCTCCAATATCCTTGTGGACCTAATTCTTTCTCTTCCCCTTCCCAGCTGATCCCTAGGTCACAGCCTATCAGTGACTCTATCATAAAGTTTTAGTCACTCCTCTGATTAAAACCCACAGGGACTCCCTAACAGCTGAAGGTAAATTCTTAAACTTTTGAGCATGACCGAAAAGCCCTTTGCGATCCAGCCTCAATCTGATTTTCTGCCACTTTTTAATTGTCTTCAAAAATATTTGAGGTATCTTCCACCAACATCAGACCTTCAAATAGCTTCTTGACTCTCACACTTCTGTCTTCTGCTCCTCAGCTTTCCTCTCTATTTGGAATGTCCTTTCTCCCCTATTTCTATCTGCCAAACTCCTATTCAAGCTGTGAAGCCCATCTCAATTGCTCCTACCAATAAGAAGGCTGCTTTGCTCCCACCTTTCATTGTCAAGTCGAACGAAGAGTTTCCTCCTCTGTGTGTACCAACCACAACAGCACCAACCATGTGTGCTTGGTGTTTTGCTGGTCTGTGTACCCACTTTTCCCTTTAAATTGAGGGGAGAAACCATGTCTCTCTCTCTCTTTTTCAAAAGATTTTATTTACTTATTTATCAGAGAGATAGAGAGCGAGCAGGGAGAGTAGGAGAGGGAGAACTGAGCAGAGAGCCCAATGCGGGGCTTGATCCCAGGACCCTGAGACCATGACCTGAGCCAAAGGCAGAGGCTCAACCAAGTGAGCCACCCGGGCATCCCACTCTCCCTTTAAAAAAAAAAAATAATAATAATAACTTGGTTTTATTAAATCCTTCTAAAACCTCCAATGTGTACTTTAAAAAACAACAAATCATATTTCATGTTTACAAAACATCTAATTAAGTGGCACAACTATAGTAAAGGTACAAAGGCTGCAAACAATTTTGGAAATACACAAACTAAGCAAAAACACTCCACCGAGGCAAGAAGGACCTAGAACTCTCAGAGAGTTGTGTAGCCCCAGCCGCGTGAGCCTTGGGCGGTCCACAGAGCTTTCAGATGAACCGAAGAGTGTTCACGAGTCGGGGATATTACTTAAGAGACTTGCTGATACATTTGCAAGGTAGCCCGGAGTTCTAACACGTAGCAATTTGGAGTTTTATTTCACACAGTTATTTGGATAAAGTGGCTATTAAAACTTCGTTTCTTTGTGGAAAAATGGCCTTTG
Source organism: Mustela erminea (assembly GCF_009829155.1). Taxonomy (NCBI): domain Eukaryota; kingdom Metazoa; phylum Chordata; class Mammalia; order Carnivora; family Mustelidae; genus Mustela; species Mustela erminea. The sequence goes on from NC_045625.1 coordinate 86,824,513, forward strand.
TGAAAGACACTGATGATCAAAGTCAGGTAATAGCTTTACAAATTACTTTAATATTAAATAACAGATCATAAGGGAAAGCATTTAAGTTCTTCTCAGTGTAATTTCATTGCATTTTATAGACAAAAATAATGTCATTATGATATCTGACAATCTAGCCATATGCCCCAAATTCCCAGGACCGAAGTTTTAATTGGTATATCCAATCTGTAGGCACATTTTCATCTATCTGAATAATATTCAATAACCAAGAAAGAACTGAGAGATTTATTTTCTTTCTTTCTTCCTTCCTTTTTTTTTTTTTTTTTTTTTTTTTTTTGAGAGAGAGAGAGAGAGAGCAGGAGGAGGAGGGGCAGAGAGTGAGAGAGAGAGAGAGACTTTCCAGCCGACTCCCTGTTAAACGGGGAGCCCAATGCGGGCCTTGATCTCACAACCCTGAAATCATGGCCTGAGCTGAACCAAGAGTCGCTTAACTGACCGCACCCCTCATAGGTCTTAGTTTGTATTTTTTAAACACTCAGGAAAGCATAAAGCCATGATAATACTTTAAGAGTTGCATAGATTTTCTTTATGAATGGAATCTATATTTAGCAGTTTTAACCATATATATACTTTCAATAATAATACTGATGAAATTCAAAATGTTCAGACTATCCGTTCTAAGTATCTTACAAGTATTAAGTATGAGCTCATTTAATAGGGATACAATGTACAGCATAAGGGATGTTGTTAATAATTGTAGCTACTTTGTATGGTGACCAATTCCTGATGTATATAAATGTGGAATCACTATGTTGTGCACCTGTGCATCACGATGGTCAGAGATCAGACCCCCAACCCCCTTTCTTATTGTGGGTGTAATCTACAAAATCTCAGGCAAAAGGTCTTAGCTCCTTTCTATGTGAGTAATACGCTCTTTACCTTCAGCTTGAAAGGTATCAGATACCTGTTTTTTTAAAAAAGGCCTCCAGGGCACCTAGGTGGCTTGGTTGGTTAAGCAACTGCCTTCAGCTCAGGTCATGATCTTGGAGTCCCAGGATCGAGTCCCACATGGGGTTCTCTGCTCAGTGGGGAGTCTGCTTCTCCCTCTGACCCTCTCCCCTCTCATGCTCTCTCTCTCACTCTCTCTGTCAAGTAAATAAGTAAAATTTCAACAAAATAAAAAAATAAAAATAAGTAAAAAGGGCCTCAGGGCTTCTCTTCATTCTCTAGATAATCTCCAAAGAGTTATGATGTCCTAAGAAGAGAGAGGTGAGGTCTGCTGAAAACCTGGCTGAGCCCCATGGGAGACCAGGTCCACTAAGCAGAACAGCAGCCCCTGGAAGTGGAGGACCCTACAGGGCAAGCCCGTGCCCAATCCTGTCCCAGCTGATCCCAGAGGTTTCACCCAACCCTGGGTGGCCTCTGAGTGTCTGTGTTTAAATTGGAGTACAGCAGGGCTGCCTGGGTGGCTCAGTCAGTGAATCGTCTGCCCTCAGTTTAGGTCATGATCCCAGGGATCGAATCCTGCTTCAGGCTCCCCCCTCTGCCTGCCACTTCCTGTTCGGATGCTCTCTCTCTTTCAATCTGAAAAATAATTAAATAATCTAAATAATTAAAAAAAAAAGAAAGAAAAGAAAGAAGATAAATTGCGCACAGTTGACACAGGATGTTATGTTAGTTTCAGGTGTATAACATAGTGCTTTGACAGGTTTGCAGGTTACCCTGTGCTCCCCACAACGTAGTTGTGCCGTGTCACCATACAATGCCATTATCACAGGATCACCGACTACATCCCTTGTGCTGTGCCCTTTATCCCTGTGACTTAGTCATTCCATAAGTGGGTGCTTGTATCTCCCACTCCCTGGCCCCCATTTTGCCCACCACCCCCATGGCTCCCCTCTGTTCTCTGCATTTGTGGATTGGACTCTACACCTGACCCCAGACATTCTTTTGCTTTTCTCATAATAATAATGACGATCGCTATAGTACTCACTCTGTGCCTAGTCCTGCTTTAAGTGCTGTAGGCTTATTAAGTCACTGAATCATTACAATAATTTGATGAGGTAGAGCATTGTCGCCCAATTCGATGGATGTGAAAAGTAAAGCACAGAGGGGCGCCCGAGTGGCTCAGTCGGTTACGTGTGTGACTCTTGGTGTCGGCTCAGGCCACGTCTCATGGGTTGTGAGACTGAGCTCCGAGCTGGGCTCTGCGCTCACCGTGGAGTCTGCTTGAGATTCTCCGTCTCTCTTCCCCTCCCCCTGTTCACTCACGCACTCTCTCCTCCTTCTCCTCCTCCCTCTCTCTAAAATAAATAATAAATAAATCTTTAAAAAGAAGTTTAAGATAATGAAGCATAGAAGAGTTAAGTAACTTTCCCATGAGCTGAGACTTGAACCCGAACTAAATCCAACGTCTACGTTCCTACCCCTAGACTACCCCGCCACTCAGGAGCCTTTGAGGGAAATATTCTGGCTCCCATTTATCCAAGGCAGGATAATTCAGATGGTGAAAATCATCTGGTGAGCCCATTTTTGAAGACCTGGTAAGGGCAAGTGTCAGTGAGGATGGTACCATGAGAGGACGCCACTTGCTCCCGGTGGCACCGCAGGCTGGAGACTCTTCACCATCATGGAGGAAGATGAAGAGAAATAAAACTTGGTCTCCGTCAATGGCACTGTCAGTCACTGACACCCTAGATACGCCTGAGCTCGTGTGTCAGGATACGGTGCACAACTGTCCTGACCTGCATTGCTCGCAGTATCACGAACACCCCCGAGAGCCTCCAGCAGTACGGTGGGTGAGTACATGGTGCTGTGCTCACACAATGGTCTGTGACAGAACAGTGACAGCAAACGAACTTCCGTCTCACCCAGCCACACAGATGAAATGCTAAGTGAAAGAAGTCAGTGACCGATCAATACATATTGTGGGGTTTCATTTCCAAATCCAAAAACTGGCAAAACTCAACTCAACTAAACTATATATTCATCTTTGGGCGATAAAACTGAAAATCAGCAAGAGAGTCACTACTGTAGCCATCACGCCATTGCTGACCCGGGGGAGGGAGAGAACTGGAGTCAGGGCGGGGTATGACAGGGGCTTGTGGGTGTTGGCAGAAGACTAGCTCTTGACTCTGATGGTGGTTTTATGTGTTCAGTTAAAAACACTTGGTTAAACTTCAAATATAGCACTTCTCTGCACCTGGCCTAAATTTCATTATAAGTAATAATTATTTTAAAAAGTTAAATGAAAGAAACCCAGTGAGAGGGAGAAAGAAAGAAAACAGGAGAACAGGAGTCGGGGATGTGAAATCGCTCGTGTTCCCGCATCTATGGGTCACACTGAAGATACTGAGTCCCAGGACAGAGCACCCTACTGTGCCAGCCTATGCCGTGTGCCTGAAACTATGCCAGGGCAGGGACAGGGAGATTCTTGGTGACAGTGTGGGGTCCCTACAGACGTCATGCTAGGGTATTAAAGGAAGGGGGATTGGAATGCCAGAAGACCCCCAAACCAATAACATCCAGTAGGAGTTCTAGAACTTTTGTTTTTCCCCCCACCTGCTAAATGGAGGTTGGAAAGGAATGGGGGTGTGATAGTTTATGTCCTTACTACTTTATCTTAGTGAGATAGAAGCCCTCAAATCACTCTGCAAGCCAGAAAGCTCTGCATAAAATAGGCAAGACGTTATTCCTAACAGCAGCCCAGAGAGGCCTCACCAAAGATGTGCTGCATTCTATTTTATGGCAAGCCCTGGAGAGGGCTAACCCCATTTCTAGAAACAAGGGCGGGTTGTGGCCAAGTTGGATGAACACACTGACTGAAAATCAACTGTGAAAACAAGCAAGAAAATTAAAAAAAAAAAAAAAACATACACACACAAAATAAGACAAAGCTCATTTCATTCTTTCTCTTCCTCTTTAGCAGAGAACAATGAAGCCACAGGCTGGTGGCTTCTGGCAACCCTGCCACAGACCAAACCACACGACACATCGCCCTCTAATGCCCACGAGTATGGTGGTGGTTGTTTTGAAAGTTGAAACCTGCTGTAACATTCATTTCAAAATGTTTTTAGGGCTTTTGCTTGTTTTGTCCTCCCTTTGAACAGGAGAATCAAAGAACAACAACATTCCACAAATTCTTTCATATAAATTATTGACCAGCTTTTAGGGTAACCTTTGTTATGCCAGAGTTATCTGGTAGAAATGCACTTCCTGGAAGCAAAACAGAAAGAAATCAAGTTCCCATAATCACAAGTTCCCATAGTCACAACTTGGGGACAGCACGGTCCCTGGTCCTTCAGGTGGCTGAAGACTGGAACTTTCTCCTTCCAGTTATTCTATTAAAAAGGACATAATAGCATTGATTCAGTAGCCAGCGTACCCAGCCCCCCACGAGATCAAGATTGGCTTGTGAGTTTTTAAGATTTTTTAAGTGCTTCACGTTTTCTTCATTCTCTCTTAACTCATTTTGTTCTCCTGTCTTGGGTAAACTCAGCAAGACATGGCCATATCAAAGAAGGAGCACCAAGAAAAGGTCATTACTACTTACAAGGAATGTGATGCGAGAGAATGTGTAGGAGTGGGAGTGTATGAGGCTTATGATTTTCAGATTGTACCACAGGACAGATACAGTGATTTTCCAATAAATGATATCCCTCATTGGACAATTAGGTACAGTTTAGACAGAAGAGTGTAACAGTCTTTAGATGATGACAGGTATTATTATGGGAAGAACAGAGATGCATATTAGCACTGTGGTTTAGTTGTATTTAAAAAGCTTTTTAAAAATTGTTTGCATTATAAAAAATGTGTGCACCTTGAGGAATTAGAAAAATGTAGAAAAAGAAAAAAGCACATATGAGAATTAAAAAAAATCACTTGTTACCCTACTACCTAGATAAATACCTAATACTGTGATATACTTCTCCTCCACAGTATTTATTCTTCCATATTTCAAATCACATTCATCTGCTTTGCTGGTACCTCACCAGAAGTTTCAAAATATGTTTAAATAAAAACAAAAGAGTCTCAAATGTGAATACATTAACTCGTCCCATCATGAACTTCACAGAGAGTTTCAGAAGCCTCCAATCTAGTTTACGTAAATAACACGTCAGTCAGACTCCCACAGTCCCACTGCTCAAGTTCTCATTCTGCTCTGTGTCAGCCAGTGAGTTCTCATTTGGGGGCCAGTAGGGTCAGAGCTCCCCCGGACTCTATCCCAATCTGTCTCCCACTGGAATGGGCTAAACTCTGCCAGCAGCTCCTAGTTGTCAACCCCCTGGATTCATGTGTCCATAAAGTACAGATTAACAGTGAGATACCCCATCACGCTAGTCAGAATGGCTAAAATGAACAAGTCAGGAAACAACAGGTGTTGGCGAAGATGTGGAGAAAGGGGAACCTTCCTGCGCTATTGATGGAAATGCAAGCTGGTGCAACCACTCCGGAAAACAGTAGGGGAGTTCCTCAGAAAGTTTAAAATAGAAGAAGAGCTATCTGTGGAAATATCTGTGCCCAGATATCCATCGACAGGTGAATGGATAAAGAAGATGTGGTGTACACACACACACACACACACACACACACACACACACACACACGAATATTACTCAGCCAGCAAAAAGAATGAAATCTTGCCATTTGCAATGACAGGGATGGAACTAAAGGGTATTACTTACACTAAGCGAAATTAGTCAGAGAAAGACAAGTACCATATGATCTCACTCATGTGGAATTTAAGAAAATAAATGAACATAGGAAAGGGAAAATAAAATAAGATAAAAACAGAGATGGAGGCAAACCATAAGAGACTCTTAACTCTAGGAAACAAACTGAGGGTGGCTGGAGGGGAAGGCAGTGGGGGATGGGCAGTAAGAAGGGCACGTGATGTATGAGCACTGGGTGTTATTATGCGACTGATGAATCGCTGGACTCTGCCCCTGAAACTAATAATATAATTTACTTAAATTGAATTTAAATAATTTTTTAAAAAATGCAGGTTAATCCTCAACCACTCCAGCAATTAACCTAAACAAAATGATCCCCACCCACATCGTGGGTTCGGTTTGGATCACAGCAGAAACTGCTGCCATTTGCGGGGACAGACTTAGAGTTGTGCAGATATTCCCCTCGTTATATTGCTTGCTTTTTCATCTGGCTTACGCTGTTTTGGGAAGCATAACTTGTTTTGGTGTTGTTGTTTTAGGTATATGTAATTAACTCTATAGATATTTTGCTCTGTGATTTTATGTCTTTGCTTCAGGCTTTTTGTATTTAATTTTTAGGTAAATTGGAAAATGCTTATGTCAGGGGAGTTGTTAATCATGTCTCAGCCCAGACATTTCCAACCATTCAGTTTGGTGCCCTCATTACCCTCAGTGTAGGGATCCGATTCACTCTCACCTTCTATCCCCAGACACAATTTCTTATGACACCATAAGGAGTGAGTATCCACACTGAGCAGTGTGACAAGAACCAAGCCTAGGCTCAGGGACACAGATGGGCACAAGCCCTGATGCTCAGGCACCTGGTGAGCCAAGTGGGGCCCAGTTCCCCACCTGCACCCACTGGGGAATTTACTATCATGGGCCCCTCTTCTGGCAGTTGAAGATTCTTGCTCTTTGGGTCTGCGCAGTTGGCAAGTGACCATGAGGCTCTCTTCAGCTCTCGAGCGTTGTCCCTCCATGGCCCTTCTCCAAGTTGGCTAACCTCCTATCTTTTGATTTGTTCATATTTTTTTGGTTACCTTCCCATCATCAGCTCCTGGAATTATGGGACTCTGTCTGGTGACTCTCCTGCTTGCTCCGTCTGGCCCCAATGCCCCATTTCCCAATTCTCACCTCCCATTCAGAACAGAGAAACAGATTATTGTGCCATCGTGACATCTTCAATGGGAATTATGAGCAACAGGGAAGCTGTGTCTCCTCATCTTTACACCCCTCGGAGGGACATCTGTAGGCCTGTTTACAAGGAGTGCCATCCCCTCCTAGAACTTAAAATGGGTTAGGGCCTCCTCACGTTGTAAACAAGAGAAAAAGAAAAGCAATGGAGGCTTATTTCAGTATTGAAATTGGTTAAATAAAAATATAAACCTCACCCATATGGTGGAACTGCATGTATACAGGACTCGTTCCTAAAGTCAGCATTCAAAATCCTTTAGTCACTCCAAGCAGAGTTTCCTTAGATTGAACACACTGAAGTTTGAGGTTCATTTTGTAGACCACAGGAAGGAAGCACAGGATGATCTCTCTGTGGTCGTAAGTCACTCAAAGTATTCTGCCTGTAAAATAATGATGAAATCCCTAACAAGAAACCGGGGAATGGGTAGGGAATTCCAAAGTATTCCCCTTTTTTTTCAGAGTTCATTCTACTCTATTTTGATACTAAACCTTGTAACCTTGATCTGTGTTAATAGACGTGTTTGTTACTCTGAAAATTGAATGAGAGAGTAGAGTGGTATTGGGAATAAAATTACCAAATAAACAAGCAAGTTATCTATCTAACATCTATCGCAATAGAGAGATTAGGTAGATGTACCAACTCTACTGAAATCTTAATAACAGTATATAACTACTGTCAATATATTAATGGTTTTTTTCCCAGACTTTTACTCAAACACACACACACACACACACACACACACACACACACAGAGCATACATTGTGATGAACTTCTTGAAGCTAAATATTTTCATACTCCCTAATTATTTCTCAGATTTTTTATCTTTGGAATTTTTGTATTTTTGGAATACAAATTTAAAGTTTTTTCTTAATCAAATTAAATTTTTAAGTTCATTCCATTTCTCATTGTACAATGTTTTTAAAAATGTCTTTGCACAGGAAAATAAAATTAATATCAATGCATACTTTTTTAACCCTTAATTTATTACATCATGTGTTTTTCCATTTATAACCCAGCTTTCTTTTGGTAGAAGATATGCAACAGGGAATCAAGTCCTTCCCCTGCAAAATGTTAGCTGATTTTATCACTATTTATTTTTTTAATCTATTCCTTCTCCACAAATGCATTTGAAAGGCCCCCTATATCATAAAGTAAATTCTTTTTTTAAAGATTTATTTATTTATTTGAGAAAGAGTGAGTCGGGGAGGAGAATCTCAAGCACAGAGTCCACACTCGGCTCAATCCCAAGATTCTGAGATCGTGACCTGAGCTGAAATCAAGAGTCAGATGCGCAACCAACTGAGCCACCCAGGTGCCCCTATAAAGTAAATTTTTATTCTATTCTTAGAGTTTTATGACATTCTAGATTTCTCTCTATTCCTACACTGGATCACATTTTTTAAATGGAGTTTTATAATACATTTTATTATCTAAAAAATCTATTTGTCTTTCCTGTCTAAATATTTTCCCTTGGGTTGTAAACTCTTTAAAAACAAGGACTATGTCATTTAAGTACATATTTATTGAAACTGTACATAGGCCCAACACAGTGTTAGGCAATAAAAATACTTTTTATATGTAGTTATTTGATTTTCAAGGTTTTCTTCATATACTTTACATGAGTTCTTCCATATCCCAATTCCCCTGCCAGTATGAAAAAAGTTAGACCAAATGGTCAAAAGCTCCTTTATGCCTCAAATACAGGCACACAGTAGGGTCTCAGAGAATTCTCCTTGATTTCCACACTGCCTCTTGCTCTATGTAAGAAGGATAGGCTGAAAACAATGAGAACCATGATTAACAACCAATGACTTAACATTTTGGTGAGTGAAGTATAACAGAAGTTCTATCCTGAGCTGAAACAAAATTAGAAACCTTCTGAGATTATGCTCGAATTGTTGTTCTGAACAGCAATTGCCCTGAGCCATCAGCATGGAAAGTACAATGTTCACAAAGCATCACAAAGACATCAGGATAATTGTATCAGTATCTTATGGCTGCTGGAACAAATTTTCCCCAAAGTGGGAGCTCAAAACAACACACAGTTCTTCTCCATGGTTCTGGACATCAGAAGTCCGAAATTAATTTCACTGGGCTGAAGTCAAGGGCCATACACTCTCCTGAAGCTCTAGGGGCAAATCCATTTCTTTCCTTTGTACCTGTCTCTACAGCTGCACAGTTTGCTGTCTTAATTCCCAGCCTCTTCCCCCATCTCCAAAGCCAGCAGAGCAGGATCTCACTTCCATCATTATATCGGCAGCTCCTTTTGTGGTTAAATTTCCCTCTGCCTCCTTCTTATAAGAACACTTGTGATTAAGTTTAGGGCCTACTGGAGATAACCCAAGATAATCTCTTTTTTTTTTATTTTTTATAAACATATATTTTTATCCCCAGGGGTACAGGTCTGTGAATCACCAGGTTTACACACTTCACAGCACTCACCAAAGCACATGCCCTCCCCAATGTCCATAATCCCACCCCCTTCTCCCAAACCCCCTCCCCCCAGCAACCCTCAGTTTGTTTTGTGAGATTAAGAGTCACTTATGGTTTGTCTCCCTCCCAATCCCATCTTGTTTCATTTATTCTTCTCCTACCCACTTAAGCCCCCATGTTGCATCACTACTTCCTCATATCAGGAAGATAATCTCATTTTAAAGATCCTTAATTCGCTCACATCTGCGCAGTCCCTTTTGCCATATAAGGTAACATTCACAGGTTCCAGAGATTCGGACCTGGATATCTTATGGGACCATTATTCAGCCTACCATAGTGAGTGAGCCCAAGCTCTCTGAGTCACTGGTTTTAATTCATGGGTTAGGAGAATGCATTGTTCTCCCAAGGAGGCATCTCAATCCAGTAAGATGGTTCTTCTTTCACTCATAGAACAAGATATGAGTAGCTATGTAAGTTACAGAAAAGTGACTGCCTTCAGGGGGGATCTACAGGTTTGTTATTTTTGCTGCTGTGTCTTTAAAATGTAGACTATATATCCTGGACAGTAGAATCCATGGATGTTACCTATGTCACAGGGGAGGGAAAAACTTTTCCTCTACCCTCTTAGGTCTGTTGCTGGGGTGTGTAAATTAAACTGACAAAAGACTAACAGAAAAAGCTCATTTCATATGCACATGGAGAGCCTCACAGAAAAGAAGTGAAAACCTGAAAAAGGAGTTTACCTTTTCGGGAGCTTATATGCCATTTTAACAAAGGGTGCTAAATTTCAGGTAAGTGGCAAGTGAAAGGAAAATGGATTTGGGTTTCTATAGGTGGTAAATTTGAGGAAAGTAAGTATATGGTGAAAACTCATGGAAGGTAAGAGTTATTTTAGTAAGATTTTTTTGTGCAGTTTGTTTGTCCCTGCTGATAAGGGTTGTTTTTCTTCTGGTACAGGACACAGGGGAAGGAAGACCTTCACAAGGGAAAGCTGTTCAACAGATAGGAGGAGGGCAAAGAGCCCTTCTTGTTTGTGCTTCATTTTATTATTTTTATTTACTTATTTATTTTAGACAGAGAGAGAAAGAGAGAGGGAATACATGAGTGGACAGGGCACAGAGGGAGAGAAAGAATCTCAAGCAGGCTCAACACCCAGCAAGGAGCCCGAAGCAGGGCTTGATCCCACAACCCTGAAGATCATGACCTGATCTGAAATCAAAGGGTCAGACAATCAACTGACTGAGCCACCCAGGCACCCCACTCCTGCATTTGTTTCTTAATTGCCTTCAACTCAAAATAATTCTTATGCAAAGTGGTGTGTCTTGGAGTGGCGTATTCTGATCAGCTTCGATGCGGATGTCTCCAAGTCTTCTAAGCCTTGAGGACTTGTTCTTTTCTATTATTTTTATCTGTCTGAGTCCTGTTCCCTTACAATTCTCATTCTATTTGCCAGAGAATGATCACACACACACACACACACACACACACGCACACACACACACCCTTACCCAAATAAATATATGTATAAAATAATACTTATTAGGGACGCCTGGGTGGCTCAGTTGGTTAAGCAGCTGCCTTCGGCTCAGGTCATGATCCCAGCGTCCTGGGATAGAGTCCCACATCGGGCTCCTTGCTCAGCAGGGAGCCTGCTTCTCCCTCTGCCTCTGCCTGCCATTCTGTCTGCCTGTGCTCACTCTCTCCCCCTCTCTCCCTCTGATAAATAAATAAAATCTTAAAAAAAATAATACTTATTAGAAAGAGCTTTTTTAAACAACGTAAAGTAAGGGAGCTAAAAGTGACAGGGCAGAGCGGTGGCATCATTTTTTGTAGGGTCGTTAGAGAAGAGCTCTCTGATGAGAGTACAGCTTAGCATAAGCCAAAAGGAAATATAAAGGAACAAGGAAGATGGTTAGTTGGGGAAAGAGTATTCTAGACCAGGGAACTAGCTCGTGCAAAGGCCCTGGTACTTTGCTATGTTGCTGTGCTTCGGAAGCAGTAAAGAGTATGACTTCACCCCTGCCACCCCCTTCTCCAGGCTCTTGACCTCTCTCTTCTTGTTCTAGCCAACTCAAACTTTACACGTCATCAGTTTTGTTAGGATTCCTGAGTTTGTCCTTACAGAGTGTATTTGTGTTAGTAATGTTCTAATCTCAGTAACAAATTTAATTCCCTTCAACTGAAGCAGGAAGAGGTTAAAGTAAATTGCCCAAAGCCATCCAGCAGCTGGGCTGGGACCTGAACCCCCGCCCTTTGGTTCCTAGAGCCCGACCTCCTATGACATTGCCTATCACCTCTGCAGACATGGAAACTTTCCCTTTCCCTAGAATGGTCCCCTCTAACCAGAGTCTTAGGACTCAGCTTTTGTTGTTCTTCTATCACATTCCTGATTTTCTCCCCAGTCCCCTCTTCACGGCGTTCAGCCCTGTCCTTTATGCTCAGATGACTCCCCGTCTTTTGGTTCCACAGGGGATGGTCTTATCTCCCCCAAAGGAACCATAAGTTCCCTGATACCAGAGCCCATTCTGCACTTCAGCAGTAAATTCAATGAGGCTGGCACACAAAGTGCTCAGAAAAAAAAATAAAAATTTGAACTATGACTATTTTTCATCAATTTGAAGATACATGCTTTTGTTACACTGAACATCTCTGAAATCAGTCATTCAATTCATGGTGTGTCAGAGTTAATTGGCAGGTTTCTTTTCTCTCCTAGCAGCCTTGTCGATTTGATAAAATACAGTAATTAAAAATCTTGACCTTGACCCTTCATTTGGTACCTTCGTATTGTGAGGATTTATTCAGCATGGTGGAATGCAGAGGAAATGGCCTTGCTCTTTCCTGACCACACAGTGCGGGAGCAGAAAGCTCTCTGATACTCTCCAGCATAGACTCAGTAAAATTCCACTTATTAGACTATTTAAGTGACTCCTGAAATAAAGAAAAAAAAATCTACAGGTAGAACTTGATGGTGAGAGATTTGGGACCTTGTTACAGGCAATAAAAAGGGGAGCCTGCCATCTGACAGAGGAAGTTTCTGAAGTACACAGATGAGGTCTTCTATGATTTATTTTCTCTGCTGAAAAAAGGAGCTCATGCAGGAAACACGTTAAAACCAAATAACTACAAGAGAGATGCCCACACTTTCCTGCAAGTCTGATTATAAATAGGAGCTCTGCGATCGTGAGAGTCACTCACCTGTCAGCGGCAAGGCCATACCTTGGGAAGCTACCATATCTGGAAGCTCCAGAAACCAGTGGAAGGCAGCGGTTCCTATCAGCCCTCTGAGGGTGGGAAAAAGGCTACACCTCAGAGGCTCCTTGGGGCAAATACAGGCTCCTCTGGACAAAGACTCTGGGTAGAGGAGAGCTTCTTGATCAGGAAAGGTGGGTGTCAAAAAATTATTTGATTTCTTGCCTTCTTACTTCCCCATCCACGCTGGCCCTCCAGTTTTGCCCTATCTGTGTTCTCCAAAATGAATTCTAATTCCCTGTGCCTAAGAGATAGACTGAAATCTCCTCTTATTGCCGAAAAAGGGCTGTAAATAAACATCAGACTTGGACTGTCCCCTCCTTTACCTTACCAAAAATATCACAAACCAATGCAGATGTTAGCTCTGTTACAAATATTTATGGCTGCCTTCTTCGTCGTCGTCTTTTTCTTCTTCTTTTCATGCCTGAATTATAGGAACATGGATTGGATCTTCAAAGCAATATACGGGGTTTAAGCCGAGCGATTCCCAGGCAAGTCTGTGGGAGGCACTCAGCGAGAATCCTGTAATATCTCAGAGGATTTATTCCTTTTTAAGGTCTTTTATAAGAAGCCTTTGCTAAGGGATTTGCAAGAACTCAAGATTATTTAGTGATAATGGCTGAGAAATGTTGCTGGAAGTGTAAAAGGCAGTCACATTACCACCCAAAGAATTCCTTATAAATAATGTCACTATGGCACAAAGAATACCGAACGAATTTAATCATTACCTTCTAATTGAAAGGCTCTGCCAAATTTGCTGCTTGTGCTGCGTTTACTATTCTCTGTTCAGTGGGACTCTGTCAGATTAGACAAAGAGCAAGAGAAGGAGAAGGAGCCTGCTTCATCACAAAGCTGGGCAGACAAAGTCTGGACCAGAGGCGTGGTGGTGGGAATCGGATATTGCGTCTCCTATGTCCCAACATTTGCCGCACTAACTCCCAGAGGGGCCCCATAATCCACGGGTTTTGGCCAGTGGAAGTGAAATGGAGGCACATTCAGGGATGCAGGGCGAGATCCTCTTAAACAAAACAAGGGCCAAATAATGCTTCCAGACAGAAACAGAATACTCTCTCTCTGAATAGGTGTTTTCACCGAGAGGGCAAAAATAAAACAGAAAAAAGTAACTCAGTTACATGCCACATTTTTAAAGATAAGGACTTGAGTCAAATAAACTTTTCTAGAGTTCTTAAACAGGGCATGCATATACACAACTTCATACATGAGTTCTCATAAAGTCCTCAATTACCCAGCAAGTCTGTGGTCCAAATCAACTAAATTGTGTAGTTTTTTTTTTTTTTTTTTTAAACTGCTGGTATTTTACTTATTTATGTAAGTAATCTGTTCACCCAATGTGGATCTCCAGCTCATGACCCGGAGATCAAGACTCACATGCCCAACTGACTGAGCCAGCCAGGTGCCCCAGGGAACTGAGTAATTAATTAAACAATGACTAAACTATTTTGCATTTAATATTTTGCAAACATTCAGTGAAAAGTTTTTGTAAATGGTTTTTTCATCTTTCGTGGCTTATTCAGTACAGTAGTAGAAGGACCACTGTTGATTCTTTTGGTAACTGGGGATAGTCTAGTTACTTAGAGTTATCTTCTTGACCATCAGTTCTGTTTCTATAGAATTAGAGATGTGGAAAGCCAATTAATCCCAAGAGATGTCCTGGAAATTGTTTTTAAGATTCTTGATATGAGTTCTTAAAGTATCACAGCCTCTCAAAAAAAGAAGGAAAAAAGAAAGGAAGAAAAAATGAAAAGAGAGAGAGAGAAGTTCCAGTTAATTAAAGACCTTGGTTAAATAGAAATTCAATGTTTTAAATTCCTCACTCTTCCACTCACCCAATTCTTGTCCATACAGAACTACAGATTTAGTTTTACCTCAAGATATTCAAAGAGATAACATCCCCTTAACTGTGAAAGGGAGAGGTAAAAACAAAATCACTTAATCACTTAAATCACCCCATATGCAAATACAGCACCTCCTAGGAAATTGTTAGTGAGTGAAAGGGCACACGCCTTCACAGCTGAAGCCAATGCTGAATGAAGATGGTTTGTCGTTCCCCCATTTTGTGAGGCCTACAATGTTGTCTGTGGAAAGCAGACAAGATGGCTGGCTGACTGGCCCGTCAGGGGAGAGCGCTACATGCCAGAGCCCTTTATTTTGTTACCGCATCACAAGATAATGGGACCTTCTCATGAGAACACTCACAACTTGACAGACTCTGAGATGAACACAAATCTTTCAAGGGGCTTCATGTGGAGCTAGACAATAGACCTCACTGTGTTCTCAAAGGCAATGAAGTATTACTCACTTACAGAGAGAATTCACTCAGGCCTGGTGCTTCCTGAGAAGCACCAATGGGCTTCTCAGGGAAGTGGCAACATCGAACAAGACAGGGAAGATTTAAACAAGCAATGTTTCTGAAGATTCTAAAGGAAAAAAAATATCTATCTATCTATCCCCGTTCTAGAAATTTCCATCTAAACCCACTGCTCTGGGTTCTCTGCCACTCCTCCACAGTCTGGCTTTGCCAAAATAGGCTTAGTCTGCTGAGATGAGAAATAAGAAAAACAAACAAACAAAATATACACACACACAAACCTGAGAGAAATAAGCTGCCCTCTTATTTCTACTTTCCCTTTTTACTGAGAGCTCAGGAAGATTGAAAGCCGGGAGAGTTAAATATAGAGACACTTCAGGGATTTCTCAGGCTATCTTCCCCATACTACCTATCTCATTTGGTTTCATTCTTCTATTTGACTTGGGCTTCACTAAGGATAGGAGGGCCCCATGTAATCTTTCATTCCTTTCCTCTTATATGGTGCCCATGATGGAAAGCCACCTTTTGGGAGCCAAAAGAATTTGGAATTCAAATGGAGTGTTTTCAGAGAGAAAAAGATAAGGGAGAAGATTGAAGAAGGTAGGCTGATCCTGTGAAGTCATTCATATTTGTGTAGAACTTTCTGTTTTCAAAGCCCACGGGAGTTCAAATGTGGGAAGAGCACACGCAGAAGCTGGGGGGCCAACGGGGTCGACTGTGCCGCTGGCCAGTAAATAATCCCTTTCTTTTCCAGATCCAGTCTGTGTGCTCTGCTTCATGCAAATGAACTTGCCCTTTTAAATATTTTTCCTTTCCTTGGTGTCATCACGTTTCTGGTTTATATGGAGGTTTGTTTAAATTTCAGCGTATGGAGCTGTTTATTTATTTATTTATTTAGAGAGAGACAGAAAGAGTGTATGCGAGCGGTGGTTGGGGGGTGCTGGGGAAGGGCAGAGGAAGAGAGAGAATCTTAAGCAGACTCCGTGCATGGAGCCAGATGTAGGACTCCAACCCATGACCTTGAGATCATGACCTGAGCCAGAATCAAGAGCCCAAGGCTTAACCGACTGAGCCACCCAGGCGCCCTCAGTGGATGGAAGATCTTTGTGTGAAACTGTTCCATTCAAGTTGTTGTGTGGTTTTGTTTCTTGATGACACCCTGATGCCTTTGCCATCTCTTGGATTTGCTCCCTTTTCCACCCACTCAGAGCTGACTCCAGTCATCTTGAGTCTAGATAATGCAACACTCTTGTAATATCTCAAGATCGGCAAGTCTCTCATTGTGGCTCCGAATCTGTCTTTTATGGAGATATCAGTTTGCTCTAGAATGTTATCCATCTCCTCATGACATTGCCCAATTTTAAAGACGACTCTGAACACAAAGTATAAACTCTGAGGCATGGAACACAAGGCTTTCTATTCTCTAGCCCCTTCTCAGCTCTTGTGAACCAAACCCTGCCTCTTGTCCTTTTCTTTCTCCCTTCCTTTTGTACTTCAGGCACAATAGGCATTTTGGAGTACCCTGAACAACTGGGTTATTTCTCTTTTTTCAACCATTGTTAAATTGCTCCCTCTGCATAGGCTTCTGTCTCTGACTCCTATCTGTCTGGTGAACACACCCATTGCTCCTCAGGAAGCAATTCAAGGACTCATTGATTTAGTCTACCTTCATCTCCCAGACTGATAAATTCCCTCAAAGTCAGGAGCCATGTCTCACTTGTCTTGAATTTCTAAGTTCTTCCCTAAAGTAGGCAATAAATACATGTATATTGAATGTTGAATGAAACAAATGAATTTTTAAAATGTAATTAGTCTTTGTACAACACTATAATGTTGAGGTACTTTCTACAAAATAGTTAAGGACACAAGAAGGCCTTTTTCTCTTCTCCATGAGGTGACATGATGAGAGCACAGAGTTTCAAGTTTTGAGGCTAGTTCCTGGCTCCTCCACACTGTATATTGAACGTTCTTCCATAAGCAACCCTGGGAATGATACTTTAATGTCGCAATTACCTGTATGGTGTGGGATCCAACAAGAAACAAAAGGTGCACTCGGTTTGGATTGCAAAGACGATTAATTACTAGAGTCTTTACAGTGTGAGGAGTATTAAGTATGAGGAAGATTACGGAAACCAACAGGGAGTGCTGGGGCATGTAGTAATTAGCAATGGTAATAAGCCATTACCGCCTGGTACTAAAGGGGCAAGTGGAGAAAACCATTCCTGGAGCCTGAGCAGAATGGGAGCTGTCGAGCTATAAAGCTTCCTGACAAGAGGGGGAGGTATAGCGATGCAGTTAGCACCAGAACAAAGCACACTTCAGAAATGAAGCAGGAAAGAATCCTCTTTCCTCTCCTTCCTCCCTCCAAGCTTTCCCTTGGTCGAAGCCAACCAGAAGCTAGATCCAAAGGTACCTGGTGATGCGGCCTGGAGAGTCCGACCCATCCTCCTCTAAGCACAGCACAGGGTAGAGAAAGGTAGAGAACATCCGGGGGAGAATACACGGGAAGAAAACCCAAGAAACCACTTCATTTCTTTGGGGGGGGCACAAAATACATATGAAAGTGATGTTTATCTTAGAAATTTAATGCAAAAAAGAATATTTCCCAAATTCAACATTGTCAGTAATACCAAATAATCAACAGTTACTTCTCTTCTCGAAAGGATGATTGGGACAAGTGTGGGAACCAAGGATGATCTGTGCCTAGTCTGTGCTTGGATAGCTCTCTTCTGTCGAGCCTGGTGTTCATGAGGCCAAATGAAGACATTTGGTCATGTGAGCAGTGTTACATGGTACACAGGGTACAGCCCAGGCTTTAACCACTGTCCGGCATCATGAGGAGGCCTGTGAACATCCGTTACCACGATTGCCCAAATAATTTGTAGCAGTGTGTGTCCTACTGTAGGTTTATGTCAGAGGTGAGGTAATCAGGCATCAGAAACAATTTTTACACAATGCTTTTAAAAGCAGATAAGCCATTCCTAGTAATTATCCAAAAATCACCCAACCACCCAATTCGATAGTTCCTGTGATAAATACAAAGAACAAAGCCTCACAGAGGGTGGTAGAGTACAATCCAGACAAGGATTTGAGAAACACTCCAAGGAACTCCCCCTGAAAAGGATTTACCCCATTTACCATCCCCATATTCCAGTGTGAGAACCCCCATGAGTCTCACATTAACAATCCTCCTGTGGGGCATTTGCAATTGTTTCAGAAGTCCCCTTCTAAAGGGGATTTAGGATTGGTGACAAATTGGCGTGTATCCCCATTATTTCATTCGTCAGATTGGTCAGATCACTTGTTAACTCCTTTAGCAAGTGTTGGCTGAGAAGTTACGCTGTGCCAGTCACTATAATCAGATGGGTTCATGCACATAAGAGGAGCACAATGGGGTGAGAGATGGGTGGAAAGAAATCACAGAACGTTCAGAGCTCGGGGTCTTATCAGGAGACACATGTGTGCTTCCCCAGCCTAAAAGAAAGGAGGAAGGGCAGTGAAGGAGAAAGCTACAGGACTGGGGCACGGATGAGCAATGTGGGCTCACTTTGGCAAAGAGACACATCTGAGAATATCACGTACATTATGTACAATTATGTGAACACTTATTATGTGCCCAACAGAGTTTTAATATGTTGGTAATTTCTTTATCTTTCATTCTTCCCTTGCATGGTGGGCATTGTGATACCCATTCTTTTGATGGGAAAGTTGAGATTCAGAAAGAATATGGTTTCCCCCATACCCAAGCACCCAGTACATGATAGAGTCAGGAATCAAATCTGATTCTGTCTTCCAGAGTCCACACTCTTTCCACTCTGGATGCCAGCCTCCCGTGGGGCTGAATTAGTAAAACGTCTTCTCCTTCCCCTAAAATTTGGCAATTCTGAAAAGCTGCTTTGGCTTTAGTGGTCTCTGGGAAAGAGCAAACTGCTAAAGGGGAACTCGCATCCTTATAGAAAGCTCTTCACAGTTTTGCCCTCGCCGGTTTTGTCTTCTGAAGAAAACCCAAGACGACACACGGATTACTCAACAAGTATGTGGTGAGTAAACAGCACCATAATGAAGCAGTTACAACAATCAAGCACAAGGATATGTCTCAATTCCTTCCAAAGACTCATTTCCCTTTAAATCCCAATTTTCCACTTGAGGAACTGTGGACCCTCCCAGTATCAACAAGGACGAGGTGGTATTTCCCTGTCAGGCTGACGCCTCAGAGAGGCAGACTGTGACAAATGGCAGCGGGACCAAAGGAAAGACCAGTAAATGAGGAACTTGGCTCAATGACCTTCTGGATTTCTTGGCTCAGCACCTCCCACAGAGAAATAAAACATGGCAGAGAAGATGACCAAAGTGCTTCAGGAAGTTGTGTCCCCTTTTCTGGGACTCGTCAATGGAGCTGGTTTCCATGATGACCTGTTCTTTCTCTTCATTGCACATCAGCAGGCTGAGAACCAGGCAGTTTCAAGGAATGGGCCGTCTGCCAGATACTGTTTCTTCCTTCAACGGGCTCCGTGAAAACCACGGGACCTTGCCCACCCAGAGCACAGCAGGAGATGAAAAGCCTAGGTCAGTTGTGTCTGAGATGTGCCTGTTTCTACACACGGCTGACGTGATTCAGTAGCAAGCGTCCACTCACCGTGGAAGTAATGGAAACAAAGAGAACACGATCCTCCCTCTCCCCACATGAGCAGAGCCTGAAGGATCCTCCAAATCATGTACTTCCCAGGATCGGCTAAAACCATTTCTCCTTCCGCCCTGTGGAAAGCGGCAAATAAATCTGGGGCTACCATCTTATCTCCGCCTGTGTATTCCTACCTATGATGCATCGTGGTGAGACGCACTTTGGATCTTACTTGACTGAAGATGGGAAAAGGAAAGAACCCAGGGCCTTCCTACTCCCTGGCTTGCCTTCTGTCTGCATCACCACGGTTCCAGTGAGAGCCGAGTCTCGTCTTTGTCTCTAGTTCCCACTGGACACGCCCACTATGGTCCCAGCTTCTATTAGGTAACCTTGGCTGCCGAGAGCCCCAAGGTCACCATCGTGGCTCCTGGTGTTGCTAATCTCTGGGTTGGTTCCCTTATCATCCCATTTGGGTCCTCCCTTGCTCCATCACCTACATAACCAATTCCCCGAATAAATCCACTCTTCTGTCAACACTTGAAGCTATTCCTGTTTTTCTGATGAGGATTTGATCGACACCGGTGTGTTCCTCCCTTTACTCTGAGGGTGGTACCCGGAAGGCAAGACAGCAAACACAATCTCAAGTCTGGTACCTCCAAAGCCAAACTTGTCCTTTCTACCTTCCTGCTGGCTAGACAGTGTGTTCACATCAAGGGGGTGAGAAATTAGCCTTCACTTTGGGGGCTCTCAGAGAATAACTGGTGAGCATCTGAGTCTCTCTGACATGAGTCTCTCTGACCTTCTGAGTTTCTCATGTCCAAGTGGCCAGCGTTTGGCCGGGAAGGAGGGGAGGCCATTTTGGAATGAGGATAGAGGGCTCCGTTCACCTCTGTGCCCTGGGGTAATGGAAAGGGTTTGATACAGTATCAGACGCTCTAGAAATAAAACTTACTCTCGAACATGTGTCAGGACCCTTCGCTGCAACAAGAGATCAAAACCTAATCAAATTAATTTAAATGATAATAAAAACTTAGTGGCTCCCGTGACAGGAAGGCCCAGAGGTCGCACGAGCTTCAGACAGGGCTGGGCCTGAGGGTTCACGTAACGCTTCAGGAATCTGCTCCCTCTCTCTTCACTGCTCAGATCTGCTTTGCTTTGCTTTGGTTTCCGTCTCCAGCAACTCCCGGTTCTGTGGGATTTTAATGCCCTCGATCTCAGGAGAGACATTTCCTCTCTCTCGTGTCACTACCAGGGCTCAAGCGAGGACTCTGGTTGGTCCTGCCTGGATCGGTACCTGTCCCCAGAACTATCTGTCACTCCATCCCTGGCGACCAGAGGTCCTGGGAGCACGCCACTCTTCAGCCACCTGTACCCGGGGCAGTAGAGTCCCAGGCAAGTGACCACAGCCCACGGGGTGCTGTGAGGCTGTTGGTCACTGAGGGAGATGTAGCTGAAGCAGGAGATGGGCATGGAGGTCTGAGCCCAACACCGACTCACTGAGAGCTCCGGCAGGCATTCTAGCTTTCATCCTTGGTCTCCTCATTTTTAAGACATGCAGATTGGGTTTAGAATGAAAATTTGTAAGCACTTTGAACCCGCAAACTCTCTATTTAAGCCTCACGCAAAACACACATGCAAAACTAGCGACGCTGGCTGGAGAGGTGACGGGGGGGGGCCCACCTGCTCTTCTCCTCCTCATCCCACCCCACGCGGGGCTCCTCGGAACCCCGCTTGAGAAACCTGAGGGAGCTGCTCTCCAAGGCCTCTTCCAGCCTGAACTTTGGGGAATTCTACGTAGGTCGTCCAACCCTCTTTAATCTAATTTTTCTCACTTTCACTCTGTTTATTTTTTGGCTAAAATCATGGACATTGGCTAGGTATGAGAGGCCACTTAGGAAAAATAATCATTTATTTAAATGCCTGGCCAATTTACTTTGGCCTATTTGGAGCTTGTTTTTCCTGATGGAGAGGGAATAAATTTCTCAAACCCACTTTTAAGTCCGGGCTAGAAAAGGTGAGTGTACAAGTGAGGAAAAGCCGGGAACGGAAGTTGCCAAAGCTGAGCGGAGCCGGAAGCCGTAAATCCAAGCCACCTGCCTCCCCTCAGATGTGCGCCCCGCTGGCGTCCAGGGCCAAGAGCGCTCTCTGGAACGGATGGCCTGGGAGGATGTTGTGGGTTTTGGCTTCGCCGCTTGTGAAAACTTGCTTTCGGGGAGACCCCTTCAGCTCCAATCTGAGTGTCCTTTATTGCCACAGAGTATCAGGCGAGAGGAAGGAGAGAGGCCGGGACGTGGCTTTCCTCCAGCCAGAGGCCGGGCCCGGGAGGGGTCCTTGGATCCAGGCAGCACCGAGGCTGGGGCTGCTGCTTCCCTTTTCCCTGTGATTGTTAATTCGGAAAAGGGCTAAAGAGAGGCTACAGGTCCGACACGCTTGGGGGGTGCCGAGGTCCATCAGTGGTGGTCTTCTTGCCTGGGGACCTCAGAATGAGCAGGTGACCGACGGGTGACACTGCTGGGGAAGGCCGGCCTCCAGCTGTGGTGCACTGCAGGCTGTTCCTGGCTGGGGTCTGGTGGGATGGGTCAGGCTCCGGGCCATACCCGCTGTTAACGAGTGTAGATAACCGTCCCCGCTTTGCGAGGTGTGGGGAGTCAAACCAGATAGACGCGTCCATGCCGGGCAGGAGCGCAGTGCGGGAGGGATGACCCTGGCGGAGCTGAAGGGAGCTTTATGAGAGTGGGCAGGAAAAGAGAAGGAAAGGGAGGGAACCTTCTAGAAGACGAGGGGAGTGTGACCACGTCCCGTGGCCTGATGCACCCGCAGAGGTTGGAAGGCTGAGCACAGGGTTGCTGGGAGCCGGGATGCCGGGGCCTGACTGCCGATGAGGTCGGGGAGGACAGGACGGGTCCAGAGATGCTGCTTAAAGGTCTGTTCCTACTCGAGCTGCACTTGGGAGCCAGGGACTGGGAGCAGCGGAGGGACACGCGCAGGCCTGCGTTCAAGAAGATTCTCGAGGCTCCCCAGGGGGAAGACCAGCCCAAAGCCGTCGTCTGGCCCAGCCAGCCAACAGCCTGCTCCGCTCCGCTGCATGAAAGCGTTTCCTCAGCTCCAAGCCCTCACACAACGCTTGCTCCTGTGTGACGCGGCCACCGAGCCCGAGTTAAAGAGGAGAAGCTGGAGACTTGTCTAAGTGGCCACTGGCCCAGCGGGAGGCGGTGGGGCAAGAAGGAAGGAGCAGTGGGGCTCAGATGCTCTTAGCGAGGAAAGGGACATTCGGGGAGAGCCTGCTGCGCCCCGGTCTCCGTGCGAGGTGCTTTGCACTATGTTCTCACTGAACGCTTGTGCCCGGGTGGACGGTCCTGCCTTCTTCCAGTTGCTCGAGGCCATAAACTTTGGAGGACATCCTCTTTCGCTCACGCCGCGTATCCAGGCCATAAGGAAATCATGTTAGCGCTCTTCCTTTAGAATCTATCAGAATTCAGCCCCTGTCTCCCTTCACCGCGGCCAGCCTGGCCCAGCCCGCCCTCTCTCCCAGATCCCGCCCCTGCACACTGTCCTCCGTTCCGCAGCCTGGGGGACGGGCTGAGAACCCAAGCGGGATCACCTAAACCCTTTGCTTAAAATCCTGCAGCAGCACCCCGTGTCACTAAGGTAAAACCAACACCCTACCCTGTGTCTCTAGCAACCACTCTGATTCCATCCTTCCATTACTCCCCAGCCTCCCGTCTGACTTCTCCCCTCACGGCTCACCCTACCCATCCCGGCTTCCTTCCTCTTCCTCAAACTCATCACGCATGTTCCTGCCTCAGGACCTTTGCTCTAGCTGTGCCCTCTGCCTGGAACACTCCTCTGGGAGGCATCCCCTCATCTGGGTCTCTTATCATCAGGTCTTGGCTCTTGAACGTTGCACTCACTACTAGGGTATATTGAATTTTGTGACCTGATACTCCATCGGGGCAGTCAGTCAACTGGCCTTGGCCTATGCCTTTTCTCATAGCAATGACCACTTTCCGTCACAGTACCTATTTCCTTATTCATTCTCTTGATTGTTCATGTTCTCTTGCTAGAAATAAGCTCCATGAGGACAGACAGCCTCCGTTTCACTGACAAGTTCCAAGGAGTCAGATCAGTGCCTGACGTTCAGTAGGTGCTCAATAAATTTGCATCCAAGGGCCAGGAGCAGGGATTCGGCCGATGCTCCGAATCAGTGGTAGAGCCAGCAGGGGGACTCGGGGCTGCTCAGGGGCAGGTGCTGGCTTCTCGCTGCCCCACATGAGTGGGAATGAGAAGCCAATGAAACCCTTCGTGGAGGATGGTGTGGCCGGTGGCATTCGACACGGATTTTCCATTAGTCCTGCCGACGTGGGGCCGCATGGCAGATTCTGCTGTAGAGAAGAAAGTGAGCTTTTCTTGCCCCATTTTGTTGCTGCAGTTTTTAAAAATAAACAAATGAATAAAACTGATGGCTGAGAAGACATCCTGCGTATGCTTGCCCGTGCGGGTGCACACGAGCGTGTGTGTGTGTGTGTGTGTGTGTGTGTGTGTAGGCCTTGGCCTTCATCCTAGAACCTTACCTCATTCCACAGGCATTTAACAAAGGCAGCATTATTGAATACCAGCTAATTATCTGGCAACAGAGGAGAGACGGGGAGATGCATGGGGACAGCGCACCTGACAGGATGAAACGTTAGTCATTCACAGATGTCTTTCAGAAGGGGGCTAGTCAACAAGTGCTGCTTTACGAGCTCCCCGTGGAAACCCTTTATTTCCTGCAAGGTTTCAGACCCGAGAGGCAAGGCTGAATTTGCGAGAAGGAGCCTCAGAAGTCGGCAGTGCTGCCTGGAGGTCTCCGGAATGGCCGCCCCAGACCTGCTCCCGCGACCACCACCTGTAGTCGGGGGCGAAGCACGGGGGGGTTGGCGCCGGGAGTGGGTCAGCTGGGTCCCCGTGCTCTGGGTTAACACTGGGCCTTCAGCGGTTAAACCTAAGGCCCGTTCCCAAGTAGGGAGGGAGTGTCGCTGCCACCATGATCCTATGGAGCCAGAAGTCTGGGTGGGGAGGAGGCAGGCACCACTACAGGGAAACTGAGGGCAGTCCTCGCTCTGAGTTATGTCACTCACTGGGCCAGATGCTCGCTCTCCATGTGCAGGCTTGGATATAAGCCAGGGAGGGATGTTTTGCTAAAATTCAGGGGCTCTACGCAATGCTTTGTTCACGAGTGAGCCACACCTTCTAGATGCCTCGGTGTATGAGGTGAGCAAGACCACAAGTGCTCTCGGTGATCCGAAGAGGTAAGAGCTTGCTCCGGCTTTCTCCCAAATCACAGGCAGTGGCCTATGGTAGGGTGCAGCTGGACAAGCTGCTGTTACAACAGAAACGAAATTTATTTTGCACAGAAATCAAATGATTTATCCCCCCACCCTCCAAAAAAACCTTTCCAAACTACTGAAGACACCAGCGATGATCTCAAAATGAGATCTTCAGAGAGATGCATTTTTTTATACAATAGCTGCTTTACAAAATAGTTTCTTCCACAGAAGAAACATCCAAATCTCCCTGCTCCTCTCCCCCACCCCTGCCCACAACCCAGCTCACTCGCCTTGGTGTGTAGAAGAGCACAGGGGTTCGCTCAGTCCTAACCCTGTTGTGGTCTCCACACTTGCCAAATGCCATCTCTGACGTACCAGACATACTGCCCCACCTGAGATTGTAGGCTCGGCGTCATAAAACACGTCTGGTAAGACACCTTCCTGGTCTCACCACTGTTTTTCCAAATCTCCTTATCGTAAATGCTGATTGTGTCTGCTCTCTGGTCTATGGTGACTTGGGACATTGTCTATGCCAATAGTTCGGAGGCTTCAGCTTGCACCCAGATCCCCCGCGGGGCTGGTTACGATACAGTTCTCCTGGCCACCATCACCCACCCCCTTGACGCCCTGATTCCAGAGATCTGGGTGGGGCTCAGAAATCTGCATTTCTGACAAGTTCCCCGGGGGTGTTGATGCTGCCTGCTCTGGGCTCACAGACTTTGAGAACCTCTGTTCTCTGCTTCCTACTTTGATTGCACTTCGAGAAAGAAGTAAACAACAATTGTCTTAGAACTGAACCCACGTGGAATCGGCAACGTTGGCGCAGCTCTGAGGCCAAAGAGCAGCTAGAGGATTGGCTGGGAAGTGAGGGCTGGGCCTGAAGGTGAAGGTAGGTGTAGTAGTTCATGTTCCTCAGGGGTCTTGAAAGACCCTTCTCCATAGAGGAAAAACCCAAACAGTGAAATGATCAGTATCAGTTTGGATTTCTTTAGTCTTAGGAACAACAACAACAACAAAAACAACAAAATATAGAGGACATTTACTGGCTGTTACAATCGAAAAGTCTAAAGATGGCTGATTTCAGGCATGGCTTGATCCAGAAGCTTAAATGAGTTTTTCTCTATACTGCTGTCCTCCGCTTTCTATTCTCAAATGGACTCTTCCATCTGGGTGATGAAATGAACTATATCCAGTCCCTCCCATTGGTCAAACTCTTGGGGAAGCATGCTGCGACAGCGGCTTGGGAAATAGCCCACAGGGTTCACGCCCTCCCTGTGTTCCAGAATACAGAAGAAGATGGGCAAGGCACGGACGGATCCACAATGTGTGACCCATAATGGCCATTACCACTTGAACACCGAGGAAAGTTTGTGACAA
The DNA here is from genome assembly GCF_009829155.1 of Mustela erminea. Classification (NCBI taxonomy): domain Eukaryota; kingdom Metazoa; phylum Chordata; class Mammalia; order Carnivora; family Mustelidae; genus Mustela; species Mustela erminea. The sequence continues at coordinate 86,850,714 of NC_045625.1, forward strand.
TTTAAAAATAACCCCGTCCTATGTTTATTATCAAAGCTTCCTATTATGCAAACCTACCTCCATTCAACTGAGAAAAATGACACCTTTTACCTTGGGAACTGTCACTCTACTTTCATCTCCTTTGCCACCATCAAGCGTGAAGTGGTGGGCTTGATGGTGGAAACCTGTCATTTTAATGGGAGAATTTGCCAGAAGGAGTGGCATAGGCAAAACAAAATTGTAGCCATCATTCTCCCCTGGATCTACAATAACTTAAAAAAAAAAAACCCCCACAAAACTTTCCTTTAGCTGAAAAGCACCTGCCTGGCTGCAGAGGCAACAGGATACTCTAAGGGGACATAATGGTATTCTCCGTGCTATTTTCAGTCCCGTGGAGTTTTCATTTAGTTCTTCATGTAATAGGCACATGTACAAAAGCAATTAAACTAGAACAAAGCGGAAAATAACAGCAGGCAACTTGCTGCCTTCAGTTACAGTGCTCCCAATCTGGAACACTGTCAGTCACCGGTGGGGCCTGCAGAATTAAATTAGTTGAGGGGAAAAAAAAAAAAAAATTTTTTTTTTTTTTTTTTTTTGGCTGAGTCAGCATCCAAATATAGGAATCCTTCTGAAGGATTGCAGGTTTCTCAGAGGGCTATGCTGGAGGCAAGGAGTAGATTGATTTCTAAAAGTCTATCCAGGAACAAAGAATTATTACAAAATGTGCTAGTTTCCTGAGCCGGGGTCTGGAAAAACCATTTCTGGGCCCTGGAATCATGCTTCCCTCTTGGAGACCCTGGACTTCGTCTTTATTTCCTTCTGCTACACCATCACAATTACCATTCTCCCGGGACAACTGCTGCTAAGGAGGGGCGGGGGTCCTGTTTTTGCTGAGTTAGGTAACAGTTAACGGGAACCCAAACTCACTCACGATTAGGTGGGGTCTCAGAAAGACTGGAGGTTAATGGACCAGAGGGAGAGAAACTGCTGGACTTCAGACTCTGGCTACTATCAACACCCACTTGTAGGCCTTCTTTCCCACCAACTCTCTCCTCTACACAGTCGCCAGCTGCTGACGACAGGTTCCCACAGATGGTGGATGATGGCCACCACAGGCCTCTGATTCATGCCCTCCAGTATCTATGACCTAAGAGGGGAGACATTCCCTCCTCTCTCTGCTTGAGAACAAATCGCGCAAAAAAGGAGCCCACAGAGGAGGGGAGAGAGGAGTGCCCTGGGAGCGGAATACCCCAGAAGTCCAGGTCTCAGAAAGCAGAGTGGGAGAGAGCGCCGAGGCGGCGGCAATTGTCCCAAAGATAGAACACCACAGAGCGATCAAACAGAAAGGGCCAGAAGAGTTCCTCATGAAGTCTGTGACACACCGAAGTCAATGTCACATTCATCTGGGCACATACCCTGCGGAGGTGTAAACATGAATCACAGTCCTTCTCCTGAATTTCCGTGCCCTAGTGTTGTCACAGGACGCATTACTGTGGTGAGTGCTGATATATTTGTGGCTGTACGTGTCGGTGGGTCATGTGGTTAATGGTGTTAATCAACATAAAACAAAATTTGATACAGGACCCAGGAACAACAGTGAAATAAATCCCAGAAGCAAGCCATAATGGGCCTCGCTTGAGTCATAGGCCCCACCCTCCCTTACCTCATCCCCGGAAAAGATGACAAAGTACAATAGTTGGCCAGGCTGAGCCACGTTGGGGACTCCTGTGAGCAAGGGGCCTAGCGAGAGCCCCGCTGGGGTTACATAACCGGGTCCGGGGAGAAGTTGTTTTTCAAGGAAGAGCACAAAGAACGGTGTGTGGAAGACCACCAAGAATGGATCCAGGAGCACAGCAAAGACAGACACATTCCCAGTCACCCAATACCAACTACTAGTCATTCACATCCGCATTTCTGTCGCACCGACGATGCATCACACCTGTGTTTGGTCTCGGGTGTGCAAAGGTAAGTGGGACAAGGCGGGAACCCTTCAGAGTTCAGACTGCTGGGTTGACAGGTAAAAATAAATCAGGTACATAGGACGAGGGCTAAAAAGGGGAGGGATTTGCAAAGTGGTGGAGGAGAAGAAGGGAAAAGGGATGAATTCTGCTGGGAACGAGGGATCGGGCTGAGCTTTAGGGGAATCGAAGTTTCAAGGAGGGCTTTGAGGGAGCGTAAGAGGTTCCCAGCAGCGCCAGATGGATTCTCAAGGAAGTCTCCCCAACTCAACTGACCATTAAGCCCGTTTTGTTGGAGAATATTACAGGTTTGCGTGACGTAGGACAAGACTTGGGAAATACAGAGCTAGTCCTAATCTCAAATACAAAACTAAAGCTTCTAGAAATCAATTTGACCAAAGTCACCCTGCCAGAGGGGGCAGGCTTCTGACTATCCTGAAGGTGCTTCTTCCATTCCCCCACATAAAATACCGAGTATCGGGGTCAAGAAGAAGGCTGGGCCCTGTCCTGGTTCGCAGTAGTCAGGTCTGGAGGACCAGCTCCGACCACAGCTGTCCAGTGCCCGGGCATTACAGACTCGGTAGCCTCGAAGATGTCTCAGTGACAAGTGCTCCCTGGGCCTTGTAAATTCATGAACACGTTGTTGGAACAAATCTGTTTCAGAAAAACACAACCGGCCCGCACAGACCCGTGAGTGCCCCTGCATGTTACATCCAACAACCGATGGGTGTTGAATCACTGTTTAATTAAATCGCCGACGGCCGTGTTTTCACGGGGCCCATTTCCTTATCGGAGCGGCACCTCGCGGTAAAGGCTGGCCCTGTGGTTTCCAGCAGAAGACAGAACACTGGGCCGAGGGGCCCTGTTTTACTCACATGAACCGGTGGGGCCCACAGCCCAGCGCTCGGGAGAGGCCTGCCTGGAAGCTGCGGCCCGAGTCCCCTGCTGCGGCATTTTCCCCGTGGAAGGCTGCAGACCCCGTTTCCTGACCAGAGGCCCAGGGCCCCAGGCCAAGCCAGTGCGGGGTCCGGGCCGGACGAGCCAGACGGGCAAGAGGTGCGGTCTGGAAGCAGGAACCAGAAAGAGCAGGAGCAGCGGCTCGAGCCTCCCCGGCACAGGTGCGGGCGGCTCCGTGTCCCTCCGTGCAGGTGCCCGGGCTCCCCCAGCGCCCCGCCCCGCCATCCCTGGCAGCGGGCAGCAGGTGGGCCGTATTATTCAATATCCGCCTCACCTGTGGGAACGCTGTCCCGGACCGGCGCAGAGACAAAGCATCCCTCGTCCCTGGATGGCTGGCCAGAGGGCACACGTGCCCTCCCCCAGCAGAGGTTCACTGGAATAGCCTGTCATTCCCGGGGACAGAACAACCCTGACAACTGTCAACACTAGGGAAACACTGTCCAAGGCACAGTAAACCAGCCGTGTTAAGATGTGAAATGAACCTCCACTCTCCGCAGTGCGATAAAGATTCCTGACTGTCACCTCGGGAGAAAATATACCATAAAACCTGGGGGTGCCACCTCCCCCAGGGACCTTCCCCACTCGAGCCCAGGCCTCTCACTTCTGACAACCCGTTTGCTTTTTGTGCTGTGCTCCTGTCCTTGGTCTGCCGCAGTCAGAGAACCGAGTCCCTGTCAGGGACCCAGCCCTCTAGTAAGACTGGCTTGGGTGTTTTTTGTGGTTTTAGAGAAAGACTCTCCATGATAGGATTCCTGGTTCTGCCGTTAACCGGCTGTGTGACCCCGGGCACATTATTTAACCTCTGTGAAACAACACTCGAGCATCTCAGAAAATGACTGCATGGGATGCCGTCTGCGAAGTGCTGAGAACAGCACCGGGACGCAGCAGGTGCTCCGAATGGCGGCTGTTAATGTCGTTTTTATTATTAAAACACAGTCCTTGGCTTTGAACAGCTCACAGCCTAATGGGAAAAGCAGACCTAGGTGTGACTCATGCAGGGTATAATAGAACAGTTGTGTAAGTGTAGGTTGTGATTATTTCTGGGTTTAGGATCACTTTTGTATAATCTGTTCCCTGTGGTGGTTTTGGTCCAGCTCGACAGTGACAGCATTTGGAAAAATTCCGGGGAAAAAGCACAGATTCTCATCAGGCTGGGAAGGTGTTCTGGATTTTAAAGCACATCAAGATCTTTGTCTAATAGGGAAGGGCAGGAGGGACCTGGTGATGCCAGAAGCTTTAGGCAGCTTGGACCTCAACTTTGTACTAGGGGAGCTTTTAAAATTCCTGTGCCCATTCAACCAAGATGCCAAGACAATTCCAAGGAGAAAGAATAGTCTCTTCAACAAACGGGGCTGGAACAATTAGATATCTGTAAGCAAAACCCCACAGCTTACAGAAAAATAAACTCAAAATGGATCATAGACCTAAATGTAAGATATAAAACTGTAATGTTTCTAGCAGAAAACACAGGAGAAAACATTCATGACTTGAGTTGGTCAAAAGAAATGTTTAGATATGACAAAAAAGCATAATGCATAAGATGAAAAATTGATATTTTGTTCTGCATCAACATTAAAATGTGAATGAAAAGACTAGGAGGTGATACTTTGCAATCATATACCTGATACAAGGCTTGTTTCTAGAATACATAAAGAACTCTTACAAGTCAACAGAAGAAGACAATCTGATGAAAAAAAAGGGCAAAAAATTTGAATAGGTATTTCATGAAAGAAGATATATAAACGGCTAAGAAACACTCGAAAAGATAGTCAATATTATTGTCATCAGGGAAAAACAAAATAACAATTAAAAACACTAACAGCACTATCTGATTGCACAGATGTAGAGAAGACAGAGCCCTCAATCACTGGTATTGGGAATGTAGAAGGTGCACACTAGAATGCAGTTAGGTAGTTTTTTAAAAAGTTAAACATATGCCTATCATATAATCTAACAATTATGCTCTGTATATTTGTAGAAATACACCTAAGAGACATGTAAACATGTTTCTACACAGAGGCATGCAAACCAATGTCCATAGCAACATTATTTCTAATAGCCCCAAACTGGAAACAACCCAAATGTCTGTCAACTGCAGAAGAGATTAAAAAAAAAAAAAAAAACCTGTGGTCTATCCATACAGTGGAATACTGTTCATCAATAAAAAAAGAACACACTATAACATGAATGAGCCTCACCCTCTTAAGGGACCTAAAAGAAGCCAGATGCAGAAGACTACATATGGTCAGATTCTGTTTAGAGAGAAGATAAATTGATAGAGACAGAAAGTAGATTAGTGGCTATCTGGGCCCAGAGGTAGGAGGAAAGATTAACTGAAAATTTGTAGGAGGGAACTTTTGGGGATAATGGAAATGTTCTAAAACTGGATCATGGTGATGGCTGCATAATTCTATATTTTTTAAGTAACTGAATTTATAAACAATCAGAATGGGTAAATTTCATGCTATGTGAATTAGACCTCAATAAAGCCAGTTTAAAAATCCCAGTGTTTAAACTTCCCTCCAGATCCATTACATCAGAATCTTTGGGGCCCAGGCACCAGTACTTTTTGAAACCTCCCCAGGGTGTTTCAATGGGCTGCGAATGGGAACCAACGAGGTAGAGGAAAAAGCACGGATTTGAATTGCTTCTCCATAATTCACCAGCTGTGTGACTTAGTGCATATTATTTAATCTCTTCAAATATTATCCTCCTTGTTTTTGCAATGGAGAAATAGTATTTATCTTGTCAAGTTTTTCTTTTCTTTTTTTTTTTTTTTTTTGAGGCCAAGATGAGATGATGAACATACAAGATTGCAGAATGATGTCAAGAGGGACAACTGTTAACATCTTGTGTATTCTCTGGGATCAGCAGTCTAGAGATGACAGATATAGGATGTAAGCCGAAGACCTGGAAATCAGCCACAGGCTTAGCAAGAGACTCCGAGTACCACACATCCTTACATCCGGATGCCCTCGGACGCTGGGCTCCAGGGTATAGATGGCTACTCTGTCTATGCTAATTTGTGATAATTTAAGACTCTCCTAAAGAGCACATCAATGGGAGGCGTGCCTGGGTGGCTCAGTGGGTTAAGCCACTGCCTTGGGCTCAGGTCATGGTCTCAGGGTCCTGGGATCGAGCCCCACCTCTGGCTCCATGCTTGGCGGGGAGCCTGCTTCCCCCTCTGTCTCTGCCTGCCTTTCTGCCTACTTGTGATCTCTCTGTCTCTGCCAAATAAGTAAATAAAATCTATTAAAAAAAAAAAAAGCACATCAATGAGACCAGGCTTCCAACACGAATAGACCAAACAATCCAAAAGTTTTCTTTAGATTAAAAATATCTAGGTGTCATCAATAATTCAGGATAGTTTTGCAATTGAAAATAGGGCCAGAGAGTTGAGCTTCTGATCCATCAAAATCCTCAGCCTAGCCTCTCATAACTACTATAAAGATATTCACATTGTGTCAAATTGGATGTGTTCAGCTGCAAGTAACAGTATATTTGATTTGTAATGCCTTAAATCAGGTTTAATTTTTCATTTAGCAGATAGTCTCGAATGAAGTAATCTGACTTTGCTTTGGAAAGTCAGCAGTGCAATGAAGGATCAGGCTTTTAAATTCTTGACTTTTATCATTCATCCCACCCCTTGTGTAGGCAACAACCCCTCTCCTCAGGGTCAGAAAATGGCAGCCAGATCCCCCAACCACTCATTCCCATGTGTCACGGGACAGCATCCCAAGGAGAAAACTGGGCCGGGGGTGGGAGGGGGCCAGTGTCATAAAGGTTGTCTCTTCACACACTTCTTTCTGATTAGGAAGGAATGAACACTTTTTCGCGGAGGTCCAAAGATGCCTACACTTTATGTTACCTTGGCTGAAACTGGGTCAAATGTCCATCCTGTTCGCAAGGAAGAAGGAGGAATGGTTGTTGGAGAGACAACCGCGAACATCTGCTATGTCACTTATCTTCATATGGTGTTTTATAGCTATGCATATGTAGTAGACAATGTTCCTAATTACAGGCAACAGAAAATGTTACTGGCTAATTTAACCAGAAAATGACTTTATTCATAGGATTTTGAGTAATTCAGAGTTGTCGGGATGTCTGAAGAATGAAGCTTGAGGTTAAGCTGCCAGAAACAATGTCCAAATACATCCGAGCTATTCTGACGAAGAAGCCTCTGCTGTTCTCCGTCACCACATGCAGAATCTCCAGCCTGCACCACTGCTGTTTCCCTGAGGAGAACTCCATCTTGCTGTCACTGTTATGGCCACCGCCATCACACAGAGAGAGAGAGAGTGCGTACCCGTTCCCCAATCTTGGCTGGTGTGTCGCTCGCTCCCAAGTCCAAGTATCCTGTGGGGGCATCTGATTGGTGGAGCCCAGGTCATATGACTTTGCCTGGCTGCAAAGAGGTCTGGGAAGGTATCTGGCATTTTGGGTACTTCTAATGGAATCAGGTCTTTGTCCTCCACCAAGACTCATAAAGTAGAGATTTGACAACTTAGAGCTTTAGACCATAGGCACCTAGAGCGAATTACACAGGGCTACCTCAATTTTAATAATCTCATCTAATTCACAACCTTTGCAGTCACCCTCGGGTTATAAAAAAAAAAGGTTCAGAGATCACTTGGCAGGTCCAAAAGTCTAAGCTCTACAGGAACACGCAAGTTAGTGAAGATTAATGTCCAAGGATGGTCACTGTGCGTTGTTACAGCCCATGAACTGAAGACAAACCAGACGCCCCTCACAGAGGTATCTATTAATAAATTGTGGTATATTTCCAAAATGGAATACTGTGTAGCCTTTTTTAAAATGGGGTAGATTTATATGAGCTGATTGAAAAAGATCTGTAAGATGTTCCAAAAGGAAACGTAGAACATAACTCCCCTCCTGTTTGGGGAAACTCAAATTATACACAAGCCCTCCCCGAAGCCAAACCCTTAACGGCACTTGTCCCAGGGGTTGTGAATAATGGCAGCTTGCACTTTTTCTGTCATATATTTTTGCAGTTTTTTAAACCACAGAACACCTGATACATGCCTTAATTGAACCAAATGGTTTGTCCCTCAGTCATCCACATTGCTCAGTGTCTCAGCTGTTGTGAGGACGGCAGGTGGGGGCTTGTCCGTGCTGGAGGACAGGTGTGCCTCTAAGGTTGAGACACTGAGGTGAAAATTAATGAGTGCCTCAAAAAGCATGGTCAGTGGGAGAGGAAAAAGGGCAGGGAGCTCGGTTTTCCATGAGAGGCTGGGTCAGCAGCACTGAGGCAGGAGGGGTGGGTCACTGGCTAGAGCTGATGGAGGTCAGGGATCAAGAGCGGGTCCCAGGCTGCCAGGGAGTTGGGTACAAATCCTGTCACCGATCAGGACAGGATCCCGCAGGCCCAGGCATGGTCAACACTTTTCCTCAGGCACAGACAGGCAGCTGCCGGTTACTTTGTGAGATGCTGGCTTTCTATTTACTGGTACTAACAATATTGATGAAAAATGTTCCTGGCTGTAGGAATCCTACATTCCAACACCATAAAGGGTACAAAGAGGGGGCACAGCCTTCGTGGAGATGAGCATGGACATGGACTTAGTGATTTCTCAGTCAGTGTAGACAGGGTTGGTCTCGGATGACTCCAGGGGAGAATCTCTAGTTGAATGGCTGGTTTTTGTCAAGTTCTATTGATGGGGACATCCCAACCTAGGCTTCTCCCTCATCTGCCTTTGTTCTGGACTTCAGCTGTGGGAATCATGGTGGGAACCCATCACGCTCCAACTCTGAAGTTCTTAGAGGATGCTCAGGCTTTTCTTGTAGGAGAGCAAAGGAAGAACGTGTATGATGAACCAACAGTACTCCAGCGGGTGCTGTAAATCCTGCTGACGTGTCAAAGTGGGCAGTCAGAATGCCTGACTCATATGAACACAGGAGAACAGCTGAGGAAGGAGACCCTGGCTGAAGGGTCCGCCTTGTTGTCCTCTTTCCTTTTGTTGGAAGCTTGATGTTGGTAGCTCCCTCTCCACACTCCCTAGCACCGTGTGGTGTCTGTCAGTCTGTCAGTGCAGGCATCACAAGTCACTGATATTAGGTGTGCGTGCAGAGGCGGGAGTCTAGAAAGATCATTTGAGCCAATTCGGGAGCGTTTCCCCTGGAATGATCCTTCAACATCCGTGTGGACTTCAGACTCAGTCTCCTTGGTCAGTCCCCACGCCGAAGACACGACTTCAGGGCACTCTGCAGAACAATCTGGCATGTACCACACTGTTGAGTTTTTGTCCTTCTCCATTTTTTAAAAAAATTACTTATTTGTTTATTTTAATATTTTAAAAAATATTTTCTTTATTTATTTGAGATAGAGAGTGAGAGAGAGCATGAGAGGGGAGAAGGTCAGAGGAAGAAGCAGATCCCCATATTCGGGACTCAATCCCAGGCCTCTGGGATCATGACCTGAGCCGAAGGCAGTTGCTTAACCAACGGAGCCACACAGGCACCCTCGTGCCCTGTTTCGTGTTTTGCTTTGCCTTCCAACATCAAGACACCCTAAGCCACTAGACAGAGCTTCTGTCCAGTATCTTCCTGTGAACAATCTCCAGGTGTGCTGTTTGCACTCTGTTCAAAACATAAAAGAAACGTCATCAGTCTTCGGAGCCAACACAGCGTTAACACTGCAGAGTGCAAGCTCAGACGGCCTGGAATTGAATCCTGCCTCTATCCTGTGGGCAGACTTCTTAACTTCCTTGTGCCTCAGTTTTCCCATCTGTACAATGGGATGTTGTGAGGATTAAATTAGGGTTGTTTTTTTTTTTTAACCAACGTGTATGCAGTAATGCCTAGCATACAGTAAGTGCTGAATGAATGGTAAGTGTTGTCATCATTCAAAAGTCTTGTTGGCGACCTCTTTAGGACCTCATAGGGTGGGAGGAAGGGCATGGACGGCCTCAAGCATCACGGTGGGATGCTCGTCTTCGCAGATGGACAAATGGGCTTGGCTCAGTGCAATCCCAGGTAAGTGGGCCGAGAGGATTATCTCATAGACTAGACTCAGAAATTCACAAAAGGGTTTATAGCCCCCCTATCAATGTGTTCATTTAAAGCAAGATTTCGAATAGGCAAGGGGGGGAACCCAGATATTCATGTCGGCAGGTCAGCGTATCCTTCCCTGATTTGAAAGTCTACATGGGAAACTGAGCGTTAACGTGAAGGTTAGTCGGTGAGCGTGAAAGTGGACGTGGTAACCTCAAGTTGTACAGATTTCATGCTGCAATCCCCACTCGGGAAGAGAATATTGGGGATTTGCCCACAGAAGGGAGGGCATCTTCTAGTCCTCTGGTCAGGAAACTCTCGCTTGGAAACAGGGCAGACAAATTCGGATTTGTTTCCTTTTTCTCTGCTTGCACCGGGAGTAGCCCATTGTGGTGATACGCTCCCTCCGGACTGTGCAGGATATCAAGCGGGCAGGGTCCAAAGCTTCCGCTGGACCAATACAGCGTTCCAGGACTACCCTTGACCCGGGGTATGTCTGAGACTGTTTCGACACTGTGGTTCCAGACGAGTCTCTCTCGGACTGAAGGGGTGCCAAGTGGCGTTTCCAGCCACTGAGGGAGGGGATGCTCTGTACGAGAAGATGGAGAAGTGTATTAAGCTGAGTTCTTCTAAAGCCCTTTACGGAGTGGAAGAGTATTCTGTAAGCCACTTGGTGCCCTTGTGTAGGGTACGCTCAGGGGCAACAGAGGGTCAGTGAGCTGTCTTCTAAGCAGTGTGGTTCCACCCAACAGAACCCCCTGGGTTTACCAAGTTGGGAGCAGAGATTAGAAGGGAGCATTGCAGGGGGCGGGGGAGGGGGGTGTCAGGAGGAGACGGGTAGTCAGGAAAACCCGGAGGTGGATGCAGACCCTGGCGGGGATTGGGGATGTGAAGTGAGATCTTTCGATTTGCTCCAGCATTCTTCGGTGAAGGCTGACCTGCAGAGGATGATGTGTGTGTGGCTATGGAAGGGACCAAGGGCTCGCAGTGGGCTAGGACTCACCCAAGCCTCTGAGACTGTCTTCGGGATAAGAGGATGTCCCATGGCTGGCTTTCCCACGGGGGAAGCAGTAGGGTTGAAAGGGCTGTTCCTTGAAGTTTGAGCCCAGCGCTCTCTCTTTTGGACTGGTTCTTTCATTCTGCTTTTCCTATGCTCTCTCCATCTCTTCCATTCCTTCCCTCTCCCTCTCTCCCTCTGCCCCCTCCCCTCCCCAGCAGCATCTCACCTGACTCTCCCTGCAGTGCCCTTAGCCCTGCTCCTCTGGGATTCTGCCTGTTTCCAGAGCTACGTTCTCCAATCTCCCCAGTAATTGGGTGAGCTAGGTTAACGGCCTTCCCATGAATTCCTTATTTCATCAATTCATTTATGGTGAAGCTAATTAGAATTGATTTCTGTTGTTTGCAGCCAAGAATTTGGAATGATAAATTCTCATTTTCAAATACCCTCCCCCCTCCTTGGTAATTTACACAAACACAACAGCTACAAAGAATAAGTGAGAAAATCCTGGCCAAGAGACAATTATGGTGAGTGTGGGACAAAGCCACAGTGATTTTAATACACAAATTTTATGTTGTATGTTTCCATGTCTTTGGTTACAGGTGGGTAGCAAGTTTGGATTCAAGCTTCCTAGTAGCCAAAGCAATGACAGGAACAATTTGTTACACAATTCTGTGCTCATAAGAAAACAAAAGCCAAAAACCCAGTAGCTCCAGGAAGGTGTAACTGATACTAACACCTGAAAACAATGTCTTCCACGGGTTCTCCTAAGGAGAGCACGGACTGAAGTCCATCCTGTATGCTATCCACACAGTAAGTAGAACACAGTTTCATAAAACCACAGGTAAGAAAAACAGAAGCCTTTTCACCAAAGAGGAATTCAGAGAAATCACTTCTATGGAGAGTTAACACCATACAGTTATTGGGATGGGGTCTGGCTTAATTTAGGAACAGATCTTGTAAGAGTCAACTTTCAAGCAGCTCTCCTGTAGCGAGGTATGTTTCCCAACTGATCTTTTGAAGGGTGCCCAGCTGCATTAAATCTCAGATTATACTTTGACAATCACCTGGACTGCAGGTGTCCGGTGCTTTTTGATTAATAGTAAATTCCTACGTTTCCACAGTGGGCTGACCTGGGATTACAGTAACTACTTCTCCTCCTTCTCCCCCTCCCCCTTCTTCTCTTTGGGTGAGATGTTGAGAATCTGACCCGATTATGTTTGGAGGGAAAAGCAGCCTAGCTGTTCTCAGAGGTGTTCAAAGAAGTACCCATGAACACAGTCAAATCTTTTTCTTAAAAAATAAATTAGGTACATACCCAGGTTCATAGCAGCACTATTCACAACACCCAAAAGGGGAAGGCAGCCCAAGGGTCCATGCACAGACGACCGGATAAGCGAAATGTGATCTGTCCATACAATAGACTGAAAAGGTAGAAAATTCTGACTCTTGCGACGACCCGGATGAACCATGAAGACACTACGCTGAGTGAGATAAACCGGCCCCCGAAAGACAAGTGGTGTACGTCTCCTCTCCGGTGAGGTTCCCAGAGTAGTCAGTCATCGCGTCAGAAAGTGGGAGGGTGGTTGGCAGGGGCCTGGGGAGGGGCGAGGGGGAGTTAGTGTTGAATGGGGGGCAGTTTCAGTTTGGGGACAAGGTCTGGAAATGCATGGTGGGGACGGCTGTGTGACACTTCGTGCCGCCAAGCCGCAAACTTTCATATGATTTGAGGGCTAAATTTTATGTTATATATGTTTTACTGTAATTAAGAAAAAAATGGGAGAAAAAACCCTAATTTGGAATACTCTAAAAAACAGGTGAATGGCCTCAAAGTTTCACACCATAGAGCCCAGCCACAGTAATTTCTACTTGAAAATCTTTAAAAAGTAGGCATCGTCAAAGGCCTACCTTGGCCATTAAAAAAAAAAAAAAGTCTCCCCAAGTCTCCTACGTTTGGAATGTCCAATTTTGAGCAGTCGAGTGCTGTGGGGAGCCTCCCAAGATAAACTGATTCCGAAACATACACTGGGGTAGGTGAATTTATCAGTTTGCTGCCTTAGGTTGTTGACTGTAGCCAGCTGAGGACAGGATCATACGAACTCCCGCAAGCCTGCCTCAGCTATAGGTCCATTTTGCAGACGAGAAAACCAAGACTCAGGACAGACCAAATGGCTTTCTTCGGGTCACACGGAGAGCGAGGCGTGGATCTTGGATTTGAACCAACGTTCTCTACATGTCTTGTGCACAGAGACCTGTAGGACTATCTTGTATTAACACCTAATGACTCCTCAAGCGGTGGCCGTTATCACCCGTTTCCCTTTGCTGGGTTCTCTGGGCTGCGTGGGGCTCGCGCAGGACAACTAGCAAGGCCTCATTCGTGACCGAAGGTGGCCTGCCCTGCGTCCACCAACACCCTCGCAACTCACGCAGGGGTTAGAGTGGACACGAAATGCGTGCATTTCCCTCACGAGTTCATTTCCCCCTATCTTCTCCCCAGTCAGTGTTATGGAACATCTACTGGGGGGTCACACTGGTCCAAAACCAGGGGCAGGGGGTGGGATTCAAACAGCGCACAGAGAACAGACTTGGTGAGTAAGCAAATCTCTGCTTGCCCCGTGCCCCGTCCTCCAGCTTTGGGGCACAGAGCCCCAGGTGGGGAACCCGTGCAGAAGCAGCCCTCCCTCCGCCAGCTGCCCTCCACCGCTCCCGGGGTGGGGGGGGCAGGGATTTCCCAATAAGCCCGTCCTGCCTTCTACCTCGCTCCCCTCCAGCCCTTGCTAATTGCTTCTAATTATACACCTCATGGGTCCCTCTCCCCCTGGGGTGCGTGTCCGGAAAACACGCTGTGTTCTGTCTCCTCGTGGGCTAATTAGGATTTGCCGCAGGAAGCCGCGGAGCTCGGAGCCCTCTGATGTTCCAGAGACACCGCCCGCGTTTGTCTTTCTCACTGGTCTTCCTCCACGGTTTGTCTTTCTCTGTGTGGACTCCTCGGCGTCATCAGCAGTCAGGTGCCGCTGGCCTGTGGCCGGATGGAAGGGGTCTCTCCTCTCTTTGTTCCGGAGCCTGGTTGGCTGGCAGCCCCCAAAGGGTGCTTTGCGGAGTGTGCAGAGCGCTCACCTGAGGCCGCCCTCCCCTCTCTGCACTCCCTCGGCACGAGCCACGCACGAGGAGGGCTCGGGGCATGTTCCGGAGTGGGGAGTCCGGGGTCTCCGTGGATTCTCCGACCGTGTATCACGAGCACCTCTGACTTTCTGACGCTGTGTCTTCGGCCCGTGGCTGCGCACCGTCGGTAGGAACTCCCGGCGAGTGTGAGTCTCAGCCACGCAGTGACGGGCCTCCTGGGGGCTCAAGCTAGGATTCCATCTTCAGTATCCATGGGCAGGTCACTGCCCTGCTCGGCAGCCGCTTTGTGCCACTTCCAAAGTGTTTTACTACTAATGATGTACTATATGCTCGCTAATTGAACATGATAATAATAAAAATAAGATGTTTTACTGCGTGTCAGTCTTCATTTCACCAACCCTTTGTTCACTTGGAGTTGCAGAGATTTGATGAGTGTTGTGGGCATACAGATTGTGCAAAGCCCGAGCTGGTCTTTAGTTAGCCTCATGCTACCCTCACCAAAGGGTTGCCTGGAATCACCCCCTTCAACGCCCCCGACTTTTAAAGAGCTGACCGCAAATGAAATGTGCTCTCACCTGCACCTGGGTTTGCGACTTCCCTTCCCCATCCTCTGCCTCCAAGACTCTCTTGGCTGCCACCTCACTGCCCTTTCTCTTGGAAGGCATGTTCTCTGCTCTTCCTCCTGTGGGGGGGTTCGTCATATGCCTTCTTCAATGCTAATATTACTCTCCTCAAGAGCAGAACGCTCAGCCGTGTTGCTCGGGCAGATCTTTAAAATCCAGAGTAGTATATGAAGGTAAAACTTAAATTCTTACAAGCATTTGATATTCCTCCCAGGGATCCAGAAATAGACTCCCTTCTCAGAGAAGACAGGGACCGGCTACCATGGCACCGCTTGCCTTGGCTTGAAGGGAGCCATTTTGGACAGCAATGTGAGCTTCCTTTCTTCTTTTCTCTTGCCTCTGTGAAGAAGGAAGTGCCAGGGACCTGCCCACCCCCTCAGCCAACCCAGTACTCCCTGTTCAGGTGCTTCTGCCAACTAATTAACACCTCCTTCACAAGCTGTAAATTGGACGGCAGATGCACATGAACGCAGAACCCAGTGGGGAGTCTCCTGCTTTCTCTCTACATAGATTTCATAAAAGGCAGGAAGTGAAGTCAAGCCGGCTGATGGGAAATTCATTTTGCCATCATGGCCACCCCCAGAATCTCAAATAAATGTATGGGGTTCTAACACAAAATAAATCTCACACATCTTTGGAGGAGAGGCCCATGTTGGTTGGTTTTCAAACGTCACCCAGCGGGTTCTTGAAGTCCCGCAAAAATTACTGAACACCTTTGGGCAGCGCTTGGATGGTACCCAGGGTGCAGGCACATTGGCAGACTTGCCCCGAGCCCTGAACGTCATCCTCCCGACCCTCCAAGGACCAGGGTCTCGATCATTACATCCCTGCCTCTGGTCTCAATCTGCTCCAATCTGTCCTTTATTTCGCTGCCAGGGTTCTGTCTATGAGCCAAAGAGCATCATGTCACTGGCTTAAAATAGTTTTTTGCCTCTCCAGATCCCAGAGGATGTATTCGAAACTACAGCCCTGAGGACGTCTCCTGCTTGCCTCCCCTGCTCTCTCGATGTGCCTGCATATTCCACGCACCCAAGCCAGACTGAACGGACTGTGGCCTCGGCCCCGGCAGGCTTTCCCCACGGCTCTGCCTTTTAGATCTCTGTTCCTGTCCCATTCTCGCTCCAGAAGCCATAATTCCTACTTTCCCCAAAGAACTCGGCAAGAATTTCTTCCCTGCCCTTCCATTCAGTCCACACCAATTCAATCCTATTCGATCCGACAAAGTCTACTGAGTAACTAACTTTTCTGGGTCCAACACTCTGTCGTGCTCAGGAGACAGAAAGGTAAGTTAAGCCGCAAGCTCTCTCTCCAAGGAGCTTACAAGATGGTGGAGTAGGAGAGACATTCGTAAATAACTATAATAAACTCCGGCTGGTCCTCTTGGAGGTCATGCCTCCAGGCCTGGGGTGACACAGAATAATTAATTCTGCAGAAATGGCAGCAGGCGTGGGGGAGGGCACGCATGTGGGGGGAAAACTTCAGAGCAGAGGCTGACATGGGAATGGAGCAGCCCTAGCTTTCTCATCCCTTCATTTGGTTCCGTGTTTCCTGGTGCATTGAGGGCAGCGATTTGGGGAACATGGGGAGAAAGAGCACAGAGATGGATGTACCCACTTACATGGGATGGGCCCAGAGTGCTGAGAATATGAAGTATAATAGATATTGGGAGATATGAAGAACTAAGCTTCGCAGTATGTCAGAAATTGGCTAACTTCCCTTTAAGTAGAGCTCGTCTGCCGTTCGGAGGGGGAGATGGTTTTGTACAAACACACAAGAACATAGCTCTAGCAAATGGCTAAACATAGTCTGTTGTGTGTGCAAGCAAAAATACAGAGGTTCTCAGTGTGTTGCTGGAAGTCTTAACCGAAACTTGAGAAAATTCTGAACGTGTAGGTAATGTGGGATGTAATGAAATAAGCAGGTGACCCCAAATATAATGGGGAAATAGTCAAGTCTTCGCTTTCTCCTTCCTGAGAAGCAAGTGATGGCCTGACCGGGATGTGCAAGGGAATAACCAGTGTGCGAGTGTGGCCACTGTCTGCACACCCACGCAGCTTGGCCTGTGGGGCCGTGTCTGCTTCTCGATGTAGGTGTCTCTGTCTGGTTCTCAAAGTGTGGGCCCTGGTCAGCCTTGGCGGCATCATCTAGGGCTGGTTCGAAACGCAGAGACTCAGGTCCTGGCCCAGACCCACTGACTCAGAAACTGTGTTTTCCCTGGATCCTCAAATAATTCAAATGCACATTAGAGTCTGCCAATTCCTGTGTCACCTCGGTCAACGTCACAGCAGCTCTATGGGGTTCTAATGCTCAGCCTCGGGATTTGGGCACATGGGAAAGGCCTGAGCTTATCCCCGCGGAAGTGTGGGCGTCATGCGTGTAAGCGCGTCATGGAGAGAGGGACCTAGGTTGCATTTAACTCCTTCCCTCCCCAATCACCTATGTGCACCCCGCAGGCTTGAGAAATCGACAAAAATAATGTTTATTGGGGCTCCTGGGTGGCTCAGTGGGTTAAAGCCTCTGCCTTCGGCTCAGGTCATGATCTCAGGGTCCTGGGATCGAGCCCCGCATCGGGCTCTCTGTGTCAAATAAATAAATAAAATATTTTAAAAAAATAATGTTTTCTTCATGAAAATGTCTCCCCTGATTTCCTGCACACACACACACACACACACACACACACCAGCAATAGTAAAGCCAGTAGACAGGGATGGGGACATCTGTCCCAGTGGCACCTGACTTGCCTGGGAGGAACAGAGAAAAGCTTCCATTGCCCTACGTATGGCAAGGGCGGCGAGAAGGGAAGTCTCAATACCCCTCCCCTCTACTGTGTGTTGTTTCTGTTTCCAACATTCCCTCCCAGTGGAAGGGAGCTGCCAAACCACTTTCGTCGCACTCCACGGACATGACCAGGGAGCACCAGCACCTTCCACTCCTTAGTCCATAAAACGCCTGTGCTCCAGACGCGGTTTAGATAGAAAATGCTAGAGAAGGTAAGGACAGCCCAATCGACCAGCAGTGAATTTCATGCCCTCTTTCTCCAAACCTTACCCCCTACCCTTTCTCTGAAAACAATTTTATTCATTTCCGAAGGGGAGAACTGGCTGTTGAGGAACACCCTGCCGTCGGTGAGGTCAGGGTTCCGAGAAGCATCCCGGTGGCTGTGGGCCAGCACGTGCTCCCTCGGGGCACAGGTAACCCTGCAGCTAGCTTCCTCCTGAGGTTACGTCATGATGGTGGCTGTCAGAGCGGCCCCCTTGCTAGGCTTCTGGGGGCCTCTTAGAGCATCTGCCAAGATCAGAGAGGACACCCCCCGTCGACTGCCCTTCGCTCATCCGGGGAGCCCAGTTCCGGAATATATCAAGGGCTGGGAGTCAGCGATCTGACCCGGGGTGGGAACCTGGGCCACAGTGGGGGATCTTAGAAGCTCTTCTTTGGGGATTTCAAGTCCAGATTGATAGGATGTATCTCCGTATGTCTGTATCTACACATACATACCCATCTATATTTATCCACTTATCTATATGTAGAGAGAGACGGGCTGGTGTGCTCTCTCGTCTTCAGGCTGGTGGAGCGCAAGCCTTGGAACGTGGGACGGGCATCATATGCTCCGTGCATCAGAGGAGCAGAGCAGGCTGCTTAGACGGGATGGAACAGCCAGGCCAGGATGGAGCAGATGAGCAGAGATGAAAGGAGAGAGCGAGGGAGAGAGAATGAGCGCCGGAGCCGGGTCAGTGTCTCCGTTCACTCACGCATCTCCCACACTGGAGCCTGTGTTTCTCCAATCACCTCCCCATCAGCACTTGAGCAAATCCTGGCCCAGCAGAGTGGCCCTTCCCCCTCTGAAGCCGGGCCTTCCCGGCCTCCTCCCCCGACTCTGCAAGGGTCCTGAGGTTGCAGCCCAGAGAGCGGAAGGCCGAGAGAGGGCGTCCTGGTGTCGTCTGCTGGGGGCAGTGGCAGCCCCATGTGCCCGCACGGTCCCCAAGGCTGCCATGCTTCAGGGTGGCAGGCCCCCTCCTGGAACCTGTCCCAGGCAGCACCGGAGGCAATCCTGTCGCAGGTCACTTCCTGGATCCTTCTTCTTGGTGAATCATTAACAGGTGGACGGACTCTGGAAGCAAAGCCCTTCCCGGCCTGGGAAGGAGAGGGACAGCGGTTTCATGGCACGCTTTCCAATGGACCCAGCTGGGCTGAGGAGGGGGGCAACCCAAGAGGGAGGCCCGTCCCGGACCCTGGAGAGAATGCTGAGAGAGGAAGCTGAGCGAGCGTAGAAGCCCGTCAGAGCCGTCTGGATCGTCTGCTTCGACTCTTAGAATTTTACAGGGGGGGATGGGAAACCAACATTTATGACAGGTCTGCCATGTGACCAGTGCCCGAGATCCCCCAAAGCCCGTCATTTCGGTAGGATCCTGATTGAATAGATGAAGAAACCGAGACCAGAGTGGTCAAGTCATTTGCCGAAGTGGTGAAGACAGAGTGGATTCCCAGGTCACCTTCCTCCCAAGCTCGAGAAGGGACCTGGCCACAGTCACCCAGCAAGAGCCTGGTCTTGGGCCGCCCAATGCCCTTCGCCTCCACCACGCGGCCTTCAGCAGGCTCCAGGCTGAATGGCTGACCCCCGGCAGTCAGAGCCCAGCCAGATAGGTGGACCCCAAAGAGAATGGAGCAAAGGCCCAGGATCTGTTCCCCCCAACTCATCCCCCGCAGCAGGGCTCTGCCAGGGGCCGTGGGCAGGCCTGCCCAGTGACAGCTCAACACAGATCAGTCAAGTCTCCATGAGGGATGAAGCCCTAGGAAGGGTCAGGGCGGAGGAAAAATGATGTCAGAGCCAACAGAAGAGCCCAGGCTTCCTGTTCTTGGCCTGGGACAGGCCACCAACACTGCATCCCAGTGGTGCCGGGGCTGGACAGCATTCAGGGGCTGAGCCCTGGATCGCGTGGGCAACCCTGGGGGCCTGGAGCCCAAAAGGGGCTTCTTCCCTCACAGGCCCTCGACCTCAGACATGAGCTCTCTCTGGGGACAGGAATGTGGCCTTTTGAAAGTTGAAGCAGAAGCGAGCCCAGGAAAGATGATCGCGGCAGCCGCTGGAACGCCCGGAGCCGGGGGCTGGTGCAGGAGAGCCTCCTGTTCGCTTTCAAAGATAACCCGTGTCTTTTCTTGTGGCCCCAGGAGAACACCAGGGAGGCATCTGGGAACACTTCAGGGTACTCTGAGCTTCCGAGAAAGGCCGACCTTGGTAGTGCATATGCCCAGTACCCTCTCTGTGGCAAACTGGGAAATCTAATGACGGGGGACCCATGTTTTCCCGAGTGCCCGTGTGGCAGGCACGGGGTGTGTGCCGGGCTGACGCCCTTGACTTCTTCAGTCTTCGTTAGCTTTGAGGCTCTCCGGAGGGATCTCAGCCAACGAATGCCCGAGACAGTGACCACCAAGACGCAGTCTTGTCAGGAGGGTGGGGGGCTTCTGCGAGGGAGTGGTATGATGGCCTCGCTGATTCCCCTCAACAAGGAGCCCCTCCGCTGGGTAAGAGCTGTCTGTGTCCCAGAGCACCTGCTGAGCCTCCGCCGAGCCTCCATCTGGTTGGCCTCTCAGGCTGATGGCGCCCCCGCCTGACCCTGCTTCCGGCCCTTAGCAGGGGGCATTCTCCGGGGAACGAGCTGCCCTCCCCTCTCTGTCTCAGCATCTGTGCCCCGGAGCACCTGACCCTCGATACTCAAGAGCTTCACCCTTCAGACAGCCAGGCTGAAACAGCAGCCTTGAGGACAAGGGTGACTGTGTGTTTTCTGCACTATCCCCAGGGCCCCGAATGGTAGCTGGCACCCAGTGTGGGGTCCGGGGCTCAGTAAACACGTGTTAAATGAATGAACGACGTCCAGATTTCCGACTTTGCTCCCACCGGGTCAGGTGAGTCTGCGCCGGTCCTACTCCTTATCCACCTTCTAGTTCCCTCGCTTCCTCCTCCTCCAGCTGCGCCAGCACCCCGGCCGCTTCCTTCTCTTTCCTTTCTCTCCCGGACTCCATCCCTGAGAATTAAGGGCAGCACAGAGCTTGGTGCTCAGGACCACCTTCCCCTCTTTCCTTCAGCTTCTCTTCCTTCTCTGTGTTCCCGACCAGTCAGGCGCCATGGCCACCCGTCGGCGGCTCCGCTCTGTCCTGTCCCAGAGCCACCTTCCCAACATGTCTTGAAAAACGCTGACACCACAAGGTGCTTCCCTTTTAGCTTGTCTTTTAGGTGCCAGGGACCCTCTTAGGTGCTCTGTTTACATCATCTCTTTTTATTGTACTAAAGTAGGCCTAACATAATGTTTACCACCTTAAACCATTTTTAAGGGTACGGTCTGGTGACATCAAGTACATTCACTCTCACACCACATACAGAAAGAAACTCAAAATGGATTAAAGACCTAAACATGAGACCTGAAGCCATAAAACTCCTTAGAAGAGAACACAGGCAGTAACCTCTTTGACATCGACCACAGAAACTTCTTCTAGATACATCTCCTCACGCAAAGGAAACGAAAGCAAAAATAAACTACTGAGATGGCACCAAAATAAAAATCTCTTGTGCAGTGAAGGAAACCATCGACAAAATGAAAAGACAACCTACTCAAATGGGAGAAGATACTCAGAAATGATACATCCAACAAGGAGTTAATATCCAAAATATATAAAGAACTCACACAGCTCAACACCGAAAAAATAATCTGAATAAAAAATGATCAGAGAGGGGCGCCTGGGTGGCTCAGTGGGTTAAGGCCTCTGCCTTCGGCTCGGGTCGTGATCCCAGGGTCCTGGGATCGAGCCCCGCATCGGGCTCTCTTCTCTGCAGGGAGTCTGCTTCCTCCTCTCTCTCTCTCTCTTTGCCTGCCTCTCTGCCTACTTGTGGTCTCTGTCTGTCAAATAAATAAATAAAATCTTAAAAAAAAAAAAGTGATCAGAGGACCTACGTAGACTTTTTTTTTTCCCCCAAAGAAGACACACAGATGGCCAACAGGCACACGAAAAGATGCTGAGCATCACTCAGCTTCAGGGAAATGCAGATCAAAACCACAATGAGCGATCGCCTCACTCCTGTCAAAACAGCTAGTATCAAAAAGATAAGCAGTAACAAGGGTTGGCGAGGATGTTGGAGGAAAGGGAGCCCTCGTGCACTGTTGGGAGTGTAAACTGGGGCAGCCTCTGTGGAAAGAAGGGTGGAGGTTCCTCAAAAACATTAAAAATAGAAATACCATAGGATCCAGTAATGACACCACTGGGTATTCACCCAAAGAAAACAAAAACACTAATTGTAAAAGACACACGCATCCCTATAGTCACTGCAGCATTATTTCCAGTAGCCCAGATGTGGCAGCAACCCAAGTGTCCATCGACGGAGCAAAGGAGAAAGATGCGGTGTGCATGTGTGTGTACATGAGTATCACTCAGGCACCAGAAAGAGTGAGATCTTGCCATTTGTGACCACGCGAACGGACCCAGAGGATATGACGCTAAGTGAAATCAGTTGGACAGAGAAAGACAAGTACTATTTGATTTCATTTATATATGGACTAAAAAACAAAACAAGG
This sequence comes from Mustela erminea, assembly GCF_009829155.1. NCBI lineage: Eukaryota > Metazoa > Chordata > Mammalia > Carnivora > Mustelidae > Mustela > Mustela erminea. The sequence continues at coordinate 86,872,924 of NC_045625.1, forward strand.
AAACAAACAAAAAACCAGAAACCGACTCATAAATACAGAGAACAGACTGGTGATTGCTGGGGGGAGGCGAGCAGGAGACACAGGCTTCCAGGGGTGGAATGAATGGGTCAGAGGGATGAAGGCACAGCATAGGGAACACCGTCAGTGGTGCTGTGGCCGCGTTGTATGGTGACAGATGGCAGTCACACTGGTGGTGAGCGTCGCAGGACCTACAGGCTTGTCAAGCCACTATGTTGTCCACCTGAAACTAAGGGGACACCGTGTGTCAACCGTACTTCAGAGAAAAAGTGCATTCCCCGAGGTGTGCAACCATCACCACTGCAGGATTTTTGCATCTTCTTGAACAGAAACTCCACACCCACTGAACAGTAAGTCCTCCTTCCCTCTTCCCCCAGCCTTTGGTAACCTCTATTCTACTCCCCGTCTCTGTGAATCGGCCTGTTCCAGGGACCTCCTCCACGTGGAACCGTACAGGATTTGTCCTTGTGTGCCTGGCCTGCTCTACATAATGTCTTCAGGGTCCATCCACGCCGTGGTACCTGTCAGAGTTTCCCTCTGAAGCCTGAAGAACCTTCCTTTGTAGGCACAGACCACACTTAGTATATCCACTCATTAGCTGATGGATATTTGTGTTCTTTCTACATTTTGGCTACTATGAATAATGCTGCCAAGAACACTAGTGTATAAATACCCATGTTTAGTCTGTTTTCAATTCTTTTGAGTAGATGAGTGGAATTTCTGGATCATATGGTAGTTGTATTTTTAAGTTTTTGAGGGCCCACCAAAGTGTTTTCGGCAATGCTAGCAGGCACTTTTCAGAAAAAGGGTCCCATGGTCAATAGACTTCATCCTCAAGCTCTTTTAAGACTCACAATGCACAAAGGCTCTGACAGGGCCTGAAGTAAAGAATCTAAGTCACTTTGATCCACCATCCTCCTAGCATTTTGGCAGTGGAACTCTTTCTTTGCAGAGTAACTGGTAGACACACCAGCTTGCTGGTTTGGAAAACAGTTCTCGGAGCTCAGCAGGCTGACACAGGAAGAGCTGGGGCTCTGGGGCCAGTGCAGGGTCACTCAGAGCCCAGAGACAGGGCCCTCTCCAGCTCTCAAGCTAGCCCACGGGGTCCTCCTGGTAAGTTACCTTCCTTCTCCTGAGGCTCTGAACCCACTCTGTGCCCTGCCTGCCCTACCTTTTCTCTGTTTCTTTGCTTCTTGAAGGTTCACTTGGCCTTTAGGACCAGCTTGGGCACCTAACCCCTCTCTTGGGAAGCTCTGGCCCTGCTCTCCTGTCTTCCCAAGTGGGATTAGAAGCCTCTCTCCTGCTCCGCTCTTATGCAACCGTGTTGCCCTGTTAAATGGCTGCCACTCTAACAAGGGGTCAACACGACGATTCGTTTGCATAGACCACCACGGGGGAGCTTATTAAAAATACAGATGCCTCCATCTTACTCTACAAATTCCAGCTCAGTAGCTCTGGGGTCTGCATTTTTAACAAGCCCCTCAGGCAATGTTCTTGGGCAGGTGATTCTGGAACAGCCCTGGTTGTGAGCTCTGTGAGGAGAAGCACCACTTCTGCCTCTTGTGTCTGGTTCACGATAAATACAGAGTCCACTGAATGAATGAATGAATGGAGGAGGGCGTGCCCGCATTAAGGAATGAAAGAGCTCCTGTTTCCTCTTCTGTAGAAGATGAGGTTGGAAGAGACGTTCTCTAGGTTTTCTCTTCATGAAGTTCAGGTTATTTTGCCCAAGAAACTTTATCAGAACCATACACAACACACAAGCCCAGGCACCTGGAACCCCTGGGCAGACCTGCCGAAGAGGGTTTAGTCCATGCCAAGATTCACCAAACAACCTGGGACTCACGAGTCACCGTATTTTTGACTCTGTCAATTTTACCGTTAAGTTAGAGACACAAAGGGCAGCAGACACTTTTGTCTGGGTGAATTTGGTCTCATTCTCTCTTAGAGCAAGTAGCTGAGAGGCAGCACCGTGAGAGGCAAGAACCCTTAAGTCTGACGATTAGGGAGGGAGGCATAGGGGAACCAGGGGCCAGAGCTGGTGCAGCAGCCCTCCTTGCTGCTTGGAGGGGGCACAGACATTTAGCAAGGGGAGGAGCTTTTCCTGGCACAGTCTTTGAATGTAAAACTCCAACTCCCCTCCCCCTGAGGACCCTGCAGGTTTGGAGAGACAGCACTGGCTTCTTATAAGAGCTATGGCCTGAGAAAAATGAAGTCTCCCATTGCTTATAACCTCTCACCATTGCAGAGGAAAAAGTTGGCTAGGACTGCCAAGAGCCAGCAAATATTTGGTTAGCCTGGAAAGAATGGGTGCTCATTTTCCAATTCCCACAGACGTCTGTATGCCCAGTTCCTTTTATTAAAAACTTCAAATCCAGAGATCAAGTCGAATGGCACTCCAGGCTCTGAGCCTTCATCTGTATCCTGGGGAGCAGGACCCAGAATCTAAACAAAGAAAAGCTTCATCAATAGAGCTCGTGAATTTCCTCTAGGAACAGGAGCCGGCGTAATGCAAGGATCGGCAGAGGGTCTGAATTGCGGTTTTCTTCGCATGGGTGTTTATGGAAAGTGCTGGAAGACGTGGCTCAGTCCGAGAGGGACAGCAAACTATGGCCCACAGGACAAATCTTGCCTGCTGCCTTCCCTGTTTCTGCACAGCCTGGGAATTAAGAATGTTTTTGATTTTTACAGTTTTAAATAGCTGAAATAAATCAAAAGAAGACAAATATTTCATGACATCTGAAAGTTGTGTGAAATTCAAACTTGTGCCCACAAACACGGTTTTATGAGAGCATAGCCACACCCATTCGTTTGCGTGTTGTCTGTGGCTGCTTTCGAGCGACAGGACAGAGCGGCTGAGACTGAGACCATATGGCCCGCAAAGCCTAAAGCAGGTCCTATCTGGCCATTTGCAGAAAAAGTGTGCAGACGCCTGGAGTAGGGGATGGAAGGCCTGGCTCTCATTGGTACTTGAACTAAAAGCTAACAAAAAAATAAATAAATAAAAAATAAATAAAAATATAAATATATATAAACGTACACACACACACACATACATGCACAGTTAATTATAAAAGCAGGTACCTTTTTAACCTAACAAGTGGGTCAACAAATAAAACAGTGCTGGTCAGCTCCACTGAAGGCCTCATGTGTCCTTTTCTCCTGACCACAGTTAATCAGTACCTGGACCTTTGTGATAACGTGTTCCTTGTTGTTTGTGATACTTCTACCACCTAAGTTCTGTAAATGAGTCACGCTTGCTCTTGAACGAACCACATATAAATAGAAGAACACCGTGCGTTTGCTTTTGTGTCTTGCTTCTTTTTCTCAGCCTAGTCCGTGAGACTCAGCTCTGAGAGTGTGTGTAACCGCCTTTGCTGCCTGGCCTGTTGCTCTATGGCTTTAGCCTAGTCCGTCTCTTCGTTTTACTGTCGCTGGTGGACAGCTGGGGTGTTTCCAGTTTGGGGCCAGTTGGGACGAGCCATGCCGTGAACACCTTGCGTCTGAACCATCGTTGACTTACGCAGGAGTCTCTCTGGAGAGGGAGAGGAGTGGAATTGGTGGATTGTGGGCAACGTGTGTCTTCAATTCTACCAGTTAATGCCAAATTGTTTTCCTAAGACGCTGGGCCTGATCGCACTCCCACCAGCTGCCTCCTTGTTGAGGGAGCAGAGAAGCTCCCTGAGTCTGTCAGTCAGTTCTCTTTCTATCTTTAAACTCTGAACCCCAGGATCTGCTGCCTTCAACCCCCCCAGACAAGGTGAGGGAGACCCATCATCTCTACTGCTTCGTAGCTTAGGTCTTAAAAAGGTAGCAAAAGACAGTCAATATCCCCAGAACGATCCTTGGGAGAACGTGATCTTTTCTAGGCTGATGGGCTTGGCTGCGGGTCAGCCAGGTGTGAGGATGCCCTGACCACCCTCTCCCCCAACCTGATGGCGCTGGCTCCAGTGATGAGAGCTGAGGAAGGAGGCTCATGGCAGCCGATCGGTCAGGAGGCCTTCCAGAGCCTGCAGAATGCATGGAGGGGGCAGCTGCCCCTTTCTCCTTCAGGCAATCAAAGGACTTCAAAGATCGGGTTATCAGCTCCCAGGTAGCAGACATTTGTGTCTTTTTCTGCAGGGTTTTGGGAAAACAAGGCTTAGAAGGCCTGATCCCCGTTAACCAGCGGGGCCGTAATGCCCTCACCTGAGGGACCCAGCACTTAGCGACATTTCTGAGGCACGATGTAGCACAGCACTGAGAAGGCACGAATAAACCCCAAACCCTAGCACACATTTATCCAGTTTGTGAAGCGGATTAATAGAATAACCAATAAAACATGTATAAAAGCTTTAATTAAATCTGATGAAATAAAACTTCATGTTTTATTTATGGACACTCCCAACATGTAAAGGATTCGGGGACACATTCATTTTTACTGCCATTTTGTCCTCATATCTATAATTAAATCCAGGCGGCAGTTCTGGCCCAAAGCAATGCGGCATTTTAAAGCTGGCCCTGGACGTGCCCTCCCCCCTCATCTGCTTTTCATTATAATTACCATCCCAACAGGAAGGAGGCTTATGGTAAAACAAAACACAATAATCAAACAAACAAACAAAAAACAAACAACTCCCCCCAGGGTGTTCCCATTGTGTTTCAGGAGGCCAGGCTGAAGGAGCATTTCAGGCAGGTGGGCGGTTTTCTCCAGTTCCAGTTTTATTCTGTACCAAGGGCACAATCCCTTCATTTTACTTTTGACATTAAAAAAAAAAAAAAAAAAAAGGACTTCATGAAACAAGACAAAATAACTTATGATTATACGAAACATAACTGTGACAAATCACAAAACTATACATATTAATAGAAAAAAAGTGTACCTAATTCTTTAAAAGATTTATGACAATAAGCACCAGATGTGCCCCGAAAGAAAAATCGGCCCCATATCCAGTATGATATATGCAGTTCATTTCTCTACGTGAGTGTATAGCCATGTACAAGAGTCTGTGTGATTTATGGAAACCAGATTTCCACTTTTCCCCCCCAAAGTGCTTTATGTCAGCAACATTACACAGGATGGTCTTCTGTCTGTACACAATAAATCTCGTCTTTTTTACATTCGCCATTTCTCCAATGACTGGTTTTTGGTGTTTTTTTTTTCTTTTGCTTTATCCATTGCAAGAAAAAAAGAAAGAAAGAAAAAGAAAAAAAGTAACCGCAGAAATCCCGCACCACCAACAAAAAGTGCCATTCCAAAATGCTGCTAGAACACATCACAAACAGTCAAATAAAATACCAAATAATTAAACTGGACATTTACAGTCACTATTCCCGATACTTCAAGGTGACTTGAGAATCAAGGTTCTTGGGCAGGGGAGCTGGCCCTTTACCTCTGCTCTAACCTAGGAACGTGCCTGACAGCGGGGAATTTAAAAACAACACAACACCACCAACACTCCGCTCTATCAGTGGGTCCTCTGAAGGCCTTCTGTCTGCTTTTGAATCACCTATGCAACCTGGGGGAAATGGGGTTTAGTGAAGGGAGACACCCCACAGGACCAGTGCAATCCTTAATAATGTTTAGCAGCTGATGGGCGGCTAAATTACAGCTGACATTTTGAGTCGGTCCCTTTAGGGAATTAAGACGATGCTGCAAACGAAATGTCTCTCGATAGACTGATTTTTTTTTTTTTTTTTTTACTGTAATAGGATAATTGGCTTTGGGCTGTGTGTATTTTCGCAAGCACCAGTTTTGTTTTTTGTTGTTGTTGTTTTGTTTTTTTCAAAAAAGGGGAATGACAATCTCTGCTAGGATGTTTTTGAAAATGGCTGGTTATATACCAAGTAGAAAAGGGCCAGGAAATGGAAGGGAATTAATTTTTTGAAGCTTCTACTTTCACTACTGCACACACGATGATGAACGCATCTCTGAACCCTGTGCCATGTGAAAGCCAGCAAGGGACTCATCGGAAGGTCGGGTGAGATTCTGGAAGCGAAGACAGCCTGCGCCATCTCCAAGGAACCTGAACGTGTCAGGCCCTGAGAGCTGAGCTCAGAGCCGCAGCCACCAGGAAACACTGACAGCCTCGTGAGGGGACACGAGCTTGCAGGCCGTACTGGGCCCCGCTTCCCGCGCACTCCCTCTGCTCACACCAGTGCCCTCCGGGCCGGTCTCCATTCCTGCTGAGGAAGGAGGCCCTGCAGGTGCAGCTCCCCCGCAACGCCCCAAAAGCAGCAGTGAGGGGAGAGAGGGGCGGGGCTGCCGGAGGCCAGGGTCAGACCGACACTGGGGCAGAACATCTCCCCCAGCCAGAGAGGAAGTGACATCCAGAATGCCTGAGGCTTCACGCGATACAAAGCCACAAGGCAGGGCTCCCGCCACTGCAGTAAACCCCTGGCTCTTCATCTTTTTCCTCCTCATCACACAAAATAGGAAGTACATTCTGAGCTCCTCAGAGACGCTTCCCTATTTAAGGCCCTGCACGTTCGTTGTCTAAGGCTACGGGAACTCGCCTCCCTTTCCAGGGGGGGACACAGGACACACGAGGGTCGGCAACATTAGCATGCCCGTGTCCTGGTTTAGACCAAGGGGCAGAACCCACGGAGTCTGCAAGGACGCTGGCAGCCCACCCGCAGACTGGGAAGCCTGGGAGCCTTCCCTCGCAAAGCGGAGCAGGAGTTTTGTAAAGCGAGTGACCTCCCTCCTGTGCAGCTCAGGACGCCTGCACGGTGGCCTTTCTCAGACAGAGCTCACGAGTCCGAGGGAGTGGACTGACCGCGGGTCCTGGAAAAGCGGCCCCCACGCGTGGCTCGTCAGTCCCCTCACTCTGTGGCACGCGGGGATCAGGTCCAGCCGTGCAGCCCGACTGCAACGACTTGCCTCTCGGGAGACAAAGGGTCCCCAGATCCCAAGTGTGACACCGCGCCGGTGAACCCTCCCTGGAGACTGTAATGATCTCAGGGGGGCAAAGAGCACTGTTTGATTTTATGAGAGGAAAGAAAATGAAATGTGACAGTCCTGGAGTATCAGGCTTTACCCCGTGTCTTTGGGGTTTGCCTACTTTTTAGGGCCTACGGGTCAGACTTTAGATCTTTTTAAGAGCTTTGTAAACACATCCCAGAAAGTGGCTCCCTCCTCAGGGTTGCTATCAAACGACCAAGCGCTCTGGGAACATTCCAGGCCCTCGAATGAGAGTTTCAGGAAAAAAGTGAACGTCTGCTTACCTTCCCTGAACTTTCCCTCTACCTGCCTCAGGGCGACCTTGCGAGGGCTGATCAGGCGAGGGCGGGTGGGCATGACTGAAGGCAGACCGGCAGGAGGTGAGAATAATGAGGAGGAGAGGACAGTGCGGGGGAGGGACAGACAGACGGGTGAGCAGGTGTCCGAAAGGAGGTGAGCAGAAGCTGTGCGCAATCACTGGACATCGGGCACCTCTAGTCTGGTCTTCTGAGAGAACCCAAGATCTCAGCTCGGGGGGCCCTGCTCTCCCATCTTCTACAGAGGACGACTCGGCACAGCGCCGAGCGGAGGCAACGGCACAAGCAGTCGAGCGATCTTTTCCGTGGAACGAGGTCTTCCAGGTGGAGTCCCTTTCTGCTACAGCCCCGGGGAGGGGGCTGGGCTCAGCCCGTGTCCCTCAGGTGGCTTTTGTGAAATAGGAAACTCCCGTCCCAGGGGGGGCTCACAGGCACGGTGAGGAGAGGCCAGGACCAGCGACAGCGGTGGCAAAATGGACGTGACTGGGGTGATTACAAGAATTCTTTGCATCCCAAGAACAGACCACTATATATATATATATATATATTTTTTTTTTTCCTTTAAAAGTAGATGTAAATAACAAGTCTTTAAAAAATAAAAGAACGAAGATAAGTTGCTGGAATATAAAAAAGTTGTAGTGCCTTTCAAAGGACTGTGCTTCACAGAACCTTCTTATTTTGCTTTTGGAGAAATATTGCAAAGCAGTTGGTTAGCACGGGCATGGTGAGAGGAGAGAGGCAGCCGCTCCTGGGGCTGCCAGGCTGGGGCCGGGGGCCAGGAACCGGGGCTGCTCCAGGAGCTGAGCCCACGCTGTGCTTTGGCGGCAGGTTTCCCTCGGTGCCTGGTTTCGCGGGAGCCAGCGGGGACGGTGAGCGGTGGGGGAGCAGTTCACTGTGCTTCTGGCAATCTGGCTTGTCCTTCCCTATCTGGAGTCTGGGCAAGGGTGGTCCCCAGACTGTGTTTGCACACACGCATCATTTCACTGGTGTCCTCTGAGCGGACAGCCGGAAGCCACAGGTGTCCGGGAGAGCGGCTCTCGATTCCCTTTGAGAAGACAGTCCTGCTGGTCACCAGCAGGCCCAGAGAGAAGGCGCAGCAGCGGCAGACATTCCTGCGACGCCCGGCCCCGACCCGCCCTGCCTTCCAGAGGCACAGCTGTGAGTCTGCAGCCTCCGCGACGGGGAGGACATGCTCCCCACGCAGTCTACGAGGGCGGGAAAGGAAAAGGCGACAAGCGACACAAAGGTTCTGGATGCCAGCGGGGGCGGAGGCCAGGCGAGCGTTTAGCCTTCAGTATAGACAGAGGAGAGCTGGCTAGGACAGCGGTCCACGGCGCTGATCTGCAGGAACGTGGCGTCTTCAGGCCCGCTGCGAAGGGACTCCCCGAAGAGGCTCGAGGACGCCGAGGGCAGGTCATACACTGGAAGAGAAGGAACAGGAAGTTCAGCGTCCCGCCCGGCCACGCCCCCTGCGTGCGCACGCCGCGCATGCGCGCTCGCGTCCGGCGTCCGCCGGCGCCTGCGCGGGGAGGGAGGCGGCCTTGCCGGCGGGAGGGCCAGAACGCGTCTTGGCACGAAATGCAGGCTGAGCAGAGGTGAAGTGTTGTCGGCAAGGGCGAGGAGGGCCTCAAAAAGGAGATGATGTTGAAGGTGAGTCATAAAGATGGGATTTTCACAGATGGAGAGGTAGGGAAAGAACGTTCTAAAAGGAGGAAACAGTGGAAAGACGGGGGTGGGGGTGGGGCGGCCCGGGCAGGTTCCGGGGCGGCAGGGGTCGGCAGACGTGTGAGGGCGGCCTGTGCGCTCAGGCCTCTCCCGCGGGCTGTGAATGCCGCGCCCAGAACAGCCTTTAGTGCTTCGGCCGCTGGAGACCATCTAAAGTGTTCAAGGAGGAAGGGGGCTTCGTTTGTGGTTCCCTTTTGGAAGGCCGTGCTCGGCGCGGTCCAAGTGGGGCGGGACGGTGCACAGAGCTGTCCCGGGGAACTTGCTGGAAGGCGATGGCTGTGGCGCTGGAGAGGAACCTGAAGAGGAGACACCTCTCAGGGGTAGAGTCAAGAGGACGGGGTGCGGCCCTGTGCCGGGCGGAGCCGTTTCCAGGCCGGACACGGCAACCCCACCCGTCTCACCTGCGAGTCTGGCGGAGTTTCTAGTCTCTGACAGCAACCCACCTGCAATGCCCGAGTGAGCGGAGAAGGCTCTGTGGAACACATCAAAGCCAGCCTGCCCCATGGACGTGGGGGCCAGGCAGTCCTCGAAGGAAGGCGCCCCGCCGCAGGGGCTGCTGGGCAGCACGGTTCTCTGGGAGTCGGGGTACTGGGGCGGGCAGAATGTCTGCAGCTGCCCGTAAAATCCTGCAATGCAAGCACAGCCGTGAGTTCCCGCAGAGCCTAAGCCCCCAGTATCGCCCGGAGGTCGCCAGACCCCCACTCAGCCTGGCTTCAGGTGACAAGATGCCTTCCCCTCTTAAGCCCACCTGTGAAATCTTTGCAGCGAGCATCTGAAATGCACTACTTGAGCAGAAGCCTCTTCTACCTTCAGGGGCAGGCAAAGCTTGTTGGCTTCTGACATTTTTATCTCCTGCTCCAGGAAGGGCAGCTGAAGGGCTTCTGACCTCCCCCACATGCTCTCAAGAGTCCTGGCGACTGCAAGTCTGACCTGCAGAGAACATGCTTGCCCCATCCTTCCCACCAGGTTTTGAGGTCTATCTTAACTTCCTTTATATTCTGTTCCGCTTTTCACATTTGGTAAAACCTGAAATATGCTCTTAACAAGGCCCACCCGGGGGAAAAAAAAAAAAAAAGCAACATAGATCTATCTATCCCTCTGTCCTTCTAACAGATAAGTTCATACACATTTATATCCTTCTGACTGTTTTGAACAAGTACATAAAGTCCCATAGGTTGGGATGTGCTCTATTATTATTGCTGATCTTTGCAGTAATTGGGACAACTGGAGGTGAGGATATCATGTAATGAAGAAATATGGGGAAAGACTGCTTAATATCTGAAAATAATCATCAACGTTCTGCTGATTTTGTTTCATTGATCTCTTTCAATGTTTTTTCTTATGTGACGGAGGTTTCCTGGGGGGCTTTTGTGGTCCTTTTCCATAAGCCCTCTACACCTCCCAAGATACTTTACCTTTTCCTTCTTTTTTCTGGTCTCATGACACATTTAAATCAATGGATTGTTTTCCTAGAGTATAATACGCTTTTACAAATCTAATAACGAAATCTTCACTTGATACTTTATTGAAGGGAGAGCTGCAGCTCACCATGTCTGTTTGCTCAACTGCAAAGCGTGACGGTCTGTTTCACTGGCTACTGTGAAGATTAAGGGATAAGAGAGACCATATATAACATTTTAAGATTCTTCAAAGCATCAGTTATTACTGTTATCACTACTCCGGTAGCAAAAAAAAAAACAAAAAACAAAAAAAACAAAACCGTAAGGATTAGTAGAGACTGTGACCCATGGCTCATATTGATGGTTCATAATGATGGAGAACATAGGACTGATTCATGGACTGTGGCTCCCTAGTCCTATGTGCCTTCCTCCACTAGAACTGCACCTTCTTCTTAACGATCAGTAGGTAGGGAAGGTGTTATCTGGGTTCTTTTTAGCTCTCTTGAAGTATAACCAGGGCACACCGACATATCCAGCCTACTGTGCTCATCACCTTTCTCATTTCTGGCTAGTGTTCTCAAGATGGCCTGTATAAACGTTCGCATCACCCTTGGCCAGGAAGCCTGTACTGTGGCTGCTGGGGACATCGCCAAAGCATGTGTGCAGTAACTGCTCCAAAGGAGACCGTCTGGCTCTCTAGGAGCTTGTGATCCAAGACGGAGGGACCCATGAGGAATTATGCATGGGGCACTCTCGCAGAAAATGAAATAATATCCTTTCAAAGCAGACCGTAGAATACTTTATATAAAGAATCTGGAGAAAAGTGCACATAAGGTTTGGGAGGAGGATTAAAAGCATGTATAGCAGTATAGACTAGAAAAATACTTGGGAGAATACCATGTCAAGGCAAGAGAAGAAAGAATGGGAAACCATTGGCCCTTCTCTGTTGGATCCCCAAAGGGTTCTGTGTGATCTTGACAGACAGATGGAAAAAGGACCCAACCAGACCACCTGAAGACACAGATAACTGATCAACCAATATGGACCAACTCGAGCCTGTAGACAACAAAGAAATACAATCAAGACAATAATACAATACCACATTCTACCTATCACATTAGCAGAGATTTCAAGAAATCATTCGCGGTGCCGGTGTGAGAATGACAAAGTCATTTCTGTCCAGTGTTGCAAGACACTGTGAGAGGCAAGCTTCTTGGAAAACCACTGGACACCTGTATCTAGAGCCTGAAAGGTGTTCACATTCATACCCCTGAACCTGGGGATTTTACTTCTGAGGAGGTATTCTCAGGGTCTATTCCAAAAACAGAAGAAATTCTGTATCGACATGGTCATGACTGTGCTAGTTGTTAGAACAGAAAACCAAAGAGCTAAATGGGCAACCGTAAGGGAACGGTTCAGCAGAGTGGTACATTTACATGATGGGAATATTAAGTAGGCACTAAAACATCTACAAGTTTTTTACAGCATGGAAAGACCATTATATAAGGTTCAGAAGAAAACAAAAACATGCAAAATTGAATATAGAGACTGGGCACAGACAAAAAAAAAAAAGTCTTTCTTTTTTTAGAGAAGGGGAGAAAGAGAAAAAACACAGGAGTGGTGGGAAGGGGGAGAGGGAGAGAGAGAGTACGGAGGGACAGAAGGGGTGGGAGAGAGAGAATCTTAAGCAGGCTCCCAGCATGGAGCTTGTGTGGGGCTTGATCTCAAGACCCTGAGATCACCACCTGAGCCAAAATCAAAAGTCGGATGCCATACCAATTGAGCTGCCCAGGCACTCTGGCAAGACAACCTTTCTATGGTTGTCTTTAGGCTGTTTTTTGATTTTATATTTTTCTGAGTTTGAATAGAGGTGAAGATCATGCTGGAGCCAGACTTCCTAAGTTCAAGTCCTAGCTTAACGACTTACCCACTTACCCACAGTAACCTTACTGAATTACTTAACCTCTTGGTGTCTATCTTCTAATAGGTGAAATGGGGCTAAAAGTAGTACTTATACTTCATGGAGTTATTATGAAGATTAAATGAGTTAATATTTACATATTTTAGAATATGATTTGATAATATAATTATATAGTTAATACCTATTTTATATAATACATGTGTTTGTTAAATAAAATTAAAGTGACATTTTGTAACAACCTGTCCTCAAAAACTAAAAAACCTCTAGTTATTAAGAGAAATAAAATTTTCAAAAGGGCAATAAGTAAGTCCTTCCTTCATAACCCAGTGTGAGAATGGACACAGCAGCAGGCATGAGGCACACACCCACTTCCCAGGCAAAATTCTCTGGAACATTCTTGTTCCTGTGGGGGCCTGAGCTGTATGTATCTTGCCCCTATTGGTTCCTAGATCCTGCACTAATCGATGCGTATCTTGGTTTCTTCACTTACCTCGTGTAGCAACAATTATGAGTGGTTTGAAGGAACCTGGGATGGGTGGTTTCGTGGTGTGGGAGGTTCCCTGGACTGGTCTTGAATTTGGGTACCTGGTGGCCATGCACAAATACCAGGAGGAAAACATGACCATGAACCACCATGGTTGGTTTATTAGAAGATAATGTCACCTCACTGAGGAGAAGAGAGGACATTTGCTATTTCTATCACTCTGCTGGCTCAGATCAGATTCGTCACCCATCAATTCCCCGACAGCATTCCTCAGAGTGCTGTTACCCTTCCAAGAAGAGAAGCCACTTCTCACTGAACTCCCACAACTCCCCAAATAGGGACGTTAATCATTCAGGTATGTCAGGTACATGCATAGAGACCTTCTTGGCTTTTTGTGAAAACCATTTCTCTCTCTTCTCTTCTGCTTCTAAGAGGGCAGGAATGTTACCTGGTTTCAACCTCCATCAGTGTTCTTATGTGAAGAACACTGTGTGTGTAAGTACAGAAGGTCTGTCATGACACCAGGTGCCATCCCCTAGACTTCCCCTCCGCCTGGATCAGTGTGAGAAGGCAGAGTGGACTATAATTCTTGCCCGCGGCTGTGTTGGCTACACAAGAAGCGGCTGAAACCAGAAAGGGCCTGCGAGCATGTCGGATCACTCTCACAGCCAACTCCGGGAAAGAAAATCCTCTTTATTAAATCCCTCCCTCCCAGAAGCCAGGCACTGGAGATGCCAAGTGCACTGGTGTGAATGGCTGTGGTCAAATCAAAGGGCTTTAACAGACCCTCTTCCCAGTGTGATTTCCATAAAACTAAGGAAATTTTTAAAAATTCCACTAGGGTCTTGCCACACACACAACTCCCCAGAAAGCTTAACCCATTTTCCGATGAATGGCTCCTGTATTCCAGCTGTTGGATTTCTTGTAGTGAATTTGGATGAAACTCTACCTCTCGACCAAAAGCAAAATGAGGCAAGATGTTAGCACATTTTGTGGGCGTAATGCGTAAGAGTGATGGCAAGGTCAGCTAATCTGTCAGTCGGTCCGTCCGTCCGTCGATGATGATGATCAGGGGCTGACCAAGGTGCTGTTGGGGAAACCAAGAAACAGGATAATACCTTGTCCTCAAGGACTGGCAATGCAGTTGGAGCAAGAGCACACAGTTACAACAGCGTAAGGACACACACAGACCTCCACGTGGGCAATAATTCCATTGGCTGTCACCTTCCATTATAAAACCACCCCTCCTCCATTTTACATGTTCTTCTGCCTCCAAAAATGGCAGGGGTGGGGGAGGGAAGAATCTACAGATAACACTGGGTCTACCCAGACTGCAGGGTCATTCCTCCTCTTGTCAATTTTGGGAATTTTTTTTCCCTTCTAAAACCACACCTGTTTTAATTATATGTATATTCTTTAAAAAAGTTTGGGAATTAATTGTACCACCCAGAACATGTAGAATAGTATAAACAAAGAAGGGAAAAACTTTTTTTTATCTCCACATTCAGATAGGGCCAGATCCATTATCAGAACTGGAATGTTCTATGTATTGCCAGGTCTTCTGTTTTCCCCCGTAATGTTCTCTATGCTCTTCACGCGTCATTGACCTTCATTCTTAAAGAAACCTTCCTGTCTTGTCCCATGGGGTCACTGATCCTCTGTGACCACGGGTTCGATCAGTTGTCCACAGTCACTCCTGCTGCTGGGCTCCCCCCAAGCTGGTGTGGGTCTCCTTCCCGAAGTGGAAGGTGGTGGGGGACATCCGAGGAGAAAGGAACTTGACTGTGTTAGCAGAAGCGTGTTCTCTAGGGCGGCACTGCCCCACAGAACTCTCTTCGATGAGGGAGACGCTCGCTGTCTCCGTCTGTCTGTCTTGCTGTCAGTACCGGAGCTGCGTGTGTGTCTGAGCCTTCGCGGTGCAGCTGGTGCAGTGGAGGGATGGGTTCTTTCACTTTAATTCATTTTAATTAATTAAAACTTAAGTAGCCACGTGGGGCTCATGGCTCCTGTCCTGGACAATGGGCTCTTGGGCCGTCTGCCTTCCCAGCCTCAGCAGACCTTGTTTCAGAAATATTTCTGGCTAAATTCCTGAAGGAAAAACACATGACCCACCATGAAGGGCTTAAATAAAAGCAGACAATGATTCTTAGACTCACGGCCTCCAAGATAGGAAATATATTAGACTCTTGGTTACATTTATCTTTTCCTTAAAAATCTACCACTCCAATCTTGGTGGAGAAAACCAGAATATACCTACATCAGTAAGCAAACAACAGTCACCCAGCTTGCAACCCTCCAGAGGGCTGATGAGTGACCACTGGGAGCATTTCAGCGCTCCTGAAGGAGCGAGCCATGTTCCCTTCTGGAAGCAGGAGAAGGAAAAGGAAACAAGTCGCACACTTTCTGTGGGCTGTGGGCCTAGCTTGTTGGGCTCCTGGGAGGGGGACAAGCCCAGTCCTGTCTCCAGCGGCCCTACCACATGATGGTGGAGTCAAGTCAAGCACCATGGTTTGACCCAACTGTTCGTCCCCATGGATTGGAAGAAGCCTACACCTTGTCAGCATTGTGTCGGGGGCCTGTGTGCTCCCTGGGTCTGCTGAGGTAGCAGACGGCTTTGCAAAACAGAATTCTTATTTTCCTTTAACATGAGGCTGGGAACCACCATGGAGCTCTGGGCACCAGGAAAAGCGCTGGATGGACAGTGTGGCAGAATCAAAGACTGCCCTGTGTCTGTGGTGAGCTCTGCCCGGACCACGATGACAGCTTAGAGAGGCAGGCAGCCTGCAGGGGAGCCCTTCACAGGCAACAGCGTGCTCCCCCAGAACTACTTCCCCAACCAGGTACGGCCTGAGCAGGCTTGGCAGAGTCCTTTGTGAGTCTTCTCGAAAACCATGCCAAAGGCCATCATTTCCCAGCCTCCTTGATCCCTTCGGATGGGAAAACCCTTCCACTTCTGTGTGACCTGGGGAGAGCCTTTCAGCAGTCAGGCCAAGCAAGGCCAAGGTAAGCCACGGCCAGGCCTCAGGAGCCAGCTGCTTCCTTGACCTTCCAGAAGGAACATGGATTACTGTGTGTTCTTGCCCCATTGCTGTATTTTTGTAAAGTGAGGGGCTCACAGTACCTGCTTGGTCAGCAGATGAAAGTAGTTAAGGGTGCAGGTTCAAGAGGACTGACAGAGAAGACCTACGGGAAGCGCGGAGCATACGCCTGGCGCACAGCTCGTGCTCTCCAAATGCTCCTTTTTCCTTTTCTTCTAGGAGCACAGGCGTTTCCAGTTCTATACTTTTATTCACTCAACGACTATCTACTAAACACCCAAGTGCTGGAGACACACGGTGGATAAGACACAATGAGTGCCTTCTGGAGCTGATGTTTTATTTTTTATTTGAAATATTTTATTTATTTATTTGTCAGAAAGAGAGAGCGAGCGAGCACAAGCAGGGGGAGCGGCAGGCAGAGGGAGAAGCAGGCTCCCCACTGAGCAGAGAGCCTGATGCAGGACTCGATCCCAGGGCTCTGGAATCATGACCTGAGCCGAAGTCAGCAGACGCTTAACTGACTGAGCCACCCAGGCATCCCTGGAGTTGATATTTTAGTGAGAAAGAAAGAGAAACATGTACACGAGAAACCTGGGAATACGGTTTTATACCCTACATGACACATAAAGGACACTTTCTTTCAGGGACCTATCGAGTCCGACTCTGCTGCAGCACATGTTCAAGGCAGGAGGAGGGAAAGGCAACAGACGAGAGAGCGGTTGGCTGCTGACAGCAGTTCCCTCTGTTGGCCCTGACTCGTGGTGGAGGGTACAGCGGGGGGGCATCCGCCCCGCAGCTCTGCTGAGGACCAGCCCCGACAGACTCTTTTCCCACCAGCCGCTCTGATCCCCTGGTGCCCGGGGGGACACACAGATACCAGAGGCGCAGGAAGAACTGGCTGTGCCCAGCTTTTCGGTGGTACAGTTGTTTGCTAGCCAAGTGGAAGGAAGGATATATATTTATGAGCTTTATGACTCTAATTATTTTTCCACAGAGACTATAATTTTGTGGGTTACTTTAGGAAATGTAGAGGGTTGGGGCCTTTTTTTTTTTTTTTTTTTTTTTGGCCTCTGTCCTATAATTGCTGCACAAGCTGGGGCCTGGGTGAACCTAGGTGATGAACAGGGCAGGGGGCAACCCATTCAGAGAGCCCAGGGACAGACAGAGTAGACACACGACACCGCTCCCCTAATTTCTCCTTCTCCAACACTTATGGCTCTTTGCACTGATTCCTTCCTACTCTCTGGGGATCCTGGAGCTGCCCCCATGAATACCTTCTGTAAGCCCCGGCACAAGGCCACTAGGGGAAGAGAGGAAGACACAGGTCAGCCTCTGCTAACGCCCCCGAAGGACACCAGCACTTGGCACTTGACTTCAGGGCAGACTCCACGCACTCCAGCCTTACTCAGAGGTGGGCCTGGTGAATCACACGCTTACTATGCACACGATGCCTTCGTATGAGAAAACCTGCAGGATTTCTTCTTAGGGGCCTCCTAATAGACTTGCACGCAGGCGATTCAAACAACTATTCCCATTGCAGAGACAGAGAGATGGAAGCAGAGATCGGCTCCGTTCCCTGCCTCTGCAACCAGCACTGGGCTTAGACGACACCATACAAAGGAAAGTGGAAAACTCGCATGACCGTTTTAATATTGCCAAACGTCAGATTTTTGAAATCATTCAAGGACCTAGCCTTTATCTTAGAACAAATGGACAGAAGAACTAAAACAGCCCACTACGTAAGTTCCTGCTGGTTCGGAGCATTCTCCTTCACAGTCCCCTTGTTGGGCATTTTTGTGGAACACTCTGGTTGGTGTTATGCTAACCGCTCAGGGAATTCTGTCAGAAGGAAGGAAAGGGACTAATATTTATTTGGTCCAAGTCAGGCACCATCCTACATGTTTCATACAGAAAATCTTCATCCTTACAACAACTTTTGAGGTAAGCGTTTGTCCCCAGTTTATAGACAAAGAAGCAGAGAAGTTAAAATCACTTACTCAAATCCTCAGAGCTACCCAGGGTCAGAGCTAGGACTCAAACCCTGGTTTGTTTGGTGACAGAGTTCATACAGAGTCCTAGGGCTTGAGCTCATGGACCAAATCATTTTAAACACAGTTTTCCATTTCTGTTGAGGTCCCTTACGGTCAAGATCAGAGGCAATTTACTGACATTGGACCAATATTTCATAATGTACTAGCACTTTCATTAGGGAGAAAAGCATTGAATTAATGAAAAGAAATCAATAAAATCACCTAACTGCTAAAAAATTCTAAAAACCCTCAAAAGTAGAAACGGGCATTTTAGACATTTGCTTTGGACAATTTTCTGATTTAGCCACTATTTTATTTCTGTCCCTTGCACGAACAACTTGGATCTGGGTTTGAATCCTGGATGACCCATTAAGCAACGCTATTAATTTAGCCAGTTTGGACAAATTATTTTCCTGCTTGAGCCTCATTATCTTTTAAAATAACACCTATTTTATAAGGTTGTGGAAAGCACTATCTATGCATGTGTTTAAAAAGCATATATCGTATTCCGTGGCAGGTAGGAGGCCCTGTGTAAATAGAACAATTATTATGGCCATGAAATGAGCTCAGAAGTATTTCTAGATTCTGTATAATGTGCACGCAATTCCTCAGCAATGTTTTCCTCTCATAACCCACCACCCTCAAGTACAACATGATACTGCTTTTAAAAGTGCAATCTCCACAATTCGCTTGACCTTTTTTGGCTCCTGGTCACGGCCAACACCACCCTCCAGGTCTTCATCTAGCAAGAACTCTACTCAGACTCCTCCCTAGAGGCCGTGGAGACATGGGCTCTTCATTTTGATACAGAGTCTATAAACGGGGAAGCTGTAGGGACGGCTCACAGACTGTGTGAGGAAGACAGATTTTTCTCTGGGCTGAGAACTGAACCAGCTTGCACAGCGCTCAAGCTATTTACGACTGACATTTAAGCATCTACTGTACTGAGAAAGAGGAAAATAATGGAAATAATAACCCTTACAGTTCCATGTGGACCCATTCCTCTTGAAGGAAACCGGTGACGGTGGTTCAGAAATCAACCACTGGAGCAACTGCCCGGTCCCCTTGCCCTCGGGCAGGGGGGCTGCCGCACGAGCCCACCTGGATCCAAGAAGGGTGCCGTTTTCATCAGGAGCATCTGCGGCCGGGTGGTGGGCCACAGTGAGACGCGAGCCACAGTCAGTGCTCTTCTCGGCTTGTGCCCCTTGGAGCCCCTCGGCGGGCTTCATGAGCTGCTGAGGCGTTTGGTACCATGAGCCACACTCTTGCCCTTGGCCTTGTTTCCAGGGCCAGGCTGGGGGAGAGGGTCTGCTAGCATGTCTGCAAAGGGTCCCACGAGGGGCTGGGAGTGGGCAGGGCCTGCTACTGACACGGACAAAAGGGAAACGCGGCAAAGCAGAGCGAGAGGGAGGGCAGGCGTACAACACTCCTGGTTCAGAGATGTAATCCATTTTCATTTAAATATCCTCAACCCACCCAAACCCCGACCGTGTGGTGGCCTATGGCTTCCAAATTCTCAAAGCGGTAAGCTGCCAAAGTATACTAATTGCAATGTGTCTTAGTAATTGCCACGTGTGGGTATCGGCACTTATAGTAAAATGGTTCAGTGAATCCTGACGGTGATAATGAAACACTTGGAAATGACATAAAATAAAAACACTCAAAACCAGAAGACCCAAAGAGCCTGAAATGGGTCAGAAAGCCTGGCTTTGCTGCTTACCGGCTGTGTGGCCTTGAGGAAAGCACAGCCTCTCTGAGCCTCTGAGTTCCCACATCTAACAGGGGGATGATTATATTCACGGGGCAGCATAATCTTCATGGCGGGAAGGGAAAGCAGCAGAGGGAGTGAACGGATGGGGTTCACAGCCCCGTCGCTCACCCCAACACCCGCCTGTGACTCAAACATCCCGGACACGCGCAAGGCCCAGAACAGAGGGTTTGGGATCTGGCCATTCTGGATCTGACGGTCATGTGAGGTGACATCATACTGAAGTGGCCACTGCTTGGGGTTGGTAAGGAGGAGCTGGGAATTTCTCGCTGAGCAGGCTCCGCCCACTGAGTGGGATCACGTGGGTCACATGCAAATACTTGGCAAATGGTAAAGCCCACGGCAGACTCCGGCCCCTGCTGCCTGATCACAAGCCTGGTGCCGCTCGTCCTCCTTCCTTTCCTGAGTCCAGAGCTGTGCCTGATCCGGATGAGGTCAGCTCTCTGCCCCACAAAGCTCATGCCAGCTCACTCGGGGCTATTTGGGCCTGGAGCAGAACAAGGAATGAAGGACAAAGAATGAAGATTTAATTCTGGGTGCCCTTGGCCTTCCAAGCAAGCTCTGCTGTAAGACAGGTCTGGCAGGGAAGAGGAGCCCAGACAGAGATGAAAAGAAGGGCTGCGGCCCCCGCACTGGGATCTAGGAGAGCCATTCTGGTCTTGATAGTTTTCAGGTTGTCCTATATTTACAGAACTTCCTCAGGAAGTAAAGGAAGAAGGAAGCTGGAAAGTATTTACTTTCTCCACCACTGGCCAATTGCTTCCTTTGGATTCTCTCTGATTGGAGCAGCATGGCAAGGGCACACTGAGTCCTACACTTGGGGTCTAGGCCAGTGGCTCTGAGAGTGGGAGCTCCAGCATCAGCTCCAGCTCGGCTCTGGGCAGACTTAGCGAATCAGAAGGTCTGGGTGAATGGCCTGGAAATCTTCATGTTGAACAAGGTATTTCTTACACTAAAGACCGAGAGGTTCTAAGGACATCTTCAGAGCATTTTTTTTTTAAAGATTTTATTTATTTATTTGACAGAGATCACAAGTAGGCAGAGAGGCAGGCAGAGAGAGAGGAAGAAGCAGGCTCCCTGAGGAGCAGAGAGCCCAGTGTGGGGCTTGATTCCACGACCCTGGAATCATGACCTGAGCCGAAGGCAGAGGCTTTAACCCACTGAGCCACCCAGGTGCCCCGAGCATTTTTAATCTTTAGAAAGTTTTCCAAATGAAAGACCAACAGGAAAACACAAATAGCTCTGATTTCATTTGAAATGGAGGAAGAGAGTGCTTCTGATGGGTCTCTCTTCTGCTCTGCTGCTCCCCGGCCTTTCTGCTGGACTCTGAAGATCGCAGGGATAAAGAAATGATGACCATCCTCAAGTGACTTTAGATTATATTCTCAGCAGATATGGATTAAGCTGGCCTCCTTCTGCACCCCAATGCCCTTCCTGCCCATTTAAGTTCTTGGTCAAGGTGAAATCATGGGACCTCATTTGCCAAGCCAAGAAGGCTTGGTCATACTGTGGGCCTCATAGTGAACCTGTGACCCCGACTTCTGTTGTCCAGCTGTAACCAGATCCCCAAATATATCTGGTCCACTAACTAGGTGACTTCTGGCTTGTATGAAACCAAGTCTGTAATTATACAATTTTCCAGCACTCAAATCTAAGAGTGGGCAAGTTCCCAGCAACCAGATGGAAGGGGGTGACACGGATCCTGGAATCCAGTGACATCCTTAAGGTTTTGTAAATGGAACATCCACTGTGCCATCTCAAACCCAATGACATATATTACTCTACTGTTTTCCTGCAAGCCCAGATTTCATCTCAACTTAACATTCTAGACAGTAGATTTGGGGGAGGCCTAATTGTACACAACAGGAACCTTACTGTGAGGGCCAAGGTTCAGGAGATACACTCAAGCCAATGGCACCAGTGTGAGATGGGGCCCCCTTTTCGCCACATGGGGGTGCTCTGATCGATGTATATAGTCTGCAGGGTCCTTCCTTTCTTGATTCACCTCATCCTGCTGTACACTTATGTCCTAAATTTTAAGAATGTATTAAACATCTAAAAACTTGCCAGGTGCTGCAAAGAATAAATAGGTGGGATGATTCCAGGCCTACACATGGACCGTGAGGACTATTCTCTCACTGTTGAGTTCTAAGGTCTTGCTTGCCAAAAATCACTGCTTAGGTATAAGCCCAGGACAGGCAGGACTTGTGTCTGTTTTCTCTCCTGGTAGAGCCTTCACACCGCAAACGGAACCTGGAAAGTAACAGGAGCCACGCACTGGAGAATGGAGAATGAATGAGTGAGTGACACCCACAGCTAAAGCCTTTGGTGAAAATGCTGATCAGGAGAGGGACTGCAACTAAGTTCAAAGATTCTGATCTATGAGCCTTCTATACCATAGCCTATCGGTGTGACTTCCTGTTCTAACATGGAATTTTTTTTTTTTTTTTAAATGCAGGAGGAAACAAAGATAATCAAGATATGATCAGCCTGGTCCAGGTGACCTGGAGAATTTTGCTGCTCCAAGCAACCCTTTTCTGTTGGGTGCCAGAGAAGCTACTGAACCTGAATGGGAAAAAGAGCGGGCAGAGAAATTAGGTAACTTGACCCAGTCACAGAACGCCCTGAGCTCTTTTAGGAAACTATTCCAAAAGGAACTTGCTCAACTACTCTGAGTTCCATCTCTAAATCAGGGCAGAAATATATTTCCAACTCTCTTCACAAAATTATGATGAGAATTCAGGTATTCATTCAATAATATCTTGCTGATCAGTTCCATTATAGTTACCAGGTACTGATAAAACTCACATACCTAGGAGTAATTTATAAAACCTACTTTGTAATATAAATGTAGGTACTCGCATTGACCTCACCGGTATTGATATAAACGGTGCACGAGCCCAGATCGACAGGTACAAAAGACCCCGGGTAAGTACACGGCTAATTCAGATCTCTGGAATCATTTTGCCATAATGATGAGAAAATTTAAGAACTTGAAGAAGAAGTTGTGCTTTGGGATGTGTAATATGAGACTGGGTTTGGTGGGGGAATATAGTGGGGGAAGGGCTGGTTGTTACACTTAAATGATCTAGAAAAATAAGATCTAGTTCCTAAAGACCTTGCAAGAGAATGAAATGGAGAGTTTAGTCAGAACAATCTGGCTGGCGAGGGACATTTTCTATAATCAGTAAGGGCACTCACATTGTAAGTTAACCAACTAGAAATTCTAAGGAACTGGCTTTGTTTTGCAACATAGTCTGAGCCCAGATGATCTGAATGAACACAGATCAAGGCAGTTCTGTTGTTTCATTGTTGTTGTTTTGTTTTGCTAACACAGTGGCCTCATTACTGGTCACCCATCTGTTCCTGATGTTGGGTGCCTCCCCCCTTTATTTTAAGGAAACGCCACCCATAGCTATTCACATTTTTTCTTCTAAGCCATCAACTGCTAATCACAACTACAAGGACAATTCCAACTAGAAATACAAGAATCACAAGACACAGATTGCCATTGATATGTTCAGCCTTCAAGAGTCCAACTAAGCGGCCTGTAAGACAGATGTACAATAAGATATTTAACTTGATTTGAAGCACTCCATTCATTAGAGGCTAAACTTCATGAGTTTCAGATGGAAGACTGAACATTTGCTTCTGGAAAAAAAAATGTCATTAATTCCCCCAAAAGAATGAAAAAGCACTAAATCTGTAATAATGTTCATCAACTACTTTTCTATAAATGTTTTTAAGTTAGCTGACAGAGAAGTCACAATAGTCAGTGAAACAAATTTTCTGGGTATTTCCCTTCTCTTCGATACATTTTTGGGTTCCAATTAGGAAAACAAAGTGTCATGCTGCAAGCAACACAGCCTGGCAAGGGGAAAGAGCTAGCAAACTGCTCAGTAAGTATGGTACCCGCCCAAGCAGCGGGTGCAGCACTCCAGCCGTGTTAATATCAAACTACCTTTAGAGCTTGATACTAATATGAAAGAGGCTGAATGACATTACTAACCAAAGGAAGATGTGAAACAACCTTGCTGCACATGCTGGCAGGACTAAAATGATTGACCATGCCTAGGGCGGGTCATGGACACTCCACTCTGTTGCCAAGTCTACACTGGCACGGTCTTCCTAAGGGATCAATGGCAGGACCTACCCAACTTTAAAATATGCATATCCGATAATCTGGCAATTTTTCTTCCAGAAATAATTCCTGAAGAAAGTACACAAAGAGATACAGATGTGTGCGAGGGTGTTTGTGTAAGCACTCATGTGTGCATAAAGAGATTTAATATAGAATTATTAATAAAATCAAAGAAGTGTCTATCAGCAGGGGGATGCTTTTAAAAAATGACATGTTCCTGGAGGTACTACTATACATTTTTTTTTTTTAAAGAGGCTGATCTCTAGACCTTTACCTAGAAAGCAGAAGCATATATAAATTTAAAAAAAAAAGGTAAGTCATAAAATACAATGCAGAATATGAGCTCATTTTTACAACAGGGCATGTGTGCATATATGTATATACATGTAAATATATGTAAGCACACACACACACACACACACACACACACACACACATTTCATTTCTATAAACATCTAAAAAGTCACTAATAGTCTTGGGGCACCTGGGTGGCTCAGTTGGTTGAGTATCTGCCTTTAGCTCAGGTCACAATCCCAGGTCCCTCGGATTGAGCCCCACAGTGGGCTCTTTGCTTGTAGGGGAGCCTGCTTCTCCCTCTCCTGCTCCCTTTGTGCTTTCTCTCTCTCTCTCTCAAATAAATAAATAAAACCTTTTTTTAAAGTTATTAATAGTCTTAATAGTCATTACCTTTCATCAGTGCTGAAAACAACTTAAATTCTTTATAAGCCTAAGTACACTAAGCATTTAAAAAAAAAAAAAAAGAACAGGTAAATTTTCCTTTTCTAATTAAAAAAATCAGTGAGAATTTTCAAACTGTGTTGTAAAGACTGTGCCACGAGTCCAATAGCCCAGATTTGATAGTAATCTGGCTTCCAACAGTTAACTCTGGCATGCGTGTGTTTGAGAGGCAAACATGGTGCATATGAAGCTATGATACACACACACACACACACACACACACACACACACACACACTCTGTAGTGGGGCAATCTCACTGGGGACAATGAGAGAGAGAGAGCGCCCCCTTCCCTAGAAAGGCATATCCAGTGGTTGAGAGTACAGACTCTTGTCAGATGGTCCTGCATGTGCTCTCCAACTCCACCACCATTTGGAGCGTAAGAAATCTAGGGTAAGTTACTGAACGTTTCAGTGATTCAGGTTCCTCATCCGTACCGTGGGAGTAAACGATGCCTTCTTGATAGTGTTGTCATGTGATCAGAGAGAAAGGGCACTGCAGGCATTTACCACCCTGCCTGACGCGGAAGACATGAGATCAAGTGGTCAGTGGGAAACCACAGTCTCATGGACCACAGTCCCTATACTACCTCCAGAATTTTAGCCCCAGAAGGGACCTCATCATTAATAGTTCCACACTTCCAGGGCACCTGGGTGGCTCATTGGGTTAAAGCCTCTGCCTTCGGCTCAGGTCATGAACCCAGGATCCTGGGGTAGAGCCCCACATCGGGCTCTCTGCTCTATGGGGAGTCTGCTTCCCCCTCTCTCTCTGCCTGCCTTTCTGCCTACTTGTGATCCCTATCTGTCAACTAAATAGATAAACTATTTAAAAAAAAAAATTTAAAAAAAATTGTTCCACACTTCCACATCTCACAAACAGAATTCCCAAGCAACTAAACACTTCCATGGTCCTGGGTCTATAGGCGCCATCACGAAGGAGAACGAATGTGGGACTGGGGCCAGACTGTTCCTCAAACCAACTCAGATATTCGCTAGGTGTGTGACCTGGGGCAGGGTGCTTCATCTTGCAGCCCTGCATGGAGGCCGGGTAGGCTGGTAATTTTACTAGTGTTATTTTGAGGATCTAACACCACCAGTGGGTGTATCCAGAGCACCCAGCATCTGGAACATGGAAGTAAAAATAACAACATGAACAACCAGGTCTAATTTACTGAGCATCTACTACAGGCTATGTATTGTCTCTCATTCTTATATCAACTCTGAAAGATAGGTGTTACTATCTCCCAAGTAAGAGCCAGGAAACTGCAATTCAGGGCACCGCATGACTTGTCAATAGGATTCCAATTCAGATCTGCCTCACTCTAAATTCTTTTTATCTACTTTTTTCTTCTTTCTTTGGGGGGGCAGTGGGGGAGAGAGAAAGAATCTGAAACAGGCCCATGGCCAGCATGGAGCCGGATATGGAGCTCGATCTCACGACCCTGGGATCACAACCCAAATCAAGAGTTAGATGTCTCACTGAGAGCTACTCAGGCACCCTTCCTTTTTCTTTCTTCCTTCTTCTTTTTTTTTTCTATAGTTGATTATTTCTCTCCCTGTATCATTCAGGCAAGTCACAATTTCCTCTTCTGATAATCTCTTCTGAGATAATATGACCAATTTAGGGGTATGTAAGCTAGTGGCTATGAAGCTTTGAAAACAAAACAATGCTTTGAAAGTGTTCAGAAACAAGAAACTTTTATCTACAGGAATGCCTCAAACGCCTCTTCCCCTCGCTGCCACCGCTACGTGTTTCACTGTTGGACACTCGGCCCCAGGTGGGCAAAGAGTCAAGGGAAGGGATACTTGCTGCACTAAATTTCCCTCACTGTGTAAGGGGGTCAGGAGGTCATCCTCCTTCCTCTGAGGAGAGGTCCCAGGCAGATGGAGCAAGTGCCCAGAGAACAGAGGGACCCGGGAAACTTGACTCCTAATCACGGTTTTGCCAAGGGCTGCTCTACCGATCAGCCTAAGAGGCCATAAGCAAAAATCTCTCTTTCCTCCTCCCCAACACCCCCATCCTTTTATTCACTCGTGTTTATTCAATAAACTTTTATTAAGCACTTACTACAGGAAAAACACTGCAGGAGCATACGGTTCCTGTCCTGAGGAACTTACAGTTTAGGGGTGGTTAGTTGATCTAGTCATCTTAATATCCTTAAGGTTATATGGGTTTTAGTGTGTGTGTGTGTATGTGTGTGTGTGTGTGTGAGTACTTAATTACATGTGTAGATTATTTACACTTCAGTCGTTTCCATAACCAATCGTTTCAACAGCTCTTCCGATGACGATGACCAGCTCACCCCCTCCCACAGAGCCCAGCACGCTGTGACTCCAACTACACCCCCTATACACACCTAAATTTAACTTTTGTTTAATAGAATTAGCACACTGTCAGAATTCATCAAGTACTAGTTATGTAAAACTGTTCTTAGGGTAATTTTGTAGTAATTAAGTATATAAGAGTAATTAAGAATTTCTGTGCATCTAATCATCAATCCTTAGTACTGTATACGCATTAATAACATCATGGCTGATAAGGAAAATTGGTCCTGATTAGGACGGCTGCTGCTAACACGGGAATGACACGAAATGTGCTCTTGGGCTCATTCTCCTTGTAAGAATGTCACAACTTTCTCAGTGAAGAATATTATGCTCTGATTTACAACCAATCTTATTTGTCTTCCTGAGATTTCAAGGGGAAATTGTGACACATGCTTAAATTCTAAGCAATACAATTTCTAGACTTAACTACTTTATTATTTCACAACTTCACCTCTGCCGAAGTGACTACATTTCCTGTGGGACGGGTTTGTTTATTGTCTCTACAATTTGCCTTTAAAAAAAAAAAAAAAAACACCTTTAAACATTTAGCATAAGCCTCCAGAAATGACATCAGTCGTGTCTGTAACCCATAAGACACTTCTGGAAAGCACCCTTGCGCAATCCCTGTAAGTAAACAGAGGAACTCAGAGGAAGAAGCTGAGCGTGTAAGGGCCACCTCGTGCCATTTTAAATATCAGTGCTCTGAGATTCCTTTAGCTTGAAAGATGATTTGGCTGTTTGGTAGGACAAGGCCTTTCCAAAGCCTGTTGTTCTTGGGGGCCTGCTGGTGGCTGAAACCTTTTGTTTCCTGGTGCGGTCGGTTTGCACTGGGCGGTCCAACTTCCCACGCCATCCCCAGGTGGGAAGACGCCACCGCTGTCTGTGAGCTGACTTGCCAGCCTCTACAGGGACTGTGGGCAGGACAGCTCTAAATCCTAAGAACTACAGGAGCCAGGACCCACTGGGAAGGCCCCCACTCCCCACGGCTGCTGTCTCGCTAGCAGACGGCCCAGGCTGGGGGGCAGCTCCCTGGGGTTCTCCTCAGGAAATCTGATGACTGACTCATGCATGATGGAAATCTGTGTGTTGGCTACTGACATCTCCAGAGGGTAGAAATAAGAGCAAGCCGTGAAAGCACAGAGATCTGAGACTCGGGGGAAAGGGGCGTCAAGGGGTTGAACCCTTAGAAAGCCTCTATCACTGATTTCCAAGAGGTAATCAGGGTGAGGGAACCTAAGAGATAGTTCCCTTCTGCAGAAGGGAAACCAGCTCGGGGAATGTTCGGCCGGCCCCGCGAAGTGCCTAGCCAATAAGCATTATGAACAGAACCGCGGTTTGGGTAAGCCTGGCAATGCCCTGAAATACGCTCCCTTGCAGGTGAAGGCAGCCACATGCCCACGTTCAGGGTCCACTTGTACTTCCTTCTTCTCCCTCCCCATGTCTGACACCAGGACGAGATCTGGAGAATGTCAGCACCTATATTGTCAACGGGAGGGTGGGAGCCACCCATCACAGATGGCAAAGCCAAATGCCGGCCAGGGCCGGCCCATCGTGGGCTCCACGGCGGCCTCCCCACCCAGCACCGTCCCCCACTGGGTGTCTTGTGGGAGAAGAGCAAGCCCGTACGCCGGGAGGGCTGCCCTAACACGAGAAATAAACCTGGAAAAGTCTTGTGCTCTGGACAGCATGGATTGCAAATGACAGGCTCTTTGGGAAAACTTGGGATCGGGACAGACCACTCAAAATGTGAGAAACCCTCTAGCTCTAGAAGGAACAACATAATCAAGAGGGGAATCTGGGCAGCCGGTTCCGTGTGGCTAGAGGCTCCTTGGTGGTTTGGAAACGCACACAGGTGTTGGCTGGAAGCGCTGGCTTGTGGGAACGGAGGTGACAGGTGCTAGGGCCACCTCTTGGGAAAGACCATGATCTGCCCGTAGCCAAGGGCCACCCAAGGCCAAGTGTGCACCTCTCTGGGGAAGGAGCCCTTAAGGTCCTGCTCATTCCCAATTGTACTGGGAATGTACTCATTCCTCTACTTAACCAGTGGCATCCGAGTGAACTAGACTGTGGGTTCAGTCACGGTTGTTTAGGCGTGGGTGTGGCACAGGTGTGGTCCAAAATAATCCCAGCAGGTGGGATGCAAACATCCCCACCTCTCCAATTCCATTCCTGGCAACAATGCCCTAGCTTACTTTCCGAAAATACCGGGTGGCTTCACGGTTCAGTGGGATTCTACTTGGCATGGTCCCAGCTCCCTCTACGAGCTGGTCTTGCTGGTTCCCAGCCTCCTCTATTTATCTTCAAAATCCTATTCAAGAGTCACCTCTAGAAACGCCTCTATGACACCTTCCCCTGAATAAACCAGATACCTCTTGATAGGATTATCATCATCATCATCATCATTATTATTGTACATATCCCTACGCTGATTCAATGACATTCATATTTCCTGACACCTTGTGGGAGACCAATAAACACTTGCTGAATTGAACTTGGCCTCTCCTTGATAGGTCCAGAAGGAGGAAGGTTGTGAAAATGCTGTTTTAGGAATTCCCATGGCATTCTAACAGCCTGGAATGAATAGGGCATTTAGAAAGAAATTTTCCATCAGTACCATAACAAAATGTACAAATATCAACTCTCAGGCAACTAATCCAGGCAAAATTCTGAAGCTTGCCCGGGCAAGAGAATGGTCCTAAAGAGAAAGAAAAGACTGAAGAACGGGCTTACATGATTGGAAAACACGGTTCCTATGTTTACATCTAAAATAAAAGACTAAAATGTACTTAGAAGTTGCCTTGGAGATGCCATCCAAACAGAGACCCATAAATGCTATCAACATGCAGACACGGAGAGAGATGACACTTCACCTACCTCACTAATGAAGGCAGCACGAATGCATGAAGTCGATGCACAAACAACGAAACTGAGCTCTGGTCCTGGGTCACTCGCTAGGTGAGCGAATTCAAAAAAGCAGCACTAATAATCTTTTCAAAGTGTGCCTTTTCCAAAACACTCATTAATGTTGTAACAATGTATGGCAACAGATGGTGACTATAGTTAGCGCGGGGAGCACTGAGGAAGGGTACAGAATTGTCGGAGCACTACAGCATCCACCTGAAACTAACATTGTCAAGCATACTTTGATAGCAGATAAATACACACACACACACACACACACACACACACACAGAGCACACAAAGTCTAAGAGCTATATCCATCAATGCGGCAGTAGCAAAGCTCAGCAGGATGTCCGTCATTTTCTTCCTCATCTGGAAGACCAAGCCCTTTGAATTCTAACTTTCATGGCTCCGTGTAAGGCAACAGCATCTACATACCAGTGTATTTCCCCACGGAAAGATGGAAATACGTATTGACTTTGGTGTGCCTTTGACTGAGAAACACGTAGATGAAGAACGTGGCTTGGAAACATGGACCTCTTGTTAAAGACGCCTGTGCCCTTTGGCAAGAAGCCAGCAATGCCTAGCTATTTTGTATTCTTCTGTCTCTCAGCTCCCATCTCTAAAAATACACTGATGACATTTTTCTCTGACCTCTACCTACCGCAGGGAATACAGAAAGGACGGGGGTGACGGCGCTCATTAAAACCGTGAACTTCTTGGAAGACAGAACACTCCTTCATTGTGGCTATAGTGTTAGCAACCCTAACACAGTTCACAGGGTTTTAAAAATCTAGTTTTATTAGGGGATGAGGTTCTCTGTGACCAAGACGCTTGATGACGCCACCCAGCAAACGAGTCCAGCCAAAGCTGCCAAAAATTGCAACTCATTTCGAAGGTGTGTGTGCCTCCCCTTGCTCCCAGCACCGTATCACCCGCTTGACAAATATTAGATCAATTTGCTCTTTATTCTAAGGAGTAGTTGATGAGAAATGCTCGTGCCTAGCAAGTTCCAGGAAAACATTTTCAGACAAAATGCTTGGAGGATGAAGTAAGGCTGCATTTGGATGCCTACTCCTTCATTCTTAGCAGTGGCCCAGCGGTTAAAGAGTAGAAACTCCCTCTTCGAGCCCGTCGCAGCAGCCACTCACCCATGTTCTAGAACAAAGTTATGATTTCCCAATTTGCATAACTATATCCTGATCTCTTCCAGAAAGTCTTGTCATATGTATTTATTTTTAAACTGCTGCTAGCAGTTTCTTATTGGCCATGGGAATTTTTAACAATTGAAGTAAAAGTGAAAAAAAAAAAAAAACTCAACAGTTTCAAGTTGACAATATATTCATTATTCAGCTACAAAAGAGAAATAATGGGGAGAAGAGTCTTTTGCCAGGAGGTAGGGTGAAATGATAAGGTAGATCTCATTTTCTGTGTCGTCTTGTTTTCCTTTGCATTTGTTGGATGAGACAGTGTCAATCATTTATTCAGTAAATATTTACTAAGTGCCTACTTTGCACCAAGAATGTTGTGTGCCCTAAGGCTAGAAACATTATCCCCACTCTCAAAGAGTCCAATAAAGAAAAGGGAGGGAGAAGAAGGAGAAGCATTAAATTAATTAAGCTCCTACTCTGTGCCATGTGCTTTTCTTGTGGACTCTTATAACTACTGATGAGAGAAGGTATGAGATCCTCAGAAATTGTTCAGCGCCTCACAGTTGAGTGGATTGGTATTTGTAATCGAGTTGTTCTAATTCCAAAATCTCTTTTAAAATGTCTTCAGAAAGCAGAAAAAGAAGAAATTATCCATTATCCCTACCCTCATGATTTAAAGACAAAACAAAACAAAATTGTTAATGTTTTAGAAAATTGCCTTCCTTTTTTTTTTTTTGTCTACGTGTAGGGTGATTTTTGAATTTTTAAAATATATTTCACAGTTGTCATCAAAGTGTTATACGGCCTTTCATTGGAACTATGGCATGATTGCCTGAAATACTCTGTTATTTTTTAATAGCGCTGGAGAGAAGAATCATTGCCAGTCATATGATGCCACTGACTGACACGTGTCCAGCTCTCGGCAAAGTTAAAATACGAAGGGTAAAATGAGTTTGTTGTAGGGTCAGTGACTTCTTCTGCATTCCCAAAAGCCCACCCTCGTCTACCTCCTGCCTGCTGGTAAGGGTGGCTTCCCAGCACAGGGGACCTGGCTCTCTCCCACATTAGACAAGTCCCTCTCCTGGGTCAGGAGGTCTCTCTCAGCAGGGAGAGCGCTCTTTGTCTTCTCACACATGCACTGCTTGACCCACAGTAGGTACTCAAGAAATATTTCTTGGTTGGATAAATAAATGACTAAAGCTTAAGAAGAAGGTTACCAACAAAAGAGGGTAACCATTACCATAGGCTCAAACAGCGGGGAGAGCCCACGTTTTGTTGGGGAATGAGGGTTTGTGTGACTGCACTCAGGAAGAGAGAAGAGGTGGATGGAACTTGGTTGGAACTTGGAGTCAGAGCCAGTGGCCTGCCCTTCTCAAGGCCTTTCCCTTCCCATAGGCCACTACTCTGTCCACATGGTTTCCTCTTTGCTGTCCAGACCCCTATTCCAATATCCTCACCCAAGCCTGGCTCCACAGCACTGCCTGATTCCGCCATCTTGGGAAGCCACTCACATCCACTCATACGCAGCTGGCATACTGGTTAAGGTTTACCTGGGGTCACCACCCAATAACATCAAGTAATAACTCACATGGAGCAAATTCAGGAATCAGCAAGAAGCAGATACGGCAGAGTCCTATTTTTCAGAAGGAGCTGAAAATCTCCTTTCAGTGGACAGTCTCTCCTCTGCCCCCAGGAAGGAGAAGGCCTACACATTCAGAGTCCAGGTTATTCGACAACTCGACTTAACTTTCTAAGGATGTTCACAAAGATATCTGCCTGAGTCAGCAAAATCGGTGTAAATAAAGAAATTCAGCCAAACTCAGCTCTCCATGAATGTTTGAAGTTCAACACCGGATCTCCTCATTTTGAACACCATCATGATCTCTCCCGCCTTCCTTTCCTCCTTTTCTTCCTCTCCACATTTCCCAGGTACCTTAGCACATAGAGAACTGTGCTAAGTTCTCCAAGAAAAAGAACAACGGGTCAGAAAATTCTGACCTCAGAAACAAGCTTACACATTAATAGAAAGGCAGGCATTCCTCACAAAGGAGTAACTTAACAAGGTAGAGAAAGAGAGAGCACGAGTGTTATATCAGAAATGCAGGGGACATGCAGTCAGAGTCCAGAGCCAGGAGAGATGCCGTCCAGCTAAGACTCTCACCAGGGAAGGCTGCAGAGAGGAGGTGTCCTTTCACCTGGGCCTTGAAGGGTGGAGAGGTTCTGGGGATATGGGACCTATGGGGACAGCCGGGGGTGGGGGTAATGCCTGGGCAAAAAGCCCTCCTGCTGTTCCCTTTTAAGTGACTGTTTATTGTTGAGGAAACAAGATGCTGTTGTTAGGGCCTCTCCATGAGGTGTTAAATCACTGCTCAGTAAACAGATCATCACCTTGGGCTGACTGCTCTGGGCTGTCATGAGTTCTACCAGTTTAGGGCCAACACCGGGAAAACACTATGAAATTTCATGCTGATGAGGTGTGACATTTTAGAGGAAAGTCCTAAAAGCCAAAGCCTGGCATGTGACAGAACTGGAGGAACCCACCGCTGGTAACGAAGGCTCCCGTCTGACAGCGATGGCCCGGTGTCACTCTCCCAGACTCGAGGGGCGGTCAGCCCCCCCACTTACCATGGACGTGGATTCCATTTGGTTGAAAGGAAGAGTTTGTTTCCGGCTGGTAAGACTTCAGGTGTGGCCCACCTGCTGGCGGCTGGGTGTGGGGAGGCTGCGTTCTCTGCATCACTGAAGAAGGAGCTGGAACTCTCCGGGGGCTGATGTGGTGAGGAGATGGGGCCGAAGGTGCAAACCTGGGAAAACATTAAAAAAGGAAGCGTGAGGGGCGTGAGAAAGTGGGAGCAGAGACAAACTCTTCAAAGCCAAATTCCAGTTTCCACACTGGCTGGATAAGAGCGTGACAAAAAGCCATCACAAGAAATTGATGAAGACGTTCTCTCCCATTTTTAACCACTGACTTCTCAACTGAAGGGACAAAGAGGTCAACGAAGGGAAAATGTAGTCACAGTTTGGGTTTGTCAAGCCTCTTAAAATGCATTTCCAATACTCTGGGTTTGGTGAAATTCAAGGCACATCTTTTGCCCGGCTCCCTTTTCTGCTAATTTTTAAATTCGTCTGCATTTTAGGGGAAATTTGATCCTTATGTTTCTGATTCATTTACACTTAGCTCATAAACATTTTGTTCTGTGAGACATATCTGGGGTCCAAGAAGTATTAGAAGACTTTATTATAAGCCTTTCTCATCCTGTTCTCTTTAAACAATACGTTTTCTTTTGCCAAGAATGAGGGAGTTTAAACCTCAAAGATCAAGTGTGGTTTGAGACCCAGAACCTAACTGCATGGGTTCTGTGTTTGGCAAAGAATGTTCGCTGCTTGCAGCACAACCACAACGCCACGTGGGACATCTCTGGCGGTCACATGTGCTAATCACAGTAGAGCTACTGCTAGTTTCTGAGGAGGGACAGACAGGTACAAGGTGATGTGGTCCATGTACCTGAGACACAGCCTGATAACCGCCCACCAGTCTTCTAATTGCAAGGGGACTTTGGCAGGGTCCGACTCCCTGGGTTTAAAGTGACTTTCCAGCACCAAAAGGAAGGTGTACTTGGCAGAGCAGCATTCAAGTTCACCAGTGTCCACAGACCACCAAAGCAACCCTCAGTGCAGGTCACTAGGGGGCTGGCACAGGGAACCCGTCAGTGCTGTGAGATAAAGTGACAAAATAATCGGGGAGCCAAGTGTATCAGCAATGGGTTGTTCCATCTCCTCAAAAAAGTCCCAGCAAGTTGAAAACTTCCAGTCGGTCAGCCTTCGCCTGACGCTAACACACAGCAGGCGCCAGCAGTGCACGTGGCTAACTGCACAAGGACGAGTCCTCTCCCTTTGCTGGGCTTTTGCGTCGGGGCCATCGAGGGTCAGAAGGGAAACCCAACCAGGCAAGTTTGGAAGGCAATTTGCACCATTCTGAATCAGAATATGTCATAGGGCAGAGCCTCTACATTTGTGTGTGGCATCAAGAAGGAACCATGGGATGAGAAAAAAAAAAAAAAGTAGGGCATTCATATTCTAGATGATTCCTAAATGAATTCCATCCGGTGAGGGCTGTGGAGGAAGGGGGTGCGGGAACGGAGGAAGGGGGTGGGGAGAAGAGAAGGCTCCAGAGGAGGCTGACACGGACTGGCTGTGTTCGGAGGCCTATTTTCACTCTGCTGCAGGAGAAGAGTAAGCGAGTACCCTGGGCTGGGAAATATATGTTTTCCAAGCGTATCCTCTTAATTGGAATTAGCCTGGAAGATGTGCCAAGCAGCTGTGAGAGAACACATCGCAGATGAACCCTGTCACTGCCCTGAGAACATCTAGTAAAAAACCCGTGTGCCAGGATTCCTCATATGGAGGCTATTTTCTTGGAGGAAAGAGGCCCTAATACGTCTGGCAACTCTGTCAGAGGTCACGGGAGGGAGCCGGGGAATTATGGGATGGCAGGCTGTAGGGCTACAAGGAGCCCACACGACCACCCCTCCGGAGCCCTGTGGGCAGGAGGCCCCCAGGGAAAATGGGGAGGACTGGAGCTGGGAGACAACTTTTGTCACTGGCATCGCGAAGCAGCAAGATCCGTTGACTTGCTTCCTGAATGTATTTCTTCATCTGGGGATGAAAGACGCAGCACACTCCCGACGGTTTTCTGGTATTTTCTCTAGTACTCGTGCCACTCTTCCTTTCCATTGAGGACTGACGGGGCAGAGATGTGTGGTGGGGGCAAGTCACAGTGTGTGTAAGTCTAAGCCCGATATTGCAGGCTTGATGGAGGAGAGGGGTTCTGTTTCACAATCCCCCCTGCTCCCGGCCAGTGAGTCTGACTCACAAACAAGGGTTTGATGAACAAAGAGAGAAAACGGAGATGGTGCGGGGGAAGGAGGCAAAGACTGTCAGCAAGCCAAAATCTCTCTGTACTTCGAGGTGATCTGGCTATGGAGTGAACCACGATTACTAGCTAGAAAGAAGGGAAGATTTCAACTCGCTGAAATGGCAGAATTCATTTAGGAGTCATCTAGAATGTAAATTCCATACAAGAGAATCTACATCTATATCTGGATTATAGAGCTACATATAAATTATATAGCTATGTATCTATCAAGAGAGCACATAATTATATGGTAATTATAAATCATTCTTATCTATATTCATTCATGCAAATTCCAAACCCTGGCCATGCCCTCTTGGCTACCACATATTTCCATAACATAGTAACGGTGAGCAGAGGAGAAAAAGTGCGGTGGGGTCACGTCAATAAGGTGTTAGCAATCCTTATTTCAGACACCTGGGAGGAGTCGAATACATACGCTGACCCTTCGACTGACCCCACATTTCACTTTTTGCTAATTCAGACTGGATTTCTCTTCATGTTATTCGAATAAGTAAGATTATATGGTATAAAGTTAACGCAATTTTAAAGTGTGTCACTTCATATGAAGTATTAATAAAAAATTAAAAGTAAACCATTCGAGGTGAGATAAATGTACACCCTGGTTTGGGAAGGAAAGGACTGATACAAAAATGTTAACTTTTACAATACAGGGAAAAGATGAGAAGTGACAAGATGTGATTACAATTTTCCACACGATTGCTAGGATCAAGGAAAGAAAGAAGAATTCAGAGCTAAAAAGCCCAGCATAAGGAGTGAGTGTATAAATGTGACTGATTTTCAAGTGTAGTACTTAGATTCAATTTTGTTACTGCTCAAACACGGTACAGAGTATTTTATGGAAAAACCTCTCAGACTCTCTCTACTAATTTAAATTTCACTTTTACAAACCTGCTTCCACGTTCACCCGCTCACAGTAGAGTAGAATTTAGCAAATTAGAATCCGAAGCGAGGGGGCCGGAGGGGAGCGCAGAGGTCAGGGTGCTCCTCTGTCAGTAGGAAGGCCCTGGGAACATCCAGAACAGTCACTGGCCGCTTGGAACAAGACTGATGCCAGAAGTGCTTTAGGAAAAGCCAAAAGGACTTGAGAAAGGAGTGGTTTGAGGCCAGGCACTCCAGAAGCAAGCAAAGAACCAAGAACATACACAATCAACGCAGAAGCTCATTAAGCCGAACATGAGATGTTCTTACTGTTACTCAGGGTAGTGTGTGGGGGCTTAGGACCCCATTTTCTTAGGGCCCTGATTTTCCAACATCGTTTCTTTAATACGCTCACATACGCATACCAAAATGAATATGGTCTGAATATTTTGCCCCAAACAGATTTTTTAAGTCCAAAGATGGTGAATTAAAAATGTCTGATGCTAAAATAAGTAGTTTTGAGGCTGAGGCTATGTTGCAGTGATTTACGATGTTCCTGCCGGGGGCTAGCTCATGCCCCATTCCGTCAGGACAAGATGACGTCACTCTAATTCACTGGGAGTTGCACAGCGTCCACGAGCCGGAAGGGGGAACGTCTGAACACTTTCTGTCCCCCAGCTGCACATCTGCACTTCACAGCTCAGAAACTACATTCAACGTAGCTTACCAGTCTCTTCTTCGAGACAATAGGAGGTTGTTAATATAAATAAATATGCACACAACAGACTAGAAATTTTAAAAAAATGTCACTGCTTACCAGCAACACTTCACACAAAAGCAAACCAGAGAACTGAGTCAACCGCTTGTTCTCCTTTAGTGGAGGAGTTGGGATAACCTGAGTGGTGAGCCACCGCGGGCTTCAATGGTTTGCGCCCCTCCCCCCACCTCCTGCCCGGAAACCCAAAAAACACAAAAACAAAAGAGGGACGCGAAAAGATTTTAAAGGGCTCATAAAAAATAATCTCCTGGGGAAAGAAAACAACCTAAAAAGGCTTTTAGATAAATAAATATCTATACACACCTTAGAAAATGTGTGATTATTTGGGGGGCATTTGGTCAGTTACACTCTTTCCCTTCTGTGGGCCACTGCCACCCTCAAGTCACACGGAGCTTTCCAACCTTGCAGCCACGTGGGCCAGAAACAAAGAGGTCACGTTTCCGATAATGCGGTACTAGAAAGAATGTTAGGTTGTTTCACAGAACGGTAGATCCCGACTGAGACACACAGTACTGATGAGGTTCATAGGACAAATTGAAATGGCAGGAGACGGATATCACCGAAGACCTACTGGGCTTGGATTTCTGGCTCTGTCCTTACCAGCTGGGTAATCCTGAATAAATGCCCTGACTTCTCCCAGCCTCTATTTCAAGTATAAATCTCAACACCTACTGGGGATCATAAAACCTGAGATAACATATTCATTTATTCATTCAAGAGATATTTATTGAGCACTGACCCAGAGTGTGGCCCTATTCTAATCACAAGGGACAGAGCAACACATGACATGTGTCTCTGCTTTTGTGCGACTTCTATTTCGGGGAGGCGAGGCAGGAGATGAGCAAAATTAAGTAAGCAAACCATATACTGTATTGAGGAAATGAATACTCTGGAGAAAAATCAAGAATGGAAGGTGAGGGGTGGGGGTGCATCATGAATAATTTTAAATTGGGAAGTCGGAGATCTTGAAGTACTTTAGAAAATAATCTGACACCTTCCAGAAGATCAACGCATGCTTATGGGATGACTGCTCTAAATGGAATGTACACTTAAGGTTAGCCTGACGTGAATGCACACCCAGGGCTTGAGAGCTCTGTAAGACTGTGGTTCCAGCACTGCATCTGAATTTCTATGGAGTTCTTAAAATTAAAAAAAAAAAAAAAATCTTAGGACTCTTTTCTCTCTTGACTACTCATACACGGAAAGAAAGGCTTGGAGAAAGCAAGGCATTTACTCATTTGGCTAATTTTCTAGTTCTAAGAGCAAATAGTCATGGTCTTTCTTGTGTAAGGTCTCATTTCTTGGCCTCGGGTTTCCCCACAGAGTATCGTGAATTCACATATTCATCCAATCACATCATGTTCCAGCTGGAAGGCAGCAGAGTAGCCTTATTTGGATGAGATAAAATAGACCCAGAGACATGAAGTGATTTTCCCAGTCACACAGCTAGTTCTCCAGATACCACTTTGTCCCAATGAGGTCAGATGTTCCCTCGTGGAGAACACAAGGCAAGGTGGAGGGCAGTGGCGGACTCCTGCGAGCACCTGAGATTCGGAACCTTCTCGCCAGCTGGGGTTAGGGTGGGGGACGGGCGTATCAACATCCCATGGCCTTGAAGAAACCTGGTGACCAGTTTCCCAGTTTGCTTTGGTTAACTTGTTCATTCTGCACTAGAGTTCTTCGTGCCCATGCTGGGCTTACACTTTTGGTCTTTCCAGCTGGGCAACTCCTTTCAAATAATGCTGTCTCCTGTCTGTAAGTCCAAGGTATCTCTATGTCAACTAACAACTATATTTCTTCAAACAGTATCTGCTAATAGGCTATGTTGCAGGCTAAGCACATGTCATAAATATGTCCTACTTTTCTTCATTTGTGCTGGATATTCAAGCAGTGCTAGCAAGCAGCGTGGGACTGTGTGGTTTAGCATTGTGTTGCGGGTTAATGCTTTGAAAAGAGGGGTTTCCGTGATCAAGTAGATTAAATGCTGGTTGATAAGTGCTTTGGACAGTTCTCCCCCCCCCCACTCTCTTCCACAGGGGTAATGGACCTCCCAAAGAAGGAAGAATGCATCAGAATAGCTCATTTCATTGCATTCACATGAAAAATATTATTGATTTGCTGCTAGGGAGTAGAAATAATGGATACAAACTAGTCTATGGTAGATTTGGGGAGGCATTTTTTATCCCCCAAAGAATTGTGGTGGTTTTTAAATTCATCTGTGAAAACTAATCAATAAAAAGTGGCTTTAGCCGTTGGCCAACTACAGAGGGGGAAAAAAGGAATCCTTTTCAAAACCTAAAAAGAAAAGCACAGTTTTAAGGATTTCACATCTGATTTAACATCTAAAAAAAACCCCCCAATGATAATACCCCACTTTGTATAGCCAGACAGCACTCCATTTTAGTAGACTTTAGTGGTCTTTATAACGATTTATGAATCACTTCATGAATTCCTGGCTGACTCATCTGGGTGACTATAGTATCTACTTATACTTCCCTTCTGTCTCACAAAAGAGACACTTGGACTCAGTTCAATCCAGATTTGTCCCCGAATGAATCACAGCACGTTACTGGGGGAACTGCAAATTGAATTCTGCTTCTGAGACAATCAAGACCAGCTTTTAGTAATGAAGAAACAGCCGCTGGGAAGTGTGGGTAATTGCAACACTGTCCATCTGGGCAGGACCACGGCCCGCCAAGAGCTGTATGTCCATCCGAAGGTTCTGTTCCAAACTAGTCAAAGAGCTGAATCTATCTCCTGCGAGGGCTTATTGCTGGGTCAATATTAACTGTGAATAATTTCTCACGTTCCGCAAGACCAAGACTCAAACATGACTGCCCGAGCCTCCACAGGCCACGACAAAATGAGGGCTGTGAACTGGCTGTAGGTGAAATGACCACCAACGTTTTTCACAGAAGACTCACGCGTATATTATGATGAGTGAGTGTTTGTGGGAAAGAGGATAGTGTGTTCTGGAGGACACCTTCTGCACTTGGGTATAGGGGGTCGGTTCTAAGGCCAGAAAACAAAGTCACCAATGCCCCAAGGCAGAGAAGATTTTTT
Source organism: Mustela erminea (assembly GCF_009829155.1). Taxonomy (NCBI): domain Eukaryota; kingdom Metazoa; phylum Chordata; class Mammalia; order Carnivora; family Mustelidae; genus Mustela; species Mustela erminea. The sequence continues at coordinate 86,913,436 of NC_045625.1, forward strand.
TCTGGGATAGACTGAAATAGGGCAGAGAGCATCACAATCTCCCCTCCCTGTGGGAATGAAAAGGGAGGGGTGAGGACACCCAGGGTATGTCAGAGAAATGAATTATGCAGGACACATTTAACCGAGAGCTGGGATTTTTTGGAATATCTTGACTGCAGAATTGGCTGTGACTCTGTTGTTTGTCTATTTCAGAATCTGATGTGATGGGGAGAAAGGGAAGGAAAGTCTGATTCTGCCAAATCCTCTTTACAAAAAAATCACCAACCAGAAGAGAATTTATCCAGAGTGGTCTTAGACATTTGATGTCAAAAATTCTGCCATAAAAAAGAAAACCTGCTGAATGAGATCATCCTTTGGGCAGCTCCGAGCAGGTCAGAGCAGGAGGATTAACTCACGGTCCTGTGGCAAAGAGAAGCCTGTCTTGTTCAGGACCGTGTTAGGCAGAGAGTTCGGTCTGCTTTGCAACGGAGCAGATCAGATGAAAGCAAAACACTCAGAAGTGAGTGTAACAAGAAAGCCAGATGGGAAATGAGGGAGAAGAGTGTTGTTTTGGTCCAAACATGAGAAAGGAAGGCACAGGTATATAAAAAATGGCCCTTTCCATGTCTTTCTCGTGGTCTCAAACTGCGAACATGAGCCTCCTGACAACATTGGAAGAACGTTTAGAATTAACTTCAGATGCAGGACTCCTGCCGAGTATGGCCGGGCACCTTTGGAAACCACCGCCAAATGAGACTTTAAAAGTCAATATAATCCATGAATTTGAAAGAAACTAGCTGGTGCTGGTTTGATCCGTAAAAACGTGCTGTTTGTGTGGATTTTTTTTTTTTTTTCCATTTCAGGATGTCAGGTTACTATTATAGTAACCACAAGGGAATTTTCTGAACCTTCCATTGAATACAAGGCTCAATATTTGATTAGAGAAATGAACTGGAGGAAACCACATCTACTAAAAAGTTACAATCAGAGAAGGGCTCTTGGCTCTTCTAGATGAAAAGAGCATCAAATCCTTGGATGTCTGTTACCATTTTGTATCTCCAGCTCCTTAGCCAGTGCTATGCGAACACAAGTATTTAATACATGTGGGTCGTTGCTGTTGAGGAATTACTCTGTTCAACAGACCACGGGCTCCAAAGACTTCGCTCTCAACCTGGTGCCAGCATTTGTGTCCAGGTGATACCTTTGCCCAGTTAATGCCCAGTTAACTCAAGTCCACTTGGAGACTATATTTGTCCAGAGGCCACAGTTTCTGTTTCTAAGGGGAAAGCATCTTATTCAAGAGAATGATTCCAAGTACTGACTCTGGGGAAGATGATCAAAACCTAGAAACCTATTTCTCCTTGCAACTAAACAGAAAAGCAACCAAAGACTCTATTTCAGAAAAAGGAGCAAAAAAAAACTTCATCTCGTGGTTTCTGCTCACCTAGGTGGTCTCACCACCACCAGCGGGCAGACGGGTTTTTGCCTGCGAAAAGATATACAATTCCTTCACTGCCCTATCCACCAAGCACTTCCCATCCAAGAGGGCAAGGGATAAAGGTGATTTCCAGCTCACCCTAGGAAGGCTTACGGGCTTTCACTTTGGGAATTTCGTCTCCATTTGACCTGTTGTTTCAGAGAAAGTCTTAGGAAAGGAATACATGGATACATCCGAATCACACAACGGCTTAGTTTGAACTCCACGTTGCTACAGGCTAACGCAGTAAAGTGGAGGCCGCAAGAAAAGGAATTCTATTTTACCTCAAGCCTTCCTTGTTATTGTCATGACTCACTTTCCTGACTGAAAGTCGAAGGGGACTAAAAAAACATCATCTCGGGCTTTGCATGAGGTAGATTTGTTTGGAATGTGGGAACAAAATAAAGATGGCTGATTTGGCATTCAGAGGTGAAATGAATGAGACCTCTTCAAAATGAAGAACCACCGTACTTCAAAATTAAATATACATGGAAAACAATCTGCTATGAAGGGATATTTGGACCATGAGTCAAGCTGTTTGTCTGGAGGAGTGACACACGTACGCTCACATCGGCGTCTCTTGCTTTGTCCTGCGGTGACAACAGAGGACAATGTGCGGACGGAAGAGCAGCAATCCCCTGCTTAGGGTTACTGTTTCTCTTTCCAGAAACCATAAAGGAATCATACTTGTAGTCCTCCTTCTGGTCACATCTGTTCATTCCACACACTGCCCAAGTGCTGAGGGGGTCGGAGCCGTAAGCATGACGCCGCAGTCTCTGCCCTGAGGGAGCTCCGGCTCTAGTGGATTGTGAGCAGGTCAGCAAGGAGCAGCGTAATCTCAGGGACTACTACATCTTCGAAGAGAAACAGTAGAGTAATGGAAGAGAGTGGGGTTCGGGGGCTAGGGGAGGGTTTAGGGGAAGTGGTCAAGAAAGGCCTTTCTGAAGAGGTAACATTGGAGCGAACACCAGAAATGAAGGCACAAGTCACGGAAAGTTCTGGTGAAGGTGCCTTTCAGGTTTCAGGAATAGCAGGTACAAAGGGCCCAAGGCAAGATGAGTTAGTGTTTTCCAGAAATAGTAAGAAAACCAGTGTGGCCGGAGCAGAATAAGCATGAGGAGCGGCGGTGAGGGTGTGACTATGGCCAGACCTTAGAGGGCTCCTATAAAAAGGAGTTTGGACTTGACTCCAAGCATGCTGGGGGAGGGATGTGAGCAGGAAATCCGCAGAGACTCCATTTACATTTTAAAGGGCCCCTCCTGTGGTAGGGAGCCCTGGCCTTGTGTGTGTGTTAACTGGAGGGTGGTCCACAGCTGGATGTGGGGGGCAGTTAGGAACCCACGTAGTTGAGATGGGAGGAGGGCACAGTGGTGAACTCTGCTTGGAGAAACGAAGCTGATTGTGTGTGAGGGGAGAGCTAACAGGACTTACAGATATTAATGAGAGGAGGGAATGCCTGGGAAGAGGAGGAATCAGTTGACGACGTTTTTTAAGTTCTTAGTAGTAAGTTAAGATAGCCATAGGTTTAGCTCTTTATTTTCCCCCATTATCAAGAAATAGACTGGACTCTGAAAACTATGCTCATAAAAGTTTTGCAGACAACACAGACATTAAAATTAGAGACAGATCAGAGACAAAGTAGAGAAGCTAGAAAAGCCAGTTCAGCAATGTCTTCTTGCTGTTATTCTATTTTTTCCCCCGCAATAAAGCTATTCACAATCACTAGCTAGGTAAGAAGAAAGGAGCAAATATAACCAATTTCCCTGTATGTGTGCTAAGACGACTAGATCAGGGGAGAATATTTTTTAAGATTTTTTTTTTATTTGAGAGACAATGAGCACAAGTTGAGGGGGGCAGAGGAAGAAGCAGGCTCCCGGCTGAACAGGGAACCCCTGTGGAGCTCGATTCCAGGACTCCAAGATCATGACCTGAGCTGAGGGCAGCTGCTTACCCAGCTGAGCCACCCAGAAGTCCCTAAGGATGTGAGTATCTCTATGAGAACTTTCATTCCACAGGCCAATAACCCAACTGATTTATCCCCTGCCACAAGGGATAGAGCATGGCTGTGGTCACGGATCAGCACTGAAGAAGCTTAAAGACTTGTGGGCTCTTCTGCCCTGGAATAAACCTGGAGAAGCAGCAGAAACTTTCCACAGATACGAAGAAAAAAAATAGAATAAGGACCCCAAGCTTTTCCAGTCTAAGACCCAATGTTGTAACCCCCATTTTCAAGGGCGGGACTTTGGGATTTTCTGCCTCTTCTCTGCTCACAGCATTGACACTGGGAACAATGTTCATCACATTCAGAGATTCTCACATAAAACATGTGTATGCATGTGTGTGTGTGTGTGTGTGTGTGTGCACGCGCACTGCAGGCAGACTTTGAACACCACGTCTCTCAACCCTGAATATCTGTGCAAGTCATTTTTCTACCGAGAAACTGACCCCTTCGTGGGAAGCTGAGTGATGACTGTTTTCCAGAGAGTGCTGGAAAGGATGGTGCCCACAGTCATGCGGTCCGGGGTGAGCGTGACATGAACAGCCCGTCAGAGGACGATGCAGAGGTCAACACGCAGGCTGAAGAAATGGCTATCTGAGCCCGTGTTTGTCGTTCAGCTCTGGCTTTTCTCAGGTATTTTGATGCTCAAGATCGATAAGCTTTATTTTGGGGCCAGTGCTTATCAGTTGTCCTGAAAGTCAGGTGTCTTCCTGTCTGTGTGGGAGAGTCTCTGGGACACATATCAGGGAAGGGCTTAGGGCTCTGCTCAGCAGGTGGAGCGTGACCACAGTACGACCCACAGCAAGGCGGACACCTCTTAATGACACCAGACCTTCTCCCGCAGAACACGAGTGCGGCCAAGTTCCCGATGATGTCAGAGCTCTCTAACACAGAGCTGATTTTTTTTTTTTTTTGGACACTTAGTGACTCTTCAAAATCCTCTAATATAGATCATGACTACATAAAACACAAGCTTGGAATTGTAAGGGGCAAAATTGGCGTTTCCAATTGTATTAAAAAAGAAAACCAGCCCGGCTGGTTTAGGATATACAAAGGACAGCCTTTGTCTCTTGAGGACCACACAGCCCATTCGTCTATTCTTTGTCATTTCTTCTTCTGTTGGATGTAGAATATGTTCTGAACTCTTGCTGGGTGGATAACACGGGGAGGTCTTTGGAATGTATGCCAGAGCCCTCAGGGTGCCCTTCCTGGGCAAAGACATAAATCCCTGTGCTCAAGAGAAAGCCTGATCTCCTGAAGGCAGCTGATGAGGCCCCGCCCCCAAGCACACACGGAGCCCCGCCCCCAAGCACACACGGAGCCCCGCCCCCAAGCACACACGGAGCCCCGCCCCTGCTGGCTCCCCGTCCTCGCAGCTCCCGGGTGCACACTTTGAGAGGACAGTTCTGTCAGCCTTGCTGACCACCGCATCCTCAGGGTATAGCCTGGCACCCAAACTCCAGCTGTCTAAGCGACTCAGTAAATGCATGTTGCCCGTGCTGGGGTATGTTTTGATAAACTTCACTATTTTATGTGATGCTTATGTTTTTAGCCATTAATGCACATCTACTAGGAGATTAAGAAGGGAGAGGAGAGGAAGATTGCGCTGTGTGCACACACGTGTGTGTGTGTGTGTGTGTGTGTGTGTGTGTAAGCCAAAAGCTGAGTGGGTGAAGAGATATCCCTGTTTGCTGAGAAAGTCCCAGGGAAGGAAGGACAGCGAAGCAGCCGGCCTAGTTTTGAGCTGTTCAGATGCTATCGATGCAAACGGAGAAGGAGGGAGGAGTATTAGGTTTCCAGTTTTGACAATCACAGGAAAGCAACTTAGGGAACCCCCACAACAGATTGGGGGTGGGGTCCTGGCGCTGTGAGTGTGTGTGTGCACGTGCACACGTCCGTATGTATTAGAGCAATTATGTATTGTAGCAAAGTATGCAGGTTACATAAGATGGCTTGAACTTCGAGAGCTGGGTCTACCACCATCTAGACCAATGAATCGGGGGGACCACTCTCTTCTGGGAACTTCCCACCTGGACAGTGGGGGCTGGCAATGGCCTCCTGTGTCCTAGGCATTCCCGCACTGGTCCTTCTCCCCGTCAAGCCCTCCCTAGCATGCAGCACTGTGAAATACCTCACACGTATTCTGGAGGTTATAAGGCAAGTTTTAGGATCCTGCCCTCAGAAAACTAGTGATTCAGTTAGCAAGATAATATCCGGGAAATGATAAATAAATAAAACAGATGATAAGAACTGAGAAATGAAACAGGGGAACTTGTCTTTGAGAGCTCTAAGATGCAAGACGGCTTTCTGGGTTGAGAACTAATCCAAGCTCCAGCCTGGGCCATGTTTAGTCAAGAATAGGACAAAAATGGACAGTCCTGATTGTCTTTCTAGGTAGAACAAGATCCCAAAATAAGAATTAAGATGCAGAAATAAAGTCAGTGAGCAGGCCTGTTTGACAAGAGTTGGAGAACAGTACAGAATTCCAAAGAAGTTAAATAGAAAACAGTTGCTACCCTTAACCCCTTAGCATCCAGAAAAGTTGCAACATGTTTCCAGTGCTGAATGAGAAAATGCTCTCAGTATAGACCAGTCCTGGTTCTCCAAAGGCCCAGAAAGACTATGTGTGTGGGTATATATACTTATCTATCTAGAATCCTAACAATGTCACATCTGATATGGATAAAAATCAGTACAGCTTCTCAATTCTTGATACAGACTCAAGAAACTGACATTCCTTTTTTGGTTAAGGTATTTTGTTTGACTACTTTCTCAAAAACAATTGTCCCTAACATTCTCTGCTGTTGATTCCTGTCCTAGACTGTATATGCCTTGAGGAGGCCACATCCGTTCCCCATTTGCAGTCTCGGCTTGTTCCACATGACATCGTGAAACACCACTTCCCATAATAAGTTTAAATCAACATTAGGTGACATGGTGTGGTGCTGTGTAAATCACTGAAATGATGTGTCATTCAGGTAATATTTCCAAAATAAAAATGGAGCCTCATCAAATTGAGAGAACTTGAATTTACTTTAAGACGGCCAGGATCAAAGAACCTGATGCTAACTGGGTAGACGTAGTGGACGTTTCCTGACTTCTGACAGTGACTCAGCCCATTTTATTAACAAGCTAAAACTAAGTAAATGATGAATCAGTGCCTGCAAAGCAGGAAAAAGTGCGTTTCCCACTAAAAATCGCAAAGTGTGATAAACCTATTTCCGTTAAGAAAACTGCTGGAGTTTTTACTGGGGGACTTCCCAGGCAAACAGAGGCAAAGATATATAAACCAGAAGCGGAAGGTAAGCACATTTCCTCTTAGTGTTTTTAATGCTGCGCACTAATGCAAACACAGTGCATAATTCAGGGCTGCTTCATGTCACCTCCTCCCCAAACCTGATCGGAAGAGATAACCTTCCATCGACTTGCCTGGTCCAGTTGGGCTGGCAAAGGAATGGGCCACATGGCTGGTGGGGAGAGCTCAGCACAGGGCAAACCACAGGCGTGAGCAGGTCCGTTTCATCACCCGGCCATGTCAAGTACTGTTACCTTCCTCCCCTTCTCCTCCCCTTGTAACTTTCCATGATGATCTACATTATCAACCACTGTCATCACTTAACACCCCCCTCTGGCTTCTAAACCTCAGTCTCTCGGCCTGGCCAGGGTTGCCTGCCTTCAGGCTATGCCACATGTGAGGTGTTTCACCCGTGTGGCTCATCTACTCTTAACTCCCCACGGGGCGCAAGCAGAGGCTCAGAGGAGTAAGGGATCACCACATCCTCTACGTGAGGCTCCTGATGAGAAGGAACATGTCTGTTTGAGAGGAAAAGAGCAGGCAAGTCCCACCTCTGACATACCCTGCAAAATAAATGTTCTGAGTCTTTAGAAATTGTCAAAGTCATGAAAGATGATGGTGGTGGTGGTGGTGGTGGTGATGGTGGTGACTTTTTAAAAACTGGGCAACTAACTTCATCAGACTCAAGAAGACTACCAAGAAATGAGAACTGGTATCTTATTAAATCCTGGATCAAAAGAAACGAAAGAAAGGAAAAGAAGAGGAAAAGGAAACTAGCTATAAGGAGCATTAATTATACAATCGAGGAAATTTCGGTATTGACTGCGATAATGCTTTATTGATGTTAAATTTCCGGAGTGTGATAATTACATTGTGATTATGCAGGAGAATGTCCTTCTTAGGCGATCCTTCCCCAAGTAATTAGGGCTAAAGCTCAATGATATTCACAACAATCTCAGAGTGTTCGGAACCAACGGGAAACAAACAAAGGCTCTCGCAAGTCGGGAAGAGAGAGAAAGAGGAGGGAAACAACCACAGTGGGTGAGCGCGGACGTGGGGTGTATGGGTGTTCGCTGTATTATTCTTGTAGTTATTTATACGTTACAAGATTCCAAAGACGGAATTGAAAAAAAATAAAATTATAAGCTAAGATAAAATGTTAAAAACACACAAGCCCAAGCAGCAGGAGCGCCTGAGGAACACATTCAAACACTCAGCAACCGCCGGAGCTGCGTTTGGAACATCGGGTGTGTGGGGGTTGGTTCTTAACATGGTCATGGCTAAAGACCTTTTCTATCTTCATTCCTTTAACAGGTGTGTGCAAAAAGGAGACACGCAGATTGCTTTTCTGTGGTGTCCTTGTAAACAGAGTATTAATGAGTATTAATAAGAAGATGGAGAAGGAGAGGCTCAAGTGAGAGCTTCTTAGCTTCTCGACCTTGTGGTGACCTTCACGACCTCGTGGAGTAGGATTCTCAGCCAGGCAGAAGGAAACGAGAGGATGATTAGACCGTGGCTAATGTCACTTAAAACCCGGCTCCAAAGTTAATAAAACGCTAAAATGAATAAGCTCATCTCAACCTTAAGAAATACATCAGAGGGCGCCTGGGTGGCTCCGTGGATTAAGCTGCTGCCTTCGGCTCAGGTCATGATCTCAGGGTCCTGGGATCGGGTCCCGCATCAGGCTCTCTGCTCTGCAGGGAGCCTGCTTCCTCCTCTCTCTCTCTCTCTCTGCCTGCCTCTCTGCCTACTTGTGATCTCTGTCTGTCAAATAGGCAAATAAAATCTAAAAAAAAAAAGGAAGAAAGAAAGAAAGAATTACGTCAGATAACAGGCAGGACTGTCCACCCCGCATGTCTGTGAACTTAGGAGATGGGTTACCACTTGCCCTGCCCTGCTGACGGAGCATGGGGGAAGAGTCTAGGAGCTGCCTGCACTTAGCCACGTAGGCAGAATGGCTGCGCGACGTCTAACGTCTTCCGATCCATATTCCGATGGAACGTCAGACACATCTACATGGATGGTTTATAGCCACCTACAGCCCCAACCCTGAAGTCCATGTATTACCATTCCTTCTCTCCCACTCTTACTCCTACTAAACACTCCCTTTGCTTCTGTTAATGACACACTTTCCGTCCAGTCTAGAGTTGTAACTCCCAAATGAATCTGGCCCTTCCTCTTCACTCCATAAATACATTAATAATGAGCAATTCTCCTACATAACGACCCTTCACCTTAGTTCAGGTCCTCATACTACTCGCAAGGACTCCTACACTAACCTCTGTTTCGTTCTCCCTACCACCTGTCCCGGCTCCCGGCCTCCATGACTCTGCCATCTTGTCCCCTGAGTCCCTTCTCTATAATGACAATCTGATGTGTCTCTCCCCCATAAGTGGGGTAAATGGTTCCACACATGGAGCCACAAGTGTTTCTTTACTTTCGGTAAGAGGTAAATCCCTTGGGATAAAATACATGGTTCCACACAAGCCAACCCACTCTTACCTGACTTCATCAGGTCCACTCTGGGTGATGGCCCCTGAGCTTACTGGAACCGAATTCTATGCGTGTGCTTGTCCCTCTTATGTCTCGTACGTGTCCCTCTGGCTGCCTTGGATGCTGCTCCCCATTTATCCATCTGGGAAGTTTTAACCTTCCTTCCATGCCTAGATCACCCTTTCTTCCCCTCACTCCCTGAGGCAGAATTAGGGACGCCCTCCCCAGGCTCCTGTGGCATCTTGATTATATCGTTTATCCAAACAGCATCACTGTTCTTTTTTATACATCTGTCTGTCCTCATCCACTAAACCCTAAGAACAGCACCGTGTTTTCATAATCTTACATCTCTAGCACCTGGAGCAGCGTCCGACATGTAGAACTCAAAAAATGTATTAATAAGTAAAGAGGAGGCATAAGTAAAAAAATATGGTTTATCAAACTTAAAAACCATATATATATATATATCTTTACTTACTTAAATTCTCATAGATCAGACCAACACCAATGAAACCACAGATTGCTCGTTGAAATTCAGGATTGAAAACCTTCCTTCCTGTTGCCCACTCAACCCATTCTCATGTCCTAGGACTCTAGGATCGCACAGGGGTCCCCACAAGACCTTTTCTCCCTGTGGGCGTCTGGGAGCAACCCCTACCTAGGTCAGTTCAAGCCTGCAACATGTGAGGAGGAGAAAAAAAGGAGCCACATGCTGTCCACACCACCGGACAGTTGGGCAATCCAAAGACCGACTGAAATGTCAAGATTTAAAACTTTTCTCCCAAAAACTCTCTATGAGGGTGGTCTCGATGTCGCGTGGTTGGCGAACGGCCCCTGGCTGGTCACCCACACAAAATCCTGTGCGCTCTTACGCTACACTCTCAAGCTGATATCGATCTCGGTGCCGGAGGTGCCGTTTGCATCTGGAAAGCTTTTCCGCCTCTGGGGACACTGCCTTCCAGCTGAGTCACCAGGACAAACTGCGGGGAGGTGGGAAGGATGGGGATTTGGACAGGTTTTCCCAGCATCAGACACTTCGGCTGGCGACCGACCGCCAGTATCTTCTCAGCATTTCCCCGGGGAAAGTAAGACAGATAATGAAATGTTTGAGCCACGTGCTTTGTCGTGTGCACTTTCAACATGTCACCTTTGGATAACTCGGCCCAGCTGATGGATTATTAATCAAATTCAGCAACAGTCAAAAGACTTCCTTGCACCGGGAAGCTGAGCGGCGACACCTATTAGAAGAGAGACAGATGGCCTTACCTCTCGGCCCCCGCGTCCACAGCTGCGAGCGGGGGTAACTGGGAGGCGGGGTTGTGGGGGCTCCCCTGCACATTCTGTCCCGGAGAAGGGTGGCCGACGGCGTGCGGGGGAGGCACGGCCCCGGCAGCTGCTCCGCTTCGGCTTGAATGACTGCTGGAGAAGATGGAGGCTGCAATCAAGGGGAAACAGGCGTCAGGCCGCGCAGGCTTTACACCCTGGAGGCTGACAGCAAGGGTGCTTTAGGGGCTCGTTTGTGGTTCTCTTGGTGGCTTTGGGGGAACAGTGCTTCACTAAGCGGATATACACAGCTTTTGTTTTCAGGGTGGGACAGGCTCCTGGGCTCCTGTGCCTCTCATGCTGCTTGCCCCCTGCCGACATTCGTGGTCTGACTCGTCCCCTGCCTGCACGCCATACAATTAGTCAATCGTGTCATGTCTGCATCAGGGCGAGGGGCTCCGAGTTAGCACTGCTCAGTCGCAGAGACACTGCTGGCCCCAAAGGGCGTAACAGGCCATCTGCCTCTTCTCCTGGCTGCAGCGAGCCTCCGCGGGTCACGCTGCCTCTCTCTCTGTCGTGGCTAAATCAGGGTAATGAGAATATCGTCTCCTGGTCCTCGTACCGGTGTAGGAGCTGACAACCTCTGAACCTCAGGGTCCAACTGAGCCCGGCTGTTTCACTGATAGCGTGACGGATAGACACACTCCGTCTCCATCAACGATGACTCCACGCCTGGCACCACAGAACACGAAAAGGGGCCCCAAACACAGCTCCGGACTCCTGACTCCCCCCGCCCCCCCCCCCACACTGTTGTCTATTACAACAGAGTGAGTTAGAGCCACACTCGTAGGGGTAGCCTAGCCTTGAAGAACTGTACGTGACCTCAAACTTAAATATGTGCCCATTTAGATCAGCTAATTGGTACAATGTCACAAAAGAGACGGGGCTTGTCACTTTCCGAGTCTATCACTATCAGAGAGGCTCTCAGCGTCTGGGACCTACTCAGCACACGTCTCATTATGCGGCAATCACAGCAGCAGCGTTACGCCGACTCTCTTCAACTTCCCTCCCCGTACGAAGCGGTGCCGAGCTTTATACCCATCTCTGCTCTTTTTGAACTTACTCTACTGATGTCAAAGAATAAATGGATCTAAAAAAAAAAAATAAAAGGCATCAGGTTCAGGATTAAGAAGAAGCAGCCACATAATCAAAGAGATTGGAGGGTTTAAAAGTTCAGGGAGCGCTGCTTTTAGACCAGTCCCACTCTCTCCAACCTCTCCCGGAGAGCACGGATACCCCACATGACCCAGCCCCCCAAAGCTTCATCCGACGGAACAAGAGTTCAAGTACTTAAAGGAACATGTGAGGAAGCAGAATTACCAACTTCCCGCTCAAAAGCTACTGACAAGGATGTGCTCAGATGTGAAGGGTTTATGTCGGGTAAGTTGGCGCAGTGTCAGGTTAACTCTTGTCCTCGGAAGCCCGTGTCCTCCATGGCCCTCTGAGACCTGCAGAGGCGGTGAGACTAGAAAGTGCTTACTCGCTCAGAAAGGCACCTCGGGCTGTCAGGGCGAGTGGGGGGTCAGGCTCCAGAAAAGTTGCACGTTTGCACACTGACTAGCGTCACCTTATGAGTCACTACCCGCATTTGCGCTCAGCTCACTCGGGCAACCACAATCCTGCTTGTATCCCAGATAATAATCTTACCGCGGGGAGAGGGCTGTTTGGATTGACTGCGGTGGTAGTTTCAATGCTGGTGTTTGTCCCCGTGGAGCTGGCTGCTGTAGCCATGATTCCAGAAACTAATGGAATAATGAGAGGTCACAGAGACACTGTGGAAAAGTGGCTCTTTTTCTTTCTGCCTTGGTGCAGAAACGCGAGCTGTCCTTTTTATCCTGTTGTAGTTGCCAAATGCGCCCCTCACTTGCTTTCCCCTGGAGGTATTTTTGCACGTGTGTGTGTGTGTGTGTGTGTGTGTGTGTGTGTGTTCCTCACGAGGGAACCACTGCCTCTGTTGTGTCCATCCCCCTGGGCAACAGGGACTCTCTGGTGTGTGTGCTCTGAGATCTACTCTGTGGTTCAGTAGAAAATGGGGTGTTTCCCAGAGGTCTCCATGAGCTGCACCAGCTACGTTTTTGCATTAGCTGCGGGAAAATCCCGGGAAGGGAAAGCTGGCATTGTTTGCAGCCTGTCTGCCATCCCTCCAGCCCTCCATCTGTCCGTCCGACCTCTAACCATTACTTTTTTAACCCAGCGTTTATGAAGTGCCTACTACCTGCTAGCTGCTCTAGTCCCCGCCCTTGGGGAGGCGGCAGTCTAGCGGAGGACCCAGAACTCTAGACACGCATTCTATCCAATTCCGAATCTGCCACGAGACACCATCCAGTGGTGTCCTGAGTGCTTTAACACCCCGTCTCATCTGTGGCCCCACACTGTGCCCTTAGCTCCGGTCAAGTCGGACAGCCGGGCACGCGGCCACCACAGCACAGCAGCGGACCCCGTGCTTCCGACGGTGATGTCCTCCAACCTCCCTCTGCTCACTTGGATCCTCCTGCTCTGTGCGGTCACCTATGTTCTCTGACTCCTCTCTCGGCAGCCAACTATTCCACAAGTGTCTATGGAGCACGTACTGTGTGGCAGACGCTGAGCGAGGTCCTGGGACAGACGAGGGAACAAGACGCCCCTGGTGCTTTCTCTCTCCAACAGCATCATTCGTGTTTGGTGGAGTAAAGAAAAGCCAATAGAGACCGTCTGGGGCCCAACGAGTAGGAAAGGAGCAGAAAGGAACATTTATCTACCAAATCCTCTTCCTTATTGGTCAAAGGTGGCCCCATCTAGGGTGTTACTTCTCCCACACAAGTAGGTAGGTGTAGCCGAGTGGCTCAGGTTCCCACAGATGCCGAGTACCCGGGCATCAAGGAAGCGCCAGGGCAGAAAGCCAGAGATCCATGGTACAGGGGAGGGGAAGGGCTTCTGAGTTAGATTTGCTGCCATATATGATGGTTACCAGAGCAGCGGCTGCTGGGAGGACTGGGTGGCAGAGAGGATATAAGGTAGGCCATGAGAGGCATATGATACAGGGAAGAAGTCTCCAGAACCTGCCCTCCAGCTGCACTGAGGTCAAGTGCTGCCTGCCCTACAGTCAAACCCACAACAGCAGCCCTTTCTTCCACTGCTGAAGCTGGTGGATGGCATTGAAACCGCCAGTGACCCTGTGACTGGGGACCCCAAGAGGATAAGGAAGGATGGGTGTAAGTGTTCAATTCAAAGTCTGAATTTGTAAAATATACAGAATAGTTTCTTACATTGGCTGAAAGAAATCACCTGTGTGCAAAATGGAACCCAGGACTTGCCTCTGTTTCCCAAGAGATGGGATGAGAAGCAGAGGATGAAACCTCTCCTGATGAGGCCACCTAGTAGAAACTCATGGTTCAGTGTCTACACAGAGGGCTTTGCATGCAGTCCTGGACAAGACACCTGCTTGTGGGTGTTGCCTACAGCCCCTACAACCACCAGAGACTTAGAGGAAATAAAAACAGAGCCTGGTGTCCCAACATTCATCCAACCCCTTGTCACATACCCTTGTGCTATAATGGACAAAACTCTGGGATGAGAGAACTGAGGCTTGGAAGGGTTGACCTTGGCCTCAACCTGAGACCCACATTTCTCAAGGACCATCCCTGTGGCACAGGAAATGCCTCTCCTATCTACACCGACTTCTAGGAATTTCCAGCTGTATCAATGATACATCCAGGATTCCATCTTCGTGTAGTCTAAGAATATCCATTCATTCATTCATCCATTCATTCATTCAAACATAATTTTCCAGCCCCTACTCCACACGAGGCAGGTTCTGATCTCAATGTTTGAAGTTAAGTCTCTGCTGGCTTCACCAGAATGCCCAATGCAACACATGCTTCCAGACAAACACCTGAGCTTTGCCAAGTGATTTTTTTAACCTCCAAATCTCCACATCAGAGTGCAACGGTAAGGTCACTTACAAAAAGGAAACATTTCCTTCCACACATACTCAACCAAAGTGACGTGCAACAAGGCCTGTCAATCAAAGCATAGGGAAAGAAACTGATCCCTCTAGAATCAGAGCAATATTAACAAAATCGTTGTGATCAAATCAACCGGTGCACACAGGCCGCCCACAGGGGTGGCCTTCATTGTCTGGTGTCACCCCAGGGGTTCGTGCCGTTTTCAAGGCTATAAGAGAGCTTTTAGGTGAACCTCCAGACAGCGCTGATGACTGGCAGCTGGAACAACTGATTAGGCTTGGCTGAGGAACATACTGGAAATTCTTATTGCTTTTGTGATTAAGAGATGGTGGGCTCCCCAGGGAAATAAAAGCCTGGTCTTGAGATGGATTCGTGAGCCCTGCCTTCAGTGGAGGACGGGGAGCTGGCCTCCCTGACACTTTGGGTTTCCTCTCTGGAGCACAGCTCACCTCAGTCCCCTACCCGTCTCCGGCAGGGGGAGGGGTGAGTAACTCCGCGGGGCTTTATAGTTTCAACAGAGCAGTACTTGCTGGTCTGTGTGGTCCCCGGAGCCATCTCCCCAGCTCTCAGGACCAGGGCATTCAAGGCTTGAACCTTTAACTCGCTCAGGTTAATCTGGGTTAATAAACAGCTCTCTCTCTATCCAAATGAAAACAATCAATGTACCTTTCTAGGGGTATAGACGAGATACCCGGGGACGCTTCAGTTGTCAGGTACTCACTGTATGAATGGAGGCAGGCGAAGTGGGTTCCCGAGAAGAGCCCACCTGGTTCAGGCCCTCTCCCAAGGCCAGGGAAGGCTACCCTGGTCACTGCTTGGCGACTACTGTCTCATCATTCTAGAGGACAGGGTGGAGGACCTCCCTCGTCAGGTGAGGGATATGGAAAAAGCCAACTAGAGGGCATACGCCGGTTGAAAGCAGGATGGGCAGTTAAAAGTCCTGCTTTCCAAGTTTCCCCTTGCAAACCGATCACCAGGAATAGATACTGATTCTGAGTCACCTGGTCTTAGAGGCAGGGAGTGCTGAGCTTCTGAGCTCGTATCCAACTTCCCCAAGTCCCCTGGGCCGCTGAGGCTGCCGATCTGAGGATCGCACCTGGAGCCGCAGGTGCTGGGCCGTTTCGTAGGTGCATTTCATCTTCTTCCTGCCCTCTACCTCAGGACCAAGTGAACATTTTATGGAGTAATTTGCAGACCTTTCCTCAGTTTACTGATGAGCAACCTGAAGCCTCGTTGGGCTCCTGACAAGGGTACCTGGCCTGGGTCCTGTGGCTGGTAAGCAGTTGGGCTGGGACCCAAACCCAGGAAGACAAATAGCAGATCCCATGCCCCTAACCATCACACTATATTGCCTCTTGGACACAGGGCAGGTTCAAGAGGAGGCCCGAGAGTGGACACCGCACACTCTATTTGCAAAGACTGGGGTCCCGAGGCATTCTTCCCTCACACACACGATGCACACGGCGAGCTTCAGCTACCCAAAGTCTGGTTAGAATGCCAAAAACATACTCCCCTTTCCATTCCTGTTCATCCTAGAAGCCCTGAGGTGACCTCAGCGTGGCTGAGAGAAATTTTCCAGCTCTGAAAATGAACTCAGGCAACAAGTTAACGAAATTATTTGGTTTGGAAAACAAACAGCTGGGAGGCAATGTGCTTTTTCCCAAATAAAGATTTCAGATGCCTGTCGGAGGCATATCGATCTACTGGTGGGAAGGAAGGAGAGCAGGGAGGGGGTCTCCGGGAGCGACAGACACGCACACCTGTTACCCAAGTGATCACGGCGCGCTGGGCTGAAAGGCCACCGCCTCCGTCAGTCCTGCACAAAGCCGAGATTCGCTGTGCAGATCGCGTGTGTCCGAGTGTGGATGGCACACGCACATTTGGCATCATTCACCATCGCTTAAAGAGCCGTGGCCATTGTAGTGGGCCTGCTCTCTTAGAAGGGGAACGAGTCTTCCCCGCGGACTGTGAACTCTCTTACAGTGAGTGCTGGGGTGACCCTGAGAAATGGTGGGGAGCGCTTGGCAGCTGGTGCGGGGGGAGGTGTGGGCTCAGTTCCCATCCTTCCCGCAGTGTTTCCCTGTCCGGGCACAGAGCGCGGCTAAGCATCGAAGCCAGGCTCCGCTGGCTTCCACAGAGATATTGAAAAGAATTAGATTTCCGTGTGAATGGAAACGGCGAGGTTGACCTTGTGTCTGCCTCCCCTCTCCGTGCCCCTGAGCGCCCCCCAGGGGGGAATCTGAACCTGCGGAAGGAGTTAAGAAACAGCTGAACTGTTGGGCGCCTGGGTGGCTCAGTTGGTTAAGCAACTGCCTTCAGCTCAGGTCATGGTCCCAGAGCCCCGGGGTGGACTCCCACATCAGGCTCCCAGCTCCATGGCGAGTCTGCTTCTCCCTCTGACCTCCCCTCTCATGCTCTCTCTCACTCTGTCTCTCTCTCTCTCTCTCAAAATAAACAAATAAAAAATATTAAAAAAAAAAAAGAAACAGCTGAACTGCAAGGGGAACGTGGGAGACGAGCTCCGCGTGAGTCCGAGTTTTACCAATTCCCAGCAGCGTGTGTTGCGTAAGTCACTTCACCTAAGCTCAGTTTCTTCATCTTAAATAAGGAGACTACCTCGCAGTACGATGAGAAGGTCGTATAATATAGGAAAACACGCAGCACAGTGCCTGGACCACAATTTAGTGCTTGATAAACCACAGTCGCTGTTCTTTACCTATTTATAATTATTCTCACCAACAGGATATAAAGCCCAGGCTTAGTTTGCTCCAAAACAGTCAGTCCCCACCCGAGCGAGTCTGGCCTCCTACCTAGAGATGCAGACACAGTAACCTGGGGTCTCTGATAGTAAGCACTGTTTGCTCAATCTTTCTATCGCAAGTTGCTGTAGAGTGTGGAGGGTCCGTGAGAGAATCCTCACAGGGTTAAAATGTCCTTTGTTTTACACGGGTAATATGCACCTCTGAGTTACATCCCACACCGCCTTTGCTTTCAGTGTAAAAAACACCACCGTCCTTTTCATGCATGCCTGCGCCTCGTTAAGGAGTGAAAACGGGCTGTTACTAGAATGTCAACACAACTGTCCCTCTTGAAGCTCAGTTTATCTTCAAGTATTTTTTACATTTTCAGCCCTTCGTTTTATTTGTTTCTCCATGAGCCCGAAGATGTGCAGTGGTTAGTTTTCAGAATTCAAAACAAAACCAAAAACCAAAAAACAAACCCCTTCCCTGCTGTCATCGTGAAGGACTCTGCCAGCGCTGGGGGGCGACGGGAGGTTTGCTCCCCACCAGGGAAAATCTGCGCCACGGAACTTTCTGAGGTTCTTTGCGTTTCACACGCGGAGAACAATTAAATCGCGCTGCTGTTCAAGGGAACATTCTCTCACGGCCCAAATGCACGAACCAGGGAGAAGTTTCCAGCACGGGCAAGGCCCATCCACCGGAGAAGGGCAGAGATGCGGCAGATACTCCTCTGCGGGGGAGGAGAAGGGCTCGGGTCCCTTTCTCTCCCCTTCCAGGCTCCTGTGGGCACCCCCCTTCCCTGCCCCCCACTGGCTGGCGAGAGGCAGCGTCCCACATTCCAGCCAGCATTAGGGAACGGGAGGCTTCTGAAGGGTTCCCAGAGTCATCTCTCTAATCTTTCTCTCCTCCTGGAGGCATGAATAATTTTAATATTGCCAATCCCTAAAATTCTATTCTTCCCGTCTGTCTTTTTTTCCTCCTCCCTCTTTGCGGTGTGGATTACCCAGCAGTACTGATAAGAGGATAATGAAACAATCCCTTCTCAACCGGCTCGGGCGGCTGTCAGAATAAAATGACACCATCCGCACATCCTTGACATGCTACCCCAAGCTAATTGATGGCAAACAATGGTAACTGTCACCTGTGCACTAAGACAAAGAAAACACACTCGTGTCACCTGATGGGAGAGCTACCTGGCAACCGATGAACAAATGTATTAGAAAGACGTTCTATTACGGTAAGAGAGGGTACATCTCCGAAGAACATGCCTATTAACTTTGAGCTTAAGAGCGTCGCTGTTCACTGGGGAACAGAAATAAATAAGGTAAAATGAGAATTTATTGATGTCTGGACAGTTACATGAATATTCAGGTTCTCTTACAAATAGATATTCCCACATGAGCGCCAGACTTCCGTGGAGGCTGCCCAATTATACTTCCACATCGTGCAGCTGGATTTACAGCCAGGGAAGGAGTTATTAGTATTTGGAAGAAGACCCATGCTTACATGCCTTTCTGGGATGCTCTGTGATACAGCTAGCAGATGCCGGCTGAGGTCATCCACGTAGCTGCCCAAGGTTACCGTCAGACATTCTGAAATACCAGGTGCAATTAACTGCGTGGAGCGGAAGCTCCTGGAACAGCTGCGTTTCAGAACAAAGACGTCGTGCTATGCGTGGAAGGGCGTCATCTGGCAGCTCGCCCAGCTTCTCTGGGACCAGCATTTCATGCAGCCCCTCTCGGGTCTTCCCAGACAATGCCTGACTTCTCTAACCTCAAATCTCATACCTTATCTTTCTTCCCTTCACCTCCCGCCCCACTTGCTCACAGAGGGTTCGTTACAAAGCCAGTCAGGAGGGTGAGAGGAGCAAAGAGGTCCCTGCCAGGAACCCGGTACTGCCACCGTGTGTCATGTCATCCCCGGCGTTGAGCAGGGCGGGAGGGCGGAGAGAGAGACCAGAAAGATGGCGCGGGTGGGGACAACCTTTCCGGGAAGCTCTGGCAGGAATGCTCCTCATCTCCACTTCCGGAAGGAAGTCTGATTTGGCCGCAAAAACCAGTTTTAGTAAAAAATACTGGTTCCTCCAGGTCCCCGTTTTCCAGTCCTTAGATACCTCCTCCCTGTACCTCCGTGACCACAAAAGAGGTGCCCTCCCTTTCAAGATGCTACGAGACAAGCCCACCTACTCGACTTCCATGTGATTATTTCTTCTTCCTCTTCCCCTTTCTCCTCCTCCTCTTCCTCTCCCCTCCGCTTCCTTCTCTTTTTCTTCTTTTAAAGTAGGCTCCTTGACACCCGGGTGGCTCGCTTGGTTAAGTGACTGCCGGCTTAGGTCATGATCCTGGAGGCCCAGTCGAGTCCCGCACTGGGCTCCTCGCTGCGCATGGAGTCTGTTTCTCCCTCTGATCCTTCCCCTCCTCATGCTCTCTCTCTCTCTCTCTCTATCCTTCAAATAAATAAAATCTTTAAAAAAAAAAAAAAAGCAGGCCCCTTGCCCAGCCTGGGGCTTGAACTCACCACTGAGGGACGGAGAGCTGCACGCTCTACCCACTGAGCCAACCAGGCGCCTTTCCATGCGATTTTTGAAATCATTTCACAGAGGAGACTTCTTGGAAACAGACATGGAACACATACAGCCAATCCAATGTGTAATGCAATATTCTTCTGGCCAACCCAACAGTTGATTTATCAACTCTGAGCTCTCCCGAGAGACCTCTCTCCCTTTCCCCACTCAGTGAAACAGCCCCTTTGGGGAATTGTGGTATTAGCGGGGAACCACAGTGCACACTGACCCCTGGCTCTGGGCAAAGCTGCCCAGATGATGAAAGTGGACTTAATGGGACCCCAGAGGAGCCCATGTCCTCTTTTTTCTGTACTTTGCCCACGTAGTGGAGGATTTTCTTACTTTGCCTTTAGGTGCCTAGGGTTGCCTCTTAGTTTACTCTCAGGAGAGATAGAGAGAAGTCATTCACATGTAATCACGAATTATGCTCATTTACAACCTTTCTGAAGGAGTTTAAAACCTTTCCTCTGCCTGTGGGATGGAAGGTTCAGTCTTCAGTTGCGTGAATTTCAAGCACCCTTATTGTTGGGTAGAAAATACACTTTAGCATCCTCCCTATGCTCAATCTTTGACAATTTTGTTTTTCTCCTGGGCATTAGGGGGTATGTCTACAAATGGCCTGAATCTCCAAAAACATAATCCTTGACAGTCAAGGGTTTAAGCCTCTTCTTCTTCTTCTTCTTTTTTTTTTTTTTTTTTAGGAAAAACAGACCTTAACAGAATTAAACTGTGCCCACTCTCTGTGCTATCCCTGCCAGCCCTGGGCTCACCATAACCAGAACGGAGTCTGCCTGACTTCTGGCAGCTTCTTCCTGAGAGGCCGCCACATCAGTGAGGGCTCGTCTCCCACCACGGCACGAGGCCGCCTCTGCAGATATCTGCTGACAGTGCGAAGACTTTCACAGTAGTAATTCCATCTGGGAGTCACTACATTTGGGCTTCCATAAAGTATGGGAGGGAAGATGGGGTGCTGTGCTACAGGCAGTTTAATAAGTGGTTTGGATCCCTTCAATGGAAACAGCTCTGCTGGGACCTGTTTTAAATACTGGGCCTTAAAAAAAATCCCTGCAAACCCATAGCTAGAAGACTACTAAAGTATTTGTTAAATCTAAAATGCAATGGGGAGGGGCACCTGGGTGGCTCAGTTGGATAGGCGACTGCCTTCGGCTCAGGTCATGATCCTGGAGTCCCAGGATCGAGTCCCACATCGGGCTCCCTGCTCGGCGGGGAGTCTGCTTCTCCCTCTGACCTTTCTCCACTCATGCTC
Source organism: Mustela erminea (assembly GCF_009829155.1). Taxonomy (NCBI): domain Eukaryota; kingdom Metazoa; phylum Chordata; class Mammalia; order Carnivora; family Mustelidae; genus Mustela; species Mustela erminea. The sequence continues at coordinate 86,934,517 of NC_045625.1, forward strand.
GCTCTCTTTCTCTCAAATAAATAAATAAGATCTTAAAAAAAAAATAAAATGCTATGGGGATCAAAGAGCCTGTATGTACTGGCAGACTTTTATCTTATTTTTTAAAGATTTATTACTGGGGGGTGGGTAAAGAACGGGGCCGGGGGAGGGTCTCAAATAGAGTCCCTGCCTGGCACTGAGTTTGACCTGGAGCTTGATCCCACAACCCTGAGATTATGACCGGAGCCGAAACCAGGAATCGGATGTTCAGCTGACTGAGCCACCCAGGCGCCCCCGTATTGGCAGACTTTTGAAACACAATGTGATCAAATACATGGAAGCCACAAGTTTTCTTGATTTCACTCAGTCATCGATTAACATCTCAGATATTAGTGGAAAGCAGCAGTTGGCAAACCTGTTCTTGTAAAGGGCCAGATACTAAATATTTTGGGCATTGCTAGCAAGAAGCAATGTCCTCAATTCTTTGAACAACTGTTCTCACCCAAAAGTTAATAGTCTTTTTTACATTTTGCATTCACAAATCTTAAAAACATCTTTCACTCTCAGGCCATCAAAAACAGGAGGCGGGCAGGCCATAGGCAGCCCACGGTATCATAAATTATCTGTTGTAAGTCGACTACTAAGAGCCATATAGGTAATACGGAGCCTATGGACTATGGAAGTATGTTCGAATTATAGAAACTAAATCTGAGGTAAGCAAATGGTCAAGGATACTTTTCTAGATGCCCAGGGGGTTATTTTGAGATCAAGTGCATGGTCTGGACAGTCTATTTATGAAGTGACGTCAGAAGGAACCAAGGCTTTGCCTCGGCAGGGCTGACCAGGGATGGTGTCAAACTGTGTGGGGTGAGGCCATTGGTCCTACTTCTTCCTTTCTCCGCCCAAGTCCCTGCTGATCAGACCCTCTTTTCACCCAAGCCCCCTGACACTCTGTAAGAGCAGCCCACGTGAATCCAAAATGCAGGGTTCACGGACATGAAAATGGGTCTGAGAAGAGCGGAGCTCTGAGTTCACTTCTTGACTTGAATTCTTCTCTCAAGGAGCACGCGATCTCAGGACAGTGACTTCTGAACCCCAAGTGGCAGCTCCCAGCACTAAAAGGAAGGCAGAGAAGGGGTTCCAGTCTCCGTCACAGACACAGACTGGGTCTGGGGGCGATTCTCTGAAGTGTTTAAGCAAAGAGGAAGGAAAAGAGAAGGGAACCCCCGCTGCAGGGAGTGCACCCAGGTCTCCCGTACGGAATCCCTTCATTCCCGAGTTGGTCCTCGGAGCTGCTCTTCTTACCATCGATTCATGGAAGAGAACTAAGCTCCCCAGAGCCGAGAGCCAGGACCGGAGCTCAGACCGAGCACCACATCCTTCCTGCCATTGCACACCACCTCTAAAAGAAGCACAAATAAACGGAAAAAAAAACTATCTTTGAATTAAAAAAAACAATTCTTCTCAAGACACAGTTTGACGTTGTGATTCTAGGGGCATTGCTGCCCAGGTGACGGGCTTCTAATTTCAACTGGTTTTTCTTTAGAGACCTCCAGGGCGTTTCCTTGACCTAGAAATGCTACGTGAACGACTAACGGTGCTGATCAAACCGTCCGCTTGCTCAGGCTTCCGGGCGGTCCCCATTTCTCGCAGGGGCGTGACGGCGATTTCAGGCACCTGTTCCTTCTCCTTCACCAACTGTAGCAGACATTGTCCTGGCATTTGGGTAAAAGCAACAACAATAACAAACAGAGGCTGAACACTTGCTGTGTGCTGAGGACGACTGCAAACGCTCTGTACGGCATTGAACCCGGCGACTGACCTCAGGGAGAGAGAAATGGATTTGAGCTGGAGAAGAAGGAACATTCCCACCTATTCATGTCCCATCTGAGCACACAGCGGCCACCCAGGCGGTCAGAGGTATTATATAAAACAGGGCCGACAATAGCACCTAAGAAAAGAGAATACCAAACACGGGTTGGTGCAGCTCCCACCCCAAACGGCCTCAGAACTGCACAAGTAGGGACCCTACATCATTACCAACCACACAACGTGTTCGGGGGTGGCTGACGCATTACAGCTTTGATTTCTCAGAAAAGGTGACATGCATCCCGGTGGGCCAGTGGGAGAACCAATTCTCTCCACATGCCGAGGACAGTCATCCCTCCTTTTCCTCTGAAGAGTGAACACACAGCTGCCCGCTTTCTGCAGCCCCTGGGAGACGGGGGAAGAGGACTCTCACAGACTCCCCGGGGGAGGCTGCTGTGGAGACGGCGGGTCCACGGCTTCCTGGGGGTGTGGGGCGTGTTCGCAGCACTGCTGCCGGAGCAGACGCCGGACACGAGCCGCTGAATTCACGGAGAGAGACCAGGGCTGGAGCCAAAGGGAGGGACCAGGCGCTGTCTGGAAACTGTCAGGAAACTGTCAGGAAAGCCAGTGCAGCCGCCACACTTCCTAGGAAAAGGGGGTTACGATGCTGAGGGGGAAGCTGTACCTTCTAAGACATCAGTGCCAGCCAGTAAGGAGGCCTTGCTGCCATGACAGGGACAGGCCACCCTCCAACGTTCAGGACGATGCGCTAGACGCCAGCCCTCGGCCACTGGGAATGAATCAGGTCCATGATGCCCTCTTCAGCCACTGCCTGCGACATGTTTTCCCGTTAAGAGTAAAACACGACAAATACTATCCAAGCCAATTCAGTCACATCCTTCACTTCTGAGTTTTATGCTACTCATAAAACTATGAGTTTATTTTCAGGGTGAAGATAAGCGTCAAAATATGAACTTTCACTGTGTGAACGACAAGCACCGTGAAAATGCCCCCTTCCCCTTTTCCTTCATTCTTCACGGGAAAGACACATCTACCTCTTCCTCCCTTTCCTTGGAAGGTCAGTTCAGTAGAAGCAGAAGGTCAGGACTCGGTAGCCAGAAGTCTGGCCCATAACCTCCTAATCGCAAAGTAATTAGCTCCTCATTCCAGAAATTCTATCCTGAGTCTCTGTCTTGCCACCTGTTTCCCAAGACCTGCTTGTGGCCTACATCAAAGTGCACGCGGCCCTTCTCTCTCACACCTGTCCGAATGCCGGCAAAATGACACAAAAGGAGAACAGAAGAAGTAACAGTGCAAAGACAACCAAGACTTTGCTCGACGGGTATAGAGCTACAACCGACCGAGCTTCACTACTTTCTTTTCCTCCACGAGGTGTGGAACTATTTTTGCTCATCCACAGAAAAATATTTTTACGGCAAAATCCTGTACATATTATAAAACTGAATAATGCAGCTTAATCTTGCGTGAAAAGCTAACATGAATACAAGGGTGTAAGTGGATATGGGAAATTGAAGCACCAAATTAAGCAGCTTGCAAACATATAAAGTCATTAACATTAGCTGCAAACACACGAGTGTGGCCTGTGCTGACTGGGAATCACAATTTTAATTTTCTTCAGTTGGGTAGTTACAAAATCTCACTCTTCATCAAAATATGAGTAATGAGTAATGAGTAGGGGAGTAATAATGAGTAATGGTCGGGGGAGATGAGCTTAATATCCATTGATAGGATTTCTGTAATGAGAAACAGAAATATATACTATGGGGCAATTTTTTCCCCACTATTTGATTCAGTTTTATTATCTTTGTGAGTATTTAATTATAAGTACCAGAGTAACATAATTCTATTTCTCATTGTAAATATAGGGCATATTAGCTATAAATTATGTTGTCTTCTGTGGACAGATTTCCATCATGTGGTTTTCACATATAGATTTTGCTCCAATTTTCCAATTATTATATGTTTAAACTTCACCTTCATTGAGGTATAGCTGACTGTAACATATTTTCAAGTGTACATCGTGGCGATTTGATATACTATCTAGATGTGCAAGGTCCCTCTCCCCCATCTAGTTCATTATGGGCAGTTCTTATTGTAATTCCCACCTGTCACAACTGAGATCATGTTTTGCTGGAACATTCCCACGTTTTATGATCCAGAGCAGTAGTTTTCAAAGTGTATTTCCTGGACCAGCAGCACCCAGTGTCGCCTGAGAATTTGTTAAAGATCCCTGGCAGAAATTCAGATTCTTGGGACTAGCCCCGATATACTGAATCAGAAATCCTGGGAGTGGGGCTCTGCAACCTGCATTTTCCCAGATTTTCCAGGTGATCCGATACACACGAATGGACTGGCGCAGAGCCGTGGAGGGCGAAACCTAGAGGTTAAGGCTTTTAGTGTCTGCAACTGAGAAGAGCAGGGCTTGATGCTGCTCTTATTATTTTCTTTTTAAAAAAAATACTTTATTTATTTTTTAGAACGAGAGCGAGCATGAGAAGGAGGAAAGCCAGAGGAAGAGGGAAGAGCAGACCTCTCGCTGAGAAGGGGCCAGACAACGTGGTGCTTGATCTCACGACCCTGAAATCATGACCTGAGTGGAACCCGAGAGTCAGACGCTTAACTGACCGAGCCCCCCAAGCCCCCCCCAACTCCCCGAATTCCCAATCCGACTTGAGAGATGAACCACAGATGTAAGGGTATAAAGACAAGTACGAGATTCTGACAAGCAGTTCAAAGCGATGTCAGAAAGAACATGGGAAAGATATGGCCAAATGCTTCCCTTTAAATCACTTCTGCAAGCCCAGTGTCCACCTCCTTCGGGCCACCGCCCGTTCCAAGTCCTTCTGTCCCTTTTTTACCTCTGGTGAATTCTTAACAAATCACTGCTTTTGAAGATCATGCAAGTAATATCTGTTGCATTTTTTTTATAATGTTCTATGCCTGCTTTTATAGAGTTCATGTTATTTGATCTTCATAATTCTGTAAAGTTTAACCTCCTGGGAAGTTTCTGTGCCAACTTAGAACCTTCTAATAAAGTCCCTAAGTTAACAACCACTGTTTGCAAGTAGACTGTATGAGGCACTTTTATATAACATTATTTCTAACCCCTACAACTCGGCAAGCTGCCCCAAGATAGCAAATGTATTCAACTTAAGAATATAGAAAACATATTAAAACATAGACCATAAATTGCACTAAAATGCAACATTAACTATTTCATGAAGTATCTTAAATCTTGCATAGATTTAATATGGTGCTATTTATTATAAAATGTGATGATATTGTGAGAGAGAAGGCTTCATTCCCCAGTAATGAGGGGACCCTAAAAAGAGTCTTTGTTGTTTTTCTACAATTCTCTATAATATGGGCGTTATACTTTCTCCCAAAAAATCTAACATTATATTCAAAATAAAAATCGTTCAATAGAACTCACAAGTTCTAAAACATGATAATTATTTTATAACTGAAAACAAGTGGTACCAATAAAATCCCCCCATGCTTGCTCATTTCCTTGTTCCAGCTGCCCGAGCTGCTCACTCGACAGGTGGTTTCTGTGGGACTCGAACATCTGAACCACGCTGGCCTCTATGTTGTCTTCATGGCTAAGGCCACTTGCAGAGGTCATGTTTTACTGAGTCCATAGATAATTTTGTTTGCAGGAAGCCATGAGTTTTGGGACCACCCGTGGGACAGAACCTCTCCCATACGGCATTCTTCGTTACGACACTCTCCCGGTGTTACAGACTCACTTGCTTATGCTTGTCTGCTCATTAGTTGACCGAGGAAGCTGACAAGACCTTCCTCACAGGCACTAAGCCTCCAAAGAGGCCACCTTGATCTACTGACTGTGAACTACTTCTCCCTCAGACGATCAGAGAAATCACCCACATTTACAGGCTAATCTGTAAATACAGGGGCATTATCTAGATATCTAGGGTACAGAACTTCTCAACAAAAGGGCAGAGAACGTAAGTGAGCCATCCCTGAGAACTGTTCCTCCTTGTCTCAACCTTTCCATTAGGTCACCAAATTGCTCTCTGGTTAGCTCAGGATCGGGTCTGGGAGCCCTGGGATTTTCAGAATAGTAGGCAAGTAAATGCCTCAGTGTAAAGTAGCCCTCAGCGCGGCCTCAAGTGATATTTTACCTGCTTGACCCGGGAGCCCTGTTTTCTTTCACAGAAATGCAAGTCTTTTCCGGCAACCCTTCCTAATCAAATTCTGTCTCATCAACTGAAAACGGTCTCTGTAAGGGAAGTCAGCATGGTAGGAGACTTGTAAGATTTGTGTGTGTCAGAAATGACACCTTCCCTGTTCTTCCTAGTGCTCTGCAAACTCCCCCTCTCTTGGAATCTCACAGACTGCTGTTTACCGACCCACTAAAAATGTCCATTTCAAAACTGTGACTTCTTCGAACTACGAGTCTTCAGTCGTGTGGTTTCTAAAACGTCTTAGTGTCCACCTTGAACCTGCTTCTGATCCTACAACCACACGGACTCAAAGGGTTTCCAACCAAATATTTTTACGATAAATCAATTCACTAGCACTTAGAAGTATAAGTGCTTGACAATCATTAAACAAATATTTTCTTGACTTTGTGTGGCAGAAGGTAAAAGGAATGGCTCCAAGCACTCCTACATCCAGCCAACTCTTAATCTTTGTCAAATTGCCTTAACACCTCAGAGTTCACATTTAACTAATTGATGAACAGCTTCATTTTCCTGTGGCATTTTTCACTGTTTGGCTTCTTTCCATAGGTCTTTGGTACAGGTCTGAAACCCACAGAAACATGCACTCCCGGCACGTGCATTTCTAGAACTTTAGAAGGACGGTTTAACATGTTTTTGTTTTGTAGTTTTTCCTCCTGCTTGGTTCTGCTCTGGGTTTGCTGTGTATTCAGCAAAACAGAGGACTTAATCAATTTTTCAAAAAGGAAAGAACAAAGAAAGTGAAATAGAGCCCGAGGGAGAAAGGAAAGAGGAGAGAAGTAGGCAAGACAAACTTTCAGCTACACACTGACTCGAGAAGTAAAATTCCAAGAACAGGGTTCAAGAGCATGGCCACCTGCCTGCTTCAAATGTTCCCAGAATGACAGAAAATTCCAGGCACTCTGAAGACGCTCTGTTGACACTGCGACAACGCAGGCTCCTCGCCCATTGTGGCAGCTTGCCTGCTGCGGCTGGAGGTGCGAAGCTAAGAGCCCATCGTCGTTTTGAAGACCCAATACAGAAAAAAAAGTGTCGTGAACAAAAAAAGGAAATCTGTCTGGACTGACAAAGCTCGTTCAACATTAAAAAAAAAAAAAAAAAAAAAAGGAACAACACTGCCAGCCGTACGAAGCACACACTAAGAGAAGTGAGACTCCTAAGTTCTGAAAGTCAGCTACACACACAGCGAAGGTACTAATGTTTTCCACAGATAGAGACAGCCACGCTTTCCAAACCCCAAGTGGGAGTGCAGCGAGACTAGCCCATTCCGAGAAACCACCGACATTAGACGTCAGGCTGTTTTTCAATCAAGTCTGGTTAGCTTGGACTCTTAACTGCCGGGTACCAGGTCCTTAGGAAGATCATGGATTTCTGGACTGAAGTAACCAGGGAAATGCAGTATAGACTGCTGTAAACCGATTGTTAATTAAATGTGCGAGAATAAGTGTTCACATATCAAATATTTGGCAAATCAAACAGACATATGTGCAAACAAAAACGAGTCACGCTTTCTCATGTATATATCTAATACAAAATATTTACGTGAGTTGATAACATTGTGCTTTGGTATATCTCATGTGTATGTACCTGCACCCCAAACCTCTGTAAGATGTGGTCTGCCCTTCTCCTAGGGTTTCGAAAGGCAGAGGCTTGCTTTTCTCTAAGAGAAGGTACCTGGAGCAACTCACCAGTGGGACAACATTAAGGATGTCTTGACAGACCCTCTCAAAATATTTGCTTACAGGGAATGGCTGGGTGGCTCAGTGGATTAAGCCACTGCCTTCAGCTCAGGTCATGATCCCAGGGTCCTGGGATCGAGCCCCACATTGGGCTCTCTGCTCAGAGGGGAGCCTGCTTCTCTCTCTTTCTGTCTGACTCTCTGCCTGCTTGTGATCTCTCTCTCTGTCAAATAAATAAATAAAATCTTTAGAAAAAAAAAATATTTGCTTACGGCCCTTTTCCCTGCTTTCAGATCAGCTGAGAACTGGAAAGTTAAAAAAGTTACAGAAGCACGACTTTTTGTATTCCGGCGTTATGCATCAATAACTTCTTAATTCTCTATGGCTTATTAGTGCCTTTAAAAAGAGGGAAAAAACCCAGTTTGCTGCCAAAACCTGGCTCTGGGAATCATATGGGGGTGGCAGGGGGACATGCGATCCACAGAAAATCCCCATCGTCTGGAGTGTGGACCTGGTGGGACTTTTGCTTTCAAATTCATAGCATGACAGTAAGAGCTTTCCACATGTGAGGAAGACACCAATTATGTTTGCACAAGTACAGAATCATTATAGAGAGTGGAAAATGGACAAAAATCTGGGCTAACAGAGTAAACGAGAAAAAATAACTTCCTTATTGAGTATTAATCCTTTCCTAGTTTTCTTTGCATAGGTGAAATTTTCCAAATCTAGAGTCACCTGTTCTTCAAACGTGGGCAGAAGGACACTGGTCTGGGAGCGCCTCCCCCTCCCCCCACCCGGTGGCTGACTGATGTGAGACTTTTCTTAGAGACCTGGGGCTTCCTTTTGAAATGCAAACATGACAGTAACTGTTCCATTAAGAAATCCACATGCAGCCTGTTACTTGAGTAAGGGGGAAACATTTCTTTTGGGTCTCAATCAAGTTAATAAATTTAAGATACCTGGGCGAGCCAGGCACACTGGACTTTGGGCAGAAGCCCAGAACTACAAGAGCTAATGCATTATTTTACTGTGTCTCTTTAGGAGAAAAAACAGTCTTCTGCCAACTCAGCTCAGGAATCAGATGGGAAGTGGGGAGGGGGCAACTTGTAGCTCGTTGAGAAAGCAAACTACAGATGATCTTAGGAGAACCATTTTCATGTGAGTGTTCCCTTGAGCCAGAGCGAAGGGCCTGGGAGAGGACAGCTGACGCGGCCTCTGCTGTGGTTACCTGGATAGAGGTCAGGCCCCGGCCCGGGGGAGCATCCCACTGCCCCGTCAGCAGCAGCAGCGTCGTGCGGGGAGGGGGCCGACTGCAGGGGCTGCACGGTGAGGCAGTCCGAGAGCAGGTCGGGGTGGAGTTCTGCGCTGGATCGCAACTAAGAGACGGAGAAAACAGAAGACATGTCAGAAAGGAAAGCTGTCCCTCAGAGTACCTCTGGGGAAAGGCATCATGTCCTAAGGCTCAATGCAATGCAATTCGCAAGTATTTATTAAGCAACAGTGGTGGGTCAGGCATTGGGCTTCACAGAGAGTCGATGATGGTTACTTCGCCAATCCTGATAACACCTGGCAGGGGATTCTGGAAAGTGCGGCTGGAGAAGGACTGGACTCCAGTCTTTGAAGTTTCTACTTCTGGGAACCCAGTTTCCTATTATGCTTCCTTTTATTTGCTCTGTATCTAATCGGAACTTGTAGTGATAACAAAAACAAATTCAAGAATATTCGGTCCAGATTCGAAGGTGCTTTTTTTTTTTTAAAAGATTTTATTTATTTATTTGATAGACAGAAATCACAAGTAGGCAGAGAGGCAGCCATAGAGAGAGAGGGAAGCAGGATCCCCGTTGAGCAGAGAGCCTAATGGGGGACTCGATCCCAGGACCCTGAGATCATGACTTGAGCCGAAAGCAGAGGCTTAACCCACTGAGCCACGCAGATGCCCCTGAAGGTGCATTTAAAATACAGACATAGGACCAGGAAAATATCTTGGAGATAACTGAGAAATATCCATTGAGATCTGGTGCCTATAGATTGTACATGAGAGGAAAATACATAGGTTAAGTTTTTAAATACGACAGAGCATAATTAAAAGCAAAACTCAGGTTGTCATTAGCAGCAACAAAAACCCAACAGTAAGTTACATGGAAAAAAAAAAAAAAGGCCGACCTAATTTAGATCTTCATTTTATCACAGTAACAAAGTAATTCTTTATATATTAAAGAGTTTCATGTAAGAAAAAAAAAATCAAGCCGTAAAAATGTAAGAATAAAGAATAGGCCAAATTTATCTGATTTCCTTATGAAAAAGAATTGTGAGTGTAATTTGAATGGGGAAAAAATCATAATGAGAGGTTTAGGTATAGAATAATATCAACTTTCTGCTTCCATAAAAACATAATACCTTAAAAATATAGAACAATACCTGTTATGGATATTGCAAATAGTTAGCATCCTCAGTATTTCAGGAGAGCATAGGAGTTGATTTTGCTTTTATCCAGACAAATCTGAACCTTCAGCTGCATGGCTGGTGTACACGGACTCACCCAACGAGGACTCATGGCGCATCAGATGCTCCTCCAGGCTCTAGGACCACTGTGGTACAGAACGTCTACTCTAGAGGGGAGGGAGCCCGTGAGCACCTATAGTACCCCATGTCGGTGGCAGCTGACGCTGTGGGGAAGCACAGAGCAGGGCAGGGAGACAAGAGCAAGAGGAGGGAAAACGACCTTGGGCGGAGGAGCTGGGGGAGCCTCTTGGAGAGGGCCCTTGTAAAGAGCTTGGAAAGGAGGAAGGGCAGAAGTCCTGCAGATTCATGGGGCAAGAGCCCACCAGTCCCGCAGTGCACCTGGATGGTCAGAGAAGAAATAAGACTAGAGTGGGCCAAGCCTGGGGCCTGGAGAAGGGAAACAAGATGGAAGCAGTGATGTGGAGGGGGTGGGGGTACGTTCCTTAGAACCAGGAAAGGGCGGGCCAGATCACTGCAGGCTCTCAGAAGCCTGGAAATGACCCAGTGAGGGAGGCGGGTCTGCCTCCCTGTGCAGCCCTTGAGACGGAGAGAAAAGATTTTTAGAAGGAGAAATATAAATGAGCATAAAGGATGTTCAGCATGCTTGCAAGGAAATGCAATGTCAAAACTTTAAAAAACCTTACCAAACTAATAAAACTTTTAAAAAAGAAGGAGTGGTAGTGAAGGTACAGTGAGAGAGGCATTCATAAAAGTTGTTGGAAGGAGTATACCTTCGAGCACAAACTTTCTAGACGGTATCTGGAAATACTTTTTAAAGAAGCATAACTGAGATCATTTAATCTTAGAATCTGTCTTAAGGAAATAGCCAGAGAGGGGAAGGAAGATTTATATCCGATTTTTAAATAATACACAGCATTATTTGTAGCAATATTCATAATTAGGGAACATTACTTAAATGTCCCCAACTAAGGCTAATAAATGATCTTACACCAATTTGAAGGACTCTTAGTCAACCATTAAACTGAAGCCCATGGAGATAAAAGGAAAACACAAAATTTTATATATATATATATAAAATTTTGTATATATATATATATAAAATTTTGTATATATATATATATATATATATATAATGATCATTACATAAAGCACATAGACAAAATATGGTAAGGAAGTACAAAATCCAATTTTACTTAATTATTTTTTTTAAAGATTATTTATTTATTTATTTGACAGAGATCACAAGTAGGTAGAGAGGCAAGCAGAGAGAGAGAGAGAGAGAGAGGAGGAAGCAGGCTCCCTGCTGAGCAGAGAGCCCGATGCGGGACTCAATCCCAGGACCCTGAGATCATGACCTGAGCCGAAGGCAGAGGCCCAACCCACTGAGCCACCCAGGCGCCCTAAAATCCAATTTTAAAACTCATTTATGTTCCCAGCAGAGCAGCAACATTATGTCTTTTTATTTTTTTTTTTTTAATTCCTTTCCTCTGGTTTCCATATTTTCTACATTCCAATGATGTGTTGAGCTGGCTTGCACCAATCCAAGAGTGCCATCCATGTGTATCTTTCCCAAATTCCCCACGCAATGATGTCAAACTGAGAGCTTGAAATTGGTCATGATGAGACTATTTCCACCTTAGAGACTGTCAAATGCTACAAATTGGGCTTTTTTCATCTGGAGAGCCAGTGGTTAACTACACCAGCACAGTACAGACAATGACTGTGACCCATACTCTAATCACAGAGAAAACAAGACGCACACACAACATCAGTAAGCTACTACTCCGTAACTTTAGCATTTCTTGGATCCCAACAAGCTCCGTAAAGAGACAAACACATGTCCAGGTCTTAGTCCAAGAAAACGAAAACGGCATAGTGACCCCAAGCATTAGAGAAAGAGCATTTAACACATGTTCATGAACTAGCCGTAATTACATTATAATTTCCTCAGCTCTGCCACATTGCGATCTCTGACCAAGACCATCTGAATTAATGGCTAACCCTCTCAGGGCTTTTGGAAGGTATGTTTGTTATTTTGGTACTAACCTAACACATGCCGCGTAAGAAAAACTGGAAAAAAATCAAGGCTTCGAATGAGTTCTGGTGATCACTTTTAATTTATATTTCGTTGTTACAATGTGATCTGGGACCCATATGTTCTATTGAGCATAGACATGAATGTCTCTCTGCTTTCTATTACTCTAGGGTTTTATAGTTATCAGTACTGATGCTGTCTTTCCAAGGAATTTCATGGCCATGGACACTCTCAGAGTCAAAAGCAGACAACTTTTCCTTAGCTTCAACAACTATTCATGGTTCCTAAGAGGGTGATTCCATACGACTTTGTGGGGAGCGTTAATTTGGTTTTCTCTGGGATTAGGCATGGTTCTAGAAAGTGCTTCTTAAATCAAACAAGCCTTGGGGAACTTATGCATAATTTCCAAAGACAGGCCATATGCATAAAAATGCAGTAATGATGTGTAAGTTCAGTATTATCCTCTCTGGCCCAGATTATTAGACTAGGAAAGGGTCTTCCAGAACATTTATGGCTCTTAAACATTCTCAAGTCCAGGAATTATCTAAAGGGCGAGGCAGGGAGATACAGAAGGATCTCCTGGGAGGGATGTCCTTCCATATAGTAGTTTTATATCTGGAGTAAGAAACCCAACTATTTATATACAACAAATTACATAATGTATGTTTCAACATGTTCTTAGCTGCTAGGAATGTAAAGAAGATAGAACGAAATTTTCCCAATAGGGGATGACCTCTAACTATGGTTCTCCAGCCTGGGCATGTGGCAGAGTCACCTGGGGCCCTACTGCAGGGCCTCTGACCCAATCATCTGGGCTGCATATCTAATAAAGTCCCAGGTGAGGATGACGCTGTTGGTCTAGGGACAGCACTTTCAGAGCCACTGTTCTCTTTGAATCCTGATGAGGAGAGTTGAGATGGTTCTGGCTCCGGGAACAGGAAATGTCTTGTAGAAATTCAGAATTATAAAAACCAAACTGTCTTTAAGACATGAACCTCATGTAACCATTTCTTATTATGTCTCCTTGCAGACCTCACCACAAGAAACGGTTATATGAGATTCATGTCTTCAAACAACTTGGATTTTTGTCTCCTTTCACAGGAATAATAAGAGTTAAAAATTTTTCCGTACCATCTAATCACCTGCCCTTAGGAGATAGCAAAGAACTTGCCCTACATGGAAAGAAACTTTACTGGTCTTTATAGAAAGAAGTGACATTTCAACCCACTAATCATCAATTCATCTGTTTGAAAGGACTGGCTGCTGTGTTGCCCAGCCCCAAGGATCCTGACTTATACCAACTCTGTGGCCCTAACCGAGCCCATGAGCACCAGCTCACTGTCTTCCTTTATCCTCCTCACCCAGGCACTGCAAAACCACTTCCTGGGCCTCAGCCATATGCCAGCAGTGTTCTAGTGGCCCGACACACACCAGCAACTGGAGCAGACGAACATGCCCCCTGAGGAGCTCACACTCTAGAGCAGTGAAACAAACTAGCCAGATAAGTAAACTTCCTAGAAGGTAGTGACTGCTATAGAAAAAACGAGAAAAAGAGAACGGGTCGCTGGTCCAGGAACACAGGGGAGAACTGTGACCTCACTGGAAGGATATACTTGAGCAAAGGAGCTGGGGAAATTAGTTAAGTGCCTATTGAGAGGAAGAGAGTTCTAGAAAGAGAGCTCCTGGAACACTGCCTTGCTGTCTGCAAACATCCCATTTATCATGGCTGCACGCTCCTCCTGCCCGGGATGGCCCGTGTTCTCCCAAAGTAGCTTCCCCAAGACCCTGTGTAGGGCCTGGATGAGTGGAACCTTTTCCAACCAGGCCGCCCTCCCCCCCCCACACCGGCCTCCATGGTACAGGGAGTCTTGTTTCCTGTTATGAGCTGAGTCTGCACAATTGTATTGTAAAGCCCAGGAGGACCTTCTAACTTACTGACTGCCCTTCAAACTTCCAAAATTCTGTGGCCCCTGGCTGGGCAGGGCCGGAGAGGGGATACAGCATCCAGCTCCCATGAGATGGATAAGAATGAGACACGATGCTCTATCTACAGGAGGTTCCAATCTCTAGTGGTGTGTGGCTGTGTCTAAAAAATACAATGTGGGCATGTTTTAAGGACCCCTACAGAAGGAGATTTTAAGAAGGTACAGATCATTGGAACTAGGGCGGAAAGGCTGCTGCTGTTCTGCCCAAATCCCCTCTGATCACTTCAACGAGCTCTGTGCTGACCCCCTCCCTAAGCCTTGGGGTTTCTATCTTTTGACTTCTGTGTACTTGACGGCCAACGGCCAGCAGACCACTCCCCACCCTGAACACACACAGGAACCCGTCTCTTATGCTCCTCTGCCTCTGAGTGGGACAAACTCTGAGATGTGCTTCATGCTCCGGTGTCCCCCCCACCCCCCCATGGGGTCTCTCCGCCCAGCTGCTTCTTCCCCATCCCTCCTTCCTCTTCCAGATTCTCCTGGGAACACTTCTTTCACAACTCACACGCACCCCAACCTTGGCTCACAGCCTGCTTCCAGGAGCACGCAACTGAGGAAACATCCCACAGATGTGGCTCAGGAACGCACAGAGCCCGTCAACAGGGCTCATGAGATGCTCAGATGCACAGTTTCCTTCTCTTTGGGACCCGCACCTCCCCGACACCAGGGGCACGGTAAACATGATCATTGGAAGTGCGGTGGTCTGGGTGATTATGGATAAAGCTAAAAGCGTAACTGTGGAGTCCAAGTTAAACACAAAACCCAAATTTACAGGAATAATCAGCATTCGAAGGGGCCTCAGGTACCACTGGGGCCAAAGTTTCATCTTCCACGTGACTTCCCCGCAGCAACCCCAGTAAGTGGCTCTCAGCCTGGGCTGGATTCCTTGTAGTCACGGGCCACTTGCTTCTTCACCTTGGCAGTGAGCTTCAAGTTCAGACAGACCCAATCGTCAGGAAGTATTACTGCACATGGAGCCCTGACCTAGCTCTTAGCAATTTTTAGGGTTGCGTGTATCCTTGTGTTCACGACCATGCAGTAAGGCTCACAGACGAGCTAGGAGGAAATGAGACATCTCTGAGTCTCCAAAACCACTCCGTGAGTCTTAGAGTGTTAATGATCCCGGCTTCAATAACCCATTTTTGGGCTTAGTTTCTCAGCCCATCCAGGTGCAAGTAAACACATTGGCTCCTTAGCTTCTGTACGCTCTCCCATTCTAAAATATTTGTTCCAAATGATAGTTTTTCAACGTTAATAATGAAATCACCCATCAAGGCTCGACAAGGTTCCTACATTTGGAAACTTGAGCTGCTTCCCCAACAATGCAGGGATTTTTCCTAATATATAAAAACAAGGCACCGTCAATAGCGATTTGTATTTGTTTTTTGTTCAAGACTGTTCTGTTAATGTTTATAAGCTCTCGAAACAAGAGACGGAAATTCTACTCCCGTCATTTTCTCATTGCAGATATGATTGAATAATCGTCCAAGATTAAGTGAGTCAAGTGGAAATAATTAGGAAAGGGAAAAAGGCCCAGATTCTTCAATTTTCAGTTCCATTACATTTTCTTCCAAGAGCAAAGGCATTCTGCTAGTCTGAAGTGAGACATACTTCCAAAGAAAATGAGGCACAATCAAAAGCCTTTTGTTTTCCCTTTCTCCAATAAGCAGAGTCTATCTGGGCTGTGTGTGTTCATGCACCACCTTATAGGGATTCCTTTGTTCTCCAGAAATGAAATGCCACCAAAATATGTTTCTGAAGAAACTCAGCCAGAAGGAAAGACAAGTAGGATTTTATTATTTTTTTCCAGAGGGTTGAGGTTTAGTACCAGAACATTCTCATCAAGCGTTCTCTATGACACTTGAAGCAATGTGGATCTTGGGGAATTGACTCATTGCCGAAAGCCTTAAAAATAATTACAATGAATTAACCTATTCTATTAATTACAATTAATTTCCAGTTGAATCTAAAAATTCTCTCTCTGGGGATTCCGCAGCACTGACATTTATAAAGTGGCTTTGGCACATCACAGGTAATTAATCTCCAACAATCTGCTATCAGATTCATTTCCTTTGGGAGTGACCAACTTACAAAAAGAAAAAGAAATGATAATGAAGACTTAGACAAACAGAACTGGGAGAAGCCTCGTTGGGAACATGAGGTACTGGCCAGTTGGGCACCTGAATTTCTATAATAGGGGATACCGATCTAGTCAGCAAGGATTCCAAAGGTCAAACATTTTTTTGCCCATAGCTGATGAATGAATATGCCAAAATATTGGCGCAGAAACACAGGCTGGGGTGTATCTCAGTACAAGGCGTGAAATATCCATTCCAGTATAACGAACACAACAAAAGTGCTGGTTATCCCATCAAAAATGGTGACTGAGGGCAACTGTTCACAGAAACAGAATTTCAGAGTAAAAACGAACAAGGATCCAATCTTCCCATGGGCCCGCTCTATGGCAGTGCTGTCCAACAGAACCTTCTTCCATAGCACAAGTTCTGTTCTGTACTAATTAGCAGCCACCAGTCACGTGCGATTAATGAGCACTTGAAATGTGGCTAGTGCAACTGAGAAAACCACTTGTAATGTAACTTAATTGAATTTTAATTAATTTAAATTTAAGTGAGTGCTGTTGCGCTGCCCCCCATTACTGCATATCTTGGTGGCAGCTTGGGCTTTGCTTAAACATCTTGGACGACTCATTTCCCTACAACATGGTGTCCGCCATTGTTCAATACGTCTGATCCTTAGAACGTTCTGCCTCAACCTCAGCTGTAATCAGCGTCCCCGAGATTTCCATACATGGGGGGGTTTCTCTCTCCCCTTCTTCCGCAGACCACACGGAGTAACTTTGCTCTTAGTCGACGTTATAGCTTTCTTTATATTTGAGAAGCCTCAAAATGCTGTTAATACCAGCGAATTTCAGCCCCGGGAGGGGCCGTGCTTTAGTGTGTCGGCCCTCCTGTAGCAGTTTTCCGTCCAGACTGAACATCTACAGATTTTATGTAGATGACAGGATAGTGAAGCAGGAGGAGTGTGGGCGTTTTAGTGGAACAGACTGGTTCAGGGATGGTGTGATCCCGGGCAGGTAGGTTCACTAGCCTGCCTGTAGTCCCCCTTCTATAAAATCAGGATGACAGCAAGGAGCTATCCTTCTTGTTTTGAGAAATAACATAGATTTAGAAAGCATTTACTAATGCCTGACACACAGAAGTCACTTACCTCAACCGTCAGCCCCTGCTCTCCCCTGTAAGCATACTATTCTAACTCACCCCTCCAACTCCTCTAGACACTGGACCTCACTGGGTGTGCAAATGTGGAAACAGAACCCAGTGCGGACAGACTGAACGAGCGTCTGGCCAGGACAAACTCATCACTGGTTCAAGACGCTCTACTTCTGTCCATGCAGCCTAAAAGAATTAGTAGCATTTTTAAAATTCATGATACATTTTCCTTCTGTTTTTCTCTTTCTTTCCCTCTTTCTCTCTTTCTTTCTTCTCTTTTTGTCCATTCATTCATTCAATTTACTGCATTCATTCATTCATTCATTCATTCATTCCATCTGGACACATGATCCCTTACCATGTGTCCAAAACTCGGTGAGGCCGAGGAGGTAGAGCAGTGTATGGGACAGCTGAGTTCTGTATCCCATGGAGCTGAGAGTGGCTCAGATGAAACTCGCCAGTAAGGACACCCCGAGGTCTTCTTTCACAGAGAAAGCTCCATACTCCTGAAGGCCCTCTACCTTGGGAGGCGAACTCCTGAAGGCTGTGCTGCTGTTGGGTGGTACAGAATCTCTCGGCTGCATTTCAGTTGACTCTATCGCTGGCTGGCTAAGACTTCATTTTCCACTTCAGTGCCATAGGCAAACTTGACCAAAATATTCTCTGGCTCCAGAGGTGATCTCCCATCCCTGCCAGCGAGTGCGTTCTCTCTATATAGAGTTCTCTCTAAACCCACTTAACGCCGCACAAGCTGACCGTAAGCCGTTCACAAGCACTTCAAGAGCAGCTTAACTGTGGTCACGAAAGGAAAGAGGGTAGGTTTTGGACCCAAAACACCTGGATTTGAGCTTTCATCTCCTTACTTGCTGGAAATATTAGACAACGATAAACAACTTGTTAATATCTCCTTAGTTCAGTTTTCTCTGTACAACGTGGACAATGATGTTGTTGGGGTCCAAGGTTGTTGTTAGTGGTAGGGAACCTGAGACAGCCCCTCATGCGTGGTATACTGCATTCAATCAATGCCAACTACTATTCCTATCCTGACTTTTTTTCTTCATTACTATGCGGTGTGGAGGCACCATAACACTGTATAAGGTGTACTTGGATTTTCTTTTTCTCCAATCTATGTATCTCCTTTTGTATCAACCTCTTCCTTTTGCACAGCACAGTGTGGCAAGACAACAAAGACATGAGAATGAAAACTTTGGGGTCGATGGATCAAATTCAAATTCAAATTCAAAAGTCCAAATTTCAGTTCTGCCACCTACTAAGAGGTGGCCTTTGTCATGATGGTAACTCAGCCTTGAAAGGCCTCAGTAGTGTCCTCTGCAGAATGGGGGTGAAAACACCAACTCTGTGGGGTTTTGCGGTATCACATAATGGGACCTGAGGAGACTGGCTTGTGAGGCACAGAGTTAAATTCATTTGCCTGAGCAGAAACGATTATGGCTGTTAGGAGGGATACCAGTAAGAATCCCCTGGGGTCTTATTTATCCTCAGAAGATAGAGTCTAGGGCCAGATAAATGGTCTCTGGATCGAGACGTTAGCGGAGTTTTCGCACATGACCATCACCATGAAATTATTCTATTTCAGAAGAATGTAGCTAGCTTTCATTCTCTTAGCAAAGTCCAAAATAGATCAGAAATCAAAGCCAACCACAAAACCTTTTCAGGACACTGGTGGGATGTGAGTACTTCGTCTCCATACCTCACTTACCCAAGTCGGTACCACTATCTAGCCATCTTGGACAGACGTAGGGTTCAGTTTTGAAAGGATGTTGAAATCACAAAGGCATGCAGCTTTGGTTTTTCTGTATTGCTATCATTTTCTTCCTAAGTCAACAGTGTTCTAAAACTGACACCAAGAATCTTACAGGGTTTTGTTTTTGATTTTTTTTTTTTCTGAGTGAAAAACAATACTCAAACGGACACAGTCAAAGGCAGATGCAGACTACATCTGGAGGAACATCGCAAAAGCAGAACAGGACACCGAAGGGCGGATTTTATGTTTAAGACAATTAGAGAAATATTAATAAGGCATTTCACTTGGTCACAAAAAACCATCTGCCTTCACCCTTTGGGGCCGGGTTATGAGGCTGTGAAGACTCCGTGCACGATAAGGGTTTCCTTCTCTCCCGGCTTCATAAATCCCTCCTGCCCACGGCTCAGCGCACTAATGTGACCACACGCACTCCAGCCCATCCAGTCAAGTGTAGCATTTTTCCTCCCATTCAAGTATTCTCAAAGTTTAATTAAACCAGCCAGCTATCTCGCAATTACCATCCCTGTCCATCTTACCGGATCCTTATTGTCTCCCTTTGCATTGATCTCTGACTAGAGCCCCAGCCGGTGCTACCGTGGAACAAATGTGGGGAGAGACCAACAGCAGAACTCATTTTTTCCTTCCTTTCTTTTAATTAAAATGGATTGTCTGAAAAAGATTTAAGGCTGATCTTAACACGCACGAGTGTTTGGACAATTTTTTTTAAATGCCTCCTTGTAAAAGTTGAAGGCCGTCATTTCAAGGGAGAGCCCTTGCTTTCTGCTCTCGTATCCATCCCACGCTCCCTGCTCAGTTTAATTTCCCCGACGCGCACCGCTCACAAGGCCACTTCCCCACCTGCACAGCCCTCTAGTGACTCTCCAGCAAGCATCACCTGCAGCCCCGACTCCCAGCTTCACCAGGCTGGCTGTCTTCTAGCTGTGTGGTCACGTGTCCCATGCCTCCGAGCCACACAGAGCCCAGACAGTCCCCTCCATGCTGCTTGTTCAGGTCTCCCATTGCTCTTCTGGTCACAAGCCTCCTGCACCTGGGGTCCCCTTACGTCTAGTCCCTGCATATTTACCACACACTCTTCATACTCTGCCAGGCCCTGTTCAATGTCATCTCTTCCCTGAAGTTTCCAGGTCTTCCTATTCCAGAGTCATTCCTTCCTTTTTAAATAGCAATGGCAATTTCTTTTTTTTTTAAGCTTTTATTTTATTTTTATGTGAGAGAGAGAACACAAGCAGGGGGAGCAGCAGAGGCAGAAGGAGAAGCAGACTCCCCACTGTCAGGGAACCCGATGCAGGGCTTGAACCCGGGACCCCAAGATCATAACCTGAGCCAAAGGCAGATGCTTAACTCACTGAGCCACCCAGGCACCCAGCAATGGCAATTTTTATCACCCTGAGGGGACCCGTGTTTTCTACACAGTGTAGTACTTATTAATAAAGTCTGTGTGTGTGTCACAGAAGACAAAAAAGTTCTTTGTAAACAGAAACCATGTCTGTTTGATCATGTAAGCTAAAACAGTGCTTCTTTTTATATGAAAGGTCCTCCATAAATTTGGGGGGAAATTCATGAACAATGGATGAATAAAAACGAATCAATAGTTGCTAAGGACTCATTAATCCATGCTTATCCCTAAAAGCCGCCCCTAAAGACAGATGAAATCATGTCTTCCTGCACTGTGCGGGGAAGAGGAGCGAAGCAAGGAGATGCGCCGAGATTGTCCGCTAAGAATAAGACAGGAACCAGCCAAGTGAAATCTTAACAGAAGTTAAAAAAAATAGACACTTGGAAAGTTTATTTCCTTATAATACTCAGTCCCTGTTCATGCCAAATCTCACTAGATAATACTATTCACATTTATATATTGCCTCTTGGAATGTGCAAATGAGCAGTCCTTCCAATAGGAAATGCTAATTCGTTACATTTATACTTCCCATCTCTCATTCATCTGGAAGGGCTGGGAACACATCCCAATTTCTACCTTGCTTTTAAAGACTCAACATCTAACATATATTTGGTAAGGAGAACACAGAAATCTTGAGCCGAGTGGGCCTGAAATGGCATACTCTAGCCCCCTTTGAGACAACCTACACAGCCAGGACAAGGACTTGCATCTTCTAACACCTGGTGACCAGATGACCAGCCCGGCCCTGGTTCCCCCACGACTACTTCACATACCGCTGGATATTCCTCCAGAGCCTCGTCCCCCTGGGGTGATGCCACCAACATAAGGGCTGGCCCATGGTCTTCTTTCCATCAGTGCAGAGAAGCATGTACTGAAAATAATGTCCTCACTCCTGTCCGAGGACTGTATGCCTCAGAGTGATGTATGAATCACAGGACCTCTGATCCGCAGGGGACATGAAGCTCTTCTCTTTGGTCATGAGAAGCATGTCTGGCTCAGAAAGTTCTTTAGGGTCAGGCCCGGAACAGTATGGACTCCTCTGGAAGGTTCCCAAAGTCTCTACAGCCTCTGCCAAAGTGACTTCCATGTTCAGAATCTACCATTCCTCCTTGGGAATGGACAATCCTTTAGCTTTCTTACCATCCATCCCCTGCAATGAACTCCAGTTCCTCTCAAAAACAGCCCTGTCCCAGAAACCCAGACTGGAAAGCCAGAAGTCCAAGGGAAGCACGGGAGGACGATGAGGGCGGCCGGCAGCCACTCATGGTGCCCGGACCTCGTCTCAGATGCTCTGTCCTAGACGACATCAGTCCTGCTGTTTCTGGTCACATGGGGAGAAAGAACACTGGCCCGAGACGAGGAAGCGGAAACAGGTGTTGTCAACGTCGCACGCTGTCCTCTAAGCCGAGAGACCCATGTTCTTTCTCTTCCCCAGATGCCCTGCCATCCGCAGGCCTCGCTGTGGATACTGTTGTTTTCAAGGTCTGCAAGAACTTCAGACCCGGTGGTCCGCCATGTCTAGCTCCACGCACATTCTCTAGGCCTCCCGTTGCTCGCCTGTCTTCATGATTAGCGCCCCCTTGGAAGATGCTATTCTTGGAAGTAATTTCACTTTCTGACACTGCAGGAAGCTAGACCAAGTTGTAGCTACTTCAGATCTCTGCAAAGGGCCTTATGCATTGGCAACTTTTAGTCCACTAGAAATAAATTTATCAAAGATATACTCATATATATGCCCGGGGAAGAAAAAGTACCATTAAAAACATGTCTTCCCATCGTCCCCAATAATCCTCCCCAGTAGAACTAGGAAGGACAGATGTGTTGTAGAGTGAAACAACAAATATTTTTAGCCCATGTTGGGGGGCATGGTTTTGGTCTGACTTTAAAGACAGAAAATTGGGAATTTTATTTTTAATCCAAAATTAAGTCCGCGGTAGTTCATATAAAAGAAAATCTTAGGAACATATGATTGAGAAATAATACTTATCTACTCTTCTGAGAATTCTGTTTTACTGTCCATGGAAACTAAAGCCTGTGCTGTTCAGCAACGACCCAAAAGTCTGTAGACAATGGAAGGCGCACATCCTTGGTAAGACTCCCACAGTAATCAGACACCAAGCAAAAGCAGTATGCGTGATACCGGCGACTTCATTTTTCCCTAGTATTTCCAAGATCAAAAGAATATCTCTATTCGACTCTCCTGACACAGTCCTCAAGCTCCCCACTGGGGGACTAAGCAATTCCTTGGTTTCTCATGGCATGACTCTGGGCTAAAATGCTGTAACAGTAACAGCAAACAGGGCTGTCCCCCTGCGACAACGCTCTAATCAGTTTCAAAGTATGTTTTGTTGGTTCTCATTGACGCCACTCAAAGGAACTGGTCACTCGTGGTCTCAAAAGTTTGACAACAAATTGTGTGATTAAATTCCTTAAACACGTCTGTCCATTCCTAATCCTCTTTGGCCAACATCCCTTTCAGAGAAAAATCGCAGCACTCCATGGTGCCTGATTTATATTTCATTTTGAGAACAGGAAGTAAAGGGATTAAAGTTAAGGATTAAAACACTTACTCTTTACTGCATTTTTTTCTCCTCCCGAATGGCTTCCCGGTTGCTATGGCTACTGTTCACTGGTCCTTAGCCTTGAATGCGCACGTCTTTGCATTAATAAAATATTTTAAATGAGACTTCACAGAAAACAATAGGGACAGTAGTTTCAGTTCAATTGCTCTTGGAAGAAGAAGCTAACATTAAAAAAAAAAAGTCTTTTCTTTGTCTTTGTATTGGTGTCCTCAAGAGTGAAGCCTGAGCTGCAAAACAGCACAGGGACCACGTCAGGCCACGCAGTGCGAAATCAGAATTACGCCGGCAGGGGCTCGGGAAGGCGACTCTGACATGGTGAGTCCGACCTGACTTTCCAAACCAGGGCGTGTAGGAAGTGGAAGGATCCCTGGGAATATCTCAAATGTTGCAACACCACAGAACATTTAAAAGGCAAAAATGCACGTAGATGTGGTGTTGCAATTTCACATTGCAAACACCAGCCAGGAAATGAAAAACCGGGGCTTTTAACTACCACGAAGTTCAGTTAGGCACAGCGGGCGTAAATGTCCTCGCTCCGTAGCCAAGTCACTGGAGGTCGTGGCAGCAGCATCTACAGAGGAGCGTGGCCACAGAGGCGACGGCCGCGAGCAGCACGTGTCCCCAGGGCTGAAGACGTTGGTGTGGATGGTGCACAGAGCGGAGGCTGAGCTGGGCGTCCAGGAGGGTGACAGTGCCAAGGGAGCAAGTGTGTGTGAGTTGCTCCTTTAAAAACACTCCCCTGACATTCATTTTAGAATATACTGCCTACATTCCTTTACAAAGCCAAGGAAAATGAAGGAGATGGAAGAGTAAAACTCCATTTTAAGATTCTATTCTTCAAGTCCAATAGCAGGATGGGCTCCAGGATAAGCTATGGAATGACTTCGAATACACCACCCCTCCTCATCCTTTTTTTTTTTTTTTTTTTCTTGATGCTTGGTTTTTCGTGTCCCCGACATCCAGTAGTTTCAAACAGCCTATTGAAACTATCTCCCCGAGGTCTGGATATCCTCGTCATTTCTCACTTCCTCTGAGCCATGATCCACGGACGGACAGAGATGCTACTTGAAATCCTGTCATTGGAGCCATCTTGACATATCAATGGGGGAGTGAAGGGACTGCGCGTCACCTTTGCCATTTAACCAAACAAAATCATACGGGGGTCTTCTGGAGACAATCTCCCAAGTAGAACCATTGTGATGGTGACACTCTGAGCCCCGTAATACAGGCTAGAGGAGGGGGTACCGTAAGTACAGGTGAGCAGCTCCCATAGCAAACCATGAGACGAACGGTGCCGCGTGAGGATGCACTGCAATTTCTGAAGTGAACTTGAATGGAAATGGAGAGAGTTACATGCAGACCCACAGGGTACAGAAGCGTGTCTTTGCCAACACCCACGTTCCTTCTTTCCTGGCTTCAGTCTTTTCTTTGAGAAGCCACTTATGCTTGGGGACAACCCTGACAAGGCATGGCCACGTCAGGGTCCTGCTCTTCTTGCCCGCCTGCAGTCAAGAGGGGGCGAGCAGAGCTTACTGCCGAGAGGCACGGTCCCCTGAGGCTCTCAGGTCTCCGCATCTTGGGAGCAGAGGCACTGACTGCCTCTCCGGGCGCTCTTTCACGGATGTTTCTACACTAAACAGCTTTGGAAGGCTGACCGGGATCATCTTTTCCCAAACCAAAGGTCAGGTGTGCTTTCATTCATTATAAAGGATTTGGGTTCCCTGTGCTCAGAATTTCCCTCGTGTAACATGGTCCACTGAGCACACAAATGCTGCCTGGCACTCTCTGTGTCACTTAAAGAAACTGGCACAAGAAAATGAGAATATTCTGTCTACTGCGATTGCTATGAGTAATAAGTTCTCCTTCTGTCTGCCACCAGCATCCATGAAGCTGGAGTTGGCTAACTTACTAACATGCACGCAGGGTCAAATCTCAGAGCCCTTATGGTGCCTACCACCTACAGAACCATCTCTAGCTGTGCAGGGCACTGGACCAAATGCTTTTGCAGGATTCCTTCCTGTCTCTATCATCAACTCGAGTCACTCCAAGTCAGCATGTCCACATCACACTAGAGGTCCAATCTCAAATGATTCACCTGCTCACCGGGCACTCTCTTGGAATTAGGGCCTGCCTACAGGACTCTAGAATGATCCCATAGCCATGTGTTCCATGGCTCATTAGGGCACACAGGGGATCCCACATATGGGAGACAGGATGAAAGAGAGCCCCCTGAAGGACAGAAATGGAGGGTATCTGTGTGGGCTCAGAGTTGCCCACCTGGATGGCCCTGTTAGCTCCAGCCACCGAAAGGAAGGTTTAGAGAATTTTGAGGCAGATACTGCCAAACATGGGGGCCTTCTAGGGGCAGGGTCTCTGTCAGGGGGCCAGGCCGCCATCTAACAGAGGGCCAGCCGGTCTAGAGCTTCCGAAGATGATCCTCCCACAACAACTTGACGAGTTACACAATTTCCCATGGTGGAAACTCAGACAGCCCAGACTAAAAACAGTAGCGTCAAAGGAGCACTGGAAGTAGAGTCAGAAAATCTCAGCTGGGGTGTGGTACTCCTGTCGCCTGAGTGTGCTTTGTAAAGTCATTCAGCTTCTTGGAAGCTTGGGTCTCTCATCTCTCAAATGGGGTTACAATAGTAATTGTGAGGCTGCTGGGAAGATTCAAGAGGTGAACAGCCATAAAAATTCCCAGGCGTGTTTTCAGTGCTAGCGTACTGCTTCTTGCTATCGCTGGTGGTTGAAAAGCTAGAACTAGTACTGAGTTTGTGAGTGTTTGGCTGTGTTAAGGTCTCTGGTCAGTTTCAATCTTAACATCCTGATAGGGGAAGGGGCTCATAATCGGGGTGGATATGGGAGGTGGGGAAAACAGGAAGCATGAGGTTCCTCGGCCATGGTTTAGAGCACCTTAGTATGTCTGAGTCTTTAAGACCTGGAAATTGGGGAACTTGTACATATCTTTTCATATGAAAGAACAAGATTACCTTAAAAAAGAAGGAATCCCTGATTGCTATTCTGAATACACAGAAATGAAATGATTTTTGCATTTGCTTATGTACAGATGAGGAGATGTCAAAGATGTTCTTTGCGCTGCCATCTCAAAACAGAATTTATTCAAAGTCGACAGTGAGTAAATATTACCCAAAGTCCTATAGCCAGTGATTATGGGCTAGGTTAGCCCAGAGCTACTATGATACAGAGTTGCTCATCTAACATGTTCTGCCACCTGTTGACCTGTTTTCCCTACTGACCTTCCTTTTTCAGAGCCCAGTGATGTCCCTGCAAATACTGTGTAAGGAAAACTCCTCATATCAATGGTTGTTACCATACACCACAGAGTAAAAAGAATAAAAACAGAGTGGCCCCATAATATGTTTATGTGTGATAGAAAACTATATGGAAAGATATGCATTGGTGTTAGGCATGTCTATCACAACTCTGCTACTACCTGGCTTTTATGCTTCCCATAAGTGAGAATGCCAAATGGGAAATACTAGAAAAATAATTGCCAGAAGTAGGGAGGGAGAGGAGTAAAGCCTCACCCAGGAGAGGAAGCAGCCAGAAAGCTCAGCTAGCTCGTCAGGGAGTGGAAACTCTGCTACCCAAAACACTTGTAAGCTTTGAGAAGGTACCAAGAGATAAGGCCCCAAAAATGGAGAGAGAGGAATCTGTACCTCAAATTTCAACAGGGAAAAGAAAGAAAGAAAGAAAGAAAGAAAGAAAGAAAGAAAGAAAGAAAGAAAGGAAGGAAGAAAGAAAGAAGGAAGGAAAAGAAGAGAAAAAAGAGACTAGAAATACCACTGAGCATCAGAATCCTTAAAATCATGCTTGGAAAGATTCTAGAAAGAATTATAAGTTGGTGAGCAGCTCAGAAGGAGGGATGTCAGTAGGAGCCAGGATAGGAATATTGAGAACTAGCAGAGAATCCTTATCTTCTTTCTTGATGCCATTATGGGAAAGCAGCATGTATAAGGAAGCTCGCGTTCAAGAGGCTATTTAGCAAAGTCTCCCATGGTAGCATTTTGGACAAGACTGAGAATCCTGAAGCTGACGACAGCCCAGCGGGACGCAGTCATCCCCGGAGGAGCCAGCGTATCTAAAGAATATCGATGAGTGGAAATACGCCAGCCTAACAGCCTTGTCTCCTTTCACCCTAAATTCCCAATTCATCCTCCACGTGACCACCATGATTATCTTTCTAAATCATGGATCCGACCACGGTCTATGTTTAAACATCTTAGTGTGGCTTGGAAGGCCCGTTGAGGTCAGTTTCCTTGTCAACTTTCTCAACCTCGACGGCTTGCCTCAACAGCCAATAAAGGGCATGCGGTTCTCACGTGACCCTCGCTGACACTATTCCGTGGCATGAACAAAACGGAACGAAGAGGGCAGAATGCAATCCACGTGCTAAAAAATCTGGAAGCTGGGTATTCAGAAAAAATTGCAGCGAACTAGAGATCCTAGCACAGAATCTCTCCAGACATCAGCGAGGTCAGAAATGGAAAAGAGGCCTCCTGGGAAGACAGATTAGGGCTTACATGTGGGTGTTCCAGGGTGAAGGTGAGTTTTTGAGCTACAGGGGGGAAAAAAAAAATATATATATATATATATAAATAAAAAAATATATATATATATGGAGTGGGGAGAGAGAAAGAATGATGTTCGGGCATATGAGGCTAATTAAATAACAAAAGAAGAGACTGTCTTCATCATCAGAAAGCTTAAGATGTCATGAAGAGGCTTTATGAATATCTTTTGGGACTTTCTAAATGTGATTCCCCATGCTGGAGGATGTGATTACATTTAAAGACGCTTATAATTCTGATGGACTACAGCTGTGCCCGCAGCTGGCCCCGGGGAGCGGCAGTGTAGCAAGCACCCGTCCCGAGAAGCCACTCAGGGAAAACATCTTTCTATTCCAGTTAAAAAAGGCAGCCCAACAGAGTGCAGCCTCCTCACAGTTAACTCGAGGGTGCGTCTGTCCTCGACAAACAGCAGAAAGCGTGAGCATTTAAGATGTCACACGACACTTTGCTACAGTTTATAAAGAGGGCCCCAGATTGTCGGGGGGGAGAATAATCTTTTGCCAGAAGGTTCTGTGGAATGCCAAGATTGCAAACAGTATGTCAAGACTTATCAGACAGCTGGGCATTAGGTCATATTAATGAACCTGGGTGCACATTTCTGTAGGTCTTTGGGCTTGTAGAAAAACAGCATACCACCTTGTGGCATCATACTTGGCTCCCTCTCCACTTCTAAACTTTCTCGTTTCTCAGAAACCAACTGAAGAGAGTACAAGTAGTAATAAAAAACGTATCCCGATTCTAAAGGCCAAAGAAATAAAATGGGGTAATGTATACAAAATGGCTCTGAAATGTCAAAGCATGAAAGGTGGCAAAATAAGACCCTTTCTTTCTTATCCCTACGACCACAGTCACCATTAAACCATCCAAATTACAGAGATTGGATTCCGCCTGGTAAACCCCTCATGTGGAGCCTCGCGGAAGGCTCACACATGGGCTTGCCAGGCTCCCTAACTTCCAGGCCAGATGGTAACTGAACCAGGAGGGGCAGGAAAAACCTCTGCCCCACCCAGAGAATTCTTCCGATTTTCAGACTGTCGCTGCTTGACCCCACTCCTCAAAGCCAGGTTCCTCAGCAGCAGCGGAAGACGGCAGGACAGTCTCCTCTGGACTGTAACACCTTTTACTATCACCTCCCACGTCTGTGGCCACGGCTCCCTCCTCCCGGGCCTGAGCTCTGTCTACGTTTAGGACTGCAACAAGCCCTGCGCTTACGTGCTCTCACGAAGAACTCCGACAAACCTACGAGCTTGCTGCTACTGTCTCCAAGTCGCAAAGGAGAGCCTGAAGCTCAGGGACGTTAAGTAACTCATTCATGAAATCTGGTGACGTCTGGCTTTGAATCCAGGTCCAGAATGCAGAAGTCCGTGCATGGACGGGAGAAATGCACATATAACACACACGAGAGGAAATAGAACAGTAAATCATTATAAGAATAAGGAAATAATGAGGAGTCTTCTGTCAATCTAGAAAAGGCAGTCAGGAAACAACCAAGGTTGAAATGGGCATGAAAGCAAAACTCCTCGGCATGAAACATCTAACCCTCCCTCTAAAAGTAGAGATTTCCAACCCAGAGATACGAATTCTCTGGATGAAAATCGACATCAGGTCAGTCAGCTTGTCTGGTCAAGATTTTAAAACATGTACACCTGACTACAAATGTGTTTCTTTGTGAGGAAAAAGCAAGGAAGATAATATAAACAATTTACAGTTACGTCATGACCTCAGTGTCTAGGTATCGTTTTTAAAAGGCTAAAATCTCTTTGAGGGAAAAATAAATTAATGGAGGAGTCTAGAGTAGAGAAAACTGACTTACTAAAACTCCATTAATAACCTGTCTTGTCTCTTAGAAACTTTTTTTTAGATTTACTTATTTGGGGAGGAGCTGAGAGGGGGAGATAGAGAAAAAAAGACAGAGAGAGAGAGTGGGGGAGGGGACAAAGAATTCTCAAGCAGACTTTCTGCTGGATGCAGAGCTGGATTCCAGGACCCCGAGATCATGACCTGAGACAAAATTAAGAGTCGGCTGCGTAACCGACTGAGCCACCCAGGGGCCGCTCTTACAAACTATGAATAGACAACAGGATGTAATTCTTGTACTAATACGAATCTTTATTGGGCATGTATGATGTGGCAGGCAGCAAGCTAAGTGATTTCCAGTCATTATTTCATTCAGTATGACATAAACACACTGTATTAACAAGCATTGCCTGATATAAAATTAGGACAATAATGACTGATTTAAAAGTTAACATATTATGATAAACTTACATGGTCCTATAAATTCTCTGATATGTCATGCAAAATGTTTGTAAAAAGTATCTGCTTATTTGCTTGAAATATAATCCTCTTTACCCTCTTAGCAGTGTCTGTCAATT
Source organism: Mustela erminea (assembly GCF_009829155.1). Lineage (NCBI taxonomy): Eukaryota > Metazoa > Chordata > Mammalia > Carnivora > Mustelidae > Mustela > Mustela erminea. The sequence continues at coordinate 86,964,654 of NC_045625.1, forward strand.
AGTTGGCACGAACATATTTGCTTTGAACAATCGAAGGGTAAATACAAAGGGGTAGGACCAGGTAGATCCAATAATTAACTTCCTTCTGTTTTCCTAGTGAGCCATCAATTTGCACTAACATAAACCGCACTTTAAGGTGTGCCATACCACGTTTTCATGTGGCTAGTGTCACCTTCAAATAAAGTAAGCTCAGCTGAATCTTAACATAAAGGACTCGAGTTTGTGGGTGTGATGGTTATTTTTCTGTGTCCACTTGGCTATCCTCTCAAACCGTTGCACAGTAAGACACTGATCTAGGTGTTGCTGTGAAGGTATTTCTTAGACACCGTTAATGCCTATGATCAGCTGATTTTTAAGGAAAGGAGATTATCCTTGATGATCTGATTGGGCCTGATCCAATCAATAAGAGCAGGACTGAGGTATCCCTGAGGAAGAAGACACTCCACCTGGGGTCTGTCCCCCAATCCCTAAGCTAGGAACTCTGGCACCATCTTGACCCTTCCCTTGCCCTCGCCCCTGGCGTTCAATCCACCGTTAATTCCTCCCACATGTTCATCCCAACCACCTGCTAACCCTCGTCCAGGCCTCCGTTACGTCTCATCCAAGTACACCCCCCTCTGAACTGGTCCATGGGCTTCCTGTCTGCTCCTACTCCACATTTCTGCTTGCTCTCTGTCCGATCAGCCCAGCCCGCATCAAAATCCAGCTTTGACATCTCTGGATGCTTCAAGGGAGAGGAGTGTGTCTTGCCTTTTTTTTAATACTCCAACACTTAGCAGAATATCAGATACATGGTGAATGTCAGGTAAGTAGAAGGCAATCGACCAGGGCACACGAAGCCATGATTCTTCTTAGTTGGGCAGAGTCTTTTTGGGTATTGTCATGAAAGCCATGTGAAACAGTCATTAGGGGTCCTGCATTTCTTTTGGCTCAGATAATCTTTCTTCTTTCCTTTCTTAAACTTCTTTTCTTCTATATTGATTTGTACTTGATATACAAAGATCTGCGTGTATTTAACATATACAAGTTGATTTGGACGGATGCACACACCCATGAGACTATTACCATAGTCAACGTAACAGATATGTACAGCACCTTCCAGAGTTTCCTTGGGTCCTGTTGTGGGGTTGTTTGGTTTTGGGTTTGGGGTTTTGGGTTTATTTTTTTTTTACATTATTTTTTTGTCTTAATTTGGGAGAGCCAGTGAAATCTCTAGAGCCTTTATCTAGAAAATACATCTTGCACATAATTTTTGGTATTTCATGAGTTTCCTGAAATCCATTCAGCTGTGGAACGTCTCATCCCTTTATAGTCCATGGAGCCCAGGTTGATAACTCGTGAACAGAACCAAATATCACAAGTTCAAGTTTGTCTTTAATTCCCTCTGGTTTAGGTCTCAGCTTCCTTTTCCTTGTTTGGGTCTTTCTTGCACCATCATCCAAGCATCCACATGACCCAGAAGGACAGGCTATCGCAGTCACGGAACTGTGACTCCCCCTGCAAGAAGATTCCGTTCTCAGGGAACTCATTGTTCCCATTGTCATTTACAATATACTGCCCTGGATTGCAGGTGATGTGACAGAATTATGCCTTCTGCCGAAATAGGGCCCCCTTCACCTCTGAGGCCCTGCATCTGCCTTTTGAGCTAGCTGTGAAGATGGTAAATGGAAAAACTAGGGGCATGTAACTTAAGCTAAGTCACAGAACAATTCATGGCTCTGCTTAAAAGAAGCCCATAAGACTTGACCTCCAACCTGAACACTGCTCTAAGACACACCACCTGCCCGGGACCCACCAGGAGAAGTCTTTGGACGAGGCTTATCCAGGCCCCGCTGTAAAGTCGCCCTGAAAATAAATCTTCACAGCTCAGAGAGCCAAGATACAAACAAAATGGGAAAATACTGCCTGAGGATTGCAAAGGCAAAGCTCAGCTGAAGCTGAACTGGGAAGCCGAGAGCGTGAGCGGAGGGAGTGTGACTGCTCCAGGATGCGAGGGCTTCGAGACCAGAGATGAAACTCGGAGCCTGAGGAGACCTGTGGTGAGCTCTGCCATGATATTTTAGGACATATATTTAGGCAGCAGAGAGTCTGAGCTAAATGCTTTCATTCCAAAACCATTTTCATCAAGAATTCACAAAATCTAATAAGAGAAAAGGAATGAGAAGCTTAGAGAGCTTCTGTCAATCCATCGAAAAAGCAATTACCTAGGAACCGTCTCTATCCGGTAGCTGTGCTGGGCACCATACATGCCAACTGCTTACTACAGCACCTGCTGGAGGGTCCGTGTGCCTCACGGGGTTGGCCAGAGCTGGACCAAACACCCTCATTTTTTGCCCTAAATCAGAATTTTCAAGGAGAAGTAAAACTACTTTGCCGTATATGACAAAGTATTGTAAAGCCATTGAGGACAACCTAAAAACCCCGAGGACTTCACTCCTTAAGAATGTCTGTCGTTCCAAAGGAACTCTCAGACTCCACGTTCCAGAAGCGTCCTCTGTGAGACTTGATCACAGCACTTCTCCGACTGTACGGAAAGCACGTGAGTCTGTGTGTCTTGTTGGAATGTAATCTTCGGGAGCGCAAGTTCAGGTCTCGTTTCTAAACTCAGAGCTGTGGCAGGGTCCCAGGTGCTGACGGCTCAGTGAACCGGTGAGGTGCCCAGCCCCCACCCCAAGAAGGCACAGTATTTTGACTTACACGGTGCTTTTTAAAAAAACTGTGGGGCTAATGCATTCTTCTCATTTCCAGTGTGGTTATTCAAATGCGCTCCTGACCGCCTCCCCTCAGGAGGTCCTTCTCTGTGACCTCCATATCAACCCCCACGCTGTGTCCTTGCCTGCATTTATGCTGCTCACTTTTTGTTAACCTTTTTATTGTCAGGTTTCCTCAAGACAATGGGGCTCTATGGAGACGGAGAACACACATCTGTCTTGTACCCATGTGCACGTCTGAGTCTAAGCCAGCGCCTGGCACCCCGTGGGGTGCTTAATAAATAATTGTTAGATGAAAGAAATGAACTTATTTGAGATTATTTCTCTAGGAATTTACTAGAAGAGTAGTTTGATGAGATGCTCTAGAGGAAAAGGATGATGTTGTTGGCCGAGTAATTCTGACCAATGCTTCAGGTTCTCTTTCCGTTGGGGCATCATTCATCTCTGGCTCTGAGAATTCTCGTGAGAAGAAAACCTTGAATATTCTTTAGCTCTGCATATCCCAAACATATATGACAACAACAATCTTGTTAAAAGGAATATCTCATAACATTCTGTGGGATGTGTTCCAAAAACACACTTGGGGCAACACTGCTTTAAGTCTTACAAAAAGACCCTGGCTGGGCCTCTAGGCCCTCAGACGCTAGCTAGTAAGTCTTTTTCGGTATTTACAAGGCTGAAGACAGCTTTTCTGCTCTCTCTAGAAAGAAAGAGAAGCTATTCCTCTCACTGCTTCTTTCACGGACAGCTGACCCGCCTCCCCACTTCCCACACCCAACAGGGATTCTCGGGTCTCTCCTCACCCTGCCCGCACCGCAGGGCGACAACAGCGCTCTCCAAAGCAGAGCCAGAGTCACTTTCCTAAGCTGCAGGCTTCCACGGGGCTGGTCTCAACTTCAAATCAGTGCAATGCGCGGAGTGTTAAACCAAGACGACTTCTTTTTATCACTTAAATTGAATTAATTAACATCACTATTTTGGGCCACAGTTATTTGCCTTATAAAGGCATATCCAGGGCCTTTCCCAGAATCAGTTTCCCTCCACTGAGGCATCAGGACATTCAGGCCGGAGGGTAGGACCCACCATTGTTTTGAGGAGAGACAGAAGCAATTTGCCACCAACAATCTTTAAGGTTAGTGAATGACTCCCTCACCAAACATCAACAACGACAAAACATTTTAGGGACATTTCAACATCAGAGAAGCATCACTTGTCCAGTAGGATTTCCCATGGGATTTGCTACGCGTGGGAGTAAGCGGGCAGCTAGTTCATCTTGAAATCCTACGCCCGTGATCTGTGACTATGACAGACATTCCATTAATGAGTGAGAGAAGGGGAGGGGAGAGGGAGGCACGGAGAAGAACGAGAGAGACAGGAAAGTCGCCGTGTGGGACGGCCTCTGGCCTCTGAGGATGTGCCCTTGTGCACGCCCTGGCTGCACGGATGATACTAGAACCAACCGGGAGGAAAGCGAGAGCCTCACCAGCTCCTCTAAGGGATGCCTCCATGTAGGAACTGGATGTTTTCATGTAGCTTCTGAAGATCCCAACAAGGGCACAAAGCAAGGTGAGCTCTGCAGCGCTTAATGAAATTGTTTCACCAAGTGAAATGGGGGTGGGTCTGAGCAGAGCCCACGGAGCCCCCAGATCTACCCGAAGAGGTGCGATGCGTACGTTGCTCTGTTTTAGCCAGACAGCGACCCATGGCTTCCCCCTGAGCAGGAAAGAGAAGTGCAGGGTGCATGCCTGCAGGTTGGGAATGCGGTGCCGGGTTTATCACAGCCTGCTTGAGGCGGCGAATGTCCAAGTCATCAGCCAAGGAGGATTAGGGTTAGGGTTAGGAGGTTCAGAGGTGATCCTTAACTACACGTTTCGCAAATCATAGCCAGAGTCTGGCACCTTCGCGGAGCTGTGAAATGGACAAAAGATGCGTGCTGTCTCTAACTTTTGGCCCAGCATTCTTTTGCATTTGCTTTCTAAAGTCCATTTTGATAACAAGCCAGAGTTGGAAGGAGCCCCCCTCGCCCCACCCCCCATCACCACCATCACCGCGTATGGGCACTTCCAAGGTGCAAATGAAAATTTCTGATAAAGCTCACAGCCTTGAGGGAAATTTCAAGCGGCTCATTGCCTTAGTTTTCTCTTATTTTGCCACTCATTATCAGGCCGAATTGAAGGACAGATTTTGCCTTCTGCTCTGCAGGCTACATTCTATTCTCGCCGGAGACCGCAGCTGGTGACCTGAGTATCTCGAGACTCACTTATCCGTGTAGCCCCCTCTTTAAAGAGCTCGAGATCTGCAAGGCGCATTCCTGGAGGAAGTCTGTACATCAGCTGATGGAATGTGTGGGTGTGCACACATTAGGCAGAGAGAAAAGTTACTTTCTGCATGCAATGAGCCAAATTATCCCAACTCCTTTGCAGAAGAGCTTCCCCCTTTCTTCTTTCTTATTTTTTTGTAGCTTGAATAGTATTTAGCTAAGCTTTCCGGTCTTTGGTTTCTCACTAGGCTCCAACAGGTGTGGGGAGTGCCCTGTGCACACCGCCAGGTCATCACTCTCGAGGACGCTGCCTCCCCCAGTGAACGTCTGTCTTACGGCTGGCTGAGGGTGCCTTGTCACTGGCCTGGGTTTCAGAGTGGGGCCTCAGAAAGCCGGCAATGTTAAGACCAAAATAATGTCATTTAGTGTCCAGGGGGAGGTAAAAAAGAGGATTAGAGGAAAGCAGGCAGGCAGGGTATATTAAACAAGTCCATGACTAACAGGGTGTGACAGAAAAGGGTTTTATTCTTTTCAACAAAACAATTCCCTAGGGCTGGGACCATTACTCCACTGTGCCTTTATCACCTTGGAATTTTTATGGTTATTTTTGATGAATTCACATTTTTGTAAAGGCTTTTTTGAAATGATGCCAGTTTTCAATTTTTAATTAAAGTCATAAATAATCTTAATTCTGCCTTAAAAGGTTTATTGTTTCTTAGTTCTTCTTCTTCTTCTTCTTCTTTTTTTAATTGCTGCCAGGAAATATTTCAAATACCAAGCACTGAAGTGAGTTAGCAATTAGGATCTCTCCAAGGTCTAGTAACAACATCATACCGTGTAAATATTCCATGCCAGTACACCGGCACGAAGCCTGAAAATGTGGATTGCCTGAGTTGGGGTTCATTCGCACAGCTTCTCTGGGGAGTGGCATTTCCTCTTTTTATTGGATGGAGCAACTTTCATCGTTTTAATTTCCACAGATTAATTTATCACTGATTCGTAACAGATTTTTAAAATCTTCAGATTAAAAAAACAGGTTAAAATTTGGAGAGTAAGCATGGTAAACCGGTCCCTAAATTCTGGGCACTAAAAGGCAGCCATGGCCAGCTCGCCCATTTGCAAGGAACAGGGTGCGCAGCATCAAAAGCTGATCACTGCAGACACAGTATCTCATTTTCTGGAAGACGAGATTGAGAAAATATTGAAATATTTGATATTAAGTTATAATATTGCTCCTCGAAAGTATATCCTTGTTACCTAACCACCTGACTGTTGAAGTCTGTCTGTAAATTGTCTTTACGTTTCTATTTTGTAGTCTCAGGGTCTGATTTTCTTTTTTTAAATTAGTGCTTCAAGAATCTTTCATACAATCAGAACTATCCCTCCTTTATATAGAGGCTGAGACACACCACATTTGAACAATGGAAAGCAATTAATTAACAATTCCTGAAAATATCTTATTCTGTTTCCATACCTACTGTCAACCCAGGTCACCTTCTTACGTGGACTATCGAATTGGGGCTTATTCGACTAGATGTGGGACCTGCATTCTCTCTTGTCCCAGGCAGCTATTTTTTTTTTTTAGGGAAGGCGCTCCCCAATCTTCGATGGATTTGGTATTATGGTAAAACCTCATACATTTCAGACAACTTAGGGGTGAATGGTCAGATTTAGGAGAAAAAAAATCTCTCAAGAGTTGTGATTCTGGTTTGCTTGGGTTTTGATTTTTAAACAAAGACAACTTACGTCAAGTTCGCAAGACACACACACACAGATAACGACAAAAGCCAGTAGGCAGCGGTCCTGCCGACATAGCGGACAGGATGCGAGGTTGGTGTTATTTGAAAAAGATGAATATCCTCCTTACAACTTTGTTTATATCATTAACTCACATAGCAGTTCCTTTGCACTTGTTCAATACAGGATATATTTAGTTCATCATCTGTTATCCTCTGTTGATAATGAGCATCTGTTATCAGTTTACTGTGTTCCAATAAAAGAGACTTCATTGTATTTATAGAGGAAAAAAATGATTTTAACAATTGACTTACTAGAGTGGGTTTATATGCAATTAGGATTTTCCAATCCTTCTGACTGGGCATTTTTCTCATTCACAAGGAAGAGGTCAAATTCTTTCCACATATGAGACCTCAACTGGCATTGTGTTAACGCCTCTCAAGGAAGAAAAAGCTCAAGGTAAAAAAAAAAAAAAAAAAAAGACTACACAGCATTTCCCAACATAAAAGTGTTAAATCCCCATAAACCATGAAAGAATGCACATTTCTCGTTCAGTAGAAGCACCGATGACCTGAAACCACAGCCACAGGGTTTGATCACATCATGGGTTTAAATCACTTGACATGAGTTAAATCTTAAATCTCCCTTACACTTGCCACGAAGTGCCCTTCCATGAATCAGTACCATCTTGACGCAAAGGAAACACTCAAAAAGCTAAGGTCAGCTCAGTGTGTCTGTGTTTTTCTCCCATGGTCAGAAGGTACTTGCTGGCCCCAAAACCTACAAACTCAGTTATTTGGAAATGCGATGAAAGGTAGTAAGCTCCCCAGATCTCAAGGTGCGGGAGCACGACATGACCAACCGAATGCTAGAGATTTTACGAGGTCGAGAGAGAGAGCATCAGGTGGGTTGGCTGGTTGATCTTTAATATTTCTTCCAAATCCAAGATGCTATGCTTTCTGTGTACTCTGAAAGATGCATTAATTCCTCAGTAATGTCAAAGTAATTTTAGGTTCAATTCCTTTCTCAAATTTCCGTACACAGTACGTATTAAGAAACGTGTTTTTTCCTAAGTTTAAAGCAGGGATGCTCTCTACTTATCCTCGAGATACACCTACCTTCCCTCTCAGAGCTAAAATGGCTTCAGCCAATTGATATTTTATGAAAAAGCACTTATCTCCAGAAAGGGTTTTTGTTGTGCTGTTTTTCCCAATTCAATTTTCTTTAGCTATGTGGACGTAATTTCCATAAAAGCCTTTTGTCATTCTCTAGTTTAGGGGACTTTCGCTAATTTTCTCTGATTCTTATTATACGAGTCCTCCCCAGAAATTCACATCTGGTTATATCAGCTGTGCAAACCACCACATTGCTATTACTTCATGAAGCTGTCCCTCTCCCCAAAGCGTCTAATGCATGTAACAACTGGAGAAGTCTAAGAATTCTATTGCCCATCACGTGGTCCCACTATTGCAAAAGTAATTTAAATGTGCCTTTCCTGGCTGGGTAAACGCTCTTTCAAAATTACCTTTTTCCTTGCTTGTTGATCTTTGGAAGAATGTGCCTTCACATGCTTTCGTAGGGAACTTGGGTCTGTATAGCGTTTGGTGCATCCTGGAATTTGACAGGCATAAGGTTTCTAAATAAGAAAGAAAAAAAGAAACGAACTGTAGTTAAATCATAAAGGTAACTGGGGAAGATTGACTCAGACTACTGACTTCAGAGAATGAACTGTTACCAAGTGACTGAGGTGAAATGCTGGGTAACATTTGTGCCTTTTAATTCGAAAGCCCAGTAAGTTTGCACGAAGGCCAAGAGGAGGGCAAACTTTCAAGAAACCAGGAGACATCTTTAGAGGTTCACTCTTCCCACAAAACCTCTTGCGGCATTTTTGGATGTGGAAATTATTAGTAAGCATCTCTAGTCATACTTACAGTTATGTTCCCCTGAAAACAATCTTTGGTACTGTCAGAAACTAGGAAACACACATTCTTTAAGAGTTGAGGTATAAGGAAGCTGCAGGAAAGTCCAGAAAAGACTGGGAATGTTTCAGAGGAAACCTGATTCAGAAAGAAAGAAGGAGAGAATTAAAAGGGAATATTAGTGGAAGGTGAGTGAGGGACAATAGGTCTTTCAAACAACAGACACATGACAACTCAGCCAGAGGAACATTAATATTATTATAGGGATTACAGGATTAGAGGAGTCCTGGTACTCAGCCTGGGTTATATGCCTGAGCCCTTGGCTGCATGCATTGAAAACACTAGGTTTAGCTCCTTCAAGTCCCCCATGCTCCTCAGAGATGTGAGGTGTGGCACCTAAGGCTGAGTCTAGAATCTTATTAATTTATGGGTCCCTGGTGATTGGTCTGTAATCATTAGGAATGAATGGATAGGAGCATTGCACATCGATTCAAAATGTAGCAGCTATACCTATGGTAATAACAAAATGCTCCCAGGGTTGGAGAGTATGGCTTTTAAGCTATGAAATAAAACAAATCTTTCTGTCTAATCTAAGAACTACACTAAAAAAAAATCACAAGATAAACTGTGTTCATACGTCACAACTTACAGTCCCTCATCTACCCTGGACTCCTGTAGGTGAGACTACCTAGAGTTGTGCCGACATGATTTTATTGTATTGTATTGTATTTTTTTTTTAAGATTTTATTTATTTATTTGACAGAGAGAGATCACAAGTAGGCAGAGAGGCAGGCAGAGAGAGAGGGGGAAGCAGGCTCCCTGCTGAGCAGAGAGCCCCATGCGGGACTTGATCCCAGGACCCTGAGATCATGACCTGAGCTGAAGGCAGAGGCTTAACCCACTGAGGCCCCCAGGTGCCCCGCCAACATGATTTTAAATGTAAGGAGGCAAAAAGGAAGCCTGTCTCTAAAAGAGGATTCTCGCTTGAGGAACCTGCTATGTCATTAACAAAACAGACCAAAACAGACCATCAAATCAAAATAAAAAACCAGGAAAAAAAATTCAGATATTTTTCTCTGTATGTTTTGTTCCTGTTCTCTCGTGCATGCTTGTCATTTTGTGCGCCAACACAGACATGGGTTACATTATTTGCCCTGCTGAAAGCCATCTTTATGATTCGTTTTTATTTTTGCCATTTTTGATTCCAACCACAAGGTGAAGTCATGAATATATGATTTATTTTGACACACCCAATATGAATTCTAAGTGCGATGTATCTGTTCCCTGACTGAATGATAGACTCAATCACCCAAAAGGTCTCGTGGTTTTGTGGGGTGCTGGGCACTGTGTTACGTATGAGAAGTCTGACCATAAACAGTGGATGAACGGGGCTCTCCATATCTCTGGTTTTCCAAACAGTCAGCCAATATGGGTGGAAGCCCCTTGCCCGTCAGTTTCCATTGGGTAAACAACAGTTTTCTTTCCCGAGTTCGCACGATATTCTCACACTGGCCTTCCCGACCCTGCCCTGGCTTTAGGGGAGAACTCGATGATATCTGTGTCGGCAGTCATGCTGTGACCACATAAACTCACATTTCAAGCCCTCTAGGAGATGTGGCATGTAAAAAAACTTTAGGAATATTAACATGTTGTATAAATCAATATCACTATTATTACCACAGTTGCTACTATTTGGGTTGAAAAGACAAGAAATGGGTAATGCGATTTTTGTACTTGATTTTGAGATGTTCTTGGAGATGGTGTGAATACTCACCATTCCTCCCAGGTGGCTTCCCTCTCTCCCCTGCTGCCGGCCCCCTGGGATTCATGTGCCAAGTGAGCAATGTCTGGTGCTGGTCCAAGTGCTACTGGTATACTGGTCATTCTACCTCAGGTTACCGAAGCTTTAAGTGGCCTGCTACCCTTTATCAAACTATAGTTTCCACATGTACTGTAAAGTCATTCCCCCTGTTTCGATTTTAAGATGCTGATAGAGAAATAAGTCAATAACACTTTTCAGGGTTAGAATTATGAACTCCGTAATCCTTGCGGAGCAAATAGTTTTCCAATAAGTAAAGAATCCATTGAGTTGAAGGAAGATGCTTCATCCAAAATTCTGACAGCATTAGCATACGGAGTGCTTAATGAAAGGAAATGGGGGCCTGGATTTAAGTAACACATTCTTCAAGCAGCTACAGTTTGCTTTTTAAGACAAATGTTTAATTTTTACGTGATTTTAAAAGAGTTTACCAATTCATCTAATGCAATAAAAGTTTAAACAGGAGGGCAGGTCTGCACCTTAAAGGAAGGACAATGGTTTTAAAAGATTTAATAGAGCAGTGTTTAAAAAAAAATTAAAAGTAGCTGGGTTTTAAAAGCTACTGCATTGGACCAAATCATGAAATTATTATCTGTGGTAGCTTTCCTCAAAAGTTTTAAAAAGTGATTAAAAAAAAAAATCCAAAACGATTTCAGAAAATGCTTGTAGTCTGATTAGCTAAAATTAGCTCCGAGTGAAGAAGGGTACTGTGGAGCCATAACACTTCGGCTCACAATAGTTCTTTCAAACTACAGATAACTAGCTAGAGTAGAGGCAATTTCTCAAGACAATCTTGTCTCGTGAATGTTCATTCTTCCATGATAAAGTTTAATGACAAATTGGAAAATTTATTAGATTCTACCAAGACAGTTTTAGACATACAACATAGGGCATTTTAACATAATTTATTCTCTTTCCTATTTCTACCTTTTAAAAAATCCTGCTATTCACCAAATTTATTCATTTCATATTCTATTCTGTTGGTCCTAAAATCACTGAATTTATTTCAGCTAGAGCAGAAAGGGGCTCTCCTCTGCCCATAGTGCTCTAATTATATTCTAGCTATTTACTAGGCAAACCATCACATTTATGGATATTAGGAGATAATTCTGTTTAAAAAGGTTATGTGACATATAGCTAAAATGACTTCTATCAATATGACTAATAGAGACTAATATAAAATTTAATAAATATGTCAACTATAACATCAGAAGAATCTTAAATATGTATGAGAAGGTGTGTAGAAATAACGGTATCTTTTCAAAATTCAAATTCTGGTGTAGTTTAATAATAGACATCAGAATGTTAACACTGAAAAAGTACTGTCATGAATACATTATTTGCAAGAACGTGGGGTGAGAGATCTGTGGTGTGTATAATACATTTATCCTGATGGCTTTGTTAAGTGGAGAGAAAGTGCACACTGCCTACCGGGCATCGAGGAAGGAAAATGGCCTCAAAACTCTAGAAATGCAGAGGAGGATGATCAACAGGACAGAAAACAGAAGAGTCTCAGGAAAGGAACAAAATGTTACTGCACGAAGAGAGTTAAGGTGCAACGGTGAAAACCAGTCGTTCTCACACGGGTTATGTCTGGCTGTGCGGTTGTTAACGCACGAGAGGCATAATGAAGCTGAATCCTGGGGAGGGATCCGCGGATTCTTTTCAGATTGCCTGAAGGTGAAAATGCCAGGTGGTTTCTAAAGCAAAAAGCCAGATTCATACTCAGTAACCGTGCCAGCCTCAAAGTTCTTATGTCAGAAAGAAAAGAACCAGGGTAAGGGCTGGGGTGGCTGGGCGGTGGCAGGTAGTAAAACCAACAAAAACCAAACCACTTCTTATTTCAAGCTAGCGTAAAGTATCTATTCATGCATGTCCTGGTATTTAAATACTTATTTTCATGCCCAGTCCCTGGTAGAGGTTCTCTGTCCTCCAGTCTCCTATGTGCCCCATGGCCCATCTCTGCTTTGTACACAGAGGTCACCGAGGAACCTCTTGGTCTCAGGCAGGTGGGAGATTTCTAATAACTTGTCACTATAGGCCCCTCTGGACATTCCCCAAGTTTCCACTGCTGCCCTTGGCATTGCCTCTCTAACCTGGAGACCGTAAAGCAAGCCCCTCCACTAGCCCACCATCAAATGGGCACTCCCTCACCCCGGGACTTAGGGCTGGAAGTTGGAAAGCTCTTGCCCTTCTTACAGTGTCCAGATGCGTCCTCTGGTGCTTGGCACGGTCGCTGGAGTTACTGAAGGCCTTCTGACAGCCCGGGTGCTGGCAGAGATACGGCTTCTCGCCTGTGTGGCTCCGCAAGTGAATCTTGAGATTCTCAAGCCTGGAAAAGGCCTTCTTGCAACCTTCAAACTGTGGGGGAAAAAAAAAAAAAAGAAAAGAAAGAAAAGAAAAAGAAAACAAGTTTTAGCTGTTGAGAAGGAACTTGAATGTTTGGGTCTGGGGGACGGGGGAAAAAAAATGTCCTTAGCATGTATTTAGTCTAAAATGTAAAAGACAAAACAAAAAAATAAGATGAGATCCAAATAGTAACAAATGTGACTTCTAAAAATACCCATGTATTGATGTGAACTGCATTTTTCCACTAATATACATGCCACTTTCCCTACCAGATCTGGGCCCCAAACTGATTTCTGTGATTACTTGTGTCAGAGAAAATTTGCTGTGAACCATCTGGCTCAGTTAATAAAAATACAGTAATGCGTGTCTTAAAGATTTATTAAAAAATTAACTCACTTTTCCATTTCCAAATTGGACTAAATGGAAGGAACCAGGAAGGAAGAAACTTTTTACAACTAATAAACTAAGAACAACAACAACAAAAAATCGAAGTGATGGACTAGAGGAAAGTGGGCTTCTGAAGACCAAGGGTCCAGGATGCAAAAGGCACGTGTCCATGGGGTCGTCACAACCAGAAACTTCCTGAACTACCACAAGGAGTTTTTCAGCTGTCAAAGAGTGACTCTGTTGGCGTACACACTGATGCCAAACCTAATGAGATAGAAGTTTTTAATGTGCTTTTAAAAAAAGGAACTGGAACAGAATTCATGTGCTGCTGAGAATGTTTTCCAAATGAAGTGATAGTTTCACCTATTTTTGTTTTTCTAAGGAATGTTGTTACCTCATTCATGAAAAGAGGAATTGAAAATGAGAGACCGGAGGTTTCAAGAAATGCTGTATTGGTTGGTCAATAGTATTTATTGATGGGACTCTTTATATATGTCTTGTGGGTAAAATACCAGCAACTATATTAGAGGCTCACAATGATTCCAATCCTAGAAGTGACAATCTAATACAGAAAATGTGTTACAGAAAGCCTGTGCATGAGTTAAAATATGAGATGGACATTTATCCTAGGACTCTCTCTTTTTGGTAGTAAGCCCTAGAATACTGATATCACTTGGATAGTTTTCATCCCATTTGAGTTCCCACTGCAAAGAAATTTGGGAATATGGAAACGGAGTTAAAAACAAGAAAAAAAAAAAAACCTCACTTCTTAGGGAGGAATGTGGGGGGCAGAGGGGAGAATAAAATAGAAGGAAAGAAGGTAAATTCAAGATGGTTTCCATTCAAAATCAGCAATGTTATTCACCCTTACTACAAGACATTTGATAACATCCCTCGGTTCTCTCACTTACTACGACAGATGGCAGAGGACAGAGTGCATCGTTGGTGAAGGGACGGTCCAGAGCTGGCCAGGTTTAGGGAACGGATGGACCAAGGAGAAAGAATAACCAACCGTGTCATAACGCCATCTATTTAAGTCATCCAGATTTCACATGCTGGAGTATTTTAAGAAATTTATGAAAGTTGCACTTATTTTTGATTGAGAGTTATACATGTTTTGCAGACATATGTTGGTTTATTTCAATTTTGATATTTTGCTTAAAATAATTTTGGTGTTTTCCTGATTTCTGTTTCACATAAAAATAAATTTAGCCTGAACAGAAGATGATTGCTGACAAAGCCACTACTTTTTCAACCCAGTGAAAGGCATATAATGATATACTGCTCAAGGGAGAGAGGAGTTAAGTGGCTTGTTTCTGCAGGTTTTTGAGGGGGTCTCAAATCTGAGAAGAAAGGGGCTCACTGTCAACCCCCAATTCATGACTAAGAAGCCTCTGCCGACCAAACCCCTGGTTTTAAGGTTCTTGGGAAGGACTCCTGGGAGCGAACTGCCGGAGCTCGGCTGATTTGACTTAGAGTCTCCTGGTGGATCACACTTAGGTCTGAAATGAGCTTGTGGTTTCAGCCCCCTTAAGCCCGTAGTCTGGCTCCTAGCAAGGCTCTTTGGTAGGACGGATGTCGGGCTGGGGCCAACTCTAGGGTACAGACCCAGACCTGAGGAGGTCCCAGCCTCTCTTCTCTTGTACAAGTCATCCCAGGTGCTGGTCAGAGAGAAGGCTGCATTGTGTAGGTACCAACACGGGAGAGGAGACCCACTTATGAGGTTTCTGTGAGTGCCACACAACCAAGACCCCCAGATCTGCCACAGAAGGACTAGAGGGACACGCACATCCTCGAACAAATTGAACCCATCCACTTGATCAGACATAAATTGGAAGGAAGACTCTCCTGTTCAGCGTCTACATAAGTGTCCAGTAAAATGTACAGTTCAAGTCAATTAATTGCTTTCATTACTATTAGCAGAAACAGTGATCAAAGACCAAAAGGCTTGCTGCAACACATCGAAATGAGTGGAAAGTGAATTACATCTCAGAACATCCTGACTGTTTTTCAAGAGCAAAGATGGGAGGAAAACATGAGCTCCCAGACTGAAAAAGACAACCAAAAGATTATCTGTAAAAATCACAAAAATCCAGTGGATGTCACAGGTCTCCTCTGCAGCGGAGAAGGCTGGAAGGTGACAGGGTCTGTAGGGCTCGCACCTGCCCAGTTGTCAGGGGCAGAGACTAAGAGTGAAGGGGTTTGACCCCACTGGGTTGTACAAATAAAAGCAAGAGAAAGGCAATTTCTTGGACTCAGGGGCTCATAATATATACCACCCAGTCACTCTTGTTGGAGAAATTCACCTGAAACCAAGAATCCCAAACCAGCAAAGTCAGCCACTGAGGAACTGACACAGGGCTGCCTGGGGGGTCTTGCACCCAACACCTCTGGGCGGTCTGGAGAGCACCACACCTGACTGAACTCGCCACACTGACAATTCTGCTGACAATTCTGTGAGAAGAGGAAGGAGGTGCTATTCATTTTTCTAATGGTGTCTGGATGAAACTTGAAAGCAAACAATTGTGTAATGAATCATTATCATTCATTACGAGAAGAACCCTGTAATTCAACACAAGAATTTCCTTTCCCTCAGGGCAATTTTACCCCTAGATTTATAAATTCAGTTAAATGCAAATGCATTAAAAATAAACGAACATTGAGATAGAAGTATAAAAGACTGTTACAAAATACCCCCAAACCGGCTGCTTTGGGCGTCTGGGCAAATGGATGCTTTTTTCTGTATTAATGTTTTTTTCATGTTTTCCAGATCTTTAATGAGTGAGTTCCACCTTGCAAATGAACATCTAAAACCTAGGAAAACAAGAACCACAGAAAGAGCATTTCCTTGGGTTTAGCCAAAGGCTTTCTCATGAGGTTCCTACCGTGTAAGGTCCATCCTGAGATCTAAAGTCCAAACTGTCACCTGACTCTCTGTGCCACAGTCACCAACCTGGCCTTAAACAATACTAGACCAACAGGCTCTTCTCAGGTGGTCTCCTTCCCCGACTGGCTGTAGACCCACACACCAAGGACCAATAGAAGTAGACCACCAGGCCCAGGTTGCCTGTGGTTCAAACACAGGTCATATGGAAAGAGACAAGAGAAAAACAAACTCTCGGACTGTAAGGGGACAGCGGAGGGAGGAAACACAGAATGGCAAAGAAAGACAAATACAGGACAGTAATGTGGGAGGGGGTGATGGTGGAGGGTGATGGTGGATGGTCCGATGTAGGCTAGTAATTTCACGTAAACAACATGGGTGCTTTTGGTCCCCAGCAGGTATGCGGTAAGCCCCGAGCGTGGCCACTATGTGTGTTAGGCACTGGGAGCAGCACAAAGAATGACACTCAAGCTTTCCTCAGGCGGAGACGGACCCAAGGTCAGGTGTATGGTGGGCCAGCGTCCATACTGATGCGGCGGGAGCAGGGCTTCTCAAAGAGGCACTGCGGGAGCCAGCAGCATCCCAGGACCCTGGGCATCTGTCGGGTATACAAACCCCTGGTCCCTCCCAGAAGAACAGAGTGGAACACTGTTCTGGGTGCCGACTAGCCCACCGGGAGATTCACATGTTATATCCGTGAAAGCCATTCATGTTGTAGCCACTGTTGATTTCCTCCGGAGAACTCTCCTGACATGGGTAAAGTGTCCTGCGGGATTCACCCACTTCTGTTTGCTGCAAGAGCTACGTGAACGAGCAGCAGCGCTGGCTCGAAAAGGATCGTCTCCCGATGCGGGCCGGGGCTGAGGGAGGGACATCTCCATTCACGCAGCGCATGGCACAATGTTTCCGCCAGTCTCGCACTCGAGAGTCTGGAACATTCCTTACTTTGTAACTGGCCACCCGGCAGAGACGGTTCTGAAAGAGCCATTGCCCACAGGCTCCCTCAGTGGCCTCCTGACCAGCAAAACACCCCACGTTTCTAGAGCCCAGTACATTCCCCTGCAGAGAAAAAGCACAGAAGGGGAGCCCTAGCTTTTCATTTGTACATTTCGGCAACTTTACAGAACACACAAGAACAATGCATGAAATTTTAAGTGACAGAACTTCAAATCTCGGGGAGGGGGGCGGTTTAGAAATGCTGCATTACGCGAGGCCTCACTCTGAGAATGATCTCTAACTCCCAGGCTGTTTGCAAGTAACAAACTTTAATTAAAAAGTATAAATTGCCTCAAACCCAGAGAACCTTAGCTTACACCATTTTGCTAATTTAGGAGATTACTTCATATTTAAAGGATCACAACCGGACTGTAATCACCATGCATATATACTGGCTTGATTACAGATTGTTGACATTAAGTGGTATTAAGATGACCTTTGAAATATTACTTTCCCTTTCTATTAGAGGCTTTTGTGTAAGGTTCTGAAAATGAAAGGCTCATTAGACACCATTAAAATAGGATTTATTCCATATGTGTAACCAATAATCAAGTAGAATATTACTTCCCTCCCCTAATCAGCTACTTAATGTACCGAAAAGCACACTTGGTGCTCAAAGTAGTAGTAACAGCAAACCTTTCCTGATCAGGTTTCTGTACCATCACTAATGTCAACAAAACCCAAACGGAAAGGAGTCTAGGATGCTGGACAGGCTTTTTTAAAAATATACATTTGATTTCAATTAAGCCTCAGTGTTTATGACCCTTGGAGGTATACACTTTTACAATTTCATTGGTCAAGACCAATTAATCCCATTATTGTGGCCATGGGTGCAGTTCCCCAGCCGCTTGGGGAATGGACTGGTGAATTATAGGGGGCTGATATCTTCTGCTTATGGCTCAAAGACAACGGGAGACGCACACGGGTGGAAAGATTGGCAGATATTTCCAAGGTGTGGCTACAGTCAAGGTGACTTCCACAATAAGACCAAGAGTTCAGGCCCACTTGAATCACGGTATTTCCTGCCAGAAGTGTAAATGAGGGAGACGGCCAGGAGCTGAGGACCGGGGCCACCTCGCACACCTCAGAGGAGGTGAGAAATCTGCCTCGAGGTGTCAGCTGAGCTTTCCACGTTTCCTTCTGAGGCAGTGCTCCCAGCTTGAGGTAGCACGGGTCCCCCCAAGTCACCCGGGCGTCTTGTTAAAATGCAGATTCTGATTCAATAGGTGTGGAGGGAGGCCCGAGGTAGTGCATTCCTAACGGCCTCCGAGGTGACACTTCCAAAAATGTTGAGTCTTCAAAAATTATCCTTTGAGAAATAAAGTTCTAGGGATCATTAAACTACCCTGAGGTTGATAAGACACAATTTAACAGGATTTTGTTTTTAAAGAAGAGAGAAAATAAACAAAAGAACTCGAGCAAGAATACAAGAATGAAGAAAGGGATTGCACTTGATGAACCGAGCTGTGGCAGCTTCATCCTTCAACGTGTGGATGAGTAAAATCTAAATTTAAAATGCTGGCTGGGAAGAGAACAGAAAGTGTTGTCTGGGGGGAAAAAAAAAGCAGAAGAAAAGTTAAAAAAAAAAAAAAAAAGGACAAAGATGCAAAAGAGAAAGCCTGCGGACGCCCCTGGGGCACCTGATTTTGCTTCTCCTCCTGTGACACTGGGACATCCGGCTCGTTCCATCCGGCTCGGGCCACCTGCGGCTTCCGTTCCCAGTGACGTCTTACTAGGACTTCTGCTCGCGTCAAGTTCTTAGTATTTACCACACCGGTTTGTAGAAAGGGTTACATAAAGGGAGAAAAAGAAAAGACTTCCAACGTTTTGAGGCTTTTCAAGAGGATCTGGTTCAGGAATTCAAGACACGGAGTTAGGTTGGAAAGCGTTCCTCTCTGTGTCTCGTTCCGACGCTGAATTTCACGGCGAGGGCCATGAAGAGGCTCCCGCGGGCTCCCACTCTGTGACATTCCTCATGTTTGCAGACTAACCACCTTCTTATCTGAACAACGGACTGACAGAAAAGGGATTTCTGTGTTTCCTTTGGGTTGCTAAAAGGTAATAATATCTGATAATAGTATTTCAAAGGTTCTACCCAAAGGAATAGTGGCCTCGCTGGGATATTATTTCAAGTCTTGGTACAGTTACTCCTGTAAATTTTAAAATTCTTTTAACTTCAGAGAAATCCGTGCAACCCTCCCCCCCCCACCCCGCCAATGGGACGAATTTTCCAAAGATCGCAAATATCTAAATAGATTTGCTCTTGCGTTTCCCACGCTAGCCCTCGGCGTTTCCCAGCCCGGCGTTTCCCAGCCCTGGCTGCCACAGCTCACGCGGAAAAGAGACTGAGACACTCGGGGCTCATGAGTCAGCCTGTCCGTGCACACCACTCATCTGGTGTTTTGAAGTGGGCGATAGTACTCATTTATCCAGATCTTCTGGAACCATTAAAAATTTTGTAGAATTAATATAAAACCCTTTCCGTAATGTTTTCCTAACCCATAATAAAGAAATCCCAGTTACTACATTTTTCCCTGTTATTCTAGTGTACACGATGAATCTATTAAATAGCTCATACATGCAACTTCTTGGCTTGGTGTGCTTTTTGCTTTTGATTAAGAAATCTGTATAAAACAAAGTTTACCGACGTCGGCAGTACGTATGCATTTCTTACCAGCTTAAGGCCATTCGTTGCTTCTCAACATGGAGCGTTACGAGTCGTGGTTGATCTGTAAAAGGGTCCTTACTCCACACGAGGTGGCAAAGTAAATGAGGGTACCACTCAAGAAACAAAACGGAAAAGAGTGTTTTTGAGAAGCCACATGACAATGAAGAGAGAAATATGCTACTTCTGGGCCAACATTTGAACCATATTAAATTTTTATGGAAATTATCAAGTGTCTGGTTTATAACAACTGACACGTGCTGGGGACAAATGGAACGTCATTGTGGGCACTGTATGTACACCCGGAGAGTACGTACCCCACAGTGAAATACTGGCATTTAAGTCAGATCCTATGGCCCTCTCCAGCTAGTCCGCAAATATGAGGTATCATATATTATTCATGATGTGTCAATACAATGCCAGAAAACTATAATCTCAAGCAAATAATTATTCTGTGAGTGGGCAAATAATGAAAAAGGTTGTTTAAACATAACAATAAGTAAGTTGCCCGATTCTGCTGTTACTATTCACATCGATTTCATGCAACCTGCAAATACTTAACCACTCGAGCATGCGTGGCCCAGTGGTTTACCCTCAGAGCTCAGTGGAGGCCGTCTGATCACACGTCACTAGAGCAAATGTATTTAAGGCCTGTAATTGGTCCCACATAAATACACCTAAAAGAAATAAAATTCCTTAATTTTCTTTGTATCTGTGTTTCTGATCACGACATGTCATATATAACTCCGTTATGAGTGTGCCTACGTAAGTGACATACTCTTAGGAACTCTCTGTAAAGGGTACACATAACAGCGACTTGCAGATGTTTTGCTGCTCTCTATTAAAGAAGACAACTGTTCTAATTCCTTCAGTCCTGGTCTATACACCAAGAGACCAAGTCCCTGATCCACAAAGGGACCAGGGAATATAGAGTTTCTTACATATTCAGCATTCGATTAGGCTCTGTGGACCATACAAAAGTAACATCAGGCCGCATCCTACTTTCTCTGCATTCACAGAACATCCTAGGAGACAGACACGGAGCACAGTAAATCTGGAATCTGACCCAGCCCGCTTCACCACCCCTGAATTGTTTTTTATATACTCAAGTGAGAAAGCTGACAGCAGTGGGAGGAATCGGCCTTTGGATTTTAGGCATTATTTTTCCCCTTTCTTCTTTTTTTAAAAGGTCAGAGACATTCCCTACAACTCTAGTTTTTCTAAAAGATCTTTCCAGGTTCAGGTCTTTCGAGACAAAGAGGGATAGCTAAAGTAAAAGACAACAGAGTAAGCCAAAGGAAGCAGGGGAAACAGAAACAGAGAGAAGACTGTAGGCAGAGGAGAGGCTGAGCACCCCTCCGGCCTCCCTGCTCCTCCCCGCACCGCGGGCCGTAGGCCAGTTCAGCTGCAGCCCCCTAATGAAGCAGCAAACTCCTTTTTGCCTCTGCCTCTGCACGCGCTGTTCTGTGTGCCCGGTGACATACGCCTGACCCCTCTACTTGGTGTCACCTCCTCTGTGACCCTCCCTTTCTGCTTTTACAAGGCACAATAGGTCACTCCCCACATGCCCACCGTGCCTCGCCCACAGCCTTGCTAACACGCGGAGGTACACTAATTGGATTGTTTGTTTCCCCCACTAGGCTGTGAGCTTTATGAGGACAAGGGACTGAGTCTTATTAATCTTTTTATTACCGGCACTGGGTACAGTCCTTGGCATGTACTCAAGTGACTGCAGATTATTTGCTAAATAAATGCTAAGCGAAACGGAGAGAATGAACTCTTTGTAAAAGAGCATATTGATTTCCTAGACTTCCTTGTGGAGTAAACTCATTAAGGCCTTTTAATTAGGTCGGGCGTGTTAGCACTCGTGATGACATCAAATGGTCAACATGGCAAAAGCTATAAAAACGTATTTATGGGCTTTGCCGGATTTGAGTGTTCTATAGAACTACTGTAAGAGATATATTTAATTATTTTAACATCTAACTATGTGGGAAAACAATAGTAATACCAACTTATGGTTGTGGGGTCTTTTTTGTTTGTTTGTTTTGTTTTGTTTTTTTTGGTGGATGTGATACATTGACCTCTTTATTGATGTTCTGAGAAAGATGGGCCAACCCTGGTGAAGGGAGCGAGCAGTTTTCCTAACATACCCTCTTCTAAACTTGAGCTAAACATACACAGACCCATTTGGAACACGTTATTAGCAATAATTCAAGGCAAATAAATGTGTGCCTTCTTCATACATAAAGGAAAAGAAACTGTTTTAAATTGCCCTTTAAAAGCTGAGCTAATATTCTCTCCAGCATGCCAGGAAAGAGCCTCTCATCAGAGCTTCTCATGCAAAGAAAAAAGCTCGTTGGGACCCTGCCCTTCATTGCCCTGAGTCAAATATCCCCAAAGAGCAGATCAAGCAATTCTTACGATGCCACGCCTCTGCCCACATCCTATACCCAGACTCTTTGGATGGGAGCAGACATGAGCATCCCATATGATCCCACACTAAAGCCATACCTCGTTCCAGAACTTTCTGTGCTCAGAGTATGGGGGCCGTAGCAAGGCCTTGGCTCTGCCTTTCCCTTTGGCAGTGGACTGCTACCCAGTAACTGCCTCTGACTGCAAAGATGAGAAATGCCACCACTTGCCTTCAGTTTTATTAAGAATTGGCATGCTTGGTTTAACAGAGCTAAGCAATATATTTATTTACTATGGTGTTTCCCAAAATGATTGCTGAATTCTGTCATCTTTTGACTGAGAAACTGTTTGCGGGTTGCAACAGAATGTATGCTAACATACATACAGCAACACAAACCTCCAAGACAAACTGTTTAAGTCAATTTGCTATCATATAAGCACATAGGTGCAAATATGTGCATATGCACTTGTGGGTACAGCCATGGGCACACACTTTAACACTTACACACAGAGCCCACACAGATTCTGTAATAAATGTGTGTGTTTAAGATCCGTGTGCAGGGGTGTAGAGGCAAGCATGAATTTGCCAAGAGAGAAAAGGAAATTCACACACGAAGAGAATAATTTACCATAAATTGGCCCACACTGAGTTTATTCCAAAAAACAGAGTGCAAGATGCCAAATTTTTAATGGCTCTTACTATTCTAGATCTGGCCCTGACAAGCTTTGGAAGAGATGCAAGTGGGCAGGAAAGATGGGATTAAAAAATTATATCTTAAGCCTTTTCACTTTCAAATGTAAAATTTCCACCACTGTGACAGGGGGAAAGAGAGTGATATTTTCCTGACACTGTGCTTTTCTCAACAAAAAGCCGTCGATTTTCATTATGCGCTGCTTAAATATAAATTCTGTTCTTGCTAAAAGTCATCTGTGTCTGGCTGCTCAAAAAAAGAAGCAGATACAAAAATCATGGAACTCAAACCTTGCATTAGGCCCGCAGACCTTACAGAGGCGTGAGCTCCGCAGGTTGCACGTGGCCGCCCCACGGTTGAAGGACTGACGATCTTCTGTGACAGCTCACACTGCCTCATCAAAGCTACTCACTTGGTTGCTTCCAAAACGCATCACCCCCAGTCTTCTGCCTTTCCCAGCTGAGCTTTCCCACACGGACTTCCCAGCGCACACCTGAACGGTACACAGCAGGTGCTCAGAGGACCCTCTCTTTCCTCTGCTTGCTCTCCACTTTCTTTGTTCTTCTGATGGCCAACTACCTAGCCCAACTTGGAGCCTTCTTCCTTCTTGGTCGTTGAGAAAGCCACTGTCCCTTTTTGCCTATTCTTCCTATGATCCTGTGGTTCCCTCATGGGCAAAAAGCGAAATCCATGAACCCTTTCCAAGCATGCCTGTTTGTTTTTTGTGACCCACAGGATATTCAATCACTAGAGACACACACTGAGTTTTAAGATCCTTATAGTTCTTAGGAAAATACTTTGGCTAAGAATTATCATCTCAATTCTCTTGACTATTCTACTTCATGCAACTTCTACCTCCTCTCTTTGGAACTTGACTCCACCAATCACAAGAATGATAAGTCTACACAAAATTCTATAGAGCCATGAAACTTGGGGGTAGATGTGCCTCATCTCAGATATTTTAATTTGATGCAAATATTGGTCCATTATGCAGAATAGTTAGCCTTTTCACTGAATTTAAACTTCTATTGTTTCTTATTCTCCAAGGAAATAGAAAGAAAAATGAGTAAAACATGTTGTTTCTAAGACACATTTCTTCCTTTATGTTACCTCTTTGGTCATCTTATAAAGCCAATAATCCTGACATGAAAGTACGTAGCACACAGGACATTCTCAAAAAAAAATTAGTCATTATTTATATCATCTTTTATGTGTTCAAATGTTTTCTTTTTAGAGGGGGGAGGGGCGGGGGGAGAGAGAGAGAGAGAATCTTAAGCAGACTCGGCACTGAGTGCTAAGCCCAATGTGGGGCTTGATCCTAAGACCCAAAGTCTTGAGCCAAAATCAATAGTCGGAAGCTTAATCAACTAAGCCACCCAGGCACCCCAAATTTTCTAGTACTTAGCACTTAGTACTTCCTTATTTTACAAGTGAAGGGGCTTTAAGGCCTAGAAAGGTTCAGGAACTTGCCAAAGTCACACAGTTGGTAAGGGGCAGAGCTACAGTTAGAACACCACCTTCTGGCTCAATTATTTAACCAAGTTTTCCCTCCATGCAACTCCAAGGGAATGTTACTTCTCAAAAGGTCAAAGAGATAAAGAAAGAAACATGTCTTGTAAGGAATCCAAACACATTTTTGCTTTTGTTTCTTTACAAAGTGAAAAATATTAGTAGTTTAAATTTCCTGTCCTGAGTAGGGTCAACCATTCTAAATTATACCAATCATTCTCACAAACTCTGAGCATTGAATAAATTCATTAGTGATGACTAAAAAGTATTGTAAGCCTCATGTTCTTGGTTCTAATCTTCTTTTATGAGACCTGGCATGAAATAATCTACCAGAGCATTCTAGGGGGCCTCAAGGATGCCAACAATCAAACAGTTCACAGCAAGAATGCTGACTCATTTCATCAAATGAAGGGGCCCCTGTACTTACTATCAGTTTATCAATGGTGGCAAACATTTGTTGTAGCACTCTAACTCCATCAGAAGCAAAATTCCTCAAGAAAGAGAAAACAGTTCACTCTGCTATTTTCCTTTGTGGGATGGAAGAATCCAACCTGTGTCACGTTAGATGACCCATGGCTATCAATGTTTAAACTTGGCTTCCACCCCTCCTCTGAGCTCCAGGCCTACTGCCTCTTCGGTATCTCTGCAATGATGGCTCGCAGATGCCTCCAAGTAAATATTCCAACACTTTACAAGGACCTTTCCCCTAAAACAGAGTCTTCACCCCCTGCTCCCTCTTCACCCAGCAGTGTAAGCCCGGGGTCTGGATATAACCTTTGACAGCTCCCTCTTCCCCATACCCATGTCCATCCACTCTTCAAGTCCTCAGAGGTGTCTCTCAAACATGCTGCTTTCTGTCCAGCAACATCTGACCTCCCTGCTCTAAGCCATCCCCTGGGCTACACTTCAATCGATGCCCAGCAGGTCCCTTGGCCCACTCCTGTCCCCACCAGCCATCTAGTCTCCACAGTGCCACCAGAGTTATTGTTGGAAAACTGGAAACCTGATCTTACCCCTTTCCTGCGGTACATTCTTCAAAGGTTTCCCACAGGTGTCAGAGAAGGACCAAAGCCTAGTCATGGCTTACAAGGTCTCACTTGCTCTGGCTCCCGCCCACCCTCCAACCTCATCTCCTTCGCCATGCCCTCCTGCCCCCTCACCCCTCCGCTTCAGCCACACTGGTCTTTCAGCGGCTCAAAGGTGCCATGAGCTTTCTCACCCCAGGGCATTTACACATGTTATTTCCTTTGCCCAGAAAATGTCTTCTTCCTATTTGCCCAGTTAAATCCTACTCATTGTTTACAGTTTAGCTGAAATATCCCTTTTTCAGGAAAGCGTTCTATGTCCCCAAGCTTGGGTTTACTCTCCCCCTTAGAGAACATCGTCCTGGGATGTGAGCTCCTTCAGGACAGGGGCGAGGCAGCCTCTTCACAATGTGTACTAGCGTGCACAATAAGCTCTCAATGCAAATTTGTTGAATAATGGGCAAACGAGTTATTCTATATTAAAATGCAAATTATTTACATTATAATGCTTTCTCTCCCTACCTCCTTTCCTTTTTCTTTTCACAATTATGTTTCTAGGGCTTAAAATCTACTCAGAAAAACTGTATACTCCTAAGACCAGTGCTCATTCTAACCAACAATGGGGAACAACAAAAGATGAGTAGAACTTAACAGACCCTCAGGTCTGGAGAAAGAAAAAATATTTGTGAAGCCCTCTATAATTTCTAAGTGATATATGAAATGCAAATGTTTTCTAGATTCCAACTGCACACACAGAAATATCTCAACTCATTTTGACAAAGTTATTCACCAGGGAGATGAATAAATAGCTTCACTAAATACATATGGTGCAATTATACCCAGCAATAAGTGACAATAGGTCTTGCTTTATAATAATCTGAAAATTCAAAGCCCAATTATTTCAGCTGCTCAGTAAATAATACTGAAAAGACGTGGTGGTAAAGCAACTTAAGAACAGACTGTATTAGTAAACGCTAATGATCTCTTTACGATCCACAGAGCCAACTTCTTTTTCTTCTGAAGGAAAGAAAGCATTTCGTAAATTAATAATAAGAATAAGAAGAAGAACAAGAAGAAGAAGAAGAGAGAGGAAAAAAAAAAGAAAGACATCCACAAGCTACAGCCAAGAGCAAAATGAAAGCAGGAGTACTCCTTTTGATCTTCCAGAGTAGTATTTAGTTAAAGAATGTATGCTGTACTACAGAAAAACATGACCAGAAACATGAGCGTTTGGGACCTGGAAAATACAGTCATTGGCAGCTGGCCTTTAAAAAATATATTCATAAGATTAAAAAAAAAGAAAGAAGAAGGAAAAAGGAAAAAAAAAAAGGATTTGTCTCCATAGTTCCTAATTTGGGGGCAAAATAATACTGACTTTAATGAAAGGGGTCAGTTTCAGACTTCTTTTTGGAACACAGAAGCCAAGTAATTGGTATCATTAGCAGTTTAGATATGCAAATCGAATTCCAACTTGAAATGACCGCGCTGGAAAAGCAACCTCAACAGGAAGGAGAAAAGGAGGGAGAGAAGGCGAGGAAGCCGCGTGAAGCCGCACCTCCGTCCTTCTGGACAAGGGGTCAGTCAGGCGAAGACGGGTGCGACGCTGCTGAGCCCGTTCAGACAAGCTCGAGGGCGAGAGGACAGGTCCGCCCGCAGGGAGAGAATTGGGAGACCAGCAATCAGCAAGGCAGATCTGTAACTCCTGCCCCATTTAGAGCTCTTGCTTGCATGCTCTCTGAACTTGTGGTATTTATTATTTTTCTAATTTGAGCAAACCATGTAAGCTTTTGGCACCTCAAAAAATAAAATCATATGGCCAATAAAAATGTTTATTCAAGGGGGAAAAAGTTAGCTTAACAGCACTGGCTTCCTTGTCTACTAGCCACCTGACTGCGGGGACGCGGTGGCGGGCCTCGCTGCTCTTCTGCCGGTCTGGGGCCCACCGGGCCGAGACCCACTGGAACCAGAGCCTCCAAATGGCAGCAGCCTTTGGGGGATCCCAAAGTGCAGGGCACTCTCTGATCTTCTAGACCCAAGCAGGCTTACCCAATTTGAGGTTTCTTTCCACACTATCTCCTTCATATTATGTACTCACATGCCATTAAGTAAGAGTTTCAGGAATCATCTGTGCAACAGCTATCTCCCGAGTTCTGCATCTGTCTTGTCCACCCCTCTGCTCCCAGAGCCTAGCACAGTGCCTGGAACCTGCCAGGCCTTCAAAGAAGGAAAACGACAAAATTTGGGACTGATGTGTAACGTTAAGCCCCATTATGCAAGTGTCAAAGCTACTCTCTACCATCATTTAGTGAACAACCAAACACCAATTATCTGAAGTTACCACGTAATTATGCGGAGACAAGGCATAGGACCTGAAGCGATCAGATGCCAAGTGGCTGGGACAATGCCTCTCAGCCTTTAACATGCACAGAAATCTCCTGAGGAATTCGTTATAACCCCGGGTCTGACTGGAGAGGTCTGCGTTGGGGCCTGAGAGTCCACTTTTCTAGAAAACTCCAAACCCACCCTGATGCTGCTCCTCAGGCCACACCTTATATGGGAAGGTCCCAGGAGGCCCAATCGACAACCCAAACGCAGCTCTTCCTCCCTGGGAATCTTCCTTATTTTGCACCAAGAAAACCTCAAAAATGTGACCTTGTCTGGGTGGCTCCTGGTTTAGATACCCACACCGGTGTCTGCTTGGAAGGAGAGAAAGATCATGATTTCTTGGTCTTCTCTGGGACTTGGGATCCCTACCAGGTATATTCTCTGGTGGATTCTGTATCCCAGTAGAAAATTCAGCCATGTCATTATCCCAGTGAAAGTTTCACTTGTGTCAAGGGAATTTGGCCAGGGGGTGGGGGGATGGATTTGGATTTTCTATGGGGCATTCTTTGTGATTAAGTATTTCAAGAGTATTTGTCTTTCTTCAGCTCTTCAAAGAAATTAGTGGCTATGCAGCATGTAGGTGTTTATAAAACCCAGAGGGTCCTCTTTATTAGGACTTCTTTCCATTTCTGTGATCAGTGTCACACAGATTTTTCTCTCAAGTTTCCAAGCCATTGGGAAAGCCTGAAATGGGCTGATGGTTACTGGTATTTTGATCTTTCACATCAACTTCCATGTTGATTAACATTCAATGATTCCTTCATATAGGGACAGAGTTTGAGGGGTTTTCTCAGTGACTTAATAGCGTAGACGTGTTCTGCAGGCACTATCTCAACGTCTCTCTGTTAATGCGGGCTTGCCTCACACCACAAGGCAAAAAGCTGATCCATATTTAATTATTTTCCTATGGATTAAAGGTAAATAGTTTTAAATATGGTTTTTTTTTTAAGATTTTATTTATTTATTTGACAGAGAGAGATCACAAGTAGGCAGAGAGGCAGGCAGAGAGAGAAGGGGACGCAGACTCCCTGCTGAGCAGAGAGCCCGATGTGGGGCTCGATCTCAGGACCCTGAGATCATGACCTGAGCCGAAGGAAGAGGCTTTAACCACTGAGCCACCCAGGAGCCCTTAAATATGTTTTTGATAATAGTTCTTCTGCTAGTACTTGATGTGGCGCTCCTGGAGAATACTGCCAACGGTAATTAAATTTGTTCATTATGTATTTGCCTCCTCCACCTCCAACAGACACGCACAGACACACACACACAGACATGCACACACACAGATACATATGCTCACGGGCGCGTGCACACGCACGCGTGCACGCAATTGCTGAAAAAGTCAACATGTGGTTTTATGTCTGTACTACACCAATCAACATATCAAAATCCAAATTTAGAATTCTAATTCACAATACCATTTTTTTCCTTTTTTCTCCTCCTCACTTGGAGTAAATTAAATTCAGTCTTTGTTGGAAGGAAATGTAAAATGTGTTTCACACATACATTTAACACTAATCTGTTCTCCCTACCTTAATTATGCTTTGAATTTCTGTGAGATCTGATATTCCAGGGACTCAATTTACTTTTATAAATATTCATTGATTCTCCCCTCCACCACCCTAACTCCATGAGTGCTGCCCTTACCCTCTGTTTTGCATTTGGAGAAACTGAGGCACCAAGGAGGAAGCCAAGGCTTGTTACTTAACACAACTATGGAGGTGAAAATGTGACTCAGAAGCCCCTTCTGATAAAGGGACAACCCTCCCCTGAAGCTTAGAAATAATGGTACAATGTTCCAGGATTAAACCAGAGGCAGCCTGCCCATATTCTAGGCACAGCTATGCTCCTTGGTTTTTTCTTCTCCCTAGTACAAAGTGCAGTAACAGAATAGCAGCCCTGTGGCTAAAGAGGAATGATTACAGAAAAGAACAGTTGGAGAAAACAAGGCGAAAGTACTTGGATTTTAGTCAGTGGGAGTCCATCACAGTAACTAATGGGCTGAGAATGTTTCTATTTTTTCACCGAGTAATCCATATGCAAATTTCGTGCAGTATTCAATATGCACTTCCAAGCTCAGTAAATGTTTTCTATTCTTTTCTGCTTCGCTCTCTCAGCTTTTTCCAATTAGGCCCTGTTTATTTAGAAAAAAGAAAATGTCTAAAGAAAGGATTAAGCTCTGTATCTTATGGAGAAAGAATGAATATCAGAAATTCTTTCAGGATCTAGAGGACGCATTCTTCACTCCTCCTCCCCACCGGGATGCGTCATGAGAATAAAGCAAAAGGAGGATGAAGCTTTTTACTTCATTTGGTTTGTTCAGCTGAAAACATGCCTTTGACTCTCTGGAATTAAATCCAAAATTCATGACAATTCAAACAATGGCACACATGGCATAAGCCTGTGGGTAAAAATAAATAAATAAAAGAGAGATGGGGAAGCTCAAAAGGACCCACCTGGGGAGCAGAAGTTCTACAAAAGCAAAAGAATTCCGGACACCGAGGGGACAAGGGGACAGGCTGGGGAGAGCGAGCACAAAGGGCCGAAGCCAGCAGCTGTGTCAGATGAAGATGACCTAGGAAGCAGGACTGTACACACGGGAGGGCTGACTCAAGGGGGGACCCCCCGCCCCCCCCAGCCAGGGGGGCAGCGAGGGAACATCCTGAGTGGGAGTCAGGTCCTTCCATCCTGGACCATGACATTCAGGGACACGTGGTGTTCTGTCTGTCTTTTTCAGGATTGAACAGGAAAGTAAAGATCATTTTGTGCTAAAAAAAAAGAAAGAAAGAAAAGAAAAGAAAAGAATAGAAAAGAAAAGAGCAGGCAGTTCAACCGAAGTTTGTCCGTAAAAGCCCAGCACTTGAATTCCACAGGAGACACAGAGATATGGGTGTCAGGGTGCCTGAGAAGCAGTTTTGCCACTGAGAAGGGCCTCAGAGAGAAAACATACACACGATCTTTTACAAAGTTAAAAGCATCACAGAAATGGAAGAGGGCTCATGGGCAAGGGCTATGCTTGGCAGGAAATACCCAAGATGAATAGGAAATATCCAAGATGCTTCTGGGATCTCAGAACAGATTCTTGTCCAACACGGTTGTGAGGATTTGTACACTTAACTCCGATCATTTTAACTCCCAAAATTTAGGGATTCAAGAGCCACTGGAAAAAATAATTGATAAATTATATTTCAGGACACCTGGGGACTGAGTAATAGGTCTATTCTTCAGAAATCCCCATGTTGAGCTTGGTTGCTTAAGAGGTAGAGCAGGTAAAAAGCAAAATCTAGGGGCACCTGGCTGGCTCAGTGGGGGAACTTATTACAACTCTTGATCTTGGGTTTGTGAGTTTAAGCCCCATATTGGGTGTAAAGCTTACTTTAAAAAAAAAAAGGAAAATGTAGGAAAAGAAAAGGATCCATATAATCAGCAGAGAGAAGTTAATGTTTCCCTCTAATTGCAGCTATGGGAAAGAGGCAGAACTTGAATGGAGTAGAGCAAACACACAAGCCAGTGGTTAGGGTCACTCCATGGTCTGCTCCCCTCATGAATAGGTCCTGCTACAATCTATAGTCTCTGTGGTTTAGCCAAAAAAAAAAGAAAAAAACGAAGAAGAGGAAGATGAGGAAGAAGAAGGAGAAAGAAAAGACTTCTTCAACTCTGGTCAATCCACCTGCTTATACCATCCATTGGGGAAAAAATATTGTGGTAACGTTACCTAATGGTCATGTATAAAAGTTAAATTCTATTCTTCAATGCAGCAGTCGAAAGAAAAAAAAAAATCACCTCCCAGAGCTTTTTAAATTTTATTTTTTAAGTTCTACGACACAGCAAAGCTCTCAAAATTTAAATTCCTTAAGTCTTGAGCTTAGAGAAAAATAAACTAAACAAAAGCCTGCCAAAAATCCAGGCTAACTATTAAAATGTTACAAGCAAGTGCCCTGGGTTTGAGACTATAGTTGGTATCCACATCAACAGCAATGTCCTGGACAGAAGCCTTCAGATCACCATGGAACAGGCTTTGATGCCCTTTGTCTAATTCTGTGGAGACCCAACCCTCAAGCGGAATATTTTTGGCCCATCAAATAAAGGCCTTTCCCAGAAAGCCAGAGGGCTTGGAGACATCATTCGGATTCTCAGCCCATTCTTAAGTAACTTAACACACAGGATCTAACTTCTATCTTTAGGCTGCACCAAAAAACATTACATGGAGTTTTCTTTCTTTCTTTTCTTTTCTCTTTCTTTCTTCCCTCCCCCCCTCCTTTTCCTTCCTTCCTTCCTTCCTTTCTTTCTTTTATCCCATGGATCAGTTATAATTTTTTTCTGCTTTCATGACCAAACTGGCTTCTTCCTTCGGCCAACTCCGAATCAACCCCAGAGTGCCATCCCATTACAGAAACCGTCTTGTGCACCAGGGGCTGTCAGTGTGCTTTAACAACTCTGGATATTTCGACTCTGACTGGCTCTTCCTTCAGCAGCACTGCTGAAACCTCGAGAGCTCCCCACAAAGGGGACATTTCTGGCTCACCTCTCAGGCACATCGATCTACAAGGGGCAGGCACCTGCTGATTAAGCCCCTGCATCTTCTCTGGCAAACCGTCTAAAAACACCATCCCAAGAACTCTCCCTGGAACTCACAGCATGGCACACGCAGTTGGAGCTAAAACCTGCAAAATCTTCCCTAGGCCTCTAAGCCACCTGCCTCCCACCGGGCTCGGAATGGGAAGAAAATCTCAAAGTGGCTCCTTATCTGTGTATCTGTTCTTGCTTTGAAGGTGTGGCCTACCGGCCTCAGTCGGAAAAGCAAGCTCAAAGCGTTCTCTAGCAGTGGGTCTGGAGTGCCTTCCTGGGAGTCTGGGACACTGCCTACGCAGCAAACTCTTCCTGTTTCTGCAGCCATCAGTGTATTTGGACGGAATCACACTTCTCCGCTTTGGCGGCCTAGCCAATTAATGTCTCTGCTTTCCCCTTTATAATTAGCACATTGAAAAAGCAGACTATAAAAATTGCTATTGAGGTGGCACTGGGTCTGTCCGCACGAGGAACAAAGGCCCAAACCACAGGGAGCTCAAGATGAGCCTGGAGACGAAGTCTGCGTACGCAGACTTGTCAACCGGGGGAGACATCCAGCCGCCCTGGGAGATAGCGCTAGGGTAGCACCCACAGAAAACCGGATCCTCACCCCAGAGGCAACACAAGAGTACAGGGATTTTAAACAGAAGCCATATTTAAAACGCTGCTATTAGACACATGGATGTATGCGCCACCATTCCGGAAAACAGACCAAGAAATCTCAGCACCAACAGAACTCTTGGTGAAGTTTCTTTAATCCTCATCCCTAGTCTGGCTCACAGGCATAAAGGCAAGAGCTTCTCCGTGCATTGCCTTTTTGTCTTAAACACGAAGCACTTACGTCGCCGGCTTGGGTCCACACGCAGACTCGCACTATGGGTGTCATAAGACAGTGCACGGTCTACTGCCTGAGACGTGCATGTCCCCAAGGCCCCTATGGGGAAGGGGAAATGAAGCCCCAAAGAAGGCTACTGTCATGGTTACTGAACCAGACTTTCAGTACTGGAATGTTCCGTGGCAATAAATGGCATTCTCTGGAAGTTCTTCATAAAGAGCTGATTGGTAACGCAAAGCTGCGATGGCTCCGCTCCCCCGGATCCTGCTTTTCCACCAGGACGTTGTCCCAGCGCTCCCTTCCGCCCTCTCAGCCCCCGGAAAGCACCTTTTGCAGGTAAATATCTGCAGCCACCAAGCTCTCGAGCCAACAAATGTCCAGTTCAGACGTCACCAACCTCCACATGCTTTTCCGCACAAGTAACACGATAAGAAGGCTTTCTGAAGATGCGGGGAAGAGAAAGAAAGTGCCATTTTATCGAGTAGCTGGTTGGTGCCAGGCCATGGGTCTGGTGCAGTCACAAAGGCTTCCTAAATTAATTCTATTTTTAAAAGGTCATGACCTGTTGGGCCCCTTTTACACATGAACGAGTGGAGGCTCTAAAGTGAAGCAGCGACGCCCCGAAGTAACGCTGGTTGGGGTCACCACGAGTCTGACGCGGATGTGCCTGCAGAGCCCTCGTCCATTCCAGCCCTTGTCTTCTTCCGTGCAGGGTCCTGGCTTCCGTGTCATTCAGTCACTCATCCCACAAGCAGGGGGAGGCTCTGACTATGGCTGGGAGTTGTAGGCTCTCCGCACTGGAAGGTGAACGGGGCTGGAGTCCTTGCCCTCAGAGAGCTCGCCCAGCATTCGGTTAGGAGGCCACGTGAACAAACAGATGCAACAAAATGGCACAGAGTTGAAGACAAACACGGACTGTGTGCACCTGGGAGGATCCCACACAGGAAGGCATGTTGAGATGGGTGCCAACGTATGACTAAGAGTTCAGCGTGCGCAGTAGGTACTTAGGGAGACCCAGGCAGAAGGAAGGCCACCGACTAGAGCTGGGGAACAGCTAATGAGCTGTGGGAGCTGGCTGTGAGAGAGCGGCAGGAGGCCCATGCTGGCTCAAGGCAGGGTAGGAGGCCCAGGACAGGCTATGGTCAAGGCTGCAGGAAAGCTCGGGCCCCACTCTGCACCGGGTACATTGCTTTGTTTTCAGTAGGCACTCTATAAATCCTGGTTTGAACATGAAAAGCAGATCACACATCTTCTCTGACTAAAACGCTCCACTGGCTTCCTACCGTCCTCAAAATAAGAGCCAAGTCCTCTCTGCAGTCAGCCAGCCAGCGAGGCCGTGTGATCTGGTGGCTGACATGTCTCAGGCCTAATGTCTTCAGAAGCTCGGCAGCTGCTCTCCCAAAGACACAGAAGGCCCCTTCCACCTCACGGGCTCTCCACGCCATTTCTGCTGCTCAAACACTGGCCTCTACCTCTTCCTGAGGTGGTTTCTTCTTCTCAGGTCTCGACTCCATTATTGCTCATTCTAGGACACACTCCCTGACCACTTTCTCTTCTGTGGCTTAACAGCTGCAGTGAACTGAATTGCACGCCCCTCAGAATTCCACATGGGAATCCTGACCCCTCCACAGAATGTGACTTTGTCTGAAGAAGGGGTCTTTACGCAGGTAATCAAATCAGCATGAGGACACGGTGTGCGGGGCAGTAAGAGAGGAAAGCTGATCCAGTATGACTGGTCTCCTCACAGAAAGCGGGCACCTGGACAGAGAGACTCACATGCAGGGAAGACAAAGTAAAACTACGGGGAGAGGACTGCTGTCTGTAAGTTACGGCGAGAAGCTCAGAACATTTTCTTCCCCCACAGCTTTCAAAAGTAGTTAACCCTGCGGATGCCTTCAGACTCCTACCCTCCAGAAGTGGCAGACAACAAATTTCTGTTATTTAAGACATTCCATTGGTGGCACTTTGCTATGGCCGTCCTCGCAAACGACTACCTCTGCCCCGGTCCCTACGAATTTCCTCCATAGTACTTGCCGCCATCTTGTGGAATCCTACGGTTTATTTATTTTTTCTATCCCTGTATCTATCTATTAAAATGCTGTCTCTGTGCAGGCAGGGGTCTTCTCTTGCTTTGCTCATCTTATTCCCAGAACATAGGAGGGTCACGATAAATTACCAGTAAGTTCATGAAAAGATTGTGCTTGGGTAGGCTGTGACCGACAGTCTGTGCTGTCACACACTGGACTGAACCTATGCGTGTTTGCGGGGCCTCCCCACTCCGGGCAGATGCGGGAGGGCTAGCCTGCAGTGCCCCCGCAGAACCTGCCAATGGTGAGATCAGCATCACCCACTGGTGCCTTACAAAAATTCTCATTTTGCTCTTTGCCCAAGTTTTTTGTACGAACATAGTTTGAAAGATCCAGTTGTTTCTTTCAATGTCCTGATGTCCCGCCAAACCAAATTCAATTGATTGAAATATAGCCTGCTGATGCTTTTGTAAGGCTGGAGAAGTGGATGGCAACCTTCCACCCCTTTGCTGAATGGTGTAATTGGCCTGCCATAGAGAATTGGGGAATTTTAACACATTCCCCATTTGGCTGAGCTCACCAATTATTCCCCAGTTGCTATCAGAGCCACAGACTTTTCTTCTCTGGGGTCATTAAGCTTGTCAAAACTAATTTGTCACCACAACTGCTGACCCTCATTGCTCTGACAGCAGCACAAGGATCACCCTAAACAGGCTCTTGCATTACAAGAAAGTAAACGGTTCAGCAGAACTCGCTGTGTTCTTGCTGTATGCCTTTCACGGCCTTTTGACCCCAGAAGATGTGGAAACTACCCCATAATGGACCGGGTCTCAAAATCCGCATAGTAGTCACTTTGGTCCTATAAAATCTGTATCTAGATCTATACATATAAATAAACAAGAAAAATGCATAAATGCTTGGAATACAGGCTCGAATCCGAGATGTGACCAAAACTATGCTATTCTTGGGCTTAAGCAAAACCCGAGTGCATTCCGTGTTCTCTCCATGCAACCACCCGACGGAAGTCAGGTGGAATTAAACACTCCATAAATCACGGATCCCTAATAAGCCAGTCAGAATAACATTCTTTGAAAGTTTCTTGATTGTAAATGCAAAAATATTCCAAAATCAAGGTTGCCAACATTCAACAGAGAGAAGGAGACTCGCCGTGAGGAAATAGCGTTCTGTTCTGAAGCGGTACTTTGTGGGCTCACCCAGATTGAGACTAGTTACTAACCATTTGCCAGAGTTGGCAGGTTTTGTGGGTCTACATGCAAATCTCTGCACAATCAGACAAAGGTAAGAACAAGTCTATTAATTTCAAAGCCACCCGAGGAGGTCTGCAGACTGCAAAGCGGGCAGCGTGAAGGCTGCCTTAACTCTTTCCGGCTCGAGGGCACCGTTTACTACGGGAGCCCATTGCAGCCTTCCTGGGCAGGTGAGCACCTCAGCGCCTCTTGATGCAAACGTACAACAGGAAAACGGCATTGTCTGAGAACCTCTGCCTTTTCTCCTTAAGGAGATTCAAGCCTCAGTACAACCGAGTTGAGAGTCACCGGCTGCTGCGAGGTTTTCTTGGTCGCGCGGTGAGTCGGACTTTTGTCAATCACAAAGGGGAGCTGCAAATACCTGGTCCTCCCGTTCATGCCTCATGGCTTCTTCCCCCGAAATATTAACTCCCTCCTTTCAAAACGGGCACCAGTTCCCTAATGAAAACTAACACTGCAAGTGTACAACTGGCGAAGGGATTAAAGGTCTTGAAAAAGAGCCAAGACTTTGGCTGTTTATTTATATTTATTCAAACAAATTGGATAGGCCGGTAGTTGGGTACTGATGTCACTGATGTCGAAACTGCCTCTGAGCAGTTTTTTGTTTGCTTTCAGGTTGAGAGCCGCCTGGAGGACCGGGTGAGGAGCCCTGAAAGAGGAAGCGATGACAAAAACGAGCCGGCGGAGGGAGCCGTGAAGGCCAGAATCCCATGGGAGCCGCAGATTTAGCTGAGTTCTAATGATGTCATTCCGTCTTTACTCTAGCGGCAGGGATCCCCCCCACCCCCAGACTCTGCATTTTCAGCGAGGAGTAAGCTAAAAACTTGGCAAATCTCAGAGTCACAAAGTCCTGAATTGGCAGCCAAGATCTGGATGTGAATTTTAAGTTGTTTTCTCCCCAAATGTCCAACAAGATCTGCTGTGATTGAAAAAGGAGAAGAAAGAGAGATTTATTGATATATAAAAAGCCGTATTTCAGAGTTGCCAGGGCTAATCGATAACTGGAATTTCACAAGAGACCACGTTAGGGCCCATAATGGAAAGGACACACATATAAAGGCAAGTATAATTACATGCATAAATAAGGAGAGGTCTGCACATTGCCAAATGCCTCAAATATTCATGTTCTTTGAAAGACTTATTTTTGTGTCTATGGAGGATGAATAAACCTCACTAAAAAAAATTAGGCTCTTCCCAAACCTTTGCTCATTTCTGGAACTGAACCCTTTTGCAGGTTCTGAAATGTTTCACTTTGTTTTTCATTAATTTGACATGTTCACACGTCCCCTGTGCTTCTGGAGCTCTGCACAGCCCTGGCAGCCAGCACGGCCGCACAGCAGGGCAAGGACGGCTCCCACCGTCTTGCTGGCCCTGCTGGAGACGTGCTGCTGGTTCTCAGAAGCCGTGAGGTCACGCTCCGCACCCCCCGTGAAGCCAGGGTTATCGCAGGAAACCAGAGACTTCTTGGTGGAGGGCCAAGCCTGATCCCATCTCCAAGTCCTCAGTGACTCAGCCGGAGTTCAAGTCCACTCTGTGCTTGGGACGATCCCGTGATACAGACATTGAACGTGAAGAACCCCGGCTGCTTTAGCTAAAGGGGGCTTTCTCCTTGGTCCTCGGCTGCACGTCCCTGCAGCGGAAGGCTCATTTAAGACCCAAGCTCTGTTTTGTGACCCAGCTCTAGAAATGCAGGGAAAGCAAAGGGGGTTATCTCTGCCAGCTCAGACTGAAAATAGTGTGGTAGGGCTTTGGCTGGGGGTTTGGGGAGAGGGCTGCGGGGACAATGTTTGCAGTACAGAGAGTAGAAAATCACACGTCCTTTGGAGACCGTGCCTGGCAGGGCCTTCTGTATCCCTTAAGTCCATTTTCGGTTTCATTGCTGAATCTGACTGCCATGAGGCTGCGATGGGCTGCACATGACGTCCCACTGGTACACTGGGCACTCTTTCCAGTCCGTGCAGTTGTATGGACTGCTCCGGGCCGCCAGACTCGTCTCAAGTCAACCACAGCATCAGTGCGCTAACTGGTAGAAGCTTCTGGTAGCCGGAGGTGTTTTCTAAGCAGAAGGCCCAGAGAGACTGCTGAGCTGTGAGGTATCGCTGCCGGCCCCAGCCATTAGCTCCACGGAGAGGATGTATTGTGTTTACCACAGATTGATGGGACTAATTCACAGAATCATCAGTAAAAGCCGCGTACCTCTTCAGACTCTCACATAGCCTTTTGTAGACAGAAAGATAAATCTAAAGCTCAGAGCGAGCTCATTTAATTCTCACCTGACAACCAGTAATAACAGAAGCATCATATAAAGGTTATGTTTCAATGAAAAAATCTATTACTGGGCATACAAAACACACTTGCATTAATTACATTTTCTTTGCACTGCATTTGACAAAAGGTCAGAAATTACAAAAAAAAAAAAAAAAAAAAGAAGAAGAAGAAGAAGAAGAAAAAATACCCCACAAACCCAGGGAGAACATAGAAAGAGAACTCTACTTATTATCTGAAATTTTCTTTTTCTAATCCCCAGGAGTTCACTCAGCCACTCTGTACTTTAGTGACTATGTTTAATTAAATCTGATGTTCTGAAGATGACTGGCCAAAAATATTATCAGGCATGTAACAAGGATCAATTATTCTCCAACAGATGATGTTTCTACATTTTTGAAGTTGTGCATGTCTAGAACATACCTTTCCTGTCAGGCTGGGATATTTGACAAGAACAAGAGAGAGGAACAGCATCTTTTCATATTTTGTCTTCACAAAAGGTTATCAGGTGAAATGATTTAAAACAGACAATGTCAAGGCCCTGGTATTTTCAGAGTTTCAGGGTGATCGTGGGTTAGGAGGGTGAAGTTATGTTTTTTTTTAAGGGGATTATAGTCCTTCAACTTCAAAAGTTTTAACAATTGAGGAAGATCTTAAGAGATAGGAAATTTTCCTCAACGAAGAACTCTCCAGAAGGGTAATAGGCTCAGGGTTTGGTTCTCATTTAGAAATCGGATACAAATAATTTTGTTCCCCTAATCTTAGTCCTGCTGTCTCTTGTGCGATCTTAAACAGACTTAAGAAAATCATCAAAATACTCTTGAAGGCAACAGTTTTCACACTTGAAAAGGAAAATAATAGTAATCCCTCCTAAGTTTTAAGCATAACAGAATGCTTAGTGGTATAGAGTAGACACTAAAAAAAAGTTAGTTTCTTCACATATCAACACAATAAAGGTCATATATGAAAAATTCAGCTAACACTATATTCAATGATGAAAAACTGGAAGCTTTTCCTCTAAGATCAGAATAAGACAAGAATGTCCACTCTTGTCACTTTTATTCAACTCATTACTAGAAGTCGAAGCTACAACAAGTAGATGAGAAAAAAAAAAAAAAAAAGACATCCAAATGGGTAAGGAGGAAGTAAAACTGTCACTATTTGCAGATGATAACACAGCAAATCCTAAGGATTCCACCAAAAAACTATTAGAAGTAATAAATGAATTCATTAAAGTTGCAGGATATAAAATTAATATATCAAAATCTATCTTATTTCTACAACTGCATTACAACACAGTAGCAGAAAGAGAAATTAAGAAAACAATCCCATTTTCAATTGTACCAAAAAGAATAAAATACCTAGGAATAAATTTAACTGAGGAGGTAAAAGTCCTATACTCTGAAAATTATAAAACACAGATGAAATAAATTGAAAATTACACAAAAATGGAAACATACATCATGCTCATAGACTAGAAGAGCTAATACTGTGAAAATGTCTTTACTACCCAAAGAAATCTATAGACTCTATACATTCTTATCAAAATACCAGTAATACTTTTCACAGAACTAGAACAATCCTAAAACATATATGGAACCACAAAAGACCCTGAAAAGCCAGAGCAATCTTGAGGAAGAAGAACACAAGTAGTATTCTTCTTGCTTTTGTAAAGTATCACAATCCCAGATTTTAAGATCTACTACAAAGCTGTAGTAATGAAGAGTGTGTGGTACTGGCACAAAAACAGATGCATAGATGAACAGAAGAAGACAGAGAGCCCAGAAATAAACCCAGGCTTATATGGTCAATTAATAGACCAGTGGAACAGAGTCCAGAGTCCAGATATGGACCATCAACTCTATGGTCAAATAATCTTCGACGAAGCAGGAAAAAATATACAGTGGAAAAAAGACAGTCTCTTCAATAAATGATGCTGGGAAAATTGGACAGCTATATGTAGAAGAATGAAACTCGACCATTCTCTTACACCATACACAAAGATAAACTCGAAATGGGTAAAAGACCTCAACGTGAGACAGGAATCCATCAGAGGAGAGCATAGGCAGTAACCTCTTGGATATCAGCCACAGCAACTTCTTTCAAGATATGTCTCCAAAGGCAAAGGAAACAAAAGCAAAAATGAACTTTTGGGACTTCAAGATCAAAAGCTTCTGCACAGCAAAGGAAACAGTCAACAAAACAAAGAGGCAACTCACGGAATGGGAGAAGATATTTCCAAATGACAGTGTGTTGGAGAGGATGTGGAGAAAGCGGAACCCTCTTACACTGTTGGCGGGAATGTAAGTTGGTGCAGTCACTTTGGAGAACAGTGTGGAGATTCCTCAAGAAATTAAAAATAGAGCTTCCTTATGACCCTGCAATTGCACTCCTGGGTATTTACCCCAAAGACGCAGATGTAGTGAAAAGAAAGGCCATCTGTATCCCAATGTTTATAGCAGCAATGGTCACGGTCACCAAACTGTGGGAAGAACCAAGATGCTCTTCAACGCACGAATGGCTAAGGAAGATGTGGTCCATATACACTATGGAGTATTATGCCTCCATCAGAAAGGATGAATACCCAACTTTTGTAGCAACATGGACGGGACTGGAAGAGATTATGCTGAGTGAAATAAGTCAAGCAGAGAGAGTCAATTATCATATGGTTTCACTTATTTGTGGAGCATAACAAATAACATGGAGGACATGGGGAGATGGAGAGGAGAAGGGAACTGAGGGAAATTGGAAGGAGAGGTGAACCATGAGAGACTATGGACTCTGAAAAACAACCTGAGGGTGTTGAAGGGGCGGGGGTGGGAGGTTGGGGAAACCAGGTGGTGGGTATTAAGGAGGGCAGGTATTGCGTGGAGCACTGGGTGTGGTGCAAAAACAATGAATACTGTTATGTTGAAAAGAAATTTAAAAAAAAAGAAAATCATAAGGAAGAGAAAATATATTTACAGTTCTGTACTGTTATTCTCAAAGAAAAAAAAAAGTCCACATATAAGTGGACCCATGTAGTTCAAACCCGTTGTTGAAGGGTCAACTATATTATCACTCTGGTGGAGAAGAATGATTTTAAAAACCAAAACCAAAAAAAAAAAAAAAAAATCCCCCAGCTGGTTAATCACACACAGGTGGTTGCCAGGGCTGGAAGGAGGGGGGAACAAGAGACTGCTTCATGGGTACAGGGTTTTCTGTTGGAGTGATGAAAATGTTCCGGAGCTAGATAGAAGTGTGATGATTGCACAGCACTGTAAATGTTCTAGATGCCGCTGAATTGTTCACTTTAAAATGGTTAATTTTATATTATGTGAAATTTACCTCAATAAACAACATTTCAAATGTGAAGAAAAAAATGTGGGGGGAAAGGGTCTGCGATAAATGGTTTTGGGTAAATAGGACAGGCTATAGGCAAAGAATGAAACTGAGCCACTTTCTTACACCATACACAAAAATAAAGTCAAAATGAATTAAGTGTGAGACCTAACACCATAAAAATCCTAAAACAAAACATAAGCAGTAATCTTTGGGCATCAACCTTAGCAATATCTTTCTAGATATATCTTCTCAGGCAAGGGCAATAAAAGCAAAAATAAACTATTAAGATGACACCAAAATAAAAAAGCTTTTGCAGAGCAAAGGAAACCATCAACAAAATGGAAAGACAACCTATGAATGGGAGAAGATATTTGCAAATGATAGAATTGATAAGAGGTTAATTTCTAAAATATATAAAGAACTTATACAACTCAACACCAGAAACCAAATAATCCAATTAAAAATGGGCAGAAGACCTGGGCAGACATTTTTCCAAAGAAGACATACAGATGGCAACAAATGTATGAAAAGATGTCCAACATCACTAATCATCAGGGAAATGTAAATCAAAACCACAACGAGAGATCACCTCCTACCTATCAGAATGGCTAGTATCAAAAAGACAAGAAGCAACAAGGGTTAGTCAGGATGTGGAGAAAAGGGATCCCTTGTGCATGGGTGATAAAAATGCAAACTGATGCAGACACTGGAAAACAGTACGGAGGGTCCTCAAAAAATTAAAAACAGAAATACCATATTTATTTTATAACTGGAAGTTTGTACCTCTTAACCCTCTTCACCTGTATCGCCCAGCTACAGGTGAAGAGGGTTAAGAGGTACAAACTTCCAGTTATAAATAAAATAAACAAGTCATAGGGATAAAAAGTACAGAATAGGGAACACAATCAATAATATGATAATAATGTTCTATGGTAACAGAGGGTAACAACACTAATTGCGGTGAGCATAGCATAACATACAGAATTCTCAAATCATGTAACATATACCTGAAATTAATACAGCATTGTAGGTCAACTATTCGTCAATAAAAATCATGTAGATTAATTTCCTTTCCTAATTCAATCCCATAATCTATTAGTTCATACTCTTTGCTCACATGGTATGTTTTTAATCATCAAGAGTCTAGAGAAGAATTATAAAAATATGTAGAAAAAAAGTCAAGCTTCCTAACCTCCAGACTAACACGTGGGTGGGAAGTCCAGTGCTGTGGAAGGATAACCAGAAGACACTACTTCCAAGACCACCGATGCCCCTTCTCTTTGCAGTGGACAACATAGCTCTCCTCCAACAAACGAAATGCTGGAGAGGTACCAGCTAATGACCAGGAGCTACTGGCCACCAACCCTCCCACTCCCATCTGTGCTGTTTATTTGGATCCAGGAAGCGGAGGGAATTGTGGAGAACACTGTAGGAAATACATCACAACCTCATATAACCGTGACCATCGTGTACGTATGTGTTATTGTATGTTCCAACCTTCCTCCTCAAAGTGTGGTCTTCAGACCAGCGGCATCAGCATTGCCTGACTGCTTGGTAAAAATCCAGAATTCCCAACCCGATCTCTATGGAACCAGAATCTGCACGTTAGGAGAAATGCAGGTAATTGTTTGGGAAGCCCTGCTTCCAACATGCAACGGTGGTCTTTTCTCCTTCCTTAGACTTTAAGCTAGAGTATCAGCTCCAAGAGGGCAGGGAATTCTGACTTTTGTGGACACATATAGATCCTGAAGGACTCGAAGGACTCGAAGCAGCCTCTGGTGCACACTGGGTGCTTAGTGTGTCACTGTTAAGTGACTGCCTTGTCAGGGCTGGTAAAATTCACCAGTGTCTACATAAGACCCTGACTTTCTTCAAGACCACCCTGGGGGATGGCTATTGCAACTGGTAGGAGCAAAAAAGTTTGCTCAATTTAATGCGGAAAATATTTATTAAGCATATCCTAAAAATTCTAGGATTATAGTAAATTAAACAGCTGTAGGGGACTAAAATTGACTATTAAAGCAAAGTTTTTTTTCCCCTCAGATAATGATGATATTAGGAAAAAATGGCCTATGAACTGCTTTAAAAATGTACCCCTTTAAACAACTTTATCGAGGTATA
The DNA here is from genome assembly GCF_009829155.1 of Mustela erminea. Taxonomy (NCBI): domain Eukaryota; kingdom Metazoa; phylum Chordata; class Mammalia; order Carnivora; family Mustelidae; genus Mustela; species Mustela erminea. The sequence continues at coordinate 87,008,816 of NC_045625.1, forward strand.
ACTTACATACCATAAAATTCACCCATTTAAAAGGTTTCTGGTATATGAAATTTAATAAATCTACTGAGCTGTGCAACTTGCCATAACCCAGTTTTGGAAGACTGTTACTACCCCAGTGGGAATCTCCGTGCTCATGTGTGAGCAGTCTTTGTTCCTACCCCAGCCTCAGACAACCCCTAATCTACTTTCTGCAAAAAAGTGGCATCATCTTGAGGACTCTTCCATCGGGTACACATTTTTTTTTTTTTTGGAAGATTTTCTTTATTTGACAGAGAGACAGTGGGGAGAGGAGGAAAGGGAGAGAGAGAATCTCAAGCAGTCTCCATGCCGGGCACGGAGCCCCATGCCGAACTCGATCTCAGAATCCTGAGATTCTAACCTGAGCCAGAATCAAGAGCCGGACACTCAACCAACTGAGCCACCCAGGCGCCCCAGTACCTGGTTTAGGCAGTATGTGCAATTCTTCGTGAGCGTTTAGCAAAGAAGCCCGGTTAAGGATTGATCTCCGTCGGCCAGCCCTGGCTGAATTTCAGTTACTACAGTGCACCTAAACATAGTTCTTTCCGCCCACTTTTCTCTTAAAAGTTCTTTAACCTACTGCAATATCAGTATTAGTATTTAAGAATAAATGTACCAGTGTGTGTTTTCCTTCCTGGGCTATAGGTGCAGAAAAACAGGACATTGCCTGAATCCTTAGTTACGATGTCTCAGTGCCAAGGCTGCGATGTGGCCAGTAAGAGAGACGTGTTAGGGTGACATGAATGGACTTGGAGACACGGCCATAACATCCTGCTAAAAGAGACACGGCCATTTCTCATCCTGCTGAGAAATAAGTGTGGTATGATCCTATTTTTATAATAAGAAAAAAAAATCGTATGTATGCACTTTTGTATGTTTCTACAGCCACCAAAAATGTATAGACAGACACACACCGAACTGCTAACAATTATTACTTTAAGGGGGAGTGTTACTGGGGGCAGGAGGGGAGGAAAACTTTTTCCCTTCTAATGAGGAAACATTGTTTTGCTGTTTGAAAAGAAAAAAATCCCATAAACACTATCTTTGAAAGAAAGGTATGTACTATTTTCCATTTTTCAGATTAGCTTCTTTCTCTCTCCTCCCCTCCCCAGCATAAATCTAAATTAATATGGTTTTACCAAATGTGTGAGCTAAATTATTATGTGGACTAAATTATTATGTGGAGACCTCTAGGCTATAACTTGGGTTTCAGGTCTGGATTTCGAATTCACCTCACTGGTGTAAGGAAGACATCGGTGATGTGGTTTGATCTGCAGCAAGAGTAGACCAACGTTTGGGACAAAACCTCACCTTCACTGGCTCTCCAAGTTTCCCTAAGTCAATGGAGCATGGAAATAGGACCAAAACTTAGACTCACTCTGGCACGCAGACGGAAGGACGTGGTGTCCAACAGCCCTGGTCTCAATAGTCCTTGTTGTCCAATTCATTTAGACAGAAAACTTATCAGTAGAACAGCGAAGGAGAAGTTTTTCAAAAAAGGAACTAGCATTTTCGGCATCACAAAATGAAACTGTGACTGTATACATATATGAAAAATACATGTTTGTGTGATAAGTGACCTATAAAAATGATTATTAAAGGTACACTTGCAAAGATGTTTGATTAAATAACACAAATGCACGTGGATGCTCATGGCTAAGTTTTTCCCCCTTTCATAAGCTTTTGTTATTCTTGCCAATTTTGTCATGACTCTTTTAAAAATATCACATCCAGAATATTACATCCAGAAAGCCACACCAATGGTCTGTGTACAGCTCGATTAGTTATTGGACTTGAACACACTCATGTAACCACCACCTAGGTCAAGAAATAGAACCCTTCATTGTGATTTGTAAAAGAGACTGAATCTTTAATTTTGGGGAAGAAAGTCTGAATTATCAAATACCTTCGGCACATTTAAGCAGTTATTCCATCCGGCCTGGGCTGTCTGGATAAAATTTAAGCACGAGTGAGTGAGCAAATTTTAAAATGACTGCACAGAGTCTAGAGACAAAACATCCCTGGAAAATGAGTTAAGGCTCCATCAACGTGGCTCACCACCGGGCTTTTCCATTGTGTCACAGTACAGGCTGTAAAGACCGATGACTTGCTCAGGTTTGAGTCACACAATTCAAGCCAAACTTTTGACTCATCTCTAGGTTCATTTTTACCCCTAAGCTTCCTTTGTCACCAAGGTATAGTGCGAGAAACACATGTGACCCGGCACACTGAACAGAGCCTCACTGTTCAAAGGAGGTAAAACAGACGATTAATTTGTCAGCACAAAGTGAAGACTCAGAAGCCCGGAATATCAATCTCTTGTTCAATCTGTTATTCTTTCTCTGTATAAAAGGCTGCTTAGAATCCACATTCAGGTTAGAAATGCAGAAGTTCAAAAGTGAACAGACCCTGCCTACTTTCTATACCTGACAAGAAATATCTCCAAAGAAGAACAGGTGTGGGGAAAGGATTTTTCCGTGGCCACAGGAGATCCTCTGTAGGTCTTGCTCCTACCAGAGGCACAGGGATGTGCTGACTTGATCAGGATCGACATAAGGCAATCAGAATCAATGCCACGAAAGCAACGATCTCAAGAGCCAGAGGGCATGTCTCTGATTGTGCTTTTAGCTGTGCTGAAGCTTCTGGAAGGCTTGGACTCTGGAGAGCTCCTCTTCCCCACCACACAGAGTGACTATGAAAGACTCCTCTGCTTGCTGTGTATGAATTAACCAAAATAACTCAGGCCCTTTGTTTTTAAGTTCCATGCCCGCTTTGTTAGAAGCCCGAATGGTCGCTTTCAGAGTCACTCCTCATGACTGAAAAGTCAGGCAATGAGCCCCTCTGTCCAAAAACTGAGTAAAATTCAAAAAGAGGCATTTTTCGAGTCCACTTTTGGGTAAGGAAGCTAGGCGAGGGGCTTAACATGGACTCTGTTATTTCCTGTGTCCAGACATGCCCGAGGACTCGGTGGGTAAAAGCTACCTAGGATGGAATATTTTAGTTAGACTTGTGGAGTGGGTCTGCGTCCCCATGAATAACGCGCACTGCTCGGACACATCCTCACTCCCAATCAGGAAGTTGGCAATTCGGGTTCAGTTTCCCTCCCTGCGTAAGTGTGGAAAGCTGGCACATCAGGTAGTTGAAAACAATTATTAAAGGTGGTTTTCAGAGCTGACACACATATATCACCGCCAAGTGCCTGGCCCAGATCCTTCTAGTAAGCTCACAGATTTCCTAAAGCAGAGAGTAAATAAGACCTGTGCCATTTCACAGATGCTGGTAAAGATTTGGGACAAAAATGATCATAAATGAGATATTTTAATGGTGAAAAATACAAAAGTAATTTGATCTTCTCGTCCTTATATTATAAGCAGATAATTTTGTTTCCTCTTTGACAGAAAATGTTGGTAATTTATGGAACATGGAGTCCAAAATGCAAATTTTTCTCTTTCTTAGTCAACTTGGGAAGACAAATGCATTATTTGGGGGGAAAAAAAATCGCAATTTTATCAACCTTAAAACCTGCCATGCCATTTTCTTAAAAACTTCAGCAGTAGGAGACCACCAATATATCCCGGAGCAATGATCTTTCACCAGGGACGATTTTACCCCTGAGGACACACATGGCACCACAGAGCGTGTGTGGATGTGGGAGGGCGTGGAGGCACAGCTCACCCCAAGCGGGGAGAGGCTAGGCATGCGGTAATGCACAGGACAGTACCCCAGCCTAAAAAGGAACGAGCCCCAAATGTCAGCAGTACTGGGGATGAGAAATCCCCGTCCCAGAGTGTGGGGATAGAGTATTTGTAGGGGCACCTGGGTGGCTCAGTCATTGGGCGTCTGCCTTTAGCTCAGGTCGTGAGGGATCGAGCCTGGCATTGGGGTCCCTTCTCCACATGGAGTCTGCCTCTCCCTCTCCACTCCCCCTGCTGGTATTCCCTCTTTGGCTCTCTCTCTCTCTCTGTCCAATAAATAAACAAAATCTTTTAAAAAACCCCAAAACCACTTGTAAGAGCAGAAAAGGAGATTGCTTTCATCACGGAAATGCACCCCCCCCCCCATCCCAGTCACCACAGTTTAATTCTTGTGAACCTCTGAGAACACTCCTGGAGGAAACCCTCCTGCGCAGTGCTAGCAGTGAAAGAGGGGGTGGGGGGGGGAGACACATGAATTCAAAGCAGGTTTAGGGGTTCAAAGTTGGCTATATTTTGTATTTGCCTTACTATCTGGCCTTGGTCTTTTTCAGTAAAAAAAAAATAATAATAAAAATAAATAAAAAGGAAAGAAGAAGAGAGGGGAGGGAAGAAACTTGATGGTTTCCATCCTCACTGAAAAGTGCCATGGCACAGTAGCCTCTTAAAATGAGGCCATTTAAGGGCTCATTTCAGACGCTTCCGGTCCACACTAAGCACTTCCTGTCTGACATCACCTACCTCAGAAGGAGCTCGAGGCTGAATTCCATTTTGTATTTTAATGGTGCCACGGACCCAGAGCAAGCCTGGCTCATGATAAAACGGACCCAGCACTTAAAAAAGGAGTCATTATCCGATTTCTATGCCGTCATCGTTTGCACCTAAAAATAGCATTCTTCCGAAATGAGACGACTCTAAATAAGACATTTGGGGAAACTAATAACAGGTTTGTGAGAAGGAGAGAGGAAGAGGAATGACAAGAGATCTAGCACATAGTTAAGACGCAGACACAACCAACACGCCTGGACCCTGCCGGCACCACGGCAGCCAGGAGGCCAAGCCCGGTCTGAACGCAGATTAATCTGCAGTACACAGGGTAGCATGATCCGCATACGGTTATCTGATGGGCGCCCTCAACTTCCCTATGGGGTGTGTGTACATTTCAGCCTGTAACAACAGTTCCAAAGGGACGGTCTTGTAGTTAACTGACCATGTAGCTCCAGCAGTGAAATCCCACTGCATTCTAGAATTCGGCGGCCTTCCCAGAGTTGGAAGGAGACCAGGTGACTCACACAGGTCTCACCCTTCTCTCTCAGGTCAGTGTTGGCCCCTGGGGCAGCCCTGGGGGGCTCCCGAAGCTTCTGTTCTGAGTGGCACCTGTCTGCGGACAGGAACCCCCTTGAGAGGCAGACCTCCTGCTGCTGTCTGTGGTACAGTAGAGGCTTTGGTCCACAGAGGCGTGTGAGGACACTTAACTTTCACAGAATCTAGTAGAGTGGTGTCACATTTCCTATCTCCACTAGTGTTCCTCTTCAGACTAGAGTGAGGGCTGCTCTCCTCTGAACACTGAACGAGTCCATCAGTCATGAGAGGGGGAGAGAGGAGGAGGAAAGGGAGGAAGGGAGGAAGCGAGGGAGGAAATGACGAAGGAAAGGAGGAAGGAAGAGGAAAGAAATGGGCTTAGAGGAGTAATGCCTGATCTGGGAAGGATGAAACTGGATACAGCTCCATTTTCTCTCCCCTCCCTACTATGGCTTTGAGGGCTTAAGACGGTTCCTCTTTGTTTTGGGATGAAACCGTGCATGTAGCAAACGGCCCCAATTCTCCATTCCTCTAAGGGAACTCTCAACTTCCCTTACTCTGGGCCCTCGTCACTGGTTGTCTCTGGGTCCCGTGAATGCGTCGGGCAGAATCGAGTTCTCAGGTCTGGAGGACATGTCAGCTTCTTCGGGGGTTACACATAAGGATGGGGGCTCCCCAAGGAAGCATGAGCTTCTTCCTCAATATTTGGGGTCAGCAAACTTCTACCTTATTTCTGATTTTTAAAGAATATTTGAAAAGAATTTATTACGAAAAACCATAAACGTATAAACATATATGAGAGTAGAAAGAGTAGGGAGATGAACTGCCCATCACTTGGACCAACAATTGTTAACATGTTCCCCATATGGGGCGCCTGGGGGGCTCAGTGGCTCAGAAGCCTCTGCCTTCGGCTCAGGTCATGATCCCAGGGTCCTGGGATCGAGCCCTGCATTAGGCTCTCTGCTCAGCGGGGAGCCTGCTTCCTTTCCTCTCTCTCTCTGCCTGCCTCTCGGCCTACTTGTGATCTCTCTCTGTCAAATAAATAAATAAAATCTTTAAAAACATTTTTTTCCACATATGCTTCACCTATCTCTTTGTATTTTTAATATATTTTAGTAAATCCCATATAATGAGTATATTTATATTTATTCTTCAACTCGTTTCAAAAATGATTTAAGGGGCGCCTGGCGGGGGGGGCTCAGTTCTTAAGCATCTGCCTTCGACTCAGGTTAGGATCCTAGAAGAAGTTGTCCTCAGAATACATTCATTACCCTCCCCGCACTGATATGAGACAATCCGCATTGAAGCACCACCGTTTTGGTCTCCTGAGCTTTGGTGTCCAGAGCTCTTACTGGGGCTCCATTCTGTAGGCATGATTGACTGACAGCTCTCAAGTTTGATCTCCGACTCCAGGCTGAATGACATCATGAGACCCAAAGCCCTTACCCTAAATTGCATGGTTGGACTTCTTGGCAAGGCCAGTCCACCTTAAGGTCCAATGTGGCCACCTACCACTCTAAAAAAGACACGTCTATCAAGTATGACATATATTACCTCCCAGAACCCAAAGGCAAAGGAAATCTCTCACTGGGCAAGGCCAAGTTTTTTATTGCACAAATTAATTTACTTGTTCTTATTGACCAATCCTAACCTATTCTCTTACTACACTTTACTATGAGAATAGTTTTTACACAAAATGTTGGGAAATTTTAAAATGAGAAGTAAGTTATATCCAGCAATAAATATCTCTGCTAATGCGAGAATATCAAAACAAGAAGCTGACCTCCACATAAGAGTTAAAAATAAGAGTTATGGAAGAGCAACTTGAAAAATATACATCAAAAGTTTCCAATATTTTGTATTTTAATTTATTTTTTAGTCTTTTACATGTTTACTTTTCTGTTGAAAGCTAACCAAGGTTTTGGATGTAATCCGCCTCAAGCCTCATGGACCTCTAGGTAAGTTTTCTTTACAGAAGAGAAGCTTCTTATAAAACTAACATTTTATGAACTCAGATCACTTGTGATTCCTTTAAGTGAGAAAAATAAGTGGACATATGGTACAAATTCTCACTCATTTCTACTTTATTTTGCAAGTGAGATGTGTAAAGCTCTTCAAGACCTTCCCTGCCACACATGAAAACAGACTAAAGAGTTTTGGATTTACACCTTTTTTTTCCTTCTCCATGTGAAATTTTATGAATTACATGCAGTGGCAGGTCAAGAACTGGGTTTGAATAAATTAATGAATGATTTCTACCACACTCACCAAACTGATGAATATGAAGGGACCGTGGTTTCATTTCATGTTTTTTTCTGCTTTACTAATCCATTTCTAGATCCAAACCCTTCCCTGATGTTTGGCCAACCACAGCCGGGTTCTGTTTCTATTCAGTCGAAGCTTCTGGATTACCTTGTCTACACACATGAAGAAGTATTTACTTCCATAAAGAATCCCTGCTCCGTTTGAAACTTTTCTTTCTTTGTGATTTTAATGCAGTTAAGGCACTGAGTGGGGCTAGGAAAACTCTGCATGAACGCATGTGGCTTCTCTCTCACTCACTAGAAGTCAGGCAGATTCATCTGTGTCTTTAGAGAAAGCTCTGGCTCTCAGTTTCCGAGGGCAGAGGAAATTTACAATGAAACTATCACAAGTTTAAGAGAACAGTGTTCCTACGTTTCTTCCACCTCCAAGTGTTAAAGACTACCGACTGCGGCTGAGGGGAAATTAAGGACCCTATTGACACATTTCACGGAGCCTGTGAAGCTGAAAAAGAAATGAACCCAGTTGCAAAAGTATACAGTTCGCTCAGGCAATTTCATTGCCTTCGTGTGGGGGAAAATGTCTTCGAATGTCATCAGCTAGAGAAAGGTGAATATTCAGGAATCAAAAAAGCAGCCAGAATGTTACCATGAAAAAGGAGAAGGGAAGGGAAAGAAGAGAGGACAGGCTTCAAGAATATGAGGATGCCCGCGGAGGATGAGGAAGGAGAAGCAGCAAAATAGGAGGGAAGCCTCCTGAATCAGGGGTCCTCAGCTGTGGTAGGGGGACCGGGGGGGGGCAGGTGAGAATGTCCTAGGGTTGCAGTGTCGTTTGAAAAAGGGCATTAGAAGAGCACCTGGGTGGCTCAGTGGGTTAAAGCCTCTGCCTTCAGCTCAGGTCATGGTCCCAGGGTCCTGGGATCGAGCCCCGCATGGGGATCTCTGCTCAACGGGGAGCCTGCTTCCTCCTCTCTCTCTCTCTGCCTGCCTCTCTGCCTACTTGTGATCTCTGTCTGTCAAATAAATAAAAAATGAAATCTTTTTTATAAAGGCATTAGATATTATAAGCTTACATTCCGAATACAGAAAAATATCTTTCATTTTTGTAACACAAACCTTGGTGAGTCCAGCTCTGTAAAATTTTCTTGGCTGGTGGAGATAAGCCTGTTCTAACCCAGCAGCCAAGAAGATTCTCAACAGGAGAGGGAGTGAGCAGACAGAGGAGGAAATACAAAACAAGTGCATCCCAGAGTGCACGGGAAGGAAGGAGCGGGCTGGGATTGGATTTACGCTCTTCAAAAGAGGGCATTCAGTTTTTAAAGACTGAAACCTGAAAAATATCACAAACACTTTTAGAACCCTGTTTCGTAAAAGCACTTACTGCAATGTCAAGTTAACCTTGGGGGCACTTGACATTCTGGAACACAGTCAACCTGTGGTACTTTCTGGAACCTAGCTAACCCCTGGATGGGACATACTGTTTTGTTTTTGCATCTGCAGGGCTTCTCTTTTTTGAAAGGCTCAAAGCACTTTACAGGTGTTTACTTTATAAAATTCTCCAAGTGCCTAAAATAAACTAGAATCCATGTAACATTTCAGGTTTTGCCTACACTCTTTCAAATCAACGCATTTGGCTTTCTCTTAGCCCCTGGTGGCTGTCTACCTTGACAAGCCTCATGGATTCACCAGGAGACAAAGTCATAATCACGCGATGACCCCACAAAAAACACCAAACCTCCACAGCCTGTGTCAACAAATTACAGCCAGCAATGAGCACAGATAAATTAGGTGACTCTATGTGGAAACTGCTGAGGTAGATCAGTAACAACAACAACAGCAACAAAATGAAATCGCATGTAGGTGAGCCACCTTAATTCTGTCTCCAGCTCAGTGGATCAGTAGCCAGTCGGGTCCTGGCGGGCCATATGTGTATTTATAAATATATCTGCTAATGTAAAGGTCGTGCTGCTCACTGCTCAGGGAAATGAGGCACATTTGGAACCATCCCTAGAAGATTTTGGTTCCTTTAAAAAAAATATTTTGACAATTTGTGACAAACGCAAGCCTGCCCCCATATGTTTTGTACTATTTAAAGGGAAATGACACCCAGTTGCCTTCACATCAACACGTGAAATCTTCTCTTTTAATAATGAAATGAGGAGGTGAGAAGGGGGGGTGGGGGTTACCTTGCACATAGATTTTAGAAGACATAAATATCTTTCCAAACTTCATATTTCCACGCTTCAAGAGGACAGAGCTTCTAAAATCTGTGTTACTGTTCACGACACAGGAAATAACAGAAACTTTCAGATTTGAGGAGGAAATGGGAAAATAATGAATGACAAGAAAACAGTGGTAGATTCTTGCCAGAAACACAGTCTTCTGGCCCCTTGCTCACTTTTTCCACCCAGTACTTGCTGCCTGCTTTTCTGGGCATGGGGGTGCTGAGGGGAAGGGGCTCTGCTTCCATGTTCCTCTCTGCCCCCCTCTGCAGAAATCTCTTCTAGATTAAGTTCGAACGCCCAGGAAGCTCAGTCAGGCCTGGGAATTGCTCTATGGCCACAGACCCAGAAGCCCAGGACTGACTTCACATCTGCTTGCACACCACTCTGTTCTTTAATACCAACAGAATAACAAGGTTTCCCCATGGCATGGAAGACAGAAACTCAAAAAAACAAACAACAACAACAACAACAAAAAAGACCCGCAAAAAAACAACAACACTTGGATGACATCTTTGGTGAAGGAAAAAAAAAGCTTCTGACAAGAGGGAAAGGTATGAAAATATTTTGAGAGAACTTGTTTAATCACTCAGCAATGCCTTCCGTTCAATCTAGCCCTAGAATCTGAATAACCACGACAGATGGCGCCTGCTAGTTTAAAAAAAAAATTAGCTAAATTTTCAGATAACACAGCCTTCTGTCATGTTCTCCTACTCCGAGGCGTCTGCGGTGTTCGCAGGCTCTGAACCACGGGCTGCTCGCTGGTGACCAGCTTTCGCTCTGTATCCACAGAATTCACACCACTTGCTACCTTGTGCTCAGAACTCCAAGGGCGAGGGTTGGGGTGGGGAGACTGTCAGTTTGGATGACAAAGACCTTGATAGGCCAGCCATCCCCAACCCAGATATAAGATCTGCATTTAATGCACAAAACCATGTTTGAAATGTAAGGGCCAAGAGGACAGCTCTGGGCTCTGTCAGCCCGGCCATCTCTTTGTAGCAGAATAAACTCATATCTGATGCTATAATTACAAGCCTAATGGACACACTTAATTTATTTTGGAGAACTGAAGTTGATATCCACTAGTGCTATTATTGAAAAGACTAATGAGAGCTGCTCGGTAAGAAAATAAAAGATTTATTGAATTCCTTTTGGCACCCGGCACAGCTTAGCAATTTTGAGAGCCCATCAAAACAGCAGATATATACCCCGCTCAGATGTGCTGTACGGGATGTGAGCTGGGTTTCAGATTTTCAATAACAAATCTGTCACTCCGATTTTAATTAGACGGCTTAAAGCAGCTACATCAATAATGGCAGAATGACGGCTCAGTTCAAAGATCATAGAGATGTTACTCTACTTTAATAGTTCTTTTATACAAGTACATATTTCAGAAGTTTGTGAGGCATTCATCTAGACTATCCCTTTCACCAGAGAGGAGGAAAAAATATTCCTAATTGAACTGAACCACGAACACTAGCCGTCACCACCATTTCTGAATCAGGCTGTTGCATCCAGCTGGTTAGGAGGTCTAATTTCACACCGCACAGCAATGAAATGCTGCTAACTTTTATTTGTGAGTGTAAAACAGTAATATTTCATGACAGCCAAAGGCCAGCGGACGCCGCTGGGTGCACCCTCCACTGGTCTAACCCTGAGACAAATGCAAGTCTCGACAGCCAAGCCTTTCCCATGAGCAGCTCACAGGAGCGCCCCAGGAGGACTTGCCCTGGGAGGGGGAGGAAGCCTTCGGGGGAAGTGCACCTGCAGCGGGGAGCACCCTGCAGCCCCAGAGAAGGTGAAGGAAGCCTCTGGGCCTCCTCACTTCTTCAACGGGTGGGAGGTGCGTTTCATTGTCATTGTATCTCTTTCCACTGATTCTTACTATAGGAATAACAATCTATGGATGGCATCAAGAAACACTGGGTATTCAGGAGGGCCCATATTGCATGGAGCACTGGGTGTGGTGCATAAACAATGAATCTTGGAACACTGAAAAAAAATTAAATTAAATTAAAAGAAACACTGTTAATATAGTGACATATCTCTTTCTGTATTATTCCACGGAAATATATACGCAAATGTTGTTGATACAGATATATAGACACAAACCCACTTTTCTTTAGAAAATAAAATGAGGCTACATACACTGTAAGGTTGTTTTGCTTAACAACTTACAGTAATTATCTTTCCATGTCAATAAGTGTACCTCCAAATCATCATTTTTAAAAAGTGCATAATATTCCATTATGGACAGCCCATCTTATTTATTCAGTCCCCTCTTGTTGGACATGTAGGTAGGCTCCAATTATTTTGCAATGATCTGAGAATATGTGTGTGTGTATATATATGTTAATACTAATATAGAATACACGAACATGTTCTGTCTATATTATAAACATGTGCCATGCATATACATATAATTTAAGTATTACGTTAGAACAAATTATTTTAGGATAAATCTTAGAACTGGAATTTCAAGGTCAAAGTATCTACATTAATTTTTTTTTTGGGATTTAAGATAGCCATTGTTTTATTTATTTATTTATTTATTTATTTATTTCTATGAACAGTTCCGTATCTTTTTAAAGTTTTTTTTAATCTTTTTAAAGTTTTTATTTACAGTCTTTTTAAACTTTTTATTTACAGTCCAGTTAGGTAACATACAGTTAATGTTAGTTTCAGGTGTGCGATTTAATGATTCAACACCTGCATACAACATCTGGTGTTCCTGACAGATGCACTCTTTCATCCCTGTCATGTTTACCCCGTCTCCCCGCCCTCCCCTCTGATAACCCTCAATAGATAACACTATTTGTTGGTGTGCTTCTCTCTCTCTCTCTCTCTCTCTTTTTTTCCCTTTGCTCTTTTGCTTTGTTTCTTAAAATCCTCATATGAGTGCAATCGTATGGTATTTGCCTTTCGCTGACTGGCTGATTTCACTTAGCATAATGCCCTCTAGCTCCAACCATGTTGTTGCAAATAAGACAGACACTGTTTCCATGCCTGGACCTGGAATGCTTATCTCAGGAGCACCTTCTCCTGGACCCGATCCTGACAAAACCCGAGCCCCGCTACTCTCACTGTCAGAGCATCACACACATCCCTAAGTTCATCTCCAGTTCATCTATTGCTCTCCAGAATGATGTGAGCATTCCCTGGACCTGCTTCCTGAAAGTCATTCTGTCTGATTAGTCCTCAGTGATGGAGGCACAGCTGTCCTGACTCCCAGCATGACCAAAGTCCCGACACTGACTCTGCTGTACCGAAATATCGCACGTTTCGAAGGGACACCAAGGCCCCTATGGCAGCGCCATTTAATTGCTCTGCATCAGCTCTGCCACTTTTTAGTCTCTCTGACCTGGGGGCAGTGACTTATCCTTTATGTGCCTCCGTTTCTTAAGTGCTCATGCTTCCTCCTCCAAGAAGCCTTCCTGGACTGCGCATGTCTGAGTCAGAGGCCTTCCTTTGGGTTCTCACAGCATTCCATACTTCACCCAGCACAACACTTACCACGTACTTCATTGGTTACCTGCCCTTCCCCAAACCTAGAGTGGCAAAGCAGGAAATGTATGTGACAATATTGGCAACTACTCATGCACCATTCATTGTAAAATGTAATCACTGCGTGCCTACTTTGTTCTGGATACTAGGGCTTCCCTGCTGCTACAGATACAGGAGAGAACACAGCCCTCATGTGACAGGTACTCAGGCTGGGGAGGGGCAGGTCAGTAGCCAAATAGGTCAATATATACAGTATGGCAGATATGATAACTCCTATGGAGAAAAAAACAGGACAGAGTAAGGGGAAGGGAATACCAGAGGTTGGTGGCTTTGAGCTTAGGTAGGGTGAGGTCAGAGGCGGTCTCCCTGAGGTGACCTGTGATGGTATCGACAATTGGGAGAGGTCACTCTCACCCCTGGAGTAACCAACTCCTTCCTTTGGTTTCAGACATGAGTGCTCTCAATAATATTTTGTTTACTAAAAGGGATCGGCTGCTCAAAACAATACTAGTAATAAGTAAAAAATAAAAATGAAATTTAAAAGAGATTTTCGGGTATTTCTCCTCCTGCAAACAGCTCTGTGCTAGGCACTAAATAAAGTGACTTTCTGGACAGCATTAAGTCCCCAAAGAACAAAAGCTTCTGAGAGGAATCTTCAAAGCATTTTAAGTTCTCAGTGTTAAGGGAACTTACACACACACACACGTGTGGGTGCACACAGAGGCCCAAGTCTACGCCGCCAGTGGCAGAACTGGTATTAGAATCGGGTCTGCTACCTTGAGAGCCCACACCCCTCCACTCGGGCCAAGGTATCGGCCAGAGCAGCAGGCCGCCGGGCCCCCTGAATCCCCATGTGATTCGGGCGTTGCTCTGTCTGAATGTCCTCCCCATGGCCGTGCCGGAGCATTTAGAGACTGTGGGCAGCCCAGGCTGAACCTAACCTAGAGCGGTCTTCACTTTAAGAGTTCACTGGCTGTGCCTCTGTACAGTGCAAGCGATGATTTTTTTAGAAATGAGAAGGCCTTTCAATTGAGATTTCTTCTCAAGAACTAGGTAATTCTAACAGTCAATACAAAGTGAGTGTTTTCTAAGGACGCGCCGAGGAAGTGTTGCTCCCGGCCCAACTGTCTGCATCAGATCACTGTCCAGTTCTGCCTTCTGCTCCTCACTTGCCTTTTCTTCTTTTTTTTCCTGCTTGCTTCCCTGCTTCCAGCTGCCAGCAAGTCAGATAATTAAATGCCAAAGCAGTGACACTTGGCATTTCAATGAGCGCTCTGTATTTACTCCTCCATCCCTCTCGACAGCCCTGCTGCTCAGCGTGTGTGCAAGCTCTCGGCCGCTCTGCCCAGCTGAAGGCTCCTCTGTTGCAGAGCTGGACCAACGGAAGAAAGATGAACTCGGGCAGCAGCCTAGGACCCAGCCCCAGAACTGGGGGTGGGGGGAGAGGGGCACATTCCCAACCTTCTCTCCCGGTCACCTCTCGGAGTGTGTGCCCTCGATGCAATTAAACAAGCTTTTGTTAAGACCGGAGCCCTCCCTGTGCTCACCCTATGCTGGGATACTTTTTAAGTGAATTCTGGATTAAAGAGAAAAGAGCTGTAGGTCTTTTTATGGGAATCGGGCACTGCTGGGTTATTGCACGGTACGTGCCTGTTAGGTGATGTCACCTCCACGGCCCACCCTATTTTATATGAGGCTTACCCGTGAGAACACAAGTGGACATCGGACATGAGAGTCTGACCCTAGCCTCCATGGTTGTTTGAAGCCTGGGAAGAACTGCATTCGAAATCTGCCTCTTCACCGAGGCTGTCACATGTTCAGGCTACAGCTTAGCCATCGCTTCCTCCTGGAAGCCCTGACCCAGAGAGTCTGGGGTCAGTGTCCTCCTAGGTGCTCTGACACAGCCGAGACTTCACACAGCTCTCGGCCCCAAACTCGAAGGACAGGGACATTGTTTCACTCACCGCCATGGCCCCCATGCCAAGAACAGGGCCTGGAGCAGATTGAAGGTTCCAAATACATGATTCCAATCAAACTGCTTGGCAAGTCAGACGGGAAGGTATTTTCAAATCCCTTCAAGTCTTATTGAGCTAAATATTGTCCTAAGATCATCAACATGATTAGTAAATTCACAGATAATTTGTATTCATTCATTCATCTATTCAAGGTAATACATACATACTGAGCACCTACTATTTTCCATGAATTGTCCAGAAGACTTGCTATTCAAATATTCTTTTACTTCCTCCTCTAAGAGCTTTTGTTTTTCCTGCTCAGGGAGGAAACTCGTGGGCTACATCCAAGAAGCTGGCTCACAAGAGCTCTAGGGGAAATTTCTAATCAATGGCCTCATGGTGCTTCATCGGAGGTGGGCACCATCGCGAGGCTGTTTATACTGTGGGTGCCTTGCAGGGCAGAGGGCGTCTAGTAGCCGCCCAACGAGTATCCATGGGAAAGTGAATAAATGAGCAGCCCAGACATGCTGGCCACTCCTGCATTAAGTTACTAGGTGGATGCTGTCCCTGAGATGCAAGGAGACAATAAAATCCATGATCGGTGCTCCCCGTGCATCTGCCTCACTTCCCAGCACAGTCAAGATGGAGGAACGGGACCAGATTTACCCTCTGACCCAAAACACACACACACACACACACACACACACACACACACACACACACAAAAACACCCCCCAGACAAAATATGTAAAACAACACTGATATTGGACATCAGGCAATAAAAGACAGGGGTCCCCAAGATGAACAGTGACGTGAGGCCTACTGGTGGCCCAGCTTTACCGCCTTGAGACTATTTCCAGGTGGCAGCCCAGGGAAGAAGGACCCAGGGAGAAGGCAGTAGTCTCCCTAAATTGAGAAAATAAAGGGGATACCAGGGCAGCTATAGTTTCTAGGACAGAGTAGAGAAACCTACTGAGAAGAAAACAACCCAGAAAGAGAGGGTCTGCGGAGAGTCCCCCTAAGGATTCTGGAGAGAACTAATAAGGAAACCCACACATTTAAGTAACTCCCCGAGAGTGAGGAAAGCATCAAAGGACTAGAGGGAACAGTGCTGGGCACTCAGGGAGCAGCCCTGATACTCCCACAAATCAGAACGGAAACCTCAGTGCTCACGGGGCACGGGGGCAGGCCGCTCAGGGTGGTCGTAGGGAACAGTCAACCAAGAGGCTGCTCCAGCTGCCTAACAAAGTGAGATCTGGAGGGCCGAACTGTATCAGGTAACTTAACTATATCCCAGAGCAAAGCTCAAGAATATTGTTAGGTGTAACAAGGCAAGATTGACATTGTCTGGCATCCAATGACTATCAAGCATGCAAAAAAAAAAAATCAATCTGGTTATGATGGTTATGATGGATTGATAACCGACACGGATGTTGCAGTGAGCAGGCCAAACCATTAAAATAGTTGTTCTCACTGTCGTCCTTATATTGAAAGAGCAAGAAGGGGACATGGCAGGCAGGTTAGAAATCAAACTTCTGGAGATGAAAACTGCAGTGTCTGGTAAGAAAGTCCCTGGAAGGGATTAATAACGGATCTGACATCGCAGAAGCAAAGATTAGTGAGGTTGAACACAGAGCCAGAGAGGACGCCCAAAGTGAAACACACGAGAGAAAGAAGAATTTTTCGAAAGGAAGAGAACTTCTGATTGCATGACAGTACGTCTGGCTTCAGAACCCGTGTTCCTGCCACCCTGCCACACCACTTACAGCCTCATGTGACCAGTGACACCGTCACTACTGCATTCTGCCTCGTGGATGTGGTGACGCGGACTGATGTTCGCCGTGAAGTCCTAAAAGCGGGGGAAGCGTGTGGGAGAGTGTGTATGTAGGGGGCAGTCTGTACGCCTGAGCTTCCCGTGCAAATCTGGATCTGAACAGAAGTTCATGAATGGGGGGTAAAGCACACCCAGGCCTACGCGTGCTGCTTCTGGCTAACGTGATCACGCACGAGGAAAGACGACACTGGAGCAGAGAGCAGATTTTTCCTGTAAAACCCAACAAGTTCCGAATTTACTCTTCACACATGAGTATGGCCCAGAGGCATCTGAAAAACCAGCATCTAATTAAAAATAAAATAAAGTTTTTACTATGGCCCACTACCTCACTCATAAAATTCTTTTCCCATGAAAATAGCTTACGGTAATGTGGTGGTTAGCTCAACTTTTTTTTTTTTTTTTTTTTTTTAAGGAAAACAGGTTTTCCTTCCTGCTCCTCTCATGTGGTGGGCTCTCAGAGCCCGGGGTATGGACCGAGCATCTGGGCCATCCCAGCTGCTGGCACCGGACATTTGGCATGAACTCAATCACCATTAACTCCTCTAATCGTTCAACCAAAAGAAGGCACAGAATCACCAAGTCACAACAGCCCCAGGTTGAAAGAGCTATTAAGAGATCATCAGTGCATTTATCAGTTTTAGTTGTCCAATATTTATGCTCCCTTCCTAATTCGCCCACTGTCCTTTGGGAGAGTTAGGTCTTTCTGAGCATGAGATACTGAAGGAAGGCAAGAGTAAATCCAACATCGGGCCGTTCTCCATCCCAGCCATCAGGATCAGGTCAGCCTGGGTCTGCGCATGTTACCTACTACTAGCTTGGCCAATACTGGGCCACTGAACTATGAGTAAGCAATGTACTTGTTAAAGAATCGGTTGGCGGCTGTCACAGAGAAAGTGTGCTGACCAAAGTTAGGACTCATTCACAAACTCTGAAAGATGCCCTGGGTGCCACGGAATGCCACACATGGTCCTCAAGCCTCCCATTGATCCTGTGAGAACCCCACCTTCTGCCTGTGTCTGCTGACCTTCAAACTAGGGATAATAATAGTTGCTATCTCAAAAGTGCTTAGAGCAGTAGCTGACACAGAGTGGACAATAAATGCAGCAATAATAAGTCATGCTTTACTATTATTATTATTGATTATTTGATATCTATTGAATGGGAGAGGTATACCAACCACATGAGTTTATTTGGGGTCAAATGCTATACTAGCATTTATATATACTAGCTATCCTAGCATATATAACCATTTGGTGCTATACAAATTTATGATGTAGTCATCATAAGTCTGAACTCTCTAGGTTAAGGAGACCGTTGAACGTCCACTCACGGGATTCGAGCTTCCACAGATACCCTGAAACAGCATGCAGAGTTGTGTGTGTGTGTGTGTGTGTGTGTGAGTGTGAGTTTATATGTGTGTGAGTGTGTGTATGTGTGTGCACACGTGCACCTCTGTGTTTTGAGCTGGGCTGGGAGGAGTACTCTGTCACCTTTGTGAGTCTCAAAGCCATCGATACCCCTAAAGGATGCACACCACTGTCTTAGAGCTTCTGGAGACAGATGCAAGGTCCCCTGACCTCACCCAGTGCTCTTAAAAGTTTCTGGGCTGGTTTACCATGGAAACAGCCCCCAGAGCAGCAGCTGCCCACAGCCAGTTCTTCAAGAGCTTGCAAGGCCCTCCACCTGGGCACTAGCCTAAAGGCTGGTGGCTCAAGGAAGGGCCTGCTGGCAGAGGGAGGAAGCCAGCTCTGTTCCAGGCCACAGCATCAGCTGGGAAGGGGAGGGCACCGCACAGGTTTCTCCATTTTGGGGTTGTCTCCGGAGAAAAGCAGGGTGTGAGAGTTGCACTTCTGGTACAGTAAAGGCTCCAAAAACTATTTCTGGATTGATGAAAGCCCCGCTGGCATCTAAGGGCATGAAGAGGACTTCCCTGGTAGAGTAATGTGGGATGGGGTGGGGAGCGGAGGGCGGCGGCTCAGGAAGCCTGACTTGCGGCAAGATCGGCTTCAAAGGGCGGGTGGTTTAGGATGTTTTTAAAAGATCTCTCTCTCGTACATGGTACCGTGGTCATTTGAAGGAAAGGATCAAGGCTTTGCTGCTCTCAACTCTTCCTCCCTTTTCTGTACCTTGGTTTCCTCACCCGTTAAGTGAGGCACCTGTGACCAGCTCTTGTGGTTCCTACAGCTCTATCATTTTGAAAGTTAGTGGAAAAAAGGGCAATTTTATAAATAAAGAGGCTGAACATTTGGGGCGCCTGGGTGGCTCAGTAGGTTAAAGCCTCTGCCTTCGGCTCAGGTCATGATCCCAGGGTCCTGGGATCGAGCCCCGCGTCGGGCTCTCTGCTCAGTGGAGAGCCTGCTTCCTCCTCTCTCTCTGCCTGCCTCTCTGCCTGCTTGTGATCTCTCTCTCTCTCTCTCTCTCTCTCTCTCTCAAATAAATAAAATCTTTAAAAAAAAACAAAAAAAGGCTGAACATTTTCCTCAATGCCAGTTGCACTGGCCGGACTTAAACTGTCACAGATCTAAAGCAAAAGAATCCAAATTCATGAGTTTTTACACCATGGAAAGTCTTCAGCATACGCCAGTGCCCTGGCCACTGTTGTAAGGATGGAAAAGGTGGGCCTCCCTACCCCTCAAGGGCACCAAAGGGGGAGTTTTCCAGGATGACAGGGAAGGCAAAAATGGAGGTCAAGCGAATCCACATCTAAAATGATCACTAAATACAGGAGAGAAAAAGCTGAGAAAATTAAAATTTCACTTGTAAATAAAACGAGCCTATTTCATTATGAGAATAATGTCTGCAAATTTTCAAGTAATTTAACTTGAAATTCATTTCCCTTCTTAATTAAGAACCCAGACTATGTCGCATGTAATTTTAAAATGCAAAGTGAATGAAGGGGCGGCTGGCGGGTGGGGCAGGAAAGCAGATTCTCTTTTGAGGAATGTCTGATAATCCGACGTACATCCCCTCAGGCTGGTCCTCCGCACTCTTGTCTATGGGGGAAGGCTGGCTTTGGAGGTTTGCACAATGATATACTCCATATTGGGCCTTGAAACTGCCCAAGGCCCGAGCCACATACGAAGTCCAAATGTTTCTTCCAAGACCTTCCTGTAGAAATCAGTCCTTTTGAGAAGGTCTAGAAACCAATCCTTGACTCTACACCCAACCCATCAATTTCCTCTACTGTTTCCTACTAAGAACTCATACAAACCCTGCAGGCCTTTCCGGAGCACCCCCCACCCCCACCCCATACACCACACAACTACACACCCAGTTTGGGCTACCTAAAAAATAAATGAAAAGTAAAATATGATTAAAGCCTCATGAAATAGTTAGAGGACCTCTGCACTAAATCAATCAGTAAGTGATTTTGTTTCTGCCGTTGCTAAGACACAGTGACTGTAGAGGCCATAAAGGCGTACAGAAGCACATACAACACAGCCCCTACCTTGGAGGAGTTTACAGTGCAGGAGAGAAGGTAAGAGGGACAAGGAACTCAGACACCGTGCGCTGCTCTTGTGAGGGACAGACGGGCTGAGGGATAGGGCCGGTTCTCAGCGCAGAAATACCTCAGGAGGGGCAGATTTCAGTTGATGACTAACTAGTGATTCACAAGAGGAAGAAAGAGCAGGAGGACGGCTCAGGACTTCTCACATTCTCTTGTTCTGGTGACTGAGAAAGGGATGTTGTTATGAATGAGGTCAGGGAACAAAGGGGAAGGAGAGACGCAGCCAGGAGACAGGTGGCTCTGCCTGGGACTCTCTCTATTCTATGTGCCTTCGAGAAAACCAAGAACTGTGTCCATGGGGCAGCGGGTGTAGGGGTGAAGAGGGTGGGCTCTAGAATCCCGGGCACATGGCCTAGCTCCTCAGGCCACAGTTTCTTCATCTGCAAAATGGATATGATGCAAATACATGACAGAGCGGCTCTAAAGCAAGGGGCTGGGACAGAGCCAGCGGGAGGGTGAGCATCGGGCCCCTCGCATGATAAACCGGAAATACATTCTTTCCTCATCAGCCCTGGAGCTCAGGAGGAAAGTCTCCAGATTGCAGGCCCCAAGGGCGTGCGGGTCATAGCCGGTGACCTCTCCCGCAGTGGTTCTGGGTACCTGGCCTCCTGCAACGGGAGCACTGCCTCTCCCCGGAGGGTCTGCTTTCCTTGCTGATGAGGGTCCTGACCAGGGTCTCCCCTAGCCCCTCTTCACTCTGGTCCCACCTCCTGTCCCTACTGCCGCACGAAGCCTGGGGTTTCCAGCATCTCCCACGCCAGCTTCACCGTAGCCCTTACCGACTTGGGCTTCTCACCTGCCACCAGAATTCTCCGAAACCCAATGTGCTTCTATCATTTTTCTACTTAAAAAGCCCGCAGATATCCGCATGGCTTCCAGGGCCAGTGTTCAGGTCGCCTGCCCTCCCTGCCAAGACCTCACCGGGCGGATGGCCCAAACTACGAGGAGTTTGCCTCGCACGCTGCACCTCTGGGCCACAGCCCTGCCGCCACCCCCCCGCCCCCAAGAGGAGACCCCCGTGTCCACCTCTACGCGCTGGGCCCGACCTGACACCCGGGAAGATCCGGCTCCAGTGTCTCCCACTTTCTCTTCGCCGGGACAGCCACTGCTTCCTGACTGCAGGCGTCAGATGGCTTAGGGCTTGGAGGGCTGCGCCACTGAGAAGCTACTGTGCTGATCCAGTCTCAGATGCTCCCCGAGAGAAGCCCAGAGAAAGCCCTGCTTTTTGAATGGAATGTCTGAGGCCACCAAGATGCTGCTGCATGAAGCCAGTTCCCGTCTGCATGGAGGGAGCCGGGCTCAGCCTGCGGGTGGGCACGGGGCTATCTGCGCTCGCTGGCACAGAGCCGAGGTGCGCTTCTTACCCAGAGCTGCCCGCGTGGAATTGGGCACCAGAGCCCATGGCCTTGCTCGCCATGGGGAGCTCACTCCCGTCAGCTGCTGGCGCAACTTCCTTTGACCAGACATCTCGGCCCAGTCAGCCGCACACCGGGCCTGCTTCGTCTCGATATTACATCTGAGGTTCTGCTGGCGAGCGGGGCCGTCCCTCCGCAGCGGAACACGCCTCGTGTCCTCCCGTGCACACGTGGCCGCCCCACGCAGCACCCCAACCCCACGAGCCTCAGGCGCGCTGAGGGTTACCGCCCACATGCGGCCCCAAAAACAGTTCCAACAGCCGACGGGGCAGGTGGACCGAGCCTGGAACGCCGCGTGTTACTGCCACCATCAAACCCACAAGCGAGACCACGGAAGGGAGCCTCTCCCTCAGGCGCCAACAGCAGCTCCAAGGTCTAGAGGTTTACCTGTGGCGCCAACTGGCCAGAAAAGAGGCTCCGGGGAAGCTGGCTGGACGGTGGCCTGCGCCCCGCACACTCGGGCCCGCGCCCCACACAACGTCTGGCGCCAGTGCCGGCCTGCGCAGCGGGAGGCTTCTAGGGAGCAGGCTGTGCTAAGGAGGCTGCTTGACAAGTTGACGTAAAAAAAGCCTATAAATATGCCATTGGTTCCCGGTGCTGGAAGATTCTTCCTGATGTGAGTATGGCGCTTCTCACTGATGCGGAGGAAAAGCACTTCCGATTAGTTTCGGGCCAGCTGAATCTTGACGAATCTCTCAGAGAGACTTGGGGAGAAGCCCTCCTCCTCTCAAATTGCCTGAAAACACCGGGTTCCTTTCCTTTTGTGATTCTTAACCCATTTAGGTAAATCACGGCATCGCATCCTCTCCTGTCCCAGGGCCACGAGCTCTGCGGGGGCAGAGATCCGGCGTGTGTGGCCTCTGGCTCCAACTGCTCCGGGACTGTGAGGCCCTGACACACCGCGGGCCTTCAGGGACGAGAAATTCTGCAAAAAGCCTTGCTTTCCTTGCCTCGGCCTCCTGCTACCACCTCTGAACGCATCTCGTGCCTGTCCTGCCCCACGGATGGAGTGTCATTAGCTCGGGGCAAGGCCCCCACGGCTGGCCCCAGGCTGAGAAGTCCGCCTGCACACTCACCTTCCCTGCACGGTGCATGGGAAGTCGGCAGAGCTCGTGACACCAGACACCACCCTCTAAATACCCCTGCCTGCACAGGAAGAGCTGGGTTAGCCTCAGGGACAGTGTCTGACGGGAGGCATGGGCAGCGCCCTGACGGAACTGACGGTTTAGCAGCGCAGATGAATAGGAAACACAGAGAATGAGTGCATACGGCCACACAGAGAAAGCGTCTGAACGGTACAGACAGAAGGAATATCTCAAGGAAACGGAGCTACAAGAGATAGGACAAATTACTGGTCCCGGTGTAGCTTATTAAAAGATATCTGGCTTAAGGCTATTTCACATGAGGAATTTTCATGCTTTAAAGGGATCAAAATTGATTCTGGTGAGTCAGGTGCAATCCCATTACTGATGCTAAATCTCTTGAATATCCAGCGGGTGCAAGAATTTTTCCTTCATTATTACCTAAAAGCAACTCTCCTCATTGTCTTGAAGGCCCCCAGAGAGACGAGGGAGAAGGGGCCACGTCTGCATGTTGGTTCCTCTTCCACATCAACAAGAGGTCCTTGGGGGACATGAACTGGGTCCCACAGCCATGGAACCAGCACTCAGTCAGGACCCGCGAGGGCCTGTAGCAGGCACAGTGGGTCTAACGATGCTGTTAAGGAGACAGAATTCCAGCATAGAAAACATGGAGAGAATAACGAAATGCTAAGAATGTGGGGTGCCTGGGTGGCTCAGATGGTTAAAGCCTCTGCCTTCAGCTCAGGTCATGATCTCAGGGTCCTGGGATCGAGCCCCACATCGGGCTCTCTGCTCGGCGGGGAGCCTGCTTCCTCCTCTCTCTCTGCCTGCCTCTCTGCCTACTTGTGATCTCTGTCTGTCAAATAAATAAATAAAATCTTAAAAAAAAAATGCTAAGAATGTCGGGATTTTAGGTCAGTAAGACCCTGAGAGACGGGAGATGACAGGAAGTCTCGAGGGTCACAGAGGCAGGAGGACGGAAGAGGCGGGGAACACTGGGTTAGGACCGTTCGCACAGGAAGCCGAGGAGAGAGTTCGCTTCCCCTGGGAAGGAGACCCCTGGGGAAGGGCAGGGGGCTGGGCAGGCCCTGGCAGTGAGGACCTGGGTGACGAGTGTGACACAGCTGTAGGAGAGGGTAAGGGTACATGAGCTAAAGTACAACCAGGAAGTTGAATCCCTAGACCACAGGAAACTTGCAGGATCCTCTACAGCGGAAAGAGGCCTTCTGTGGAGTTATTTCTGTGGAATTATGATGTCCCCCAGGCCTTGACTTTTATCCCCCCCCTGGAAAGAAGAAGACTAAAACGCAAGCACTTGAAGACAACACATGGAACACCATGCACAGGAAATGTATGTCTGTCAAGGAGGCCAGTGGCCGGGGTCAGAGTCATTTGTTCGGGAGCTGGAAAGGGGCAGATGGGAGGAATGGCACCAGTTAACTGCAGAGGGGAAGGGGCAGCCGCGGGCTCAGAGTCCAACCCCAGAGCTAAAACGGCAGCGACACGAGGGGCAAGGAAACAACACGTCAAACTCCGACGACCTGATGGTCTGCCCAGGCTCTCCTTCAAGTGGCAGAGACAGAGCAGAGGGACGCCAGGGGGACGTCGGTCCTGAGGCCTATGTGCAGCTCTGTTTCCCGAGATGCAGGAAGGGCCGTTTGCAAATGTGCTGCTTTGGTGTCACGCCACTTACGGTCGGTCTGTGAGACTGTCCAGTACTCCGAAAATCAAGACGTAGAAAGTGACCTCGCAGGCTCTTCTGCAAATGCATCTTATCAGCAGTTACTTGTAGTAGTTATGTGGGGCACTTCTGCGGGGAGGGCCTGCCTTGCTGCTACGGGGGAGACGCAGCACTAACATTCAAGGTTGTCTGCGGCTCCACTGGATGGCCTAATAAAGGTGGCGCATCTTCCCAACACTAGGAACAAATAAGGAGTTCGAGACTCATGGAATGGACGGTTGAGTGGACGGAGAGAGGGATGGACACTGCACACCCCTCATTTTTGCTAGCATCGTCGCATTCCTTGAAGGTTTTCTAAGAGACGCCGCAGAGAATCTTGCTCTTCACTGTTTCCAACAAGCTCAGGTCCAACCCAGGAACACTGACTGGCGTGGGGCTGTGACAGGCCCATCTGGTTTTCTGGGGCCGTGGAAGGCATCAAGTGTAAGTTCATCTTGTCGTGTGCCATCTTCTCTCATACCACCTACCGGGCCGGTCCAGAAGACGGCAACATGTCTGCGTGGATGCCTGGCCACTTGCCAGCTAGTTTCTTTCACAGAAGGACATGTGAAGCCCTGAGAGAGATCTCAGAAGTTTCTAGAGGGCTCTGGCAGGCTCTGAGCTCTGCGTGTCTACCATAGAGGGAAGGAATCGTGGGATAGCTTTAATCTTAGTCCACCTGCAAAGTAATTGCTTACACTTAAAAAAAAAAAAAATCCTGGATTGGCCTGTCTGATTTTATTATGCCTTTCAGAATGGCACATTTTAATTCTTTTGTTGTTTCCACGGAGTGCTATTGTATTTACTTGCTAATGCAGAGAACAGAAAAGAACATGACATTCCAAAATGTACTCTTTCCCATGATTTGTCCTTCCTCTACCAGCATGGGGTACCTTCACTTCATTTTTCTCCCCTACACAGCTGCATAAATTAAAAAAGAAATCATCTGACTACAGTGCCTCTTTTTGTCTCTTTTTTTTTCCCCCCTCTTTCCTATTAAATACAGCCCCTGTCCATGGTGATCTTGGCATGGAGACTCTAATCCCCCCCAAAAGGTTCCCCTACCCTAGTAAAGTCACACTTACTTGTGCCGGCTCCAACGGCTTGTTAGAGCTCCAGCCATTCCCAGCTGTAAAGATCAGATGTTTTGCTCCACACTACAATGTTTATACGTCTGACTGCATTCCTCTTTAACAAGTGGCCCATGACAGAAAACAAAGAAGTTTCTTTTTTCTGTTTTTCTTCTTGATAAAAGCTGGGGCCCTCTATGAACACAGAAAAAGAGGATCCATACATGTAATATCTAAGTAAGTGCAAACCAGTAAACACAGAAGACTCTTTGGGTCTCTGGTCGGTCAGAGAAACTAAGCCTGGCAATGAGAATCTATATCCACAGGCATATTTAGCCAATGGACAGTTTCAAACTCTTTTCTTTACCAAGACTTTTCTCGGAAACAGGAAAAAAAAAAAAACTGGCTCGCATCTGAGCCTCCTTTATTTCCCTAGTCACTTGTAGAAGCCTTCAGGCAGCTAGCCAGAAAGGAGGTTCGGCAACCGAGGCCCAAGTCACCACAGGGTCACTGGCTCTTTCTTTTTTCCCCTAAAGATTTTATTTATTCGCTTGACAGACAGAGATCACAAGTAGAGGGAGAGACAGGCAGAGAGAGAGGAAGGGAAGCAGGCTCCCCACTGAGCAGAGAGCCCGACACAGGGTCTGATCCCAGGATCCCAGGATCATGACCTGAGCCAAAGGCAGAGGCTTTAACCCACTGAGCCACCCAGGTGCCCCAGGGTCACTGACCCTTAAATATCAGCAGGAGTGACATAGAATCCAAACGTGCCTGAATTGGAAGAAATGAGAGTCAAAGTCAAGGTGAAAGGCCATGACTGAGGCTCTCCTGCCCAATAAACAATGTTCTCCTGTCCTCAGTACAGTCCTTGTCTCTGTACACAGACCCTAATTCACAAAGAAAATTTTAGACCACATCAGTCAAAATTAGGTATGATTTTTCTGGGGCTCCTGGGTGGCTCAGTCGGGTAAGTGTCCGACTCCTCAACTTCAGCTCAGGTCACGATCTCAGGGTCCTGAAAACAAGCCCCACGTTGGGCTCTGCACTGGACGGACAGTCTGCTCAACACTCTCTCTCCCTTAGCCTCCCCGTCTCTCTCTACCTCTCTTTAAAAAAGAATAAAAGGTATGATTTTTCTGTCAGGAAATTCTACAGTTTTAAGATTTGTTAATTGCAAGGCACTGGTTCCTGGTGGGTATTTGAGGCCAGAAGGGAGACGTATGTTCCTCTCGAGAATAACATCTTCTACCACAGATTGTGTGGACATACAGCAGCTACTATTAGGTCCA
This sequence comes from Mustela erminea, assembly GCF_009829155.1. Lineage (NCBI taxonomy): Eukaryota > Metazoa > Chordata > Mammalia > Carnivora > Mustelidae > Mustela > Mustela erminea. The sequence goes on from NC_045625.1 coordinate 87,035,688, forward strand.
TTATTATTATTATTTTTTTAATGAAATGTGTCACCTAGCAATAGTGAGAGATTTTTCAAGTAATAAAACATTTTAGCAAAGAAAGCAAGGTTTGCTTTCTTCTAAGAAGTCTAAAATTACTCTGGAAAAGAGAGGGATTACTATGCAACGCCCCCCAGAAGCAGAGGTCCTCTGCGTTAGGGATAGGAAGCACAGACCCAAGTTACAGAGTGACGCAGCAATCTAGTCCCATAAAATTATTACTTAATGTCTCCTGGTGGTTTTTGCCATTCCCAATGGAAATGAAAGCTTTACAATGTTACTAAACTATAAACTGCCTAGCTTGTTCTACCCACATCAGTTATAAATTCATTTGCAGAGAAAAAGAAGAGAAATAAACCAGTCAAGATAATTAAAATTAATTAAGTGAGGGACTGTCAAGAATGACTTCCCTGAAGGAAAACGAAGTCTTCTTTAGGCAAATTAAATAATAATTCATAGAAAATGAAAACTATTAAACAGATTCTCAATATCTCGGAGCCACGGGGTCCAGGGATGGGGCGTTTTGCACCTAGGCAGTGTAGGCTGGGCTTGACCAGACAGGAGACCCTGCCCTTCACCAGCACCCCCTGTGAGCGGATGGGAATACCTGCGCTGGGTCTGCAGCTGGGCAGCCCAGGAGCCAGGAAGCCTGGGAAATAAATCAGGCTTTGGGCATTTGCTGCAGATGATCTGCTCTGGGGTTTTGGTGGTTATCCAAATTCAGCTTTTTTTTTTTTTTTAAAGATTTTATTTATTTTTGCAAGAGACACAGAGATCCTGAGCATGAGAGGTGGAGGAGGGGCAGAGGGAGAAGCAGACTCCCCACTGAGCAGGAAGACTGATGTGGGGCTCAATCCCAAGACCCTGAGATCATGATCTAAGCTGAAGGCAGATGCTTAACTGACTTAGCCACCCAGGTGCCCTGAATCAAGTTGTTGTTTTTTGTTGTTGTTGTTTGTTTGTTTGTTTGGTAAGATTTTATTTATTTATTTGAGAGAGACAGAGAGCACATGTTGGGTGAGAAGTAGGAGGAGATTCAGACTCCCCCCTGGGCAGGGAGCCCAATGTGGGGCTTGATCCCAGGACCCTGAGATCATGACCTGAACCAAAGGCAGATGCTCAATCAACTGAGCCACCCAGGCAACCCCTGAATCAAACTTTGAGTAGGGGCTGAAACTTGCTTGTGTGATAAGACTGTTCACAGAATTCCACCACCACCTCCTTTCCCCAACCCCATTCTGATCTCTTAGGCAGATTTACTGCAAACTTGTTTATCATTAGGAATATCTTGCTATTATTCTACCATCTGATTTTTCATCCCCAGTGCCATATATACTACTGAGCTCCCAATTAACAGAAGCTATTCCTCAAAGCTAGCTATAGTTTGAGGCACAGGACTGGTCTCCCAAAAAAATACTGAGTAAGTCTTGAGATCAGGCCCAACATTCAGTAGAATGTGGTAACTGGCAAACAAGATAACATCACTTGAACAGACCAGGAAGGAGCTTCAAATTGGCAGGTCACTTGTTCGTGTGAGGTCATGCAAGGGGACAGACCATGCAACTCCCTCCGCCTGCACTCTGGCCTGGGAGAGAGGGAGAACAGAGAAGACGGAGGGCGTGGGGATCCAACAGCATGCACGCAGTCAAAATCACAGGGGGCTGAGTTACCAGATTGTTACAAACCCTTTGGGCCTAATGCCACTTACTGAACTCAGCATACCACTGACTTCAGTGGAACTTTTGCCCCCGTAAGGGAGGATAGCATGAGGCCCAGAAATGCATAGAACTTGAAACTACCCATTTATAAAAAGGGACCCAAAAAATCTTTAAGAAAGACACTGTTTATATAGTTTAAACTAGATACTCCTGTGTGCAAGTGGTACCAGTAAGAGGGATCCAGATACAATCTGTAACACACTCTGGGAATCCTTTTTGTCCTCATGAGCCTGACATGTTCTCCTGAACCTGGGAAAACTAACAGGGGAAACCCACCACCCCCTCCCCCACCGAGAGACATCCAGTGGTGAAACCTCTTTTGCCCCCTCAGGAGACCCCAACAGGGACCAGTGGGATCCCCGCGGCACCAGACAAACCAAGCCAATCAAAATAGCACTACAGTGGCACCTGGGTAGCTCAGTGGGTTGAAGCCTCTGCCTTCGGCTCAGGTGGTTATCTCAGGGTCCTGAGATCGAGCCAAGCATCAGGCTCTCTGTTCAGTGGGGAGTCTGCTTCCCCCTGCCTCTCTGCCTGCCTCTTGCCTACTTGTGATCTCTCTCTGTGTCAAATAAATAAATAAAATCTTAAAATACATATATATAAAATTATTTTTTTTTAAATAGCACTAAAAAAGGCTCTGAAGTTTAAACTGCCACTGGAACCACGGCCACTGCAGTAATCAAAGATATCAATGCTAAACCTAAATAGGGCGACTGCCTACTAAAATAAAAAACGGAAATAGAATCTGGAGTTTCCAAACATAAAAGACAACTTATCAAGGATAAAATAAAAAATCACCCATCAACCATGAAACCAAGAAAATCCCAACCTGAACGAAAAAGATGATCAACAAATGCCAATACTAAAATGAATCAGATAAATCAGATGCTGGAATTCTCTGAAAAGAACTTTAAAGCAGCTTTTGTAAAAACACTTGAGTCAATTATAAATTTTATTGGAATAAGTGAAAAAAATAGAAAAATCTTAGGAAAGAAATAGAAGCTAGATTCAAGTGGAAATTATAGAACTAAAACACAAAATAACGTAAATTTTAAAACTCACTGAAAAGAATCAATTGTAGGACAAGAGAGGACAGAATCAGTGAACTTGAGGACAAAACAAAAGAATTCACCCAAATTCAACAAAAAGAGAAAACATACTGAAAAACAGTCCATAGAGCCTTTGGGGCCTGTGAGGCAATAACGAAAGGCTAGTATTCCATCATCAGACTCACAGAAGAAGACAAGAAAGAGAGTAAGTCTGGAAGATTGTATTAAGAAATAATGGCCCCTAACTTCCCAAATTTGGCAAAAGACACAAACCCACAGCTCCAAAGAACTTAGTGGGTCCAAACAAGACGAACCCAGAAAAATCCACACTAAGACAAATCATGATTACAATTTTAAAAATAAAGGAGAGGGGCACCTGGGTGGCTCAGTGGGTTAAGCCTCTGCCTTTGGCTCAGGTCATAATCTCAGGGTCCTGGGATCCAGCCCCACATCAGGCTTTCTGCTCAGCAGGGAGCCTGCTTCTTCCTCTCTCTCTGCCTGCCTCTTTGCCTACTAGTGATCTCTGTCTGTGTCAAATAAATAAATAAAATCTTTTTTAAAAATAATAAAAAAATAAAAATAAAGGAGAAAAGTCTTGAAAGCAGCTGGAGAGAAAGGATACACTGGTTATGCATGAACATCAATTCAAATGACAGTGGAATTTTCATCTGTAACCATGGAGGACAGAACAAAGTAGTTTCACATGCTAAAGGGAAAGAACTGTCAACTGAGAATTCTATACCCAGAGAAACTATCTTTCAGGAGTGCAGGGAAAACAAAAATATTCTCAGATGAAGAAAAACACAGAATTTGATGTTAGCAAAGCTACCCATAAAGATGAGCTAAAGATAGCTCTTCAAACTGAAAGGAGATGAAAAAAGAATCCTGGGACATCAGGAAGAATGAAAATAAAAAGGGCAAAGATAGAAATAGTGGTACTTACAATAGATGATCACTTGTTCATGAGTTTTATAAATAACATTTGATGATTAAGACCAAAATTACAACATCACGTGATCCTCAAGACAATGATGTTTAAAAGTAGGAAAGGTAAAAAGATTTAAATGGAAGTCAGGTTTCCATACTTCACACAAAATCTGTAGGGAAGGCACAGGCCCTACCACAGCTACCACGGTCTTAACAAAGAAGAACTGAGGGATAAGAGTCACCCTCTTTGCTGGAAGGTTTACTGAGGACAGTGTCCTAGTGACAGAAACACAGACATACTGATCAACTGTGGAGAACAGAGAACCCAGCAGCTGGCCCACACAAACGTGTTCAATGGATATTTGACAAAGGTGCAAATGACAGAAGGGCAGCCTTTTCAACAAATGGTACTGGAACACCATAGATAAATGGATGTCTACAGATGAAAATGAGTCTTGACCTAAGGCTCATACTTTATACAAAAATGAAGTAAAAATGGATTACAGGTGTGAACATAAAACTATGCAAGTTTTAGAAAAAAAATAGGTAAAAATCTTTGGTGTCTAGAATTAGGCCAACCAGGCCAAGAGTTCTTGACTTAACACCAAAAGCACTATCCTAAGAAGAAAGAGTGATAAATTTGTCCTCATCAAAATTAAAGTTTTTGCTCTGTGGAAGCCAACAGGAAGATGGAAAAACAAGCTATGCTTGGAGAATATGTTTGCAAACACATATGCAACAAAGGACCAGTATATAGATTATTCATACAGATAAATAGATATTTTTAAAAACTGGAAATTCAAGGTAATAAAACAATGCAACTAGAAAGTGGGAAGAAATGTGTATAGACATTTCACAGAAGAGGATATACAGACGACAAGGGAATACATGAGAAGATTTCAACATCATTAACCACTAGGAAAATGCAAATTAAAACCAGGAGATATCACCACTTGCCTCTTAGAATGGCTAAGAATAAAAAATAGTGACAACACCAAGTGCTAACAGGGATGCGGGGAAACCAGCTCACTCATACACTGCTTGGAGGAATGTCAAGTGGTATGGACACTACAGCAAAGAGTTTAATAGTTTCCTATAAAACTAAGCATAAGGAGTACCTGGCTGGCTCAGAAAGTAGAAGTATCTGATTCTTGAATCTCAGGGTTATGAGTTTGAGCCCCACATTGTGTATACAGATTACTTTTAAAAATTTCTTTAAAAATTATCAGACAACCCAGAAACTGTAACAGTGGGCATTTATCCAGAGAAACGAGAACTTATACCCACACAAAAACCTGCGCACAGTTTCATTTGTAAAATGCAAATGTGACTCAACCTAGATGTCCTTCACCAGGTAAATGGTTAAACCAAGTGTGGAACACTGTGAAATAAACATACCCTGCAATATTACTCAGCAATAAAAAGGAATAAAATATTGATACAACAAACTGAATGAATTTTGAATTGAATTAACTAATTGAATTTTCAGTGAATTAGGTTGAATGAAAAAGGCCAATCCAAAGAAGTGACGTATGTGTGATTCCACTTATGTAACACTTTTGAACTGAAACAACAACAACAACAACAAACAAAACAGTAGGGGACGGATTAATGGTTGTCAGAAAAGTCAGGGATCGGGGATGGGAGGGTGGGAGGCAAGGAGGGATGATTATGAGAAGGAAACAGAAGAGGTCCTTGCGGTGTGGTTTCAGATGGTCAGTATCTTGAATTGGGATGGTGGATGTGAGAACCCAAATTGTATAGAATTACACATGTACACATGAGTCCATTTCTGTATCATTTCCTACTAGTGCCTGTAAACTACAATTCTCTCAAAAAACATTCCAATGTCAGAAACCTATAGAGTGTCGCAATTTGAACGATGAGACCAGGTAATATTTCCACCATGAAGTTAATTCTCAAACGTGGCATGTGGCACCCTCAGCCAGATGCACAGCATGGAGAGGGCCCTGGGCAAACAGCTTTTGTGTGTGGGGGGGGGTTCATCACTCAATTAATCATCACTGAAAAGCCACTGCTTTATGAGAGAAAGGGGAAGGGGGTGTTATGTTCAGACAGTAGTAGAATCCTTCCGAACAAAGACAGATGCTAGTAAACACCTTATCTGTCAATTAGCAATTACTGACACCAACAGGTCTTTAGCTCCCAAGGCCAGTGACACATCTGTTTTCTTCACCAAAGGCTGATCCGCACCTGGCACAATCCCTGACTCATGAGAGACACTCAGTAGAGTTGATTGGTAAAGAACAAATTTACAGCTCTCATAGCGTGGCTAAAGAAAGAAATTCCTGCCAGCTAGGACTTGACCGTGCTCTAGCTCTGTAGGTCAAGTAGGGATTTCCTGATGTGTTAACCATTCCCTAAGCTTGTGCCTTCTTCTACACAGAAGAGTGAAGAATACCTTTTTAAAAAATTCTTATTTAAATTCAATTTAGTTAACATACAGTGTATTATTAGTTTCAGGAGTAGAGTTTAGTGATTCCTCAGTTGCATATAACACCCAGGGCTCATTACATCACGTGCCCTTCTTAATGCCCCTCACCAGTGACCCCATCCCCTCCCCTCCGCCCCTCCAGCAGCCCTCAGTTTGTTTCCTATGGTTACGAGTCTTTTATGGTTTGCCTCCCTCTCTGTTTTTATTTTATTTTTTCTTCCCTTCCTCTATGCTTGTCTTTTTTTGTTACTTAAATTCCACGAGAGAGATTATATGGTATCTGTCTTTCTCTGACTTATTTCGCTTAGTGTAATACCCTCTAGTTCCATTCATGTTATTGCAAATGGCAAGATTTCATTCTCTTTGATGGCCAAAACCACTCCATTGTGTGTGTATGTGTGTGCGTGTGTAGACTACACCTTCAGCCATTCATCCGTCAACAGGCATCTGGTCTCTTTCCCATAGTTTGGTCATTGTGGACATTAGTGCTATAAACATTGGGGTCCATGTGCCCCTTTGAATCACTATTTTTTTTTTTATCCTTTGGATAAATACTGAGTAGTATAATTGCTGGGTCACAGGAGAGTTCTATTTTTAACTTTTTGAGACACGTCCATACCGTTTTCCAGAGTGGCTGCCTCAGTTTGCATTCTGATCAACAGCGTAGGAGCGCTCCCCTTTCTCTGCATCCCTGTCAAAACTATAGTTTCCTGAGTTGTTAATTTCAGCCATTTTGACAGTGTGAGGTGATACCTCATTATGATTTTGATTTGTATTTCCCTTATGCCAAGTGATATTGAACATTTTTTCATGTGTCTGTTGGCCATTTGTGTACCTACTTTGAAGAAGTGTCTGTTCATGTCTTCTACCTATGCCTTGACTAGATTTTTTGTTTTCTGGGTGTTGAGTTTGGATACAAGCCTTTTATCTGATATGTCATTTGTGAATATCTTCTCCCATCTGTAGATTGCATTTTAGTTTTGTTGATTGTTTCCTTTGCTGAGCAAAAAGGCTTTTTATCTTGATAAAGTCCCAATAATTTGTATTTTGCCTTTGTTTCCCTTGCCTTTGGAGGCATGACAAGCAAAAAGTTGCTGTGGCTGAGATAAAAGAGGTTGCTGCCTGCTTTCTCCTCTAGGATTTTGAGGGATTCCTGTCTCACATTTAGGTCTTTCATCCATTTTGAGTCTATTTTTGCATATGGTGTAAGAAAATGGTCCAGTTTCATTCTTTGGCATGTGGCTGTCCAATTTCCCCAGAATCATTTGTTGAAGAGATGGTCTTTCTTCCATTAGATGTTCTTTCCTACTTTGTCAAAGATTAGTTGACCATAGAGTTGAGGGTCTCTTTCTGGGCTCTCTATTCTGTTCCATTGATCTATGTGTCTGTTTTTGTGTCAGTACCATACTGTCTTGATGACTACAGGTTTATAATAAGGCTTGAAGTCTGGAATTGTGATGCCTCCAGCTTTGGTTTTTCTTTTAGAACATTATTTTGGTTATTTGGGTCTTTTCTGGTTCCGTACAAATTTTAGAACTCTTTGTGCTCTGTGAAAAATGCTGGTGGTGTTTTGATAGGGATAGAACTGAATGTGTAGATTGCTTCGAGTAGCTTAGACATCTTAACAATACATGTTATGAGTAAAGGCATACTTGATGTAATGACCTAAAGCTGTCCTAAAGTCAAAATTAATTTTCAAATACCCAACCATATCCATGTTTAATATTTAAATACATATTAAATTTTATACAAACTAAATTTCATACAAATCTAAGAACTGAGCACACCTCCATCCCTTCTTCACTCACACACACACACACACACACACACACACCCCAGAGTTCATCCCTTATAGTATGCATGCCTAGAATTTGAAAAAAGAAAAGACCTAACTGACAAAGGGGTTCTTAGAAGTATGGAATGTCAAAGCGAAACCGTTTCATCAGGCAGGGAACCACACTGCTGTTTTTGATGTGGAAAGTGAAGGCTCTGGACCTGGACCAGAGTTTCACAGTATGTGTGCCCTGGCTAGTTCTCCCACAGAAGTAGCTCCCCGCACGTGAGCAGAAGCGCCCAGCTCCCGCCACCACTTGTACGGAGAGGGTGTTAGGAGAGAGGAACAGGGTGTCAGACATCTTGCAGCAGGAAGTTGTGTCAGCTCTTGAAACTTGGAAAGCGTTTTACTGAGATGTCCTGGAGGCCAGTGTACAAACTGGTAGGTCAATAGCCACCATTATAATGGGTGTCCGTTTTACTCTTACTTTTACCTTCCCCTCCCCGCCCCCAAAGTCTCTTACAGGAGACACAAGAGTTTCAGCAGATGTCACAGGGCTCAAATCTTCAGGCAGCTCAATCACTGCAAAGGATACCAGAAGTAAAACACAAAGGATCACGTAATTAGAAAACCTGGATGTACTAGCTGCAGTTGTAATTTCGTCTGAAGGGTTAATACACTGGGAACGCTCGGGAAATCACACAAGTCCTGGAGTCTCATCCCTCCTCTTGCTCTACCTTCATCTGTCATACTTCACGTGGTGATGGATGCAATTATCAGTACTTTCCTTTTTGTTTGAATTTAATTATAGTTTTGTATTTTAACTGTGGCTTACCATGGGAGTGGACAATATTTTCTTATTATACAGTTGGTCATGACTTTAAATGGGTTTGAAATTTTAATTGAAATTTATTGTACCTTAAGGCCAATTACTTTTAGAGGAACTGAAGTCAGATTTTATAGTACAAAGTCAATGAGACAACAGGACTCCCCACAGGAAACTTCGCTTTCGGGCAGCTTTGTCCGTTCATATCATGGCCACAACTAAGTGGTGTTAGAGTGTGGACTCTCAGAGGACAAGAATAGTGGTGTTCACTTTATTCTTATTTGGTGCCTAGACTAATGCTTAGTGTTAATCTCTCTCTCTCTCTCTCTCTCTCTCTCTCACACACACACACACACACACACACACACACACGTTTTCCAGAAGTAGTTTTGGAGACGGGGGGGAAGTGACTTTTGTTTTCAGCTATTCAAAATGTGAAAGCACAGAACCAAAGAAAAGGGATTAGTGAAAAATTAGTTGTTTGTATAGCCTAACGTTAGGTGCTTCCTTGAGAAAGGGGGAAATAAGGAAATCCTTCTGAAAGGTTCTGCTGAAACGCATTCATGTAAACTGCCCTGCTTCCTTTACCCATGAGATACACAATGAATACAAAGAGGTTCTAAACCAAACCCCTCTCAAAGTAAAGGAAGACATGTTCATTTATGGGACAGAGTTGGTAAGATTCTTAACCTAGAAGCTCAATATTTCTTTTCCATTATTAAGGAGAAAGTGGTATTAAACCTGTCTGATGGGCACGTTTATTATAACAATTCTTTCTACTTTTGACAATTTTTGTGAATTTCCATAATAAAGTAAAAAAAAAAAAGTTAACAGTGGATTTGCTGTCTTTGTAAATGTATTCCCGCTCTCTAAATATTATTCTAGTTTTAATTTAGCCAGTGCAAAACAAAAGACCAGACTGTGTGATATCCAATAATCTCTACTTTGACCAATTCTGATAAGGTCAAACACGTTTATCCCCTAGGAGGTGCCATACAAAATTGTCTTTAGTTTAATTGGATGTGTGTGAAGATTTTCCACTTGGGAATAAAATCCTCAGCAAATCCTTGCAGAGTGTTTTCCCTGTGCGATGTGGAGCCAACGGGCCAAGGCTCTCAGCAAGGCTGGCTGCCAGGGTAAATCGTGGCTTTCCTGGCTTCACACGTGAGCCAGATGTTGGGGATTTTCTGAGCTATAGGATCGTGGGGAAGAAGGTTTTTGCATTTCCTGTGTTCTCATTCCAGCCCTCAGACTTTCTGGATTTATGGCCAGTCAACAGTGTCACGAACTGGCCTGGAAATGTCCCCGGAGTAAAGCCCATTGACAAGGCACCTGCCTCTGCCACGGCCTCATACCATCTGTCAGATCGGGGTCTCTTCGAACCGCTTCTTCCCCCAACTGCTCTGCAGAAAGTCAGGGAGGAAGTTGTCATCTTTAATGTGCTGAACCCTGCAAGTCAGTGCAATTCTACTATGACTCGCAAACAGTTTATTGCCTTTACGATTTTATGATAATCATATTTGTCTATCATAGACAATCAAGACATTCACGAAGGTACAAATGTATATGTGTTATCACAGGTATATGTAAAAATTTCCAATAATCTCACTGTCCTTGGAGAACCAACATCGTTTTCATTTATTTCCGAGGATAACTAAGGGATTCCTGGGATCACAATGAATGTCTATACTTGCCATATGCATGCAAACGTACATTTAAACATTGTATTACCGGCCCTTTCCTTATTATTAAATATTTTTAAATGACTTTGATGGCTGCATACTTTCATTGAGGTTATACCATAATTCATTTTCCTAGTCCCCTACAATTGGATATTTAGTTTGCTCTCAATTTTCTTTGTCTTTGTAAACAATCTGCTTTGCCACATTTTGACGCTAGAGAATCCAGTGGACAATGATCTGTTTTCTGAATAACCACTTCCTTTCTATTTCATCCAGCCTTCTTAGGAATAGCACGTCTCAGACTCTGGGATGCATCAGAATCGTCCAGAAGGTTTTGTTAAAACACCAATTTCTGGGCCCTAATCCCAGGACTTTTGACTGAGAAGGTCTTGAGGTGGGTCTGAGAATTTGCCTTTCTGACAAGTTCTGTGGTCTGGACCACGCCTTGAGAAATGCTCTTCTGGAGAAGCACCTGCTGGATCGATGAAACGGACGCAGAGAGAGAGGCTTCTTGTCGTAGGCGCCTCACTTTTTCACCCTCCCGTCGAGAAATAAAAAGCTGCTTCAGTTGATACTTCACAGCGCAGTCCATGGCCTGGCATGTGCTCAGGTGCCCTCCTTGTGTTGAAAAATGTTTGGCAAATAAGTAATGTTGGCAGGAAAGACTGCAGTTTTGACACCTACACCTCGATTTGGGATTCATTTTTCTCACTCAAGATTTGGCAAGTGCATCTCTTCCTTAAGGTTAGGCTGTGAAAATATACTCTGACTCACAAACCTACTTTAAAATACCAGCAAAAGCAATCAACTATTTCCACAACTAATGAGAATTAAACATCTTCGTTTTGAGTTGTTTTACATGTTTTGCCTGTACAGAGAGATCTATGTACTTAACCGGAACTGTGCATTCTTGTGTGAATAAATCATCAGGACGAGAGTGGTCTCCCGCACCTAGCCTCTCCCTGTTGTTGCCCATGCTCAGCCCTGCCGCCTACACAGTCTTCCTCAAATTCACTCCTTATTTACTGTTTATTATTTGTTGCCGGCGATATGGCCAATGAGATGTTCAGAAATATTACTTCTGATGCAGCACATCTAAAAACGCTGGTTGAAAGTTTTTAAAAGAATACCTTTTAAAATGCATGGCTGACCTGGCAACCGAGCAAGGGAATGTTTAAAAGGCCAGAAAACACACACATACACGAAGAAAAAATGCCTGCCATCAAGGGTAAGCGAGAACTGGGTATATTCTACTAATTCCAGGCACCTTAGAACTTGGCTCCTAAAGGGGCAGGTGGGAAAAACAACAAAGCATGGATCCAGATTTGGGTTTAAGTTCAGAGAGAGACTCCCTCAGAATGGCAACAAGGTCAGCAAATGAATGAGGAAAAAAAAATATGTACAAACAAATCTGCCCTACGGAGTGGGACATTGGACAAAGATGTCTTATTGCTTGATAAAGAGAAGGGGAAGGGGGGAGGGGGAAAGGCTGCCCGAAGAATCGCTAACCCCAGACCCTGGATTTGGATCCCATATGCATATTACTTGTAGGGGCCAAAACACCCCAAAACTGCTATTTTCAGTTACAGTGACAGAGAGCTGAGAGAGTCCCTGAGATTTTAGAAGCAACAAAGGCAAGCCCTCTCTGGAAGGATGCATTTTCAGTCGAGGCCCGAGAGAACTCCCAGAGAGGACGTTTCTCAAGAGTGTGGGCTCACAGTAAAACGTGACCACGAGTGATCGTCAGGAGACTCTACTCAGTACAGAGTAAGACCTGAAAAGATTGTCAGCTTCGTAAGCATTGAAATATCATGTCTATTAGTATTATTTAAATAGCCTAAGAAATAAAAGAGAAAAATAGCATATGTTTAAAACATATAAAATAGCATTTTAAAACATTTAAAATAGCATATGTTTAAAAACAATTTTAAAAATTGAGGAGGCAGTTTTGAAAAATAAAAACTACTTTTGAAAATGTCATGTGCAATGAATAAAAATAAAAATTTAGTGTATGAGTTAAGCAGCAGAGAAGACATGGCTGAAAAAAGACAGTAACCCGGGAAGTGGATGTGCATACATTAGGTGGGATAGGCAGAGAGCAAATGTGATTTAAAAATAAAAATTATGCAAGGGACGCCTGGGTGGCTCAGTGGGTTAAGCCGCTGCCTTCGGCTCAGGTCATGATCTCAGGGTCCTGGGATCGAGTCCCACATCAAGCTCTCTGCTCAGCAGGGAGCCTGCTTCCCTCTCTCTCTCTCTCTGCCTGCCTCTCTGTCTACTTGTGATCTCTCTCTGTCAATAAAATATTTAAAAAATAAAATATTTAATTTAAATAAAATATTTATTAAATATTTAATTAAATATTAAATATTTAATTAAAATAAAATATTTTAAAAAAATTATGCAAGTTTAAAAGATATAGAAGGTAAACAGAAAACATATAATAAATCAACTTCTAATCAGAGTTGCAGGAAGTGATAGCACAGTGACGGAGGCAAGGCAGTATTTTAAAAAAGGATGGTCCTGAATTGAAAAAGACAAAATGCTAAGTCTCGGGAATGACAATGATTTGTAAGTGGCACAAATGGAAAATTCCTCCCTAGGCACATTACAGCAAAAACACCAAAGACAAGGAGGAGACCTTAAAAGCAGCTGAAAGAAAACTCAGTTCACATACAGGGAGACGGCAGTTAGACACAAGAGTGACAGCGGTAGCCAGACAGAGAATGAGACCTCCAAAGTGCTGCTGTGAGAAGTAACTATCTATCTAAAACCACACACATGGTGTGAAGGTTTTTCAAAAACAAAGACAAAATAAAAATGTTTTCAGAAAGGGGCACCTGGGTGGCTCAGTTGTTTAAGCATCTGCCTTCGGCTCAAGTCATGATCTCAGGGTTCTGGGATCAAGACCCTCATTAGTGTCCTTCTGCCGCCCCTGGTCCCCCATCAGCTTGTGCTCTCTTTCTTTTTCAAATAAATAAATAAAATCTTAAAAAAAAATGTTCCCAGAAAGACAACAAGCAGATATTCTCACTAAAGGAATTTCTAGATAATGTTCTTCAGAAAAAGTAAAAAATCATCCCAGATTGAGTTCCTTTTTTTAATAAAGATTTTATTTGTGTATTTATTTATTTATAGAGCACCAAGCAGGGGGAGGGGCAGAGGGACACAGAGAGAGAGAATCTCAGGGAGACTCTGCACTGAGTGCAGAGCCCCACCTGGGGTTTGATTCCAGGACCCTGAGACCATGACCTCTACCAATACCAAGAGTCAGATGCTTAACAAACGGAGCCACTCAGTGTTCTAATCTCAAATCAAGTTCCAAAAACAGGAAAGACTGGGGACCAAAGAAAATAGGAAAAATGTGGGTAAAAGAAGTATTTACCATTAATATCACACTAAGATTTAATTTAGGAATTAAATTCTTCTTTAAATTTCTTTTTTTTTTTTTTAAGATTTTTTATTTATTTGACAGACAGAGATCACAAGTAGGCAGAGAGAAGGGGGAAAGCAGCCTCTCTGCTGAGCAGAGAGCCTGATGCGGGGCTCGATCCCAGGACCCTGGGATCATGACCTGAGCTGAAGGCAGAGGCTTTAACCCATTGAGCCACCCAGGAACCCCTAGGGATTAAAAAAAAATTGTTAATCAATAAATTCTGGAGGATGGCATAAAATCCTAGTGGGGAGTGAGTGAAATGAAAATACTGTTTGGAGAAAAGGTACAGATATTGAATGGTTTTATTTTCTGTTGAGGTAAATATGTACATTATAATGTCAAAATCTGTGGGATATACTTAAAGCAGATCTTCAAAGAACATTCATAATCTGCTATGCTTATGTTAGCAAGTAAGAAATTACTAAGAGTCAGAAAAAAAAAAAACCCCACCCTGCAGAATTAGCCCAAAGCAATAGAAGGAAAAAGTGTGGATAAGAAGATAAATTAATAAAATAGAAAACAAAAACACAAAATAGAGGATAAATGATTCAAAAATTAGTTAATTTAGGTGAATAATAAAATAGACAAATATCTGACAAGATTAATGGGGGTGGAGAAAGATGACATAAATTAATAATAACAGGAATGAAAAAGAGACATAATTATAGAAGCAGCCGAGCTTAAAAAGGCAATAATACTTTATGCACTAAATTTATAAATAAAGATGAAAAAAACAAGTGTCTAGAATAACGTAAATTACCAAAACAAACTTAAGAAAAAATGGAAATCCTGGGCGCCTGGGTGGCTCAGTGGGTTAAGCCGCTGCCTTCGGCTCAGGTCATGATCTCAGGGTCCTGGGATCGAGGCCCGCATCGGGCTCTCTGCTCAGCAGGGAGCCTGCTTCCCTCTCTCTCTCTGCCTGCCTCTCCATCTACTTGTGATTTCTCTCTGTCAAATAAATAAACAAAATCTTTAAAAAAAAAAAATGGAAATCCTAACAATACTACAGCCATTAAATAATCGAATCAGAAATTTAACATCTTCCTGCTTGGTCTAGATGACTTAACAGTTGAGTTCTACTAACATTCAAGAACCAGAAAAGTTCCAATCTCCATAAAATCTATCAGAGAATGGAAATGAGACAGGACTAGCACAAGAAACAAAAGCTGTAAGTGATCCTCATTAATATAAATGCCCCAAACTTGAATATTGATGGGCAAACTAACTCAATTCAATATATAAAGGATAGTACACAGCATGATCAAGCCCAACATTTCTCTCTAGGAATGTAAGTTTTGTTGATCATGTCACTGAGAGATTAAGGAGAAAATCATATGACTAGCTCCACAGGAAAAAAAAAAATGTTGAATAAAATGCAGTGACCATTCAGGATAAAATTCTTTGCAAACTGAGACAGGTTAAAGTACTTGGTAACCTGTTTAAAAAATATCATACTCAGTTGGGAAATACTGCCAAACAGGAGCTTAGTGGAAACGGAGGAGTGCGTGTGCTATCGGCATTTCTACTTAGCAACACATGGAAGGTTCTGGTCTGTACAATCAGATAAGGGAAAGAAATGAAACATATCAGGACTAGAAAAGATGACATAAAAATCACCATGTATAGATTATGTAATCTTACATAGAAAACCCCCAAAGAATCTACAAATTACTAGAATTACTAAGAGTTTGGAGAAGCTTCATTTATTCTCTTTTTATAATTACTCAATGATCCACTGCTGTCATTGTTCCTTTTGGTGCTTAAATTGGCCCAAATGCCTGTGGAAATTCCTGTAGGCCAGCGCCTGTGATCTTGTAACATGATCCCCATGACTCTTTGAGCAGATCCTTACTTTTCGGCCCACTTTGGTCTTTCTGTACTCTAGATCTGGAATTAGATCTGCTCCTATAAGGAGCCCGATTTCCTTTTAGTGAAGAATGATACTAGAAACTGTTTGCTGGGGGCGCCTGGGTGGCTCAGTGGGTTAAAGCCTCTGCCTTCAGCTCAGGTCATGATCCCAGGGCCCTGGGATCGAGCCCCACATCGGGCTCTCCGCTCAGCGGAGAGCCTGCTTCCTCCTCTCTCTCTCTGCCTGCCTCTCTGCCTACTTGTGATCTCTGTCTGTCAATAAATAAATAAAATCTAAAAAAAATTTAAAGAAACTGTTTGCTGAATGTGTTTATTACTAATTACTAACAGGTCCTTTCAATGCACAGGGCTTGGCAACATATTATTGTAAATTATGAATTCATTTGATAGAACCCATTCAAATTTACTATCGCAGATTTTTTTTTCTTACCTTCTTTTATCATGTAATTTTATCTCTCTTCTCTTACAGGAAAAATATTGTGGTTTATAATTATATATAAAATAAATAGTTTGCTTATATATAATATACATATCAATATATTAGTATAATATAAATATAAAATATTATATTTGCTTTATATTTTTAAAATATATTTACTTACACTTATTATTTATCTACTTAATCCTACAATGTTTATATTTTTCATATTTACAATACAAATATTAACACTAACAATAAACCTACTAGGTAGGGTTTAAGATTTCTTTGCAGTTCTTTTTGTCCTTAGTATATATTTCATAAGAATACATATCTATTATGAGTACTGTTAAAAGAATATGAATTAATTATTTGGTTATGTTATCTATTTGATATGCGGTTAGGATTGTTTTGTTTTTGTTTCTATTCAATTTTAAGGTTTGGTACTTTTTCATCCTTTATGGTTTTAATTTTTTACTCTTATTAGGTAAAACAGACATATAGTTCTAAAGCCAAAACTATATAAATAGGTGTACTCCAATCCTGATCACCGCAACTCAATTATTCCCTAGCCCATCTAGTCAACCACTGTCATTAGTTTTTCATTTTACCCTTCCTATATTTCATTTTATAAAATTAAGTATATACACACACACCAACACACACAACACCAATACACACAACACCAACATTGTTGTAAACTTGTTTCCACTTCTTTGTGAAACAAAGGGTGACATACAATACATATTCTTTTTATCTTGTTTTTTCCACTTATAAGCTATCTTGGCTATCACTCCTTATCAGTTTATAGAAATATTCCTTATGCTTTTAGAGCTTTATGGGATTCATTTGTGTGCATGAGCCATGGTTATTCAACCACTCTCTATAGTTAAACTTTTGAGTTTCTGATTTTTTGCCATTGTGAAGAATACTACAACAAATAACTATATTTATGCTGCTACCTATTTATGGAGGTATTTCTGAAGGTAAATTTTGAGCAGTGGGATTGTTAGGTCAAGGGAAGATAGATATGTAGGTCTCTTAGACACCGTGTAGTACCCCATCATGAAGGCTGTGATCACTCTGCATTCTCACCAGTAATGAGGGAGAATCCTTGTTCTTCTAGACTGTCCAGTAGAATGCTTTCTTAAGAAAGGATGCCTTTCTATGCAGTCAAGAATTTAAAATGTAAATTTTAAAATGTAAATTTGTTGAAGTAATCATTTATAAAAGCAGCAACAAAAATATATATTATGCCATGGGGGAAACATACTAACAACAGCTGCCTGAGATTTTTAGATTAAAAGAAAAAATATAAAACTTAGAGAAGGACCTTAAAGAAGATCCAAAGAAATGGAGACACGTTGGAGAGAGTATCCAGGAAGAAGAAGACTCACCTCTGCAAACATCTCAATGATTCTCTAATTGAGTTCCGTATCAGTGAGATTTTAATCAAAATCTAAATAGGGTTTTCCAAGGACGCTGACAAGCTTATTCTAAAATGTATACAGAAGAGCCAACAGCCCAGAAAGAGAGGCCGAGACAGGCTTAAAGGAAAACTAGGCTGGGGACTTGTTCTATCAAATCACAAGATTTGATTGAGTATTTAAGCATGGGGACAGAAAAAGAGACCATTGGAAAAGAATACAAATCTCATAAACAATCACATTCATATACGGAAACCTGATACACTACAGAGTAGGGAAAACATAGACTGTTACAAAATGCCACCAGGACAACAGATTGTCTTGGCGGGGCAGAGGGAGGGAGGGTGGAGATTCCCCACCATTAAAAAAAAATTGTTTTTCAAATAAATCAAGAACTTAAAAGTGCAAAACAACAGGTTGACAAATTTAGGACAAAATATAGGACATTATTTTGAAGATCATAAGATAGGAAAGGTGCCTTACAGAAAACATAAGAAACATAAGCCATAATGAAAAAATTGATGTTTCACTTAAAATTAAGAAGGCTCATCAAAAGATGTAAAAGTGAATAAAAGTCCAAGTCACAAACTGGCAGAAGATAATCACCAAAGAATAGTATTCAGAATAAATGGAGGACTCCTATATATCAGGGAGTAAAGGACAAACAATCCTATTTAAAATCAGCAGAAGAAATACAAACAGCCAAGGAATATCGGAAAAGGGGCTCAGCTTCACTAGCATGTAGAAAAATGCAAATTACAACTCTAGTGAGAGAATATTTTATACCCAACAAATGGGCAAAGATTAAAAAGGTAATTAAAAACCTGAACACACACATCCACTATGACTCCATGATTTCTCTCCCAGAGAAACTCTCGTGCACATGCCTCCAGTACACCAGTATAAGAATAATTAAAACAGCACCGTCCAAATAATAAAAAACTTGATATAACCCAAATAACCATGATGGAAAGCAGGATAATTGATGCTGGTATGATTATTTAATAAGTACCGCATAGAAGATTAATGATCCTTTGGTCCACAGACGGACATGGATAACTACTGAAAAGAGCATGGGGCTGTAAAGAAAGTCATAGAAGAAAGGCCTTCGGTGTGATTCTGTTATACACACTTCGGAGGCAGACAAAACCAAACTGTCTATTTCAGGGATACATATACATGTGATAAAACTTTAAGGAAAAGCAAGATAAATATTACTATAATGTTAAAGTGGTAATTTCCCTTGATGGGGAGAGAGAATGAGAGAGACACGGAAGATTCTAAGACTTAGATAATCATCTGTCTCATAAGCTGCGTGGTAGATTTATCAGTCATTTCGTTATCCTTTTAACTGAAAATATACATATATGTTATATTCACTCTCTGATAAATAAGATATATTTCACAATTCCAAAATGTTTAATAAAAAGAAAGAAAAGATGATTTTCTTAGTCATTTACCTAAAAGCTTCTAGTGGCTTCCTGTTGCCTATAGGATAACACCCAATTTCCTAGTGAGGAAAACTTGATGCTCTTCCCACCAGGCCTCCAGTCACCCCTGCAGCCTCGTCCCTCACCACCTCTGCCGCTGGCCCTCATCTCGACTTAGCTATGGTCAGGTGACACCCTGTGTTATCAGCGCCCCAAGAGCACACCTAAGCTACGCACCTGCCACGCCCACGTACTCCTCCTGTGTCATCGTCACCAACTCCTGTGCTTTCAAATCCAGCAAATGCCAGATACTTAGAAGAGTCTTCTCTGAAAATTCTTTTTTTAAAAGATATTACTTATTTGACAGAGAGAGGAGAGAGCACAAGCAGGGGGAGAAGCAGAGGGAGAGGAAGAAGCAGGTTCCCTGCTGAGCAAGGACATGGGGCTCGATCCTGGGACCCTGAGATCATGACCTGAGCCAAAGGCAGACACTTAACTGACTGAGGCCCCCAGGTACCCCTTCTCTGAAAATCCTGATGGATGTTTTTTTCTGTGCTTTCACAAAGCTGTATTTTAACCAATCTGTTTCTATGTCCCATCTCATTTACCTTTGAGATCTTTGTAGGTAGGGGCTCTATTTTCAAAGCAGTTCAACCAACATTCCCTGAGTATTAATTTTATGTCATGATTGTGCTAGACACTGAATTTCTCAGGAGCAGCACTTTTTTCCTACCATCAGAGAGCTTGCAGTTTAGTCACAGTCACGTCTGTACTCTATGCTCACTGGGGTGCCCAGCGTACTGTGGAATATTCAATTGATGTCTGACAAAATCAATGAGGGAATCACTCAGTAAATGAACAAACTAAGGGAAAAAATAAGAACTAAGGGAAAAATAAGAACTGTTCTTTTCCAATAAACAAAGCCTTTTGGCTTTCTGGTTTTTATTTATGACTTTTTAAGGCTTTAAATTTAAGCTGCCAAAAACTAAGGTTTTTCTAAAAAAAAAAAAAAAAAAAAAACCTTACCAAATAGGTTTCTAAATGGAGATATTTTAATTATTCTTGTGAAACTTTTACCAAAGATTAAATTCAACCAACCAATTAACACCCAGATTCATTATACAACACAACACCAAGCAATAGTACAAGCTGTCTGGGGAAGTAGAAAGTATTAGTGAAAATATCTCATTTTGATCTCTCCCATGCGAAGCTCTGTTTGTAAACATGTTTATTTGCTGTTCACTTTCTTTAAAATGAAAAAATTCCCAAGAAAGAGTTCAAATCAAGCATTCTTTTAAATTTCTCAATAGCTTCAGGCATCCAAGTAAGCAGTCTTCAGATCTGCCACTAACAAATATTATATGCCAAGAAATACTTAAAATGATGCATTTCTCAGATACTAGCTTTCAAAAAACCGCGTGGAAAAGCAAGTTTAGATCATCTGTGTAACACAGCCATGCCATTCAGATGCAACTTCATTCTCCCTACACTGGCCTCCCCTCTCCAGTGGACATGGATTATTTATTATTCTCTCCCAGACACCTCTTTGTGGCCTTCCTGGGTGGTCCCTGCTAGTCCCGCTATGGTAGGCTGAATACTGGCCCTTCTAACCAGGTCCATATTCTAGCCCCAGAACCTATGACACATGACATTACATGGTCAAAGGAACTTGGCAGGTTGATTAAATGAAGGGTCTTGAGATGGAGAGATGATTTTGGATTCTCTAGGCAGGCCTAGAGTAACCACAAGCGTTCTTCTAACAGAAAGGCAGGAGGATCTGCGCCAGGAGTAGGAGACGCTATGACAGCCCAGAAGCGGAGGAACACTGGAGGTCTCTATAAAGCTGAAAAGAGCAAGGAAATAGGTTCTTTCTTCAGGGGTCCCAGAAGAAACAGGCCCTGCTGACACTCACCCAGTAGGCCCACTAAAACTTTGGGATTTCTGATCGCCAAAAATGTAACATGATAAATCTGTATTGTTTGAAGTGACTACATTTGTAATAAATGTTAGAGCAGTAATAGAAAACGGATCTCCTCATTTTAGACTTTATTCCCGTATGCATTATCTGGCTTCAGCATCGTTCTGGGCCCAGCAAATACTCAACGCTCTCATCTATGAAACGATCTTCATGCCTCACTGGGCATTCCTTTGTACTCTGGTGTGATGTGGATTAATGCGGTCTTTGCTGGCCGCGACACACTGCTGATTCGTTACCCCATTGCCCTTCCCAACTCACTCCCTCGCCGCCTCATGATGGCAACATGACCCAGTTCTGGAAAACGAGCCAGCTATGGACGTTTGCTGGGTAAAAGAGAAAGTATGAGGAAAACCTGCTTTCCTACAAAGGGGGACGGTGTGACCGCTGTGACTATTTCCCTCTTCCTTCCCTGAAAAGGAGTGGTGGTCGTTAGACCTGCAGGCGCCATCTTATTGTCATGAGCAAAAGGCCAAGAGAAGGACAAAAAAGGGCTCTGATATTGCTGTGTCATGGAGCCAAAGCCAATAACTGCCTATCCCGGAAGCTTCTGGTTTCATGAGGACCACAGCTCTTGTCTGTTGAAGCCACTGCAGTGTGGTCTGGTGTTCCTTACAGCTGAAAGCACACCCAATGAACACACAACCTCTCCCTCTGGTAGCTCCTCGAAGCACAAGCAGCCAGACCACTGAGGCTTCGGAAAAGATAACAGAATGCTCCTTGGCACACAGTTTAATGTATTGCCAAGTATGAAAAGAAGAAGGAGACAGAGAGAGGGAGTGGGAGGGAGGGAGAAGGGAAGAGAGAGTGAGAGAAAACAGGAGAAAGGGGCCAAGGAGGAAGACAGAGGAGGGAAGGAGAGAAGGAAACAACTCAAAGCCAGATTTCAGTCACTGCTGTACAACTGCACACTGAGAGAGAAATGCTGGAGACAAGAACCATCCACCTTCATCACCTGGGTCTCAGAGAATCCCATGCTATTTAATACACATTGAGGAACTTGCAGTGACCATCAAGTTGAGTCAAGTCACTCAAGTCACTCCTTTTGACATGAGCGTAACATCTCCAAGTCCCCCCACTGCCATTCTGCAAACCTGAACACCAAATCAACCCAAAGCATTCCAAAGGAGATTACAACTAAAATGTTCTGGACGTGACACATAACATGAAATTCCCAGAGCAATGATCTGGATCACTATGAACCATCTAGAGGAAATCAATGTCAAAGGAGAGCGATACTTGTTCTGGGAATAAAACTACTTTAGCAAATTTCTGAAGTTGTCTCTTCAGTGCTCAAATCACAGAATATCTCATAAGACTTGAGATCTTTTAAGGTTCTTTGGTAAATCTTTTGTGGCTAGGGCAGAGATCTAAAACGAACCTGGTCATTAGAACACTCTATTTATAATGACTGTTACTATGGTGGTGCTTGAGTGCATCAGAACATTTAGAGGCTGAAGTCACAGCATATATGGACAGCCTACCCAAAGACAGGCCCAGGACTAGGAACAGAGACAAGGAGAAATACTGGTCTTGTCCTTGTGAAGCTCAAATTCTTGCTGAGTAACAGACATTAACAAATATATGTTACAAGATGTAAAAGGAGAATTACAAATTTGGGGGGGCGGATGAGAGAAGAGATAAAAAAGAAAATAAGCAAGAACACCCCTCCATTTTCCATGCTCACAGACTGGAAAAATTATTGTTGTAAAAATGACTGTATTATCCAAATTAATCTACAGATTTAGTGCAATTTCTCCCAAAATACCAGTAGTATTTTTCACAGAACTAGAATAATCCTAAAATTCACATGGAATCGTAGAAGGCCCCAAATAACCAAACAATCTTGAGAAAGAAGAACAAAGCTAGAGTCATCACAATCCCAGGCTTCAAACTATATTACAAAGTTATAGTCATCAAAACAGGTGGGTACCAGCACAAAACAGACACATAGATCAACAGAATGGAAAAAATGACCAGAAATAAACCCATGATTATATGGCCAATTAATCTATGATAAAGGAAGCAAGAATACACAAAGAGGAAAATTCAGTCTCTTCAACAAATAGTGTTGGGAAAATTGGACAGCTACCTGCAAAAGAATGAAATTAGATCACTCTCTTACACCACACACAAAAATGAACTCAAGATGGATTAAAGACCTCAATGTGTGACCCAACACCATTAAACTGAAAGAAAACAGGCGGTAAACTCTCAGACATCCACTTTAGCAACATTTTTCTGGATATGTTTCCACAGACAGGCAAGGGAAACAAAAATAAATAAATTAATAAACTACTGGGACTCCATAAAATTAACTGTTGCACAGCAAAGGGAACCATCAACAAAAAAAAAAAACAAAGAGACAACCTACTGAATGGAAGAAAATATTTACAAACAATATATCAAATAAAAGGTTAATATCCAGAATACATAAAGAACTCACACAACACCAAAACAACAACAATACAACAAAACCCTCACAAATAATCCACTTAAAAATGGACAGAAGACTGAATAGACATTTTTACTAAGGATACACAGATGTCCAACAGTCACATGAGAAGATGTTCAACATCACTAATCATCAGGGAAAGGCATATCAAAACCACGAGATACTACCTCATACCAGTCAGAATGGCCAGTATCAAAAAAACAAGAAATAAGTGTTGCTCTGAGGATATGCAGAAAAGAGAACCCTTCCACACTGTTGGTGAGAATGTAAACTGGTGAAGTCACAATGGAAAACGGTATGGCGGTTCCTCAAAAAATTAAAAATAAAAATACCAGGCCACCTGGGTGGCCAGGTGGCTCAGTGGGTTAAAGCCTTGGCCTTTGGCTCAGGTCATAATCCTGGGATCCTGGGATCAAGCCCCGCATCGGGCTCTCTGCTCAGCAGGGAGCCTGTTTCCTCTTCTCTCTCTGCCTGCCTCTCTGCCTATTTGTGATCTCTGTCTGTCAAGTAAATAAATAAAAATCTTTGGGAAAAAAAAAAAAAAAAAACCATCCAAACCAGTAATTGTATTGCTGGGTATTTACCCAAAGGAAATGAAAGAACTCATTTGAAAAGATATCTTCATGCCTGTGTTTCTTGCAGCATTATGTACAATAGCCAAGATACGGAAGCCACCCCAGTCTCCACCGGTAGATGAATGGCTAAAGAAGAGGTGTTGTGTATATACAGTAGAGTGTGACTCACCCATAAAAAGAACAAGGTCTTGCCACTGGCAAAACATGGATAGACCTAGAGGGTATAATGTTAAGTGAAATAAGCCAGTTAGAGTAAGACAAAAGCCACATGATTTCACTTATATGGAATCTAAAAAATAAAACAAATGATCGAACAAACAATAAAACAGAAAACAGACTTGCAAGATACACAGAACAGGTGGTCCCCCGAGGTGAGGGCGTGGGAGGATGAGCAAAATCAGTGAAGGGGCTTAGGAGGTACAAACTTGCCGGTATAAGATAAGTAAGTCACGGGGATGAACATTACAGCACAGGGAACAGAGTCAATAATATTGTAATAACTCTTTACGGTGCCAGATGGTGACCACACTTCTCATGGTGAGCACTGTATGATATACAGAATTGTTGAATCACTATGTTATGTACTTAGAACTAATACAACACTGCTATCAGTATACTGAATAAGCTTTAATTAAAAAAACAAAACAAAACCAAAAAACTTCCTTTTTATTGACGGGTTGAAGACCAGACCAAGGAGTAAAACAAGAAAAGAGTCCTTCACATTTTGATAGGTCGGCAGAGCAGGGCTGTTTCAAGTGGAGAAATACCAGACAAGATAGAAGTGATGGGGTAGGGGAGGACTTCAATACCTGAATTACTCAAAGTCTTCCACAAGCATCAAAAATGTCTTTGGAGACAAGGCTGGAGAATGGGTTAATAGCTAGTGACAAAGTCACCCAGTAGGCGAAGGACTAATAAGGAGAGCTTGGACAAGTACTGTAGCTTGGGGAAGTTCTGTGTCCCCGAGCAAGTCCGCAGCCCGCCCAGGGGCAGCAGTCTGTTGTGCAGGTCTCTTGGTTCAGGGATGGGGGGCGGTGACGCTGGAGAAACAGATACCGCTAATGGGCTCTGGGGTTCCAGAGAGCACTTGAAAGACATGGAGACTACTGTCCTGAGCAGAGGCTGTGTGATCCCTACAGAGGCTGTGCAATCCCTACAAGGATTCCATCATTGCCGTGACCCCAGGAGACACCCATCAGTAACCCCATTCTACTATGCTTAGAATATAGATTTTTTGAATACACTTAGATTTGAGTCCTGGCTCTCTAACGCATTGTATCTCTGATGACATAAATTTAAAATGAGTCTGAATCAATCGATGAAGAAAAGCTACCCTCCCAAAGAATCACAGCAAAGTCAAAGCAAGACTGAAATTCACAGGCCCTGCGCTTACAGGCTGTGGACGAGCCCCCTGAAATCGCCACGCTCCCCATGGTGAATCCTCTTATCTTCTCCAAACTGTCATCAGAAACATTCAAACTCCCGCGCCCACCTTCACACATTCTGTGTCACTTCTGCATTCAGTATTCTCTGTGGCACCTAGCACTGCAAAATATGTCTTGAAACAACTGTTGTAAGAGAGTACATTGGTGCATTCTATTTTGGGGGGTTGGAGTGGGGCAGGCAATTTGGCAATAATGATCAACATCTCAAATGCACCCACCCTTTACATAACAATATCACTGCTAGGAATTTAAGCTGCTGCTCTACAACGGAAGTGTGTCTTGCCCTTCGTACATAGATAAATCCACAAACACAACCTCACACACACAAGAGGCTAATAAGAGATGGAGCAGCCCAGTGGATCAGAACATGGCCTCAGGAGCAAAACAGCCTGTGTTCAAATTCTGCCTCTTCCTGCTTCGACCCTCCTGGGCTTCTTAGATCTCTCTCCCTCAGTGAGCTCATCCCCAAAGTGGGGCGAAGTATAGTACCCGCCTCACAGACTTACTGAGAGAATTAATTATACTTGCAAAGGCCTTGGGCCAGCAAGTATTAAATACCGGATAAATGTTAGCTGTTCTTATTACGACTTTCAGTCCAGCAACCTGAAAATAAGCTTAGCGTGTGGCACGGGTAGAATGGCGAATTCACGGCGGTACATCCGCATAAAAGGGAATGGTACCGTCACGCAAGATGCTGAAATTTATCTGTATGAGCATCTCATGTGTCAGGCAACCAGTTCTGTCTGGGGCTTCTGTCTGGGGTTTTTCTCCCATGCAGGTGTCTGTCAGCCAACTGCTGAATGAGTACAGCACTACCATGGCCTGAGGACATTCAGGATGATTGGACACAAGAGACGGGATAAGGGTTCAAGTGGGCGGGGGTGTGCACACGGGCATATCATCTTTACAGATCCACATGGGTCCTTCCTGCCTGCTGCCTCACTGCTCAGTTCCCAGCTACTACGGGAAGAAAACATGTGAGCTACCTTCCTCTCTTCCCTGCTTCCTAAAGACTTGCCACAAAAGCTGCCAAAATAACTTGGGAGAATGGGTCTACTCCGGCCCGGATCTACACCGTCAGGCATTTTGCTGTGATTTCTGTCTCCCACCCTCCTTGCCTGACAGGTGAGCTGTATGAAAGCTCCTTGTGCAGATTATTCTGAGCACTGGTTTGTAACTCAAATTAGTTACATGATTCAAGAAAACAGGAGTATTTCTAAATCACATTTAACCATCCATATGGAAATTTTGGAGAGAGAGCAAAGAGCCAAACCAGCCAATGAGAATATAACTGAGCTATAGTCCAGGACATTAAAAAAAAAAAAAAAAAAAAAAAAAAGTGTCGTTTCTGAATTCAGGTCATGCCCCGAGCATGTTTCTGAGAGGAGGAACAGGTGATGACCAAGGGCAGACTGTGGGTGAGGGGCAGGGGACAGGAGGGAGGATCAGCAGGCCACAGTCACTGCGGACTCTGACCAGTCCTGCGAACCAAGAGTCGCTAAGTCCCTGCTGCCCGTGAATCCATGGAGGGCGGCAAAGACTTAGCCGTGTTTATGGAGCAGGAAAGAGAGAGAACTAGGGTCCAAAACCCAGGTGGGCTGGTTGGAAAACCCCTGCGGTTTCTCCAAAGCTCAACGTTTCTGGGCACAGTCTGACTTCGGTAATGGTAAAGCCTAAAGGAAAGAGTATTGGAAAAAACAGAAGGTCTATCAAAAACTCCCAATGGTGCTCCCTGACCCAGGGAATCACTGGGAAGTGATAGATGGTTCAGAGAGTCCTTCGGGATCTAAGTTGCCCGGCGAAGAGGAGAAGGTTACAGCTGAGGCCCAACGTCAGGTAGGTACCCTGTTGTTGGCCAAAATGAACTGATGAACCCTGGTAACCCAATGCATTCCTAGGACTCACGTGGAAGGTTTTGTTTATGCAGAACAGGCCTCGTGACCAAGAGCTTGATTCATCTTCCTGGAGGAAACCACTACCGGTAGAAAAGCTCAGGAAACCAGCTGTCCATCCGAGCACCCAACAGTCTTGTGGTGTTAGGTTCAGCGCTGCATGAGCCTGATGGGTGCCGCCCTGCCTCAGGGGACCCTAAAAGAGAGGGGACATCTGGGACTAGGGGATTAAGGGGACTAGGTAGTAGCAAAAAGCCCAGACTAGACAACAAAGCAGCCAAGATCTGAGCTTTGGATGGTGCAACCCCTGCCCCCCGTATCCCCCAAGCTAATGTGGGAAATAAGGTCCAATGCTCCCTGCGTCCCTTTCCCTCCTCTGGTTCAAGGCCCTTCCTTCACCCTGGTGCCAGCTACAACCACCTCTGGTTGCCGTCCTCTCGGTCCTCGGCCACTGCTGAGAGATGTTGAGATCCCTGCTTGGTTAGTGGTTAAAAACAAGTACGATGCTAACAGTCCCCGGGATGGTTGGAATTTCGATGGGGATTCACTGACAATTGGGAAAAAAAAAAAAAAAAAAAGCCTAAAGAACAAAAGAACAGATATCTAGTAGTAGAATTCAGATCCAATGAAAAATTGGTAATATATTCAAATCTTACACACACACAGGGGCCCGCAGGCACTCATAAGACAGAAAGATAACACACACAGGTGTAATTAAAAGGAAAGTATATCCATTGCATATAAATCAGGAGGTATCTAAGTTCTAAGTGTACTCTTGCTTTGGAGGATCGAGGCGTGGGTAGCGATCAGATTCCCTTAGAACAGGCCTACTGCCTGTCATCCCTGGGGTATCACGCCAGCTCTCGGGGAGGCGGCGTTTGCTCTCAGGACTGGAGGCAGGTCTTCCGCTGGTGCGCCTCTCTCTGTATACTCCAGGGCTGCATGTCCACACTCTCTCTGTATGTAGGCTCCCATTTGCCCAAAGAAAGCCCCTAGCTTCACAGTTGCTTAAATTCTACTTAAATTTAACTCTAACAAACTCTCCCAGTCTCTAGGAAATGCACTGACAGTAAAGGCCCGCGAGTGGCCTGTTCCAGTTTGTCCATGGCTCAGAAGGGCATGCCGTAGTCCCTTGGGCTCATTTCAGAGGCTAGCACAAAGCATGGCGCTTGGCCCACAGTAGGCCCCACACATGTGTTTGTTTGGGGTCTGTGAACTGCTGGGCCAGGACAAGCTCAGCACTCAGGCAGGGTTAGAAATTGCCACCAGCCTCAGGCATGAGCAGTGGTCCTGAGCGCAGTGGGCAACATTCTAGTCCTAGGTGAAGAGGAGGACGGAAGCTGTCAGAATGTTCCCAGGGTATGTTCAAAACCCAGCCCCCACCCCTCCCGAAAAAAGGAACAGGGCCGGTAGAAGTCTGTGTGGGTCTCTCTGCCTTCATGAGCTCCCCCATCCTTAACTTGACGTCTTTTGTGACGGGGGTGAAGACTGCTTTCTGTGGCCGGGGCAACTCTCAGAGCACTCCATGTTCATGTGTCCATCTGGACCATGAGCTGGTCACAGAGCACGTGCCCCACAGGTCTGCTTATGCAAACTCTGGGACAGAGTCAACAGGGTCACGGGCTGGTAATCTGGAAGGTTCCAGCCCCAAGTTCAATGCTATGAACTGAACTCTAAAACCACTGACATTTAGAGCTGGGAGAAGGTTTCCAGATGATGGTTTCTACATTTTGAAGGTGGGGAAATGCCGGTAAGAACGGTGGTGATGCCGCCATGACCATGCACTTGACCCACAGAGTCAGGACCCACCACCCAGCGCGCTCACCACCACGGCGTGGCCGTCTCCGTGGCTCGGCGTTCTGCGATCACAGGCAGCGTTCCTGCTACTCACAAGACAATGGAGGAATCTAAAGAAGGATCTCCCAGCATCTAAGTTAAAACCCTGAGTCAGTCCGTCTCTGCCTCTCCCTCTCTCTCCTCCACCCCGCTCCCTCCAGAGCCGTTCCGAACACCATGTGTGAAAGAAAACAACAGAATGGAAATTGCTCATATGGAGCAGGAGGAGGCTGCCCACCTCCCTCGCACAGCCCGTGCGCAAAGACAGCCCCTCAGCTGTGCCGCAGACACAAGGTGGCTCGTGCTCATTGTTTATTGTGACAGCTGACAAGCCAGCTGGCACAGAGCACTCCTCACTGCCAACAGAGATGCCACCAGGACACGTGTGACAGGTGCCAGCTGCCACTCAAGAAGATGGGTGGTGTCCTTGCCAGTCGGCAAGGTGCAGCCCGAGGTCCAGGCCCTGGGGCCCCTGCCCTTCTGGAGGCTTCCGAGGGGAAGCGGGACCGGCTCCACGCCGGCCATTTGTGGGAAGGGACGGCAGCACACTCCGCTAGCCAGGTTGTCGGAGCCAGGGGTGGAGCCCAAGTCTGTTCAGATGCTCCCCGTGGGGCTGTGTTATATTTGGCAAAGGACTTGCAGCTCCGTATAGAGCAAGGAGGACAAGGAAGAGGCAGAGTGTTGCGTGGGAAAAGCACGCCGGGCACCGCCAGAAGGATGGGCCGGCCGCTAAGGGATCGGGCAGTGTCCGGAGCCGGAGAGGCCTCCTCTCCCCCGGCCTTGGCCAGAGCCACCTGGAGTCACTGCAAAGGGAAAAGCGGTTCCTCAGGAGAGCTGGGGGAGGGGTGAAGGAGAGGGGGCTGGCGTTGGGACAGGGCACAGGACACAAGGGCACAGGACACAAAGAAGGCTCTCAAGGGGCAGGCCTTAAGGAACACAAGAAACCCCTTCTGCCCTCAAGCTTCCCCTACAGCCTGCTCCGCACTGGCTAGAGCACTGCTGTCTACCCCAGCACCACCACTCTGTCGGGCCAGATAACCCTTCCTTGCGGGGGGTCGTCCTGGGCCCTGCAGGAGGCTCCACGGCCTCCTCGAACTTTTCCTACTGGACTCCAGGAGCCACTACTCCAGCTACGTTCCCTCCCCCCAGCTGTGGCAGTCACAGCTATCTCCAGACATGTCCCCTGTATCCCAGCATAACTCCCAATGGAGAAACCACCGCTATCAAGGTCAAGAGCACAGTCAGGCCCCAGCTGAGTCCCAAATCTGTCACTTACTAGACAGGTAATTTTGGCTATGTCACTCCAACTTTGTATTTGTGTCCTCAGCTGTCAAAGAAGAGGGTAATTACAGAACCCACCTCTAAAAGGTGGTCCCAAATGTTCATACCGGGAAAACTCTCAGAGGAGTGTCTGGCCCACAGGAGACATTCCTCTCCCACAGAGGAAACCCAGGGAATAACACCATTCTTCCAGAATCTCTACTGGCAGGGCTCTGGCTTAGAGTCTGCCTATGAGAGGCCTCTCTGTGCAACTTGGAAAACAGAGGAGGAGAAGCCATCTTTCCCCACTAGGACAGGCCCATGGAGCCATGTGCAGGAATTGGTAGGAGGTTAGCCTCCTCCAAATACCCTGCTTTGGTGCCATGATGACTGAGGTCATCTTTGCTGTTTCTTTTGATTTCTGCAAGCTCCTAATCTTTGGAAGCCAGGTGCATTTCCTGAGCCGTCATCCAACAGCGGGTCAATGGGTGTGTAAGACATAACTTCCTGTGTGAAATCCCTTTTGTGTAAAATATCCAGAGACGGTCCTTTTTTCCAGACCAAATTCTAACTTATGAACCCACCGAATTGATCAAGAAACTGAAATCCTGGAGCAGCAGGTGGTTCAGTTGGTTTAAATGTCTGACTCTTGATACCAGCTTGGGTCTTGATCTCAGGATTGTTAGTTCAAGCCCTGCTTTGGGCCCACACTGGGCACGGAGCCTACTTAAGAAAGAAAAAGAAAGATACTAAGATCCTACCATCAGGAATATTGGGTATGTGTGTATCTATCTACAACGGAACCTTTATTTCCAAAGAAAATTCCAAAATATAAAACAGGTAATAGCAGTGCTTTTCAAGATGGCCAGGTGTGTGGAGAAGGGGTGTACCTTCCCACATCTGCAAAACGTAAGGCTCTGAAAGACCTTGTTTGCAAACCTCTGTGGTAAGAGAAGAAGCCTGAAGTATACAGCAGGCCCATGTTCAGAAAGTACTCCAGCAGAAGTCTGCATGCAGCTGCTCCTGGGCCATAGAAGGGAGCAAGCAATCGCTGGCTTGATCCCGTTGTGTAAGATGCACTGTGCCTGGCCCTGGCAGAGAGGAGACTCATTAAGAGGCAGTTTCCCTATTCTTAAGGATTTCAGAGTCAAATGGCAGATGAAAATAGAAGCAAGGTCCAAAGACCAGGAAAAAATGGGTGACCTGTCTTGGTGAGAGGCCCGTGGCATGTGGTGGCTGATGAGGACCTGTGGTCGTCTGAACAGGGCCTCGGTGAACAGGGGCTGGGCTGTGCAGCACAAAGGGCTCCCTGACTCCCAGGGGTGACAGGAAGCCCACTCACAACGCATCTAGAATAGGCAGCTGCCCAGGCAGGGGAGGAAGCCAAAAACCTGGTGTCCCATCTCCCTGGTGAATCACGCACAGAGCTGTGCTCCCGGTCCGCGTCTCCTGTCCAGGCGGTCTCACCGATTAGAAGGGAGTTGCCATATGGTCATTATTTTCTAATTGATTTTTAGCAAATTGCTTTCATCTGGTGAGCTCTGTTTGGGTGGGCCAGACACCTTGTTCCCTGTATTTCACTTTTCATCTGCTAGGACTTTCAGAAGACTCAAGGTACTCATGGGAAAGTGGGCATATCTGCTCTGAATACTTTTTTTATTGTTTTGACACACCTGCCAAGAGATTGGTCTCTCTTTCCAGCACCGCTTTCAAAAGTCAGATTTTTATGGTTGAGAATTCTCATTAAAAATGATTACTTCTGGCAGCAGAAGTCGGAAAGGTGACAGGAGAGAGGGGAGTATTAGAGGCACTGAGTTTTTTTTTTTTTTTCTTCATTTGCAGAAAGCCTGCTTATAAAATAAACATCATGGGGAGAATGAAAAAATATATATGTCTAAAAAACACAACGAAACCCCTTCTAACCTTTATATGTGTTACTGGAAGCGATTTCCTAAGCCCAGGGGCTAAACCGCTACCCCATCCCCATGCCCGGTTCCCTTGTTCCTACCTCCACAGCTGGCAGCAACCCCGCTGAGTGCCAGGCCTGTCCCCCCCCCTCAACCGGGCCCTCCAGCAACCCCAGCAATGTCTGGGCTGGGCATGCGGGACCCCTGACAGAGATGCCTCATGAGCGAACACAGCCTCGGCTAACAGTTACTTGAACACAGGAGAGAGAAGAAGCCAACGCACACCACGGGCACCAATGCAGGGACTAGAAATCTAGGCAAACCAAACTCTCGGTAATGCTGTATTTCTTCTTCCACCTGTGTCATGGGCAAAAATAAAATACATTCATTCCTAAGTCTGTAATAATTCTCTAAAGGAACTGAACATACAAACTTTTCTTGATACTCTATTTAGACATATAATTTCTTAAGGACATTGAGATTCATGTTTATCATGCAAAAATATTCCTCCTTATATTTGTATGTATGTGTGTGTATGTGAGAGAGAGAGAGAGAGAGAAAATGGCTGTTTCCTTATGCGCCATCAGGAAATGTGGGGACCTGGTGGGTCCCAGCCTGAACTTTGTTTTCTTCCCCTACTTGTTCAGGTGTTGGATCTTGTCCCTGGTTTCCTATCTAGAAACAGAGGGAAAACGTGGCTGTGCTTTGGGAACCTTCAGCTCTCTGTGCCAGCTTGGCCCACAGTGTGGTGAGGCCTGTCAACTATTCCAGGTCCCTTGGTGGCCCACGAGGTCCCATGTCCTCAACCATTCAAATACCAGCGCCTGTCCTTCAGAGATGAGCCAGTAGAGGCTTGAGGTGACAGACTTTAAGAGCCTACAAGGTTAGAAACCACTTCTACAGCACACTACCTTTTTCCTTCTATATTTCCTGTTTCGAGGAGTGTTGCGACTTGTATTCGCAATATCCCAGGAAGCAGTAACAATTATGTTAAAATTCAAAGTACACTTTCTCATGATATAATCAATGTCCTGCCCTTGGAGAGTCACTGTTACTTTCTGTATGATTCCTGTGCTTACATATGTGAACAGGAATAAGAAACCCATTCCATGTCTACATTTATACATTTATAATTTGTATACAGGGTCCGGCACATCCCAGGCCCTCGATAAATGTTATTTGGCTTCCCTATCAAACATGGAAGACAGGTAGGTCTGAGATCTGTGATTCCTAGCTTATTATTTTGTGGATATAAAGTATTAGGTCATCTTTCCCTTCACTTTTCTCATTGGTGCATGATCTCTTGATGGCAAATGGGAAGTCTGGAGGATAAAGAGTCTGCAGCCAGAATACCCCGAAGTTCGGTACAGTCACAGGAAGGCAGTTGCAAGCCTGGATGACCCAACTGTGAAGGGACAAGGCAAGACAGATGACCAGAAGTCCAGGTAGGCACTGATCAGGAACTGGAAGAGGTCAGGGCCCCAGCAAATGGTTGGGCAGGTGTTCTCAGCCCAGACACCCAGTAAAAGGATGATGGGAGCTGAAATACCAAACATAGGGGACACCTTTCACTTCTTCATGCGAAAGTACCTTATGGGCTCCCTGTGATTCTCAGAGAGCCAAGGGCAATGAAGGCAGGGAAATTTGAGGAAATAATTGACATAGGGCCCAAGAACCAAGAAGACTTCCATTCAGACTCAACATTTTCTCCCAGCCAGCAAGCTTTGATATGTACTCAGTGAGTGGCAACTTGAACTCCTGGATTTGACCTCCATGGAACCTACTACATTTCTCAGACCTGCATGGGGACATTGGGCTGTGAATATAGGAGAAGGGGATCATACGAGGCTAAATCTCAGAAGCAGGAAACTGAGAAGGGTCTCCAGAAATTGCACTGGGCTGAAGAGTGTCCCCAAAATTCAAGTCCACCCAGAACCTCAAGATGTGACCTTATTTGGTAATTGGACCTTGACAGATGTAATCAGTGAAGATGAGGTCATACTGGAGTGGGATAGGACCTAAATCGAATCTGCCTCGTGTCCTTGGAGGAAGAGGAGAGACGTAGACACATATACACAGACGAGGAAAGCCATGTAAACATGGGAGTCAGGGTGCCACAAGCCAAAGGACTCCAAGAACTACCTGTGACCACTAGGCCGTTTGGAAGAGACAAGGAGGGATTTTTCACACAACTCTCAGAGAGATCACGGCCCTGTGAACACCTTGATTTTTGACTTCCAGCCTCCACAACTGGGAGAGGGTTGTGCTCTGTTGTTCTAAGCATGGGTTAAGACAAAGTTGGGTCACTCCATTATGGCCCACAGAAAACAAGTACAGATTCAGTCATTCCGGAGCCTTCAAAGTCCCAGGATGCACCGAGACCCAGGGAGACATGGAGACTGACCTAAGGGGACAGGACGGAGTCCCTGGGACTCTGAGGTCCCTGGGACCACCAAGCCTTTCACTCACTTGTTCATTCATTCTGTCAACAAACATTCATCGGGCGTTTTCTTGCTCAGAAGATGTCACTGCCTACTGGATGACACTGAGGCAGAACTCTCCCTCAGGGAGCTTTCCTTTTAGTAGAGCTGGCGGATAATAAACACAAGCAATTATTTAATTACAGATAAGGGAACAGCCACAGAGAGAAACAGCCTCCAGTATGAGATCACAGGACGAGGGTTCTGGGGATTAGACAAAGGTCCCCTGGAAGTGCAGTGGAGAGGAAATCTGAAGGACAAATTAGAGATAGCTCACCACGCTATAGAAACGTTAGATGTTAGCTCACCACACTATAGAAACATTAGACGTCGGCTCACCAGGCTATAGAAACACGTGTGCGGCATGTGATGAAGGGAGCTTTTAGTGGAGGAGGAGGTAGAGTGAGGGGAGAATATTCCAGATAAAGATTGAGACCTTTTCATCAATCTTCTGTCCATCACACTACCTTTCCTAGAAACTGATACAAAAGCAAGAGAACGTCGTTGTCCTACCAAGTTGTGTTAAACAGACGTTAACCACAAAATACGTACAGCCTAAAAAAGACAAAGGAAACTCTCCTTCCTGGGATGCACTGAACTACATGTGTCCACCCTAGAAATACAATGTTCTATCTGAAACAGTTCACCTTCTCTGAAGCCAAAAACACCCTCTCTCTCCATTTCCCCCCACCCTCCAGATAAAGTTACGTTGCTGTTGGATTTTTTTTTTTCCTTCTTGTCCACATAGAAGTTCAACTACAGTAACAAAGACTTCTCTCCACAAGAACTGGCATAACCAATCTGGCCTTGATAAATAGGAATTTGGTAAATACTGCACAGCTGATAAATTCTGTCCCAATTATACATGCCTATCCAATTCAAAGGTGGTTTTGTGGCAGGCCATTAAATGCATGGTTCAGTTACAATCTTCCTGCACATAACATTTCTCCCCTGGTTAAGGCACCAAAAGCTAATTCAGAGATCGGTCATATTTTCCACTTGAAGTTCATTACATGCAAAGTAAGTTGAGTGCCGTGAATGACTGGCTGACCCCAACCAGCCCTCACCCAAAAAGTCAACGGCCACAGAGCAACGTGGACCAACAAAAAAGATTCGCGCATCTGAAACTAGTTTATATGGCATCAACCACGAAGTCAGGAAGAATCAGAAACTACTGGAATTCCCATGGTTTCTGAAAAAGAAAGAGCTCCTGGCCAAACTGTCTCCTTTTCTTTCAACAGCGGGACCTTAAGTTCTGTGATTCCTTTGCTTTCCCATTTCCACGTCACACTAAATAAGTAAGAAGAATTATGTCCTCCTCAACAGAACAAAGGGCCTGAACGAGCTTCGGCATAATACATTGGGCCAGAAACGCCATGGGGGTGTTTTACGAGCCTTCATGCGAAGTGACAGTGGGGCTTGCCGACACTGGGAGACCACGGAGCTCCCCCGCCTCGAGATTTCCAAGCTTGTTCTCAGTAACTGCCTTGGCCCACCCATCCCATCTCGTCGGAGAAGGCTCTGATGTGTTCCTGCAACCGCTCGGCTCTGATGCCGGCTTGGAAAACCTCCTCCACATGGACGCACTCCATCACCCAGCATTAAATGAGACATCTAAGGATTCTGCCACTCACCATCTCTGTCATGTTTCCTCAGCCCTTAGAGGACTCCATTGTTGTGCGAAGCCACTACAATCCCATTACCAGCTGGCCTGCGATTAGATGATAACCAAAATGAACACAAGTACTTAAACAGCAAAAGGAACTGCGGAGGCCTCCCTCTTGGGCAACGCAGCCCAGGAGATTTTCTGACACCCGATCCACAGACCGAACAATCACACTGCAAAACGCTTTCAATGTCGAGGAACAAGCATTCAGTCAGCCCCCATGTGCCTGTCATCTGGTCCTGGTGCTTATGAAACAGGCAGCTTGGGCTTTATTCTTCTCTAAAAACTTTTTCAGAAACCACTAAGTTGTTCCGGCCTTCTTCCCAGCGCACCAACACTCAGATGTTTGCAAAGGCCGGTTCTTGGTGCCCGGCCTCCTGCTCGGCTCCGTACGGCGCCTGGAGGTTTGCTCGGAGAGACGGAGGAGAGATGCCAGTTTGGTTCTAAGGCAGTGACCAGAACCACTTCAAACTGTTGTTTAACTCTGCCTTGGCCAGTTTTCCCACTTCCTCCACCAACCGAGGATGGGGTCTGGGGGCCGGACGCCGTGAGACAGACAGAAGGTGCACCGTCCCTGCCTTCTGGAAGTCGGCGGTCTGCTGGTGGGCACGAGCCCGGGCCCGCACGCGCGCACGCGCATACACTAGCACGACAAGGTGAAACTGAGTGTCATATGAGGGAGAGAAACAGAGTGAGGACGAGCACTCAGAGAAGAGACCTCTCCTTGGGCAGAGGTGGTCCCCAAAGTCTTCCCAGAGTACGGAGGACCAGAGGAGTCTGTGAAAGCGGGCTAGGGTTTAGATCCCCGGCCCCGAAATTTGTGGAGATTCCCAGGAGGGCAGTGTCACAAGCAAAGACAGAAGCCTTAGAACGAACAGCCTGACCAAGTGAGTCAGGGGAGACGCTGGGAAGGAGCAGGAGGAGTAGCCCCTCCTTCCTGGACGTGCTCACCAAGCAGTGCCCTTTCGTCTATACTTAATGGCGGCTGCTGAGCCCGACGGAGAAAATTCGGCACAACCTGTGGCTATAAAGGTCAGTTGCTTCCATGTGTG
Organism: Mustela erminea; assembly: GCF_009829155.1. Lineage (NCBI taxonomy): Eukaryota > Metazoa > Chordata > Mammalia > Carnivora > Mustelidae > Mustela > Mustela erminea. Next base: position 87,073,263 of record NC_045625.1, read on the forward strand.
ACAGTGACATCAGCAGTCACACGGGGCTGTGCTGACCAAACTGATGGCAAGCGGGATCCTTTCTAGTGCGGCTGCTTCCCCACCAGCTGCGGGGATGGACCTCATCACGGCCCAGCCCGGTGGAACCTGCTTCCAATACTAAAACACGGTCACGCTGCAGTGCTGCGGGTTCCTTCACAAACACGCGACTTCTGGCTGTTTGGATTGAGAGCGAAGCTCCGGGGAGGGAGGGAGGGAGGCCTGGGGCTGAAATGAACGTGGCTACTTGCGAGTGGCTTCTGGGCAGGTCTTGCTGGGAGGGATGGGGAACAGAGCGAGCGCCAGCTGGGGACGAGGTGTGGAGACTCGGCCGGGCTGTGCTCTTCGTCCTCCCTCCTCGGTCCCAGGGAGCCTGCAACCCTGCTCCCGAGCCCACAACCGAAAGAGAAGTCACTGAGGGCAGAAATAAGGTCAATCACCGCCTATGGGTTGTTTTCCATGAATTAAAGGAACACCTGCGTTGTTCTTTTTCAGTTACGGTCGATCATCGTTGAATTAAATTACAACAGACTAAAAGGAAAGGGGCTTCACAGGCTCCAAGCTGTAACTCGGATCCTGCCTGGGACTTGGGGCTCGAAGAAGCGGATGAGGACGGCATAGACAGTGGTTCTCAAACCATCTCTGACCTCAGCTCTGGGATCTGGCAGCTGTGGCAGTGAGGCCGGGTCCCCGGGGAGGCAGGTGTGCACACTTAGAAAGAGTCCCCACCCCCGCTCCGCCGCCCTCCCCGCCGAGACTGAACATGCCCCTGGCGGATCCCTGTGACAGAAGGACAGACTACACGTGGCAACAAGCCAGTGAGACAGTGTTCCCTGAAGAGAAAGGAAAGATCAGGCCTTCTCGATTAGAGGAATAAGCGCAAAGAACCCTTGAGTGACACAGGCTGGGGTTCACGTTCAGGCTGTCCTACTCCCTGTGTGTGTCCCTCAGGGTCTCGAGGTCTAAGTACAGAGCGAGGTAAGAGCAGCTTCTTCCCGCACTGGAGGGTAAAGGCCCCAGCACAGTGTCCTCTAGCGGGCAGCCAGTAAGTGCTCGTTCGGTTCCCGTAATGCAGCACACAAAGGACAGAGTCGAAGAATCAGGTGAAGATGAAAATAATCTGGGCTCTGGAGGATGCTAAAACTCATTAACGAAGGACTGAAGTTTATACGAGATATTTAAACAGTGCTTTCAACTTTGTGACTTTTTTGTCTCTCAGAAGCGCCCTCACGGGTAACCCTGGCCCAGAAGGTTCTGTCATTTGCCTGACATCACACGTCTAGCAAAAAACGAGACCAGCACAGGACGTGTGTGCAGATCTCTTGGATTAAATCACACAGTGCCAGAGTCTGGCAACCTGACCACCCCGCATACCTTCTTCTCATGACACAAATTTGCTCACTTAGCAAACATTTACTGAGTGCCCGTTAGATGCCACTTGGCCCCATCAGCGACCAGCGCAGCAAAGAGCTCTGTCCTCAAGAGAGGGACGTGGGGTGGGGTGGGGGTGGGGGGGCAACAGTGCGCGGGAGACGTAATAATAAAGTCAGAAGGAGCACATGCTACAGCACGCCGCAAAAGACGGAGCAGAGCAGGCAGGGTACCGGGGGACAGGGTCAGGGCAGGGAAGGGCGTGTGGGCTGCCACTGGAAAGAAGGCGATAGGAAGAGATTTTTGTAAAGACGGTGACTACTGAGCAAAGCCTTGGAGGAGGTGAGAGTCAGCAGATGGCGGGACAAGAATGCTCCAACGGAGGGAACGGCCAGTGTGAGGACACTGAGTCGGGGCGTGGCCACAGGGGGCTGGGAGGGGGAGGCACGTTTGCCTGTTGCTCACACGGCACACCAGAGGCTCGCATGTCCGGAGGACGCTGTAGTTCTTCCTTGTAAGGCCTGGCACCGGCAAGGCCCTCGCGATCCGAGGGTGCCATTGTCTGTGTACGCGGACTCTGCACCCAGATTACTGGGTCGAGGGAAAAGTCACCCACCCTTGGTCTCCTAGAAAAGAAGCCTGAATTTTAAAAAGCTGTACTTAGTAACATGGATTCTACCACCTTGGCTTTTTTTTTTTTTTAAAGATTTTATTTATTTGACAGATTGAGAGAGAGCACAAGCAGGGGGAGCAGCAGAAAGAGGGAGAGGGAGAAGCAGGGGAGGGAGAGCCTGAGCAGGACTCGATCCCAGGACCCCGGGGTATGACGTGAGCCGAAGGCAGACACTTAACCCACTGAGCCACCGGGTTCCCCCTACCTTGGCTTTAATCTTGAAACTAAGTAACTTTTCCAGAAAGCCTGGACTTCCCGCTAGGAGACGGGTTTTAGCCTTCTCCCCAGTCATTTACATGGCATCAGTCTACAAATGTCTGATACCCTGAGAATTAGTGCCGAGCCGCACTGAACAGAATGAGTAATTAGCAGCAGCACATGCGGTGGATTCATTTCAAATTCTCTCTTGCTGTCACCCTGATGGAAGGAAATGATAGTGGTCACGCATCTCCTTGATCACAGCCGCAGTAACACGCACCACAAATCAACCTCCACCTGCTTGTTGGGCCAAAAATAGAGCAGCTCAGAGATTTCGGTGCACCAGAGAGAGCAGCGGTCTCGGGGACTGACAAAGACACAGCTCTGATGCAGAGCTTGTTCAAGAGTAAAAGGCATCTGCCACCCTCGGACAAGTCCCTGAGAGGATGCAGAAGTTTCTGAGACTATTGCCTAAGCACACGCTATTATTGCTAACCTCTACGTAATATGTGAACGCCACGCTCGGCTACATTAGAACACACGCCCTAGCCTTTACTGTGTTAGCAATCAGGATCAAGTTGGAATGATGGTTCAAAACAGACAGTGCAGACCATCAAGGAACAAGCCAGAATTACTAACCCACATTTGTTTGTTTGTTTGTTTTTATAAAGATTTTATTCATTTATTTGACAGAGGGAAACACAGTGAGAGAGGGAAGCAGGGGAGCAGCGAGGAAGAGGGAGAAGCAGAGGGAGAGGGAGAAGTAGAGGGAGAGGGAGAAGCAGAGGGAGAGGGAGAAGTAGAGGGAGAGGGAGAAGCAGAGGGAGAGGGAGAAGCAGAGGGAGAGGGAGAAGCAGAGGGAGAGGGAGAAGCAGGCTTCCCAACAAGCAGGGAGCCCAACGTGGGGCTCCATCCCAGGACTCTAGGATCATGACCTGAGCCGAAGGCAGACACTTAGCGACTAAGCCACCCAGGTGCCCCTTCCATGTTTGTTTTTAAGTGATTATAACATTTTATATAGTTCTGATGCAACTGGGTAAGAGATTTCTGTTCTCTACAAAAGCTCTCTTAGCCACTCTTACCTACCTAATGCTTAATGAGTTAAGATCACCAACAGATAGACGCAAGATTCTGTCCCCTACACGAAACTGTGGCGACTACAGTGGCTATCACAGTCCATTAGCTCCAAATCTGCCTGTGATGAGGTAACCTCTAGCCTTGGGTAACTTCCCATTGTCCCCATGCTTCATCTTATGCGTTGCAAATGCAAGCATCCACTGTGTCCTAGTCAGACTTAGTGTCCAACAGTTTAAGTCAGAATCTCATTTTTTTAGAGATTTATTTATTTGATAGAGCATGAGTGGGAGGGGCAGAGAAAGGGGGAGAGAGAATCTCAGGCAGATTCCGCACTGAGCTTGGAGCCCAACACGGGACTCGATCTCATGACCCTGAGATGGTGACCTGAGCTGAAATCCATAGTCGGACACTCAACTGACTGCCCACCCAGGTGCCCCTGGAATCCCATCTTTAATTAAGATGATGTAACACTGCGTTTAACACAGAGAGGCAGTTTCCTCATTTCTAGCAACTACTCAAGGGCCTAGAGACCTTCCCTGAGCTGGCTGTAAGCTGCCTCTGGTTTTCTGTCAGAAACGGCCCACTGAAGCACTTGTCAAACTGCGCATTTACCTGACCTAAGCATAGTGACCAGATGGCCTTCGCTTGGGTAATTCACAAAGTGTCGTTCAATTCTTTTCGGTTCATCTGGAACAACCTGTCTCTACAGTTTGAAGCTCCTGAAAGCACTGGCTTTGGTGCACTGCTTGGCCAAAGAGCCGCCGCCGGATACAGCCAGTCACAAACAAAACATGTTGAACAGCGGTTCAGTTTTTTGTCTCCCGTGCGGCTTAGGCACTTCTCAGAGGGTTTGCTTAAGGGACCTGCTTCAATACGGCAGAAAGTGTCAAGTGCAGGTCTGATGACTTGCTGTGGCGAGGCACCATGCTCAGACCATCACAAGGTCTTGCTCGTCAGCTCCGACAGCAACCCTCTAAAACGCCACCCAGGGGCACCTGGGTGGTAAAGCCTCTGCCTTCAGCTCAGGTCATGAACCCAGTGTCCTGGGATCAGGCCCCACATCAGGCTCCCTGCTCAGCGCGGAGCCTGCTTCCCTTCCTCTCTCTCTCTGTCTGCCTCTCTGGCTACTTGTGATCTCTATCAAATAAATAAATAAAATCTTTAAAATAAAATAAAATAAAAGGCCACCCACCACTATCACCCTCATTGCAAAGATAAGCAAGTGGAGGCCTCTGAAAGGGTGAGCGCCTGGCCCAAGTCGCAGGGTCAGGAAATGGTTGTCCTCCAGCCCAGGACCCCATACTTGGCTTGATGTCTATATGACTAGAATTTACTCCATTCATCTCTCAAATTTTTCCCTGTCCTGAGAGTCTCTTTTATGGAAGCACATTTTAGCATGCATTTGTAAAGGATATCTTTACCTTTTCCCCAACCTGGTTCTATGCATTTATGTAGAAAAATTAAACTTTCCAAAATGCAAATATGTATGCATTCCCTGGCGGCTAAATTTAGCAAATATGCCCTGTCCTAATTTCTTAAAAAATTAGAGTTAGACCTACCAAATGACCCACACACTTTACTCCCAATAAAGTTTGCCCAGGAGAAACCCAAACATATGTCCATACTGACACTTGTGCACAAAGGTTTATGGTTGTTTTATTCCCAGTCGTCAGTAACTGGTAACAGTCCAGCAGGAGAGTAGATAAATAAAATGGGTTGTATCCACAGAATGAAATACTATTTGACACTGTAAAGGAATGAGTTCTATCGATACACACAACACCATGGACGGATCGCAAGGTAATCACAGCAGTGAAAGAAGCCAGGCACAAAAGAGTATATGCTACAGGATACCATTTGTTTAAAATTCTAGAAAATGTAAACTTATCTGCAGTGAGAAACTCCAGATCAGTGGTTGCCTAGGATCCGCCACTGAGTAAAGAATGGATCACCAAGGGGCCCCAGGGAGACTTTTGGGCGTGATGAGAGCGCTCTCTGTATCTTGTTTGGCCCAACGATGGCATGAGTGTATACAGCTTGGGTTCTCTCTTTAAAAGGATAGATCTTATTATTATGTATAGAATATACCCCAATAAATCTGAATAAAGGTACATAGGTTTATAAAAGGAACCATTTATATATTGAACTCCGGTTGATGAAATCTTTTTTAAAAACACACTCAGAAGTGTTTGAAAGTGCCCAAGTCCTTATCTGGTACAACACTCAGTTTCAGCTAGCTACACTGTTTATTTTAGATTCTAAAGCTCCCGGTAGTCAAGAACCAGTGATCATTTTTAGCTTGAGTTCTATGCAGCTCCCAACACAGCATTAGGCATTGCAACTGTTCAGAACATTGAATCTAAACATATCTCCATTCTATTTTTCCTTGCTTTCCAAAGAGATCCTGGGAGCAGAATCTGCAGTGAGCCTGCTAGCCTGGTCATCAGATCCTGAAAGCATGTCACCAAGGAAATGTTTGCATCTGTCCCTAAACATACAAAGGCTGCCAGCGACTCAAGATTTGGGGTGAAGTATTGCCCTTAAGTAACACTCAGAACTTCTCCAAAACCCTCTTTATGTTCAGACACATGTTAGGTATCCTAGGTATACAGGTTACCTGTATGAGTCATACAGGTAGCGTCGCCTCTGAGGGCTACATGCAATCCAGAGCTTGAACTCCAGGTTTTCCGTAAGACGAGGGGTAAGGGGAAGGAAGATGATGAGACAGGGTATAGCCTCCAAGAGGTTAGAGACTCACAGTACCTCAGCTCTAAATGTGCTCCCACCCCTTCCTGTCTCAAGAAGACTAAAGCCTATTAGACTACTCGTGCCGGTTCACAAACAGGGAGCTACTGACCGTCGAAGAGACGGTACAGAAATTACAGAGACTCAGACTGTTTAGAAGCTCCCATGGCAGTTGGACTTGGCTGTGATCTGTGGAATCCATTCTCACTGAACAGGGTTTACACCTGAGATTACCAAAAACTTTGAGTGAAACCAGTCATGGACAGTTTCATGTACAGTGGCTTAAAAATGTAAAAAGAGAAGCAAACACTTGGTCTTCCCCAACACATGGCATGAGAAGCAGAGTTTTATGGCCTGGCTTCCTCCGTGAGGGTTAATTTTTCCCCAAGTGACAGTGGGAGCCAGAAAAAAGGCCACTCCATCATCCGATCAAATCCAAGTCACCCCAGCCTGTCTGTAGGTGTTTGGACTGAGACTGTAAAGGGAAATTAAAAAACCTTCTCAGAAAGGAAGTTTATCAAAAGTGCTAGGTTTTCATTCTAATTAGCAGCATGGCTGTACCAGTTGCAAATACAGTTGTCATCACGTCAAGAATCAAAATGAAGGTCACGATAATGGCTGTGTGGATAGAATTAATTCTTTTTCTTTCCTTTCCCCCCCTTTCTTTTATTCTCCCTTGTTGTCTCTCTTCTTCCTCTTCTGTCCTTCTTAGAGGAACACATTTACTTCTGAATCAGCCCCATCCGTGTTTGGAGCAGCAGAGGGAGGTAGCTCACGCAGACGGGGCCGCTCCTTGTGGCCGCTGCTCACCCTGAATTAGGCTAGAATTCTGGCTCCTCATCTCTAATGTTTTTCACAAAGATTAGTTGGTGGGGAACTCGGGGGCTCTGATGGACAGGCTGCCGCCCACGACACAGAGAATGTCTGAGAGGAGGCGTGCCCCTTGTTACTGCCACTGAAACGGCACGGAAAGAAACGGGCACGAATAGAGGCAAGACTTTCTTCCCATTTATTCTGCCTTCCTGTCTCGGCTCGGCGATCGGTTTCCCAGACAGCCGTCGCCACGCTCCCGACGAGACTGCCTCCTCGCGCTTGTTACGCAGCCCACACGTTCAGTCCTGCGAATCCCTGGCCGCTGGCCATCTCCTCTCGTGCTCGGTGAGTTCCACACGGCAGTGGCCATGCCTGTCCCGTCCTGTCAAGCACTAGTCCCCGGCACTTAATTTGTTTAGCACAGTGATGAGCAAGAGAACACCCTCAACCACTGTCTGCTGGAAGAAGAGATGAAAGAATAAATAAATGACGACAGGGATGAACAAATGACGTCTCCGCATGCTAGGTACAAGCATCTGTACACAGTGCGCTTCTAGACAAAAAGAGGAGATTGATCATGAGTTTCACATAATCACTGCAATTTTTAAGAAGACTGGGTAGCCCATGGAAGCCTTATTACCAAGTCGAAAGGAAATAAAGATTCCTAAGAATTCCGGAGTGAGAGATACACTGAAGTACATAAATCATGATTCGTGTTCACAGGGGGTTTTAGAGATGGAAGAGCTCTTTTTGAGAAAAAAAAAAAAAATCAATAGAGAAAAAGACTTGGGTTATTCTGTATTTCAATTAGGATAAAATGTTGCAAATAATTTCTGGAAACAAGTCATAGCAGAGAAGAATGAATTTTATAATGTGCCTTTATTTCTGCTTTGGGTCAAATCATGATCCCAAGAACATTATCGGCTACAACTAGTAAAAAGCTGAGAGAATATGGTTAACCGGTGCTGTAGACTGAACGTGTCCTCCCAAAGTTCGCAGAGAGAAAGCTAATCCCCAGTAGGACAGCCTTTGGAGGTGGGGCTCCCGGGAAGTGATCAGGTCATTCCAGCAAAGCCTTCAGGAAGGGGATCAGGGCCCTGCTAAGAGACCCCAGAGAGTTCCCTTGCCCCTTCTGCTGGGTGAGGACACAGCAAGACGACTACTGTCTATGAGGCAACAATCAGGCTCTCATCAGACACCAAATCTTGACTTCAGACTTCCCAGCCTCCAGAAGTATGAGGAATAAATTTCTATTGTTTCTAAACTACCCAGCCTCTGGCATTTTTCTATAGCAGCCCAACTGCCTAAGACAACCTACAAAGGCTTTCTTCCAACATCAATATTATATAGGCAATAGCACTTTACCAAATGGGCCCTCAATATCCCTAGAGCTGGGAGAGAGTGGGGTTTACCCAGATAGTATTTACGAAAAGAGAAACAGTAAGCCACTCAATTATCAAGCACCCTAAACACGGGTCAATTGTTATTATCATTATTATTATTTTGCTGGCAAATACACAATTACTGTTATTGTTGTCTATGTGAAAATAATGTTTTTTTGTTAACACGAAGCAACAATGATATGGTCAGTTTTATTAATATGCATTTAAGAATTGAAAGCTCAATGAAAGTATCAAAACGGATGTATTATAAATTTCTTCATTGCCTTCCATTTTCCAAAGAAAATGTTTGGAAAGGTGGCCCCCCTAAAGTACACACACATATACACACATTGAGAGAAAAAAAAATCATCTATTTATCCAATGTTGTTCAACTAAAATAATACAATAATACAAATCACTTTTTATGAATAATATACTTCCAAACCTAAGAGCCATCCCCCCCCAACTGGGAGATACTTTAACATCTATTTTCTTTAAGCATACTTATTAGACCTTATTTTAAATATATGCTAAGGACCCTTTTACCAATATTATTTCATCCACTTAAATTTAGCAGGTGAGACAGAAGTAACATTTATTGATCAGGTACTACCAGTAGTATCTTATTTAATTCTTGTAATGTCCCCTGAAGATAGATAGGTCTTGGCACTCTCTAACAGATGAGCAGAGAGAAGCAGAGAAGGGGTGAAAGTCACACAGCTGGTTAAAAAGTGGGGCTGGATTCACAGCCAGGTCTGACTCCAAGTTCCACGGGTTTCCAGGCTCTGAGGACACCTGCTAGGCTGTGCACCGCCCCCCCACACACCCCGCCTAGCACCTGCAAGGCAGGAGGAGGGGTCAGCCCAGAGGCTCCTTCCAGTCTCCAGCCTGCCCCATCTTTCAACAATAACCACGGCTAAACCTTTGGACACAAACACAGCCTGAATCTGCTACACTGTAATTAGTTCTGTGGCTAGGGTAGTTAACAATCCACCAGAATATAGTTTTTAGCAACCCAGCTAAAAGGACACATCTACTCAACTGAACAAGCCTTAGTCCTTTCAGAGTAGCTAAAATGATTTTAGAAGATTTTGAAAGATCTATCCAAACAGGTCTCTAAGCCACAAGAAAACAAGGTAATTCAGCAGTGGTTCACAGCACGAGCTTTGCTCAAATACCTCACAAATGGATACACTAGAATGCCTTGCCCATTCCCACAGTTGGAAAAGAACAACCAGTTCACTCGAGGATTGAAACCTTTTCAAATTGCACTGGAAAATCAAACATATTTCTCTCTAGTGCTCCTTCCTCTAAATGTGAGGCTCTTTCTTGTCTTTCGAATCTATTGTTCAGTTAATCTGTGCACGCCAGAATATTCTAATTTAAATCTGAGCCTGGGACATGCTATATTTTGTTTCTAGCTGCAAGAGTGTGAATGCCATAAATAACATGCACTGTGCTTGTTCTCTGTTCCTAAACAGTCTGATAAGCTCGTATTGAAACTATCTCAGCAACCACATTTGACAGCTCACTAGGAACCTGTTCAATCCAGCCTCCCAACCGGTCCGTCACTGCTGCCAGTTTCCAGGCGGACGAGGCATTCAGAAACCAGGCTCTACATGAGAACAGCCCTGGCAGAACCCTCGGAGGAGAGGTGCGCTCCGGCTAACAGGCCGTCAATCTGTCAGTAGCTCTTAAGATTCCTCAACCTTCTCCAGCTGAAGGCCAGCTCAGTGATGGGAGGAAGGGGGAACACAGCACGGGTAGGGGGCCTGTCAGCTCCATTTCCAGGGCCCCATCTGCAAACCTGGGCTGGTATGCCAGACCAAACCGGCACAAACCAGAACACCGGTGTGGCTGCAGAGCACTTTCCTTCCCCGAAGTAATTCATTCACCCGTTAAATAAATAGTGATCCAACATCAACTAGGTAACAAAGACACCATGTTCCCAGAGACCCTTGAAACCAGAGCTCCACAGGGCCAGTCCCTGAGTCTGTCCCATACACAGCAATACAAGCTTCTCTACATTTCTAAACATTTTCTGGGCCTCAGTTTCTCCATTTATAAGATGGGGATAAGTTAATACACCATTTCACAGCCCTGCTGGTAAGACCAGATGAGGTAAGGCCCAATGTAACACAATGTAACACAATGTAACACAATGTAACACAATGTAACACAATGCTTGACTTCAGCGGAAATAGTCAACCAAAAAATCTATCCCGTTCCTTCCCCTCCTTTCCCTGGAACTGAAGATTTTCCCCATTCGCTCAAATCATGCAGCCTTTGTCTTAAAATCAAGAACATATAAGACGTGGAAGAAAAAGCAGGGTTTTTTTCCCCTTCTTTTTATTTTTCAGTAAAATGTTTACTGAAGTGTAACATACCAAAGAGTGTAAGTCATCAGGTTCCGGCTCCCTGAGTATTCACGGTGACACACCCGTGCACTCTGCCCGGATCAAGGAACAACCAGGCCTCCAGGAGCCACTTCCAGCTGCTTCTCCCCCAACGACACCCTCTTTCCTGAGTCCCAGTCCCACAGGCTACTTTGGCCTGGTTTTGAATTAAGTAACATCTTAATCATGTTGACACACACAAAATGCAAATGGAAGTGCAGGGTGTTTTATGGATTTGCAGCCGATGAGACTCGCTAAAGGGACAAGATGTTATAAAAAGAAAGAAATACATTGACAGCGATGAAATTATCATAAAAAAGGTAACATGTTGTTAAGGTGCTGGACTCTCCTCTCTGTTTCTTATTTTTATCCAAACACTATAGAACAAAAATAAGAAAATCTTATCCATTACCAGTGGTAGGACTCATTCTACATGCTATCTAGCATGGTACTACCTTGAGAAGGCAAAACACTACAAAGCAATGGGGAAGGAAATATATTTTGGGGAGAGAAGAATTATCTAATTCTGACAGTAACTGCCATCAGCCAAACTTAAAATATAAATCAGTAATTTCCCCAAAACACATCTGAAACTTAAACCTCACTGATCTCCTCCTTAATACTAAAAAACTAGCTTCAAGGGTGCCAGGGTGGTTCAGTTGTTGGGCGTCTGCCTTTGGCTCAGGTAATGATCCCAGGGTCCTGGGATCAAGCCCCACATCGGGCTCCCTGCTTGGCAGGAAGCCTGCTTCTACCTCTCCTACTCCGCCTGCTTGTGTTCCCTCTCTTGCTGTGTCTCTCTCTGTCAAACAAATGAACAAAATCTTTGAAAAATAATAATAAAAACTTTTTTAGAAACTACCTTTAAAACCCTTGGGATCCTTGGAAAATAAATTTTAAAAACTATCATCTAGTCAACTATAACATTCTTTGCCCCTTGGGATTAGAAATTAGTAATGACCAACAACTCTTTTCTTCCCATTAGACCAAAACAGGTGCCTCCTACCATTCTTTGTTTTCTTCTTTAACATTTTATTTATTTATTTGAGAGAGTGAGTAGGAGCAGAGGGGGAGACGGTGAGAGACAATCTCAAGCAGACTCGGTGCTGAGCATCGAGCCTGATGTGGGGCTCAATCTCACAACTCTGAGATCATGACCTGAACCAAAACCAAGAGTCAGATGCTGAAGAGACTGTGCCACCCAGCCTCCCCCCGCTCCACCCCCCGACTCTTGATGACATGACAGTGAGTGTCCGCAAAGCTCACACTCACCCAGAGGTCAGCAGTGCTTACAGGAGGCTACGATGAGGCGAGGCAAGCCAAGCCAAGCCGCCTGTTTCATTGCAGTCCCCACTACAAAATGCGCCTTAGGCCTGGATGGCGGAGCCTCATACGCTGACTTGCCAAGACTCTGGTCACAAAGGGGTGTGACATCACGCAAGGAAATGCAAATCAAAACCCTGAGACACCACGTCAGACCCGCTAGGATGGCTACAAACCAGTGAGAACCCACAGGTGCTGGAGAGGATGTGGGGCCCCTGGGACACCCGTGCATCGCTGCGGGGTGACTGCTAGGGAAGACGGTTCCTCAGAGAGTTAAACCAAGAATTACCAAGTGCCCCAGCAATGCCGCTCCTAGGTTTATGCCCCAAAGAACTGAAGACGGGAGCTCCAGCACACACTCACAGACACAAGCTCATGGCAGCCCTGCCAGAACGGCCGGAAGGCGGGAGAGGTCCAAATGCCCATCGACAGATGAGTCACACTGAACAACGTGCGTGCGTACAAAATGGAATAATCCTCAGCCATAAAAAGGAACGTGGCACAGAGGCACGCTAAGTGTGGGCAGACCTCAAATACATGTTAGGTGAAGGACGCTGGGAACAGCAGATCTCATGTTGTAGGATTTCATTTATAGGAAATGCCCAGGACAACTAAATGTACTGCATGTCACTGAATGATTAATGTCGCATTATATGAATTTCACATCAATTTTTTTTTAATGTGGAGAAAAATAAAATAATAATAATAAAATGTGGAGGAAAAAAAAGAGAGAGACAATAAAGGAAAAAAGGGGGGGAAATGGACTTGGGTGTGAGGGGGAGAAACTGCTCATAGGCACCAAAGAAAGAAATAGTCCCAGCGGTATAAAGGTGATGAGGTAACAACTGGGAGATGAGGCAGAAATTGCTCCAGCAGGTCCGGTCCCTTTCTCTTTGACAATGCCATAAAGGCTTGAAATCCTTTTTAAGACCTATTTATCCTTCCAGTATATGGGTGGCAAGGCACCTAGACTGCGGCTGGCCAAGAAAGTCCTGGCCAGCAGTGAGAATCCAGACCACCAGAGGGGTTCGTTCGGAGGGGCAGGTGTCCAGCAGGTGGGACAGGGGCATCACAGCAGCTCTAAGAGCGAGAACAGCCTGGGAGAGAGCCCCATCCCGAGGGCCTTCCAGCCTACTGACACTGCCTGTTTATTGGGAGTGAGGGCCCCAAAGCCCTGCGTTCAGAAGAGGGTTTCACCAGTTTAGGTGGGAATGTAGGATGGAGCAAGAGACGTTGGGTTCATGAGGGCCATGCAGACCTGTCACCGAGGGTCAGCCCTCCAGTTGGCGGCCTGCATCCCAGCTGGGAAGTCTGGTCCCCGCCAGCCTAACCACCAAGAACCAGCTTGCAGTGAAATCTACCAAAACTATAAAATGTAAAAGAGTATCTTTTCTTTCTCAAGAATACTTTAAAATTTTACATTAACCCTTACAGGTTTCTTTAAAAATCTTATTCTTTTTTTTTTTTTTTTAAGATTTTATTTATTTGAGTGAAAGAGAGAGAGAGAGAGAGAAACAGCAAGAGAGAGCTAGGGCGGGGTGAGGGGCAGTGGGAGAGGGAGAAACAGCTTCCCACTGAGCAGGGAGCCCGATGTGGGGCTGGATTCAGGACGGGGGATCAAGACCTGAGCCAAAGGGAGACGCTTAACTGAATGAGCCACCCGAGTGCCCTAAATTCTTATTCTCAAAAGAACTTCTCAGTGATAAATACATTTAAAGATGGCAGAATGGCCCATAAAACAAACCATAGGTATAGAACTGTGCACCATGTAGCAGCCTAACAAATCTAAGTAACTCTAATGCACATCAAGGAAAATAAATATGTGAAAAATATCAAATGGTGAAGGGATAGACGATCTCACCCTTTTGGGGTCATGATGCATCTTTCCTGAGACGTACCCCAACATTTATAGGACAGGGGCAAGAGGATGAGTGGAGAGCCATATAGATCATAGGCCATGAGGTCCTTGCTCACCCAACTCGAGTCCAGATAGGCAACTTCTGCCCATGAGCTGCCCCGTCTCTACTGACAGTGCCGTCTACCTTTTAAGTTCCTCAAAGACTCTGAAGCTGGAATCCAGGCTGAATCTTGTATTCTCAAATTTCCCAGGGTTCTACACCAGAATGAAGCAGCATCGGGAGAGCTGCCCGTACCCCGAGTTGGCTCCTTTTCTCCATCTCAGTTCTATCTTACACCACCATGGGCCTCTAACACAATCCCACAACAGCTGTGCCTTAGCCACCCTGTAGACCAGGGGTATACCCACCTCAAGTGAATGAATCAGAGGAGGACTCCAGAGAAGACCCTAAAAGAAGGCACGAGGCCATTTGAGTAGGGAACTCTTGTCCTAGAGTTCTAGGAGTTGTTGTAGTCTCCACCTACAACAGGGTCTAGGAGGAGGGGCACAGACTGTGGGTCAGCACATACCCCTGGTCCTATAGATTCTTTGCCCCACAGGGAAGGAAGAAGATGGGGGAGGGCTCAAGTGGGGCCCATCAGAGCTGGGCTCCTCAAACTGTGTTCCATCAACAAAAGTGTGGACATCACCTAGGAGCCTGCTAGAAATGGGGAATCCTAGGACCCACTCTGGGCCTCTTTAATCCAAATCTCTTGGCAATTCCTATACACATTAAGTTCAAGCATGGGTGCTGGCTGGGGACCCCTTTGTCCCAACCGAAGCATGGTGCTATACCTAGCCACTGTAAATTCCATGAATGTGCTACCTGACCAACTATGAAAATGAAAACCAGCTATGCAGATAAAATGACATTCCCTTAATGTGCATGACAACACAAGGGCCTGTTTTATTCCCTAACAACACAGGCAAAGATTCCAAGAAAACTGGAATGTCGTGGGTCCTATCTGCCTTTCTGGGTTCAGAATGAGTCATGGAGTTAAAAAAAAAAAAATCCTAAGACATCTCCAGAAACTTTATTAATTCTGTCAGGGCATAATATCATCAGAAAGTAAGTAGACCCCGAGAAAAATCTGGCTCTATAATTAAGAGTAGGATTCCACAACCTAATTATTGTATTTTCAATTAAAGCTGAGCTCTCGGTGTGTTTTTCCACTCTTTCTTGAATTAGCAGAGACCTGTGAGCACGTTCAGAGCAAGGATATGTTAATTAGGGAGAGAATTTCCCAATAAGAAGCTGGGCCCATGACGCCTGGTAATTAGGAATATTCTAACAATCCCCTGACCCTTCAGAGACGTTTCCTACTGTTAGCTGCCCTCGGGGACTCACAGAAGCTGAGTAGCAATTTCAGCTCCTTGTCACTTTGGCTGCTGTCTTTGCAGACTGTCACCTTTCCAGGTCTTCAAGTACTAGTTTGGGGAGCCCAGCGGCACCGCACTCTCTGGCACTCCCTTTTTCAATATTGTCTGCACTTCTGTCCTCAGGGAAATGTGAACTTGAACCAGAAGTTCACGTTGGGGAGTTCAACACCCTTCTTGGATGGGGAGTCGAGCAGTGCAAGTTCCTCACACCCAGAGTTCTGAATCTTGTCTTCAGAACTCAAACGTCACTTGAGCAAGAGCATCCTTCTTCACCTAGTGGTGACTGGGGCCAAAACACAAATGTGGGGGCCGGGTGGGGGCCCTTCGTTACTTCAGATACTCCAGCAGCAGCAAGATGGTACCTGACTTCCCCGTGGGGCTGTGGGTACGGGGACTGGTGGGCAGGTCACGGCGCTGAGGCTCTGGAGACGTGTGGCAAGAGTGCGTCTCTGGCGGAACAGCAGATGAGACAATAAAGCAGAAGCACAAAGCGAAGAAGGAGCAAGGCCAGCCTAAAAGTACCAGGAGCAGAAATAATCCCAGGGAGACTGCTTCCTAGGGCTTCGCAGTGTGCAAAACCACTTTCCAAAAGTGCACGTTCTCCTTCGATCTTTACCACAACCGTTCACGGTTGATGTGATCCCCACCTTACAGATGGAAAGTGAGGCTTGGACTGCTTGTGGGATACCACACAGCTGGCGCGTCAGGGGTCCACAGGAATTTAGGCAACATTAGTCAGAGTTCTTGACTAGTCTTGGACTGCAGCAAAACCAGAAAAGACTCTAGAAGGTCCAGTCAGATCCTCATGAATTGGAAAACCTCAGGATATCCCACACCTACCTCCTGATGGCCTCCTGTTCCACTTCCTGTCTAGTTAAACCTCCACATCAGGCCAAATCTTTTTCATTTATCTCCCATAGACTCCCCACTGTCGACTCTTCACCTCCAGTGCCCCTGGCCTAGCAGGGGGCCTGGCCACTTCTCTGTTATTGCAAGTGTGCCCCAACTGACGTCCTTCCGCCAGGGTGACAGAATGAGCCTCCTCAAGCAAGGTCAGGATACTGTCCTTCTTCAGAAGTCACCCAACTTCCCAAAAGGCACAGCGTCCTCCTGATCTCCCTTCCTGCCTTGCCTTCCACATCGGTCTCCTCCAAATGACTAGCTCCACCCCCTCGCTCCCCCCACCCAGGCCACCCATACACAAGCCCCCTAACCTTGACCACAGCTCCTGACACCGCCCAGGGCGGGGATGCCCGTCTCTTAACTAGTCTTTGACTGCAAAGTCAAAGTCTTTGACTGCTTCTCCAGTCAGAAGCAGCCCCTTCCAAGGCTCACTTGGGTGGGATTTCCTGTCGCCTACCCAAACCCCTCTGTCAGAGTTTCTCTTCCCTAGATGCCAAGGTGGGGAGTACGGTGGTTGGGGGGGGGGGGCTTACCCTTGAGCTTCTTTATCTGTAGGTTTTATTTGCTTGCCTCGCCTGCTAGATGGAAAGAGCCTGGGTCACCTTTATTGCCACAGTGCCTGTAATCCTTTTCATGGGGGATTACCAACTGAAAGGAACCTCAAGTGAGAATTTTCCTTTAAAGGCTATTTTTCTCCTCCTCCTCCTCAACAAGAATTCGGAATTAACTGCATTTTGCATTTCTTTTTGTTTGTTTCTGGCTGGGAAGCTGGAAGTCAAATCTCTTTATCCTCAGGCCTTGCCCTGTTCTAATTTCCATCTTCTCTCACCCTTACTTTCCACCCGCGTTTACTGTTCTATATTCCCCCTCATTTCCCTGGACTTCTGTGGGACCAGATGAAATATAAACAAACAGGTATAGACATAAAGATCAGGTTTTTGAGAAATGACTGACACCTTGACCTGAAAGTAAGATTACCCTCGGGAAAGAAGTGGAGAAATCAGCCCGAATGCATTACAGTTTCTGTCAGTAGTCAGTGGAGGCCCCAAACAAGCAAGCGGTTTGCTCCCGGAGACACGCAGGGTGCTAAGGTGGGAAACAGGGGTGGCTGCTGCTTTGCAGACCCCGCAGCCTGAGACACTGAGGTCCAGACAGTAAACAGGTACCCAGTAAAGAGAGCAGCAGACCCGGAAATGTGTCCCTTCCCTGGGACTTCCCAGATCCACCCCCACCACACTAAGTGGTTACTAGCATTCATGGGGCAGGGCTTGGAGAAAAAACTAGGAAGAATGACAGAAAGGCTGGTATTTGGAGGAAGCTCCTTGATGCAAACGTCCCTCCAGCCTCCTTCTATGTGAGTTAACTTCCAACTCAGGAGAAGGGGAAGCCAGAAGGAGGTGGGCCGGCCCGAAAAGGAGCGGGCTGAAGGAGATTCCTGCACCCCACCCCAGCGAAGGCAGAAGGAAAGCAAGAGCCCAAGCCAGCGGGCATCCAAGTTCCCACCTTTTGTCTCCATAACTCCCAAGCCAGGGGACTTTGGGAACATCATCCACCTGTCTGAGCCCCAATTTTGCCCACCCTAAAATGGAAAGAGCTATGGTTTCCACACTGGTAGGGGGATCCCATGAAATGGCACAGGAATTTGCTTTATAAACTCTTCATAGATAAGACTTATTTTCATTTCAACAAAGATTTATTGAGAGAAGCCACACAGGAGCGCAGATCACAGACTCCCAAAGTTTAAATTCCAGTCTGTCACTTCCTAGTTTTGTGACCTCAGACAAGTTACGGACCTCTCCAACTCTTCATTTTCCTATTTGGAAAGGGGATAAAAGTACCTGCCTATCCGACAGGGTTACGTGAGGATTAAGTGGTTCGTTTTTTATCTAAAAAAGTAGCTGGCTTCTAACACACGTTACACATGTGTTTCATGAATGCGTCATAAGCCAGGCACCAGGTCCAGTGCTGTAGGCAACCACACACTCACACAGAGCAACAGTGGACCCCGGTAGAGCTTTCCAGGCCCAGGCATTACCTTTACCTATGACTCAAGCTATAGGAGACAAACAATAAACTTCTCCAGAACAGAAGAAGAGAGGACCACCTTGACCAGGGGATCAGAGCTGGAATTCTCTTGAATTTCTAATCTCAGATTTTCATCCTGCCCTGTGGTCACTTGATTAATCTGCAGTATCTTTCTAAGAGTTGCCGTGATTCATTTATGCTCATGAAATATTCAAGCAGTTCAAAAAAAAATTTATTTAATGAACTATGATTATGACAGCTGTAGAGAAATTTCGCTTTGGTGTTCGGGAATATCTTATACACAACTTTCAGCTGCCCACATTCAAGGAAGACACAAACCCCAGGAAGGGCAAAATAAAAATCACTTCACTGGATAAAACTTCCATCATTCCGAGCTCTGTAGCGTTTTGGTTTTGTTTGTGTGTTTGTTTTAAGTGGCCCATTAATGAAGGAGAACATCGTTTTGCTCTTCCTGCTCACCTGGCCTTGAGGAGGTGACCTGGTAGAACTTCAATGAGGCCCAAGTAAATTTTGTCATTCTTGGGTAATTCATTCTGTAATTAATCAAGAGTTTTATTTGAGGAAGATTAGCAGCCAGCCATATTTCCGCTCTGACGTTCTAAAAATATTATCCCATGATTGACTACTTCTTTTGAAGTGTGGCAGAAAAGTTGTCCAATGTGTTACCAAGTTCCAAAAATCCTCTCTGTTGACACAGAAGGAAACCTCTAATTACATGAGTCACTGTCATTTTACAACCGAATAAACTGTTAACTAAATTGGAAAAATTGTCATCAAGATGATAAAGGCCATTCTGGAACTCCACACCAAAGCGCTCCTGACTCGTACCTTTCAGAGAATGACCCCTTGTAAAAGATTGATGTGTGGGAGATTAGAGGTGAAATCCAATACACTGGTCCAGGTCTCAATAGGCTGCTTTATCCTGATTAAAAGGAAAAAGAATTTCCTGGGCATGTTCCTTTAATATTTTTATCTTAGGAGTGAGCACTGGAATCCACTCCGCAAAGCACTGCTATGGGCATGTTACAAGATAACCGGCCCTCTCTGGCTTGTGCCAGAGTTTAGCCACACGTATTCAACTCCCTAGGGCCCTTTTGTTCTTTCTTTTTCTTCAAAGTCTACATTTGCACAGATTCCTTAATCCTTATTTCTTAAAGGCGTAGGCCCAGCCTTTGCCTGCATTAAACATGATGCAGACTCTTGTCCCAGCTGTAGAAACATCAGGAAGATGACACCTTGGGCTCCCTCCTAG
The DNA here is from genome assembly GCF_009829155.1 of Mustela erminea. NCBI lineage: Eukaryota > Metazoa > Chordata > Mammalia > Carnivora > Mustelidae > Mustela > Mustela erminea. The sequence goes on from NC_045625.1 coordinate 87,092,737, forward strand.
CTCTGCTCACCTGCTTCCCCGCCCATGACCTCCAGGGCAGCCTCCTGCACAGCTGACAATCTGCCCGATAACCCACGCCCCCACCCCCGTCTTCTCTTGTTGTGAGCCCCTGAGGAAAGCCAGACAACCCACCACATATCAGGGGCCATGGCTCTCCCACAAATTTGGGTACAACAGAAAAAGGAAAAGCAGTTTCACTTGGACTGGGCACCAGACCTGACTCTCATCCTGCCTTTTTTGGGGGAGATTTTAAGGAAAAACACCTGGTTGCTTCCACACACTACCTGCTTAATATGGAATGTGACCGGCCACCTAGTTCTCCGTGGGGGGCCGTCCCGCACACGCACACAGCAAGCTGTATTTGCACATATAAAAACTGGCTGTGAGGAACAGCATTCCAGGGCTTGACTGAAGGAGGAAGATTTTTCCTAGCTGCCCACTGCAGTATTACTTCGCTGCTGAAGGGCAAGACAGAGAGGTGTCCGGACACGGTCCGCTCTCGCTCCGGACACCTGTCTTTCCGTCCTCCAGCCAATGTATCACCCCGACTCACTGCCTACGTGCTCCTCTCACTGCAGCAGCTGGGCTCCCGCAGGTCTGTCGCCGACAGAATACAGCACTTCGCAGAGTCACAGGACAGCGACACTGGACAGAGGCTTACAAACTGCGGGGTTTAACTCCCCCAAACCGGAGAGATGAAGGCAGGGTAAGCATAGCGACCTGTCCAAGGTCCCAGCACCAGGTCGTGCCGCAGCCTGGACAAGAGCCCACTTCTGGCTTCCCAGCCCGATGTTCACTCCCACTACTTCTCCCCAGACATATCTGTTTTCTTCCAAAATCTGTTCACACCGCTTCTGCCGGGGTCATAGGAATGTCTGTGAGAAGTTGACTCTGCCAAGCCTGTGGGCAGACAGCAAATGCAGGGACAGTCCACCTCAAACTGGGAAGACCTGGAGGTCAAGAGGGAAGACCAGGGCAGGAAGCCCTGCTTTAAAGGGACAAAGATGCTGGGGGAGTACCTCACGGTCTGTCGTGGCTGCTGTGAGCCACTGCTCCCCAGGTAAGACACTGAGGGGAGGGTTGTTAGCAAGGGCTCTCAAACGAGCTCCATGGTCCAGGGGCATCAGCCCCATGTGGGAACTTGAGAGATAGGCAAACATCAGGCCCCAAGCCAGCCCTCATGAAACAGAAAGATGTCCTGGTGTCTAGCCCTCCAGGTGATTCTGCTGCTTGCTGAGGTCTGCGGCATGAATAACAGCAAGAAGCTGTTCGGGGACCAGGAGTATCTGCCAGCCAGGCCATTTGGCCACGTCCTACTAGAGACTGTGCTTTTTAAAGCACGGCTTCTCAAATGTGGGCGCATGTTGGCATCCCTGGGAAGCTTTAAAAGACCTGATGGTGTGGGTTCCCCCCTCCCCAAGACTCTGACTTAACTGACATTGGGGTGTGGCCAGGGCATCAGGATTTTTAAAAGCCCCCAGATGATTCTAATATGTAACACTTGGAAAGCCATGTCTGAAGGAACGTCAATCACATTCTGCACTCAATTTAAAAAGACTTCTTCTAGATTCTCTCATGAGTCCACGACTCAGCTTCTGCTTCAAAACCCTGGTTATCATTGGGAAACCCAGGCCAGTTGGGGTCTGTTTCCCGTAGGCCAGTAACTCTCAACTGCAGGCAATCCACCCCCCACACCCCGGGAGGAGGTTTGGCAATGCCTGGGGCCATGTTTGGTTGTCAAAAGATGGGTAGATGAATTTCCCTACTGAAATCCGGTGAGGAGAGGCCAGAAGGACTGCCTGACATCGTATACTGGACAGGACAGCCCCACAGCAGAGAACCGCCTGGCCCAAAATGTCATTCGTGCTGCTTTTGAAGAGTCCTACCGTAGACAAATAACGGTTCTTCTCAACCCGCTTCCGCTCACGCACCTTCGGCTGCGGGGAAGGAAGGATGGGTCCGTTCCACGGGCACATCCGTGCTGACTCACGGCGGCCCCACCAACGCCCCCTTTCCTGTGCAGGAACTTGTGTGAGGTTATCGATTGCTAATTAAACTGTTCTGCATTTTCTATTTGAATACGGTTCTTTTTGTATATGCGCTGTTGGTCGGGGTCCCTAGAGGGAAGAAAGGCCAAGTGGGAGGATGTGGATCCAGAAATCGTACCTTATACCCTAGCAGTTCCCACGACCGGCCTTGGCTCCTCACTTGCAACTACCCAAGCTTTAAAATGCACCAAGCCCAAGGGCACGCGCGATAGAGCCGTGAGATGGAAGCAGGGCCAAACGCGGCCCAAACCCCGGCTAGCTACGAGCAGACAGACACGAGGAGCCACAGCGGTTACCCCTCTGAGTCCGTGACACGCGGGCTGCAGGCAAGGAACTCGGGCAGGAGCCCGCCACTCGCTCATCTGCTTTTACTTTGCCGGAAAAATTGAGTAGAGCACAAAACCTCTCACCATCTACTCTCCCGTTTTATCCCCAAATCTTCAGCATCCACCGTTCCAAGATTTCCGCCCGGATTCAGAGCCATTTACGCGGGCCCAGGTGTTTAAAGCTCCAGGTTGAAACATTTGGTTAATTAACATCGTGCCGCAAACACTCAGAATCACTTCAGCTGCCGCTAGAACAGAACAAAACTACCCAAGACAAAAACTGTAGGGAAAAGACAAACAAATGGTGGTGTTCTGTGAAAAACAGTATATGATTTTAGCGACAATCAAAGCTGCGAGAGCTTTCTTGAATTAATACAGTGTTCGCGAAAAAATGCTTCTCTAAAAAACATTCTCTGGACTTTCAGTAAAGACTTGAAAGTCCGCATTTATAAAGAGGACGCAGCTAGGAGCCAGGATGCTGAATTACTGGCATCTTCTTGAAAAGAAAAATGGTGTGTGGAAAAGCAGTGCAAACCCCGAGAGTGGCAATTTTGGAACTCTCAAAAGAGATGGCCATTCTTCTACCGAGAACCAAAAGTTGTTTTTCTCCCCCATTTTGGGGCGGGGGGGGGGCAGGACGCTCTCAGCTGCGGTTCTCCGCGCCCACAGCCCACCAAGTCCCCCCACCCCAACCCCCGCCCCACACTAGGCCCAGGTTAACTCTTGCATCTTAATTCTTGTAAACACTCATTTGTGCCTTTCTTTCCAATCACTTTCAGTAAAACATCACTTCTTTGGAAAGGGGCCTGAGGTGGTTCTGTCAGAATTAATTTTTTTTAAAGTATGAACTGTAGACAGTTGGGAAAGAAAGGCAGCTTTCTTCGTTTTGAGGCAGGGGTCAGGGTGAGGCACACTGAGGTTTCCCTGTCTTTTCTTCTTTCCCCAGTATGAGGAGTTGGGGGGGAGCAGGTCTGGCTCACGCCGTGGGTGGACTCCCAGGGGGCGTCCAGGTGTGGCTGGTCCGCGGCCAGCGGCAGGCTGAGGCTCCGCAGGTCAGTCTGCAGGAAGGGCTGGGGAGGGCTAGCACAGCACGACTCAAGCAAAGAGACTGGCAGGCCCACAGGCTGGTCCCGGGAACAATGGCTTAGTCACTGGAGGGCTGGGAAGGTGTGGTTTTGAGCCCTGTGTTTGGTTACTCAGACTGCTCCCGGGAAAACCTTCTCACCCACCCCCTTGTCCCGGCCACTGCTTACAGACTTGTGCATGAAGCTCAAACGAATAATCAGAAAGATGCTTTCCCTCTACGTTTGAGCTTCTGGGAACCCACACAGTGCCTCTTTAGGAGAATGTAACCGACTCACAGCAAAGGGAGAGAAGAACCTCATTTAAGACAAGAAAAGGATGCAGTTCCAGCTCATCTGTGGTTCCAGACACACATTACAAAACTGGTGGGCTAGGGGCTGACGAAGACTCTCTCATCAAGCTAACTTCACACGGGCTCCTCCTAGCTCTCGTCCCAGCAAGGCCTCCTGCTGGCCTCCATCCTTGGCTTCTCCAGTCCACCACAGCAAGAATCCCTCCATCCTCGATGGTAATTTTCCAACTATGGCCCCCGCCTGCGGCTCCTTGGCCATGACATGTCCTTATATTTGGAATCAAGCCTGTCTGTATAGCGGCGTCTCTTCTCCTCAGTTGCGGTAGTCTCCGACTCGAATCCGACTCTGGTGCCCACCCAGGTGCAGCTGTGGGAGCGTGGAACCTCGCACCTGGAGCCCCGGCCAGCACCCACTGCCAGCTGGGGTCCCCCACACTGGGGGGGCGGCCTGCAGGGGAACGGCTGAGAGCACAGGTAAGGGCCAAGAGGCGGAGCTGGCCGGCATCACTAACAGGGGCCGGCCCAGAAGACAGGGGCAACACCCTTCCAGATCCCAGAGAAGCTGGGACACTGCCAGGGGATGCCCAGCAACAGCAAGGATGGAAGGGAGGGGTCTCCTCTAGAGGGAAATCGAGCTCCTACAGCAGAAGAAAGAGCAAAGTCTTTGAAACCGCGTGTAGCTTCCAATGTTCCTGCAAAACGTCCCACTTGAGGAAGCAACCCCTCGTGCCAAGTACTATGAAACAGGCGTACGGTATTTATGCGTATGGATCCGTCCAGAGACGGTGAAAGACATGCCTCAAACCCTGCTCCTTTCCCTTAGGAAAACGGCACAGTCTTTCCCTGGTTTTTCAGAGCTTCTGAGTTTTTATCTCCTGCTCCTGTTTGCCTGGCCCTCGTCCCATTTTCCGTTAAGATCCTTTAGTGAGAAAGAATCTAATTTTGAATCTGATGGAGAGCAGTTCTCCTCAGAAAGAAACTGTGGGCATGATTCTATGCTGTGATTGCTCACCACACTGTCAAAGAATTAGAGACATTAGCAAGTTTTCCCATGTTCCTTTGAAAAGAAGAGCGTTCCCCCGAAAAAATGTTTAGTTCTAGGACAAATAAGGTGATTTAATTTCTCAAAGACTTTGGGCAGATCCCTCCCTAAATTATTGCAGACCCCATCTTAAAACCACCCCCTCCACCCCCGGACAAGAGAATGGGTCAGAAACGGACCACAAAATGCCACAGGTGAGGCCGAGTCTCGGCTGAGTCGGAAAGACGAGTAAATGAGAATGCTGAAGGAGAGAAGACAGACTCCGTTGTTCAGTATCACGGCACTCAGAGCCAACGCAAAGAAGGGACCTGAGCAGAATTGATTAATTAATTAATTAAGCCTGATGCTGGCTCCAGGAGCAGGGGGAAAGAAAGGGGGAAAAGAAAGGAGTGAGGTCTGTTCTTGGCATAGAGCAGCTACCATAGTAGCCAGAAGCCCAGTGCCCAGAGTTGCCATAGATTTTCTGATTCCAAGTCCTGGCCATTTCTTGATTCAGTTCTGTGTTTCCGAGGAATGATTTTTGCTAGTCTTGCCCCCATATCCTTGTAAGAAGCTCTATTACTTGAAGAAACAAACTTTTTGCTATAAAATTGATTTTTTTTTTCTTCTGCACATGCAGAAGAGAAAGAAGTAAGTTCTTGGAAAAAGAAGTAAGTTCTGGTCCCAATAGGCAAGGCCTGGAAGACAATCAGACAGCAGGCTTAAGGTAAACTTAAGCAAAGACCCAGACTCACAGCCTAGCCAAGCCGCAGAGATCACTAGTGCCCCCCCCGCGCCGTCAGACGCTTTTGAGTAATCATGGAAAACAGAAGACGTGTCAAAGGCCGGGGGACGGGCAAATGCCATTCATGTTTCCAAAATGAAGAAGGTAGATTCAAAATTTGTACAGAGGTCACCTTGAGAGATCTTGGGGAAAATCATAAATGGTTTATTAAAAGGATTTTTCACGGGAAGCCAGAAAAACCAGCTGCACTCACCAAGAGGCAGCAAAGCTGGAGTCAGAACTGGCCGTACCCACCTAAGCTCATTTTCCCCTTTGATTACACCCCAGTACAGATTTCAACAATGCATTTTACAAGGCCTCTTACAATAGTCTTAGAAGCTACGGGGTAGGGATATAAAACTCGTCATAAACCATTCTTAAAGTTGCTGTGCACCTCAAGGAAGGTTACTAGCAGCATGCCAAAGGACTCTGTCCTTGGCCTGCCCAGCTCAACATATTCCGATGAACTTGGGTAACGACAGTAACAGTAAGGTGCATCCTTATCAAATCTTTAGAGGTCACGGCACTGAGAAAGGTAACAAATACACAGAATGGCATGATATGGAGCCAGAGAAGAGGAGTCTGGTCTAGTGGGATATGGTGTTCCCTACTTGAGTCCAAAGGAGCAAGTACACCAGTATAGGCTGGTTGATCCCTGTCTTAAGCTGCAGTACAGGAAAATACTATGTTTTCTTCAACAGGAAATTAAATATGATCCCGAGATGGGTCAAGACCATCAAACAGAGCTAATAAGGGAAATTGCATTTAATGTGCATATGGATTCTGGAATGAGAGAGGTAATAAACCCTTTCTATGCTGGGCCATTCCTGGAACATCCCTTTCAATTCTAGTGATGTGTTTTTTGAGGAATGTGCACTCACCTGAACATACTCAGAGTCTAGCTCCCGGGATTGGACAGGAACTCTAAATCGTGAATACACAGAATGGTTGAATGAACTAGGTATGTTCACGTGGTAAGTGTGAGTGGAGAGATGTGGCCGTTTGTCTGGAAATTCATGACAGGTGGTCATGTGCAAAAGAAGCAATACTCTGTCTAGGCATCTCCAAGGGACAAATTAGGGATTAAGCTACAGAGGGTATTTTAGTTTAGTGTGAAAATAAAATAGGCTGCCTGGGCAGGTGTTCAAAGGCCCAGGAACACCTACTAGGAAAGCTACAGAAGAGGGTCAGCCGTAGAATGCGTAGATGGGTCAGGTAATCATTTAAAGTCCTTTTAAATCTCAGAAGTCTATGCCTTTCTGGAACAGTACTTTTTTTAGTCTTCTATTCCAGTTCTGGTCATGTCATTCTCCAGAAGCCTGCTGCTGCTCCCAGCCACAAGCAGCCTCAACTCCACACCCTCCGGCCTGCCACGTCAAGCCCTCTGGCGGCCGGCTTCCTTTCCCTTCTTTTTAGTTTCACACATATTTACTGAAGCCCAGCTCTATATTCAGCGTGAGACAGAGGGAGACAGAGATAGAAAAATGACGAACACGTGGCCCCTGGCTTCAGGGAGCTCACAGTCCAGGGGAGAAGAAACTCAAACAGAATGTGGTCAGTGCATAGAGGAGCTGACTCCATGGTCTACCCAGCAGGAGCACAGGACAGGGGCCCAGCTCAGCCCAGGAAGGCCTCGGGAACAGCTCGAACCTGGTACTCTGGCTCCAGCCGCGTCCTGGTCCTCTCTGTATGTTCTTGCTCTTACGTGGCCCCAGTAACCCCACGTACTTGAGACAAGGCCAGTGGACCTTTCTGAGGTGAATTCTGCTGGGACAGAAAGGGTACAAACAGAACCCCACTTTCCCACCCTCATACATTCAAGAAGGGATTCCCAAGGCCCTCTGAAGGACAGAGCTTTTCCGTAGAAACCTTCTGGGCCTCCTGGCCATTCCTTGGGGAAGAGGAGGGGCCGATACTAGGGACCAGTGGTGGCCACTGAAGCTGGATGCGCCAGGAGGCAGCACACGCTCCATAAGCAGAGCCGGGAAGGTCTCTATTCCCTACTCCCAGCTTTTCCATCCAACTCCAGGACGGAGGTCTGGCGAAGACTCAAGATTCGGCCAGGGAGGGAAGAGGCCCCACTGTGCTCTCTAGTCTCACCTAGGACCCTCAGGAAATCTGATGCTTTGTCCCATTTACCACAGGTCTTTGTGCCCACTGAAATCAGCCAAACCCTGAAAATGCAGGGTGAGCAGTGACACTGGAACTTCCAACCCTACTCTGACCCTCTAGCAAATTCTATCGTGAAGGGCACGTGAGAGTTAAACCCAATGCAACATTTAAGCTAGCCACAGAAAGCAAACACTATTTTTTAGTTCAGAATGACATCCACGAGGATCAAGAGAAGGAAATGTATTTAGAAGATGTCAAAGTCCAAGTCCAGCTGTGAGACGGCTCCTGCCCTATGAGGGATCCTGCTGGAAACCCGTTTCCCTGCGGATCCACTTAACAGTCCACCTGAAACGCTGATATTACATGGGGCTGTCCTGTAGTCACGCCAAGGCCCAGTATGTGCATGAGATAATGCAAGCCATGCTCACAAACAGAAGAAAGGTTAGCCTGCACCGTCAGAAACAGCCTGCTTAACCACATTATGCTATTCAACCGTGTGCTTATTTTTAAATTCTATTAAGTCGCTCTGAAGGCAATGACCTGATAGAAGGAGAAGCATCTCTCCACAGAGCCCATGAAAGCTTCCTTTAAGACAAGAATGGAAAGGTGGCAGCATCTCCTCCAGCTCTGAGGTCCTGACCCAAAGACGGAGACCAGACATCCCGGCTGCAGACTTTCTCAACCGTTCCACCGGCTCTGACGCGGTCTTTCCAGGCGCGCATCACACCACCACATCCAGCTTGTACCCCTCTCCTGACCCCTGCACACACAGCTCACCAACAACTTTTTTTTGCTACTTCCAACACTTTTGCCCTTTTCTAGAACTACCCTAACAAACCAACTTTGGTTTTTTTTAAAGATTTTATTTATTTGACAGAGAGAAACACCATGAGTGAGGGAACGCAGGTAGGGGGAGTGGGAGAGGGAGAAGCAGGCTTCCAGCTGAGCAGGGAGCCCGATGCAGGACTCGATCCCAGGACCCTAGGATCATGACCTGAGCAGAAGGCAGACACTTAACTGAGTGAGCCACCCAGTGCCCCCAACAAACAAGCTTTGGGATGCCAGTGACTTTACTACCTTCTCGCACTCCAGAGTAGTCACCAACACATGGTAAGATGCGTTTAGAGCACAGGAGGACTCAAACAGTTTTGGGTTCCCAGTGCGGTCAGCCGGCCTCTAGCTGTACTGAATGTCACAGGCAGAGAGATTATTCCTGAGGACAAATGGCGAGTGCCAACCAGTTCAGATGAGCACCAAGAATGTCTGAGCAAATTTCCACACAGGCAAACCAGTCAAGAAAAAACATCCAACCTCCACCACCACCACCACCAGTCACCCGAGGTACCACTAGGCTCAACCTAGATAGGAACTGCTTCAGAAGTCTGGGGTGCAGAGATTCCTAGAGCTACAGCTCACATACTGGCAGTTGCAATCTTCTCGTGCCCCCCACACTGGTTGGTAAACGGCCACTGTCCCGATAGCGATGTCCCCCCATACGAGCCCGGCCTGCTCCTGTGGGACCTATGAACCACTCTGTCCACAAGACAACTGCTGAAGAATGAAAGCCTGGCACAAAATGGGTTGTCCAGGACCCTGCTCCAGCAACGTACCTGGCATTCCGACCGGCCGGTGCTCAGGCCAGCTCCTAAGACCGTGACTGCCACCAGGGCTCAGAGTCCAGGGATGCTCAAAGGAGTGTCCTGTGCTGAGCCTGTTTTCATAATCTGATTCTTTCCTTCATTTTCATACTCTCTCTCCACTTCAAACACACACATGCACACTTAGGAAGAGGCCCTCTGCACAGGGGTCCCGCTGAGGAAAGTCTTCAGATCACAGAGTGAATGTTTCTATCTAGAAAAAGCTGTGCTGGGTCAGGCACTTCTCTTATTTTCAAACTTCCTTGAGAGATGCATATGGTGACTCTAGTGGTGACTCTTTTCAATCTTCAAATACTGCTGTCCACAGAAAGACATCCAACATCCCCTCTGTTAGGCTGGTGAGCTCTTCCCACCACACCCACTCAGAGACGGGTCTCCTTGTAAGACGGGATAAAGAGAATAAGCCTTCACACCTGCAGATGAAACCCTAAACCTACCATCGGGGTCCTTGGAGCTGGGGGGAGGTGAAAGTTTCACAATAAACTACAAAGATTTATTTTTCCTCCTGTTTGAGAACAATAAACTCCTTCTGGTGAATGCAGTTCCGAGGCGAGTAATTACTACTCCGGCACCCGTTTGGGAGAGCTGCCTGAAAGCATCCACTGATGATCTCCGGTGAGGCCTACTGCCTCTTCTCTACTCCCAGTCCCAAAAGGAACTGGGTCACAAAGGAAACAGACAAAGGGCCTCAAACACACAGAACAGACTCAAGCCTCTTCTCTCACGTGTTTATGAGGGAAATCAAACATTACTTAAGCAAGACGCAGCACTGCTCATTTCTAACGCTGTGGTGGTAGGAAAAGCAGATAAAGAAGAAGGAAAAGTATCTGCCAGAAAGGTGGACATGGGCGACTGGCACTCACAAGTGGTTGGGTAGCAAGAGCATATATGGAACATTCTAGATTGTTGGAGATTGTGAGAGTCCCAACATTTTCTATCCCAGTCTCGTGGAGAACTTTATACCTAAGCCAAAATATATGAAAACTCTCCTTTTCAAAGATATAACTAGTAATACATCCACTTCCTAATAACTGCAGATCAGAGGAATTCACAGAAGAAACAAAGAGGCTTGGCAAACATTTTTTTTTTCATGTCACTCAAAGAAAGAATAGAGTCATATTGACTCGAGACACTAAATAAATACTACTTGAGAAATAACTTAAAAAAAAAAAAAGAGCACAGCAATCATTCTTACCAGAGGTTTAAAAACCCTTCAGACGTCATCAGTAATTTTTCTGGGCTACAGCATATTTCTCCCATGTTGAGAAATGTCAGACTCAATGAAGAAATATGGGACTATTGCTGTGGCTAATATTTTAAAGTCTGACCAAAGGGGTTTCTTTTCCCCCATGTGTATTTATTTTAGGTAACAGGCCTGATGAAGGTGCTAACTGTTTAGGTAACATATATGTGAGTTGAAATCACATGCTAGGGGCACAGGTTAGCACTAAAACCCGGCCTTCTGAATGCCAGCCTAGTGTTCTCAACCTGACCCTGTGCCACTTCTAGTTATTGGCACATCTTCAACTTCATCTTGTGGGACCTGTCCAGACCCTCTCCTCCTATTTTGTTTTTTAAGTGGGCTCCACACCCAGCATGGATGGAGCCCAACAAGGGACTTGAACTCACCACCCTGAGATCAAGGCCTGAGCTGAGATCAAGAGTTGGCGGCTTAAGTGACTGAGCCACCAGGCACCCCATCTCCACCTGTTTTAATTCCAAGGTGGGAGCTCTGGATAAGGAATCCCACCCCCACCCACTCATCCCCAGGGTCTTCTCTTTTCAAGAAGACCCCAGGAACAGTCAAGGAGTTCACAGGACAGAAGCTTCCGTGTATAAAAACAATCAGAGATGAGAGTTCGGGGCAGGGGGAGAAGGGGGAGGTGCATGTATAAAACACATCCTGTTCACTTCTAGATCATTTAGAGCTTTAAAGAATGGATTCATTGGAGAGATGTGCACACCTGCATATTTGCACACCTGTATTTGTATTCAGTTCTATTTTGATAAGTCCCTGAAAGCCCCATTTCAGAGGGCGCGGGCCTAAATAAATACCAAATAAAACCTTTCCTCCCTGAAGTAAAGGGCTAAGCTAGACAGTATACAATTAGTTTTCAGGATATTTTTCAAGTGTATATAAATGTCTGGACTGATGTCAAAGACCACACTTGGGTTTAAGGTTTTTTTCACTGTGGCAAAATGCTCATAACATTTTAACCATCTTAAAGTGTACAATTCACTGGTATTAAGTACATTCACTGTGTTGTGCAACCATTTCTACTACCTAGTTCTGGACCATTTTCATTCGCCTGAAAAGAAACCCCACAGCCATTAGCAAGCAATCCCATCCCCCACTCTCCTCAGCCCCTAGTCAAGCCCTAACCTGCTCTCTGCCGCGGTGGACTGACCTTTTCTGGACATACCAGATAAGCTGAATCAGACAATGACTTAAACGATTTAGAGATCTAAAAATCCTAAGAATAATATTCCAGTTTGGTTTATTACCACATTTGGGTTATCTATTCATCCACTGATAGACATTTGGGTATCTTTTTTTAAAGATTTTATTTATTTGTTTAAAAGAGAGAGAGAGAGAGCGAGAGAGAGCATGAGAGGTACGGAGGGGCCGAGGCAGAGGGAGAAGCGGACTCCCTTCTGAGCAGGGAGCCTGATGTGAGACTCGATCCCAGGACCCTGGGATCACAACCTGAGCCGAAGGCAGATGCTTAACCGACTGAGCCACCCAGGTGCCCAGGCGCCCCACATTTGGATTTTTTCCACCCTTTGGTTATTGTGGGTAGCGCTGCTAATGAACATTCATCTAAAAGCTTTTGTGTGAACATCTGTTTCCAATTCTTTGGGGTATATACCTAGGAGTGGGACTGCTGGGTCATAGGATAATTCGGTGTTTAACTTATTGAGAAACCACCCAGCTGTATTTCTCAAGGGCTACTCCATCTTACGCTCGTGTTTATTTTGTAACTATTATTACACACCCTGAGTGGCCAGTGCAGGAACAAGCAGTCACGGCCAGTTGCTTGGTACCATCCAGGTCCGGCTCCCTGGACCCCCCTCAGACAGAACCGTGTGGCCGCCCAAACTGAAACAGCTCCTCCCCCTGCCAAACCCTGAGAATTTCTGGGCCATCACCCTGTTTCCCTGTCCTTCACTGCACTTTCAGATTCTCTGAAATGATTAATCTCTTCATTTGCTTGTTAACGCCTACCTCACTTTTCTAGAATATAAATTCCATGAGAGCAGGAGGCTTCTTGTTCACCATTCCATGCCCAGTGCCTAAAACAGTGCCCAGGCACAGAACACACATTTCTTGAGAGGGTGAATGTCTGAACAGTGCTCAAAGCTAAAAAGAATTCCTGCCACAGAGCCAGATTCCGCGCCTATTAATTTTCTTTCTTCACAAAGAAGACAAAAGTCTGGATGGCAACAAGCACTAAAGCCCAAAGAAGAGAAAGGAATATGGCCCAAAGGGCATCCAGTTAACAACAACGGTGACCAACTGTGGTCTGCTTAAATTTTAATTGCACTAAGTGTAAGGCTCTGCCTTTCTTTCACAGACCAGTCAACAAGGCACTTGGTTGTTTTTGTTCCTGAGGTAAAGTGAAAGGAGTTTACCTGAGGTCCTTAAGGTAAGTTTGCTTCAGGCTTTCATTTTGTTTTGTTCTTTCTGTTTATCAGATAGAAGCTTCCAAGCACTTTTAAGGTCAAAGCAAAAAGTCAAGTTATCTACAGGATCCTTCAACTTGTACATGTTCACTCTTAGCCACCTTGGGTCTTTTTTACAATGACCAGATTCTCGCCTCTTGAATGAGAGAGAAAGAGGAACAAAGAAAATGTTTACTTTGAGCACAGTCTCCCAAAGATCCGAGTCTTGCCTCTAGGAGATGAAAACACCATGGCTCCGAGAGGTTCAACTGCTTACTCCCAGTTCCAGAGCTCCCGGTGGCAGAGTAAGGAGCCTGTCCACACTGGCCAGCAGAACATCAGTTCCAGGGGGGCAGAGCCCACGCCTTCTGCGGTCACTGCTCGATTTCAGCACAGACGAGTGGTGGCAGGGGACTCGGGAGTTGTCCCCCCAACTCCACAGCACTGCCACGTTTCCGAGCTCTCAAAGGCACAGAACAAATAAAACTATTTTCCCATCCTCTGAGGAACCACCTGAGTTTAAGGGGTGACAATAAACACCTCGGTTGGAGTGACCTGGACAGATGCTCCAGAGGGAAGTCGACGGTCAGAGCCCATGGGTTCTGCAGGCGCAGAAACAGCCATACGGAAGGAGGCAAGCACAGGCCTCGCCAAGAGCTCAGGTGAATCGGATCACACGGCACGTTGGCCACAGAGCTGCGTCTACGGCAGTTCAAGGTCTGAAGATGGAATCTTCTCTGCTCCTGGACCGGCTCCTTTAGTCATTTCCTCTACAGACCTGTACTGCTTCTCAGCAAGAGTAAATAAACAAACAGCACACCACAGAGAGCCAAACTAGGATATTCTGAAACCAGAGTAAATCTTTTTGTAAATTATGTTTTGTGTGTGTGTGTGTGTGTGTGTGTGTGTTTTCTTGACCAAATCACCTGAAAAACCAGCAGTTCTCAACACCTAGCTCCTGGCACACCTGACCACTACAGGCTTTTAGGGCTTAGAAGATTCCATTTTTAAAATGAAGATACATACTGGTCCAAATGATGGGCTCCCAAGGCTTTTTCCATAGTAGCTACTAATTAACCTTCCCAGGATTTATAAAGGATCATCCTAACATTGATACCTAGGGCTTTTTTTTTCTTAAGATTTTATTCATCTCTTTAGAGAGGGAGCATACACATACAAGCAGGGGGAGGGCCAGACGGAGAGGGAGAGAGAGAATCCCAAGCAGACTCTACGCCCAGCTCAGAGCCCGACTTGGGGCCTGATCCCAGGACCCCGAGACCACGACCTGAGCAGAAGTCAACAGACGCTCAACCAACTGAGCTACCCAGGTGCCCCTGATATCTAGGGCTTTTAGAAAATTATTATGATGCTACCTTGATTTTTTAAAATTCTGTTTTCCTCTCTCCCTGGTCTAGAGGGGAAGGGAGAAAAAGAAGGTGATGTCAGATAGGCTTCAGCTTTCTCCCTCCATTACTTCTGTGTCCCGAACCAAGAACGAACAGTACAACTGGGGCTTCCTACTTCTTAGCATATGGAGTTGTCAGCCTTGACATCAACAGACTTGGCAGGAGTCTCCGTGTTCTCTTTGCTGGGCTATTCTGAGAAATGTAGCTACAGATGTCGCGTTTGACTAAGCAGAATTTGGCCTCCCATTATTCTAAGTTCCAGGTAAAACTTAACCCAGGCTCCTCTGTGCACCCATCCGAGAGCTGAATGTCTGAGCATCACCAATAAGCTTCTGTCCTGGGCACCTTCCACCTACCAAATTCGGGGCAGACAGTGGGAGTTTCAACACGATCAAGACAGGGGAGCTGCCTCTCTGGGCTTACAATCTTGAGTTCCACAAATGTTTAAAATATGTCATTCCAAGACCAGGAATATGCACTGCTAAGCCTTACAGGGAGCCTTGCGGAACCCTCCCACGAAGTTCGCCACGGAATTGCAAGCAGGCAGGTTGCTGTGGGCATGTCTGGAGGCCTGCTGAAGATGCTGCGAAGGGCAGTGCTGTCATTTCCATGCAAGGGCCCTAGTGATCGGGTGGAAAGCAAAATGCAGGGAAATTTTCCTTTTCCCTAGAGCCACAACGTAAGCCAGCTCGTGTTCAAGCACGGAGTGATTTCAAACAGCAGCCAGCCTGCAGCTTGGTTGAGGGGAAGTAAAAGGGACCCCACAGATGGTCTGGGTTTCATAACCGGATTCCTCTTCCTTCTTGAGAACATTTCTTTTGCAGGTAAAATTGGGCAAAAATGAACATCAAGAGCAGTGCCAAGGCAGAGAAGAAGTCTGCAATCTGGAGAGAGCAAGTAGGCAGAGGAAACCCTCCTTCCCCTGATGCGGGGAGAACGGGGCGACCGATGACCAGGTGCGGCAGCTACGTCTGCCTCTGTCACAGTCCCATCCAGCCCCTGGGTCGGCCCTGATTATATGGACCCCAGACAGGTTCAGAGGGAGCCCTGGAGCCCTGGGTGGGCTGCCAGTGAGGTTGACAGCAGCAGCGCTAACAGCACGGGCCCTGCAACGTCAAATCTCTGTCTCTAAGACCCCATCCAGCTCAGAGAACGTGTGCTGGAGATCTAACCTTGAAGGCCTGGGAATCAGTCCGTCCTCCTGGACTTTATTCCTATTTCGTTGTCATAGACTAAACTCCCCAGAGAAGCAGCTTCAAATACATCAGTCCTTTTTCAGCTACTAGCTCTAAGGGCGGCTGAGATGGGAACCATCTGCTCAGAGGATTTCGTTTAAATGGTGAAAGATTCCCCCTCCCTTCCCATTTAAAATTGAGGATTTGAGAAAGGACAAACTGAATAAAATTCAACCCAAGATTCAAATGTAGTGTCTCAGGAGACTTTCTATAGATCCGGGTTTCTGGGAGCAAAAATAAAGACTGGAGAGAGAAGGGGGTGGGGAGGGGGAAGGAATAAAATAGAGGGAAGAGAAGAGACAAAGGAGAAAAGATACAGGTCTATGAGGTCAAGTGGGCACTTACACACACAAAAACAAACTAGATCTATGTAGGAATGAGAAAATCTTAATGGATAGCTTGGAAAGGGAAGTTGGTGAAAGCAGCTACTGCTTGCCCAAATAGCATCTTGAGCAGAAGAAAGCCATTCTTCTTCCTTGAGTCGCTTTTTTGCCACGTGCCAGGAAAAAAAGAAAGGCCACAATAATCCTCTATATCTATGATGACTCAGAATGTGAATGTTTCTCCTTGAATTGTGCAGTGTACAACCTGCACAGCCTCACATCCTGGCCATATATGGTTCATTAACAACTAGGCTCCTTGTTTTCGGATGAATACCAGATGAGCAGTTTTAGGAAAAATCAACGATGTCCTACGGAATGAAAGCTGAGCTCATCCTAATTGCAGGGCCGGCTTCATGGGCATATGCAAGCTGTGTGGTCACCCAGAGCCCACCTTGAAAGTTCCACACTTGGTTTCACCTTCTGCTGTTACCATCTATTTTTAAACAAGGAGCCCCATACTTTCATTCTGCACTGGGCCCTGTAAACTGCAGAGCTGGCCCTAATTTCAAACTGAATTTTCCCGGGTTGGGTCTACCCCCAAGAAAAACATCTAAAGATATAATGCTTTTATTCTAAAGCACAAAGACCAATTTTAAACTGGATGATCCCAGATAAATGAAGAGAAGCACTTTTTCCATTTCCCGGAAAAGGCTCAAGTTCAGCAGGGATTTGGGGTCTGTTTCAGACTCATTATTTGTCCTTCACTGAAAGGTACAACATAAAGTCACATCTTGTGTGAACCAGTTCACTCCTCTTCAAATGAAAGGAAATTGAAAAAGAAATAAAAAAGAAAGAAAGGTCAAACTGACTTCCTATAGAAGAGAAGAATGCAGCTTGGGAAAAAAATAGTTTACTCAACTTTTTCAACGATACCAAAAGGACACTTTGACACTGCTTGGCAAAGACATGACAATACTTCTAATGCTATTAAAAAAAAAAAAAAAGAGGGGGGTCTTCATTGAGAAAACTTCAGAAAAGAGACACAGATGATGGACTTATACAAAAAGCACATGCCCCTGGCTATGAACCTTAATCTCTGTTACATGTTTGGGAAAAAAATGTAAAGAAAAAATAATATTCTCAAAATATCTATAGATGTTTATCTCTGTTCTGGGCTTTGGAACTCAGACATTTTTTTTGTGGTGCATCTGCCCTTTTGAATGAGTGACTTCTCCAAAGCTGAGGTGGGGGAAAAAAATACATAGACTATCACCTGATGTGTGGATCGCCCAGAACCACAGACATACCTACTCTCGGAGCAGAGGAAGTGAATCCAGGATTTTGTTGTGAACCTAGCTTCTTGAACCACTGATTTCTCCAGCCTAGAAATTGTTCTGCTTTCTTTTCCTTTGTTGTTTTTTTATTTCTGTGTTTTCATAATTGACAAGGAGGAATCCCACATTACAACTGGGGGCATAAAATCATGGCACAGAGTCAGTAGACTCTGCTCTCAGGTTAAGAAATCACACCACTACAAATAGTGTCTTTCTTTTCCTGTTGACCTTTGACTTTCTAGACTCTTCTGCCCCGACATGAAAAAAAAAAAATTCCCATCTCTGCTGAAATTCCATACCTGTTCCCCCATGTCATCACTGATCCTTGAATATGCTTAGCATAATCATGTAAATCCTGCCTGATAAATTCCAAAATTGGACCGTCTCTGCGTCTACTTCGGTCATCGACCACTTCCTGTCATGGGCAAGACTGGCACTCTCTTGTTTCTTCAGGCAACTTACAGCTTGTTTCCTGGCGGACATTTTGGATCAAAGAACAGAGACTGAGTTACTAATATTTAGGCACAGAAAAGCCATTGCCCCTTCTTTGGTAAGGTCACTGTTGAGGAGGGAGGCAGGGAGTCAGCTCCCCACAGCTGGTCTGGGCATGGATTTACTGCAGCTTTAATTAGATTCAAATTCATCACTGGCTTCGACAAATTGAGGGTAGGATTGGGCCTCTCTTCTAGCAGGACTTGAGATCTGAGCTCGGATGAGATTCCAGAGATCTCTCTGCTTTACAGCTAAACCACTGGTTTTCGAAACTGGGGTATGTCTATCTGCACTTTAAAGCCTGCCAAGCATCCTTCTGGGTCATTAAGACATTCTCTTCTTGGGGCACTTGGGTGGCACAGTCATTAAATGTCTGCCTTTGGCTCAGGTACTATCCCAGGATCCTGGATTGAGCCCCACACTGGGCTCTCTGCTTGTCACGAAGCCTGCTTCTCCCTCTCCCACTTCCCCTGCTCTTGCTGCCTCTCTCTGACAAATAAATAAATGAAATCTTTAAAAAGAAAGAAAGAAAGAAAAAAAGAAAGAGAGAGAGAGAAAGAAAGAAAGAAAGAAAGAAAGAAAGAAAGAAAGAAAGAAAGAAAGAAAGAAATTAAAGAAAGGAATTCTCTTCTTACTCCATGACAGCTCCTGGCTTGTTGCACCCCTGTAAATCTTCCTGCCCCGCTCTGGACTCCCTCAGCCTTTGGATGGTGATTCTGGAATGTCATGACTGGATTTCTGTCCACTTTCCCACCCAGTTCCCAGTGAACCTTCACCAGGCATTACTTTACCCTGGGAAAGGCCACACTTGGAAAGGAAAACTTAAAAGGAAACTCTCTGAGCTTCTCTGCCTTCCTCTCAACCTTCTGCCTACATCTCCCTTTGCTGGTGAAAAGGCCGACGGGCAAGACCCAGAGAGTGGTGCAGGCTTGCTTTGTGGCTGGGGATCCTTGGCTTTCGAAACATAGCCAAATGCAGCCCCCCAAAGATAGTTAAAAGTTGGGCTCATTTCTTCTCACTCTGCCTCTGATGGATTCCTCCTCTTCCTACCAATCTGCCAGGAATGAAAGCAGCCCTGAGTTCTTATCTCCTAGGAAGGGCCTGTCATTTTCTGAAATTTAATTTATGTATATTTCTTTGTGTCCTTGGCTCTCTCGCTGGTTTAAAAACATCTGTGATTGTGTTGCTTGTTCTCATTGTTAGAGGAGGTGTGAAGGCCTCTTGCAATTTTCTACATATGAACCAGAACCTTCCTCTTACTTTTAAGTTCATGTAGAATTCTAGATGCATCCTTCCTCCTGGGCACTTAGGAACCTGGCCAACATGGCCAGCTCCTCTGGGCCCATTTGCCAGCCTCCCCCAACCTCCAAAAGCACACACCAGACACTTTGCTGAAGATATCCCAGCCAAGTCCCCAGCGTGGAGATTCCAGCCTACCCGAACCCCTCCGTTAATGCAACTTCCCCACCTCACTCATTCATTCTGTTCTCAGCTCTCCAGGACTAACTGACTATACTCTGTCTCTCATTCCTGGCTTCACTTCAACGTACCAGCTTAACGAGCCTTGTCTTTTCCACTGTGAACCTGGTTTCTGATTCTCTTCCCAGCCAACCTCCTTCTTACCACCTCGGGTAATGGTCCCTCTCAGTGGGATCTAATCTCAGTTGGCCCTTCTACCTGGGGGTGCTCCCCCCAGCTCACTGATAGTTGGCATTCGGATAGTGTTCCTTTTCTCCTTCGTAAGTCAGCCCGCTTCTGCCCTGAAATCAAGCCTTAACCTGCCAACAAATGCCACTCGTACCCCCGATCCCACCCCTGCCTACGGCCTGTCTCCACTCGGACCCTGCCTGGCAGTCCCCTCTCTCTCTGGCCTATCCCGTGCAGGTTTCTGTCTTCTGGTTCAGTAAGAAGTTCGACCTCCCTCCATTGCCTACTTTATCACGGGGATCGCTCAGCTGTGAGCATCACATTGCAATGTAAGAAGAGTTTGGAAAATAAGGACAACTCTTCATTCTAGACTCGGAAACTCATATAAATTGCCGCAGAATGGTTTCATCGGAGCCTTTAATGTCTTATGTTTAATTGTAGTAAAGACTGAACTACACAGCATACACAGCTGCATAGTTTAGGGTCCACCTGAAGCGCCAGCAACGCTTTTAGGAGCCTCGTCTATGCCTGACGGTAGGCAAAGTAACTGAATTACCAAAAGCCAACATCGTGATATCCTTGAACAGTTTTCTAGAGGAAGAAAGCAACACGCTATTCTTTCTATAAACTTCTCTGTTCAATTCTATGAAGAAGTATGTGCAATTCTAAGAAGAATTAGACTAGAAAGCCACAAGCGAGAGCTAATGATGCTAGAAATCTGCCACCGCACCTTCCACTTGGGTTTATCGGAGATGGGGGTGCCCCGAGACAGACGCCTCTGCTGGGCAGAGCTGAGCTGCTTGCGTGCAGGCGGGCATGCAAAGGACATACAAAGTGGAGAAGGCGCCGGGTCCTGGCAGTCCTCGCATCGCGGGCTCCGAGGCTGTCCTAGCCTCTGTCCCTGACAGGACTGCGTGACCACAACACACAGGCTGAGTTCCCTGCCTGACTTCGCACACGAAGTAGCCAGGCTCGGAAAGTTGCTATCTATGCAGGACTGTGTGCTCTTTGAGCCAAATGAGCTCAATAAATGCAGTTCCAGGAAAAGGACAGTGGCCCCATGGCTCAGAGAACACCTTAACTCAGGAGACCAAGAAGAGGCAGTTCAAAATGAAGATATTCATGACGCCGGGGGCAGGCAGCCTTGAGGGGGCCTGGCAGGCTTCCTCACACTGGAGCCCCCGCCGGAGTGGGGGAGCCATGAGGGGACAAGGATGTGTTCCCAACTTGTTTTGCTTCTGCATCCGTTTCTGCTACAGAGAGGGCTTACTTCTCACCCTTAAAAATTCCAAGGCAGAGATGGAATGAATCCTGGCTTAAGGTTAAGAAGACTTGGGGTCTAGTTTTAACTAGTTCACTTATTTGCGGTGTGACCTTGGTTGTGCCATTTATCTAATCTGAACCGGTTGCACTCCCGTAAAATAAGGTAATAACTACTCCTCTTCCTGCCCCCATCCCTGCTGGGAAGATTAATTTAGCTGGCGTATGTTAAGAATGCTACAGTGTACAAGTGACACAAATTCTTATTGTTGTTATGCTGACTAAGCACTTGGAATAAACTCATTTACGTCACTTGAATCCTTACCTCACCAGATTAATAAACTGATGATTAATAAACTGAGCTGCATTTCTGCAAAAAACAACGCACAAAGGAAAAAATTATTTCTGAGCCTACACCATCTTTGGGTCTGTTTAGGAATGTGATATGTGTGTTTTACAACATTCCCAGGAGCAAAATATATGAGCCCGGTCATTTCTTATTCTAACTTATACTTCTATTTTATTCCCTACTTAGTGAAATTCTAAACGCTTATAAAACATGTAATACAATGGATATTTCAGAGAGTGTGGAAGAGACTTTTAGAAGTATGTAACAGATTATAGTAGAAAGAGGGGGGATATATTTGACCTGTTCATGCAGGAAAGCATAATATTATTGAAAACCAAATCCTACCACCACAAATGGTTTACTCCAGGAATGAATGATGATTAAACATCTGGAAATCTAGTCATGTAATTCAGTACATTAACAGAGTCAGAAATCCAACCAGATGATTGTCTCAATAGAGGTTAAAAAAGCTCTTAGTAAGATTCAACCCCAGTTCATGAGTATAAAAAAAAAAAATTCTAAGAATGGCACTGTATCAAAAGCATATTCAATGAAATCAGAAGCAAGACAAGCATATTTGCTATTACCTCACCACTAAGAACTCAACCATGTATCAAAGATCTTGAATCAGGCAACTAAACAAGAAAACAAAGGAGGTGCAAACATGAAAAAGGAATACCTAGGAAAATCAACTGAAAAGAAATATTAAGGCAATTAAGGCAATACGTGGGTCAGATACCAGGTGATCACAGAAAAGCTTTTCTACTCACAACCAACCGATTAGAAGGTGAAAGTATTCAGAATGTGTGGTGTGTGTGTGTGTGTCTCTGTGTGGTGTGCGTGTCCAATTTCCAGTAATAAACCTACTGATAGAAGCGAAGCTGATATGTAAAAAAAAAAGTCATAAAAATTTAATGTAGGATATGAAAGAAGTCATAAACAGGTAAAATATCAGAAACTGAATGGCAAGGCTCAGTATTATTCTGTGAAATGAATGTGTTTCCTATCAAAATCACAAGATTTTTTACAGAACTTATCAAACTGATTCTGCAGCCCATTAAAACTAAAAAAAAAAAAAAAAAAGGTATAAGATCAACAAAATTTAGAAAAAGACTAATAAGGAGAAAAAACATCTTGTCCAGATGTCAAAACATATTTGAAAGCTATAAGACATTTCTTATAAACTCTGAAATGCAGAGACTCGATAATTGACAAAAAAGCCACTGAAACAGAAGAGAAAACCAAATAATAGAATAAAGCAAAAATCAGAATACAGTTTATGCTAAAGGTAGCATATTATCTCAGTAGGAAAAGAACAGACTTTATTTAATGATGCCAAGTCAACTGACATTTATTGAAGAAAAAAATAGATCTGTACCTTGCATGATACATAGAAATAAATTCTACAGAAAATAAAGAGATAGAACTGAGGAGAAAAATTATACAAGTATTAGAAGAACACACCAGAGAATTCTTTTAATATTAGGATAAGGAAGGTCTTCTTAAATAAGATAAAAATCCACAAATAGTGTAAGTGATTGAAGGATCTGACTATCAAAACATTTAAAGCTTTTATTCAACAAAGCATAGAGATATTACCTATATAAAATTTACACATTAGTTCAAGGTTTTCCTTGATTGTCACATTTTCTGCACTACTTTTATTTCAGAAAATATATCTATTGCATTTATAATGTGGGTGATGCAAGATACACATCCATATAGCTCACCTCCTTCCCATCAGTCCCCAGTTCTAGACCCTCCACTCAGAGATGTATAAGAATTAACCAAAGTCAGAAATGCAACTACTTAATTCCCCTTTCATCATAGAGGGAGATGGGCTTCAAACTATGAAACTTAAGACTAATTTAGAACAAGAGAAAAAAAAAGTAGCAAGAGAGCATTCAGTCCCGTTAATGGGGTCCCAGTATTCCAGTGTGGATGGGTCCTAATGGCCCTGGGAGTTCTATTTGTGGAAGTGGCTGGTGGTGCACCCCTAACCATTGTCTGGGAGCAGAGAGGATTAACCTGAGCATTAACACTGGTATGGTGCCTGATTTTTTTAGTAAAGGAAAAAGTTTGATTCTGGGAATTACAAAAAGGCAATGGATTTAATCTCAACAAAATGTAGGGCTGGCTCTTCTTCCTTCTGTAGGTCTGGATTTCTGTTTTCTCCCAGAAGTCCTCAGCCTTGGAGTTTGCAAACCAGCCCTTCCCGGAGACAAAGGTTTTTTCCTGACCCATAGCCTTCCCTGCACAGGGTCCAGCCAGACCAGCAACACAGCCCAGACAGAAAATGAAACTTCGGGAGACATGGGACAAGCGATGGGTCAAGCCCTTGATGGGTCAAGGGCAAGTGGAATGGCTTATTTTTTTCAAGTACCATAATGTTTATTTTATTTTCAATGCTATATAAAGCCCTTCACTTCTTACTTACTGCTTTTGAATCTTTTCATACCAATACTGTACAACAGCCAAAGTGAGAAATTTTCTGTCATTTTTCAAAATTTAATATCAAATTTGTTTGTTTTATACAAATTCCCAACTCCTCTGCTTTAATGTATTAAGTAACACAAATGTCATGTTCTACCAATTAGCAAACAGGCTTACTAAAATAGAAAACTCTCTGTATTAACCTTATACATTTCCTGCAGGCCAGAAAAAAAATGAAGTAGTAGAATCCAAATGTTTCTAAATCCACAAGTCAGTGTGATACTAATTAACTAAACTGACAAGTACAGAATATTCCAGGTGAAGAGTTCTATTTAAGATGCTAGATTGGCTACACTATCTGTATATATGGTACTCATAAAAATTAAACAGTTAAAGCATGCAGTTTATTTTTAGCCCGGAGATGGCATCAAATAGTTCTAAATTCAGTTGGAAAGGGCACGGAAAATACAGACTAAGAAGACTGGACTTTTTAATATAAAGTTAAAACAAGTATAGGAAAAGAGAATTGTGGTACATTTAGAAAGGAGACTTGCTGGTGTATTAAGTACGCATGTCTCACTCTGCCTCCTTCTATAATCTCATTGAAGTAACCCAAAGAATACAAAAAACAGGAAAAGTTAAATCTTTTAAGGAAGTTAGAAGGGGCCATATTCATATACCCAAACTCTCAAGGCTTTCTATTTAATAAAAGAGCAAACAGTACCTGTCTATGGGGAAAGCTGACCGTACAGGAAGATTCCAGGTACAGGAGAGCAAAGGGCTCCAGCAGGAGCTCATTAACACCCAGAACTGTGGGGCAGCCCCCAGCAGGGTTTCTAGAAGCATCCAAGCAGGGAGGCCCCCTGGCTAGGAAACCCTCTCGTATGCGTTCCCACCGCGCCCTTGATCCTGACCATCTGTGCCACTTGCGGAGCACAGGCCCCTGTCCCAGGCACCCCGGGGTAGTCAGGCAAGAATGAAAAGGAAACTCATCAGTGCAAAGCTGAGCCTTCCTTCTTTTATCTGATCCTCAGAGATCCTCATCTGTGTCCGTTATCAATTTACTGTCAACTCCAAACCTACCTTTCTCCGTTCTGCTCTGTGATACCAGAGCTGGACCCTGTATATATCTCCTTTGCCAGTTGGTATAATATTAGGCTTTGCCAACAGAAAAAGCTAGGGGAAGCACAATCGAAAGAAGGGCTTCCCTTCCTAGTTCCAGTGTGCTGTTCCAGCTTCTAATGCACCGCCGCCAGGTGTGCGAGGCCCAGTGGTACAGATTTTCCAGGGAGTTTCTCCAGGACTCCAGTGCAGACCACCCCTATGGACCGGTTCCACACCCTCTGGCACGGTGGTGGAGGACTTCCTGTTTAACAGCTTGACCCGCAGGCTTTCCAGCAGGGGCTTCATGTGGAACAGATCTGGCTGGCCAGCAACCCAGGGAGCTCGTCCACTGCAGGCAGCAGCAAGCCCAGCCTTCCCCATGACGTCTGATTCTCAACGTCTGTGGGGCAAGAGGGGATCCATCTTCTGAATTCTTAGTTCCGTACCAGGCCCTCGGCCCTAGACAACACCACTCTCTGCATTTGCCATTCACCTGTTCCTCAGAATCCTGCTTTACCCTTTTTAGTACTTAACACTTTCAACCAGTTAATGATACTTTCCATTAAATTGTCTCCGTTCAAATTCCCACGGAGGTCTGTCTCCTGGTGAACCCTGTCTGATGTACTGTCCCAACACTTTATTTTGCATAAACACAGCAGCTCCTTTCTAGGACTGAACAATGAGGGAAAGACCAGAGAACACAGGGAAAGATGGTTTTTTTTTAAAGGCTTTTAAGGAGATGTTGTCAAAAGAAGGAAGTAGCCGTGAAGGATCAGAGTCAAAGCATGCCTATGAAATAGTTTTACTTCAAGAGCCAGGAGAATATTTTTGAGAATGTGCAATGTGTCTTTTCAACAAGATTTAAGTAGGCACTTCACATGTGAAACTGCAGAGCAAAGGCTCATGAAGAGCGCAGCTAAGAACAGTACAGGGATGGAGGGGCGCCTGGGTGGCTCAGTCGGTTGAATGTCCGACTTTGGCTCAGGTCATGATCTCAGGGTGCTGAGATCAAGCCCTGCGTTGGGCGCCCCACTCAGTGGAGAGTCTTGCCCCTCCCCCTCTCCCTCTGCCCCTCCCTCTGCTCATGCTCACTCTCTCTCAAATAAATAAATAAAAACTTTTTTTTAAAAGGAGAGAACAGTACAGAGAGGGAAAACAGACTTGCCAAACTTAAGGACACAGTTAAGACAAAGAATAGCAGACTGGATTCCAGGAGAGAATACATACTAATAATGCCTTATTTTGAGGGAAAAACAACCCCAACAACATAAGCATCAAAGCAAGAAAAAATAAACAGTACTTGCAAAGATAGTTTGATCCCAGACTTCTCCTCCACAATACTAATAACTAGAAATAAAATGAAGCAACTACCACTGAGCTTTGAAAGGAAAAGATTATGATGTATCATTCAATATCCTATAAAGTCATCACTCCCAAGTAAAGGTAACAGGAAAAATCCTCAGAGTGTTTGAAGTCAGAATTCATTATGCTACATACTCTTCCTGAAAACAGTTCTCAAAATACCACCAGCTGGTAAAGAAAGGATTGGAAACAAAAAGCTCAAAAATGGAGAAGTCTTATTAGCATAAAAGGGCTGGTTGTAAGCAAGAGCGCAGAAACTAAATGTTTCATAATTAAAATTAAATGTCATTTATAAGATTATATAAATGTAAAGCCAATTCTTAAAATTGCTTTTGAATTAAAAATGCAAACTATAGGGGCGCCTGGGTGGCTCAGTGGGTTAAGCCACTGCCTTCGGCTCAGGTCATGATCTCAGGGTCCTGGAATCGAGTTCCGCATCGGGCTCTCTGCTCAGCAGGGAGCCTGCTTCCTCCTCTCTCTCTGCCTGCCTCTCTGCCTACTTGTGATCTCTCTCTGTCAAATAAATAAATAAAATCTTAAAAAAAAATTATCTAAAAAAAATTTAAAAAAAATGCAAACTATAACAAAAACAGTAATTTCCAAATTATCATAATGGTCTCATTCTAGATTTCCAGTTGCAGGGAAGTAATTCAAAAGATGCTATATTTCTTACCTTATACAAGTGGACAAAATCAACAGAGTATTTCGCTCATGATTTTGATAACTGGAGAAAAATCTGTACCGTATTTAATTATAAATTAACCTTAACCTAAAAACAGGATTTATAACTTCCAAATCACAAAAGAAAGAAAGGCAAAGAAACATGTATGTGTGTGTGTGTGTGTGTGTGTGTGTGTGTGTGTAAAATAAAAAAGACTAATACGATATTAGTTAAGTGTTTGAGTGGTGGATTTACAATTTTTTTTCTCCTTCATATTTTTCTGAACTTTCCAATTTGTTTACAAGGACCAAGTCTAATCTGCATAATCAGAAACAAAATAATAAATATTAGAAAAAATCCTCGGCCTCAAAGAGCAAAAATTTCAAAAGAGACATTCCCATCTGTCATTAATTGCACAAACTATGTGCTCTATAGCTGCTGCCATGAGACCCAGGAGACAGAACAGTCATATGGAGGAGTTGTGAAAGAGAGTGCTGTCAAAGGAGCATTTTCTTTCTTGACTACAGGGTTTCGGGGTTTTTCTGCTGTGTGTGTGTGCTTGTGCGTGTGTGAGAAATATGTCTGTTCCACTTCTCTCCTCCACGCAGATTTGACCAATTAAATCAGGTCTGACCATTGATTAAAGAATATCAGAATAAGGGATTTTAGAAATCATCTATAATCCGACCCCCTCCGTCTCACTCAGAGAGAACTGAGGCACAGAAAAATAAATGGCTTGTTCAGGTCCAGCCAATGAGTTAGTTTCCATAAATGTATGGGATTAGCAGAAATACTATAAAACTCATAGTTTTATGAAGCCTTGAGGGCCTCGGATAAGGCTCAATAAAAATGCCTTGTTGAATATGTAGGAACTTGCTGAGCGGAGGAGATCTCTAAGATACCAGCCAGCTCTAAAACTTTATGATGGAGGAATTAATTGGCTACTTTGTCTTCCAGATTTTGAGACTTGCAGGTTGCTCCTCGGGGTCCCCTTTCAGCCTCTGGACCTAAAACCATTGGAGAGGCTCCCCGGCTGGT
The DNA here is from genome assembly GCF_009829155.1 of Mustela erminea. Lineage (NCBI taxonomy): Eukaryota > Metazoa > Chordata > Mammalia > Carnivora > Mustelidae > Mustela > Mustela erminea. Next base: position 87,120,368 of record NC_045625.1, read on the forward strand.
AGCTAAGCTTTTGGATCAGTTCCTCGGCCATTCAAAACCCCAGGCTCATAAACCTTCGAGCTGTGATCCCCAGGGGAGAGCAGGGTTGCAGATAAGATATCTCCATATAAAAATCATTAATAGATTGAAATGCACATGGATCTACAAGCACACTGAAGTCCTAGTCCCTGAGCGCGTAACAGTCCATGATGACATTCACAGATACGTACTGTCTGAAAAACCCAGTTTCTTGCTCACCTATCTGTCAAATACTAAGTTATTTTTTCCCCCGAAGATCAAAACTTTTTTTGTTTGTTTGTTTTTAACTGAATGCCTACTTGAGATTGAGACAGAAAGTATCTTGCAATAAAATCACGTGTGAGGGGGTGCTTTTTGGTCTATGGTGCATACTTACAGGGAAATTAAGCCATTAAATTTACTCGAGAGCCTTTTATAGCTGTTTTGCTATTTTGCCAAAGGTCTTTTATGAAAGATTTGGGAATCACTCTAAAATACCACAGTGGATTTTAAAAGACGAGCCAACCCCAAGGACACTATGCCTTTTCCAGTGAGCAGTGGAACTCTGAATGTTTCCATCTGGGTGGGGAGGCCTGTGAGTGACAGGACATGCTCCAGCCGTATGTGACAACCTCACTGTCGCATCCAGGCAGGGACCCAGGGAACGTGGAACCAAGGCTCCCAGCAGCCATTTCCGCCACCACCCCACTGGTGCAGGCTGAATTCATCTGTAATCAGGACTCAAAATGTTATACACACACACACACACCAGTCCACACCACAGTACTGCATATGTACATACACTTTACATATTGGGCCTGAATCCTGTGCTTACTATCTCTGCCAAGTTGAGATTTCACCGCTGAGACAGCTTTAGAGAAAAGTGTTTCAGATTCTTCAGTTAGCTAACCCCCTCATTATAGGAAGATTCTATACAGATCCATTCTGTGCTGAATTCCTCTCTCTTGAGTATAACAATTTAATGGATAATGACTCAGGATAAGTTCAGATTTGCTCCAGGGAAGAATAATGAACAAACTGAAAAATAGGGACTATTTCTTGGGAAATTCTGTTTGTTAAATAAGATCTCTCAGATACCAAGGACTATATCCGCAGACATAAGGCTGTCTCTCTAAACCCTCTGGGACCAAAAAGACCCCAGAGGAGGTGGTGGTAACTCTGTGTGTGTGTGTGTGTGTGTGTGTGTGTGCATGTGTGTGTGCGTGTGTGTGTACACGGACTCACCCACTCAGGTGAGAGTTTGGGTGGAGTTTTAACTCTGCCACAAACACTCAAATTCTCAGAACCCAAAGCAAGGAATCAGCACTCACATATTTAAACAATGAAGTAATCAACTAATTAATCTGGTGCCAGTGAGTCTCCAATTATTTACTAGGAAGCTTTTTACAGTTCCTCATGGGCCAGCCAGAGAAGCCCTGCTAAGACAGGAAGAGCCTCACAACATGGTGGCAAGGTTACCCCTCCCCCCAGCTTCATGGATGTGGACTTCAGCACTCAGAGATATGCACATGTACACTCACAGAAAACAGCGATCTTTGCCATTATTTTTTCTTTTCACCACTGGGATCTTTTTTCTTCCCTTAAAACTGGCTTGTGATGCTTTGACCAATATTATGCAAAGAGAACTAGGAGGCCTTTCAATTTCAAAGCATGCTAATACACCAAAAGCTCCCACTCAGGAATTAACAATTGTCACAAAGCATTCCCTTGAATTTCAATCAGGAGACAATGCATTACAGGGAGGCAAGGGCTTCAAATGCCTATGGGTACATTTCAAAGGTACAATGTGATGGGAAATATTCATGGCAGATCTCTATGTAACCACGGGGCCAATGTGAATAAGGAAATAAAGTCCTAAGTACTCATCTTTAATCAAAATCTTGCAGTTTTTCTTTCTTCAAGGTACAGAAGAGCCCTTTAAACAGTCTAGAAATGGTCTGAGGGAAACAGCAGTATCAGTACACCGTCCTCAAATCAAACCATACTAGCTTTGCCAACACCAAGTGCTGGGGTTGGATTAGAATAATGGTTTGAAATGAGCTATTCCTCATTTTTCCATGACCCTGACGTCTCTATCAGAGTTTGCTTCCTATCTTGGACCTTACATTGTCACTTTTAAGAGGAGTACACGGGTATCTGTAAAGTGTGAAAGAACAGAGGACTATGCAAAAAGCCCAAGAGAAAGCTGCCAATATGGTTACCTTCTAGAAGCTCTTACTACATGTCTGCTCCGGGGACAGCTGGAGCCGATAAAATTCACTTTTCCCTTTGTCATACTCCTTGGAACCCAGAATTTCTAACCTGGCATTTTTACTCCTTGGCAAAATTACTAAGGTGACTTTATAATTCCTAAAGTTCTCTCTTAAACATATCTTTTTAAAAGTCATCCTTAGAGTTTCATAAAAGCCACGTGAACTCATCCATCACAGACAAAGAGACAGTACAAGATCAAGAAACACACCTGAAGAGGAAAAGCACAGACAGCATTCACCTGCCTTGGGAACATCCCTGCGGCCGGGGAATGAAGCCAAGAGCCCTTGCAACATAAAGGATGGAGCTCAGTACAGACCCACCTGCTCCGTCAACCGATCGCCCCAGATGCTAGAGAAGGCCAGGCAGGGCTGGGCTGGGCTGCCTTCTCTGATCGTGGGAATAGTCCCCTCATTCTTCACTTCCTGTACTGAGCCTCTCTTCCTGTTCTGAGTTCTTTACTCCATGGACTGCTGTGAAGCTACTCATCTTCTCTATTAGAGTTCACCTTGATCATAATAGCCAAGCTTGACTATTTTCTGAACATGGGTTCACACACAACTCAGAGCCCTCAAAGACGGACCCTCTTCTATTCACGAACACTGCAAGGTTGGGCGGTTATGGAAAGAGCCAGGCGATGAAGCCTTTAGTTAGTAAGCGCACAAGGACCAACATACAACGCTCCCACGTGGAGAGCAGGTATGGTTCCATGGCAGGTCCATTCTTCCACCACAGTGCAGTCAGGGTCTTCAATCCACCAGTAAAGTTTGGGCAATAATGAGTTAACTTTCAGGCAGCAGAAAGACTTTTCTATAAAACTTAGAGGGATATTTTAAATAGCCATTACTGAGCTATCAAGATTTAGTTCCTATGTACGAAATACATTCGCTGTAAATAATACATGACATTTTTTTTTCTCTTTACAATTTACTGAGAAGTCTAGCCAAGCATGAACCTTTTTTTTTTTTTTTTTATGACATCCTGTTATTATAGAGATTTCTACACATTACAGAGAACTGGCTTTCTAGACAGGACAGTGCCCTCTTGTTGTCACATCACTATGATGTTGTTGTGATTGTTTGGTTTCTTTCTTCTAGAAAAGTGAATTCAAAGAGAGGACCTTGTGATGTACGCTAGCAGCCTAACGAAGCCACACTCGTCATCTCACAGTTCACGCAGAGCCCCAAATAGAACTGAGAGCCCAAATTAGTAGTAAAATAACTTAAATAAAAGCATATGCTTTAGCCATAGAGCATGATGTGTGCGGTTATGATCCTTTTTCGCTTGGGTTTATTGCTTTGTTTTTTCAAATATCGGCCCCTTAAGGAAGTACCTCTCTCTCTCTCTCTTTTAAATGGCTGCCAATCTCCAATTTGGGAACCAGCTTTATAAGCTTGCAACCACTACGTTTGTGCTGCACACCTGTTCCTCTAATACCCACCACCTGATGTCTATAGCACAGCAGAGACAGAGATACATCTGTCTGCAAAGATTTACAAGAAGGATCACTAGAGTTGGTCTTGCATGAGAGCAGTGATGGGGAACATTCATCTAAACACAGGATGCTTAAATCGGTGGTTCTCAAGCTTCAGCATACTTTCAGATCACCTGGGGATTTGTTACACCTTCTGACTGTCAGGTCTTAGCTCACGAGTTTCAGAGTCAGAAGATCTTGGAGGGGACCCAGAATTTTTGAGTAAGCACCCCGACTGTCACTCTAAAACATTCATGGGCGGCCATACTTTGGGGCTCACCGGGAAAAGGAGTCTGCATGTCCACTCCCTGGCTTAAAGAGCTGATAGACAGACTCTCACGGTATGCCCACAAGGGCAAACTCACTGGCAAATACAATACACAGCCACTGAGGGGAAACTCGGGGCGGTCGTAACACAGCACTCTTCCCCGACCATGACCAAGGCAGACCAGCTACCGGGTAACGTAACACGGTGGCTGGCTGAGAGTGTAAATCACGGAGCCAGACTGCCTGGGTTCAAGTCCTTGCTTTACCAAGGACTTGACTTCTCTCTGCTTCCGTTTCCTATTCTCTGATACGGGAAAAATGTCAAGCATTGGTCTTACAGAATTAACGGGGAATGTCAAGAAATGAAAACAAGCAGAAGACGGAGAGCAGCACCTGACCTACAGGGGTGCTTAGTGGTGGGGGTGAGGTGACGGATGGAAACCCCTACTCAAAACAGTCACTGAAAAAATAACGCACAGAATCTCATGATACAAATTGAAAGCCAAGGTACAGGTTTCCAGCCTTACATACTTAAATCTGCACATGGAGTGTGCTGCAGTCACGTCCCCCTGCTCTCTGGCACTTCTATTTCCACCTCCCCTCTAGCCAGCTGGTTCCTCCTCGCTCCTCAACCCCGGGGGGTTAGAATCTTCTTGCTAGTTTACCTGTCAGGCTACACCCAGGCAGGCGATGGGCAATGGTGTGAGCCAGGAAGTCTCCAGAGGAGCAGGGTCATTTCAAAGTGGGTCCCCAAACCCTGCTTGCTTTCAGAAGCCATGACTTGGTATCCTCATTATTGGGGCTTTGTCTCAGAAATTCTAGGAATTTGGTTATCTTCTCTGAACACTTATTTTCTTAGCCTTTTGCGGCTCATATACAGCTGAACACACTCATGCACTCCTTCAGATAGGGCTTTCCAGAAGGCTGGTGTTGCCAGACCCTGCAAACTTGAGAGACTCAGTCACATCCCTGCTCTCCGTCATTCTTCAGTTGTCACGCCCTGAACTGTTTCCCTCCTTTGTCCCACTGGAAGGCTCCATCCAACTGGACTGTATTCTCTCGTGGCTCTGTATTCTAGAAGTGGTCCCTGGACACAGCGTAGATTTCCCTACTCCATTAATTTGGAAATGCATCACCACGAAGAGCCATGTTTGGGGCTCTACCGCTGTACCAAGACCTCTTCCTGGAGGGCATTTCTTTAAATCATCAACATAGGACCCAGTGTTGTGTTTCAGGCACCTGGTCTCAGCCCCCTGTGTCACCTACAAAGCAACCATGACCTCAGTAAATGGGATTTGGCCTCCATCTGGCCATGGCGTTTTCAGCAAACCACAGAATCTACGGCTAAAGCCAGCCTAAGAGGATCATCTACTACAACCTTCTGAATTTTCCGCAGAGAAAAACATAGGTTCTTGTTTAAGAGACTCGTTCAAAGTCACACAGCTGGGGGGCAGCTTCCAGTTTTCTGGTTGCTCCAGCAAGCTTTCCACCAACACTGATTTCCCAGTGAAGATAAAGACGACATACTCATGAAAAAATATATTTGACACGCCAGGAGGATGTCAGATGATACATCAGAACCATTCTCGGGAGGGTCCGTTCTCAGCACGACATTAATTAATTTTTGCCTTAGGACAAAAGGAAATATACTTTAATTGTAAAATATGTTTAAAATACAAATAAACAGAAAGAAAAAAATGGAAACAAGTTCGCTGTATCTCCACCTAAAAAGAGCCAATCATACCCTGGACATTTAGTATATACCGCCCCAATGCTGTTTTTCTAATGTGGATGTGTGTACAGCAATGAAATGATGCCACGCACGCCATTTTATGACCTGCCTCTTTAGTCTAAAAATCGACCGTGCGTTTCTTACCCTACTGTCAAACTCCCTTCTTCACCGTCATCTGCACCACCTGCCGAGTCCTCCACAGGACAACCAATCTCCTTTTCTTGAACATTTCTGGTTCCTCCCAAATTTTTTAAAAATTATCAGCAACTTTGAAATTAATACCTTTCTAGCTAAATTTCTATGCAGACCATACAAAACTCCGAAGGATGAATTCCTAACGTTGGAACTGCTGAGACCAAAGTATGCACAGTCGTGAGGCTTCCGGTAGGTGCCGACAAACTGAGAACTATATTTAAAGGAGACACTGACAAACTGGAAGGTGTCCAGAGGATGACCACCCCGATGTCTATTCAACATGTCCTCGAGGCAGGCTGAAGGGTCCGGGTGTGCCCGGCGAACTCAGGCAGGAAGATAGATTCCCTCCAAAGGGAAAGGACTTTTGTTGTCCGGTCTGCTGCCTTGTGTCTCATTTAAAGCTGAGGTAACAATGTCAGGGGACACCACGGGGGAATGAGAGTCCCTGTGTCGTGTATAGGGGGCTGCATCCCCGCTCTGTGCTGTGCTCCGTGACACTGGGGCTGGGCTCTGCAGTCACACTCTTCCTCGCCAGACCAAGCCAGGGGGCTCCCTGTCGGCTTCCGCCTGCAGGGAGCACGAGAGGAAAGCCACAGGAGGGGTAAGGCTGGCTCCTTCCACGATCTTCTGTTCCTTTCAGCATCACCCAGGGATGGCTCTCCATCTTGGCAGCAGCAAGTGACCTTACGTCACTGTTCTTCCAACGTTCTCAGACCCAGCCTCGTCCGCACGGCTCCCTCCTCAGAGGTCTGGTTCCTAGCTCCCGCAACCCTTTTCTGAGCTCCTAAGTTTTCATAATTCTCACCTCTTCCTCTTGTTCCCATCTCAAGGGCTGACAGCTGCCCCCTCCCCTTCTCTACCTTTCCATTTTTCTAATATCTGGTTAATAGTTCTTTATACTGGATTCTCTCTAGTAAAATGACCGGTAGGATTCTAGGGTCTTTAGTGGACCCTGACTGATATGGTTCCCTATCCCTGGAGCTGGTAAGTTGAGAAGGAATAACCTCATGTCCGGGGTATTACAAAGGCAATTCCTGAACTGAGAGAAACCTAAGCCAGATCAGTAGTCTTAAAAGCACTTTTGTCAGTGCCATCTTTTTCACACTTATAATCTCATGCCCAACTCAATGTGTACTCTGTAACAGCAGAGGTGCTTCGGCGGCAATGGGCGTACGGAGGATCCTGCCCCTTACTTGCCTGGCCCCACTCCACCAGCAGATTGGCAGAGCCCTGTTTCCTCCTGCCTGGCCCCATCATTCCATGGAACTCGGGTTTGGTAGAGCCCAGTCTGGCAACCACGAATCCACACAACTTGAGTCCCTTTCCAAATCAGATGATTCTGGAACTATGCAATTCTTCTTGCATGGTCCAGGACTCTCTGGACATCTACATGGCCCCAATAACAGTTCAAGCATAATAGAAGATCTGGGCCACAGGGTGCCTAGTAACCACCTGGCTGCCCCGTTTACACCCCCTCTTTCGACCGCAACCAAGAGATCCCTTCTAGCCGGGCTTGGGGAGCACGGTGCAGGAACCGTTATTGCTGAGTCACTTCCATGCCTGCTGTTGACAGTAGGTCCGCATTTTTCATTATGAGCATGCTTCTTTCAGAGGTTTCTAACATGACTTTAAAAATCTGCTCTAGCTTAAAGTTTGGCATGAAAGGTCTTGGCCCCCAGGCTGTACTTTCTTTCAGGGAAGCTACTACTAAACGTGTGTTTAGCTACTTTAGAGCTCAGAGAGAGCACTGAAAAGTCCTGAATAAGAGAAATCTGCAGTTTGAAATGCCCCCTTTCCCCCTCAAAATCTATTAAGCTTCCATTTCCTTAAAAAAAAAAAAAAATCCAGGTGATTTGCTCAAAACGTAGGCTTTCGTTTTCCATTATTAAATCGAACCAGGCCTTTGTGATACTCCAACTATTTAAAGATAAAGGAGTTTGATGCAAACAAGATATTTCATAGTAAAGGTGTCTTCCCACATACATCTTCCGTTATAGTCTGGTTGTAGCTTACGTCTTTACCTTCTTTGATCACCCCCGAAAAGAGGGTCACGTGGCTTCTGAAACACATCCCAAACTGTGCATTTTGCATAGGTGATATGTATAACCTGGGATACTTCTCCTTTATATCTTCTCTACTACTCTCAAGAGAGGTGGTGAGTGCTAAGTATCAGAATTATCCCCTCTTCGGAGAAGAAAAGATTGAAGCTAGAGAACTTGACGTGCTTAAAATCCTGGTCAAAGCCAGACTAGGAAGCAGATAGCCTCGATGCCTGCCCTGTGCTTGCTCAGAAAGGGACGCTGCCTTCCTAAACGCCTGCTGCACAAGCAAACCATAGCGAAGACAGAGAAAAGGGGAGGCCACCAGTCCAGGAACGTCTGCAAACTGGAGCAACTGGTCCTGATGGGGTTTCCCTCTCCGAGAAGTTGCTCCAGTCAGGGGAGGCTCAGGCAGTTCCAGAGTCCTCCCTCTGCTTCCCTGCTTTGCAGACACAGTTCGGGTCATGACCAGGAAAATACCTCTATCCCCACACTTGTCCTCAGTGCTAGGAAGGGCCTGTGCTCTGAAGAAATCCAGAGAAATGCAGAAAGAAATCCTAACTTTACCACCCACAGCCAGGGGCAGCCACCAGTTCCACCTCTGATAGATGAAACAAAAACAAGAAACAAAACAAAACAAAAACAAAAATCAAAAAACCAGCCCAGTATCTCAAAAGGTTTCTGTGATCAGTAAAAGCACCCAGCACACTGGGGTGCCTGGACAGCTCAGTCGGTTGGGGGCCAGATCCTTGATTTCGGCTCAGGTCATCATACCAGGGGCAGGAGATGGTGCCTCACGTCAGGCTCTGCGCTGAGGAGGGAACCTACTTGAGATGCCCTCTCTTCTGCTCCTTTTGTCCCCCGGCCTCCACTCATTTGCTTGCTCTCTCTAAATCAATCAATTAACTAATTAAATAAAAACACCCAACACACGAGAAAAATTCAATAAACTATAGCTGTGATAAGCAAACATAAACACTGCCACCCCAAACCAAAACCAAACAAAAACTTAAAAAGGAAAGAAAAGAGAAGAAAAAAGGAAGAGGTAGGTATTCAACAGATAGGAAGATGCTCCTCCCTAAAAGATGAGAAATGTGCAGGGTCACTTATGACTACAAACAAGGACCGTGTGGGAAATCCCGTTGGAAAAGTGAGGCTGGCTTGTAAGACCTGACAACTCTGGATATGCCGGCCACCGCGCAACCCGGCTTTACGGTTCAGCCAGTGACTGGGGGCTGTGATTGCTGGACCACCCTGTCCTTTCTTCCCATTCCAAGATGTGTCACCTGTCAGTTTACCCATTTATCTTTCCAACAACCTTGCGTTCTTGAGCATCTCCTGGGCGTCCACTGCATCTCAGCATCGAGCTAGACACTGGAGATACAGAAGGACATAAACTAGGGCTCGGTCCAGGGTAAGCTGTGGGGATTCACCTCAAATACACAGTCTAAGGGTCTCCAACTCAGTAATCAGAATAAATAACATTGTGATGCAGCACTTTCATTAATCAACATCAATATTAAAAAATATCAAAACTTTAAATAAAGACAAGATCATGAACAGGGCTGTGTTGAGCCATACTAGAGCTGAAGCAAAAGGGAAAACCAGTAACACTGACCTGGTCCCATTTTAAATTTTTATATGTTATCCATCACGGGGTGTTTTGGGGAGGGGTATGAAGATTGATCACTTCAAATATTACACTAAAATACTATTAATCTGGATTTATGAGCTTTTTTTTTAAAGATTTTATTTATTTGACGGATAGAGTGAGCACAAGCTCAGGGAGCGGCTGCAGTTTCCCGGCAGAGCAGAGAGCCCGATGTGGGATTCGATCCCAGGACCCCAGGATCATGACCTGAGCCGAAGGCAGAGGCTTAACTAACTGAGCCACCCACGTGCCCCTAATAAAAGTTTTGGCAGCCCCTCAGATTGCTGGTTCTAATCTTGGCCCTAAATGGGACAGGTCTAATAGCTGAAACCTGAAATCCCCCGGAGTCATCGTGGGAAGCAATCTAAGGCATGAGAGATCTATAATGGCTGAGAAAGATCAAGGGAGGAGCAGGCAACACAGGGCTGGTCAGGAGTGATGCCCCAAACCGGGCCTGCTGCGGGCTCTTCTTCACGCATCACCCAGGCAACCTTCACACCTCTTTCACCCCTTGACAGTGGGAGGTGGTTCTGTCGACCATTCCCAGCCCGTGGCCACACACAGTCCCACGCACCAACCAGGCTTCCGCAGGCAGGTGTTCCACTCGGCGGCATGTGCCCCAGTCTTGCCCCGGCTGGCTCTTGGTCGTGACGGTTGAGTCTGCTCCAAGACTGTGTGAGCACAACGGTTCCCTGAGCTGTGCCCCGGTTACACGATGGGCTTCCTACTCACTGTGGTCCGAGTACTCAAATCCCAGCATAGACATAGACTACCGTGCTGTGTGGGGACACGAGTGCCAGACACAACTGGTATAAACATAACCCACTTGATTTCTTCTCAAAGTACTCTAAAGCATCCGGTTCCTCTCTCCCAGGCTTACCCAGGCAGGCCTCTGCCCCGTCGACCCTTTCTACTCTGCTGCATGTTACTGCTGTAAGCAAGGAAGTGAGCCCTTGATGGCAGAGGCGATCAGCTGTGAATTCATCAGACCACATTCCCCAGCCCCACCCCGTGCACCTACACTGGGCCATGCGCCTCCTGTGTACCCAGTGAGGGCAAACAGTGGGGACTTGCCCATTTTCAGACTTCCCATGGGTGACCCTCTCTTCCTTTGCCCCCATCTGCCTAAATGGAGAGAGAACACCATAGACTTCCAGGATCATGGAGCCAAGGTGGACCGAGCATGGGTCCCTGAATGAACGGAAGGAGCGCCCCCCACTAGATGGAAATAAACTTTGACTAGAAACTTGAAAATAAGCTCACTGACGTCTGGGGGTCTGTTGCAGCAACTAGCCTATCCTGACTAACATCTTCCCCAACGAGACTGCAAACTCCTCGCTGGATGGCTCTGTATCTGATGCGTCTCCGTCTTCTCAACAGACGGAGAGCACACAGTAGGTGTGCAATATACCCCTGTGGTAACTGGGCACCTCTATTCCCCTCTTGAAGCTATCATAAAAAAGTAGGTCCACCACCATTCCCAGCAGAATGACTTCTCCTGAATCGCTCTCCATCTTTTTATACTGAAAATGAAGGCAAAATATTCCTAGAAACCCCTGTTAATTGTGATCACGAAATAGAGTGATTTCTGCTTCTTAAATGCCACTTTATAATCAGCTAATAATCTAAATAGAAACAAACACACAAAGGCAAAGGATGGAGTCAGAATGGGAACCCCAGACACATCCTTGAGTTTTCCTCTGGAAAGATTTCTAACGCGCCATAGCGTCTTAGGATATGTTTCTGCTCTGTGCATATCACAGTTGACATCTTGTCAAAACCCGGGGAAATAATTGCATCCCCGAGTAAGAGGATCACGCAAGCAGCAATTTCAATGTGGCACTGCTCATCAGCACCGATTTACTAACATCTTACTGTATACAGCCGTGCGTGGCAGGAGGGAAACGTAGACATCCTCACCAAGGGTTAGGCATAAAAACACAATCTTATGCTTCCGATTCAAAAGAAGAAAGAACAAAGAAAAAGAGAATAACATAAGAATTGGGGTTTCTTCCTCTTAGAAATAAACTTTAAAAAAAATCTGAGTCCTGGTCTTCTCACCTCCATTTGAGACGGGTGGACGAGGCATAAGCCGGACTGCTTAGGTCTTGAGGGAGAAGAAAAACAACCTATCTTACGAGGTTATTAAGCGAACACCTCAGCAAGCCGCAGGCATGCTACTCATTTATTACACAAAACCGAAATCTTCTGACAGTCCGTAATTATGTGCTGAGAACTCTAATGAGTAGCTCTGCACCAGAAGGATTCACAAAACTTTGATCAGTGTCCCAAGAGACAGCGGGTCAAGATAAGCCTTGAAATCTGATTAACATCACCCATTCCCATCTAGCATTCGAAAAACAGTTTTCAAGCTCTCCATATTTTGAAAACAATTTTGTCAAACATCCTAGAGCAATTATAAAAAAAAAGAATTATAAAATGTCACTTCTGGAACAGACTTAAGATAAAGTTTATATAATTTCCCATGTACAATTCTCCATACCTTTTTGATCCTAAGGCCATGATCATGAAACAGTTACACTGTAGGGCTCAATGCTCTATACTATATTAGATGGAAACTGGTTATCGTTTTTTATCTTGTCTTCTGCAAGTGAGCAAGATTTTAGAAGACCTGGGCTTGAAGTGGTGATGTGTTTATTTTTATTTATTTTTTTTAAGTAAAATCCACAGTGAGTGTAGAGTGTACAGGGCCCGAATCCACGATCCCAAGATCAAGACCTGAGCTGAGCTCAAGAGCCCGAACTCCAAACCGACTGAGCCACTCAGATGCCATGAAGTGGTGACATGTTTAAATTGGCCATCCTGGGGCGCCTGGGTGGCTCAGTGGGTTAAAGCCTCTGCCTTCAGCTCAGGTCACCATCTCAGGGTCCTGGGATCGAGCCCCGCATTGGGCTCTCTGCTCAGCGGGGAGCCTGCTTCCCCCCCTCTCTGCCTGCCTCTCTGCCTACTTGTGATCTCTGTCAAATAAATAAACAAAATCTTTAAAAAAAATAAAACGGCCATCCTCACATCTTTTTCTCTCTTCCCTTTGGTTTTAAGACACATGAAGCAGGGAAAAGAAATGTGATTTAACTGAAGCTAAATCATCTGGAGAAAGAATGGAACCCATGCTGATGGTTTCATCAGTTTGGTTCAAATGAGAGGTGTGTATGTGTGTATGTGTGTGCATGCATGCATGTGTGTGTGCAAAATGAAAACACAGCTGCCCTCTGGTCCCTCTTAGTAGGGTTAGAGAAGGAAAGGCAAAAACAAAATGAAACAAACCAGATACTACACGCCACCAGCCCAAATGCCTGCCTGCAAGGCAGACATCACTAATCAATACCCCACTCTCTCCCACTGAGCCCCGCAGTCTGTGATCCTTACCACAGCCCTCTCTGCACCGGCTACCTGGCACATGGAATTGAGACGCTAAAGTGAAATCCAGTTTCCAGCTCTGAGTCTGTCCGATTACTAATGAATGTTTGAAACAGAAAAGACATCAGAGTTGCTCAACTCCCCTGTTTACAGGTAAAGAAGATGAGCAAAGGAGATGTTAATTGACTTTTCAAAAGCAAAACAGCCAATCCACAGGGATTTTTTAATTGAAATCTTCAGATTTTTAAAATATTCTTTCTTGGTATGATTTATGCCATTGAAGGCATGTACAGCAAGGTTCAAGAAGAAAGGGATTTCAGCAGGCTGTCAGGTCTGTTCTACAAACCAAGACAAACAAACAAACAAAAATCCACGGCAGGGAGTGTAAGGAAAGCTGGAAAATCGTTCTCAACCTGAGATGCTCGCAAGGCAATCGGCCGAGCTTCCTATAGACCCTGTCTCCTGAATCATCTGCCTACATCAACACTGTCTGGTATCACTCGCTCCTTCAGGCCAGAAATAAAAGATGATCCATGTAGAAATTACCTCTAGCGAAAGAAACGGCCTCTGCTGGATCGTTCTGGGCTCACAGCACTGACGCCCCAGTCCCATCTGAGAGCCCACCCCCCTTCAGGGTGTCGAGATGGAGCCACTCGGGGCTCAGAAGCTATTCGAAGTCTGAGGTCAGGTTTTTCAGAACAAATCACAACTTCTCCAGTCCCAGTTTAATGATGATTATTCTGTGCTTTTGGCTTAGTGGCGTGAAACACCCAGGAAGGAGCCCTCTGGGAGGGAGAAAATGACTACGAAGCCCTTCCAACCCCTGATCCATCCTGTTCCTTCTCCCTCTCTCTCTGACACACGCGCACACACGTGCTCACACACTCCCCCCCATTCCGAGAGGAGCCCCTCCCTCCTCACACTGAGAGGGGCCCCTGGAACCCCCTCCATGTCGGGGTTCCGGAAGCATGAAGCACTCTTGGGAGCCACGTAGGCGCGAGAAGAGGGAAAGAGTGGCAAACTGCTCGCGCGGCGGAGCCAAAGCCTCCAGCAGGTTCTCTGTGGTGGAGGAGAAGCAGCCGCGGGGAAGGACTTCGCACGAGGAGACGAGGAGGAGCAGCTGGGGAGGAGGTGGAAGTGGGTGACAAAGACATGAAGCCAGAAACGGAGCTGTGAGGAAGAAGGGGGAAAAAAGGCTGAGCAGCCGAAAGCTGGTGGTTAAAATAACTCGTGGTAACAGAGTGTTCTTTGTTACCACACACTGCTCTTTGTTACCACACATTACAGAAAGTTATAAACAACAGAAGCATGCCGTACACTAAAGCTGCTTTTCAGGCTCCGGGCTCCGGTGACCTCACAAACTCCCTGGCTTCCCCCTCGTGTAGACGGATGCTGTTCCCAGGACCCCAGGTCGGGGCTGTGGCCATTGATCTGGGCATCTCCCCCGGCCCACGGGCGTCTGCTCTACTGTCTGGCATCGTGCTCGTTGCAGAGACGCCTTCTGCATTCACACGGATGCGGGTCAGAAAGATGCAGACAGGGCGGGTCCCATCTGTGAGGGAAAGGGACCGTCGAGGTCTACAAGCAGAGGGATGCAAAACTTTTCCGAGGGAATTAAAAAAGCCCAGAGAAAATGATCTCATTTGGGTCTATACATAAAATTAGACACTCAACAGCAACAAGAAAACAGCTTGCCTGGGAAGACAGTGGACAGACATAGCCCAGGCTTCGGTGCTAGGAATGGACGCCCCGAGGTGGCTCTGGGAACCTTCTCCCGCCCCCTGCCCTGATCACCATCTCTCCCGACTGCCACCCTTCTCTCCCTCGTGTGGCCTCTCATCTACCAACCGCGGGGCGCAGGGCGCACCGAGGAACCTTCTGGTGGGAGGAGAGACAGTGCGCCCAGCCCCACGTCTTCCCACGACGCCACGCGACAGCCAATGGAGCCCATCAGGTCACCTCGGCCCTCTCCGAGGCCTTCCCCTCTGACCTGTCCTCCTCCCCACGCCATTCATCTCTGTCCTCGGGAGCCAACACGGACACTCTCGTGGCCTCCACTCCCCTTGACCTCTCAGTCAGGGTGGTCAGACTCCCCCTGCTGTGCGGCTCTAGCCCGCACCATCAATCGCTTTTCCTCTATCACTGAGGGCTTTTTAAAGGCCCACTGTTGCAGAGCTGATGGCGTCCCAGGGTGGCTTTTTCTCCTTGTTTCTTACTCTGCACCCTGAGAATGCTCGGTTTCTCACTAGACTGCGGGCAAAGGCTACGTCTAACTCATCTTCACGTGCCCCTTAGCAGGAGATCCCAGATCCCGAGCTGGGCCTGTGCCCGATCCGTTTCTGTTACCCTCAGAGCCTGTCGCTTGCTCTTCTGTGAGATCTCCCAGACCTGTTTTCTCATCATTCCCACTGCTGCCTTCTCATTTCATCCTGGCCCAGGCTCTGCCCAAGTTATGACCTCACTAACCCCACACTTCTACCTCCTCCCCGTCCGCTCCACGCCTCAGAGGACCGCCAAAATCATCCTTCTGGAAGACAGTTATGCCTCATCTCCCTACCATGACCTTACTCTTTGAACTGCTTGCCTTCACCCTTGGTGGGATGGTGTCCAAATTGAGCAGGATGAGAAATTCGGTGCCCCTGATAATTTGGCCTCAACCTCCAGACATATCTACCACTGTCCATGTCCTACACCCTAGCTCTGCTGACCAACATACATTTTCAAGCTTCTCTTTCTCTGAGTATGTGGTTCTGTGGGCCAAGGATTCACTTGCCTCTCCTTCAGCCCAGTGAAACCCACACCCCCAAGGGCCAACTGGAAGATCAGGGTCTCCGTGAAGCAGCGGCAGCACCTCTCTAGGGCGTGAGTCATGACTCCCTCCCTGAGTTATGAGACCACTTAGCCCGTGTCTCCGTCCTATCACTGAACATGTTACAGCCCAGGTCCTACCTGTAGGCGTCCCACACTGTGAACGCTCAGAGACCAGAGTCCTGGTCTTGGTATTCCCAGGACTTAACACAGCACCCGGCACGTTCGTGGAATGTTCACTGCACTGAGTGGAAGGCAACGAAATTTCAAAAGAACCGATCAGCCACAAATCTTTCACAATTAATCACACAAGGGAAAATGTGAAAAGTGGGTGTCTCTGGAGAGAAAAAGTGATGGAATTGGTCAAGAGACAGACCTAGTTTCCACCGCTGTTCCTTTTAATGAGCTTGAGGTGTTTTACCACCTACGAGCACTATTTTTTAACACAGTCCGAGGAGGTACCTGGCACTGTGCACAGTGGGGATTTTAGGCATCGTGGAAACAACTTCACTAACCAAAGAAATCCATGAACCTGGGATAACTTTTGTGTAGATTATCCTATTTTCCCCTCAGCTCCCACAGAGCCGTGCTGTTCTGCCATTGTTACACGCCGTACAGCCTGCGAACAGAATGATTTATGGACACGTCCTCCCTGCTGGGTCGCGAGCCCCGAGAAGGCAGCGACTCTCCACTCCTCACCTTCACGGCCTCCACAAGCTTCTAGTGGAGTGCTCTGGGCGCACGTGGCTGTCGCTTGTAACTGTTTAATAGAATGGGACTGACCATGAAAATATGGCAAAGTTTCAAATTTAAAAAAAAAAGTAATAATTATACTAGTTTGCGGCTAATAATTCCGTTACGTGGAGGTAAGGAAGAAGAAAGCTAAAATATCGCCAAGAGACAACAGTGAAAATAGGAGGTTTCTTATGGTCAGACTGAGTACAGAGCTAGAATAGCCGTAAAAACATAACGTACTTTGATATTTTGCCACTCCTAATTTAGGTGGTAGATTCACATATATTATTCCTTCTGTACTTATCTTGGCAAAACGAGCACTGTGCTTTCACGTGAGAGCCCTGAATACACACGCAGAGCCCCCACTCTGCGGAACCACTGTCGGCAGAAGATGAGAAAAAGTTCTCAGATCAAAGGAGGAAAAGGAAAAATGGATTCTGAGATGATATCCTTATAGACAAAATAGGACGACCACCAGCAATTTCCAGGCAGATCTAAAACCTCACTCCCCTGGTGGAAACACTCCAGCCAGATGCTGTGGTGCCGGGAAGCAGTTTGCGAGCCCCATGCGGTGGAGGAGAGCAGAGCGCAGGATGTGGACTCCGGCCTCACAAGGCTGAGCAGACCGCTCTCCTGACCGTCACATTCACAGAAAACAGTGCTCGCTTCGGCAGTGCGAACACTGAAACTGGAACGGTACAGAGAAGGTTAGTGTGGTCCTCATGCAAGGGTGACACATAAAAGTTAGAAAACAATAGGAAATTAAAGAAAAACACACACACAACAACACAGGATTCGTACATATGAGATGGATATTCACTGAGCACCAAATACAGAAATACGCGGTATCCACGTGTCTACGTAACACGACAGATACGCGTCCTAAGGGCCCCCAATCTTGTCAGACAGTCTAAGCCTCACCATTTCCTCCAGGAAGTCCTCCCTTCTCCTCCTCCCTCTCCGACACACACACACACACACACACACACACACACACACACACACACACACTCTGGCTTCATCCAGCCCTGCTTGTCCCATGTCACCACCATCCGCTTCGCATCATGGTTCGTGGGCGTGTCGTCAGCCCGGCGGACTTTTCATCACTTGCACAGAGACTCCACAGCTCAGTCACTCACCAGTAAACTCTACTAGTTCATGACCCACGGAACGCAGCTCACTGGCAAGACAATGTCTGATCTCACAGCCCGGCAGATCTGGATGTGTCCTCTCTCCCCACAGGCCCTGTGAGAATTCTGTTTCTTGAAGGGAGTACGAAGAACGAATATGGGACAGAGAAAATCATAAAAGCAAAGTTAGGGGCGTACAGATAAGTCCCTCCTCTCGGGCCACTTGCAATCACTAACGGACGTGCCTCCTTTAGGAAGCAAATATTGGGTTTTATTTTCTTTTGTAGTCACATTGCTTAGCCCAATTATTCACACAAAACATAAGATTCATAAATAGTTGGTGATTCAGTTAGTTAACTAGAGGGGAGAGAGAGGTAAGAAAAAGAAATGTTCTCAATTAGTGCTCACTGAAATGAGAAATAAGTGAGTCAACAGACGAAAAGTACAATTCCCCCTTATTTTGCCCATCCTAAGTGTGTCCTAAGTAATTTAATAAGGTGTCTGTCCCTTACCCCAAACTGGAAAGGGTATTAAAAGTTCACAGCAAAAGAAACAATCAACAAAACAAAAAGACAACCTACTGAATGGGAGAAGATATTTGCAAATGACATATCCAATAAGGGGTTAATATCAAAACTATATAAAGAACTTATACAACTCAATTACCCCCAAGCCCCCCAAATAATCCAATTTAAAAATAGGCAGAGGACATGAACAGACATGCTTGTGATGGCTCTGCAAAGGAGCCATCCAGATGGCCAACAGACACACAAAAAGATGCTTAATATCATCAATTATCAATTATGGTGTGTGTGCGCACGTAACAGAATATTACTCAGCCATCAAAAAGAATGAAATCCTGCCATTTGCAATGACAGGGATGGAGCTACGGTGTCTAATGCTGAGGGAAATAAATCAGAGAAAGACGAATACCATATGATTTCACTCTTATGTGGAATTTAAGAAACAAAACAAATGAACAAAGAAAAACAGAGACAAACAAAACATGGACTTGACTACAGAGAACCACCTGGAGGTCACCAGCGAGGAGTGGTGGTAGCGATGGTGAATGCGTTTTGAATTTGAACTGAATCTGACTCTGTAAATATTTACTGAGACCGACTATATATAGGGTGTGTCCGATGCAGAGAGGACAGAGACCGATAGGAGATCTTCTTTCCCTCAAGTATCTTACGATCTAGCATCACCTTCCTTGAAAATTGCGGTGCCTTTTACTATGATGCAAAAACAAAAACAAAAACCCTCAACAAAAAAAAAAAACCCACAATGAAATTTCACAATATTTATAAAGTCCTATGTTTTTTAAGCCAGGGCCAAAAGAAATACACTAGGGTTCCTTTTCAAAAAGTATGAGTATTCCACCGCCGAATCCCAGACAGCAGCCGCCGATCCAAAGGGCCTCGCCCCAAAAGGCCTGTCTTCAGTCCTCAGAAAGAAAATGCAATAGGCAAGTCTTCGGAGTTACCCATGCCTTGACTGTGACAAAAACATCTATCTCCGTATGTCCATGTTTAAAAAAAATGCTGGTGGGAAGGCTTATCCCCCACAACTTCCTTTAAACAAAATGTAAATGTTTGCTTTACTTTCATTTTTATGGACTGCTCCCAAAGATTTTGGTCTGGGCTAGTTTTTCATGTCTCTTAATAACCTGAATATTCATGTCTCTCACAACTGCAATGTGATAGTTAAAACGTGGTTCTGGGGGGATACGTCACTCTATTATATAAAGGAGACAGATATCACCTACGTAACAGCTCAGTTTAATGTATTTATCTCAAAATTAAAAACGAAAGTGCCTGAAAAGTCTAATCTTGAATAGCATATATTTTTCCCCACACAAAATTTTAAGAGGGAACAAACATATGTACACCTGTGTGCTGGTGTCTATCTGTATATTCAAGATAATACAAAACTATGTATTCACATACATAGCTTTAAGAATTCAAGCCACACATGACTAAAGGGAAAAGGAAAACAGATCACTATTTCAAAATTGCTGGGGAATTACTGAAGAAGAACATTGCCGAAATAAAAAAATGTTAAAAATGCAAAATTAAATGTCAGGTGTCTTCACTAATAAGGTAGTGAAGAGGGAAAAATTCACACCTCCTTGTGATCAAAAAGAAGAGCACTTCTTCTTAGTCAGACAAAGGGACACGTCCCCTTATGCATCATGTTCTTGGCTTAAGGGGTGTTCGGTCCAAGAACGCTGTTCTACATTTGGTCTCGTGTGTCCTGTGTCAGTGAGAGCTGTCCTGTCTGGGCTCCCAGGGGCCAAAGGATACATCCTTCCCATTCCCACCCCATCGTGGTCTGGGTGCTTCTTCCAGAAACACCTACGGGGCCAAGCTGTGGTACAGATGATCTGCACTGCCTTCTCCCTACAATACAGAGGCCCAGCACCCTCACCCTCTTCTAGAAAATACTACATTTCTGATTGCTGGTTTCTTGCCTACAACCCCTACCAGACCCAAAACTGTGGTCCTGGCTTACGCAATATCTGCATTGAAGAAAACCCCTCACTTTCATTCATACTGAGGATTACAAGGACTCACACTCAATGGAAACAAAGAAAACAAGACTTTATTACAGCTCCTGTGGTGTGTCCCAAAGAATTCGTATTTCAGCCTTCTCTGGGACTTAAAAAAACAAAATTCGGTGCACTTGAGTGAGGAGACGGAAGAGCAGAAGAAAAGGAGACAAGTCCACCGAAGCCACAGGGCCATCCGGTCTGACACCCCTGGGCACCCGACCTAAGACATGGACCTCAGGCAGGAGGCATTCAGAATGGTTTCAAGGCCAAGGACGCTGGAGTCAGGCACGTTCAGGCTCAGACTACGGCTCAGTCACTGACGGCTGCCCTAGCCGCAGTGTCCCTCAGCTTCCTCCTCTGCAGGATCGGGCAGCACCTCCCCAGCAAGGCCCCGGAAGCGGAGGGCATGACAGCTGCCCTCACACCGCTCAGCCGGGGTTCCGGCCGGATCTGCTGGGGCTGGGACCGCCACTGCTACTCCTGCGGCAAGTGAGAGCCACCGGGCTGTACTTTCTGCCAAGAGAAGGTTCACGCACAGCGCGGAAGGTCTAACTGCCAGCTCCGGAGGCTGACTTCAACTCCCAACCTGGCCATTTTCTGACGCAGCTAAGTTCCTCGGACAGTGTATTTAACCTCTCTGCGCCTCAGCTCCCAGCCATGAAAAGGGGATGATAGTATCTACGGAGTTACAGGGCGTGAAGGGAATATGCGTGAATTGTTTGCAAGGATTGCACGCGGTAAGCATTTTTTCTACTTAGAGTGTCTGAAATTTTAAAAAATGTATTACTAACGGTAAGAGGCATACAGGCAACTTCCTAAAAGATAGGCATTAGGTTAAGCTACACATACCCACTCCCACATATGTACGTATGTACGTATGTATATTTAATTATCCTCATTTACAGGTGACAAAACTGAGCCACGGAGTATGTGAGCAATGTGCTGAGTGGCAGAATCACGATTTAAACCCAGGCAGTGTGGTTCCAGAGCCCATGCACTTAATCACTAGGCTGTGCTGCCGAAGAAAGTGTTAAAACAATGAATAAATGTTCCTGCTGGAAAAATACAGAAAAGAGTCAATGACCTTGACCCTCCTGTTTTCAATGAGCAGGGACAGTTCTTGCAAAGTGCGCACAAAGGCATGTGGAGGGCAGGGGAGGGCCGACTCAGTGTTCCCTCTGCAGGCCAGGCAGGGGTTTTCCAGGCCCAGTCGGAACACAAGAGCGGCCTAAAGATACAAAAAATACTTCGTTTACAGCAAGTTTTAAATGGACAAAGAACAAATGCTTATTGTGGGCTTGCCTTTCTGTGGTACCAAGAGGGACGGTAAATAATCAGGATATTGGTCTTGAGGAAGCTTACAGGAGGCCAAGGTGACTTCTACTTCCCTCTGAACCTAGTGGTGAGGCTGACCCCTCCACCTACAACTCCTCTGGACTGCAGCGGGTGTAGTGGCCTTGGTAATGCTCAACAGCCTGCAGCTAAACTTTAGGCCACTTGAGGTCAAAGACATATTCATTGGTCACAACAGGATGAATTGACCAGAGGCCTTATCAATTCATCAATATCCCTAAGGCCTTACCTCATAAAAATCCCATTCCAAAAACCTAGCAATTTTAGGTCAACTGTGTGTTGAATCAGTGTTTTGCTATTGACTAATTCTTGGGAGTGATTCATTGCTTTTCTCATCCTGTTTGAGTTGAATTTCCTGTCAATGTCTCAACTTTTGGTCCTTCTAGGTCACCTTTTCAGGGGATGCTCCCTAATAAAAGACTTAAAGCAATGTAAAATCTCAACCCAAATCACCAGAAAATGGACAGAAAAAGATGGGGAAGAAACACAGAGAAGCTGAGGAACAAGGGAGAAAATCAAAATGAGTCACTGGGTTCCTAAAAAGATGAACATTTTTCATCTACCAGCTTAGCAAATACTGTGTTCTTGAGGTATGGAAGCAAGTGGCACTCCCACAGATGTCAGTGAGAGTGCAGACAAGTGCCCATGGAGGTGAACTCTGCCAGTATTTGTCCAAGTTTAAATGCACACACCCTCTAGACAAGCTATTCCCTGGACACAAACCTTATAACTGGTGCTATCTCCTGACACCAAAAAGACACCCAAACTGTGGGTACTTCTAACTTTCAGGAGAGATATTCAGAAGAGGGTTTCATGATAACCACAGGACATACAAATTACACACAGTGTAACCTTACTTAATTAACCAGTTATGGTATAACAAAGATGATGTCCAAGTACATAGAGATCATACTTGCTGCTATCCCTTTGGTGACTAGACTGGGGGCGTTGCTGAGGTGGCTGCCGTGTTTTACAGAATCCAAGAGTAAGTCTTACTGGATCACAGGACAAGCCACACTGTAAGAGGAAAGGTCTGGGTTTGAGGAAGGGGTTCCGGCCTAATCTCTCTTCTGCCTCGTAATCTATCCTCTTGAGTAAGACACTTCCCTCCTCCGATTTCTTCATCCACCAGTGACAAACATGAACTAGCTGTAAATTTGCTTCACTTTTAATGATTCCTTTAAACTGCAGCGAAACAGAGCTGAATCTTCATCCGCCCACACAGAAGAGAAAAGGAACTCATGCTTGAGATACAGGTTTCTATGGACTGGCCATTACCGTTGATCCTTGAGCAACCTGGGGAGCTAGAGGCGCCAGCCCCACATGGTTGAATATCCACCTCTCATTTCTGACTCTCCTACAACTTTACCAATAGCCTACTGTTATTCCGAAGCCCTATCAATAACATAATACCGATTGTATCAATATTGTACTTATGTTAATATTGTATTTATTATTTATTCTTACAATAAGGTGAGCTCGGGAAAGGAAATGGTGTTGAGAAGATCATTAGAGAAAACATATTCGCGGTGCTGGACTCTCAACTGGGCACATTGATGGCGCCGTCCAGTTCAAACCCACGCTGTTCGAGGGCCAAGTGGACTTCTCTTGACCCTGCCAACAACCTCGTAAGATACATATTATTATCTTACTTTTTATAGGTTAGGAAACTGAAGCTCAGAAGAGTTAAGTCATTTTCCAGATTCCAGAGCCAGCAAGAGATAGGGCAAGGGATCAAAACCACCTGGATTTTACCCCAAATCTGGGTCCTTTACCCTTTTCTGTATTTTCTATACACCTGATAACCCAAACTTAAAGAAAAAAAAAAGTCCTCATTGCTGATTTTTGTCAAACCAATGCAGCATCTGAATGCAAACCAAAAAGAGAAATATATTTATAAGGGAAAATAGGGAAAAAGAGTAAAGATAAGTTTGTTCACCAAAGTATTAAATAGATAATTAAAAATAAAAGCTTCTCTGAATCACCATAAATGACTTAAAATCTATGTTTCTACCTAGTGCTAAAATAACCAGATGACTTGTCATTAATTGACTCTATTTAGACTAAGGTAAATATGGGCGTTTGGTTCTTTTTTGCCCACCGGTTGTGTTACAAAGACATAGACTGAATCACTCCTACACCTAGTCCAGGAATAGTTCCAACTCAAAGGTCATTTGTATTGTTAACTCATACCAAAAACAAAAATCGCACATTCCTCCTATGAATAACTCCAGAACTCTAAGTCCTTAATGGCCTTTTCTTTAATTTGGTCACCATTTATAATTTTTAAAAAGCAAGGTTAGGGGGCATGGGGCGGGGCGAGCGCCCTTACTTAACATACTTAAATCCATCTAGTGGCTGAAGGACTAAATCAAAAACTAAAGATGAACACAAAACCTGAATCTATAGTTCCCCTGGAAGATAACTTACATAAGCTTCCTGACACAGGTCTTGCAGATAATTTTTTTTTCAGTCTGACATCAAAAGCAAAAGCAACAGAACCAAAAATAAACAAGCAGACTGTACCAAACTAGGGGGGGGGGGAGAGAGAAGAAGCTTTTACACAACAAAGGAAACCATCAATAAGATAAAAAAAAGCAACCTACTGAATGGGAGAAGACATCTAAAAATGATCCATCCAATAAGGAGTTAATATCCAAAATATACAAGGAATGCACACAACTCAACAGCAGAAAAAGCTCCACAACAATCCAATTAAACAATGGGCAGAAGATCTGAATAGATGTTTCTCCAAAGAAGACACACGAACGGCCAACAGGCACATGACAAGATGCTCAACATCAGTCATCATCAGGGAAGTGCAGTCAAAACCACAGTGACATGTGACCACACACCTGTCAGAAGGGCTAGAATCAAAAAGACAAGAAATACCAAATCTTGGTGAGGACGTGGAGAAAAGGGAATCCTTGTGCACTGTTGCCAAGAGTGTAGAGTCTGCATCCACTGTGGAGAACAGTATAGAAGTTTCACAAAAAATTAAAAACAGAATTACCAGATAATCCAGTAACGCTGCTTCTGGGTATTTGTCTGAAGAAAATGAAAACCCTAACTCAAAAAAAAATACATGAGCTCCCATGTTCATTGCAGCATTATTTATAATAACCAAGACATGGACACAACCTAAATGCCCATCAGTGGATAAAAGGATAAGAAATACACACGTGTATACACACACACACACACGCATGCGTTGAATATTAGCCATAAAAGAAGTATGAAAAATTCCCATTTACAACGACATGGACGGACCTTGAGGGCATTACACTGAGTGAAATAAGTCAGACAGAGAAAGACAAATCCTATATGATCTCTCTCATGTGTACAATCTTTAAAAACAGAAAAAACAACAACGAAACAAGTTCTTGGGCTCCTGGATACAGAGAATAGACTTGTGACGGCCAGTGGCTAGAGGTGGGGTGGAAAAAATGGGTGAAGGGGCTTAAAAAGTTTAAAAAAAAGAAAAAGGAAAATATTGCCTAGATATTATAAATTGGCCAAAGTTGAGGGGGAAAATGCCTGCTGCAGGCTGTAGAAATTTCAAGCATTACTCAGGTGGGAGAAATCCATTGTTCATAGAGTCTGTATTAAGTGCTAGGGGCTTTACACATACTATCTCTTTTAGATCTCACAGGACCATCTTCATTTTATACATGAATATAATGAGTCATCCTGCCAGCATGTGGCATAACTGAGATTTCTACCCAAGTGTATGTAGATACAAAGGCCACTTGTCCCTGTAGGAATAACACAGAGGTTAAACTGTAGCCACTAGGAAAAGCAGAAGGGTAGATACTGAGACACGATGCCCAACCTAGCATAAACGTGTTTTGTTTTGTACTGAATTACCCAAGGATGAATTCTGACCTCCCCCATCCCAGTCCTGTCTCGCATGCTTCCACAGGTTTAAGAACAGTATTGCTTTTAAAATCTTCAAAGGAGGGGCGCCTGGGTGGCTCCGTGGGTTAAGCCGCTGCCTTTGGCTCCGGTCATGATCTCGGGGTCCTGGGATCGAGCCCCGCATCGGGCTCTCTGCTCGGTGGAGAGCCTGATTCCCTTCCTCTCTCTCTGCCTGCCTCTCTGCCTACTGTGATCTCTCTCTGTCAAATAAACAAATAAAACCTTTAAAAAAAATAAAAAATAAAAAAAAATAAAATCTTCAAAGGAAAAAAATGATAAAATAAGATCTTCAAAGAAAAGGAAAAAGAGGGAAGCGGGAAGGAGGGTGCGGAGGGCAGGGAGGAAGCTCTCGCAGAGGGACCTTCACGTGTATTACTAAATGAAAGGAACCAGTCCGCAGCGGCTGTGTTCTGTATGACCCCACCTCGACGGCCCTCTCGAAAAGGCACAACTATCGAGACGAGAGCATGAGTACTTGCCAGGGGTTTGGAGATGGGAGGCATGAAGACGGCACAGGCTGCTTCGAGCAGGGAAACGACATTGGATGACTATAGGGCACACTATACGGTTGGAAACATGGCATTATACATGTGTCCAAATCCACAGCGTGCCCAGCACCAGGAGGGTACGCTAATGCACACTATGAATTTAGGGGATTACGATGTGTCTGCGTCGGCTCACCTTTTCTCACAAACGCACGATGCCCGGTGCTGGGTGTTGATCGGGCGGCAGATTGTGTGTGTGGAGAGCTGCGGTCTTGTAAGAACTCTTTGTACTTTGCATTCCATTTTTCTGTGGACCTAAAATTGCTCTAAAAAAATAAAATCTGTTTTTTACAGTAATTATGAACTCGACAAAAAACAAAATTTGCTCAGACAAGGGCACTCCCAGTTCACTCTATAACTCAGCCAGGGTCACGTCCAGGTTTTGTGGGGCCTGAAGCTTACACAGTTGGGGTGGGAGGAAGGTGAGAAGGGGCTCGTAAGAAAAGAAAAACACTAAACCAGAAAAAAACCTGATTAAATGTCAGAGCATTTCTAGCACTTTTGTAAAAAGTAAAAATAAATAAATGATCAAAATCACAGAGTCGGGTCTGTACTCCATGGCTGCTGGCAGCAGGGACTACTCCCTCCCCAGTGTAGGACTTAGCAGAGCCACAATCGGCCCTCTCCACAAGGCCAGGGCTGCAGGGGGAGGCGGAGATGCAGTGATGACAAGGCAGGTTATAAACTGACCAAGGATCGAAGACAAAGGGTGGCGTCAGCTAGAAAGAAGTCACTCATTGCTCCATGGAGGGAGTTTTGTTTGCAGAAATCTTTCTTCCCAGAGGGACCCACGGGTCTGCAGAAGAGCTCATCTCCAATGTGCTGGGGCAGCAGCATCGCTCTTACAATTTCCTGCCATTGAGAGCCACTAGGGACCAGGGCTCCCCCACTATAAATTAAGAGACAAAATGGGGGGAGCCTCGGTGGCTCAGTCAGTTAAGCGTCCAACTTTTGATCTCAGCTCAGGTCTTGGTCTCAGGGTCGTGAGCTCAAGCAGTGCAGGGCTTCATACTGGGTGTCAAGCCTACTTAAAAACAGAGAGAAAGAGAGAAGGAAAAGAGTCTTCTCGGGTTAAGAGTGAAAAGGCATGAGTGAGCCTCTGCTTGCATCAAGACTTGTAACACCCACAGGACGTCAACCTTGTAAGAAGAATGAGACAGAAACATGGGCCTACATGAAATTCTGGGCTTTGGGGCTCAGCAGACAGCAGAAGTGTGGGCTCCCATGATGCTTCCGTTACTTGCTCTTGGAGGTCACCTGGGCACCCTTCGGTGAGAAGGCAGGTAGGTGGAGGAAGGTGGCTTCTCCCAGGACCACCTCCACCTCCTTCTTCTTCTCATACTTACGATGGAAAACTTCAGAAATTAGTGCATAACCCAAAGCAAGATTAACAGACTCTACCAGCATCACACACTGAGCAAATATTTTTCCAGGATAAAATATTTTAGAAGAGAAACAACCATGGATGTGTGATATCCTGTTGTACCGTGTGAAGCATTTTGCTCAATTTTAATGATACTCTCTTCATTCTATCCTAACTGTGATCAACATGGATAGTTTATTGGGATCATGTCCTAAGAACCCAGTGGTGATGGATTTGCATCAGCCCCCAAAGTAGCAAGAAGGCCCATCACTCAGTTAAGGTGCAAGCGTGCATGCGCGCGCGTGCGCACACACACACACACACACACACACAAATAAAATTCTGAAAAATTAAATTTCCGTATATTTGTGGGTCATTTCTGGGCTCTATTCTGTTCCACTGATCTACCTGGATGTTTGCTATATTATTCTTACAATTTCATGCATATAAGAAAAAGTTCGTAACTTTTCAAAACAGGGTCTCAGTATCACACTGAGAAGCCCACACATTCTACTACACAGCAGGGCACGGGATGATTAAAGAAGGAAGAGCCCGTGTGGTGGAGAGATATGAAAACAAAAACAAATTTCGGTCTCTCAGAATTTGATTTCTCACTGAAGCTAAGGAAGCAGGATCCATTTTCAAGACTTTGTAACACTTTCTTACTTAAATGCTAATTCCTTCTTGCAATTTTGAGTAATGACTGCCTTTTAAAAAGCCTGCAGCACCACACAGAGCCATGCCATTCACTGACCTTGGAATACTCCTAATGAGATGTCCCTCTGTGATACAAGAATTACTAATGGGGGATGGGAATAATGAATGAGGGCGCCGGAAGATGAATGATATACCAGGGACACCGTTAACATTTTCCGTGAGCAAGATCGATATGCCGTGTAACAGAAACATAATAAATCACTTCATCAACTAACCCTCACCCCTGAAGAAAGGAACTCATAGGTTTGGCAGCAGAAGCCAGTAAACAAATTACCCCGAGAGATTAATTGGATGTGAACTCAGGTCTCTGCAGCATTTCTCTCGTCCAACTGTATGTAGTAGAACTTTGCCTTAAAACTATCAGGATGGCTCTAGACTTCATCTAATTTCTAACCCTCTGAAATATTCCGTCCTATCCCTTGCTGCAACATCATACTTCTTCACCTTTTTACTTTTTCTTTATAGTAAGAGACAATGATAAGAGTCGAGACATAAAATTATAGGGATCTTAATTCAAGTACAGAGAGTGATTCAATTTCCCTTCGAAGCTTACTCACTCGTCTTTCCGAGTTCCTGCTCGCGGACTGCCGAGAGACGGGACACGACCGCGCGTGCTGAGCACAAAGCGAGGGATGTCTCTGTCCGGGGCAGAGTGTGATAATCCCCGAGCTCCCGTGAGATGGGCTCAGATACACAGTCCGGGTTGTCGGACCCCTGACGCATGACAGACCAGGATGTGTCCCCGGGAGACATCTGCTCTACCCTGCTCCAGCCCACAGGCTGAGAGAGAGCTGAGGCCAGACTGATGAACATTCCAGAAATCTTAGGAATGAGGACTGAACTCAGCACCTTCTCATCTAGGCTGTGATCTCACGGTCTCTCTAGTGTAAAACTGGACCAGTATAAAGCCCTCCTTACTGGTCCATGGTCTTGCTCCCACCAGGCTTCCTAAATCCATTCTCCACAGAGCAAAAAAGTGAGCATTTAAAACACAGGTGTGGTCAGCTCCTTCTCCTCTTAACATAATCCCAAGGCTCCCCAGTGCTTTGAGATCAAGTGCAGAATCCTGCAGCAGGGCTCACTGTCCTCAGGATGCCAAGAAGGCAAAGCAGCAGCTGTAGCGCTGCTATCCCCCTGCTGGAGGCAGGCACGGGGCAGTAGGGGTGGAGTTGGGGGGTGGTCTGTATTTGTTCCTCTGACTGCTGGAACAAAGTCCTACAAACTGTGTGGCTTAAAATGAAAGAAATTCAGTATCCTACAGTTCTGGAGGCTGAAAGTCTGAAATCAGGATGTGGGCAGGCTGGGTTCCTTCCAGGACCTGCAAGGGGCGTCAGTTTTGTGCTCTATCTGGGCTCCTGGCGGTTCACTGGCACTCCACTCTCTGCCTCGGACTCCACACAGCCTTCTCCCTGTCTCTTCACCTCTTCTTCTTCGTGCACGTCTGCCTTTGTGTCTAACTTTTCCCTTTTCACAAGGATCCCAGTCACACTGGGTTAGGGCCCACGCTGATGACCTCATTTTAACCTGATGACCTCTAGGAAGACCCCATTTCCAAACGAGACGATGTTCTGAGCACTGGGGATGATGACAGAGGCGTATCGTTTTGGGGGGACACGATTCAAGCCGTAACAGAGCCCTACTCTGAGAGGAGGCCCGTCTTTCTGTGCCCCTTCCAGAACTAATTTCTATTGGTTTCTGTTTTGTAAGACACATAAGTTACCTATTCAGTATCATCAGAAATATGTGATTTTGTGTTTTAAAAAATGTTGTTTGCATTTCATCTCACCTCATCCCACGAAGAATTTAAATTGCTTCAAATGTGTTCACACCCTCTAAGCCCTAATACCATTCTGGGTTAAAAATGGTAAGATTTACAGCATAATAGAAAGAAGACTCTGTTGTGTAATTGATTAACTGGGGCAATTCTCGCCTCTAATCGCTCTGAGCCTCAGTTTCCTAGCCTGTAAAGTAGAAACAACAGACCTGCCCATTCTGCCTCCCATACTGAATTTTGTAACACATACCCCAGAGGAATGTTTTAAAAAGGTGTAAAATGGTATAGGAAGGGAGGATTGTGGCATTCTTCCTCTTACTTAGCCAGCCCTCTGTTATGCATTAGTAATAGACATCAGTACCCTTACAAGGGAAACCAGAGCAAGTGAGGTAGGGTAAGCGGATGAGGTAAGCCATTTCCCCCCATCTTAACAGGCCTCGCTCCCTGCCAGGACCGCCCTGCGAGACCACACATTCTCCCACTCACACACTTTTCTTCTTGCCTGCGTGATGGTCCCGCAATACTGATTATTCATGAAATGGGGACAAAAAGCTTCCAGAAAATGGGAGACTGTATCAGTAAGTATATTTTAAAGGATGTCTACAATGAAATAGGATAAAAGGCACCTGACTAATTAGGAAAAACAAGTTTTTTTTTTTAAAAGCTCACTTCCAATACCTCTTGATAATATGGACCAGAGATACGTAGTTCTGTATTAAGTGAAAACATGCTTTTTCCAGAATAATCAAATTCAAAAGACAAAATTAGATCATCTGAACTAAAAGAGGAAATGATCCTCTAATTAGCTGATTTTAACCAGAGGAATAAAATCAATGGTGTGTCTTTCTTCTAATTTGGCAGGATTCGCGAGGCCATTTTCACAAGCGGTTTTATGGTGCTCAAATGGTGTAATACTGTGGGGGAGGGGGTGCAAGACTCTGATTCCTGAAAAGCTTCCACTTCACTCACCTAGGGTATCACTGCACAGCTTTTGCTCACGCAAACAGAAACTGCCCACTGGAGGGCATTCTCTATGGCTCATGTGCCTGCTGCCCTCCAGGGACCTCGAGCTGTACAAGACCCAGGGCAGGCAGAATGAATCGTGTCCCCAGACCTGTGCCATGTGGCAGCCCTATGAGACAGAACTAGGATTTGGGGCCCTGAGAAGTAGCAGAGTATGGGATGGAGCCAACATAACTCACCGCAACATCGTGGAAGGCTGTGGCAGAATGGAAAAAAGCTCTGGCTTGGGGGCCAACAGACTTGGTTCCTCACCATCTAGTACTTACTGGCCGTGTAACCTTAGATAAAGTCAGATGAGTTGTTCCCTCATTTTTAAATGCAAATGGAAACCACAATCACCTTTTCTACCTCCAAGGATCACAATGAGAATCCAGTGAGATTATGCATGGGACAGGGCTTTGGAAAGCCCGAGTCCCTGACTTAGCAAATAGAGGACACCATCTTCTGGGATAGAGTTCAGCTTCCCTACCGTCTGCCTCAAACAACAAAAACTCTTTCTCTTAGGGTCCAAAAGTAAAATATTCAAATACAGCTGTTCCTACTTAATTTTATTCTGTCATGAACATAGTGGGCTTTTTCTTATTCTGCACAAACCACATAAGGCTGCTTTCATTTGTCATCATCCTATTATCACTGCCACTAGTCCTTCTGCATAAAATGTCACCAAACCAAGTGCGGACTCGAAAATTGTCTCCTGAGTGGAACAAGTTGGTTTAGCAACTGGTGTCTTGTGTTCATATTCTACAGGGTAATACTGGAGCTACTGATAATTATACCTACTGTCTTCCTGATGAAGATCCAGAAAGCTGTTTGTTTTTAAACTGCTTCTAATTAGCTGATTTCAAAAAAAGTTTAATCATATAAGCACTGTTGGCTTGACACAGATCTACAAATCCCAAACTTCTTTTGGCTTTTCTTATCAAAGCTCGGTGGTGATGGGAAGAGAACTCCCTTTCGTGTTGATGAGTCATCGTCGCTAGTGCCATCTTGGGTACCAAAGGTGCACCCATTCTATGATTTATCCTAAATAGAAGAGTGAAATGATTTTCCTTCCTAAAATCAAGAGGTAGAGCATCCAAGGGCAGACATAGTAACCTGCAAATGTGAACCTCTAAATTACCACGTATTTCAGCACAGTGTGGTTTCACTAGGAATACTGAAGTTGTTAAGAAGTTAAACATTGAAGGAATTATTTTCACCTAAGGCTTAGAATATTTATGGCTTAGAAGATCACACTCTACCTACTTTAGATGCTTCCCTAGCAGCAGAGGATAAATTCTAGATACAACCATTCTTCTAGGACCAGGAACCAACCCTCCATTTATATCACAGTTTCTATAAGAAAAGGAAATCCCAGTATCAGCTGGGGACCTGGAGACATTTACAGCCCTTCCTACTGTAATTGTGGACACATAAAGGATTGCTTCTTCTTCATCAACCAGTCCCTGGGAGTTGCCCAGGTCATGGCCAAAGTCCTTGATGAGGCCAGGGAAGAGGAAGAGGCTCGTACAAGCTCTCACTTGGCAATGCCAAGTGACATGCTTTTGTTTTTGTCTTGTCCTGTGTGTGTGTGTGTGTGTGTGTGTGTGTGTGTGTTTAAACCAACTAATTATGTTTCAGGCACTGGCTGTAATCTCAAAATAACTCTCCTGTCTCTGCACAGATAAGGCTGAGGAATCCAGTTTCCCCTAAACCCAGTGGTTCTCTTTGCCCTCCCAAGAGACACAGAGCAAATGCCTGGAGCCATTCTGTCCCCATTAGGAGGGGAGGGAGGGTGCTACTGGAACCTGGTGGGTAGAGGCCCCAGAGAGCCCCTCGGCCCCAAAGAATCTCCACTCCCAAGTGTCCACAGTGCAAAGATGTGAGGTCCTGTGCTGACTAGCAGGACAGGACAGTTAGCTACAGTGCCTCTAGCAGACAGAAGCTCCATAAGGCACAGACTCCAATATTCAAGCACTGAACATGTTTTCTTCCACAGTCACTGGATGGAAATACACACACACACACACACACACACACATAGAGCTTTCAAGCACGAGTTCCATTTGCTCTTCGCAGTTACCCTCGACAGCTCTGCAAAGAAAGAAAAAACAAAGGAAATGAGTGTGTGCCAGAAAGATGGAGGGGAGATGGGAGGTAACAAGAGGCCAAATTAAATGTAAAGAGAGGGGAAAAGTCCCTATCCCTTCTCTGGATGTAGACGTGACCTAACAGTTCAGTAAAACAAAAGAGGCACCCCGCTGGAGCCAGTCAAGTTTTACTGCCATCAAGATGGACATCATAAAATTTTCCAGAAGCTAAAGTATAAGGTTTTGTTCCCTAGCTATCACAATTCACAGTAAACAAGCCCAATACATGGTACACAAAAGCTTTCTCATGAAGCTGCTTCTGTAGTAAGAAGAAATGTAACTGTGTCATCTTAAAATGAAAATTATTTTCACTGGCTCACTGGGCTTCAGGGGCCAAGAGCAGAGTCCCTGAGCCTTTCACACAACTTACACATTTAGGATGTGAACTTGAGTCAAACCCCTGAGCCTCCAGCTGGGAGTCATTTCCTTCTCCCCCTCCTCACACTGACAGAGACATTCAAGGAGCAGGCTCCCAACGTGGAGGTCAGCCAAGCAACCGAGGAGATGCAACTAGGAGCACAAGATACCCTCAATTCACGGAGAAATTAATTTAGTAAAGGACAGAGCCTCAGCATCTCACTGTTGGAAAGGTAGAAAACACACGACCCATTGCTTCAGCGCACACTGACCAAGAAGTCATCTGGGCTGTTCCCGGACTCCTGGTCACCTCAACGGCACCCCAGTGGCAGAACTGACTTAATACTATAACTCAGGGTGTCTCTGCTCCCAGGCTCTTACATTCTATATGAACTAAAATACACATATCCCGTCACAAACGCCAATTCAAAAGCATAAAACCATGACGGCAGAAACCTGCTTACTGTCTTGAAACATAACCTCCAATTTTTCTGTCTGCCCTTCTTCTGGTCTGGAGACATAGACGCAGCTGTGCCAATGGCAGGCCCACTTGGAACAAACTCTTCAACGCTGTCTTTTTCAGCGGCTCCTTAAAATTCTTGTAGGTACATGGGAGGTGGATAGGGCAACATCACAAAGGAGAGGAAAGGAGAGACAAGGTATTTGGTAGAGAAGAGTTCACCACTCTTTTTACCTACTCCTCATGGAACCCAGAAATGCAAACATCAATTTTTCTATGATTCTGCTTCTCATTTCACTTTAAATCTGGTCACCCCATCTCATAACCTTAGGTGCTATCAATACATAGGTGACCCCAAAGCTGTACCAGTCCAGACTTTTCTTATCTCCAGACTTGCCATTTGGGACTCATCACAGGCTCCTTAAAATGAACGACTTTCTGCTTCCTCCCCAAACCTCCCCAAATCACCTCAATCTCAGTTAAAGGCAATTCCCATCCTTGCAGACATGCAAGCCAAGCCTTGGAGTCACCACGACCCTTCTGTATCCCACGCTCCATTTCCAGCCTCTTGGGGAAGCTATCAGGTCCGGTTGTTGCCTGGTAGCCAGAATGCCGGCCCCCACCATTGGACACAAGCAGGGAGACCAGAGAGAGCGCTACTGCAGTGACCCTCCTCATACAAGTCTGGTCTACTTGCTTCTACTTCTTGTTCCACCACTTCATTATGCTCCCCACACAGCACCCAGTAACCATATTAAACATAAGTCAGGACACCTGTATGCTCAGTCAGCTAAGTGTCTGCCTTCAGCTCAAGTCATGGTCCCAGGATCCTGCGATCGAGTCCCACATCAAGCTCCCTGCTCACAAGGCCCTAAACAATTCAGTCTCCATTTTTTCCTCTCACCTTCTCTTCTACCTCCAAATTGTTTACTCCACTCCAGTCACTCTTGATTTCTTGATGTTTCTAGAATGTGTCAGGCTAACCCTCCTGCCTCAGGGCCTTTGCACTTGCTGTTCTCTCTACTTGAAATGTTCTTCTCCCAGATATCTGCATTACTTATTATCTCCCCCTCTAGAGCAGAGGCCTCAAGAGGACAGAGAGTCTGGGGTCTAATCTGTTTACTGCTATGTCCCCAGGGCCCAAAAGAGTAACTGGCATGAAACAGTTGCTCAGTAAGTAGTTGAATGAGGGAAAGAGAGAAAGTCATCAGCGATCTTTCTTTCTCTTTGAGACCTGAGGATCACTTTTAGAGACCATAGAGAACATGCACACCTGTAGGCAGAGGAGCAACCCTGCATTAAAATGTAAATATAAACTAAACACTTAAATATCTAACAGATCTTTAAGTGAAACAATGATAAAAATAACATTATTTTTTTCCATATGAACACAGTTTTCCTTTATCAAGCCAATGGCACAGAATCGAGATTCTGTGATAAATAATAACTCTCTGAATAAAAAATGAGGGACAGAACAAAAGTAAAGTGTCTTAGAGATGGTCAGTATAAGGTTTTTAGAAATGCATGAATTCTGTATCTAAAGAATTTTTTACTGTCCTCTCATTGTAGACACCTTCAATTAAGCCTGCTCTAATCTTGGCTAAGTGAGAATCCAGCTTCAAAATTTCATTCCCAGGCACAGCTGTTTGACAGGTGCAGCAGGAGCCTGTCAAGACAATTGGCAGCATCATTCCTGCAGAACACAATGGGCTTTTTTTTTGCCTTTTTTTTTTTTTTTTTTTTTGTCATCCCCTATTACTCGCTGATGGTAATTAGCAAGCCAGTCTTTGAAGGAAAAGTGCAATCAGGCAACTAAAAATGCCTTTTATGAAACTCTTCCTTGGAAATAAATCACTGACACTGCACATGGTCAATATGGACTCTTAATTTTAAACTAAATGCCCATTGATTTACCAAGATCTATGTTCCTGACCCTGTGGTCTAGTGAAATTCATTTTTTTCCTGAAATTCTGAGTTCGGGGAAAGTGACAGTGACACAGCTGTTGATTTTGATTTACTACCTCAATGGAGTAGGCAATTAGAGTGATTTCTCCATGATTTGCTCAAATTATACAGCTCCCTCCCGGACCGATGACCGATGCCATCAGAGGCGCCATGCCCCGGACCCAGCTTCCCACCGGGGTGACCGCCGAGAGCGTGCCTTCCGGGAGCCCCTGGACGCAGGCTGACGCAGACAGCACGAGCGGCCTTGAGTTTTCACCAGCGGGGGCTGAACGTGCAGGGCTGGCGGACGGCTAGGATCGTGACAAAAACTCACTCCTTGCCCCAAGAACCTGACCACTCCTCACCTCCGTTTATGCTGCGGTTTGGGGTTTTCAGAGAAAAACAGCGTCCGTCTCCCTGTCACAGCTATGTAACAACTTGCATCCCGGTACACCTCCCACCAACACCTTCGACAAGTTTCGACAAGTGCAGCTGAATCACTTGAGATGGGCCAAAAGGTCAGGGCCCTGAAACGTTGCCAGCCTGATTATCTAAAGCCACTGGAAAGCACTCCATGTGTTTCAGAGAACAGGTAGGCTTTCCACCACACAAAAGCAGCTTTGTTTCTGTATAGGTGACGCCTCCTAATTAGAATCAATGATTTTTTTTTATGGTCGCTCCCGATAAGCTTGTTTACCTAGCTTCATTTTCCTAAGACACTTTAAACGTTTCTAGGACGGGTGAACGTCGGCAGAACACTGAGACAGGCCTTGAACCTGGGCTGTGGTATTGCATGATGTTTACAATTTGTCATCCTTGGGGGTAGTTCTGCAAGCTTAAACACACTAAAGGACATGTTATAAAGAGCCAGGCAATTTCATTTTGCTTGAATATCTTTATGGAAATGGACCAAAGGCGTCCACAGAGGCACACTGTCATTTTTTCCTTGACTGCGGGCCAGTTCCTGACCAAAAGCAAGCATTCAGGGAAGAGAAGAGCATTTCTGACCACACTGTGTGGACCAAATAAGCTACTTTATGAACAGATGGGGAATATTGTGTTTCAGGGTCTTAGTAAAATAGCCATTCACATCAAATTTCTGTTCACAATGGTGGATCTCTTGGTGATTCATTTATGACCTTGCCCTTGATAATGGGCAGATCTCCCTCAAGGGTGAGTGCCTGTGGGACATGAAGACATCACATCCTCATGACTTAGAAAGATGATGAGAAGTGGGGAATTATGCACCAAGAACATGTAATTTGGACAAGGTGGGAAAAACTGAGTAATTCACTCGAGATAACAAGAGTTTTCCCAGCAGTGGTGACTGTATGGCGATGGAATCCTTGGAGAGTAAATAAAAAAATGGTTGGGCTGAGAAAGACTTACTGAGCTGAAAAGCAAGTTACAGGAGCCAGCGCTGATAAGAAAAAAGAAATGGTCTTTAAGAAAACCACTTTGATGACACAGGATCGCCCCTCATGGAAAGCTCAAAGATCAAAACTGAAATGTGTCTTCTTTTCAAGGGGACATAGAGAACCAGAACAAGTCAGCAGTAAGCAGGAGGAGCACTTCTGGTCCCCCCCTAGTAGGTACATAATCTGTGTCTAACTTCCTCCTACGCCACATAGAAAGACCACAATTCCCAGGCTCCCTTGCACTTAGCTGTTGTCATGTGACTGTGTGCTGGCCAACATGACGCTGGCAAGAGTAAAATGTGTCACTTTCAGACCCGGCTCCTAAAACTTTCTGCACAATCCTCAACATCCTATCTTTCACCCTGGACTCCAACGGCAGAGCCATTAGGTTGACAGATCCTGAGTCACTGTGTATGATCACAAGCTGTATTAGAACATGAGTAAGAAAGAAACTTTTATCATACCAACATACTGAGATTTGAGACTGTCTGTTACAGAAGTTAGGTTATCTTCACATATTATAATCACGCTTCCTTGTTAGCCTTTTTTGAGACTGACGCGCTGCCTTTTTATGAGACTGACGAGCTGCCTACTGTGCTAAAGAGGCAGGTAGCATTTGCCTTTTTAAATATCATGTCATTGCCTCGGAGTTCTCTCTCCCTCTTATTTTCAAGCAGACTGATTTCAGAGCCCTCAAGAGCAATGAAAAAAAAAAAAAAAGAATTTGTTTTTAGGTCAGGGGAACATGGGTTACCCATAGGGCAAAAAATGGTTGGCACCATTCCCTGAGGTGTTAGAGGGGGGGAAACCCACCCTCCTCTGTTTCTTATAATTCAAAAAGTAGTTTATTTATTTTTAGCTTTTTATTTTGAGGAATTTCAAATCATCACATAAGCAGTAACAACAGAATAACGAATCTCCATGTATTCATCACCTAACTTCAAGTAGACAGATATACAGATATCTATCTATACACCCACATATACATATCTACACACACACACATAGAGATAATAGACAAGTATGTATGCATACACATTTAAGGTCTACTATCTGTTCATCTAATCACTGAGCTGGGCACTGCGGGCAAGACTCAAAGGGGAATAATGCCCTTTGAGTATGTAGTAGAAAGGACAGAATATAAACCTCAAACTCCATAAATTACATTGCTCTCAGGGCTACAATGTGGATTAAAGTAATCCAGTAGCTCTGAGTTGGCAACATACTTATTTTCTTGCCCCTCCCATTTCCCTGAAGGAGTTTTCCTTTAAGAGAGAGGTTTACTGCTTCCTTCCCAGTAAAAATGTAGCTACCCCTGGGAGGGCCAGCGCACTGAGGCTTTTCTCAACCATTCGCCATTTCTATGTATGAACTCTATCTTTCGTGAAGTTCTTTCCCCAAAGCAAGACTTGAAAAGATGGAGAGAAGCATAAGGAGCAAAGCAAGGGGCCTTGAGGCAACATGGAAATTATGAGGGAAGAAGAGAAAACAGTAGAGTCTTGAGATGCAAGACAAGTTTCCATGTTTGCTTAAGGTGAGGATCCCTGTTTTTCCTTCACTGAAACTCATGCCCCACTCCCAAGTCTATTCTCTTGGCTAACAAAGTGCCATTTGATCTTCTCATTCTAGAAGCTGTGACTGGGCAGGGGAGAAAGGAATAGTAGAAGAGAAAGAGTTCAGAAGGAGCCGCATTTCTCATTAAAGGGCAGAGATTGCCAGGCCCAATAGCCACACCCCAACTTAAACATTAAAGTGCTTTCAAGTAACACAGAAAAGAAATTATTCTGGACAGAGACTCCTGAGACCCTGCCTGGTAAGTTTTGAGAGCAAGAGCAATCAGATGCCCCATCGGGAACCCTCTAGACACCTTATTCTGCTAGTGGTTGGCTCTAGGTTGTGCTCTCTGGTCACACAAGCAAATGCCCAACCTTGGAAGGCTCAATCTCCAAAGTAGGTGAGTGCTGCTAGAGCAGGATGCTCAAGTAAACAAAAGATGAGTCTCTCCTTGCACTGTCTTCCCTGTAGAGGCTCTTGGCTCCACAGCGTTCCAGCTACCACCTCTGGGAATGGACGCCATTTTGCTGACAACTGATTTAATTTGTACTCCTCTAACCATCCCAAACATTTAGCTCTGCTCTGCATTAATTCAGTCTGAACAGAAAACAATTCCAAAGTAAATCTTAGCATGGGGACAATGTCTTGAAAGGGCTGACAGGCTCAGCATAATGAACACCCATCCAGAGTTCTCCACTCTCTTTACAGATTATAAAAAGGAAATATTTAACTAATGGAAGGCTTCTCATACACAAGATAATGTATGCGGCCTCTGTCCATATCTTAATCATTCGACACAACTGATCCAATAGCTTTGGTCTAGATGCAGGCTCTCCCAGAATTAGAATTTTTTTTCCTTTCAAGTTCTCCCCAGAAAATGCTTTCATGCTTGTCTTCACTTATGTGTTTCCCTGGCTGATCACCTGGCCTCAGAAGACTCTGTGTTTCATGTGGTAGAGGCCGAGAGATACAGGCTAACGAGGTACTAAACTCTCAACCTGAAGAGACAGTGAGGTGGTTCGGGGGAAGGCACCGTTTCATTTCCCAAGCACGAAAGCACAGCGCTTGCTACCTCAGTGATGCTGCCTCCTGAGATTCTGTCTTTGTATTAATTTGATTTGCCTTGGAATTAGCTAAGTTTGGGATTCTAATTTTCAGAACACTAGCCTTATTTGATAGTAAAGGGCCTTTGCTGTTGGTCCAAGGTGGATTGCCAGCCTCCCTTCCCTCTTCTGCCTAGTGTTGGACCGTGTACCTACTTGAGAACTCTTTCTGCCCCCACCCCCGCTCTTCTCACGCCACTGTGTCAGCACATACTGTGGTCCTCCACTTGAACGGTCTCCTCCCCTTTCTCTGTGAGAACTGCTGTCTTCTTTCAAGACACAGTCACCTCTCCGAGAAGCCTGCCTAGACTCAACACAGTTGGAAGCTTCTTTCCCTGTTTCCACATAAAACAATTTGCACAGACCTCTTACAAAGCCCTTGTTTCACTCTTGTGTAAATTAACTATTTACACATCAACTCCAGAAGATTGTAAGCTCCTCAAGGAAATGTCTCATTTATTTCTGTAACCCCCAGCTCCCAGGACAGGGCACTGCACATGGCTAATACTAAGGGACCAAAAGAATGAATGAACATGCGTTGACCGGATGGACACATCAGTGCGTACACTCTTTGCGGAGGACAAGCTATACCCCTTGGCCTTCCCAGGACCAGCCTGGTAAACACGGAGAGCCCGGTCACACAGAACCCCTTTCAAAAGTCTCAAAAGTGTCCCTACTTAAATAATAAATTAATGATACCATCACCCCAAGTTTGGAGGATGCTGTAATGACTCATACCCACTGCCCCTGTCTGCCCACAGCCAGTCATCTTATTTTCTGATTTTTCAACAATGTAGCAAATTAACTTTTTTTTATTTTTATTTTTTAAAGATTTTATTTGAGAAAGAGAAAGAGAGCATGGTGGGGGCGGTGGAGAGAAGCAGAAGGAGATGGAGAAGCAGATGCCCCACTGAGCAGGGAGCTGATGTGGGGCTCCATCCCAGGACCCCAGGATCATGATCTGAACCGAAGGCAGTGGCTTAACCTACTGATCCACCCAGGCTTCCCTTAACTGTTTGTTTGTTTTTTAATTTTTTTCTTTAAAATTATCCCTCAAAAGGATTAGTCATTCTCCCTACTCAAGTCCAGTATCTGTGGCCCAAGAAAATAAAAGGAGATACTGTAAAGTAAGAACACGCAGGGTCTCATTCGTGTTCTCACCAAATTCCTATGCACACCAACCTCCCGGATGAGTGATGACACCTATTCACCCAGCCCAGCTCTCCTCTGGGTCAGGCTGCCCGCCGTCTGGGCAGATGGGAAGCCCAGCCTCCCCACCAGGCCCTGTGCTCGCCAGCCACACGTCCGCTGCCTGGGGTGGGAACATTCATTGTCTTATTGATAGTCTAGAAGCCCCAACTCCGTAATTAGAGTAAAAACTAATAAATCTGCATGGGAAGAAAAATAAACATCTCTTTTCCACATCATTCTCCCCAGAGCTTGAAGAAAACACTTCTGAAAGATCAAAGAGAATCGGACTACCTCTTTTTTGGAAAAATAAATGTGTTTGGTCTTTCACTTCACACACTCAGATTCTGTCTGGACTCAAAGATGTCAACACAACCAAAGGTAATCAAGAAATATTCCAAAGGCCACAAAAGACGTTTCTAATAAATTGCCAAAGTAATTTTATACTGATGCGATCTGAATAAACGAAGAAAAACACACTTTAAAATCTATATGTGTGCAAATCTCAAAAGGTTGGAAACACATTCCCTTAATCAGCTCGTTCATGCAAAGATTTACATGACTCTTTCTAATTTTAAAAACATTATTTCGGGGTATGGAATTAGAGTAAAACCACAAAACAAATATGAACTAAAAGGAACATTAACCGTCATGTAGTTAATGATTTTGCTGAACGAGGATAAAGTCTCCAAATGCTTAACCTCTTAGGATTCCTCTCATTATCTATTGTTTTTCATTAATCCTGGAATCGCAGGGCAAAGAAATAGAAACCCCGATTTGCTTTGAAACGTCTGCCCAAATCTGCTACAAATTTATTTTCAGGACAAAGTTCGTGAAAGGCCAGCTCTCCAGGTAAAATGGATTAAATGCCTTCTAAAGGGAAATAAAATTAAACCACTACCAAATGGAAGGCTTCTAACCTGTGTTTTGGGATGTGAAATTCGATTTGACAGACGCCTTACAGACTGCGGTCAGTGCCCCATCTGATGAGAATTTCTGTAGCTTGCATTTACCT
The DNA here is from genome assembly GCF_009829155.1 of Mustela erminea. Lineage (NCBI taxonomy): Eukaryota > Metazoa > Chordata > Mammalia > Carnivora > Mustelidae > Mustela > Mustela erminea. Next base: position 87,162,460 of record NC_045625.1, read on the forward strand.
GTACTAAAGGCTTTGTAATTTATGGTGACATATATACGTCTACGGTATGTTGAACGTGTATATACACAGATAAATATGCCAGTATCTCTTCCTTGTGTAAAATCATTGGGGGGAAAAAAACCTTGCAATTTAGTTGTATTTTTATTTTTAAATTATTGAGCTTGCATTAACTATTTGACAGAATGATGCCTCATGGGATCGGACTTGGAAGCTACACTCTCTCTGATCTTTACCAGATGTTTCGCTGGTGGTGTTTCAGCCTCAAGAGACAAAGAGGATATTAATGTTAATTTTATTTATTTAATCACATCAGGCAGATTTGATAAAAGGGAAAATTCAATATTTTGGTAATTTACCAACTCTTCAGAAATGTCCCTGGTAGCAAAGATGTTTTGAAGATCATTTTATATTAAAAGCAGAAAGGCTGCATTGTATTTGGAAGACAGAACACTCTATGTTACCTTGAAAAATGGGAACAACGTGACAGATTTGTCAGTTCCACTTTTAACTCCGGGTGTTGAGGAGGTGGCGACGACATACGTGGTTCAGCACAGCCCCATCCCAACCTTTGACTATTGACTGTAGAGAAAGAGGACCCTTGGTTGAAAGCCTTCTGCCACCACCAGAGTTGCTCAATTATCTTCTTTCTTGTCTTTGAATTTTATTCCAAGGGAACACGAAATTACCCTAATCATTGTTAGGACACTGGAGATAATGAAGACGTACTCACTACAGAACACTGACTCCCACACCTTACCTGAAAGGACAGAGGAGACTTTCACTTACTTAGGGTTCAAGGTCAGCACGCAGAAGCTTTTAAAGTGCCAGTTCTAACCCTTGGCTTCGCATTAAAACCACCCAGGAAGCTGCACCCCAGACCTATTACATCACAGACTCGGGCTGAGATGCAGGTATGGGTCCTTTATAGAGCTTTTCAGGCAATTCAAATGTCAGCCAAGGTTGAGAAGCACTGCCTTGCTCGTGCTTAGTAGGCAACAGCCCAACAACTTACTAGTTTAAGAAAAATTACTTAATTTCTCCAGGCTTTGTTCTCTCAAAAAAAAAAAAAAAAGTTATGTATAAGAGGGAAGTGTTATACTCATTGATTTTCTTTTAGTTTTAGGTAAAAATCTATACTTACAGTTATAAAATATTTCAAACCAGCAGCACCACACAGAAAATATTTTAAGATTCCTATGACACCTCTATTACCACCATCAAGCTAAAAAGAAATTAATTATTTTGCCATATTTGTTTCAGTTTTCTCACTCTTGGAAAAAAGATTAGGCAAAATAACGCTCCCATTTCTTCTTACTTCTGTCCTCTCTAATAAGTATCTACTCTTCAAAGGTTACTGATTATTCTGCCCACAGTTTACTGTTTAACCAAGTAATTATGTATCTGTAACAACTATATAATATTGCTTAGTGTGTGTGTGTATGAATATATATAAACTGTATTATACTGTATATATCCTTTTTGAATTTAATTTTTTCATTCATTTTTTCAGTTGTTTTCTGAGTTGTAGCTACGTTGATATTTATCTATCCATCTGTCCATCTATAGAGATAGAGATTTATAGTTCATTAATTTTAATCTCCTTTATAATATTTCATTATGGATAAACCATGGTTTATCAATTTGCCTTATCTATGGGCAGTTATTTACCCTTTTTTTTTTTTTTTTTTTTAGAAACAGAGGTACAATAAGCATCTTTTTACATGTGGCCCCACTACTATATACAAGAATTTCCCTAGTGTAGACACATAGACAGGGTTTTGTTAGATACGCTCATTTTCATCTTTACTAGATGTTCCCAAATTGTTTTCCAAAGTGGTTACACCAATTTACTCTCACCAGCAATGTTAAACCGTTCCTCACTCTCTATATCCTCACCAATACTTGACATTATGAGAATTTATTAATTGTTGCCAATCTGAAGGTTGTGAAGTGGCAACTAATAGTTATACTTAGATAATATTTTCCTAAGGTCTCTTCTGGTCATATAATTGTGGTCACCACATCAAGGCCAAGTCTTATCAAAATAACAAAATGAAGGATGTGATTTTAAAAACTTCTTCCACAGTTTACAATGAATTTACTTTTCCTTAAGAAATGTCTTACATGGTTAAGGCTGGCCCATGAACCCATAAATCAGGCCATAAAAGAGGAATGGGACATGGCCCCAGCTCTGTATTTATTTTCTTGTATTCCATAATCCAATGTTACTTAAAAAGCAAACTGCCCGATCTTCTAGCCAAAGCAAATACTCTAGATTTTGCCAGGCAAAATGCCTGTGGAGAAATGAGTCAATTCATACAAAATTCAAAGCTGTCTTTGGTCAGTGACATTTTCGTGAAAATCTGTGGGTGGGTAAAAGTCTTGCAAAATTCCTTTTTGCTATTGGATAAAATTCATCCAGGAAAAATAAGCAAAATTTAAGTGGTGACCCGCATTCCCCCTAATTCCCTTATTAACACTCCCTAAACTCCCAACACAACTGCTTTCTATTGTGCGCAAAGGCAAGCCATCCGTGTTTCTGATGCTGGCAACGGAACCCTGTCCCTCTGCTCACTCTGCTCCCATCAGATAGGCTCTCTCAGGAGAAGTACTGGCAGACACAGTGGGCCTGATCTCATGCAGAACACACCTTCTGGGAATGCTACCCAAGCGTTACACACTCTTCAACTTGATGGCTAAAGAGACCTACGGTAAAAACATTCTCCGTGTGTGCTCTACTGGGACCATTTCTACGGATACTGCTCGAGATGGTTAGTATGTAGCAATAATTTGGGGTTATACTTTATGCTACCCTTTTAGGACCATGAAACCAGAGTTTGAGAATCAAAATCTGAGGTTCCACGACTTGTTCTGACTTGAGTATTTGAACCCTTATCATCTCAGAAAAACGTAATAGAATTTAGCATAGCTGTACTCAAAAGTTTTGGTTCATTCTGAGACTCATCAGTGTTGGGGTTGGTCTAAGCTCGGGAAGGACTAAACAGAATGATTCGGCAGCTCGAAATTGCTTTAGTTCGTAGATGGCCGTGAGTGCACACAGGTATTCTGAACAGAATACTGCCGTGTCCCAGTTTCTGATTTCACTGAGGTCTGTCTGTCTGCCTGCCGAGGCCTTTACTTCTCCAGGCCCTTGCCACTGGCCGGGAATAGCTCTGTCCTCGGGGCCAGGCCTGGAAAGAGAGCAGCTGGCTTGGCTCTCTGCAGAAGAGTGAGAATGGGATGTACAGAAGGGCGGGGTTGTTTGGGGGGAAAAGAGAAAAGAAACCATTCTCTTCTTCCAGTAAGGGAACCAAATAATACATTAGCAATCCTCCCGCAGTTCTGACACCCGGAATCCTGAGCGATCCGAATCCCAGCGTCCTGGGTGAGGCCGAAGCGTCAGCGGCACAGATGATGAGAAGGCGCTCTCCGTGCATGAGACGGAACAGCGCAGCGAGGGAGCCGACGCTGGCCTGAGACGGAGCAGCGCTAGTCTTGTGCCGTAAGCAGGCTGTCGCTGAGCGGCCCTCTCACACACCCTTCTTCCACCAGGACTTCCAGAAGCACACTGTGCTGCCTGTAGTCATGGTCACCAAACACAACTGGGTCATCACATCTTTCTTGGGCCAATAAGCTAAGTGAGTGAAAATGGAGGCTAACTCTAACGACGGCTCCCGGGAGATTAAGAGCAGTGAAACACATGTGAAACGAAAGTGTACGGGGTCTTATAATCTGAATGCCCCGAGCCTCTGCTGCGTGTGACACAGCCACAGAAACCAAAGATCACTTCGTGTCTCCAAGAGATGAATGTGGGCGTTTCACTCGGCGGTGATCCTGAGCTTTGCATCAACGACCACCAGATTGCAAAGCAGCAGGAGATGAAATATTTCCATTTTAACAATGCTTTGTGTCTGGATTCCGAGAGTGTAAAGATCGGTTTTACAAAAGGCAGAAAGTGTGTCTTTTCAGATAGGCATCTACGTGAAGTACAGTGTCTTCTTTCCCGGGACTACAACGTGGGGGCTGCTAACCCCTCACAGCACAATCGCGCGACGCCTCTTAGCTCTAACCCTACAAACCAAGCAGACACCATGTGGCAATGCAGCAGTTTTAGAAGACATAATGCTCCCACTATGTAGGCTTTTTATGAAAATGGGTGTCTTCCTGCGAAAAACATACAGTCCCAAGACTAGAACTGCAGCATTAGTCAGCTCCTAAGAAACCCTGTTTTATATAAATACATTTGCACTATAACATGTATCACTTAACACCTTGCAGGTCTAGATTTGATGTGCTGTTATATCCAGCAATCTGAATTTTACAGATTCCATCCAGAAGTGGGAAGGAGGCAGACTAGGAAAGAAAGAAATCACCTCCCATACCCATCCTGGATAATGCAATGCAAAGCCAAGCAGAGCCCTGCAACTAATCACCTCTCGGCTTATTCTTTCACTGAAATATTTCTATTTTTAATAGTCCTCCTGCACTTTAGCAAAAGTCAACTTTATAAAGTTATATGCCATTGCAAAGTCTGGGAACAGTGGGAAAATGGGGAAATCCTATTGCACAAAAATCAATTTTGCAACGCAAAAAATATGTTTTGGATAATTCAGGCCTTTATGTTTATTTCAGTAAAGCCAAATCCAGCAAACTATTTTCAGCCAGGATTAGTCAGAACTAAAAGGTTGGACTGTTTTCCCTCAGAGACTGAATGTCTTTCCTGCCGGCAACGGACCGGTGTGTTCCAAAGTGGAATTGCCTTCTATTGCTTGTCTCTTCCTGGCGTTCTTAATGCAGAGCCTTACTGACAGAGGAAGGTTTTGCCATCTGAAATGTAATTATTCCCTTCAGTCATATAACCTGGCATCCTCACAATGTACCAGCTTCTGCTTTTCCTTAAGAAAAATCACAACATGGGGCACAAGGTAACGGCAAGAAATGCAACTTCCACCAGAAATTCTGGGGAGTCTTTCAGAAATACCTACTGGATAGTGAAAAAGTGCTTCCAATACCCACATTATAGCTATCAACCTATTTGTTCTGCTTTCACATAAATCAGACAACTTGGCCGATCTACAGTCAAATATAAACATGGCCCAGCGTCTTTGTCAAGACATACTAGAGTAAGAAGGGACTCTGGCCCAGGGACCACCACCTGACTAAGTCCCTTTGCAAAATGATTTATATGTTTCACACATTCAGTGATCTGTAGCATATGCAATATCCAGGGAGTACCTACAATTCTCAGATTTTAACTCTGAAAGCAAAGTTCCTGTCCATCTAAAGTAATAGAAAACACATGCTCGTCTTCTTCCCAGAGCTAAGCGGGCTGTCAGAGATTGTGCAAAGCTGCCCTGTGATCCCAAGGGTGATGTCCTGCTTGTAAACCCTGAGGGTTTCTGTTAGGTGTGAAATGATTGCAAAATCGTTTAGCAGCCCTATTATTCAGAAATAGCAATTTTTGCCAAGAAACAGAGGCAAGTTCCAGGATCGATGTTGTGGAAAGGGGAGGCAGGGGAGAAAGGGACCCCTTGCCCACTTCCTTCAACACCCAAGGCACAGTCCCCTCTCGGTTCATTCTCCTTAAACTTTCCCACCAAATTTTCTCTCCTTAAAATTTGGTGAGATCCTGTGAGATCCTGCCCCTGTGGGATCCCCTGGGTGTTTTTATGCTGCCTATAAATCATTAACTAGTCTTACAACCCCAGAGTGTGCGGTGTACAAGCGTGTGGGTGTACGCAGCAACATTTTTACCAGCCAAGTTGCTAAGTGTGAGTTCCTTTCCAAATATCAGAACTACCCCTCCTCCAAACCCAATACTAGCCCAGTTATTGGAGGGAAGGAAAAATCCCTGAATATTTGCTTTGGAAAAAAGCTCACGCTTGCTGCGAGTGCAGTGTGTCCCTCGGCCCTGCGCCTTTCAGCAACTTCAAGTTGGCGCCTGGCACACGTGGATTTTCCAAGATTCTGGACAGTGTGGCAGATCAGCCTCCCCTGATGGTATGGATCATGTACATTTGCAGAAGGGAATCTAGAAGTGGCGCGGGGCCCTGCCGTCAAAGATTAAAGAAATCTCTCCTATCCTGGGGCTAAAAAGAAGCCAAATTTCAGGGATACCTAGAACCCCTAGTATCCAAATCCCATCAAAGAAGAAAATGTCCCCTGACTCGTGGCCAAGTCTGGAAGATGCCACGCACCTCGCCGAAGCCTGTGAACGTTAGCGGGAGACTCACCGTGCACTTGTTGGGCTTCTCCCCGGAGTGGACTCGCATGTGGATGAGCAGTTTATACCGGGCGTTGAATGGCTTGTACCTTCGAGGACAGCCGGCCCAGAAGCAAGTGAAGTCTTCACCTTTGCGCTGGTCTATGTGAACCTTCTCGATGTGCCGCACCAGTTCCTCCTGCTGGTCGTACAAGGCGCTGCAATCGATCCAGCGACAGCAGTGTTTGCCCCCAATGTCCTCCATCTCCCCGTCTTCCCCCAAGGCAGCCTGGGGAAGGGCCAGCGGCTGGGCACGGGCTACCAGCTCCTGGTGGTGCAGATGGGGGTGAGAGTGGTAGGGGGGCGGCGGGCCCTGGGGAGGCGGGGGCAGGGGAGGCAGAGCGGGTTCATGGGGCAGATCCAGGGCGCCACCCGGGAAATCATCCAGGCGCTCCGTCTTCAGCAGGCCCCCTGGCTGGCTGTCGGGGTTGGGCAGGCCGTGCTGCACCACCATGTTGTTGACCAGCCCCGGCTGGAGGCCTCCGTGCTCCAGCTGCTGCATGCGCTCGTACTCCAGCACGCTGTCCTCGTCGTAGGCCGGGAGAGCCAGGCCACCGCTGGCCACCCGCACGCCCTTCTGGCTGCTTGGCACCGAGCACGGCTGGGGGATGCAGCTGCCACGCACCCCCAGGAAGTGCCCATAGACCTCGGGCTGGGGGGACATGTTGGCCGGGGAGGCCCTCGACCCGTTGATGTAGGCGACCAGCGACGTGGGCGACGTGCGGATGATGGTATTGAAGTCTATCCCGATGCCATCAGACAGTGGGGACAAAGACAGCGCTCTCTTCTTGGAGCGGGCTGAGTGGGACCTGGCCGATGAGTGCCGGGGACTAGGGTAAGGAGAATGGCTGGTTTCCATGCTGAAAAGGTAGGACGGCAATGAGTTAGAGACGCTATTGCTGGACATGGCTGTCCCAGGAGGAAGGCTAATGAGGTCCCCTAGATCAATGCCGTTCTGGGAGCTGTGGCTGGAGGACAGCGACGGGAGAGCCCTGTAGCCATGAGACCACTCTTGCTTCACACTCAAGGCTGACTGACTTTCTGTCAGACTCAAAGTCGTGGATGCTAAAGACTCACGAGAAATAAGGGACCTGGAACAGCAGCCGGGTGGGGGGGTGGGGAGAAAGAAAAAAAAGACAAACATTTTAGCAGGATATGGATTGCTTAAGAGCTAAAAGAACACTGCATTGACAATCCCTTAAGTATTTCCCCTAATTACATTCTCGGCTAAACACACATTCTTTGGCTAAGATAAAACCCAAGGCTTTTAGTTCCAGGTAAATAACATTTTACCCAGAGGGACAATAGGGCTAATGCTCACTGGAATAATAAAACAAAAGATCTATTGTTATAAATAATCTTAATACTTTAATGATAATAAATAGTCCTTGCTTTATTTTTAAATATCTTTTTTTAATGTTGTGGGGGGAGAATTAGAGACCAGGGAGTCTCTAATTGCCCGTCATGGCAAAGTGAATAAGCAAGTATTTAGTAAGTGCTTATGGTATACAGCGTATTACAAATTGGCATTGCAGGGACTACAAGTCTAAACAGAGCCTCAGCCTTTGAGCAAAATCTATTCAGTTAAGTAAAACCTAAACCAATGCTTAATTTGAAAAAAAAAAGTATATCCTCCAAGTCAAAGGGTCATCTAGGGGATCCAATAATAAATTCACAACTTCATTTCACTGATGATAAGGAATTCTAAAGATTTCTTTAAAAGATAGTAACTCAGTCAGCACTCAGTCATAGCATCAAATCACACCAGGAAATGAAAAATACATACGAAATAGAGCTGTGATACAGAAGAGAATGACAGCCTGAGATCAAGGCGTATGGGGTATAATACGTTTGGGCCTTGCAGGGTTGAATTACACTTGCTAGTCTGGGGTTTTCCTCGTGTTCTTGCACTGAATCAGAGCAGCTCTGGACTAAGAAGAGATCTTTCCCTTTTAGGAGTTCACTTTTGCAGTGATTCGGCTCCTGTTCTCCATACCCTGTACAAAGCATGTGCCACATTTACCTGCAGACCCAAGGTTTACCTGCACATCAAAATGGCCTGTGATGATGTAGTCTGAACACTTTAAAACTCACCTTGCTTTACTATGACATCATTGCCTTAAAAATCACTGAAAGGAAAAGCTACATTCCTTGGATATAAATCTGTCACGAAGAGGCTAGCTATCATTAAGCTCCATTTCCCAACTCAGACACGGTGTGGATCAGAAAAACCCAGTTTACGCATATGTGCCTGCACTGGCTTTCTACAGAGATCTTTTTTTCCAACCAAAAAAATAAATTAATTAATTAACCAAAACAAAATATTAAACAGAATGTCTATCTTCCCAGGAATGAACTCATTCTCTCCCTCCAGCTGTTATTCAGAAACCTGTTGCAAGGGAGCGGAGGGCAAAGAGAATCATTCTTGTCCCATCAGTTCCCCTTACTCCCCCTCACAAAATGGAAGCCGGGAACACTGTTTCCTACAAGCACGAGGTTTCAGAAAACACCCCAACTCTCAAATGCACAGTATAAGGGGATAGATAACACTGTTACCAATGTGATGTTTCCACCGAGTGAAGTAATGTTTACCAATGACAAACACAGCAAGAATTTACGTCCAGTTGCCCTTGACACAGATTTGTCACCATCCCCATTCTTATATTAGGGCTGAGGTCGTGTTGCAAGCCCCAAAGTGGTTTCTGAACCATCTGTTTTTTAATTCCCTGTGGATACTTCCAATTATTTTCCCAGCACACCCACAGCAGGCAGCCGTCCCTGCAGAGCTCAGCTGAAGGCTCCTGGTGATTGGATGTCAAGGGCCTTTTGGTCCCTTCCCCAGGGGGATTTAGGAATTGCTTTCTGACCAAGCCAAATCAGTAGTCGTGTCATATATGAGGCAAAGACAACTGACTTTGCTTTACACCCTGAGGTTGAGAAGGTTTATAGAACATTCCCAAACGGTATATTTGCCCGGCCACTGTCATACTGGAGCATTTCAGATTTTTGAGTGGTGAATTTCAGGCAGAAAGTATTCTACCCGCCTGCATATACTCTGCATGTAAAATTATATTATCTAGTTTGAGGGCAGCCTACAGTGCAACATGTTCATCTGTTCTATTGCTGAGAGATATTTCTTATTTTTCCCCAATTACATCTAACTATGGCTTGATTTAAATCTGATCATAACCCCACACTGACACGTCCCCGTAACTCCTCAGACATCTGTCTTCTAAGACAGTTACCATATACTTTCAGAAAGCAAATCCTATCTTCTCTTCCTGACAGCAATAATATGAAGAGAGAACTCTCAAACATCTAACACGGCCATAACTTCCAACAATGGCCTTTGCCCAGCCGCGATCTCCCTCGTGTGCTACGACCCACAACTTTCCATCTTTCGAAGTTCTAATCACTGAAACCTCCCCCACATACACCAGGCCTCAGAAGCGTCCTCTTTCCAAAGCAGGTGTACACTGTCAACACTGTGCCTCAAATACAGCGCACTGCTGGCGTCTGGGGGTGTGATCTTCCTGAGGGAAATTCAAAGCCCTTCAACAGAAGGGATTGTTTTTATCTCCATGGTACCCACCAGAGTATGAGATACATAATAAGTATAATAAGTTTCCAAAAATTGTTTATTAAGTGAAGGTGAATTATCAATAGAACAACAAACAGCCATCGTTTGTAGCTTACAAGGCATTTTTTCCATACACATGATCGCATTTGACACAGCGATACACACAGTGAGGTGAGGAAAGTCGATTTTTAAAATAATGTCTACAGAGAACAGAACTGAGGTTCTGTGACTTCCCCCCACTGACACCCCCCCCACACACACACCCTGGATAGGCTGTCACCTCGCTAGATCCCATAGGTCCTGTGTTGTTCTCCCCACATTACACCCCAAATGTGATCCATAATGCTCCGCCTGATTAACAGATTGAAGTCACACAAGCTGTGCTTAGAACCCATGTTTTCTACTCTCTCTCTCTGTGACAATGTGCTGAATGACTTAAAAGTTCCCAGGGACTCTCTCCTACCACCCCTGCTGCTGTACATGCCAGGCCTCTGGGAAAGAGACGGACACACAGACAAGACTATCTCCACTTCCGTATGTTCATCTGCTCCCAAGGATGTTATTTCTAGTGACTGGTTAATTTGGATCTATAGCAAAGGAAAGAGATATAGCTCAAACCAAACAAAACCAATATGAAAACCTCCTACACCGTCCGGGAAACAGGATAAGATGATTGGTGAGGCAAGATCTCAGTGACTGTCATGGCGCCATGAGGGACATGATGGCCAAGCCTGATTGCTTGGTTCAATGCCAAGTTCAAAAGAAATACTCACTTATGGATCACATGGAATTACTCAAACTGATCCTCAAGAGAATATGTATTACCTATGTCACAGGAAAGACTAGTCCTAGGCTACCTGTAAGTTCTCATCTCTGTGCGGAGGCAAATCCCCCAGAGGTAGCACTGCATCTGAAGACAGTACGGCTTTGTAAAGCATTAGAACTTCCAGAGGGCCCAGAGTCCATTCTCAGCTCCCTTGGCCTCCTCTGAGCTTTGCAGGCCTACTCCAACCCAAAAGGAAACCCTACGAAAGTCTACCACCAGAAATCACCTCCAAGAATGTCTGGTCTAGGAGAGAAAAATGTGGTGTCTTTTGAGATCCAGAATGACATTATTAGATTGATGGCTGCACTTTGTAAATGACAAGCTAAGTGACACTAGGCAAAGCATTTGTCTTGGTCCATCATCTATAAAACAGAGGTAATATCTGCAGCTGGTTTATGAATATTAGATCCTAAGAGGTAGAATCACAATGTATGTGAAAGCACCAGGACAGCCAAACCTACAAAACCCGTGCCCATGACATCCAATCTCTTCTGTTGCCCAACTTCTATTGTATGGTATGTGAAACCACTGTGTGATGTTATCATATCAGTACTTGTCACTTCAGGGTACATACATACCATGGCCTCTGTATTACAGAGTTTGGGCAATGCCTAAATCAAGAATGGCTTCTGGATCTTCAAGAAGGTAAGGTGTAGTCTGCATGTGTCATCAAATGAGGCTAGTCAAAAATGGCTGGGAAGTTAAGAAGGGCAAACCTACAGCCTCTGTGCATCACCGCATTAAACAGGACCCAGTGAAGCTACAGAAGAGGGCTTCTTCCAAAGTGAGTGCTCTAGGAGACAGTCAAAGGACGTCAAAAGAAGAAATACAAACAGTAAATCTATGGAGACTACTCAATATTATCAATAATTAAGAAAACTCCAATTAAGATAAAGTAACAATTTGTACATCAAATTGCCAAAAGGTATCATAATAGTTCCTAGTATTTAGTAAGGAAACAGAAACGATCAGATGACTGGTGAGTGTATCAGTGGATAGATGTTTGCTACAGTGCAATTTGGGAATACAGAGCAAAAGCCACAAAACTGGACATCTCCAAATGCAACTTTTAAAATTAAATTTTTAAAATAAAAGTTAGAGGTTTTTTGTTTTTTGTTTTTTGTTTTTTTTTAATAAAATGGAATCTGGGGCAGGAAGAAACCATTATACTATACTGAAGAAGGTTTTCACTACAGAAGAAGGTGTTTTTATGAACTAAAAAAAAGTGGTAATTACAACACGATGTCAGTAATTATAGGTCAATTTGGTGGAAAGGAAAACCTGTGCTTATTGTGAATGCATTTGTGTGTAACGGGAAGGGAATGTATCCAAATCGGTCACACAGTTGCCTATGGGTGGTAGCATTCAGGATGACGACCATCCACTAGCGCGTGCTCTTCCGTACTTCCCATATTTTCTACAATGAATAACAAGTACATAAATAACCAGGAAAAAACAATAAATCTTATAGCTTTCTAGAGGACAGCCATCACTCACAGCGTACAGCGCATGCCCCCTCACAAGCCACTTCCTCTGGCGTGTCTCCAGTGGAAAACACACAGAGATGATTCCTCTCTCTGTCTTCTCTTTCTCTTTAGACAGCAAAATGCCCTTAAGCTGAACTGCTGCCTCCAACCCTTCTTCCTCCTGACGGAACACACAGACCAATTTAAGGATCACAAATAAATGCAACCTTCCCAGATTGCTAAAAGTAATTTCCATACTTCACCAAGCCACCTGACCTCGCAACTCCTGTTTCTTTGCTCATCCTGCCAAAGAATTATTTCCATTGGAGGACTCAAAGAATACACAGTCAAAAACACATGTCAATGCATCTTTAAGATGCTGTCCTTTAAGGATATAAAATTATGCTAAGGAATCAAATATGCCAGAAAACAGAGATAATGACCCTTCTCTGGCTGACCCATGAAAGGAATTGCATAAGGCACGTGGCTGGGGCAGCGCTCGCCCAGCCTACCACCACTTTCTCCGTTAATTATGACTCTCTGCCTTCAAGGCATGGGCTGGACTTGCCACAGAAAGGAAGCTGAAGGCTTTTCAATGACACCTACCACCCGAGTACAGTTAATTTTACATGCAACACTCAGCAAGTCTGAGGAGTCCCTGCAGGCATAATCATCAATGGGAAAATGACAGCAGCAGCTTCCATCACAAAAATTCTTAGGTGAAAAACAAGTTTCCATCTCATGAAAAAACTGGCATTGGGGGAAAAAAAAAAAAGGATCCAGGAACTACGATTTCTGAGTCTCAAGTAGCGGTTGGGAGGACAGGGAGAAAGAGGAGAAAGGTCGGGAGATGACACGGGACCCCACAGCTGTGACACATCTCGGCAGATCCCAGCCTCCAAGAAGAGGAAGTAGAGACCCATAGAGTCCGTTTCCTTTGCAAATGCACAGCTGGAGCAGAGGCAGGACTAAGAGGTAAAAACGCTTTCCCCAAGAAGCCTACTTTATAAGATGAAATAATTCATTTCAAACATGGAAATGGACCTTACACATCGCAGTGTTTTGGTTTTATGTCCCCTATAATATCAACCTTGAGAGATATAAAAATGTGTCTGAAAGGGTGATTTCCCTTTCCCATTTAATTCTCTCCCATACGGAATGACACACAGCATTTATTGAAACCCCCTTATTCTGGCACCTAATCAGACATTATGTTGAAATGCTCTGTAATTCATGCATGAAAGTGTGTCTTCCCAGACACATTATGAAGTCTCAAAATTCATGACTTCTCTTTTTACTTTTTCTACCATCTCCCTAAACTTCAACTATTATATTGTGCAGATAGTAGGTACTTAATAGATATTCAGGTGGCTAGATGGACAGACAAAACAGATGGTAAAGAAGCCTGGGGACACTGCAACCAATACCCTAGAAAATGAGCAGGTAAGAGTTGTATGTGGCCCATCACAATTCTCTAGCCTCACCAAAGTGCCACATTTACACACTGGGCTTTTGTCACGAAGTCCCAAAAGTCTCAAACCGGGCACTGACTACACTCACACTACAAGACAGCTGGGAGGAAGCCATTCTTCCCAATTAAGAGGATATAATGACACATACTTTGTTTTTATACACGTTCCCCTACAAATCTCAAATTAAAAGAGTTGCTGGAGCAGGTATATGTGTGTGTGTGTGTGTGTGTGTGTGTGTACGTGTGTGTGGTGTGTGTTGTTGTGTATGCATATGTTCAGGAAGGGAAGGGAAAACACATGTGGGGTGTGATTATACCAGAGGAAGGGAGAAAAAAAAAAGTAACATGAGACCTGGTATCTGAAGGAGGTATATGCAGGCTGGCAGCATTCATTGCCCTCTGTAAGCTAGGACTGATCTGGTTGCATGCTGTAGAGACCTGGCTTGCTGGAGGTGAATTGGGTCCCAGTCGCTGAACCATCATGGGACTGCTGGTGACCACTAGATTGTTGCAGCTGCCTTTTCCAATGGACTTGCACTGAGGCCCAAAGCCAAGAGCCCCTAAAAACAAATGAATCAGGTTAGCTTTCATGTCCCTTACATCAGAAATCAGTAAATACACACATGTGCCCAATTCTCTCAGGACTCCTCTTTCAAGACAGTCCTTGGATCACCTTTTTGTTCATTTTTAGTATTAGTGATACCCAAAGCTTTCTGTATTTCTAATGAGAAAGCCATTGCCACAGTAAAAACCCTTCGATAATTACCGTTCATACAAAATGTGCTTACATTTTGCTCCTTCTATGTATAAGTACTCAGTTATGAAGAATCCTATTTTATCATCTCCCTACCTAAAGAGTCAAGGTGGTAAGTCGATGGGATTACTTATATCTAGAAGTTTCTTCTAGAATAGCTGAGATCCTGAATTGCCCACCAAGGAAAGCTGACATGGCCAAATAACACTTATTTAACTGGTTTACTTCCTTCCCATTCTGGCCTTCCAAAAAGTCTCTTTAAAGGGATAAAGTCTGGCTGAGTATCTTCAGTCTTGATTTCTCCTCTTCATCTCAGTACACGGTCATTGGACATAGACCCAATTAAAAAAAAAAAAAACAGGATGAAAGAGCCATAAATAAAACACTTATTCTAAAAGCAGCATGGTAACCAAATTCAACATAGATTTATCATTTCACTAGTAACAATCTTCAAATGTAGTAAAATGTGGTATATACCCAAAGAAGGAAGAAAAAAAAAAAGAAACCCACAAAAATCTGTGTCATTACAGAGAAGTGAAAACCATAGAGGAGAAAGTCAAACACAGCCATGACTCATCTATAAAAAAAATAATAATAATAACAATACTGGTTGAATCATTCTAGACATTCTTTTCACATGGATGTTCTTCCTCAAACATTTTTTGCAAACTACCTGGTCAAGTCTCAGTGACTGTACACTGTGTTCCCATTTCAAACAAAAATAAATATGATGTCAGATTTTAACAAATCAGACTCTAAAATTTTCTCATCAAATTCCCCATATTTATCATTGATATATCTGGGATCAAAGTAAGTGGAAAATCATCACAGTAACTTTCCTTAGCCCTAGGGGACATAAGTTCCTATTTTGTTTTTCCAGAAATTAAATCAATAACCAAAAAAATGACTTTGTCATCTTTTGCAACACTCTCTTCCAAGAGCCCACAGAACTAAAGGATAAACAAGACCTTAGAGCAATCACCATGCTCTCATCAATGAAACCACATCTCCAAAATGCTGAGCGAGTTGCAGCTTTTAGCTGGCAGGAACCTGCTTTTTTAGTCCGGCCCTCTGGGAAATCCCAGTGGTAATTCACTTGCCCAAGGCCACACAGGGATTCAATGACAGCGCCGAAATGGATTCTACTAGGGTGTATTTTCATGGGGCCTGTGTGTTTCAGTTTAGGTACTGGATGCTTAGTTTCTTCCTTGGGTACTTGCCAAGATCATTATTCCAACCGAAATTTCTCTCCGATTTTTTTTTGACACTTTTTTTTTTTTTTTTTTCAGAACCTGCCCTTCACCCCTGCTCTCTGCCCCTTCAATCTGATGCATCTTCTTGTGCCTTGAGAGGCCAGTCATAGATAGTGTCTCCGCTTTCAGGACTCACCGTACACTGCACCTTCAGGTCTCCATCTTGACACCAGAAGTAGTGGGCACCTTTTTACGCAATGATCATAAATTTAGTATCTTTGTAAGTTCCAACAAGCTACCTGCCATTTGCCTCTCAAACTCCTTGGAAAGAGGTGATGTGATGGCTCGGAGTCTAGTCCACTATGTGAGACACTTGAATCGCCTCCCCACGTCCCATCACTAGCAGCCATACTATGAAAAGCAACATCAGATGTCAGGTAGTTTGTCAAACTCAGTATCGTCTACTCGTCCGTCATTTAATGTCCGACTCCTTCCCAATAAAAAGGTACTAATATCTGCCTTTAAAACAAATACATGCTGACAGCCGGAACAGCACAACCAAGAAATGCCACCCGATGACAAAGCACTGATACTTTCTCTCCTCGAAGCTAAGGTGCCATATGTTATAAGGCCTTTATGTGCCGGTAAGAACACACATGGCTGATGAACCTAGCACATGGTATCAAGATTTCAGAGATATTTTGACGTGGAAATATGCACCCCTTAGAATCATTAAATACAAGTATGATTGTTGAAACTTTTCATTTAACCCTCATCTTGTTCATGCTCTCCCCTCTGCCTGGAACACCCTTCCCCTAACTTGTCCAACTACTGAGCTCCTCATCTTCACACTCTTGACTCAAAGGTCACCTCCTCTCTGGCTGCCCCTCCCCCACTGCCAGCTGGGCAGATGTGACCAAGTCCTCCTTTTGTCCGCGCCCCCCCCCCCAACTCTCATAACACATCTGCCTCAGCACCGTTAGGGAACTCTCGCGTTGACATGCCTGCCACGTTCTCCTCTTATATTTTATCGCATCTGAAGACAAAGACCTTGTCTGAGGCAGCTCTGCTTCCTCGGCACCTGGCCCAGGGCCTGTACCACGTACACACAAAAGTCTGCCGTTGAAGTTCAGAATGAGTGAATGTGGATACAGAGAACAGATTAGTGGCTCCAGGGAGAGGGGTGGTCAAGGGGACCTACAGTTCCCGGTTATAAAATACATAAGTCCTGGGCATGTAATGGACAGCACGGTGACTGTACTCAGTAATACAGTATTGCATACTGCAAGTTATTGAGGAAGTAAATCTGAAAAGTCCTCATCACGAGAAAGAGAAGGAAAACAGTGTGTGTGACTGTGTGTGGAGACGGTGGCCCGCGGCCTTACTGCGCTGATCATTTCACAGTGCCTGGAAAGAGCGAATCACTATGTCACACACCTGAACCTATTAGAATGTTACACGTCAATGATACCTCAATGGACAAAAACTTTAATGAATGAATGAAAATGAAAGACAGTTGTACATGAATATTAAATACTCACACATTATTTCCACTGAAACCCTCCTGGTTTGTTTTTCTAAAACGGCGCTGGTTTTCAAAAACAAACTCCAACTAAGCCAGTCCCCTGATGCTCCCCCACAGAACCCGGAACTCGGTCAGAACTGAAGATGAAGCCCCACGGGGAACATCCTTACAAACCCATCTTCCCGGGCGAGAACTGTATGCTGGTCAAGGCTGCCTTTGTAACTCTCTAGCCCCGATTCACACATTCTGACAATCTTCCCACTCTGGTATATGGAGACCCTGACCCTCCCTTTCCCAGTATCCCCATCGCCTTGGCTCCTCCACCTCCTATCCCAAATCCACTGGCCACCGTGAACCTCCTGTAACCACAGAGGAATGACACCTTCTGAGACATATCATAAATGGCACCCTTGAAGCACCAGGGTGAACAATAAGTTTATGGGAAACAAGTAATGTTTGTGGCCCAGCTGTGAGAATGTTCTGGAAAATGGCATCATCTGTCTCACAAGCGGAGGCAAAGAATAGCTTGACTAAGACCCAGTGGTGCTGAATGCAACCATCAAACTCCAGTGTTGTTCTCATAGTGTCAAATGCAATGGCCACCACCAGACTGCGTGGAACCACGCTGGGCTCTGGGGTCTGGGCCCTCGAGATGGCCTGTCTTGGCGCCGCCCCCTGCACCCGTGCTGGTCCTGTGACTCCGGCAATTACTGAAGCATCCGTATGCCTTCCCACCTGTAAAGTGGGAGTAAAAATAACATTGCCTCTTAAGATTACTGTGCATCTCATATTCATTGAACACACAAAGGACTCTAGAGCACACCTTCTACCGTGTACTAGGTACTCAACGGACGTCAGATGTTATTGTCGGGACTCTTACTATCACTGCTCATGCCCTTGCTGCTTTTTTGTTCCACTCTCTTTCCTGAAGAAGAAAACAGTTCCTTATAATTCTTTGCACAAAACAAGATAGTAAATGATGCTATTTAATTCTCTGCACGCTTCCAATATTCTCTCTGCTTCAAGGCTCAAGCCAACTTTTTTTAAAAACCAGGTGTCACCACAGATAGAAGAAAACTTTTCAACTGGCCAAGTTTGAATGTTCCTTGGCTTGTCATTCCCTGAAAACAAACCATACAGCTTTTCTGTCTACCAGATGTGCCAACTACTTGTGTGCCGGTTTTCGTTTTGAAATACCGCTTATTTTTAGAGGCTGCATGATGTTTTTTAAAATGTGTTTACTGCTCAAACTAGGATCCGAGTAGATGGCCTTCTGAGTACTATATACATTCCAGCCCAGATCACTGCGTGCTGGTGGGAAGTACAAATGGAGTGCCTTCCTGAGTTTCTGCACTGAGAGGTCATCCTAGCAGGGGCATGTTTTTAATTAACATCTTCATCAGGTAAAAGTGTTCTCTTGAAGTCAAACAGTTGTTTGTGTAGCAGTTACCCCTGCTGAGGCTACATCCCTCAGAAGGGTTTGTGGTTATCCACTGGTTCCTCTAAAAATGACACGGATATGGGGAGGGGGGACAGATATGGCATACACATGGAGGGTAGTTTGGGAGAACTAATCACGGTTTCTTTGGCTGTTACTGTTCATTCAACTGATACTCACCGAAGGCCAGCCATAAGCCAAGGAGTTCCTGGAGACAGATGGACAGAGTATCGGGCCCCATGGAGCCCTTATTCTGGCTACAGAGATGGACACCAAACCAACTGTTCCTTAAAAAAGAGGTGATCCCTGCTTCTAGAGTGGATCACGGGAGGTGGCTTTCCGTGTAGTTCAAACATGACCAAATAAAAGCACTTTCTCTATGGTTCAACCTAACACAAATCCAGGGTGTTATGGAGACAGAAATAATATTACACATCAGGATCTGGGTCCTGCCTCCCCAACTCACTGGCTGTGTGACAATGGGCAAGGTCTTTAAAGTCTCTGTGCCTCAGTGTCCTATCCCTAAAATGAGGACAGTAGTAGTACCTAACTCATCGGGTTGTTAATGAGGATTAGAAGAGTAAGTATGTGTTAGTACGTGCCCCACCACCATACACTGCCAATACACCATATATCAACCGTATAATGTCTTACCACCTCTAAGGATCTGGGTTTCCTTCCCAGCCTTTCACTTTAAAACACTGCAAAACTCTAGGGGGACCTGGAGGGCTCAGTCAGTTAAGCTTCTGCCTTCGGCTCAGGTCATGATCTCTGGTTCCCGGGATTGAGTCCCAAGCTGGGCTTCTTGCTCAATGGGAAGTCGACGTCTCCCTGTGCCCCTCCCCGCTGCTTGTGTTCTCACTAACTCTCTCTCTCTCTCTAATAAATATATAAAATCTTAAAAAATTTTTCAAAACTATAGAAAAGTTGCAAGAATAGGACAATAAACTGTTTTGTCTATTAATAAATTTTATTTACCTCTTTATCTGTCCATATCCCTTCTATATAAGCTTACTGTATTATTACTAATTTGTTGAACCATTTAAGAATAAGTCATAGATTTCTGTCCTTCACTGCTAAATACATAAAACCATAGCAAAATCGTCAAATTCAAGACATTTATTAAGGACATAATAATGGCATGTAATATACCATTGTTATTCAAGTATTCAAATATTACCAATTATCCCAAGAACAGCCTATAGAGCAAGTGTTTTCCAGTCCAGGATCATGCATTTCAAGGAAAGGTTTTAGACTCATGCTGAGGTAGGTTAGTAAGTCACCGCACATCAGGGCACTGAATGCAAATAGAAAAGTAGAAAAACAGAAAAGGAAAAAAGAACAAGTGCAAATAGGCACAACAGTTATGAGCATGGGTGAGCTCCCCAGCTCCACCATGGACTGGCCATGTGACCCTAGACAAGTTACTTAACCTCTCTGTGCCTCACTGTCCTGATCTCTAAAATGGGATTAATACTAGTGCACACCTCATGAGTTGTTTTGAGGGTTAAAAGATCTAACGTAAGTCATATGTTTAGTGGTTTGGCACTTAATAAATACACTGTAAGTTTTAATTATATTTTATTTTAAAGCACTTATTTCTGGTGCTTTCTGATATTGTCTATAGCAACTCTTTTCTCCAGAGTGACCGGGGACTAAAGGCTGACACTTCCCTTTCTAAGACCTTCTCCTCAACACACAATAGACTTGTCCTTCTCTAGATAGGCCCCAGGCTTCAGGCCTCCCTTTTTCCTCATTGCCATTCTACCTTATTCTTAGATTCTCTCCAGCCTTCATTCATATGCCTCCCTAAAACTAGAAATAAGAAATTCTTGCATACTAAACATACTCAGCTTGCTATGCCGTGTTTTGTCAAATTGGTAACGTTTCACTGCTGAGATACAGTAGTGACAACTTAATGACTATATGTGAGTGTGTAGAGTGTTACTCTGAAATACATCAAGGCATGGGTAAATGGCTAAGAACACCAAATGGTGAGAATCAGAATGACATGACTGGTTTTCTATTCAGGGGTAAAGCATTTCAATTCAGCAAATGTTACAAATGCTCAAAACTGCACAAGACCTCTGGGAGGTAAGGAATACTGACAGAGCATCCTGCCTCCATGGAACTTACAATCTGTAGAGACAAAGCACGCGCACCTAGGAACAATCAGATAATGACCAGGGCCGGTGTAGGATTAAGCACGAAACTGAATCCTAGAAACAGGCATTCAGAGACAGGAGAAAAATCCAAGTACCAGACAGTTCCACGAAGAATAATAATTTTAACCACAAAGGCATTTCCCCAAATTCTTCAGGAAGTCCAAGGATATTCAATAGAAACATGAGGCAAGGTCATGGAGAGATCCACAGTCAAACAGCTTTGGGAAACCCTAACACAGTGAAGGTAAACTACATCTTTATATTACAGAGCCTTTACTTTCAGAGCCTTTAAAAATGCAAGCGCATGTAACTCCCAGAGGAGCAAATAATATGCAATATTTTTTTTTTTCTTTCCCTGTGAGCTCACCCAAGACTGATATTCAAAAACAGCCTTTGGAAAACAATGAGCTAGAAATGAAGGAAGAATGAACACATGAACAAGGAGATGGTAGTCATGGAAACAGAAGAGCTCAGCCATGGCGTTTACTGGGGCGAAAGGAAGAGAAGTCAGGGCTGCCTGCAGGAGGCGACTCTGTCTGGCCATGAGAAAGCAGCAGACGGACCGTGGGCCACCTGGATGGTATGTGTTCCCCAACAGCTCCATACCTTGTTGCCTATCCGTGCTACCAGGGAAGCTCTTCAAAACTGCAAATTCACAGGCTCCACCTCAAACCAACAAAGCCCGATGACAGGCTAGTGCTGTGGCCTGCCTCCCTGGAAGCTTCGCTGTCCCGAGACTCATCTGGAGGGCTCAGGGACAAAAGCTGCAGGACCACGTGAACCAGAAGCGAGCCACGTGCTGGCAAACGACAGAATGCAGAAGGCGGCAGTTATGGGAGCGAGCTAGAGTAAGGCTGGAGATTTCATAACTGGGAGATAAGGATTCAGGAGATCACATTTTAAAAGGGGGGGAGAGGATCCCCTAAAGCCTAACTTTCATGACTCCATTCCAGAGTGAGTTACCCCATCCCAGCCAATGAACAGGCCAAAGCCGAATCCAGATTAATGAAGATTCCCACGAGTTGTGCATTTCTCCTACCACTCTGCCCTTCGGAGTACAGCTGGCACCTACCAAGCTTACCCCACAAAGGATATAACTTTCACACCAACACTCTGCTAACCTTAGTCAGCATTCAGGAATGTTGGCCCCCAAGTATGGAATTGCTAGCATTACTCATTTCATTTGATCCCTGCATTAAATGGAATCATATTTATACCTCGAGAGATTAAAAAATATCATATTCCCTTCTGTACCACTTAGTGCCCTGGATTCCTGGACATGAAGCCTCAGTCCATCTCCCCACCCCGGGCCCTCCTGATAAGATGTTATTAATACACTGCTCCCAACCACCTCATAAAGATGTAAAGATATATTAAACAACATTCCCCAAGTTTATATGCTAAAGTCCCATCAGTCAGCTATTGTACATCAATTATCAACTAATTAGTACAGAGTGCTTATGCTGACCCTTCTGTTCTCCTTTGTAATGATTTGCCAAGTTAACTGAAAGCTGCTGGGCTCCGCAGAGACTCTCAGTTTAGCAAGAGTGTTAAATAAAGTTCACCAACAATTAGCCTAGAAAACCAAAGAGGAAATGTAAGCACATTTTACTGCTTTTCCCTGGACAAATTTTCGAACAATCCCATGGGAAGAGAGTAGATCTATTGTTTCAATAAGCAAATCAGAGCTCGGCAAGGCGGAAGCAGCGGCAGAGGAGCCGAGCAGGCCGGAAGGGCCCGCTCGGTGCTGGGTTATTTGCGTACCGCGGCTCTGATGGGAGCCAGAGTGTGTGCTCCGAGGTGTGCGGGCCCACCGACCGGCCAGACGATGCTTGCTTACCGTCTGATTTCACAGGGTTAAAGCAGGGGAGTGATCTGCGAACGTGGAGGGGTTCAAGATGCAATTCTTACGTGGGCTCTGTTAAGACAGGGCTTCCCCCAACAGTAAGAAAGGCCGGGAGCAGAGGAGGGGCGGTGCACACTTGAATGGGAGGAAACCGCCTCTGTCCCCCTTGGTCAGGTCGTATTGATCGAGCACGCTCTGTGGGCTTGGTGCCGTGCTGCCAGTGGAGCCTCAGGCCGTTGAGCTTCCCCACAAGAGCTTCTGACCAGCTGGAGAGAATTTTAAGCAACACGTGCAACAATGAAGAAACACCCGATCTTCAGCTGGGTCGCCGTGCTGCTGAGCACACACGGAGTCCAGGCAAGAACAAGATCTGCACGCACCAGAGGGGGCGCTGTGGAGCAGTAGACCCGGTCCGAGCCCCTGGACGCTGCCCGGAGAGGGCGGCCGAAGGCTGGGCGGGCCAGAGTGGCGGAGGGCAAGTGGCGGGCAAGCAGCGTGGGCGAGCGGCGAGAAGGGAAATGCTAGGGCCAGAAGGGCTTCACTCCCCAGCCGCGTGACCTTGGGCCGGTTCCTTAAACTCTCTGTGCCTCTGCTTCCTAACCTGGAAAATGGAGATGGGACTTGCACCTACCTCCCTAATGCTGTCTGGAGAATTAACGACCCAATGTATGTAAAACACGGAGAAGAGTGCCCAGCACACAGGCTGTATTCTGTGAGCCTTGGGTATTCCCATTCTTACTGAAGGATTACCAGATTATATAGGACCTCCAAGGCCAGCCTTCTCACCCCCCACCAAAAATGCTAGAGGAGGTGTGGTGAAGATCTATGAGGGGGATAGTCCAACTACTTCCCCCACATATGGAAACAGAGCAAAGACTAGAGGCAGGAAACCAAGCTAGGGAAATATTGCTATGATCTCAGGTGCAGGGCTGAGGCCCTGGGACAGGTCGGGCAGAAGCAGAGGCAGAGTAACCCCAAATGACCTTATAAAAGAAACAAAAAAGAAGGTTGTTAAAGGGCCTGTCAGAATTCCAAACTCCAATTCCAGGGCCTGTACTAGATTCCAAACCCTTCTCCAGAAATCAAGATCATGTCTTCCCCCCTCCAAGTTAACCAAAAGATGGGATAAGAAAAGGCAAAGCTGCCCAACGGTGAGACCGCTCACTGTATGGACCAGGGGGGACTACACTTGTTGACAGGTCTTTGTCCTTGCATTACCGAACGGATGGGAATATTAATTTGCCTTCCTTTCTCTACACACACACACGCAGGCCCGCGCACACACGCACACTCAACATAAGGCAGTGTAGTCTAAACTACTCAATATAAACCAATGAACTTTTTTTTTCCAGCATCTAAGAGCTGGTTCAGAGGCAAATCCCATTCACTCCTTCATATTAGAGATGACTTTAGTTCTCAAAGTCAAGGCTATACAGTTATCATTAAAAGCTGCTAAGCTAACCTTTGTTTTCCTTCAAGCAATAATTCCTCAAAACTGTCCAAAGGGACACATACTCTACGACAAATATTTTCTGTTACATATGCTACATGGGCCTGCAAGTCCAGATGGGATGCCCAGAAGCATGAGACCCAGAGAAAAGGCAGATGATTATGGAGATTACACTTTCTCACAATAAAAATTCAATCACCCATCTTCTAGAACTAGACAGTACCCAGCTTCCTATACCCAGAAGTCCCCCAGGGCTGCTCATTGTGCCTCTAGGCTGTAGATTCTGGACTCTATGCTCTAAAGCCCATTGGCAGTCCTGGAATATGGCAGGAAAATTTGTTGAGCTAGGATTTGTAATTGGTACTCCTTTGTCTGAGAGAAGTTGTTTTCAGAGACCTAAAAAGTAGATACTGTTTGATGGTATCCTCTTTCCTAGTTCTGTGCAGAACTCTAAATCCATTGCGATTATCCAGGTGCTAAAAAAGCTATGGGGACAGAGAGGATTGCCCCTGAGGAGGAAGCCAGGAGAAGGGGAGGGCACCCAAAGTCAAGGAAGGCAGCGTGTGCGTGTTGGGGGAGAGGGGGCTCATGGCTGCACGACAAACGTACAAAGGGCAGACTCCAGGTCTGCGCTCCAGCTGCAGCAGGCCCCTGTGCCCAAGCAATGTACAGAGCAGCAACTTCTGGCCTTGGCCAGTGGGTACCTCAGCAAGACCCTGTGGACCATGAATCAGGAAAGCTCTTAGCATGCTCTGCTCTGTACAAGGATGCTGGGATCTTGTCTCACCCTGGCAAGGCATCAGGCACCCCAGGCAAAAATGACTGAGATTAGATTTCTTGCTCATCAACACGATGGGGTCTTGGAAGCCCATATGTTTTGATTTAAAATAAATAATTCAAAAAAACACTTGTACATGCATTGGTGAAGTAAATTACGAAGATATCTCTAAAATATTTTCACTGAGAGGGAGCCTAGGTGGCTCAATCAGGTAAGCGTCCGACTCTTGGTTGTAGCTCAGGTCATGCTCTCAGGGTCGTGAGATCGAGCCCC
Source organism: Mustela erminea (assembly GCF_009829155.1). NCBI lineage: Eukaryota > Metazoa > Chordata > Mammalia > Carnivora > Mustelidae > Mustela > Mustela erminea. The sequence continues at coordinate 87,187,487 of NC_045625.1, forward strand.
ATATAGGGCTCTACACGCAGCATGGAATTTGCTTGAGATTCTCTCTCTCCCTCTCCCTTTCCCCCTCTACCCCCAAATGAGCATACGTGCACATGCTCTCTCACTGTCTCTCTAAAAAAAAATTAAAAATAAAATATTTTCAGGAGGATGACTGTTTAGATATCAATCTTAGCACGACCACTCTAAATTCTCAAAATATAGTCCATATAATCTGCATCCAAATAAACCTACCCCATCTAGTCTATAAAATCAGTCAGTGCTTAGAGATGTGCATGTTTCAGAGTCACAGACTTGGAGAAATCAAATTACATTTTAAGGCTGAGGAGTTAGTGAGAAAATAGATCACTTTGGCAGAAGTTCACAGGTGTCCCATTACCTTTCTTCTCTCTCAGAGCTGTTAAATACTAATTAGCCAAACCTACTCTTTTAGGTACTCACCTTGTGAAATATCTAGAAAACCATAGTAATAAAAGGGGGATATATCTTTTCTTTGGTCGTCTTCTATCAAGCACACCACGCTTACCTGTGGGGAAACCATCTCAAGGTTCAAAAGAGATCTTGCTCCTTGTTCAGAACTCTAGGACCAAGGGAATGGACAGCTTTTTCCTTCACTGTTTAAACACAGTGAGCACCTTTGTTTGGAAAGATTTTCCCACTGCCTTCTTTCAAAAATGTGTCCGAACGGCTTGGGGGAGGGTGGGAAAACATGGCAGCTGAGATGGTTGTTATTGTACCTCAGGTGAGCCGGCGGAGGAATGAAGGTTGAGAAATCCTGCTCCATGAAGACCGGCTGCTCTGTCATCCGACACCAGCAGCACAAGGAACTGAGGTAACACCTCCATCCAGAGGAGGAAAGAATAGAGTCCGAAAGAAATTTGTAAAGAAGACATATAATTCAGCTCGACTCATTTGTTTTTTTGACATGTAGCCTTGAAAAGAACAATTTTGCCACAGAGTCTTGGCAAATGCAAAGTGATTTTCTGATAAGTTTTAACATGCATTTTACTAAATGCGTGAAGAGAGAGTGCGGAAGAGAAAGGCCAGGTATCCAAAGACGGGGAGGCTGTCAGGTCTCTCTTTTTCTGTGTCATTTTTGTTTAGTCGGTCAAATGAAAATTCAAAACCATATAATTAGACGGTTGTTTATACATGATTAAGCATGAGCTCATTGGACTTTACACGCCAAAAAGTCAGAGATGTGGTTAAGGGCAAGAAGGAACTATTAATAAAAGGAAATAAAGCTGTAATACATTTTTCACTTATGAATAAAAATAATTCAAAGGTCTCTAGATGGAAAAAGAAAGGAAAAAAATCAACCATGAGTAGGGGCAAGAAACCAGATAATTTTATAAATGGTTAGAATTCATGTGATATAAAACATAAACCACTGGTACAAAAAAGCTTTTCTTCTTCCTCTATGATTCTAATCCTATTTTTGCTTCTCGTAAACATAACTCACAATGAGAGCATAACAAAACTTACCTGTATTATATTTCTCTAGAATTGTTCTGGGAAATATTTAAGCAAGAACATGTTCTGCATTCAAAAGAGTTACTTGTTCTCTTCATAACTGTCTTCACCAGTAATCCTCTCTGGAGAAACCAAGAGCTGGCAGCTTCCTTGAAAAAGGCAAGTGTCCTTCATTTTCTACAAATGCAGAATTTTTCTTTCCCAAATGAAGTGAGCCCATCAAAAGCAAGGTTTAATGGGCCATAAACTTCATATAGGTAAAGGAGACCTTCCCAGATCTCTCAGAGAACCTGAGATCAGAGCTTGGGGCTTTCAAAAGTAGTGAATCAACTGCTCACAGAGATCAAACACTGAGCTCTGGATGAGGTCAGTGGGCAAGTCTTTCAGATCAGGAAGAGAATGAACTGATCCAGGATCAGCCTACTTATTCCACCTTAGGTAAGATCTTTGAGCCACTACTACAAACTCCCCCTGCTGCGAATATACACCAATCGGGTCACCCCCAGAGGCCACCCAGACAAACACTAAACAAACCCCAGAGACCGTATGACTGTGTGTCCTATATTCTACAACCGAACAACTCCTTGGGTTGCCAAGGACTGGTACCTTCGCACATGACTACTGTGATATTCAGTAGAGCCTACTGATCAGAATGGGTAAAGCCCATGGGAAACCCAACAGACAGGACTTAAGACTCAGGGGGAAATGAATCTACTAACACTCAAAAAGCCCACAATTCCTAAGAAGCATAAATACTGACTTTTTCAGCCTCTGAGAGCAATGTCTCCAAGCCCTATCAGTTCCCAGTCAGTCAGAGACCTTCCATCTCTACCACCCACGCCCTCAGCCCTCTCCTCTCCTCCCCTACCCTCTCCTGCCCCCACACCTCTCACACCCAATATGAACATCAACCAGCTCTGAGTCCCAGAGTTAACCTCAGTCCTGTACATACATACCTGCCCACTGAAATTCGAACACAATACTTCATTTAAAGCTATACAATAAACCACAAGGCTCGGAAACTCCCTAGAAGTTCATTTCCAAGAAACTAGGATGATCATAGACTACATCTCTAAAAAGGCACCAATATTTGAGACAAAGCACAATGCTCACAATTAATTTGGCAGTGTTAACTTACGAAGCTTTGTGTATTACCTATGTGTTTTGCATGACATATATACTTGTTCGAAAGATACTTTTTAATTATTGACTTGATTTGGTCAAATAAAGTTCTTAACATACTCACTTAGCTTTAAAATCCACCCAAAGCTGAGGGAAAAGTACATTTTCACAAAACCAATTCTTTATGAACCAGAAATTCAAGGCTTCTTGTTTATCACACTGAAGAAGAAGGATCTTGCTAAATTAGTATATATTGATTATTTGAAATAGTTTAATATCTACTATAGTTCCAGATAAGAAATGTGATAATTTATTTCTAAACAATGTGTGGCATGTAACTTAAAACCGCTTTCCATCAATAATTAATATTAATAATTAACAAGCATAAACAACAAAAATACCTCTTGGAAATGTTTCGACCCGGTCTTTTCCTCATTCCACAGCCGGCCTGTTGCCCCCCTTTACCCTCTATGTGGGGTTAATAACTAAACTTCCCTCCTCTCTGACATGCAACACTACCCCGCAGCAATCTTCCCAAGAATGTGTGCACAAATGCCTAAGACGGAAAAGAATAAAAGTCTTACAAAGTCACCTGAATCTGGCAAACAGATTTCTAAATTAGCATCTGCGGTTACAATCCCCTCCACAGTGAATTAGATTTTGCTCCAGTACAGAAATTCACCCCAAACACCTACGCTCCTACTTACAGATGGAATGTCTTATGTCTTTAATCCAGGGATTAGCCTCGTAATAAAAATTAAACAGGCCTCTAGATAAACAGCGGAAGGGGAGGATAATGCAAAAACTGCTCATTTAAAGAGAGGCCGGAGCCAGTGTGCCAGGATTTTATTTGGCAGCGGCTGTGAAGAGCAGTCAGTTTGACTTTTAGAAACGACTTTGTTTTCCTTTGTACACGCTGACTGTCCGCGGAACAGCATCTTCAGCGTCAAACACACCCTTACACCAACGGTGCCCCACCGGCTGTCTCTGACGCTTCGCTGGCACCTGCCCTAGCACTCGGTGTGCACGTTTGAAAGTCCGCGGCCAGTCCCCTCTTCCGGCCGCTCGTTCCTTCAGCAAACCGAGCACAATGCAGGTCGCACCCTCAGTTCCTGACGTTCCGCGTCAGGCTGCCCCGTGACTCCTTGCAGCAGACGCGAGCTCCGCCATCCCTGACCCCTTCCTCCACGTACCTCCGACCTCCTCTGCCCACATGGTACGTTACCATTGCTCCTCCTGGAAACTGATCAGAAGCCTCAGCAAATCACCGAGTGCTTAAGGGGTTCATGTTCCCAGGCTGGCTGGTCACTGACATTTAGACGGGGCTGGAAGTCGGAGGCCCTCCCCCGGGGGGAGCTTCCGCACCAGAGCCAGTGTCTGCTTGTGGAAAGGTGTGGGGGGAGACGTGTTGCCACCTTTCTCTTGGCTGGGGGCCTCGGGCAGCTGTGCAGAGTACTTTGCTTAGATTTCCAGGGCTACCTGGCTCTTCGGCTTCACAGTGTCCCGGCGGGCACATTCAGGGACAGCTAGGACATTTAGCAAAGGCTGGTGTGCCGAAGAGAAAAGCATCTGACAAGTGCAGCCAAGGAAACAATGTCTCCCTTCAAGTGGAAACGCGGGTGAAGTCAGCCAGCCAGCGCTGGCCGCACAAACAATGCTGGGCAGGTCATTAACTTGCCTGGTTCAGACGGCCACGATGAGCTCACCCACCTTTCTGGAAGTGCTGTTTTAGCCGCTGAGTTTATACAAATAAAACCCATAATTTTCTAATGGCTAAACTAGGAATGTGTTCGAAAATAGCTAAGGCTCTGAGAACCCTGCCGAAGCCACACGGGGAGCGCACGAAGGTGAGTCTGCAGTCCGAGGTTCAAGTTTGCAGACATCTTTCTAATTGCTGCGTAGGTATCACCTCGAAAACAAGCAACCACAAAAGCAAATGGGATTTTTTTTTTTTTAAGTTAGGTGATTCCTGCTGCATTGTGTTTTCTCCTTCTCTTTTCCCTTTTTGCAAAAGAAAAAGGTGAGTTAGTTGTTAACTACACAAAGGAGTTAACATTTAACTTGAACACCGAGAGCGCTTTAGCTCTCACTCCCTCCCCCCTCTTTCTTATTATAGTGAAAAGAGGTTCAGGAAAACTCTTACTAATTATCGCAGATCCTGGATGGGATCTGACTACATCATTTCGCTCGCAGCACTCCCAGGAGGCCCCAGGTCCTTGGCGGTCCAGAATCCAAGCCCACCCCTGCTCCCACCCCCCATCCGACAGACTACACCTCCCAGCACACACAGTTCCGCCCTCTGGATGCAGTGAACTGTTGGCCTGGTCACCTTTTCTGTGAAGCCCTCTATGGAAACAGAGTCTAACACACTCCTCTCTCCTTCCCCTTCTCCTTAGCCACTCAGAAGCACCAGGACGGAGGTGTGGGGTTACTCAGATATCGACACGGTGATCATATTTCCACACCAAGACCTTGCACTCTTATTTGCTGCTGCTATTATTACTACTATTAATGATAATACATCTACACACCAAAAACCCAAGAGAGCTGACAGGAACGGAAGGCTTGCTTGGCACCGTGGAGGATATGTGGCACTCTGCCTGGGTGAACCCTCTCACCTTGGGACACAGTTCTGATCATTACCAGCCCATCTCACAGAGAAGGCAATCTGAGGTTCCAAAAAACACAGTAACTTGAGAAGAGTGAGGAGTGAGGAGTCAAACCCAGCTAGTCCCACTCCAAATCACACAAGGATGCCGAAGAGTGCATCCCTTATTAGCCATCAACCTCTACACAATGGGACAAATACTACTAAACTGGGGAGGAGACAGGACAACTGGATGCTGAGTCTTCTCCCAACCCATGAACACTCAGCACCACAGCGTCTCACACCCCGGTTTCCACATGTAAGCAACAGTCAGGAATGGTACCTTAATTTGCACTGTTTGGGTGCCACAAATGGGGTCATGAGTGTGTGCAGAAACAGGGGACACTCTTCTAACCTCCACAGTAGTGGCTAAATGTCCTTTAGGTGCTCCTTCTCACTCTCAGGAATGTGGGGTGGATAATATCACCTTCATTTGTTCACTCATTCATCCCGTGGTTGAACAGCATGGTAAGAGTAGCAAAAACACAGAGCAAGACAATTACAGCACACACTCCATGTCTGGTGGAATAAGGTGAGACCACAAGGCTGTTGGGGACACTGAGGAGGATGTGTTGGTGACAATGACCGTGATCTTCAGGAACGCAATACGAAAATACTCACCTACATACATCTCACTACTGAAGGGACTGACTAATGTTCTCTTTGTTTAACAGTTTTGAGTGCACACATTCATCGAGATATATACCACATATATACCAAATAAGAACATGAGTGGCGTGTGTGCACGCACACAGACATATACACACACACAGAGAGACAAGCACAATTACACAATGCGTCAGGTGCAACAAGAAATAAATACGAGGTACCCTGAAGGGGCTACCTCCCACCCAGCCCAACATTTCATAGGGACCCTTTCTACTAGAAACCAGCCTATCCTTAGGAATACAAATAACTTGAAAGGGGGTCTTTTCTTAAAAAAAAAAAAAAAAAAATCCTGCCTCAGCGGGGTCCCTGGGGGGCTCAGCCGATTAAGTGTCGGCCTTTAGCTCAGGTCATGGTCCCGAGGTCCTGGGCTCGAGTCCCACATTGGGCTCCCTGCTCAGAGGCGAGTCTGCTTCTTCCTCTCCCGCTGCCCCTCCCCCCACTCATGTGCATGCACTCTCTCTCTCTCTCTTTCATTCTGTGTCAAATAAATAAATAAAATCTTTAAAATTCTGCCTCAGTAACACAAGATTTTATCTTTCAAAACTGCACTGACATGAAAGCAGAGTCTCATCAGCTGTCACCTGTCCCTAGGCATGCGGCTGCTCCCGTAAAAATAGTCACGGAAGGAGGAGAGAGATGTGGAGGTAGAGGTGGGTGTGGTCAGTGGTATGGAGACACGCGGGGATAGGCCCGAGGCCAGTCACAAGGCCAGGAAGCCAAGTTTGGTCTGTGGCTATGCAACTGTGTGAACTTGACCAAACCCCTGAGACTAAACCTCCCTGTCATGCCTAGCATGGTGAGATCACATAAAAAATAATCTAGCCCCTAGCTGGGCAATAGCCAGATGCTTAGCAAGGGCTAATTTCCTTTCCTACGTGCAGATCACAAGGAGAACCTTTTATCTCTCACAGTCTAAAAGACTAACTTTAAACCAGAATAAATAATGAAATCATTTCAAGGACTTCCTTCATGAGAAAAGATGCATCCTTGCTCCCACCATGCTTTGAGTTCATAGATTTACATGCCAAGAAGGAATAGTTTCCAACCTCCTTATGATACAGGTGGTAAAGTTCAAGTCCAGAGAGGGAACGTGACTATCCCCAGGACGCACGGCTAGTTAGCGGCAGAGTCAGGACAAAAATTCCAGTAAGTCAGGTGCCTAACTAATCTCCTTTTCTACGGCATCCTACTTTTTCATGGGACTGTCAGTTATAAATGATGCTTAATGGTGCAGATACCTCTGAGGCAGTTTACAATGTCTTTCGCCTTCAAAATAGAATGGCGATGGCAGATGGCGGGGCTCCTCCTACACAATGAAAACTGAATTGGGGACAAGAGCAATCAGGAAGAGATGAACAGTCAGAGGAGAAAAGGAGTAAGCCCAGAAGAGGGCATCAGGAGTGACAAGGGACACAGAGACCCCCTACCTTACAACGATGCCTAAAGAGAAATCCCATTTCCATCCAAAAACTGAGTCTTTCAATGCCCCCCGATTTCTCCTTCCCTTTGTCCACAAGCCTAAAGGATACAAAAGACACCACTTTCCCAGATCAGACAAAATCTATGAATTTTCAGGAGCGAAGAGAAATGAGATTGTTTCTCTTCAATAGTTTAAAAAAAAAAAAAAAGGAGGTCCAGTTTGAGTTTGCTTCAATCTCTTAAACTTTGGGTTTTAGCTGAACCACAGATGAGCCCCAGCCTTTAGTGGGACCAGCGCCTGACTCTCTATCTGCCCCAGGTAAACGTGCCCTGGGACCAATAATCAGGCTGCTCCAGGATAGCAGGCATCTAGTTAAGGAATGGGGGGAAAATCTAATTTCAACATATCAAACTTGACAGCATAAGTTTTAAAAAGATTCCCATCTCAAAGAAAGTTTGTAAGCAATGAACAAGGCTATAAGGCAATGATCATGTTCTGGAATAATAATAATTGCAGAACAACTGTCCAGTTAGCAACCGTGCACCGAGGAGGTTCCTTTACATGTGGCCTTTCTGTCTTTGTCTTTGTCCTGAGGCAAAATTCTGCCTTAGGGGGTCCGAAATAAAGAAAGTGCTCTTCATTATGTCCATGAGTTCGGATGGAGTCCCCTTGGCACACAACCCTGCCGATAATGAATCACAAGAATCTTCTGTTCCTAGTTAGACCTGCTCATAGCCTCTCCGGCTGGAGAGAGCCTCAGCTGAAGTCCCCGAGGAAAGGAGAACCTCTAGAAGGTGGCAGGACCAGGGGCATTTGGGGCTAGGATGCTCAGTCCTCATGGACTGAACTCTTACCTAAGGCCTCTCAAAAAAAAAAAAAAAAAAAAAGATCAAAAAACTTCATGTAAAACTCTATCTGACAAGTGTTTATGGGACGCTCAGTTCACACAGGGCTTGTCCACCTGGAAACCAGAACTTCGACCCTTCCGACACCATTCACCCATAAAGAGTGTGTTGGTCTCGAGAAGGCAGAGCGCAACTCACCCAAAGGAAGAACTTTCTAGCAAGCAGAAGTGACTTGGGGACGCTTTGTGAGGCAGAGTTCTTGCCCCGGGAAGAACGCACAGACGGGTTGCCAGGACACTGCAGACGAGCCCGGGAAGAGGCCGGGGAGGCGAGGTTCCTAAACTCATTGCCAGTGCTCTGCGACATCCCCAGAGGCTTTAAAACCCAGTGTGGCGTTCTCAATTTTTATGTAAACCATGAGAATTGTCAATACTCTCATCCAAAGGCTATTTTTGTGTGTGCTGCTTTCTTCTCTGGACTGCTACGCTATGTGACTTGAGGCAGGTAAACTAACTTTTCTAGGTCTCAGATCTGTCATCATTTACAAGAAGGCAAGGGATTAAGGAACCTCCCAAGTTCCTTCTAGCTCCAACATTTTCTGAGTAAATACTGAGTTTACTCTCCACACCTTCCACCAAATTAAATTTCAGGAATTCCATCTACCTATAAAATGCAACAGAATGTACTAAAAATCACCCTATGTAAAAAGGAAATTCGATCAGGTGACAAGTCACAATGTAAATAGGGCAAAAGCAGTAGATTTCTTATATATTCTCAATTATGAGTTTTAAAGTGTGAAGGGAAATTATTTTAGGGTAAAAATACCTAGGAATAGCAGGTAATATGAAGAGAACTCCTTTTTTTTTCTGAAGACATGAATAAATACAGACATATACGTGTTCCGAGGTGCAAAAACTAATAGAGTGTGTTGACTTTTCTAAACTGTTTCATAACCTTAATGCACAGTTTCTCAGCCTCTTGCTACTGACATTTGGTGCCAGATAATTCACATGTGTGTGCGTCTGAGTGTGTGTATGTGTGTGTGTTGGGGAGAGGGTACCTTGGACATTGTAGGGTGTCGAGCGGCATCTCTAGCCTCTACCCACTAGATGCCACTAGCACTCCCCCAGTTGTGACATCCAAAACTAAAGTCTGTCCAGACGTTGCCAAACAACTCCCGCGGACAACATCATTCCGGTCAGGAACCAAGATTGATTGCGAAGTGCTAATGTGCCCTTCCTTACTCACTACCTTGACAACGGATTCTAAAATTCTTCTGAAAGAATGAACTCTGCTAACCGTCCAAGAGGCTTTGAAGAAGAAAATAAATACATTATAGAGCTAAGAAAGTAAAAATTGTGAACACTGAAAGAAGGCTACAGAACTGGAGAGAAACACAAGAGAAGCAAAAGGTCATGACCTCAGATACCTAATAAGAGTCAGCACACAATGGCGCATTACGCATGAGCCGAGGGAAGGAGGCTGTTCAGTGTTCCATAGTAGAGCAACTCTCTGTTGTTCAGGGGGATAAAAGCTGAATCCTTATCACACTATGTTCTGATTATATATTGCTACATAACAACCCACCCCCAAATTTACGGCCTTCAAAGCAACAATTTATTAGGACCTTGTTTGATTTGGCCAGGGTTGGTTGACCGGGCTCCGCGGCATGCTTCTCACTCCGGGCCTCACGCACTGTGGCCGGATGTCAGCTAGAGCTGAAGGGGGGTACTGCGTAGACTTCTCACGTGCTGGCTGTCAGCGGCAAAGCCTCCACACGGCCGCTGCGGAGCATGGGGACTTCTAACAGCATGGCAGCTGACTTCGAAGAGGCCGCTCTCAGGCCACTAAGGACTACTCCTGCAACAGGTACAGCATGACTTCGGCCATATATGATTGGCCAAAGTAATCTGGGATTCATCCAAATTCAAAGACGGAAGAGGAATGAAGGCCGCCGGGCAAACTCACACCGCAGAAGAACACATGGAATGGGAGAGAGAGTTCTAGCCATGGGTGGAAAAATCTAAGCCGGTGTAACACAATACCAAAATAAGTTCCTAGGAAAACTCAGAGCTGAATATTAAAAATAAAACATACAACAACTAAAAGAAAATACATGAGTTCTTAAACATTAGGATCCAGAAGGCAAAGACAGAACTGCAAAGATAGTTTAGCTCAAAAGGCACCAAAAGCAAAAAGAAAATGCAAACAAAAGACTAATAATCTGCCAGCGTTCCATGTAACAAAGGGTTAAGGGCTTAACCTATAAAGAGGCCTTAGGAATCAATAATAAAGACAAACATTCCTATGGGGGAAAAAGGCAAAGGTCATAAACAGTTCACAAAAGAAAACCCAGTAGACAAGACATAAAGTGCACCCTCTCAACTCTACTCCTAGATTGAGTGGGGTATGCAGTGTGATCTGACCCATTTGGGAAGTCACTTGGTAATACAATCAAAAGTATTTAAAATGTTCATCTGATCCAATCATCTACCAACGTTGTAAAGATATTTGTGCTAATAAGAAGAAAGCGAACTTGATTAAATAGAGTACACTTCCCGCATATATAAAAAATGTCTGTTGTACTTAAAAACTGTATCTTCAAAGAATCCTGAAGCACATGAGGGAATGTTCCTAACAACGTGGGGTAAGAGCGTGCAACACGTTACTTAGATATTAATCATCGCTATTATCTGTTACAAAACAGTCACACATGTTTATCTCCTAAAATATTAACAATGGACAACTCTGTGTCTGAGGAATACGGGAAGGTAATTTTATTGTATTCTTTGTTTTTTTTTTTTTCCCCCCTCAGTATTTAAAAATTTTCTAGATAAACATGTTATTTTTATACTCAGAAAAAAAAAATAACAGAAAAACACTACTTAAAAAAATACCTGTACTGGTGGGAAAAAATTGAAAAGGTCACATTACAAAGTTACTGCTGAGAGACTAGAAAGCCACAGTAGAAGAATAATGACTGTGACATCAGTGGTGATTACACCTGGAGCCACTGACCGGCCACACAGTCCACTTCGTCCACAACCAAGTCACTTTCCCAGACTTGTGACCTGGCCGTGGTGTAGATTCTCATGTCTGGTTCAGTATGACTGCTGTAGAAATTCTTCTCTTTTCCCTTTTAATATTCAGCCCATTTGTTTTCTTGGCTAAGCTCAAAATGTTTCTGTTTCTGTCTTCAGAAGCCTTTCAAATGATGACATATTTAGGAACAATTTATTGTCACACATAGGAAAACAATGGTCAACAATAGCCCCTGCCACTTTTTAGCCAAATCCTCCTGAATTTCAGAGGGTCCAAAGTCAGCTACAGCCTCTACTGTTCCTGCAACTCCAGGGGCCGTTAGGGTACAACTCCCTAGTCCCCTGGTTTGCCAACTTGAGTGCGTGATCAGAACCCCCAGAGGGCCTGTGCAAGCACAGGATACTGGCCCCACCCCAGAGTTTCTAGGTCCGCAGGCATGGGGTAGAGCCTGACAAGCTGCAGTTCTAGCAACTTCCCAGGTGATGCTGCTGCTGCTGGTCTGGGGACCCCCACTTTGAGAACCACAGGTGAAGCTCACAGGACCAACCAAGCATCTCCCCACCATGAGCTACAGCTGTTCATTTATCTCTATGATTCCCATTAACATATATTATTTGGTGTTTGCTGATACATTGAATGATTCACAACCCAAGCGAATCCCGGACCCCTCACTCCAGTTTCAGATGGAGTAATCTCTTCAAAGACACAAACCTTGGCGCCTTTGCTGCCATGGCTGTCATCCCCCTTCACGGAGAATCCGTACGCCCTTTGGCAGCCCAAAGCCTTCCTGCACTCTTGTACTCTCCCACAGAACAGAACAAACTCTCCCCAGGGTTCCCACAAAAATAATGTTCTTCTTGGGGAACCTGGCTGGTGCAGTCAGTTAAGGGTCTGACTCTTGGTTTCAGCTCAGGTCACGATTTCAGAGTCCTGCGATCCAGCCCTGCATGGGGCTTACGCTCAGCAGCGAGTCTCCTTAAGTGTCTCTCTCCCTCTCCCTCTGCTCCTCCCTCTGCAGGCTCTCTCACACTCTCTGTCAAATAAATGAATCTTAAAAAAAATTAAAAAATAGGGTCTTCCCTTCCTTCTCTCCCTTCTTCCGCTGTTCCTCTCCCAACCATACTAACCATGCCCACTCCTGTTCATTTCCCCTTGCTATTTGCTGAGAAAAATCCCAAAACAGGGGGAGCTGGGTGGGGATATACCCTGGGAAACCATAGGATTTCTTTATTTCCCAGCAACACTATGTTCTCCTTACAGAGGAGAGGAGAGAGGAGCACTCAATCACATCCATCCCTGCATCCGTTCGGTACACGTGGGCCAGGTGTCCAAGGTGTAACGGGCCCTGTGTTAGGGATGGAGAATATGCAAGCAAAAGGAGGCTCGTTCAAGAGGGCACAGGGGCAGGACGATGTTCTGTGGACACATGGAGGGGTTGGCCTGAAAGATGTGAGTTCAAACCTGAATTTTATCCCTTAAAACCCACTGGCAGATTCCAAAAATACCTTCCCCAGAGCTTAAGTCCTTTGATTTTGCCCCCTTAAAATGCACACGTCCTTGGTAAGGGTAGCTCCTTAAGTTGCCAAGGTCACGCCTACATATGAGTGAAGTTTCGAGTCCTTATCAGGTAAGAAGAGCCCGGGATATCTTGGAGAAAGAACATAAATGTGTGTGTGTGTGTGTGTGTGCATGCGCGTGTGCATGCGTATGTATGTTTTAAGGAAGAAAGGGGTACAGGATCCCTCCCTGGTTGCGACCTCTCAGAAGGGTGTCCTTGACAGGCCGCTCCCCACTCCGGTCGCCATCTTGTCCGCAGTGGTTCTCCAGCTGTGCTGCCGGAACCAACAGTGTCAGCATCACCTGTTAGAAATGCAAGTCCTCAGGCCACACCCCAGACCCAAGAGATCAGAAACGCTGGGGGTGGGGCCACACACGGGCACTTTCACAGGTCCTTCGGGGACTGCTGACCTGGCCTAGAGCTGGAGAACTACGGCCCTCACACCCAGCACGGTGCCTGCCTCTCCACCATTAGTACGTACTGTTCCTGTGGGTCTTAATGGTTAGCCAGGCTCCTTTGTTAGCGTTAAGAACGTCATTTTCAGAAATGCAATTATAAACTACTCATGAAGAGCTAAGTTCTGTGATAACGGGGCAGAGAGGAGGCGCCTGTGCCTAAGGAGAGAGCCAGTGGCTACGGAGGAAGATGGTCATTGATAAAAGTCAATGCTAAGAGCCTTGTTCAGGTAGGTCGTCGGCCTTCCCAGCCGGTAGGACCTATAATGGCCTCCAAAGCAGGGGCAGTTTTGCCTTCTTTCGTACATTCTCGGAGCCCTCAACAGGGCATGTCTTCACACGCAGTTCAAAAGGCCCACAAGATTCCCCGTTGCACGATGAAATGCTCAACTCGAGTTATTTAGCATCCTTGGTCTCTCTGCGGAGGGGTGAAGGGAGGAAGGGAGACGCATATTTTTAGAACCAGGGAACGATTTATCATTCAATGAAACAGCACAGACAGAGGCTTAAATCAAGTGTGTGGAAATAATATGTTGTTATTACTAGTCCTAACTCTGCTAAATTATAACCTATAAACCCTGCAACGCTCGACTTAAACATCCCAGGAAATCTAAATGGTTATTTCCTCCTTTACTGCGCACATTCCAGGAGGATGTACTGTGCCTTCCACAACGGGTGTGTGAGGAGCGTGCTGCCCGGGACGTCGGCGGAACCAGGCACGATGGGTAAGCACACGGCCCACATCACGTATGTGTTCTGGGAGCCTTTATGTGCACTTAATTAGTTCAGCTATTGCTTTCATGGTTCATTTGGAAGCTTCATGCTTCATTAAATATCAATAAATTTTATCCTCAAAAAACCTTTTCAGTAAAAATACGATTGTCTCTTCCAGTGATAATCTTGTTAATGGAGGTATATATTGCTAGCATGTCTGTCAGCAGCGACAAAGCTCTGCATTGCCATGGTTGCGGGACCCTGAAGTAAAATGCAAATCCTCTTCCATAGTTTAGAACACATGCCTCATCCACACATATTTTCTTACAGTAGGGGAAAAAAGTCTTTTTTAACTTTCCCAAAACGATGCGTCTTTTAAGCTTCTATTTTTATTTTGTCAAGAATGCCTACTTCTGTTTCATAAGCTCCTTTTATCCGTTACATCAATTCCAAGTTCTCTTTAGTGGAAAGACAGCTTTTAGCAACTTTTCACCACAAGAAAGAGAAGTTTTCAGGAAACAGGTGTTCTTCACTTTCCTGAAACATGCGTCCGAAGAGGGCAGGGGTCACGATGAAGGCCGAATCCCTGCCAGGTGTTAGAGTCGGCTCTCCCAGGGAACCATCCGGGCTGTTCACCGCAAGCCAGGAGCAAGTGCGTCCGGCTGGGGAGGGTCAGCATGACGAAGGAACAGCTTCACGTGCCCAGGCAGAAACAGCACCGGCCGACGGGCCTCCCCCGCCTGCCAGGTTCAGCTCGCACGGACGTAGCCCCAACCTGCTCAGTCAGGGAAGTGGTCACCCGCTTCCTCCTTTTCCCAGAGCACTTTGTTAACGTGCCCGTTATAGAACGGGTTATCATGGGGTATAGTGATCTATCCATCCATTCAACAAAAACGTATTTCTACGGATACGGTGGCGAACAAGAGAAGTAAGATGTGCTTTTCCATAAAATGCACGTTCGAGCCGTGAGGAGATGCACGAGGAGACGGGGGAATGAATACAGGAACGAGCTCACTTCAAACAAGAAGTGCCACGAGAGAAAGCAGGTAGAGGGGACTCCGAATCATGGAGGGCTGGCGGGGACTTTGGACTGAGTGGCAGGAGGCCCGTGGAAGACACAGCTCATACCCTGAGACTTGAGGGTGTGAAGAAAGCAGCCACCAACCAGGAGGCTGATCCAGCCCGGGGGGTTGGGAAAGAAAACCAGGCTGGCTGCAGTGTGCTCGGCAAAGGGGTGCCTGGTACCGGAGAAATCTGGGGATGACGTGCCAATCTTTTGACTTGCGACTATGAGCTCCCGCAAAACAGGGCCTGTGTCTTTCCTGAGCCTGCACCTCCGGTCCTTACTCTCATATCTGACTCATGGCCAATAAGCAATGTGTGGAATGAATGAACTGAGTGAGCCACTGCCCAAGGTCACAGGCAAAAACCACTGAAAACATTTTTCTATTGCTTTGCACCTTCTGCCTTCTCTCAGCCCTCTCTTTCAATACAGACGATCACGTTCTACCTTTTCTATGCAAAGATAACATACCATGTACTCTTATGGCTGGGGAAGCTTTCTTTTCGTTATTTTTCCATCAGAGATGATAAATATGTCCTAGATGTCCATGTGGTTTCCCTGACGGCTCTTGTAACCAAGAGTGAAATACATTCAGGAGGAAAGAAGCAGGAGTTTTAAAAGGGCAGCCCAACAGGGTTTCAAAAAGCAGCTCTGAAGGGTTCAGACTCCTGTCCTACGATCAGTGTATTTATATGGGGCTTTGATTCAGCCAGTCACAGCCAACCAAGAGTGAACATTAATATTAATGTCACCACTGCCATCATCACCATCATCTCTTTGAACACCAAATAATATAAATGAACTTTTGCAGTGGGCTTTACTATCATGACGGATGAAAAGAAAGAAGGAGACAGGCTGCTAGAAATACTTCCATTTCCACCCTACAAAACATGGTCAGTCCTTCCAAAATTGGTTTCTGTTGCCTCCTCTGTTTCTTCCTCATAACAAGCATGGCTGATGGGAGACAATTTCTGAAAAGTGGATGAATGAATTCTTGGTTTCATTTCTTCCCAACAACTCCCAGTGGTGATAAGGAATGGACCACGTTGGCCGTGACAGGCTTCAAGACCACCACAAATCCAGAAAGCCAAGTGTGACCACATTGGATATGTGTGGGAAATGCAAAACTCGCTGGATTTATGCACACCAGTAAAAATTCCAAAGGGGCCTGATGCCAGGAAAATGCCTTATTTTGTCAGAAAGTACATCTCCCACACAGCAGCAGGTCTGGCGTAGCTGGAGCCACATGTTAAAAACAAAGCAAAGTGACATGTGATACGGGCCTCACCGCCTGATGACAGAATTCACGAGCTGTCTTCACTCTGAGCTTTTCTGGAACAAACTGAGTCCACATAGCCTAAGCCTGTTTGACGGCTTTGTCTTACGATCATGCTGTTTTCTGCAAAGTTCTTGCCTTTTAGGTAACGAAGACTTACTTTTCTTATTACAATTTCAAGACTTATCCCCAAATTACCAATTCGCAAATGATAATCTCATTCTAAGGAACTCTGTACCTTCCAATCTATTCTATAACCAAGTTAGTGTTTTAGACATACCGACCCTTTTCAACTTCTGGAAGCATGTATATGACTTCAAAAAAACACTCATGTTGGCTGGTAAAGCAACAGAGGCATCCCTCCTCATACTCACGGTGTGGGCTGCACCATGGGTAATCATCGGAGTCTACAGGATGCTGATTTTTTGAAAGCCATGTTTTTAAAAATGTCAGCCTAAAAATCTCCTTTTTCGGTCATATTTTTTGCTTTGTCACCTCCATGACACCTGCTCTGACCTGCAGCATAAGAGTAAGAAGCTTTACTTACTCCGGGCAGAGGAACCTTGATGGCAATACATGGCTTCCAAACACCCCTTCATGGATTCTCTGTATTTTCTTTTCTCCCTTAGTATCTGTCCGTCTCCCTCTCGTCTAGCCCTGATTATTATGGTTTAGAAACAGGTGCTTTTCGCGCTGCATTGGTTTCCTAGGGCTGCCACAAGAGAAGTACCACAGACTGGGTGGCTTTCAACAATGGAAATGTATTCTTTCGCAGTTCTGGCTAAAAGTCCTAGCCAAGGTGTTGGCAGAGCCTGTGCTCTCTGAAGGCTCCCAGGGAGGATCTCTCCCTGCCTCTTTCCAGCTTCTGGTGATTTCCAGCATTCCCTGGCATTCCTTGGCCTGTAGACACATCACTATGATCTCTATATCTGTCATCACCTGGTGCTTTCCCCATGCGTCTTCTGTGTTCAATGCATTCTCATTTCCATGTCCATGTCCAGAATAGGCCCCACCCTAATTCAATGTGGCCACACCTTTTAAGTTGATTACCTCTACGAAACCCTATTTCCAAATCAGGTGACGTTCTGGGATTCTAGGTAAGCATGAATTTAGGGGGGACACTATTCAAGCCTACACAATTGCTAAGCCAGCATCCTCTCAATTACCACCACTTGTTCCACAGAGAATGAAGGACGTTGGTATTTGAAGAACATTACAGACAAAATAATTATTCATAGAGGGACAGTGACAGGTGACACAGTTCAATGAAGAAGTCTTCTAGGAAAAAATGCCAGCAGCTTGGTGGTTTCAGGAATGAGGCGTTCTCACCTCCGAGTCAATTACCAACAGATCCATCATGCACAAATATGTACCAAGTGACTCCAGGAAATTATCCCTTCTGGCAAAACCGGCCTCTCCTCTGGACCCTGCTACCTAAGGGAGGGCTTCTTCTACCCATGTCGCACACCAGCTACATGGGGACAGACAGGAGAAATGCCAGTGATATTCAGACACCACACTGGGCACTCTAGGCACATGGTATCATCACCTCCATCAGAGTAGGAAGAAACTAAAATTCACAGAGATGATGCAATCAGCCAAGTCACACAGGAGAGTTGGGATCTGAACAGAGACCTGCCTCACCTTTGCCAACAGAGTGGCAGTGCACGTATGCATGTATACACACCCCCTCAGAAACCACCATTTCATTTACCCTGTATCTGAAACACATCATTTTCTTAATCCCTAAAATATGAGAACCAGAAGTCACCTAAGACATCACTAATACCATAATTTCATTTTACAGATGAAGACACTGAAGATCAGAAATGATAACTGGATCACTTATCCAAGATCATGGAAATAACTAGGGACCACACTGGGACTGGAGCCTCCGACTCCTGGCCCTCGGCTAGCCTGGCCACATTGAGCCTCTCCGGCAGCAGGCAGGAGTCTATGCAGTAAGGCCATATCTCACAGACAGGTCAGCGTGGTGATCTGGAGTATGGATGCAAGAATGAGACTGCACGGACTCAGATCTTGGCTCGTCACGTAGATATGTGGGCCAGCCACTTCCCATCTTGGCCTCAATATCCTGAACTGCAAAATGGAGGTCATGAAGACACAAGTCGCATGGGATCCAGGATCTAATGGGACAGCTGAGAGGATGACATGGGCTTAGGATGGTGCCGAGCGTGCAGTAAATGCTCAGTAAGGATAGCTGTTGGTAGCAGCTCTGTTGTGAGTCTATCGCTACACGATTCTCCTTGCTGTGTTACCGCAGTCCCCATCATCCGAAAAAAAGCTACAAATGAGTGACTGCAGTGTTTTCATCACCGTACGATTCTAGCAGCCACAACGATTCCAAGTCCTCGTTCAAGGACACAGCGGTACAGGGATTTCTGGTCCCTCCTAATAATTAACTTCAACTGTATTTCATCATCTACTGTACGTTGATCCAACTGCCCTGTTTTCCTCTAAACACAAAATGTGTGAGAGGTCTGTTTCCTGGTTTTAATTTCCCTGATTGTGTGAGTCCACATTTAACTGCCTTCTTCAAATGACGGTGGGTCACTTAGAGTCCTGACAAGCCAACAATGTTATGACACCCTGACTCCGACAAATCCTTGCTCTCTGGTCTTCTCTCTTTGAGTCTCAGGGAGGCAAAGCCTGGGAAAATTATACAAACAGCCCCAAATATTTGAAATCAGCATTGTCTTCACAGGCGCATGCCTCTCCGAAAGCTTAGAGCGTTTCTCTTTCGGTTTTATTCTTTCATTAGCCCGAGGCTTGCTAATTAATTGGAATTTTCCAGGGCTTTTGTTGCCCTGACAAAGGCGAACAATGTGAAAGCTCATTCCTTCTTGTTAAAGAGGTCTATCCACCCTCCAAAGTGTAGCTTGAAGAGGGAGGGGTGAGAGGGAGGATTAAGTCGACTTTGAAAGGGTTAGACTTTGTGGGTTCCTGCCCCCCTCCCCCACAGCTGCCTTCATCCTCAACCAAACCTGATTTATGGGAAGTGACATCTTAACCATGGCTTTCATCCCTCTAAAGGAGAGGCTGCTTGGAGGGCATTATGCTGGATCTAAAATTAGATGGCAAAGAACATCCTATAAGCATGGAACCAACAATATTGGGAAGCAAAAGGTACCGTATGAGTTGAGAGAGCTATTTGAGAACGAAAATTCTTGGATCAGGAAGAAAGGGAGGCACTCCCAAGCGAGGCACAGACCAGACCTAAAGGAAATAAAAAGATGCTTAATCTTGGCAAAAAGAGCATAGCTTCAGCCAAAGATAGCAGAGCAGCTGGAGGCTAGGAGTAGAGACAGGGAGTGAAGAGAGATTAATTCTGAATTTTGTTCCTGGTTTCCCTTTCAAAGTGTCACGTTATGGCTTGAAACACTGGGTTACTGGAACTTGCGGGTCCCCCATGGGCTGTGAGACGGTCTGTGGACAAAGGGTAAGGGAAGCTGGAGGGGCCCACGACCACGGTGACAAAGCCATTTCCAACGTCGTCCCTGCCGAGCTCCTTTTTTTTTTTATTATTAATTTTTTTATAAACATATAATGTATCATTAGCCCCAGGGGTACAGGTCTGTGAATCACCAGGTTTACACACTTCACAGCACTCACCATAGCACATACCCTCTGCATTGTCCATAAGCCAAGTTCCTTTTGATACAAACACCTACTTGAATACCCAAAGCTATATATATATATATACACACACACATACTCACATATATATAAAATATATATGTAATAAATATATATTATATAAAATATATATATAATATACATATATATATCTCTTCTTATGCTTCTTAAAGCCATATTTATTTTCCATAAGAGAAAAAGGTTTCCTAATTTACTTGCTCATAGGTAAATGCTTATCAAAAGCATCCTGTAACACTGTACCCATACATTGTGACATGGAGCTACCCCTGGAGTTTTGTGCAGCAGAACCTGGAAGGCCTTCAAAACGTCTCCCCCTCCAGGCTGATGCCTGAAGGGCGATCACTCCAGTCACCCAAGGGGCCCCGTGGTTTGGAACAAGTTACGGGTGAGGTGCCCATGCAGGCCTCTAGGCAGTGGAAGGGAGGTATGGATATAGGGCTAGAGCTAGGCTCTGGGGGGTCAGTAAGCACAGAGTTTTCAAAGCAGATGGGATTGCTCAAGGGTCACATATCCAGGGGACACAGGATAAGAACAGGGACAGAGCTCTGACAGTCTCCTGTTCAGCAGTTCAGGCGAAAAGGAATTTGCAAAAGAAGAAGAGAAAGTGGGTTTGGAGTGGGGTTGGGGTGAGCAGGAGGGAGCAGGTTGGGACAGGAATACACCACGGTAGTTAAAGGCCCAGACTTTCAGATGAGACCACTTACTTGGCTTCAAATCGTGGAAGCACCGCTTACAGGACCTGGAACCCCAAAGCACAGAACTTCTCTTTGCTGGAAACCAGCGAAAACAGTACATCCCATAGTTGTTCTCATGCAAAAGTCCCCAGCAAGGGTCTTGCTCACCTGAAGTATTCAAAAACTGTTTGGTTCTCACTAAACATGAGTCACGGCTAACAGGAATAGATACATAAAGTCAGGCGTCACTCAGGGCACATCAGATCCTGCCCTGGAACTGCTCAGAATACGCTGAAGGATAGAAAGGAAAAGTCTCGGCCCAGAAGACATCAGGGGAGGGGGGAGTGCACCATAAGGCAAAGGGAGGCCACAGGCTGCGGAAGATGGGGGCCCCCAGACAATCTTTACCAGAAAGGAGGCCAGCGGCGTTTGGTGGCTGAGCGGGGATGTGGACAGAGACTGGCAGCGGCACAGAGAAAGCCTGTCGTGTGGGAGACACAGTTCCAGCTCCGGACTGCCCTCGCCTGCTGCTCCCCCTTGGGAGGTTCCTTCCCCTTCCATAGCTTCAGTTTTACACACGCAGAAGGGCCCCTTGGGCCGCTCTGTGTCCTCACCACGGTTCCCTGAGTCCACAGCTGCGCTCAGCGCAGTGACCCTGGCCATGACACTTGGGGTCCCTACAAGAAATGGAAGCAGGAGTCACCTGCAGCTCGGCCACGGGGACGGCACGCTGGGCAGATGACCCTGCTCTTCACTTCCCCCGGATGCAGAGCTGAGAGGAAGGAAAAGGAGAAAATCAACTGAATCAAAGTTGAAACCAAAGCAGTGTTTTCTGGGCGCTAGTCATGCCAACAGAGCTCCGAGGACGCAGCGGGGAAGGTGCCGGTGAGAAGACGCCACGCAGCTCGCACCGATCCGACCGCACGACGGGCAGTGAGCTCAACCCGCGCCGCCCCCACGGGAAAGAGCAGGCCTGCCGAGCCCACAGGCCTGCCGAGCCCACAGGGAAAGGAACGACTCCCAAGGTGCATCGACTCGACTCGCAGAGGACGCGAGGCTGCACCGGGAGCTCCTGTTTGCTGACTCAGTTTAGCAACGATTCCACAGAAGTATGTGACTAACTGGTCAAAATCCAAATCCTGACATTTTCTCACAAGAGATTTTGTGTGGGATGTAATAGGAATGACTGACTACAGTTGCTACATTCTTGGGAAAGCTTGGATTTCCCCATTTTCAAGGAAAGCTAAGAACACAACCAGGAAAAGAAAACAAAACAAATTAGCTCTCTCTATGCTGGAAATCCTGCCATGAGATGTCACGTATGTTCCCACATAAGCCGCACCACGCTGGGCCTTAGAGGTTCTGAGTTCTCCAAGAAGGAGGACATCATACTCATCCACAGGTCCACAGTGCTCAACAGAGTGCTGGTACGCAGTAGGCACCCAATGTATGCTTGCAGAACAGAATGTAAGATTTTGCTGGTGCACAAAGTGAGGATCAGAGAGATAAGGAAGTGTATCCAAGAGGGTCACCTCGCTGGTAAAAGCGGCAGCCCTGGAACTTGGACTTGGGGTTAACCGGCCCTCATGGCACATTCATGTCGCTCTTATGTGGCCCGACCTCCAGATGCTTCTCTCCAACCCCAACAAAGACACTTCTCTTCTAACAAGTAGACCGGCTGACGGAGATCACACTTGGGCCTACCGCATCCTCTTTCTTATATCCTAGCTGGCTTTCAAAGTGGTTCTTTCGCGATACATCCTTGGTCTGGGGCTCCTCTCCAGTGACCGAGCGTGGTCAGGATCTCCGAAGGCCCTGAGGAGAACACATTCTCTCAGGGGCCCGCAGCGAGGAGGCACAGAACCATGGGGAGAGCTCACTGGGCTCCCGAGAGCTGTTCCTACCCGGTAAAAATATCGTAACTGGCCTGGTCAGCGCATTCTTTCCTTCCCTTCTTAATAGCAGAGGTTTCAACTTGCCACAAGCAAGTCAGACCAACTCTTGTCTTTCTCTTCTCTCTCCGTCTCTCTGCCTCCTCTCGTTGGCCAAAGCTTCAGATTAGCTCTCTGTTGTAAGTGATTCTCTGAAGTGTATCCAAAAATGAAGGGTTTTTTCCCTAATTATATATGTACACACATACATACATACATATCAGGTCTTTCAGACACTTTTTACTTGAAGCTATTCGTTGGACTCTGTTTTTCCACCCAGAGAAGCCCAAAGCAATGAACAATGAATGATCCAAACCAGACCCCACTGGAGCAGTTCTGTATATTACATGCAAAGAAATGTTCCCACAACAAAGTCACTAAACGAATGTCACTATGCTTGAATAGAGGAATAAAATTAAATTGTGATAAAAGCAAGTTGTTTAAAGGATCTTTAGTTCATGTCTACCAAATTACCCTGAACATTATGTGCTGAACAAAGGCTCTGATACTCCTGGTATTAAGTAATAGAAACGTTTTGAGAAATAAGCCAATATTTTTACTCTAAAAAAGATTTATGTATCTTTTTCTGGTTTTATGGTATTGTGATTGTCCTCCAAACCTTTGAATAGTGTCAAATTCTTTTCCAGCTGAAATTCTGCTCTACTATGTTCTCTTTAATGCTGGAGGCCCTGTTGGGATGTCTGACAGAAAATTAAACAAGGAACTCCATGGAAATCGACATAAGTCTTTCTTTGTCCCTGGCTAGGCCTAATCACTGAAACGGTGCTATGCTTAATACAGATTCCCTAACTGGCATGTAAGCAGAAGATCTGGTTAATGAAAATCATGGTAGCCAGGTAGGAAAATATTTAATTTACAAGCGATGAGCTATTTAAACTAAATCTCGGCACTCGGATATTTTCTCCCTTGGAGTCAAAGATCATCACCACCATCTTTGATGAGGAAGATGGAGAGAGTAGGCTAGTCCGCCTCCACATTCCAGGCATCTTAACCCTTAGTTAATTCTTGGCCAAGGTTCTGCTGCTGTTGACATTGTCTACTTTCTGTTCTCTGGACTTTAACCTCATAAGTGAGACCTCTACTCCTTGGCCTACAGAAGGAAAGCAGGAAGAATGACATTAAGAGTTCTACTTTGCATTCACTGATCTTTAAAAAAAAATAGTATTACTAGTCCCAGATTCTGGAAGTTATTTTTTTTTTAAAGATTTTATTTATTTATTTGACAGAGAGAGATTACAAGCAAGCAGAGAGAGAGAGGAGGAAGCAGGCTCCCCGCTGAGCAGAGAGCCCGATGCGGGACTCCATCCCAGGACCCTGAGATCACGACCTGAGCCGAAGGCAGCGGCTTAACCCACTGAGCCACCCAGGCGCCCGATTCTGGAAGTTATTAAGACCACTTAGAAAGTCTTGAGTTTACCAAGGCTTTGAGATAACTCCAAGACATTGTCAGAAGGGAGGTATCAAGACGTTGCTTAGTGAAGAGAGGCAGAAAACACTAAAAGGCCTGGCTGCTAGTCTCACAGTTCCCACTTACATGTGATCCCAGATTTTTCTTCACTCCAACGGACCCTGGGACAACTGGTGAAATCACTAAATCTATGTATTAGATAATACTATATATCAATATTAATTTTCTGATTTTGATACTGTTCTATAGAGAACTTTCTTGTTTTTAGGAACTATACACTAAAGATTTTAGAACAAAAAAGTGCCATGTTACTTGCTCTAAATGGTTCAAGGGAAAAAAAAAAGAGAGAGAGAAAGGGAATAATGGAGAGAAGTTAACATCTGAGAAATCTGAGTAAAGAGTACAAAGGAATTCTTTATACTGTCCTTGAAATCTTTGTTCTGTCAGAAATTATATCAAAATAAAACTTAAAATAGGGCACCCGGGTGGCTCAGTCAGTTAAGTGTCTGACTCTTAATCTGAGCTTGAGTCATGATCTCATGGTCGTGAGACTCAGCCCTGCACTGGGCTCCGTGCTGGACGTGAGTCTGCTTTGAGTCTCTTCCTCTCCCTCTCCCGCTACCCCTACCCCCAAATGCCTGCACTTGCCTTCTCTCTCTCTCTAAAAAATAAATAAATAAATATAAATTTGGGGGCACCTGGGTGGCTCAGTCAGTTAAGCATCTGACTTTGGCTCAAGTCATGATCTCAGGTCCTGGGATCCTGAGCTCAGTGTCAGGCTCCATGCTCAACAGGGAGTCTGCTCTGCTTTCCCCTCTCTCTCTGCTCCTCCCTGTTTATGCACACTCTCTCTCTCTCAAATAAATGAAATCTTAAAAAATAAAATAAAAAATAAAAATAAAACTTAAAGTAAATGCTGGCTATATAATTGGCACTCAGTAAATATTCACAGAATGCCACTTTAACTACCCTTTAGATCCAACATGGGCATGTGAGCTGGTGTCAGAGTACCGGACTAGCCTGATAGGAAGCCTCCAGCCCACTCTGCCATGAACAGGGTATCAAAGTCTCTGAGACAGTTATCCAGGAGCAGACACCGATCTTGCTTTCCAGGCACACGTCCAACACAACATCCCAGAGATCAGGCATCGGGTACAGCCAACATGCTGCTCTTAACCCAAACAGGCAAGTCTCCTTCAGGACTGAACTATAGAGTGGAAGTCCTTTCCCGACTCTGCAGAGTCTTCAGAAAGGTATCCATGTCTGTCCAACATGCCTATGTTCAAATTCACATTCCAAAGCTTCCACTATCAACACTAAGCAAGAAACTTCCATGACTCCTAACTGAGGGTCACACACAGAGTCAGGCAGGGAACACAAGGAGATAGAAAAATTAATTGATTAATTAACAATATTTAATTAAGAAATCAAGTATATAGAACTATATTCATGATACTCAGCACATACAGATCACCAAAGGGAGTCACAGGAAAGAGATCAAGTTTCTATCATCTAAGGATGAGATTTATCACCCCCCAAGCACATGGTAAAAGCACTTTTATTGGAATCACCTGTAAGTCATACCTAGACTATCAGGCACTCACTCTTCAAAAGTTATAATTTTCTATCATGGAAGGGATATTTATTAAATTCAATTCTGCAGTGATGGACATGACAATATACATATAAGTACAATATTCACCCAAACCGTATGGAGATAAAAGGCTGTGTTTTGTTTGGTTTTGTTTTGTTGTTTTTGGGTTTTGGTTGGTTGGTTGGTTGGTTGGTTTTATTCACTAGAAGAGAGTCTGGGGAACAGCTTAAGTTAAGCCTTCAAAAATGAAATGTGTTATACCCAAGCCACATCATAATGATCCCATAGAAGGTGCTTAGAGAAAGACTAGATTACAACTTAACCTATCCCGGCCTGTTCTTCACCTTAAAAGAAACGATAAGCTCTCTCTTTGGGCTTCCATTTTTGCGGGGGAAGGAAGGAAAGAAGGCAGGCAAATAGATGGAATAAACTTCATTCACTTATTTTGAAAATCAGATGCAGACTTCAAAATCCGGAATAAAGCAAGATCCTTGTTTGCTGAATTATGTAAAGAATTCGTCTATAGCTGAAAGAGGATCTCCTGACGTCATCCAGTGCGGCCTGTAATGAATGGATTGGTGAGTTACCACGTGATACAGAACTGTATGACCAAAGCAGTCATATGGAAGAAAGCTGCCCAAGATGGTTTAGACTCCTCAGCTTTTAATGTAGATTAAGTTTAAAATTGGGTCTCGAGGGTGTGGACTTTGCAGGTTTTTGATGGGTGGAAACAGAACAATAGCACCACACACACCACAAATGCCCTAGTGTCGGCTGGCTGAGGAGGGCTGGCTCCTCAGGAATAAAAATTTAAAAATCATTTGAAAAGAAACTACAACCAAACGTTGAGAAATCTGTCTGTTGCTTGTATTTGAGGTCAGAATGACCAAAAGAATTTTTGTGAATGTTGTTAAATTCAACAATTAATAGATTTGCTGAACATCTCTTTTTTGTAAAACGTCTCCTTTATACTAAGTACATTGTATTTAAGGGTTTGTGAAAAGTGAAGTTTAGCTCTGCTTCCAAATGCTAGGATCTAAGAAAAAGAAAAAGAAAAAAAAAAGGGAAAAAAAACGTGTCCCCAAATGAATCACATTCAGGCTTGGAATAAATCCACATAATTCTCTTATTTACTTAAAAAGTCTTGTATTTGCATCTGTCTTTTTTACTATATCGATGAGCTTTCTTCTCTGGAGTATGGCTCAGCTCCAACCCTCAGTATCTACAGACTCTTTGCTTTCTGTGTCTAACAGTAATGAGTTGGGAGCTGACAGGACCCTCTAGCCCACTGAGGCCATCAGGTGCCCATATCAAGAAGCCGACACAAGCATTTCTCCTACTGAGAATTCAGAGTGAACTCTATGCATCTTAGATTATCCCAAATCCTGCTGTACAGTACTTCTAAAGCACTTTCTAAAACTTCAACAACAGACAGCTCTCTCTGGACCCGAGTTTCGGTAGGGTACACAATAGAAAAGTTTTTGTAATAAACAATGCAAGAAGGAGTGACTGACTGACTGAATAGTGAAGGCGGATGTGTCGTCTGAGATGGATTACGGCACAAAGGGCATCGTGTGTGCTCTGCACGGGGGGGGGGGGGGGGGGGGAGCCTCTACGAGGCAAACGCGGTACCACTCTGGGCAGCACGCGCGGGTACGCGATACTGACCCCCACTCTCTGTTAGAAGGACTGTGAGCTCTCTGCAAGCGGGGCTGCTGGAGTCAGGCTGGGCCTGCTGCCCAGGCCGGGCAGAGGGAAGGAGCACAACAACCCCATCTGGAGCACGAGGGCTGACGGCCGTAGTGCAGGCCGGGGAGGGCTGCAGAGCTTGTCGCTATCCAGCTTCCCGCAAGAAGTCCAAAGTCTGAATTCTGCTATGCAATCCTCTCGCTTCTAAATGTTAGCTCTGTGATTTTCTCCTTCACATTATGTAGAATTAACAAAACACAGCTGCTGCATTCCACATTCTGCCGCGGACTCTCCCTTCCTAACCTGCAACCTAAACCTGTCGACATATCCGTAAGAGCTCGCTGTCCAGTTTTTGCCTTAGCTTCAAACCTGGCAAAGGACAGGACGAGGGAACAGCCCATCAGTGTCACTGAAGAAATCACCCACGACACAAGGGGCAAACCAAGCATGGCTTTCAAGGGCCGAAATTCCAGAAAGGGCTCATGGAATACAAGTCCTGAATGCCCTGAGCAATTCTGCTCCTACCTCCCCCCGCACTGTTTCCTCCTATTTTGTCGCCCATATTCTCAAGCCCCCACCGAGGTTCCCCTAACTGTTCTTATTTATTAATCATGCCAGATAGGTCTTCTTTTCTTTTTGTACATAGTTCCAAATTCTTTTTGAAAAGAGGTGGTAAGTTTCAAATAAATAAATTAAGTCTTTCATATGTTCATGATATTATAATTACAGACAAGTGTATTACTATATTTAGGACCTATAGATTTTTAACACAAGGAGTGATTCCTGAAGGGTGAGATTTTCAATAAATGTTACTGAAAAATTCTATACTTAAAATTCATCATCGAAAAATACTAAAAGATCCTTATTTCAATGGTTTATATTCTTAAGCCTTTAGCATGAGACAGAAATCTTAGTCTGAGCCCCTAGTTAAAACACACACATACACACACATTTTCATATAGAAAAATAACCTAAACACTCCTATAAATTAAAAAAATGAACATTTAGATTTCTACATCTATATCTTAGTTATAACCCTCATATTTTTATATATTTGGACCTCTGCAGGAAATTCTACATAAGTAGGTGAGACCATGAAAAACTTTTGGAGCAAGGACATCTCTCCAGAAGAAAAATCAATTAAATAACAGTTGGTTCTTGTAAAATAAAGATAAATACAAATATGCAAAATATAAAGGAATAACATGTGAATTTCTTCATATTACAATAAGAAGCATTTGAGTTCTTATTATCAGGAAATGGAATAGCCCTCCCGTATTGCATCTACTTAGAAAACACAACCCGGGAACTTCAGCACAAATGTACTGCTTGGATAGTCCCAGGAAAATACACAAATAGACAATTTTCAATTCACTGATTTAAATTTTTTAAAAAATGAGTTCCAGAAATTCTGATAACAAAATGGCGTACAAAAAATATATATAAATTCTTTCAGCTTAGATATTTAATTCCTAAAAGACATAGGGTGAAAGTACACATTCTGTTCTGAAACGATACCTCAGTAAGGATCAAGAGAGAGAGAAAAAAAGAACTGGATTATTTAAAAAAAAAAAAAAAAGATTAGTACCTATATCATAAATTATCTAACTGACATTTTTATAAATCTGCCACTACTTTTCTTTTAATGCATATGCTAAACAAGCAGATGCTAAGTCTGTAAACTGTGAATTCAGCTCCCTTTTAAATTAATTGTTCCTTTGGAATTAACAGCATTTAAATCTTGTGCTGTGGTTCCTTTGTCTGAGATGCATGTGCCAATCTCTTGTCCAGGTTCCCCGGCTAGGTTCCAGGAGGCAGTAAACATTGATTCCATTTCTGATTATTTAAGGAGTCATTTGCATCCTATTTATACACTGGCATCTGACCTGACTTCATATTGGGTTCTTCCAGCATGAGCCCTCAGGCCTGCAAGGATCTCTACCTGACCGTCTTCTCAGCAAATGTGGCCAGCGATGTTTGGCGAGGTGAGATAACTCGGGCCGAGGGGACACAGGAATGAGAGCCAGAGAAGAACCCACAAACACCGATGGCTCTCCCTAAGCACCTGGGACTTATGAGACCAGTATTCCTTCCTCCTTTCAAAAAAGCCAATAGTCCAAACAGGAAGCTTCCTCAGAAGTTATTTCAAGGCCTTTCTAGATAGTCTCCCTCTGTTCAAAATCTTCTCCTGCTACATGGACCTCAGAATTCTTCCATCAGAATCCATATTCTTAGCTATAAGCCTTCTAACTAAAGGAAAATGCACGTAAGAAAGAGAATATCAAAATCTGCTAAGGGTGTCACTCTTTCCAACACAGAGGATGAGGCTTTGACAGTGGCTTTCTAGAAGGGCAAAGAGGGAGAAAGATTTAGGGCACTGGGCAGGGGAGTGAGGAGATGCAGGAGAAATGGCTTCTTGACAGCTCTGAAATTCACTAGACACCGTTTCCAAGTCACAAATAACATAGTAGAAAGTTGCACCTCCAGCTACTGAAGACAAATGGCTGTGATTTTTATATATCACAGAGACACACACATGAACATACATGAAGTTCTTAACCATGACAGTCTCCAGCCCCTGAAAAACAGCAATGGCCATTTGTTGTTCTCTGGAATTGCCAGAAGGATCTACTCATCTAAGACTACGCTTCTGACTCTTTGGGTTCTATCTACCCAAGTGTGCACTGTACATTGTCGAAGCCCAAGCACCTTTCCCCTTAAACAACTCCCACAATATGGGGAGATGGCCCGGAGGAAGTGAAGGAATGTAGCAAACCCAGACTGAAGGTGTCTTTTACATCAAAACCATGTATTATGTTATCCACATTACCTGTCGTTTATTGCATTAATAACACCATAAAGGAGGTATCATTGTTCTCATTTGGAAGATGAAAAAACCTGAGCCACAGAGAGTTTCAAAATTTGGTCACAGTTGCAGACAGGAAATGAAGTAGCAGGGCTGAAACCCAGGGCTTCTCCTTTTTGTGAGCTAGAAGAAAGAGTCTTTACATTGAGGTATCCTCTCTGAGGTCTAACACCGCCAATATACTCTCCCTAACATAAAGCCAGAGTTCCTTGGTGCTAACTTGAAAGACTCAGGGAGCTATTGCTGCCGGCAGACAAGTCCGAGTATACTGAACGACCAATGACCTGTAGAAATCTCTGCTCACAGAACCAAAACAGCGCAGTGGAAAGCAGACTCTGGCCCTTTCTTCATGCCTGGGTTATATCAGAAAATGACCCAGGATTTGGGTGGTACCTTCAGTGGACTTGTCAAAAAGAGAAAAAATTCATTCTCCCTCTTAAGAAAGTAACACATACACAATGTGGAACACTGTGGAAATACTTTAAAAGTCAAAGAAGAAATTAATCATTACTCATAATCTCACTGCCCAGAGACAATCATAGCATTGTAGGTTATTCTCTCTTTAAACTTCTCTGTATTTATTCTTATTTTATAAAGATTTATTTCTTTATTTGAGAGAGAGAGAAAATACAAGTATGGGGCAGAGGGGTAAAGGGAGAGGGTGAGAGTCTTAAGCAGATTCTATGCTGAAAGGAGTAAGATGGAAGACATTAGGAGAAGGAAAGGAAAAGTGAATTGGGGGAAATTGGAGAGGGAGACGAACCATGAGAGACTGTGGACTCAGAAACAAACTGAGGGTTTGGGAGGGGTGGGGGGCTGGGTGAGCCTGGTGGTGGTATTAAGGAGGTATTCAGGAGGGCACGGACTGCATGGAGCACTGGGTGTGGTGCATAAACAATGAATCTTGGAACACTGAAAAAATAAAATTAAATTTTAAAAAGAAAGATTTTAAAAACAAAACAAAAAAAGACTCCATGCTGAGCATGGAGCCTGAAGCGGGGCTCAATCCCACGACCCTGAGATCATGACCAGAGCTGAAACCAAGAGTCAACTGACTGCACCACCCAGGTGCCGCATGTATCTTTCATATTTTGAAAGCATTCCAGCCTACACCTTAATATGAAGTTCTGTTCACTTAATGTATATTAAAATGTAAAATATAATGTATATTAAAATTATTTTAACACTTCTGAAAGAACTACTTGTACACTTAATTTTAATATTTCACCACAGAGACATCACCAGTTTGCTTCACCTTTCCTTTACTGTTGTTTACTGTTGTGCATTTAAGGTAGAGATGACTTTTCACTAAAATATATATATATATATATATATATATATATATATATATATATATATATATACTGCAAAAAATATTATATTCACATTTATTGTACTGTATTTATTTTCTTAGCATCAATTTCTGGGAGAGGCATTGTTGGGCTATATGGGGGAATGAGAGGCAACACACTGAATCCTGGACAGCATGAACATCCCGTAGTCAGCAAGTACACAGGGACTGGTCAGAAAAGATGTAGCTTATAAACATTTGCTAGGCTGTACCAGACTTTACTAGTTCATAGTGTAAATGTATCTTAAGTATTTTGCTAGCCTTCTACATAAATATGGTCCCCGAAGCACACTATGAGAACTCCAACCTCAATGTATTCTGCTTATCCACTGAGTGTTACTTTCTTTGCTGATTTGATAGGCTTATGCAAAACAAAACAAAACAAAACAAAACAAAAAACAGTGTTTTCATTTATATTTCCAAATTCAATGAAGTCAAGTATTCTCTAAAAAGGCTTATTTCGGGGCACCTGGGTGGCTCAGTGGGCTAAACCGCTGCCTTCAGCTCATGACCTGGGATCGAGCCCCACATCATCCTCTCTGTTTGGCGGGGAGCCTGCTTCCCCCAGCCCTTCCTGGCTCTCTGCCTACTTGTGATCTCTCTTTCTATCAAATAAAAAAATAAAATCTTTTTTAAAAAACAGGTTTAAAAAAATAAAAAGACTTATTTCCAGTTTATTCTTTGTATTTGAGTCTATTTCTGTTTTTCTTTCATTTGTTCATTTGTTTTTTAGATTCCACATATAAGTGAAATCAGGTGGTATTTGTCTTTCCCTGTCTGACTTACCTCACTTAGCATAGTACCCCCTAGGTCCATCTACACTGCTACAAATGGCAAGATCTCATTCTTTTTTAGGGCAGTGTAGCATTCCATTCTGTATATATACACACCACATCTTCTGTATCCATTCAACTACAGATGAACCCTTGGGTTGTTTCCATATCTTGGCTATTGTAAATAATTCTGCAATAAACATAGGGATGCACATTATCTTTTTAAATTAGTGGTTTTTTGTTTTGTTTTGTTTTGTTTTTTCCAGGTGGTTGCCCCAGGAGAGGGGTGAGGGGATGGGCAAAATAGGTGAAGGAGATGAAGAAATACAAACTTCCAGTTATCAAATAAGTTATGGGGGTGAAAAGTACAGCACAGGGAACAGAGTCAACAAAACTGTAATAACCTTGTAAGGTGCCAGATAGTAACTACACTTCATGGTGAGCATTTCATAATGCATAATGTATATATAAATTGTCGAATCACTACGCTGTGCACCTACAGATAATATATGTCAACCACACTTCAATCAAAAAAAATTTAAAGGTTTATTTCTTCACTGTGAATGTTCACTTCATGATTCTATTTATCTGTTTGTCGGCAGCTGATGCCTTCCTTTCCTTTTCATAAGTTGTAACAATAGAGTAACATAGGAGAGCCAGCGGATCCAGGCACATTCCAGACCTAGTCCCTGCCATTTACTAGCTGGAACATTTGGGGCTCATCACTTCTCATAGACTAGAAACTCTCCACTTTGGGTTGACATCGAGAGAAATTCTACACAACCAAGTGTAGAAAACAGATCAAAGCAACGGGGCCGGGGCCAAAGTGAGGGGTAGTTCCTTCTTAATACACCCAACCCAACTCCGCTGCCCCTCCACCGCTTAGCTTCCTGAACACCCTGGAGAACCCTAGTGTCCTGAAGAATAAAATAAAACATCACTGAGCATGCTTGTTCAAGCTCTCTTTCAGCTTCTATGAAACCAGCCTTCCCAGGTTGCAAAAGGAAAACACCACCAAGACTTGGTGAGTTTAGGAAGCCAGCAATCTCAGAGACATAGTAAGAAGCATTCACATGGAAAATATTCCCAGTCAGTCTGAAGGTTTTTGGGTTTTTTCTCTCTCTCTCTTTCTCTTGCTCGAAGTGCAGTTGGTACAGAGATTTAAAAAAAAAAAAAAAAAAAGGCAATACTGAATAAACTATGTGACAGAAAGACAGGTCTTTTCCAAATACTGAATGTTTCCAGTGGATGTATCAGCCATTCTTCAGAATTCACAAACTCCCATCACAGCTTGGGTCCTGGATGAGACAAATCAATGTGAAATATTTCCTCCTCCATTCTTCCCGCTCAAGCAGAGTCAAAGCACATTGATGATCACTACCTTCAGGGAAATATAGTGATTTATGGAGTGAAGCCAGCAATCAGTATGTTCTTCCTCAAACGCCCCACATTTCAGTAAATCTTTTCATGGGACTGTTTCTTATTCCTAAAGATACGTTCCTATGTCCAAGTAATAGAGAATGACTCTGGCCAGTTGCATCATGAAGATGAGTAGGGCAGCCTAGACACTCAAGCAAGGGGATGTGAGGGGTGGCTGCAAAAGACATCCCTGGCCCCCCCAAATTCCTGTCTCATAACTGATTTTGCCACAGTGCAGAGATAACTAGTCATTCTAAGTCACTTCTCTAAAAGATATCTTACAAAGTTTAAAAAAAAAAAAAGTGGCATAGCAGAGGTACTGTGAACGAGTGTCACTTATTAACAACCTCTAGGTTGAGTAGAGATCAGAATCCTAAGGCAAAGAGATGGGATAAAGCTGGGGAGAGGTAGAGAAAAATCTGGAGCTAGGAGCATCCACTGCTGAGATTGCTGAAAACAGGTAACTGTCGAGTGTTGTTGAATTTTACATGTCTCGGGGTTTTGCCTAGAGCCTGTGCTACATATACCTTAGGTATTCCAAAACAGTAAGTGCAAGTAGTTCATGTCAAAGGTATCCCAGTGTAACTGTGATCAAAAACAGGAAAAGACAAACCCAAACTTTCTAAAGAAATCCAGAAGGTCTGACACATCATTTTCTGGGGTATAGAGTTCTTCTTGACATATACTGATTTATCAGAAGTCTTTCACTAAAGACATTCTTCAGTTATATAACCCCCCTCCATTATCCATTAATAGCGTTTCTTAAAAATCACTAAGAAAAGAAACAAACATCTTTCAGCCTATCTAGCATAAACACTAGTTATTAAAATAAACTTAAGAATCTGAAGATGAGGTCTTACTATTTGGGTTTTTATTTTACAGTTTCTACCAACTTAAAAATAGACATTTAAAGACAATATGAATTCCTTAGGGCTGTAATTACCAGGGCTTTTTGTTCTACAATTTGGCAAATAGCCATTCTTGCAATCACAAAAAGTCACACTTCAGTCTGAGTTATGGATGGTGCAATAATTCACACCTTGGACATTGTTTCGCCTCAGTATCTTACTGCTTCATTAAAGATGTTTATATTCGGATAGTTTGCAAATGTTTAGTATGAAAGACAGAATTCAAATGTGCGAACCAGACAAGAGAAGCTTACTGGCAATTTGAAAGCACAGAGGCTATTAATAACGAGCATGCCAGAAAGTTCCTTTTCCTCTCACTGTTTAGAAGTTTGCCCTGGAGACATGCATGGATTGTCTTTAAAATTATTAAGATACTACCTAAAACAATTTGTCATCAAATTATAAAATACACGCAAGTAGTCCCCAGCTTTCAAAGGTGTTCTGTCCTAAAATTCCCTTACGTAGGGTGGCTATACACCCCTGTTTATCTGGGATAGTCCTGGAGTATTATTAATACACCCTCTTCTACTCTCAAAAGCATTCAGTTTAGATGATAAATTATTTGGAAACCCTATTTATTACATCTCTCTAGTTTTTAACCTAGTATACAACCTCCCATAGAGAGAGAAGAAATATAAGCCTTTTTAAAAAACCATAATTTAAAATTAATTTCTAGCAACAGAAATGAACTACTCATGTCACAGCTTTTCTTTGAGAAAGTAGGCTTGAAATTTAAACTGGACATTTCTCCATGATCCCACGTCATTTTCTTGGACCTGTAACAGCATTCTTTTTGCCACTTGACAGATACCTGATTTAGAGACTCCTTTGGCTCCAAGTTACCAATGGTTACCTGTTCGAGCTGAGCTGCGGGGGTCCATGCGGAACAGAGACAGAAATCCAGGGAGAAGGAACAAGATGGGGGAGCCTGGAGGGCCACACATAAGGAGAGGGTCGGAGGGAGGGGAATGAAGGGGAAACAGTTACAGGCTGGAGTGCCCTACGAGCATCATCCCCAAAGCTACTTCAGTCCTTGGTCAGCAATAACCCCAGCGCACCCAGACGCTTGCACCCCTCCTGCCCGCAGAGTCACTATGGAAACCAAGGCCCGTCCTCACCCTAGTCAGTGGGTATGTGTGGGATGTTTAGCTGCTCTGGGCTTCAGTTTCCTCACCACGACAAGGAAACCCTTACATAAATTTTTAGGGAAAAGACCCCTCTCATGTAATTTTTCCTACTCCCCCTGCCCTGAGGCACATTAGTGGCCTTAAAAACAACAGCTACACCCTCCTCCTACCTTATACACAAGGCCTTAGTGTAGTAGGGTAGCAGGAGGCCAAGAGCCAGTGAATAAAATCTCAAAGTGACACGTTCAGATTTACCTGAGGACAGACGCCAGGTGGGTGACATGTCTTCTACCCCAGGACTGCCACCATTGCCCCGGCTGTCCAGAATGTCACTCTCTATTCTTGAGGGAGGGAGTAAGGAGACTTAGAGTATCCTTGGATGTTGCAAGGTGTCCGCGTCCTGTAGAGAAGATGAGCAGATCAAGTCTGCGGCTACAGGGTGGTGGCAGTCTGTGGCAGGACGAGTGCACGCCGGGCCATGAGCCATCCTACAGATGCCTTTGCCTGGCAGGAAGGAGCAGGGCTTCGGGCACGGCCCCTCTCCTAGGCATCCTCCAAACATGCTCCCTTAAGGGTCGATGGGGACTGTTCCGGCCCCATCTGCCTCCCGGACACGGGGCAGACCACGGACAGCCCTCGTGCTGTGAGGACACCTGTTTTTCCTCTGGTCCGCCTTGGTCCACGAGGCCCGCAGTCACTATCTGAGGCTCCCTGCGGCCGTCCGGATACTCTGCCTGCTCCTCCCAGTCCCTCTGAGCTCTGGTAACAGCCGGGTTCCCGTCTAATGGTGCTCCACGGCATCGAGGCGGATCCTGCCGTGCTGTGCCAGGAAACACTATATAATGAACCTCCGTCCTTTTTGCCTGGCCGCCTGTACCTGAATCTCCTTCCTGATGTAGAAAATTTCCCACCAAGCAGAGTCCTCTGTCCCTCTGTAAACGGAAAGCACCGTCTCGCATGCCGGGCAGGTGCGATGACCTTGCCTTTCTTCCCACAGGACGAGGAGTCCATGTGCTCCTTGAATCTGTGCTTGGCCACGCAACGCCCCTTTGGCCAATGAGACATTCGCGAAAGTGACCGAGCAGGGGCTAGAAAAGTTGTTAGGCACTGGGGCTTATTGTCACTGGGAACCCTGTGATTCCCACATGAAGAAGTCTGGGCTAGCTTCCTTGAGATCAAGAGGCCACAGGGAGTGCGGTTCTGTCCCAATTATCCCAGGGAAGGACTCGGAAGGGCAGCCTAGGCCATCCGACTCCAGCTGAGCCAATCCAGATGAGAAGAATCTCTCAGCCAAACAAGAGAACTCTGAGAAATAATGAACAGGCATTGTTTTAAGTGACCAAGTTTTGGACACTGTTCGCTATGTGGTGACAGCAACTGATAAAGCAAGTTTAGCTTTGTCAAGATGCAAATGTATCCACTTTGAAGTATATATATGGTGAACTCTTATGTGCCAACAGGAAGACGGGCGGAATAAAAAGGTTCGAGTAGAGACTGGGGCATGTCAGTGTGGTCGTTGATTTTGACCAGAGTTGTCGAATTGGGGCCACAATTTTAAAATTTAAATTCAACACGGAGCTTTAAAGAGAAATTCAGTGAGTGTTGGGGTTACTTCAACCGTGACAGTCCAGGGTTCCATGAAAGCAACACGAACCATATAGCTCAGAACTTCTGCCAGGAACCCCCATTTCTACACCCAGATGTTTCCATGCCACTCACTGTTGGTTTGATAGATTTCCCAAGCAAAGACTCCATGTCATTTTCATTAACTTAATTAGCCTCATTTTCATTAACTTAATTTAGCTTCATTTACATGGTCTAGCACACTACCGGAGGAAGCAGCAGTCCCGAATCAATCTATGAATTTTCATCTTGAGTCCTGGCTCCTTCATGCCAATCTGTGTGACCTCATAAAGTTCCTCTACCAGTTTACACCTCAGTTTCTCCATTTATAAAATAATGGCCTGATTAGATTTATTTCAAAGGTCTCTTTTGGACCCAACTTTTCTTATGATGTTAATTTATCCTTTTTTTTTTTTTTTTAAGATTTTATTTATTTATTTGACAGAGAGCAGGCAGAGAGGCAGGCAGAGAGAGCGGGGTAGGCAGGCTCCCTCCTGAGCAGAGAGCCCGATATGGGGCTCGATCCCAGGACCCTGAGATCATGACCTGAGCTGAAGGCAGAGGCTTTACCCCACTGAGCCACCCAGGGGCCCCTATGTTAATTTATCTTAAAAAAAATTTTTAAATAATACTTCCCAGATCACTTTCAACTAGACCAGCTTTACATGCCAACTGATTAGGGAGTTCCTTCTATTTCTTCCTGCCTTGTCAGGCTCCTGACATTTACTTTGGATCATTTATAGGTTAGTTTTTTACATGTCTGACTTTCTGTTAGTCCTTGAGGGCAGAGAACTCTGAAGGATTCTTCTAATACACTGCTGCTGCCCATCATAGTAGGCACTTTAATTAAACTACAATTACATTAAAACCAACCATAGTTCAGATTCATATGACCAATTTGAATACCTTTTATTTTTATTGCTACAGGAAATCAATGGAGAAAATGAAAAGTTTACCTTCTGGTTATAAAGTAAGCCCTGAGAAAAAATTTAACTCAGGTTATTTATACTGAAAACCCCAATTAACGGAAATAGTATTTATATATAATTCATCACACATTTCAAATCAAAGTATAAGTTATTGCAGCCAACTCTTGATTATCCTTGGCAATGTGGGAGGGCATGGGGTAAGCACACTTGTAGATAAATAGTATCCAATTTACATCTAATCTAAATTCAACAATAGGGACCCCTTACATTCTTATGTGAAGATGCAGGACTGCAGAAGGAACTTGTTCAGAAGAAAACTTAATAAAAAGCTTATTTCATCCATAAAATGAAATACCATGCAGCAATTACACAGAAGAAAAAAATATAATAATATAAAGATGATCCTATTTTTCTTAGCAACTACATTAGAATACCCTGAGCCCAAAGAGAGAACTGTTCTGCAGTAAGCACGATCTGTAATGCATTTGCCTGAGAGAGTGAGGGCAGAGGAGGGAGCAGAGCAGGAGGGGAAGGGAGAGAGAAAAGAAAGGACAGAGTACCCCACAGAGCACAGAGGGCAAAATATCCATCAGTGCGGGAGCCCCTAGTTGGAGGTAAGGCCTGGAGAGACTTGGGACCACAGACCTCTCTCCTATGGATACTAACTCTTCCCTGCAGAATCTTTGATAGGGTTTATAGCACTCTGAGTGCTTTTCTGCAAATAGATTATTTGGAGGTGAGGCAGGGAATGTGGTAAGGGACTGAGGTTGAGCACTGTATTGCATGGTAGAAAAACAAAATTATATTCAAAAACATTAAACATATGGGTTACAGTTATAGTCACCGACATAAAAAGATTTCCAACATGTATTTTTACAAAAACAACTTTATAGAAGTATAATTCACATACTATAAAATTCACCCATTTTAAGTATACAACTCAATAAATTTTAGTAAATTTACCAAGTTGTATAACAATCACCATTATCTAGTATTAGACAATGCCATTACCCCAGGAGTACCCACGGTGCCATATAGCTAATCTCTGTTCCCAACATCAACCCTGGGAAAAGACTAATCAACTTTCTGCTCCACTGATTTGACTTTTTGCACATTTCACACAATTGGAATCACACTGTGTGATCTTCTGTGCCTGGATTCTTACACTTACTATAATTAATTTTTGAGGTTTAACTACAATAAAGCATGTTTCAGAATCCATTCCTTTTTAATGTTGAATAGTATTCCATTACATGGATAAACCACACTTGCTGTTTGTTTTCCAGCTGATGAACATCTGGGCTGTTTCTACTTTCCAGCTATTATGAATAATGCTACCACGAACACTCATACGCAATTCTTCATGCTAACATACGAACACGGATGTTAAGATGAAAGGAAAAGGCTGTAGGCTGGCATCAATTCCAAGAGCTTCATCTTGGAAACTAGGGTGCATCATACTATCAATCATTTATATATTAGTCAAAATCCCAAAGGGAAACAGATGACATATTCAAATTGGGATAATTTCAAGAAGCTTTAATAAGGGAATTAAATATAAAGGTAACAATGGAACCAAATAAGGAAAGAGTCAAGAGATAAGAGTCTGCCACCTTGAATGCACACTGGTGTGGCCCCTGTAGAAAACAGCATGGATATTCCTCAAGAAAATTAAAAATAGAATTACCATATGATCCAGAAATTCCACTCCTGGGCATTTACCCAAAAAAATATGAAAACTGTAATTCAAAAAGATATTTGTACCCTTATTTTTATTGCATTATTTACAATAACCAAAATACGGAAGCATCCCAAGTGTCCATCAATAGACAAATGGACAAAGAAGATGTGTTGTGTGTGTGTGTGTCCACATATACATACACACATACACATACAGATAATACATACATATAATACAGTGTTATACAGCCACAAAAAAGAATGAAATCTTGCCACTTGCAACAGCATGGATGGATCCAGAGAGTATAATGTAGAGAAAAACACAAAAAAGACTCTTAACTATGAGAAGAAACTGGTCATTACCAGCAGGGAGGTGGGTAGGGGAAGGGGTGAGGTCGGTGAATAGGATTAAGAGTACAACGGTACTAAGTAATGTGTAGGATTGTTGAATCACTATATTGTACAATGATTAACTAATTAACACTGTGTGCTAATTACACTGGAACTTTAAAAAAAAATTTAAAGAAGAGCTAGCCATCTTGAGAAGAAAGCGCCCTTCCATCAACAAGAACATTCAGAGCGAGGCACTGGGGGACAGACCTATGTGAATAAATCCTCCTTCCTCACTCCTCTCCTTCCCTCTGATCTCCCGCAGGGCTTCTCCGCTGGCCACGTCCAGCTGGAAGACAGAGACCGAGAGGCCACTGACATGGCCCATACAGAGCAGCCTTCCTGGGCAGAAAGCGGGTAGAGAAGGATGAAGAATAATCAGTGTTGTGGTGCGGTATGTCCAAGTTCAACCGACAAAGCTTTCTTCTTTCTTTAGTGGTACGTAAGATAACGGTGTACCTTCATTTGTGAATATTTGATTTGATGAAGATATGATCCCAATTTGGTAGGAATCATTATTCAAATAAATGTTCGCATACACATGAAAAAATCTGGATGTATGTATCATGTTAATGGGGGAGTTTAAAAGGAAACCTTCTAATCAATGTTAAAATTTTCTGTAATGTTAGGATTTTTTTACAGTGAGTATATCCAGTTACCAAGACTTGGATCTTTCTGGTTTCTGAACACTGAGCCTTGTTTTTATCCTTCAAACATCCTTTCCTTCCTACTAACTCCCCTTCGCCCACAGTGTTTTCTCTAACTGATACAGAATATGGACTTCTTAGATTTAGAATGTGTTTTAATGAACACAGGTCATACAGAGGAAAGACTTAATAAACAATTCAATTAATAAATGAAAGTGACTTGAAGCTAGTTGTGTAATCACTGATCACACTGGTGATCTCAGAGCCAAGTTACAAGAAAATTAAATACCACGAGAGAAAATCCTGATGAATCAGAGAGAAAAATGAGGAGGAAAAGGGAGGAAATAAGGAGAGTAATAATTCTAAAGCAAAAGAAAAGGTTAAGATGAGATAAAATGCAATTTTTCTAAAGAAGATAGAGGTAAATGGTTAAGATTATTTTTTGCCTCTAAAATATGTATTATTTACATCCAAGTCAAAATTAGACACAATCTTCTTCTTTTTTTTTTTTTGAGATTTTATTTATTTGAGAGAAAGAAACAGAGAAAGCAACAGAGAGCATGAGTGAACACACACCAGCCGTGAGGAGAGGGGGAAGCAGACTCCCATTGAGCAGGGAGCCCAACGCAGGGCTCGATCCCAGGACCTAGGATGACCCAAGCCAGAGGCAGATGCTTAACCAACTGAGCCACCCAGGCACCCTGACATAATCTTTTCTGATGAGCCAAAAAGAAGTTCTAATAATAAACATTTACAATGACAAAGGAAACTAAGTTTTGAAGTGATAATGAAAAGAGTCCAGAAATGATGCTTTTGAAATCAGTTTCCCAGAGCCCAGAGCCCAGACAGTTGGGCTTGATCTCACAACCCTGAAATCATGCCCCGAGCTAAAATCCCAAGATCAACCAACTGAGCCACCCAGCTCCCCAGCATTCAGTATTGTTTTATTTAGAATATTATAAAATGCCAAGAAACACCTTTCAAAGTTTATTGAGATGAGTCATGGGTTGACAATATTTTAATAACATGTAAAAGGTGATACCTCAGTTTTAATTTTCTAATTTATAAAAATTCTAATTAAAAAAAAATTTTCAATTCCACAGTATTTCAGGGATAGGATGTATCAAATAAATCTTTTGTGAACAAGGGTGAAGAGTTAGCATAATTTATAACATCATTTATATGAGAAAATGCATTCCAAGTTCTGCATAACCAATGTCCAAACAAACTTTTGGAACCTGACCCATTCCGATTTTAAAAACTGCCTGTACTGGTTTCAACCTGTGAACTTACCAACACTTTGGTCAGGGTTGTTAGCAAAATAGCTCAGTTGGCTCATTTAAGTATTCCATTCATTCACGCGTGCATGCGTTCAGCAAATATTTATTGGTTGCCTACTTTAGCAGGGCACTGGGCTAGAAGAGAGATGACAGGGCCACAGAGTGGGATAACACGGGGTCCTGCCAGCAGGAAACAAACTTCTTAGCAGAGCGAGCAAACCAGCAACTCAACTCGAATGCACTGTGACAAAAGAAAGAGAAATATAAAGAGGAAGATGTTCCAAGAGAGGTCAGTGCCCCGGAAAGAAGCAGCTCGGTGTGGGCAGAGAACGCAGGAGACCAGCATTCTGAAGAGTGCAGAGCAAAACCTGCGCTGGTGGAGAATGAGACTGGACCTGTGATCACGAAGGAATTAAAAGACCGTTTCAAGGAAGAAAACCCGTATTTTTTGGCCCCTGTCGGCCAACCTCTGATGATGGGTTTCAGCATGCAAATGGGATGTTTAGGTTTATATTTTGGTTAGCTCATTCTGGTAACCCTGCAGAACTTGGGTCAGCAAACTACAGCCTGTAGAATTTTGTGGCTTTCAAGCTAAGAATAGCTCTTAGATTTTTGAATGGCTTTTTAAAAAAAAAAAAAAAAGATTTATTTATTTATTTGACAGAGAGAGAGAGAGAGAGAGATCACATGTAGGCAGAGAGGCAGGCAGAGAGAGGGGGAGGCAGGCTCCCCGCTGAGCAGAGAGCCCAATGCCGGGCTCAACCCCAGGACCTTGAGACCATGACCTGAGCCGAAGGCAGAGGCCTAACCCGCTGAGCCACCCAGGCACCCTTTTTAATGGCTTTTTAAAAATCAAACAAGAGAGTATTCTGTAGCACATGAAAATTCTATGAAATTCAAATGTTGTTGTCCATAAGGTTTTAAGGGAACACAGTCACATCCATCCGTCTACACAGCATCAGTAACTGTTATCGCAAAGGCAGAGTAAGGATGCAGACTGTGTTTACTTCCTGCCCCTTTACAGCTTGCTGACCTCTGATACAGAAGATGGATGAAAGAAGACAGACCTATGCCAGGGCTTCTGGGACTGAACAGACCAGCTGGAAAATGACCCAGGGCTGAACTAGGGTAAGTGGTAAGCGGGACGGAGTGAGTAAGGCAGTTTCAGGACACAGGGTGTCAAATCAGCAAGGTGCACGGATGAAATCAAACGTCGTGTCAGGAGCAATTTCAGGTTTCAGTTTTGAAGAACTGGGGGGCGGGGGGGGGGTATCTCCATCTGAGTGAGTGAGAAGACGCAGGACAGATGGATGGATAAGGTGCCCTTGAAGATATTTCTGTGGAGATGCCCTGGAAGTAACCGGATGCAGTTGGAGGCCGGCAAAGTAGACTGCAATAAACCCTCACCCATTTCACCGCTGTACACTAAAATCCACAAATCACTTTCCACATGCCAAATATTGACTTTGTTTCCTCGGCAGATGAATGAATACTCTGAGTAATCATGTGGTGACAGTGCTTATCGGCCAGATGTTCGGTTCTGGCTGTAACAGCAGCATATTCTCACAATGCGTACGTGGTTGTTTGATTACTGGGGTATATTACACTTTGGGTTGACTATTTTATTAACCAAAAGAAAAAAGGCAAAAAGAAAAATAAAATTAAGGTGTTGACACTAATGATAAGAAATACAAGTATCATTCAGGTCAGAAATTAGTAAGCATATCCAGATAGTCACTGGATTTAAGTTGATGAATACACGATCCATTAGGAAGGAAAAGTGGCAAATTAAGGAAAACAGGTATACATTTGAGGAAATACCTTCTGGTTGAAGATAATATCTAAAAAGAGAGGTGTCATTAGGGGTTCTTCTTTTTTTTTTTTTTTAAAGATTTTATTTATTCATTTGACAGAGAGAGATTACAAGCAAGCAGAGAGGCAGACAGAGAGAGAGGAAGGAAAGCAGGCTCCCTGCTGAGCAGAGAGCCCGATGTGGGACTCGATCCCAGGACCCTGAGATCATGACCTGAGCCGAAGGCAGTGGCTTAACCCACTGAGCCACCCAGGTGCCCCATCATTAGGGGTTCTATAACCATTTTCTCAAATACATCTCCAATGCTTTCTAGAGTATATTTGACTTTGTAGGTGTCACCATCCAA
This sequence comes from Mustela erminea, assembly GCF_009829155.1. Classification (NCBI taxonomy): domain Eukaryota; kingdom Metazoa; phylum Chordata; class Mammalia; order Carnivora; family Mustelidae; genus Mustela; species Mustela erminea. The sequence continues at coordinate 87,231,915 of NC_045625.1, forward strand.
CACATTTTCGGAAACTCGTTTTTCTAAGAGTAGGAGACTCCCTGCATTCATCTGGGAACAGAAGCTGAGAAGATACAGATGATAAAAGTAACCAAAGAGAATAAAAGGACCAAGAAGAAAGGGTTGCATTCCAAGGAAATCCGTGCCTACTGGTTAGGCCAGGTTAAGGAGAGCCCCGAACAGAAACTGAAGTAAGACGCCATGGGAGATTGGTACAGAGAACCAGGGAAATTAGAGATACCACAACTGAAGGGAGCTGATACCCAAGGAGTCAAGTTTTGAGAAGGAATAAGTTAGGACTGCTGCAAAGACAGCAGCCACCACTGTCTCTGCCTAAGACATTCTACTCTTCCTTCCTCTACTCTACCCCACCTCTGCCATGGAAACCTCTTTTCCCACTCCTCCTCATGTCATCTGAAGGTACTGATCCCACCCACTGCTCCAAAGATGGGCCATGACCGGCTTCAGTCAATCGTCATCTTGGCCAGAGTGACTGATTGGTTCGGGGATGAGCAGGAACACAGCAAAGACAATGGGAAGCAGAGAGGTATTTGCTGGGGCTTCTGAGAAAAATGCGCTCGCTCCATCTTCCCTGGAAGGTTTAATGGTTTAATGTGAGGATATGAAATCTGGAACGGCCTGCAGACACTGCCGTGAGAGGGGAAAGTCTAGAGCTGGGGGTGGAAAGGTTTGATGCTTTCTCATCATTACACCTAAGGCAGTCTGTAACAGAACCATCTGGAAAGGGGATCTTAAATGTGTTCAAGAAAATCTGCAACTTATGGGGCACCTAGGTGGCTCAGTGGGTTGGGGCCTCTGCCTTCGGCTCAGGTCATGATCTCAGGGTCCTGGGATCGAGCCCCGCATCGGGCTCTCTGCTCGGCGGGGAGCCTGCTTCCCCCTCTCTCTCTGCCTGCCTCTCTGCCTACTTGTGATCTCTGTCTGTCAAGTAAGTAAATAAAATCTTAAAAAAAAAAAAAAAAGAAAATCTGCAACTTAGTTTTATTTCCTATACTGTTAGTGAAGACTTTTTTGAAATGATCAAGGTCTTCATTCTGGAAAGAAGAAGCTTAAGAAGGCTATAAATGAGGGTCTCCCCAAAATCTACAAGACTGGCCAAAACCAAGGTCTCGTTCACCAAATTTTACTATACAAAGACCAGTTGGCATCCACTAATGTTAAAAGAGATTTACTTTCTATGAATAAAAATGACTGTTTCTAATAGAAAGTTATGATCACATAGTGGATGTTTAAAGAAACCACCGTATTTCCAGACCTTTGAGGTCTATGAAATAAGAAAGTACTTGATCATCTCTCTCACAGCATGTTGCTGGGCTACCGGAACCATGGGCCTCACACCTCAAATTATCAGGTCTAATGACGATTTCGTACCATCCATAAACGAAATGATCTATCTGTGAAAAATGTAGAACTGTGGTAACTGCCTGAATAAAGATCTTTGATAGATATGAACTCTGGGTCAATTTACACCAAAGCTGAACAGTTTAACTGTCTATTGAAATGTGACCTGTCAAATCTGAGCACAATTGAGAGATTAACCCAGTTTTCACATTTCAGTGTAGATACTGGGCAAGTCATGCTAGGAGGAGAGTGGGAGGAGCCAAATCCTTGATCCTGACCAACGACAACTATTTGACACCCCCATTTGGACATTCACGTCCCTGGAAACAAAAATGCATTTTTTGTGGATCCAGAGGAGCTGGAAGCTGACGAAGACAACTTGCCCTTTGAAAATTAAAGAACTGTAGACCAGCGGGCATCGAAGAGTCATCGCATTCCTTCCCTACCTCCTGGTCACACTTGCTCATTCATAATGATAGAACCCAGTTCCATTCTGTGATCTAACCCCAAATCCACTCCTCATGCAGAGCCCCCACGCTCCAGCCCTGCCTCCATCCCCCCTCCTCCCCCTCACCATGGGGAGGGCAAGTGGCTTCTGCCAGCCTTGCCTGAACTCTCAGAATGCAAAGGATATATTTGCAAGAGTTAAAATGTACATTTTTTCCCCCGATATGCCCTTACCTCAAAACAGTGCTTTCAAGTGATTTAGAAGACAGGTGACAAATCTGGGAGGATCCATGATTTTTTGTTCCTGTTTCAAGTTAATAGTAATAGCTAACATACTACAATGGGCCTTACACAGAGCAAAGTCCTTATGAATAGCGTTCCATTCTATCATTGCAGCAAATCCCATGATCGAAGCATTCTTTTTCTCATCACGCCTGCATTGTAGGTGAGGAAATGGCAGCACGGCAGGGATACACAGGTTGCCCAAGGCTACAGGGTTCCCAGGGGCAGAGGCGGCCTTCTGCGGCCCATGGCTGTGCCCTTCACTGCCACTGTCTCTGAGCAGGGCAGGAGACGAGGAAGCACAGAATGATCATTTAAGATCACTTTTAGGTCAGTGATTCTAGGACACTAACTTTGATTTATCTGGCTAGGGTGAAGTACTTTCACCTCTACTGCCACAGAAATACGATATGTACCTTGAGCAAAGCTGGCGGCAATGACAGGGCGCTCCAAACAGCGTTTAGAGTGTGGGACTCAACAGCCATCCCGCTCGCCAATAGCAAAGTGACTTCTGTGCCACCAACGTCACGTTACCCTCTTTGCCTGCCAAGTGCAGGCCCAACCAGGCCTACGGTCTTCATTTCAGCCCAGTCCCCGGGGAGAAAAGCTTTCATTTGTGAAAGCAGATTCTTGGCCCACAAAAGGAATCTAAGAATCTAGCTGATTTCTAAAATATGGCTTCTTTATATGACTAGCAGCACGCGTTCCCCCGAGTGAATGACAAAAGGAGATACGGCTCATGATGGGGCTGGAGATGGGGGGACGGCGAGCATTTCTATTTTAAAATCTCGAGACTGCAAAGACCGTGGACAACTTCTGGTCTTCGGGACGCCCGGCTCCCTGCCCCTCAACCTGACGTCAATGGAGAGGAGAGTGCGTGAGAGCCACGTCTCTGAGCAGCTTCCAAGAGTGGTCTTAAGATTATAAAGTCTACTAAGTTGCTCAACACAGTGTAGCCTGAGTGTCTGAGAACGAGTACCCTCTTCTGCTTGCACTGGAGTGGACGGAATGGGAAGAGGCCGTTTCTACTCATGGCCCTTTTGGGAGTGGCGATTATGCAATCCAACCATGTCCGCATGCTCCTTGTAAAGTGTGAATCAAATTTTCTGTCAGGGAACAGTATTTTCCACACTCATGTAGAGAATCATTTGAAAAACCCTGGTGGCTTGCCAGTTTTTTTAAAATTCTGATTCTATGTGACAAGAGAATGTGTCATTTTTTTTGCCCAAAGCCCTCTGTCAATCTCCACATGCCGAGAGACGGACCTGTGGGTGGCGACACCAATGTCTACGTGAATCCAGGGCTAGAAAGCCTCCAGCTTCTATGATATTCCTTCCCGTAACTTAGGCTGTCAGAATAGGAAGAGGTCTGGTTCCCCGGCTTCTCTGATGGTACCCCCCTTCAGGTAAAATATTACCGGGCGTGCCCTTCATAAATGTACATTCATTTTTATTTAAGTTATGTACCCATGTTACTGGTCCCAGCTAGTTATGTTATAAAACATACACAAAAGTGCCACTTCTAAAAGAGGACTTGAAAAATAAGTAAAATTATAGAAGTTCTAAGAGTTTTTTCTGGACTAAAATGGATACCCACACTCCACGCTGGAGACCCTGATCTAACTCGTTCTCCTCATTTTATAGATGATGACACTCAACTCAAAGAGGTAAAATTAATTCCAACAGGAGTTACTGAGTTCACTGAACCCACATACCCTGACCCTCGATTGGTGTCCTTCTTGAAGGCTATCAAGTGTGACCTTCGAGGCATCTGTAAGCACATGATGTGTCTGGGTTTTTCATAATGGCTGGGAATATTCCTGGCATTAATGGTGTGGGCCAAGGATACCAAATATCCCACAATCTATCGTAGAGTTACCCACACGAGGACTCCCCTACTCTAAGTATCAATAGAGTCCCTTTGGGGAGCAACCCGATCAAGACGGGCATCCTTTTCACAGCAGACACATCCTCAGTAACAAGTCTGTGTTACGCTCACTGCACCAGCCGTGCTCTTGGATCCTTAAGTCCAAGTCTTGGATCCCTGATTCCATTTTACTTTTCTCCAAAATATTAATCACAACATTTGTCAAAGAGAGACTCATGGCTAGAGCCTTTGTACAATTCCTATCGTTTTATGTTCTGCTTTTCTGGAGATTCTTAACTTTGGTATGGCTGACGTTTGGTGCAAGATAATTCTTTGCTGTGTGGGTGGGGGCAGACCTATGCAGCACAGATGTTTGAGAGCATCCCTGATCTCTATCCACCAGAATCCCCTAGCATCCCTCCATGACAATCACAATGTGTCTAGCTACTGCCAAAATCACCCACGACTGAGAACCACTGCTCTAAGGCTAAGGCTGCCAATAAGAAATCGCATAACAGAAAAGCATGACATGAGACATCCCATCACCACAACTTTAATTTTTCTGTCACTGTCAGTCTACAGCATGGTGTGAAGACGGAAGACATAGTTCACACAACATAGGGAAGATGATCTGTTCGGCTTGGTATCTCCAATCCAGTAACAATGCCTGGCACGTAGCAGGCACACCTTAAGTATTTACTGACTGAAAAGAGCCTTCGTTAGAGCAATACATACCTTGGTTAACTCAAGCCTTAACAAATGAGCCTAATTCCAGTAACACAAGCCCCAAAGACCTTCTTGAGAAAACATCAGAAAGTACCCATTATGACAGCTTTGTAATATATAAAGGATTTGTGGTGTGGTTAATCATTCCATCTTTGAACAACCCAACCAGAAAGTAACCATCAGATTATCATGCCTCTTGTTATCAGTGAGGTTCGGCATCCAATTGCCTTCCCTATTTTGCAGTGGCCTTAGTTTATCTTAACGTCCTTCTGTATTATCTGGGAAACCATTTGAATTGCCAATCTGAAAACAGGGCTGTGCAACATGCTTTGAATTAGAATAGAATTTCAAATTTGGCCTGCTTAAATTCATATCCAGCAAGCTATTTATGACTGCTAAGCAGGGATTTTTTTTTTTTTTTTTTTTAAAGCAAACTTCAGTGAACTGCCCTGGGGATTTTTTTTTTTTTTCTTATGTTGGGATTCTATAATCCAGAAACCCTAAGTCTTTAGTTTAAAAATAAGCAAGCCTCCCTGGAAAATAAAAGAACCTCCAAACACAGAAAGAAATGCACCCCTTGTCCTGCTAGTCCCAGGACGGAGGATACCTGCCAGCCCCGGGCCCTCGCGTCCCGATGTAGCCTCACTTCCCAGCCCTGCTGCCCTTGGCTCTGACCAAGGCAGCCTCCTCAATGTGTCACCAACAAGCTCCAGGCCATCTCGCCTTTGGACATTCTCTCGCACGGGCTCCCCACCTGGAACAGTACCCCAGTTCCCTCTTCCAAGGTGATTCCCAGCATTTAACGTTCCTTCACTCAGGAAGCCTTCTCTGATACCTCCAGCTCTCTCAGAAAGACCGTCCTCTCTTCAAAGTTGCTACCACACCCTTCCCCACTTAGCCAAACCCTGTCTGCTAGGTTTGGCTATGGCTTCCTATAGGCCAAACTGGTCCCCCCAGTCAAGACCCAATTCCCTGAGCATCCATGCCATCCACGCCCCACCAGCATCTAGCTCAATTCTGGTCCTGTGGCCAGTGCTCAAGGAAAACTTGTTCACCGTGCTATTTTAAATTGTCCTAAATATATGAATCTGTGCCTGTTCTTTCTGGACATTTCTTTTGTACTCCTTGTGATTTATATAAATGCAAAGTCCACTTTGGCCCTACTCTTAACAAAACCCACAAAACAGATTCTCATTGGGATGAGATGTGATGGCTGTAGGCAGTGGGTTTACCAGCAGGCTCCTAAGACAGAGTATCCCTAAGGAGGTTTCATTCACACTCAATGCAGAAAGAGACCCACGACCCCCTGCCACCCTCCCCACCCATCCCTTGATCTCTGTGAAGAGAGACACTATGTTACTAACTGTCTGCTCACAACACCAAGTGGTGGGATAAAGGAGTATGCAGCCTTGGTTAAAGTTAGCTCTTAGGAACAAAGGTCACTCATGGTAGGAATATAAAATGATGTAGCAACTTTGGAAAACAGTTGGACAATTTCTTAAAACATTAAACATCACACTCATTAGGATGGTTCTATTTTTTTAAAAGAATTTTAACAGAAAATAGTTAAGTGTTGGCAAGGCTATGGAAAAACTGGACCCTGGTGTACCCACTCTGGAAAACAGTGTGGAGGTTCCTCAAAAAACTAGACACAGAACTACCCTATGATCCAGCAACTCCATTTCTAGGTATATACACAGAACAGCTCAAGGCAAGATCTCAAAAAGTTAACGTGCACCCGCATTCATAACACCATTATTCACAATAGACAAAATGTGGAGGTAACCCCTATCCATTTGCAGATGAACAGATACACAAAAATGGGTCATATATATATCATGTATATATGTGTGTCATATATATGACATACATGTTGTATATGTATGACAACACGGTAGGAGTCCACTTATATGGGTACCGAGATTAGTCAAACTCACTGAGCCAGAAAACAGACGGTGGTTTTCCAAGGCTGGGAGGAAAGAAGAATGGGAGTTACTTAACAGGTAGAGAGTTTTCGTTTTGTAAGATGAAGACGAGTTCTGGATATTGGCTGCATAACAAATATGAAGGTATCTAATACTACTGAACTTTCCACTTAAAAATAATTAAGATGAAGGGTGCCTGGGTGGTTTAGTCAGTTGAGCACCTGACTCTTAACCTCAGTTTAGATCTTGATCTCAGGGTTCTCAGTTCAAGACCCACACTGGGCTCCACAGCAGGTGTGGAGCCTAGTTAAAAATAAAAAATAAATAGAAATAATAATAAAGATGATAAATTTAATGTCCTGTGAATTTTAACACAGGACATTAAATTTAAAAAATTTAAAAAAGTTAAAAAAATTAACATTTTTTAAATTTGATTCAACAATCCCACTCCAACATATCTTCCCAAGAGAAATGAAAGCATACAGCCACAGAAAGATCTGAACACAAATGTCCACAGCAGTATTATTCATAAGAGCCAAAAAGTAGAAACAACTCAAATATCTACAACCTGATAAAGAGATAAATAAAGTGTGGTACATCCACACAATGCAATACCATCAAATATAAAAAGAATTCAATACTGGTACTTGCTACAACATGGGTGACATTTGCTAAGTGAAGGGCACCTGTGTGGCTCAGTCGGTTAAGCATCTTGAGTTAGCCTCAGGTCATGATCTCAGGGTCATGCGATTGAGCCCCACATGGGGCTCTGCCCTCAGCAGAGAGTCTGCTTGGGGTTCTCTCCCTCTCCTTCTGCCCCTCCCCACCCCATGCTCTCTCTCTAAAATAAATAAATAAATCTTTTTAAAAAAATTTCTCTGTGGACTCTTAATCTCACAAAACAAACTGAGGGTTACTGGGGGGGAGGGGGGTCGGGAGAGGGTGGTGGGGTTATGGACATTGGGGAGGGTGTGTGCTATGGTGAGTGCTGTGAAGTATGTAAACCTGGCGATTCACAGATCTGTACCCCTGGGGCTAAAAATACATTATATGTTTATAAAAAATTAAAAAATAATTTAAAAAAAAATTTTTTAATTGCTCTATGGAAGAAGTCAGACACCGAAGACCACATTTATGTGATCCCGTTTGTATGAAACAGCCAGAAGAGGCAAATCCAGAGACAGAAGTAGACTCCTGACTGCGTGGACCTGGGAGTGGGACTAGGAAGCAGCTATAAAGGCACACAAGGACTCTCACTGGGGAGACAGACATGTCTCAAACTGGATTACGGTTGCACAATTCTTTAAACTTACCAGAAGTCACTGCAAGTGAGCGAGCTATATATGAAATTACACCTCAATAAAAAAAAATCAAGTATAAAAACAAAGAACAAGGGTCACTGCTGTGCTTTCTTCATGGGCCGACATCCATCTCTTTCCCCCACCGTGTCTGAGTTTTAGGAGTTTCCTCTAATGGGCCACAGCTTTGCTTCAAAACCATACGTGGGGCTGACTACACCTTGGAAACAGACGGATCATCAGATCCATTCGTTCATTCAGAAAGCAAATATTTACCGAGGCACGATGCTGGGTACTTGGGGCAAAACCAGAAACGAGGCAGATGTGAGGCCTTGCAGTCCCAGGGCTAAGAGTTACCGACATGTGAGCAGGCAAAACAGAACAGTGTGACGCGGTCTACAACACAGGGATGTGCAGGTGCGACCGGACACGCCGGTGGGGCACCTGAGCTTGAGGTCAGTATCAGGGAGTCCTGAAGAAACTCACTCTCAGCTGAGGTCTGAAAAGCAAGTATGGCAACAAAGGGGAGGCAGGTGAAGGGAACAGTTTTCTGTGCAGAAGGAACAGCAGGTGCAAAGGCCCAAAGGCAGGAGAGATGGGACACTTGGAGAAGGGGTCATAGTGTGACAGGTGAAGGGAAGGAAGAGAAATTCTAGAAAAGCAAATGGGTCAGACCATAAAGAGCCTCACAAGCATATTCAAAATGCAGCCTTTATCCTTAGTGGTATAGGGACATGATAAAGTGCCTTTAGCAAGTGAATAAGAGGATCAAATTCAGAGTCTGGTGGACACAACATGCAGAGGAGTCAAAACCAGAAGCAGGAAGGTTCAAGAGGAAGGGGTTACAGACTGATGGTAGGCTGGGCCCGAGGAGAGATAGAAGCTGCTTATGCTTCTATCAAAGGTTATCTGCCTGCCAGGAAGTGACTTATCCTCACGCGCCTTCTCCTCATTTCTGTGTAGACCTCAGAATAAGATCCCAAGTCCTCCTGGAACTTACCAGGTTAAGGCATTTACTCTAGCCCTCTTCCTCCTGCTGCTTGTTGACTCTGACACTGGCTGTGCTGTGGCCCCCTTAGCCTGCCTCATTCTTATTTGTTCTCAATGTCTCAGTGTAGAAACCCCTCCTCCAGAAAGCCATCGCCACAACCCAGCCACACCCCAGGCTAGAGCCTTCCTCTGCATGTACTGTTTGAAACGTGCTTACTCCCTACACAACATTTATTGTGTATTTCTGGAGTGCAAGTGCCCATAGACGGACCTGTCTGATCACGAAGTGCATGCTAGCCAACAGAGCTTTCTATGGTAACGGAGATATTCTGTATGTGTGCTGTCCCATACGGAAGCCGCTTGCTATGTAAGCACACGAAATGTGGTGAGTGGGACTAAGAAAGTGAGGGGTTTGTTTTATTTGATCTTATTTTATTTAGATTTACAAAAACCACATGGAGGTACCACATTGGTCAGCGGAGCACTAAGAGCATCATCCGCAAACACGGGCATTGTGCGTGGGTCCCTCCCGAAACCAGCACCCGCAGAAGCACTGGGAACACGACAGGAACTTGATTAAGTTTGTGAATGAATGGACAGTATTCGCAGGCTCTGCGCACCAACAATTCTATGCATTCACTCCATTCCCTCATTCAACAAGCGCACTTACCAAACATCGACAAGGTGTTCGGTACTACTCTAGACACGAGGGTCACCCGGCATACCCTCTGCTTCCGTGACATTTATACTATCGTGGGGAAGGCAAAAAATAAACATGTAAGCAAAACGAACAACTTCAGTGAGACAGATTCTATTTGGGGAAAAAAAAAAAAAGTGGCGTGTGATGGGGGAGTGTGGGTTTTAATGACACTGTCTCACTGAGACGATCTGCAGAGCCTCTGCTGCCCTAGCACATATCAAACAAAACTCACGGTGAAAGATAATGGAACAAACTTTAACAGAAAGTAAGATAATTGCTTAAAATAAATTCTGCTCTCTGATCATCTTGTCATAAAAGCTTTCAAGTATGCATTTTTGTGGAAAGGAGGCAGTGGCAAAATTGACCCATATTCTGTTTCAAAGCTATTAATGTGTCAAATGGTTAGCCCCAGCAGGCAGAGAATTTCTGCAAACTTGGGGAGAAAAACATCTTCTGAATTACTTAGTGTCACAACATGTGTCAGAACCAGCGGCCAATCAAAATCTCCATCTGCGGCATGTACCTTCTGTTTTGCAATTCAATCCACCCCATATCTTCTGAGCATCTCCCTAAGCGAGGGGGCCATGCAAAGCTTCAGGATAGAAAGCCATGGGTGCCTCCCCTCCGAAAGCCCCCAAACTGGGAAGAACAAGAGAGATCACACATTAAAATTAATTAATTAATTTAAAATAAAATAAAAAGACAATATGGGCAGGGCATGTCACACACCATTTTCTTTCTTTTGGGTGTGATGAAAGAAAGAACGCTCCTTTCTGAAAGCTCTTTATGCCTGGTCATAAAGTCTCCAAGGATGCTGTTTTCTCTCCCAAGGCCAAGGTTATTTCATAATTCCACATTGTGCACAAAATGAAATCTCCCTTCACTACCGCAGCACCTAACACTGCTGAGATTACAAACCATGTTGCCGGGAAACATGTCAGAATATAAAGTGCATTTAGTAAGGCTGGACGACGGCATGTAACACATATTAGTCAGTTATCCAAGAGGAGAGTCCCCTGTGAGATTATCTGGGCTTTAAAAATACTCGCCCACCTCTCCGGGTTGTGAAAGTTAAGGGAAACTGGGCAGGACAGCACTCTGGGGTTTTAAAAAAGCCTTGTATAAATGGTCATTAGGATAAAAACGGGAACTCTGCCCTCAGAGCACGAGTGACTGGTGCACGGATGAGCCAATATTCAGGAACAGAGAAGAGACTTTGAAAACAGCCTCGTGAACAAAGAAGCAAAACTTTGCCGAGCTCAGCCCCCGCCTCCTCCTTGGAGGAAAGGATGAATATACAAGCAAATCATCAACGTGCAGTGTCGCACCTCACCTTTGAAAGTCTCCAAGTAGAACCCATCCGAACTGCACCCCTAAGTCACGATCACATGTTTGCCTGTGAGGTGCAGGTGAGCGATAGGCATTTACACACGCAAGAATGCGTGTGCACGTATGTGCACATGTGACTCCCTGTGCAGATGGCACAGACACCCTCACTTTCAGGTGGGAAAGGAGTTCGCCTCGCTTGTTAATTACGATAGTCCGCTTTTGTGGAGGCTGACCCAAGGCTTATCACTGATGGTGAGGAAAAAATCTGTTTGGCCTTATGGCCATTCTACGACAAAAAGATTCCTGGATTTTCCCAGGCTCCGCTTTCGTCTTCCAAGCCTCAGAAAACCCTGGAGCTTCACTATAATGCCATCGCCTGGGTTGATGCCAGGGAATCATTTTTCTGATTCAGTTTCGATGCGGTGAATACTCCCGTCATCGGCTTCCCTTTCCAATACCTACCGAAAGCTCTAGACTCTGAAAACATGTCCGTGTAATTGAACCACTTCAAAGTTCCTTCATGACACTGTGTTACCGCGGAGTCAGGTTCCAGCTTTCAGGGTTTGTTTTCTTCAACAACACCCACCATACTTGGTTGATAGTTGCGTGCCTTTAAAAGAAAGGCAGACTCCGTCATTTTCAAAATCCTGCTCTTAAAATGGTTCTGCAGTATCGGGAGAGATTGTGTGAAAATAAAAAATCTGGTTCTAAGGCAATTCTAAATCCAAAAGAACTCTCATCTTGATGCTGGACTCCATGTTCTTTGGTGCGATGGTCCCCCTGTGGACTCCCCAGTGTTTGAGAAAAATCATGTCCATATAAATTTATCACATATGCTTAAAGAAGCTTGGGGGGTTTGTTTTGTTTTGTTTTGTTTTTTAAGTCTTTGACTTTCCTTTCTATTTGAATAGACAGATGCCAGGGCACTTCTCCTTTTTCAGTTCCAAATTAATTCCAAATTACGTGGAATTCAATCCCTGGATTGAAGTGGCAATCCCATTGGACTCAGAGAACCCACCAGGTTCTGAAAGAAGGCGGGGGAGAGCCAGTGGCCAGCGGCCACGTGCAAGTTCACCACGACGCGCACCCTACTCTCCGGTTTTAGTCCTCTCTCAGCGTCTCTGTGGTTTCCAGCCCACCCAAAGGCCAATGCAGCCTAAGACTCAGGTTTCAGAAGGCCTCACGCTTGCCTGTAAGTTTACTCCTCCGACAGCTACAGATCTGTAAATATTCATTCTCTAGCTGATGAGCGGGATGTGGGGGAGGGGCTGTCACAACAGAAAGAGATGAAGCAGACAAGGAATGTCACATGCATTATATTAAAAATCAAAACTCCTCCTCTCCTGAATAGCAAATTGGAATCAATCTGATTTGCCCAACAGCATAAGAATGGAGACCTCAGTCCTTGAAAGAGCAAGCACTCAAAGGGGAACGGAGCCATGCCATGGGGACGGGGACGGCTGCTGCCAGGAGCCGGTGGTGCTGGACACTGCGTGAGGGTAGCAAACAAAGGGAAGGGAGCATTTCCAAAGTCCACTCCAGTTTGCTTGTGTCAGCCCCTCTGCGATAGCCCCCACTGCACGGCACAACTGAACAGGGTCTGGAAACCTGAAGCAGGGCACCAGGGGGACCGGCTTATGAGCACAGAAGTGCTCAGCCCCAAAACCCCGCTGCCAAAGAAGAACATGTGCATGGACACGCGCAGAGCGTGGCTGTGACTCGAGCACTTGGCCCAGAGGCCATACCTGTGCGCAGGCCACCAGCCAAGAGAGCGCTGCGCTGCAACATTTAAAAAAACAGCCTTCCCCACCCTTGATGACCGTCAGTATAGGGCCCCCTCCCTAAACGTGGGCAGGCAAGGGACGCCCTCTCCAAAGAGAGGCAACACCGGCAGAGATCTCTGAGCACGAAAACCTGCAGGTGTGCGCGTCCACACCCAGAGCACAGCTCGGAATGTCCCGGGATCTGAACTGTATCACCTTCTGAAAAGGACTGAGATGTGTCATTTGGTTGTAAAGCAGGCCTTTAATCCCCCAGTGGTTCCTCTTTTAGAAGACATGCCTTGCTTATAGATTTTAAAGTGTTAAGCTCCCCCAAAACGGTAAGACTAGTATAGTTTAATTTACCTGTCATAAGCCTGGGCCGGGGTCCTATAACTCTGGTCCCTTAATGAGTAACTACAGCAAATAAGCAGGAACAAACTCCCCATTTTCTGGTCACTTTCAGTTGGCATCTCAAATCACAATTCAAACAAAATTAAAATAAACAAAGGGATTTCTGTGGAATTAAATTTTGCAGCAGCATGAAATAGTATTTAATAAAACAACCAACAGACAATAATGGCCTCCTTAAAATTAAAGCAAGATGAGGACTTCCAAACATATGGGACTTATTTAGCATCTTTTATGAGATTGAAAAGCTCATCAAAATGGACTTTTCCTTCTCCCTCTACCTCCATTAAGATTTATTTAGATTCTGCACTACAAGAGACCACGCAGTATGCCTACAGCAGAACTCTCTTGATTGGTTTGCCTCTCTCGATTGGTATGCTCAACCCTGCTCTCTCCAGGCTGATCTAGTCTACCCCAGCTGCTCAGGCAGAAAAGCCGGACACGACCCTGAATTTGGTCACTTCCCTCCCTCCACCATACCCTATCAGTCAGCAAGTCCTATTGGTGATGTCCCCCGAATCCATCCCCTAGCCATCCACTTCTCCCCACCGCCACGGCAGTCACGTGGTCTACACCAGAGCTGTCCAACAGAATTTTTTGTGGTGCCAGAATTGTTCCAACATGGTAGACACCAGCCACAGATTTCTACTGGGCACTTGAAGTGCACCCAATACAACTGAGGAAAACAATGAGTGTTATGTTAATTTATTGGGGGGGCTTAGAAATAGATGTTTTTAATTCCCTTCTCATATGCTATTTCTTGGCACAGGCTGGGTTAGATCTCTCTCCCGCTCTTTCAACCCTGGCCTCACACCCTCTGGCTCATTTCTTCATCCCTTTACTCCTCTGATCCTTGTCTTAGTCCACAAATTTCTTATCCCTCATGTTGTCACATAGAAAACGTTGGCTAGCTCCCTTTTTTTTTTCTTTTTTTTTAAATTGTGGTAAAATACACTTATAAAATTTATCATTCTAATCATTCTTAAGTGTACAGTTGAGAATGGTTAAACATACTCACATCCTTGTACGTCAAACTCCAGGACTCTGTCCATCTCATAAAACTAAAACTCTACCTAGGAAACCACATGCCCTTCCCACCTAGCCCCTGGCGATCACCGTTCTACTTTCTGTCTCTATAAATCTGACTACTCTGGGGCCCTCATGGAAATGGAATCAAATAGTATTTATCTCTCTGTGGCTCATTCCTAATATAATATTCCTAGGTTCATCTATGTTGTAGCATTTGTCAGATATGTTCATTTATTTGGAATTAAGTTTAAGCTGCCACACGTGGCTAATGGCTACCATATTGGAGAGCCAAGTCTAAATCAGCATCATTTTTCTCCTGTGGTCCCACACCCACTCCTGCCCTTTAAAATCCATGCCCTGCATTATCAGCCAAACTGATCTTTTAAAAAAACAAATCACAACATACCCAAACAGCCTATGCCCCCTGACTACCAACTTTAAACACTCCTATGACTTTATTTTCTTCAGAACTATCTGAAGTAATTCTTCCTTATTATTTACCTCTTTATTACCTGCTTCTTGCTCTAAAATAGGAGCACCACAAGAGCCAAAATTGGTTATCATCAAACACTCCTTGGCACATAGAGCTCTACTTGGCAAGTAGAGCTCAGCAAAGAATTGCTGAATAATAAATAAATGAATTTGGGGTAGACATTGTTTTAATTTAATTTTATATTCCTTTTTTTCTTTTGCTTTCCAAAAACCCTCCACTGTTGGAGGTGATTAGTGAATCCTCCTATGATGGGGCCAAACTGCTCCGAGCTTCTGCATCTACCATGACAAAGCTTGTTATGAGATGCCTACTTTCTCTTGCATGGTCCCTTGGAACCTCTGGTGCAAATCCAACAAACTAGCCAACCACCAGGTCCACAGGCTACAGACAGAAGCCTTAGGTCCTCAAGGAATCTCAGCAGCTTAGGAGTGCCATGCTCTAAGCCAGGGCTTTCAAAGCTGTGTCGCTGCGGGATGATGGATGTACACAGACATGGGTCACCTGAGCACCCACAGCCCCCAGGCCTGCTGAATGCATGCCCTATGAATCTTAAACATTTAACTTTGTGTGCTGTACAAATATCACCATTTTCTATGTGTCTCAAGATACAAAAAGGATTCTGAAGCACTGTTAACCCACGAAGCCCACCCCTCAATAAATGAGATCAAATCCAAAACACTCAAAATATCATTCAAATATCTAGAAATCAGTTACTTCTCTCTTCCCCATATTTAACAGAAAGATAAAAAAAAATACAACTTGTGAATTTTACCTTAGTTAAAGCAATCCTTATTATTAGCATCTTTCAATGAAATCATGTTAAGATTTTTCTTTCTTTCTTTCTTTCTTTTTTCTTTTAGAGAGAGAGAACGTGAGCCTGAGAAGGGCAGAGGGAGACAGAGAATCTTTAGCAGACTCCAGACCCAGTGCAGAGCCGGAAGTGGGGCTCAATCCCATGACCCTCAGATCCCAACCTGAGCTGAAATCAACAATGGGATGCTTAACTGACTGAGCCACCCAGGACATCCACAAATTTTTTAAAAGCTCGCAAGTCATACTGCTGAGCCAAGGGAAGGGAGAGTCATTGGTCAGTAGAGTCCGCATGTGCGGTAGGCCCATGGGAGGCAGGGTAGGGATGGGGCCCTGCCCTGCGTGAATGCTATTTAAAGAGGTTAGGCCTCAGGAGGCAGCCCACAAAGCCAGGAGATTGAGGGGAAAAAGTGAATATACTAAAGACACTAGAAGCAGGTTCTCACTGTTGGAGCAGGGAGATACAGATACACTAAAGGATAAAACTAGAATAAGCCCTGTGCTGTTAGACTAGAACTGAAGGTCGCGATACGGACTCAAGTTTTTTAACATCTACAGGTAGATAGCGAAAGACATACAAATGTGTGTCTGTGTGTGTGTGTGTGTGTGTGTGTGTGTGTGTGTGTGTGTGTGTGTATTTCCTGGTTCTCTCTGCTGAAAGAGCCTAAAAACTGATACTTCAGTAGCAGTAAGCACACCCACCACCCAGACCCTGTTTCCCAATACCACTCTCCACTGAAAGGAATGAGGGCTCTTTGGAGAAATGACCAATTCCTGGGCTGGGACGAGAAAGTACTAGATGAGCCCAGAACATCTAATTATAGCAGAAAGTAAGAAAATTGCTTAAAGAATGGTAGGGACATTTCAGAAGGACTCGGGATACAGTTTGAAGGGCTCCTACAGGCCAAATCTGGAACATTTTGAACATCAAAATAAATGTTGAGACCAAGGGTTTAAAACATACTGGAAGAAATAAAAATCCATGATATACTATATGTATAAATATATCCTTTTTTAAAAAAGATTTTATTTATTTATTTGACAGACAGAGATCACAAGTAGGCAGAGAGGCAGGCAGAGACAGAGGAGGAAGCAGGCTCCCCGCTGAGCAGACAGCCCGATGCAGGGCTCGATCCCAGGATCCTGAGATCATGACCTGAGCCGAAGCCAGAGGCTTTAACCTACTGAGCCGCCTAGGCACTCCAATATATCCTTTTTTTAAACTGTTGAGTTACATTAATAAATTTAGAAGGAAGAACAGGGCTACAAAATAATCGGTGTAAGTAAAAGCAGAGGCTAAAAATCTGATGAGGAATAGAATATTTAAATAATCTCCAAGTATCTCCTTATCAAAAGCTTATCAGTTACTTTCAAATCCCTGGATATAAAATATTTACTACTTAACTTTACAGCAGAGAACCTGGCACACACTACCTCACCAGGGTGACAGAAGTTAACATCGCCAGCACTGGGCACACTGATGTTCCTCAGCTGCCACCCTGAGAATACAGCATCACATCTGAGGTCCTCCACCCCGAAACACAGCACCTCACTGTAAGCAACGTGGACAGCCTAAGAGGCAGGTGCTCTTCAAAAATGTCAACTTGTCAAGGTAAAAAGAGAAGACTAAGAGACCAGACCTCAGTGAAGAAAACAAAAAAGACACAACAAAAAGAATGTGTGACTCTAGGTTGGATCCTAGAGCAAAAGGGGGGAAATGGAAAAGAAGGATTTTTCTCTTGTTTTTCTTTTCTAAGAAATATAGTCTGAAATATTTCAGGGTATTGGAACACGTCTGGAACTACTTTCAAATGATTCGGGGAAAACAAAACAAAACATATACCTATATTGAAAGATAAATATCAAAACTCAACATTTTTGAAGAGCAGAGGGACGATGGTAAAGTAAAAATGACATAAAATGTTAACACTCGGGGCATCCAGGTGAAGAGCTTATGAGAATTCTTTACATTAATCCTGTAACTTTCCTGGAAGATCCAAAGTGTTTAACATCGTAAAAGTTAAGCCAAAATGTATAGGTAACCAATGAAAAATAAAATATATTCATTTTTATTTGGCATTTTCTTGGAACCCTAAAACACACGCAAAATACATGTTATATACGGGGTCCGTGAATTAGCGGGAAAAAAAATGTTCTCCTGTACTGCTCAGATGAATGGAAATATAAAGATCAATTAATGAGTAAGAAAGAGGCTTTGAAATTTCTCTAGATTTAATTCAGGTCCCTGACCTGATTTTTTGTCTCACAACTCTCCTTTGATAGCAAAAAATGTCTGAAGACAAAGAACTACCGATGCACAGAATGGAAGATCTAATTTTGCCGTTGGCTAACACGTGACCATAACGTGAGAGGAAGGGGCTAAGATAACATATGGAAATACCAAGGGGCAGAAGCCGTTGAGAAAAGCACGGCATGAACTGAGGATGAAGGAGAAAAAGAGGCCAAGGCAAACATGATGACAGGAATCAGACAATGTGAAAAGGCAGCATCCTCTGTCCTTAAGCAAGAAGTAGTCCCAGGGCTGAGAACCATCTCTAAGAGCTCTTGAAAGGGACCCGAGGTCATCCAGGCAAACTTCCCACTGTCAGGAGAGGGAAATTGACAGCTAGAGCTGGGCCGTGGCTTGTCTTCCATCTGACAAAACCAGACAAAAACCCAGAGCCTCTGAGGTCACCACATCCCCTCCTTCTATGCAAAAAAGTTCTTTTGAGACAAAGGGGAGCCATCTGCATGGCGAGCCCAAGAGGACTTTCTGCCCTATATGCAGGAGTCCAGGCTCTGTCCTGCATATGGCTCTGAGGGGGAACATCAGGACCAGAGCAGCTGCGCATGGACAGAATCAGGAAGGGAATGAGGAAGAAGCTACTTCGGATCTTGGGAGGATGGAATCAGGCTTTGCCACAGGCCCCAGTGACCCTGTAGGTGTCTTTGGCTCATGCTGCCAGCACGCCTTCCGCACTCGCCTTTCACTGCCCCCCTTCTCCACCCGGAGTCAGTGAGACAATATGTGCAATGACCACTTCACAAGCTCTACGCTTTCCACCCGCATAACCTATGATGGACCAAACTTCTCTAGACCCTGTAGCCAAAGTGGATCTGCCTTCTCTCTCTTCTCCCGTTGCCACTCCCACACTTCATACTGCTCCATCTACCCAGCTTCTCCCACCATCCATGGATCTAAAAGATGACCTCTCTCTGCCTCAGACTCCTCATGACTGACTCACTCCTTCTGGAAAGCTATATACTGACTTACCTTGGGACCTAGCAGATGGACACACAGAGATGAGTTCTAAGGATGGGACCTGTCTTTCCCCTTGTGCTCAACCTTCTCTTTTGTGAACCACCTCACCCTCACCCCCTACAGAAAGAGCCCCAGCCAAGATTCTGCTTAACCTCATGGTACTGCTGCTTTGCCCAAAGTCTCAAGTCACAGTGTCACTCTGATGTCAAGTGCTTGCACAGATCACGAATTCAGTTGGCAAGTTCTAAGATGTGAGGGTCAAAGAGCAGCAGTACTTGAGAAGGCGGGGGCGGGGGGCATCATTCAAACCATGTCTGGGCTGCACCAAGTCCAGGGGAATGTGTTAAACTTTAACTACGCGCTAGCAATTTGAGTAAAAAAAGAAAAAAAATGCAGTATATGTTTTGTATCTTAACACATTGGCTTAGCAAGTGCATATGTTTGAGATAAAAGACATCAAATTTATTTTGCTGTCAGTAAGATGGAAAAGAGGCAGCGTTCCATTTCTTGGGCCAACATGTTCATTCACAAGGGTACACCGAGCAGAAGGGGGATAATAGACTGTGCCTCCGCTCTGTTTATCTCAGTAGCCTTCAGGTTTTTACTCCTTTAACTGCCGTTCCTTAGAAAATTAGAGGAAAAACACTTTTTAGGTAGGCTGGGTTTCTTTTTTAAAGACAGAGAAAGATTACTTTTAAAGTACTTACATCTCCCACACCTACACTTTGTAAGAGGAATTCTTTTTAGATTCATGAAGTTGCTTTGAGATAATCTGGCCCCAATTTTTAATTCTACAAATGAGGAAGCAAAAAGACAGATGGAGAAGAGATTTAACATCTGCACTGCCTCTTCTTCCTCTCCACCCCTGCATATCCCCACACATCTTCAAGCTGGAGAAAACTCAAGTCTAAGGCTCCTAGCTTGTGACTTTGGTAAAGTCATTCAACCTTATCTGGGAGACAAAAACGACAGATGGCTTCTTGGTATCACTGCTTCCGGTGTTTACCGCTCATGATTCACCACCCCCAGGTCAAAAGGTTATAAGTGCGCCTCTTTCAGTAACACAAGCAAATTGCCTCACAAACTGACCATAAACAGTCAAATTTCTCTAAAATCCTCAAACCCACTGACCGATCCTCTTGGAGACCCACCTTTATTTTCTCTAGAGCCTGGGTCCCTTGTATTCCCATGGTTGATCTCACGGTTCCTTGATAAAAGAAGTTTGTTTTAATCGGCCTCTAAAACACCCACAGGAACCTCTTGAACAATTGCTACTTACATCAGAACTTTCCATGAATACGAGCAAATAAGTTCACTGAAGAAGCCAATCTAAAATTCCCTTAGGCTTTTAGCCAATATTTTTAAGCGCCATCTATGTTCGCAATTAAGATCTGGGGTTTTATTTTAACTTTCTTAAAATATCAATGTCTTTCTGCATTTTCCGATTATGTCTCTGACAACAGTGCTAAGGGTGCTTTATGAGGATGGTCATTCCAGGCAATAAATTTCCAAACTTCCGAAATTTTACATATTGAGACCTGTTCTCCATAAATTTCTGATCAGTTTGTCAGGCTTTTCAGTAACTTCCACGGTGGAAACAAAACAGAACAAAACAAGAAATATAGGGAGACGCCATCAAAACCAATCGCTTCTGCACTTTTACAACCAACAGCCAGAAAAAACCCCACCACAGTAAACTGCTAAACTCACAATTAGAAACATGTTGAAAGTGCCAAATGGTATTTATATTGAGACAAGGAAAGCTCCCACAGCCACACAGAATGGGCTCGGAGCAAAGTATTTTCACTGACAGCTCCTCGTGCTGACACAAAGCACAGGTAACCAAGCCGACACTCAGCCCCAGCAGGTCACAGTTCCCCAGCCTGTAAGACAGGAGGGGCAGCAAGGTGTTCTCAGAGGTTATTTCTAGGCCTGACACACATTCCATCAAGATTATAACTGAGTAACTAAAAGCTTGCTAACAATGAACTTGTCAATTTCTCATCTGACAGTCACACTGATAAGAATTTCAAAAAAGGTACGGTGGTGCTTAATCATCAGCGTGTTTTGTAGGATGTTGGTCATCACGTCCCGTCTCTTTAGGAGGGCCCTGGGAAAATCACTGTCTCGTGTCTCATTATTAGAAATAGCCCTGCTTCACTATGTAGCCTCACAGGCACCATGATTCACACAGCTGGTTATGGCTCCCTCATCACAGTGGCTGCAGAAAAACTCCGAACCAAATCTCTGACTCACCTCTCACCAGTAGTACAGAGCCTCCCAAGACTCATTTGGGTCCTGACTTAACCCTTTGCTTCATCCCACACCCCATTTCCTCCCTTAACTTTTTTTTCTTCTTTTTCCATTGTTCGTATCTTTGAAAGCCACCTTTCACCATTTCTGAAACAAAGGAGTATTTCAAGCTATTTTCATTTACTGATGTCGACGTTGAACGGCAAAATCGTTCCTTCGGTGACTTGCATTTTTCAACACTGAACACTGTCACTATACCAACACATGAAGGCATCCAAGCACCCATTTAATGTTCTCTTACACATAATGGTATGCCAAGATTTAGATCACAATTGTCACTCTGAGTTTCATTATCATTACTAGAACATTTTTAAACCCTCACATTTACATAGATCTGCACAGCATTTTGCTAGAGAGCGTTCACAGTCAGCTCATGAGATTTTCTGAATAACCACACGAGGTAGTTACAGCGGGCACGACCGGGACTATCTTCATGTTTACAGATGAGGAAGACAGACTCAGAGAGGTTAAAGCAGTGTGCCCACACAGACCAAGTTAATCAGTTAATAAAGCAAGACCACAAGGGTTTTTTCCTCCACGTCTAGCATTTTCCCCCGTAACTACAAAATTCTGTCTCTTATATAGTTGACTGTGAAATTTTGTCCTGGGATATATGAGTCAGATGTTTTACTTAGTTGGTTTTCTAAGCAGTATCAGCCTGCTAGTCAAAATCACATCAATTACCCTTTGGTAATGGAACCTGGGCATGATGAAAACGAGGCAGCCAAGACTCTGGAAAATTTCTTAACCATGAGAAAATGCATGAGTAATTTATTTCCTCCATTGGAATTCAGTGATGGCATTAAGAAAACTCATTCCTGCAACCTAGCAGGGAACACGAATGCTTTAATGTGGTCTGCTAAGGCAGTCACACCGAGTAAAACCGCCTCTTGTATCACTAGAGCGAGTAGAGCTGTTCAGTAGGAGAAGATGAGATTCAGACGAGGCCGGCTGGAGAGAAGAGCTAACTGCCTGCTTCTTGATGATGAGCTCACACTACTTCAACCACATCTAAGGGAAAGAATCATGGAGTTCAAATCATATTAATTTCCAAGTCATTGACATTGCTAATGTATGAGAGGGTGAAATGTTGACAACTTGAACTCTGGGGACCTTGAATAAACCAGTCTATTCATCCTACGAGTCATCAATTTGGGAAGTATGGGAACACTGCATATGCAATTTCTCTGAGTTTTAATTTCTGCAGGGGAAATGAAGGAGAAGGTCACACATTTTTAAGTTCAACATTCTATGACTGCATGAATACCTCTTAGCGCCACCTACCTGAAATCCTATCATTTTAACAATCGGCCAGGATTTTTAAAAATATTTATATAATGTGTGGGTAATGGGTCATGTTCCAGCACATTTAAATCATTATTCAGGAATCTGACTATTTTCCTTTAATCAACTTCAAACATATACTGGTTTGAATTACTAATTCCTGCCTATGAGACAGTGTATCCACGTACGTGTCTTTTCTCAACAGATCATGCATTAGGCGCTCAAGTTCATTCTGATTTCCATCTCGACAGTGAGAAGGAACAAAAGTAAGTTGGTCTCTTACTTGTTTTTTATTTACACAAAGCATGAACTGTCCCCAACTAATCTACACAATTCTACGGAGACAGGACCCTGTATGTGTTTTTAACAACTGCATGCTCAGTGCTCTGCATGGGGTCATTAGAATAAGCATTTGTTGAATACATTTAAAATTTACCAATGGAGACAACTTAGGAAACACTCGAACAGCGATAGTAGCTCCTCCCTAGAGCAGGTTAAAGGGTGGCGAGCCTAGGTTCAAACGCTATTGGAACCAGCCCGTGGCCTAGGGCAAGTGCCTGGTGAGCCAGAGTGAGGCAAGGAGAGGAGAACTCCATGGCTTCCTGCTTCCTTCTGAAACAGAACTTCATAGCAGGACTTCCAAGTGTGCAGTTAGCAAGGTGTGAAGGAGAAAGCCAAGTCAAATTCAGGCTATTCCTTATCTGTATAACCTTGGGCAAGTTACTTAAGTTTCCTGAACCTTGATTTCCTCCACCACAAAATGGGGCAGGAGCAATAGTATTGACCTCATAGAGTTGTTGGTAAGGACTAAAAAGATAATGGGTATAGAGTGTCTCGCTTACTGTAAGACCTCAGTAAGTGGTGGCTATTATTACTAGTTTGAAGTAAATTCCTAGAATATTAACCCACCCAGTTTTAAAGGGAATCAGAATTATTCATCTCTAAGAGGAGCACAGCTGATTTTGGGACACACACACTCACACACACTCTCACACACGCATCTACCGAGAATAAGTATTAGAAGAAAAAAAAAAGTCCTACTACAGAAGTAAGAAGCCTGGTGCCAGGAGCAGTCTGCAGGGGACAACACAGCAGTCCAACCCCCTGCTCTGCTGCTGGTGCGGAAGGAAGCCATGAGCAGGGCGACTGCCCGCAAGCTCACCAAGCACTTTGGATTTTCTCCTCCTCCCTTATCTTCGGTATTCCTCTTCAGGCAGGTGATCCTTCCTGCTCCCCAAAAGACAGAGCTGAGTTTGCCAGACTCCCAGGGATGGTTCTGGGTCATGGTATGTGTTACGAAGAAAAAAAGCAGTAAGTTAGGCCCACATAATGAGAGTCCTAAGTGGAAAGACCGTGGGAACTACCAAAGGTTTTCAAACAGGACTTGGGAAGGAGGCAGCCCCTCCAGGATTGAACTGGCCTCCTTGGGATGGATCCCTGTCCCAACACCACGACAAAACACGCGGCAGCTCTGTCCAAGCTCTGGGCATGAACGACATTCATGATTCTGAATGCGTGCTCTGCCGTCTCCATGAGAATACCACACTACGGGCTGAAAGCCAACTTGAACAAGGCACTGAGAAACCGGAACATGATCTGAAAGAGCCGGTATCTCTAGGAGTCCATACTGATTCGCAGAGGACAAAGGGAGATTCGGGAACTCTGGGATTTCTAAAGTCTGAGCATAACATCACCCCGCAAGCCTATCTAAGGCTTCTACAGTATCGAAAGGTTCTAAGAAGACAGAAACCCGCAGGTGTCACCATGGGATAAAACCAAAGCCTGATCCCAAGTGAAGGCTAAGCGGTTCTGAATTCCCTTCAGGAAGGAAAAAAAAAACAAGACACCATGCTGATCCAACGGAAGGCCACATGGTTAGGGATCCCAGAGCCTCCCTTCATTTCTGCAAGGGCTGTCCATGGACCCCAAGGACATATGCAAAGGGATGATGATGCCGGAACGGGTGTGGGTTAGATCACAGAGCTTGTTGCGATCAGTACATGATGCCAGGAAGTGTGGGTTAGATCACAGAGCTTGTTGCGATCAGTACATCTTTAACTTCTCGGACCCCTCTATCAATTCTCCATCCTCAAGCCAGGAGGATTATCCATCCTGTTCTTAACCAGAACATAAGGGGAGTGGACAGTAGGATCACACAGTTCCAAAGGGACCGAAGGCCTGTATCCCCAGGGAACAGAACTAAAGAACATTTTGGAAAGACAAAAGGCTGAATTAGAAATTGGTGGAGAGAACTTTAAAGGGACAATGAAAAGGGGGAAAAAAAAAAAGGTTGGGGGGGGTTACTGCTCCCCGGGGAATTATGATAGAAATTGAATTTTTAAGTGCTGTATTTTAAATGCTGATGGGACATTCTAGGCATGGCTGACAGGGCACACAGGGGAGTAGGAGGGGCTGAGACAGTCAGGAAAACAGACGGGCCACGGTTAGTGGTGAGCACACAGGACTCCTCCTCGCGATGATGAACTCTTAGGTATGTGGTCAAATTTCCATCAAAGTAAACCTAAAAAAAATTCACCTACAAAGATGTATTTCGCATATAGAAACTCACATTCATAATTAGTGAAATCCAACGAGTTAACGAAAACGCGTGCTCTCACTAGATGGCTGCCACAGACAGGGGCAAGGAGCAGGTACAGCCCAGGTACCTTTCTGCAAAGTGCTGCTGAATTCCCCGCGTACCTATGCCTGCTTGCACAGGCCTCTCGGCCTTCAGGTAAACACATCTTTGTTCTTAATAATCTGTGAACACAACGATATGAAATGAAAAATGGTCAAAATAATGATGCTTCCCATCTACATACAGCCCAAATACAGAAATTGCTGGTGCCACCTATTGTTGAAAACACAGAACTGAAAGGCTCCTTGAAAACTGCCAGACAGACACAGCAGCTCAGCTCTGTTATCCACTCCAGTATGAAGTTCAAAATCCACCTGCCCGGAGAGCCAAATAAAGTAAGTCCACGCTACTTGAAAATAAAACAAACCCGCGGTGGACATTAACAGCTCCTACATAATGTCTTGTTCAGGACAAGACGATCTGAGCGATAGTTAACAGCTTTAAAGTTAAAAAAAGAAAAAAAATCCTCCAAAGACTCTCTGTATGCTGACAGAGGATGAGCTCCAGGTGTGAAGCCTGTCAGGTGTAAGACCAAGGTGCAGAACGTTGTGTGTGCCCTGCAACCGTTTATTCTTGCAGAAAGGGAACACGCATGTGCATGCCTGGGTCACGGGAGCACAGCCGCGCAGGAGGGCAGCGGCGTTCTTGGAGGGGGCCTGCGGGAGGGAGGCCGGGCTGGGCAAAGAGGCTGCTTTCACTGAACAAGCCTTGTGTGGAAATCTGACCTCGTATACATATTAACTTTTCAAGGGATTTTTTTAATAAAAAACAACCGAGAAGAGGTAAATGCTAATGGTGAAAACAACAACAGCTGAGATTAAGCTACTGGATGTTAAGAAGGCATTTCGAGAGATCTAACCCGGGGAGCTTACAGCGACCAGTGTCCAGACTGACTCCAGGATCTGAGTGGAAGAGCATGAGCTGCTCTCGGGACAGCCCAGTTACCGCAGGCTTCAGGAGCCTTTCCGGGGTCTGAGAAGTCGTCTCAGGTGCCCAGCAGCGCCTTCATACCCTGAAGAAGCGCCTGGAAGTGGGGATAGTTTCTGGTTCTTTGAATTTATTAACATGTGAAAACAGCAAATTATTTTGCAGGTTTATTAACGTTGGCTTTTGTAGAAGCAAAGTCTATTCTACCATACTATTTCTGATTTCAACGATAAGGGAAACCCTAACAACTGGGGAAGATTTGTCAGCTATTTCAACACACAAGAGCTAAGGGAAGTTTATACTTGGGTACACATCATATCAAATGTCACATCTCCTGAAAATTGGTTCTGGAGAATAATTTCTGTAAACTGACTTATTTCTTAATACTATTCTCCTTAACTTGGGATAATACTGACATTTACACTGAAGGTGGAGTCTTGAAATTTATTCTGAACATTGCCCAATCAAAGTAATACCAGGAATAAAGAAAACCCCTTCATTTCTGAAGCAGTTCTGCAAGAGCAGGAGGAAGGGACAGGCTAAGCACAATACAGTCGCACCCGGGCACTCCTGGGCAAACTACTGGAAGACCAGCCAGCTGCACAAAGTGAACGTGATCCAGGTCAGCTTAGCTCAGCCCTGCAGGTCCCAGCTCGGAAGCAGTGTCTCTGAGCCAAATACATATTTTACATTTTGAAATTTAATTTTTAAAGAAGAAAATTGGTAAGATATTATCAGATAACTCTACTAACTGGAATAGAAACAGAAAGAAAGAGGTGGGGGAGAGGAAGGAAGGAAAAAGGGGGGGGCACGAGGGAGGAGAGCAGGCGGGCTGGGATCAAAGAAATGCCGGACTCCCAAATCAGAAGCAGACAGCACAGAGAGAACTGGACTTCTGAGGGGTAGGGAGACCCGGCTGCCACATGCTAGCTGGAGATGCGGCCCAGCTCAGTGTCTGAAGCCCTCTTCGGCAAGAATTCAAGTATTCACGAACCCACAGATTTGTGAAAGCTAGCTAAACGAAACAATAAGAGCTCCTAGTACCTGCGGCTCCTGTTTTATTGGCAGGCATGGGCACAGGCCAGGAAGGAAGCCTTAGGAGAGAAAGGGAGTTATATTGCCTGCTTGCTGTATGAATCTGTATACTCCTCTAACCCTCACAGAGCAAGCATAAACACCATATAATGCTCAGTTATGGACGGGGCCTGAAGCACCAAGTGGAGGCAACTGCAAAACCATGAAGCCATTAGTCAAGGAAGGAGAATGAGAGACAGAAACTATGCAAAAAAGCAAAAACCCTTCACATTTTAAAGGAATCCACAATCCAAACATATAAAAAGATCTAGTTCCGAGAAAGTCGAATCAACCATCCAGTTATGAATTCAACCCAAATGAAAGTAATCTCATAGAACAGCCTGACAAAGTTTAAAACAAATAGGTTTAGGGTGATTTCAAAGATAAATGAAGATGCAATATCCATCAAAAATACACAAGAATTTATGGGGAAAAAATAAGAACAGATTTTTTAAATTTTATTTGTTTATTTATTTGAGAGAGAAAGAGACAGAAAGAGCATGAGCAGGGAGGAACAGCGGGGGAGGTAAAGGGGGAAAGAATCTGAAGCAGACTCAGCACTGAGCCTGAAGCCTGACTCAGGGCTCCATCCCATGACCTGGGAGATCATGACCTGAGCCAAAATCAAGAGTCAGACACTTAACCAACTGAGCCACCCAGGTACCCCAGAACAGATAGATATTTAAAAAAAAACAATCAAAAGTCTTAGATAGTGAAAGCATCCTCACTGAGCTAGAAAAATCCAACAGATGAGGTAAAATCTATACCTGACATATCCATAAAGTACAGTGAATTAGAAGACAATACTACAAGGTATAATTAACTTTACCCAGAAGGTAGAACAGGAGAAAAAAATAATTTTCTTTAAAATATTAAGATTCAATTAGGGGATTCAGAAGATAGATGAAGAGCTCTGTTACATGTCTAGTAACAATTCTAGAAAAAAAGAATGGAGGGAATTACAAAGATGGAATATTTGGAGAGATCTCTCCCACAATTTAGGCAACAAGTCCTTAGAATGAATGCATGAGCAGGACAAAGAAAGATAAATTCACACCTTTGTACCCTGTTATAAAATTTTTTTGAAAGATCAGAATAAAACCAAACTCCTAAAGGAACTAGTTAGATGGTTAGCAAGCTTAAAAAACAAAATTGAGGCCAACAACAATGCTAAAAATCTTCAAAATACTGAGTAAAATTGCTGACAATCTAGAAGTTTATGTCCAAATAAACTATTATTCAATCAATCAGGCAAAATAAGACATTTTCAGACACTCAGAGGTCAAGATTTGACCACTCAGAGACACTCACAGGAAATACTATTAAATGATATTCCTACTCACAGACCATCACGGGAGATACTATTAAAGTACATACTGCAAATGAACCTAAGGGAAGGCATGGGATTAAAAACACTGAAGTCTACAAAGCTGATGAAGGCCTTATGGTTGTCCTCATGATCCTGTCAAAGCCCTTCATTCTGGTCTACAAAAGTTAATTTGCCCAAACAATACTTTTTTCCTTTTTTTTAGTTACCAGAAATCAAGATAAACCATTTCTTTAAATCTTCAGCTTTTTTAAAAGTAATATTTATATCAGTTTTTTAATTCAGTTTTAGTTTAAAAAAAATTATTTAAAAAATTAAACAAAGGTGGGGCGCCTGGGTGGCTCAGTGGGTTAAGCCTCTGCCTTTGGCTCAGGTCATGATTCCAGGGTCCTGGGATCGAGCCCCGCATCGGGCTCTCTGTTCGGCAGGGAGCCTGCTTCCTCCTCTCTCTCTCTGCCTGCCTTTCTGCCTACTTGTGATCTCTCTATCAAATAAATGAATAAAATCTTTTTTAAAAAATTAAACAAAGGAGTCTAACTTCAGCACTACATTTTCTGAGGTTTCTATCCTCACCCTGCCACTAGCTGTATGACTTTAAGCAATCAGATAACTCCTCTGGATCTCAATATGTTAACTAAAATATAGATAATAATCTCTAACTTATTTGCTTTGTTCAGAAATTAAAATACAAGAAAATTTCTAAACATGACATAAACATGAACAGGTAGAATACTATAAAACAATAACTACTATCATCATCATCATCAATAGAGGCTTCTGTAAACAGCAATAATAAAGTTGCAGAAGTTAGAAGAGCTAGAAAAGTCATCTAAAATTAGGAAACCACCTGCTATTCCTATTCTCTTCTTTTCCTCCTACAATCTCCATATACTAAGTCATGTTTAAACATCTGGCACTGAGATGTAAGTAAGTGACAGGTTAAAATTACCCAGGGCACTGTAACCATACCAAAGAGAAGACTGTTAATCCTAATGTACCTCAGTGGAATCAATGCGCAGGCAAAATGTTTTTGTGTTTGGGACAATTTCTTTTCTACTCTAATAATCAAAACTCTGCTCTCAAGATCACCACATGGAAGTAATGTCTATATTAACAAAAAGGATGAGCCCGAACAACCAGTTACATCATTTTGATATCAATGATATAAATATACTGGTGACAACCGTTTTCAATGAGAGTGTTCCCAAATTATCTTCAGTCTGTTAGACTGGCAGACGAGAGGGAGTCCTTGATCCTCCTGGTTAACTACTGCTTCTTTTGTGACAATCTCCAGCCAAATACCCAGAAGGTACAGCTGGCCTCCATTACTACAGAAACCCCTGATCAGGCACTTGCCAGGTCTCCTTCAAAAAAGCTTGTCTTTGTAGCAGGACTGATCCCTCCTGCTCAGTTAACAGAAGCGGTCCTAACCTTGCCAGTCTTGAAGGATCCAGAACCTCCAACTCCCTCCAGCTTTGACTAAGGGAAGTTTTGCTCAAGGACAATGAAGTCCACAGGGCTTAGGGTATGCTCCAACAGACATTTCCAAAGACTCCCACTTCAAGACTTGGTGTGACTACCATGGTCCCGCTGGACAAAGCGTGTGATTCCTCTATCTCTGAGCTCAAAGTCCTCTGACTAAAGTGATTCCCTAGACCCTCACCTGGGTTTTCCTGCATTATCACTGCTATTATTACTTCACAGACCTTTCTGGAGAGAAGTCTGTCTGTGGAATGCCTCAGCCTTTTTTTTTTTTTTTTTTTTTTTTTAAAGATTTTATTTATTTATTTGACAGAGAGAAATCACAAGTAGATGGAGAGGCAGGCAGAGAGAGAGAGAGGAGGAAGCAGGCTCCCTGCTGAGCAGAGAGCCCCATGCGGGACTCGATCCCAGGACCCTGAGATCATGACCTGAGCCGAAGGCAGCAGTTTAACCCACTGAGCCACCCAGGCGCCCTGCCTCAGCCTTTTTAACCCTTTATTTCTCACTACCTCTAAACTTCTTGCCAGAAATCACTTTGACCAGTGATGAGTTAGAATGCCAATTCTCATAGCTCTATCCTCCGCTCCCCCAAACTCCCCAACCAATAGAGGTTAAAAGCAAGCACAAGTTTAAAATCTGGGGAGCTCCTTGGTCAACTTTTCAATCTCATCTATTCAGTCTTTCAGAAGCAGAAACCCTGGTATATAAGAAGTCATACCAGGGAGTTTCAGGAGAAGCGGCATGGTGTAGTAGGATAATCAAGGCTCTAGATGTACAGTTGTTTGCTGCATGCCACTATGTCACCGACAACAAGCTCTTTAACCTCTCCGGGTCTTGGTTTCCTCATTTGTAAAATCAAGATATAATAGGTTGTACTCCAATCATTGTTATGAGGATTACACAAAACAGCATATGTAACATGCTTAAGCATAGTACTCAGTATACAGTGAAGGTTCAATTAGTGTTAAGCTATATTATGTTAGCTCATTATCTATATCCTCATTCTTAACACTGAGAGGTTAATGACTTGCTCAAGGTCATATAGCTATAAAAGAGACGGTGTCAAAGTGAGAACACCAGTCTCTCTGACTTTACACCTCCTGGTCCGAGCTCTTAGGCATTACACTCTTTGTCCCTCACAGCACTGTCTCAAGTTGGAAGGACTAGAAACCATGCCACTCCATGCCCTCCCTGGTGTCAGTCTGGTCTGCCTCAGTCAGGTACGGGAAACTGCACCCCACTTAATAAAAATGTGACGGAGGAGGTCAGTGGGCGGGCAGAGCTGGGGAGGGGCTCCTAAAATGTGCACGCAGGGAGGAGGCTCACGTGTGCACCCTACTTAGGACTCAAATCGAAACTTTCATCAAGCTCTGCTTCTAACAACTGATCTCAGTGATTCAGCCATGCTGGGAGTAAGCTCAGAAAGTTTCTTGTAGTGATTCGGTCCTTTTGGTAAGTGCCAAACAGAGCAGAAGAATTCATTCACCCCCGTCACTCCTACTGGCTCTGGGTGAGCACCCTTCCTAATGGCCCACAGTCATCCTTTCGGTACTTCTTGGAATCAAGGTCCTCTGTGAGTGTGCGGGGTGTGTGAATGCATGTGTGAGTGTGTGAAAAACACACTCCATCCCGGAGCACTCAAGTATCCCCAAAGCTGGAGAAATCTGTCATCTCAGAAGCAAACCAAGATCATTATCGCTTAATCACTTCGCTGTACTTAAACATCAATAGTGGCAGGGCTGTGCGCTGGCGAAAACTGATGAAAGAGAACCAAAGAAAGGAACAGAGGACTGAGTGAAGCCTTCTCGGCAGAGAGCATCCCGGCATACTGATGAACTTCTTTTTCAGATGGTGCCAATTGACAGAGACCACAATCACCGCCGAAGAGCAAAATCACTATGTAAAAGAGATTCTGAGTGTGGCCCAAGCTGCTTACTGATGAACGCTCTCGCACACAACGCTCGGCACCAACCTGCGCCGTCATTGTTCCTAGTAAAACAAACCTTTGTTGACAACTGGAGACAAATGATCCTTGCTGACCAAGTTCACTGTTCTCACACAGCTTAATAGTTGGAGTGCTGCTCCCTGGCCGCGGCCAGGAAAACTTGACGTGGTTGTCAAAAAAAATAAAAGAGAGAGAGAGGGAAGAGAAAAGGGGGGCAAAAAAGCAAAAAACTAGAGAGAAAGGAAAACCTTTTGTTTTGAAGGTGAGAAGGCTGAATGATCTCATGTGCTAAACATGTTTGTGGTCTACATCGGCGTGTCTCCTTCACTTATTAAAGCTGTGAGTTTTTAAATAGTTCCTGCTCCAACCGAACAATTTATAATATTAAGAATTCTCACTTTTAAAAAGTATTTCCCTTTCCACATGGGTTGGGATGTGACAGACTGAATATTTGTTTTTGTGTTTAAACAGTTTTTTGTTACAGTATTTGCAAATATTGGCTGTAGCATTGAACTGTAGAAGCATACCTCATTTTAAGAAAACCTGGGTGGAAAAACATCTAAAATTTCAAGCAGAACAGTCTAATTTCCACCACATGATCAAAAAGAAAAAAAAAAAAAATTCCCTTCAGGGTTACTTCCAATGACAAGTTTCCCACGGCATTTCATTTACTCACAAATAATATTGAGCCCACTATGGGGAAGGCATTTTTAGGTGCTCTTAGAAAACAAAATTCAATTTATTAAAATTTTATTCACTCCCTAGTTTTGGGGCCCCAGTTCAAGGTCTTACATAAGACAGTGTAAACCTAAAAAGATAAATCCTTCCATCAGAGGCTATCTAAAGTTCTGACTTGCGGTTACATTTCCTTCTTTTTTCATAGCAATCCATTAAATATATTTCTTGAGACCAGGACTCCGTTGGAAGC
This sequence comes from Mustela erminea, assembly GCF_009829155.1. NCBI lineage: Eukaryota > Metazoa > Chordata > Mammalia > Carnivora > Mustelidae > Mustela > Mustela erminea. The sequence goes on from NC_045625.1 coordinate 87,264,523, forward strand.
TGACGCAGCATCACCTCTGGTGAGAATCATTTCCAGTTGCATTAAATCTGGGGGATCCTTCATACAGTATAACTCCATTTAGGCACAAGTGGCCACATGCACGCCTACTAAGCCTTGTGAAAATTGTGGTAATGTTTTAGAAAGCAGCTTGACAATAAGGATAGAGTCAGCAAGACGCTCATTTCTTTTACTCATTTAAAAACAATCTTAAGGAAGTAGTCCGAACTAAGGGGTAAACATATATTATGCAAAGATGTTTGCAGCAGACTATCTGTAGAAGTGAGCATGCTCTTTTGACGCAACCTGCCTCTAGGCATGGGGAGGCAAAGAGCCTCTGGGCGGAATATTACGCAGCCATAAAAATTATGCCAACAGGACAAATGACAAACCGCTCACGGCAACTTCGTATTAACTGACAAAAAATCAGAACATAGCATTAAGTCTATACCATGACTATGGATATTTTAAAAGTAAATATTCAAAACAAAACAAAAGTAGTTTCAAGTTAGAGCCAGAAGATATCTCTACATCAGGCCATTAGTGAGCCTTGAGGCATGGCTGAAAACCTGTAAGTGGGATCTTTATCGGCCCAGATTAATGATTTTTTTTTTAGACCACAAGTACAGCTATTTTAATATAGCACTTTCATTATCAAATTCTATTACCTTTCTTACCCCCAGTTTCATAAGGCTAAGTTTTCAAACGTGGTTTATCAAGCTCTTGATGCTCAGAACTTGATTAACCCTCTTATAAGACATGTCTTTGTTTTTCAATATTTTTTCTGCTGCTTCCCTTGAGATTAAATTCAGATAATTACAACTGACAGGTTCATTTCTCTCTTCCTGTTTTTGGAAACACTGGAAGCATATTTTCTCTTTTCTAGTCCTCTGCTTTCCAGCGCTTCATGGAGCGTGGTGTGGTTTTGAATAACTCTCCCTTCCCTAGTTAATGGCCTAGCCCTGTGAGCTTCACCGGGCAGGCGGAGTCTCCCACGTGCTCCTTTTATTCTACATCTGACCACTGACTGTCCCGGTCTCCTTTCTCGGAATTTCTACCTAAGAATGCTCTAGAAAAATTTTCCCCAGAAATGTCCTGCTGCCACCCTGTCTTACTTCCGTAGCAACACACACACTGTCAGGGCTAGGCCTTAAGGGCCACATTCTCTGCGAAAGGAACCAGGACTTCTCAGTCGGCGTGGTGTGAAGCTGAACTTCGTGAGAGGTAGTCTGAAACAGCGTGGCCATGAGAAGACCACAGGGCAGGGCAGGATCTCTCCACAGACACTCCGTGTTTATCCCTCCCCCGTTCCCAGCCTCTGCCCAGAAAGGAACTGACACAGGAGAAGAGGGAAGTGTTGCTTTGCTAGGAAAAAGAGTAAGCATGTGAATGTACGGCTTTTGCGTTGAGAATGAGAGTGCCGACTCACATGAAAGAAGGCGTTAATCATTCCCCAACATTCTCACTTCCTTCCTGAAATACACCTACATCTAACAGTTTATGATAAAACAAAATTTTTTTTTTAATTTTAAAAGCACCAAATCTCCCCCTACCCCACAGTGCTAAAACCACTGTGGCTACCTCAGCTCAGAAGGCCTGGATGAGGCAGCCAAAGACACGTTAACCATTAGGGGACAGCGTGATTAAAGAGCCACCAGCGTTCTCAGTCCCTGATAACAGGACAAGCAAGTTTCTCAATGAGCGTTCGCCCCGCGTGCCATTCCTCGTGAGTCAGCGCCTCCTGCCCGCCGCATCGTGTGCCCACTTGACGGCCTTCTTCCAGAGGTGGCTTTCTTTAATCAAACCCTTCAGCACTGATGCCCCAGAGCATTCTGTGAGTCAGGCTTTCCTGGGGTTCAGAGGTTTGAAATGCCCAGCAGAGAGATGCACTTTGTAATGACTGCGGCTGGTGTGGCCGTGAATTCTCCGCCATGAGGAAGCCGGTTCAAAAGAAATTATTAGACAGTTGTTTTCTCTGACCTTGGTGTTGCAGCTTCTTTTCCTCTGCGACTGGGGAAGATGAAGTTCTTGTACTTCTGCATTCCCATGAGCAGACCTAGCTTATGGGCTCTCTGCCATTGCTTGCAACCTGGGAGTCAACTCTAGGACTTTAGTCATTAAGGAGAAAACATCTAGGACAACCATCCCAACAAATGACAATCATGGAGACCTCGGCATCAAAGTTGAAGGGCATTCCACTTGTGCTATCTATCCTTAAATTCAATAGAACAGAAGGCTTGGCCTTTGGGAGCTGTGGGGATCTGATCATCATTGGGTTCTATCCTCTCCTTTTCAGAGAGCATTACCAAAAAAATGATCTAAAAGTTTTTTTATGGTTTTCTATTACCTATTTCCCTCCTCTTATTACATTATGTCTAGAATGTTAAATAGGTTTCCACTTGACTTAGCAATAGCTGATTAAAAAGTATTGTGACACTATGCCTAGGTGCACTGAAAAAGAAGACCATGGCCACCGAGAGCTCTCCACCATGATCACTAGATTTCACGAGGGCCTGCAAAGGGTGTTATGCACATCCTAACTCCGAATCATTAGAACTTTATCATAATAAAGTGTGATAGCCCCGTCTCACCCACCTGCATTAGATCATTCTCTAGGTTCCTTTTTTTAACTTTAGTTGTTCTCATGCTGAATTATTTCTGTAACTTGACCTTTTTTGCAAATGATAGACAAAATAATAATATGTAAGTGGTGGGCATATATTTAATCTTTTTATGGTTATTTCATCATCTGAAGCATTGCACTGACCCTCTATTCCTAAGGTTTTCCCTCCAGAAAAAAAAAAAAAAAAATTAAACAGCAATAATCAGGGGCACCCGGCTAGTTTAGTTGGTAGAGTGCACAGCTTTTGATCTTGGGGTTGTGAGTTAGAACCCCATGTTGGGTGAGAGGTTATTTTAAACTGAAATCTTTAAAAAAAAAATTAGCAATAATCATAAACAAGATTCTAAGATGGCACTAATATCGCAACACTAACAGATAACTGTATCTTCTTCACACAACCAGGATACATTAGTCTTGTAATCAGAGTAAAGCGAAAATGTTTGAAACGATCTAAAACATAAGCTGGAATCCTAAAGGGAATAAAATAATCATCTAAATAATATAGTCCTGGCTCATCAAATTTCACAACAGGAAATATTCAAATAAAAATAATGACACGGGGGAACAAGAACTTTGGCTGCTCTCAAGGAAAGAATGTGTATGTGTGTGAATGTTTATGTGTATGTGTATTTTTTTAAACTGAATTTTACTGAAATTAATCTTAACAGGAATTTGTTGTCCTTTTCTTTCAAATTACTGATTTCAAATGAGCCTCTCCACCACTGAAAAATCCCCCTTTATAACTGTGGCTTCACGAGCATTTCCTTGCCTTTCGTGCTCACCCCGGAACCTGCAGGTGCACTAAACTCCACACTGTAGGAGGTACCCTGGGATCAAGGAGGAAAGGCAGTGCTGATAAAAAGTATTCCTAACGAAGGGAAATCAGCTTTTTCTAAGGAAGAAGCTGGTGTGTCCTGAAGCAATTCGCTGTCATTTTTTTTTTTTTACAGGACTTACATTTTATGTTTTAAAATGCAAGGCAATTTTGCATTTGACTCCTAATACATCCACCTTTGTTTTAATGTAAAGATATTCTGCTCTTTTCCAAAGTCTTAGAGTAAAAGTATTCCATATTTACCTGTGGCTTTGGGCCCTTAGCAAAGCAAAGGAACTGACAGGGCTACCCCAGGGTTCTGAGCAGTAGGGGAAAGCCGCTGTGCTGCTCTGTACACATCCCAATCCTCCCTGGACCTCTGCAGATGACTTCTAACCCGGTCAATTTCAGGAACACGGTGTCGCTTCCAGTCCTCCGCTGAAACACATGCTGTTTCTTTACCATCTCATTCTAGGGCATCTCCAGGAAGTAAAAAAAATGTGTGCCAGCCAATCTACAGAAAACCTGCTCAGGCTTGGCCATTATCCAGGAAATCCTATACCTGTTGCTCAACACGTCTCTTTCTAAAGAACAATTCTTTTTATTTAGAGCTCTATAGGAATCCATCTGCTCCCTTTGAGGTGAAATCAAACACACAGTGGCTTTCCAAAGCCCCAGGCTCGACAAAACGTTCTGATTTACCAGCTACATACTAGGCATGACCAACACATACCTTGGAACTGCTTGGCTGACGGCGGTCATCTATGAGGCTCCCTCTATCCCGTGGGAGCTAGCACTTAGAGAGGACACGCTCCCTGTCCTCACAATGGGGCACTCCCCAGACCTGTACCGTCTAAAAGAGTAGCTACCAGACCCGTGCAGCTACAGAGCCCTGACTACAGGTGCACTGAATAAAATATACACCAATACTGAAGACAGAGCACGCAAAAAAAGCAAAGCAGCTCCATAATTTTTGTACATTATTTGTTCAAATAGCATTTTAGATATGATGTGTCAAATAAAATATATGATTAAAATTAATCTCACTTCTTTCTTTTTACTTTTTTTTTTAATATGCCTACAAAAACATTTCAATTACATATGCTGCTCCTATGTGTGGCTTATGTTCTATTACTACTAGAACAGAGATAAGACACACCTACAGGAAAACCCACTTTGCGTGGACACCAACAAGATTTCAGTATCGCAGACAAACTACCATGAATGGCCCCGCAGCCGCTTGGGCCCACATTAGAAATTCTAGGCCTTCGGGCTCTAAGACCTTCTGTCTTCAAGGCCTCCCATCTCTAGGAATCCTCTCTTAAAAACACATAGCCCAAAGAGACCAATATCTGAATCCATGTGTAGCAACAAACCCATTTAAGAGTCAGAAGGAGCTCAGCAAACTGATAAAAGGCTCAGATGTTGTTTAATCTGTGAAGCAGTACAGAGCACAGGAAGGAACAGGAAGTGGCCAGAAACGATCAGCCCAGGAGTGCGTGAGGGAAAAGGGTACCAAATAACCAACCTTCCTTTCTGTCAGGTGATCTCAACAGATAGAACCTTGACATTCTGACTTTCAAGTTATAGCTGAAAGCCTGCCCTTGGCACTTCGTCCAATCAAATGTCTTTCGAAAGCTATTCTGTCGGTGGATGACTGTGAGTGTATTTGTGTGTATATACTTACACACTATGTTTTAGACCTATGTTTATGTCATACATGCATTCACACACACAGCACTAACATATATAGTACTCACACCCTTCATGGCTGATTTGAACCTGTCCATGGGACTTGCATGCTCTGTATTTTTTTCTTTCCACTTTATAAATTTAGAATACAGAACGTATGACATGATGATCCTAGCACTTTGGGATAATCCAACCCAGACACTGGAAGATGCATTTGGTCATCATTTTTAAATATGTGCAGAGCTATGACAGAAGGCTGGAACATCAGAGGGGATCACTAAGGGAAATCATAAATGCATCCCTGCTGGGTTTCTTAAAATAGGGATGGATCTGCCTGGAGGAGTTAAATGTGGTCCACACCAAATGCGGGAGACTGAATAACCATCTAAGTTCCTAACTACCACGCTGATTTTACCTGCATTACAAAGTGAATCCAAATCTTCACCAAACCTACCTGATACGAGGAGATTTCCTACATGAGGCAAAATTCAGAAAAGGATTGTGTTTAGACGAAGTTGGTCTATCCTAGAAGTGGGCTTCTTTCCTTTGCTGAGAACACCTGGTCATTCCCCACTTACTGTCTGTCTGTCTCTCTGTCTCTCTCTCTCTCACACACACACGCACGCACACACGCACGCACACACAAGAACTCCTCTCCTAAATCCCACCCATCTCTCTCGCCCCAGCTAGCACTCCAAGCCACACATCAGTTTTTTGGGACCACCTCAACACACCTGCTCTCTGAACTTCTGTAATAGTACAAACTGTTCTGCATTACAGAGCAGCTAAATCTCTCTTAACCAACTCATTGGCACAACTGGTGTCCCCCACTCCCTCTGTGAAGTACACAGACTGTTCCCCACAGGACACGGAGTGCTCTGGCTAGGAGGCTACCTTCTAATATGCCGGTCTACTTCCATTCCCACCAGCTGAGCTGGATATTTACCAAGAGTCATTATGTTTATTCTCAAGCCCATGTATGAAGACATGTTTATGACTTACATGCTATTATGTTTACATCATTTGCTTAAAGATTACATAAAATGAGTAGAAAGAGAAAGCAGCTTGTTTTTCTATGAAACAACACTGGAAAGAGTAAAAAAAAAAAAAAAGTGACTGCTTTTAAAAACTGAATTAGGCATGGGGTGAGTATCTATAAAAGAGCTTCAGTGGGGGCCTGAAGATCTAAAATGGTTCTACACTCGAGATTGCTTCACAAATGTTTTTAAGTTCTCACTGCACATTAAAGAAATCAATAATTTTAAATTATAGAAGAACTATGCAAGAAAAATGATTGAAGTGGACTCCCAAGAAGAAGACCCCTTAACCACAGGAAAGACCTTGGTCCTACATCAAAAGACTGGCAAATAAATATGCATTTAAATCCTCTGAGTTGCTATAATTTGTGGAAGGTATGTATATAAAGCAACTTCAGGATTTCCCACTTGAACCAATTTTTTTTTAATTATCTGAACAATTACCAGTCCATACCATGCTGGTTGAGGGGAATTCTGCTATTTGGAAGGTATGTGACCTCAGACCCCACAGAGACCGTCATCACCTCTCTCCAAGAGTAGATAATTGTGGCCTGCAACCTTAACATTCCACACAGTATTAAGTGTTGTACAAAAGCAAGAAATTTGTTTAAGAAATTAAAAGACCAAAATTCTGGTCTGAATTCACCGCTTTCCAGCTTTCGACGGGGAGCAATTTTCAGGTTCTCTATAAAAGAAGAGCCATAAAATCAGTCCGACTAACTTCATAGTATATTTACAGGAAATAAGACAACTTTGTAAAGGCATTTTGAAAAGCACACGGAGCTTTATACAGGCAAGGATATGGTGGAGGACGCTGGGCATTTTTTCGTAAGTGAACGAACAAGGAGGACAGTACGTAGGGGAAGCAGGATGGAGGTACAAGAGGGACTCTCTAAGACCCTACTGACATGGAGAAAGGGGTGTTTTGGAAATTGATGTAATGTCTAAATGCAACCCAAATGCATTGTGGGTCTTTCCCCAAACGCATGGTCATTTGCTGCCAAAGTGATCTTGAAACAGTTCAAATCAGGGCATTTCTTTACCCGACATCCTTCAGTGACTTCTATCTGCCAAGACAGTCAAGACTGCTTGGAAGGACTTTCTAGCCTCCAGCCCCAACGCTTCCACACCCCCAGGCTATGCCCCTGTTTTTACCCTGTCCTGGCAGGGACTTCGTCCACAAATCCATCTCTGGATTGGAAAGCTCAAAAACCCTCCACCTCTTCCATTTGTCCAGGTCCTCTGGACTCCCACAATACTTCATATTTTCATCATAAACTGAATTCTGCCTTAGGCTGGAGTTAAGTGAACCCTGCTTGTTAACTCTCTCTGGGGTGGACACCTCCCGTTTCATCCCTAAGTCACCCGAGAGTATCCATTCAAGTGCCCTACCCTGGGCAGAGTGGGCCTGAACGCAGAATTCCGACTATCAAAGTAGTTCAAGCTCACAGGTTCTGTTCCTTCTCCCATCTTCTATTCCTTACTCTGGCATTTATTTTTCCTTTTCCAGTTTGATTAGCAAACTACATAAAGAATAATCAGGGACAAGTAATTCTTGGCTGTGTTTCTTCCTCCCTTATCTGTTAGGAAAAAGAAACACCCCACTGCAAGTAGGGGCCCAGTTAACATAGGAGTCCAATAAGTAATAACCCCTCTTAAGATATTTTTTCCATTTCAAGTGGTTAATAATGCTTTTGCTGATCAGCCTTTGAAGAGTTTTTTTTTTTTTTAAGATTTATTTATTTGACAGAGAGAGAGAGATCACAAGTAGGCAGAGCAGCAAGCAGAGGAGAGAGGGGGAAGCAGGCTCGCTGCTGAGCAGAGAGCCCGATGTGGGGCTCGATCCCAGCACCCTGAGGTCATGACCTGAGCTGAAGGCAGAGGCTTAACCACTGAGCCACCCAGGCGTCCTTGAAGAGCTTATATATAGTCAGTCTCTACCTACAGCAAGAAATAGGCCGCAAAGTGTTGCGGTGTATGCAGATAGGAAGAGTTCCTCTCAAGATCTTGTTTAAGGTAAAATGATTCCGCAACTCTATAGGGGATCCTGTGTGGCTACAATTTACATGCATTTTTCTCTAAGTGCCCCTTTGGTTGTTGTGGGATTACTAATGGCTCCCGCTAAAAGAGTTCGAAGTATTTGCTGAGGAAGCCACAGCCACCATCGTAATCATGGTCTTTTCCAAACTGAGGCTGGACTCAGGGATCCCCACTAACAGCTGCCGGCTCAGTGCAGCTGCCTGATGAGAAATGTGCCAAGGTTAAAGGTAAGTACTGGTGTCAGCCTTTCCTCCTGTCATTTCCTGAAACAAAAGTGCCCGCGGTCCACTGTACAACCCATCTGCAGTTGGTGAGCAGGCTCGTCGCGTGCCATCCCTGTGACTCCCGACACGGACTGTGGATTCCGTTTCATTGGTTTTCATGAAGACTGTCCAATGAAACAGGGTCTGTCGTTTCCCTCAGGTTTTCTTTTCACGTCCTTTACTTACACACTGACACCAAAAAGAAAAGAAAAGAAAAAGGCAGCTTTACCCTAAATAAACCAGCGCGCAGTTTGGCTTAAGCATAAAACAATACATTTGTGAGAAGTGGTGACATTCTCCATTCAGAATCTTTCATGTGTCACTTTGTCAGTACTCCCTGCCTTGGTCCTCATGAGTTCAACATGTACCAAAAGGCCATTCAAATAGCTTCCCTCCACCATTTTCTAAGTATCTCCAGCCTCAATCGAGCAAAGTTTAAATAGCACCACTCCCTGGGTTCTCCCGCTGGCTGCTTTCCCGCAGAACACAATATCGTCAGTCCAACCAGCTATTTCAAGGGACATATCCTTCAAGCTTAAGGGGCAGCTGTTTTAAAACAAATGCAAGGAAAGATGAACTCAAAAAAAGGATAATAATCTCATGATAAAAAGAGAAGAACAAAGGGACATACTATTTACATGATTACAATTATACATCTAAATATAATATAAAATTTATTAAAATATATGTTATAATATATAAGAACAAATATATAAATACTTCCATACACAAAATCTCTCACATCAAATCAAATCTGCCTACCTATTCTAAGGGCTAACAGCATTATTTGGGGGAATACAGACATCTCAATAAGATACAGGAAAAAAAAAACATTTCAGTATCAAAAGAAGTAGCAGAGCAGTCATTACCTATAGAACACGACAGTATACTGAGAAAGTCCAAGATTATGAACTAAAAGGCTAACTGGATGAAGCATAAGAATCCAACAGTGGCTGGAGAACAGAGGAAACTGATGAAAATCAATTATTCATTTCACGAAACATTTATTTAACATTTACTGCGTGTCAGGTAATATGCTAGACGCAAAGGGCACAAAGAAAGATAAAGTTCAAGCACTATGTAAGAACCTCCACGATATAAAAACACAATCAAAAGACATGTAGAAATGAACATTCCATTCATAGGAGCAACAACATCAACAACAATAAAGCATAAAGTAACTTGAACAAGAAATGTGTTGGATCTATCTGAAAACAATTATAAATCACCTTGAAAAATACAGAAATTTTTTTTAAAAAGACTGAATAAAGAAACATGTCATGCTACTGATTGAGAAGACTAGCAATTATAAAGCAATCACAGTGAAACTGGACAGTACATATTCCTCTCTGGAACCGGAAATAAAGGTTCCAAAGTCCATCTACAATGGCAGGAAAAGCTAAAACATTTTTGGAATAAAAAGATAAGGAATTTTCCCGAGCTCTTAATAAGAGTTCTAAAGGTAAAATAATAATGGCATTGGCCAAAGATACAGAGAAGCCACCGGAACAGAGGAGTGACCCCAGATAGAGACACTCCTGTAAAAAAAGAACATCACAGTTCAGTGAAAACAAGATAGGCCATATTCAATTACAGTCTTGGGGAACACGGACTATGTAAAAAAAAGTCTTTCTAGATCATTATACCCTACTATTGGGTAAATGTAAATTTAATTAGTGATACCTCAAATTGTTAAGTATAAAATGTTAATTTATATAAGCAGAGAAAATATAGGTGAATACTTATCGGGTAAACTTTTGTAACAGAGAAATGCAAATTAAAATTATTAAGATATCCAAATTTTCATCTATCAAATTGTGGAAGATTAAAAATTATGATGCGCAATGCTAATAAAAATGCAGCAAGGTGAGTATCTCAAAGAATACTTTGGAAATATAAATGGGAGCCATGTTTCTGGATGGTAACTTGGCATACATCAATGGAGGCCCACTGATCCAGCAATTCCAACTCTAGAAATTATCCTGAGAACATCATCAGAGAAGCAGTAATAGATCTATGTTACACACTTCACATCAAATGTAATTTATAGCCAAAATTAGAAAGAGCTAAGGGCTGTTTACCAAGAGATGAATGAGTAATTATACATTTGATGTCAAGATTTTTAATTAAATAAATTTCTCCTAAGGTAATGTCATAAAAAATATGCAATTTAAAACCATACTGCGGACATAATAAACTTCATTTGTTAATGCATACATAAACACACAACACAAAATTGGGTCAGGGATGGGGCTACAATTAATTTTATTTTATTCTTTATGTTTTTCAGTATTCTCAATTTTTACAATGGAAAAATATATTTTTTGTTTTCAGAAGGGGGAAAAGCACTATTTAAATAAATAAAGTAGTATTACGGGCAGTATCAAACTTTAAAAAATAACTTCAATAAACTCATAGATAAATGATCCACAACAAACTTGTGAGATCTGAATAAAGTCTGGAGTTTAGTTTATAGTAATACACCAGTACCGATTTCTTGGTTTTGACAAATGTAATATAAGGTAATTTAGGTAAATATTGGCCAGTACAAAGCAACCGGGATATACCTTAACGTTCATTATGAGTCCGTGAATAATCTTGGTCAGTCAGCTGACTTGCTGGGCGTGAGGGAGGCCTGTCTTTGGGGCTTTGTCTCTGACTCTCTTTGCAACTTTTCTGTATATCTAAAATTATTCCAAAATACAAGTTTTACTTAAAAAAAAAAAAAGAAAAAGAAAGGAAGGAAGGAAGATTCATGGTGCTTTAAGAATTTCTTTCTTTGGAAGATGATTTTGCTTCTAAGGACCTCATCACCAAGGGACCATGTTCATTCATAAATCACCTCTTAGAACTCTCAGAAACGACATAAAATCAGACCAGTTGATTTTAAGTGGCAGGATTGGGGGTGATTTTATGTTTTCATTTGTTCATTTTTTAAAATCGCTACGATGCTAAATGTAAATACTAAAAAATGAAGCCACTTGAAGACAAAATACTGGGCTACCCTAGTATAACATTTCTTGGATTCTTTTCTTTCTTTTCTCTGTTATCCAAGCAATCTTCCACATTCCCAACATGCAGTAATAATTCAACCTCTGTACTTCCCCAATCCTATCACTAAATGTAGTTCTTCAGCTTACCATCACAAAGCCCCAGATGTCATCCGGCAAGCAAACTTACTCTGGCAAAAACCAATGGACTTTTGTGAGCTTGCCATCTCCTACTTTTCCCCTGCTTCGTCTCATACCCTCTCCCCACACATTCTAGTACTTCTTCCCCTATCATCAGTGGACACCCTACCACCTCTGTGTTACAAGAGCACAGATGAGCAACACCTCAAGTAAGGTCCGAAACTCAGAAACCTAGTAACAGGAACTACTATAGGACCTTAGACTTCATAAGACCCAAGGGTCTCTGGGTGCACATTTCTAAGAGAAGCCAGATAATCGACTGCTGAACCAACAGTCCCCAATTCAGCACCGGCACCGTCAACACCCCTCCACCTTCCCCACTGCACACAGAGAATGGAAAATAGACCTTCTTTCGGAAAAACACTGGAGAGTCCTCATCTAATCAAATTCCCTATTTCACAGGAAAGAAAACAGATGGAAATTAGGAGTAGGGGGATTAGGTGGGGCTAATTAAAACTGACCGTATTTCCATTTTATTTACCTGGTTATTGACAACTTACCAACTCCCTACCCCCACAGCCCCAGCCCTTCGTCCTCAGGGCAGACTCAGACCAAAGTTAAATGGGGGCGCTTTCAGTTTATGCCTGTGTTGGTGTTATGCAAGAGCAACCCAAAGAACACAAGATAATGCTTAACCAAGGAGAAAGAAGCGGGGCCTGTTCAAACTTGTCTCTCTATTCACAGATGGGGGCTGGGGGTGGGCAGCACCTTCCTGTCACTGTGACATGCAAACCATGAAAATACATGACTTAGACTTGCTGGCATTTCAGTCTTCCTAGAGTAGTGTCACTGGGTAATTTCAAGACAACAAATAGATCTCCTCCTTCTCCATGTGGCCCAAGGTATAAAAAGGAAGAGAATATGTTTTGCAATTTAAAGGACCTACCCAAGCTCTTAACTTCTAATTTCACCAATAAGACTAGTCTGCCTCTGTTTAAGTTCTGGACTTCCAAGAATTAGGGAAATTTAAGTATGGCAGGTGGAAACAGGGAGCAAAAGTGTAACTGCGTGGTTGTATAAAAGACTGCTGGTGACTCTTGAATTTCTATCACTTCAGGTCGAGTCCCTGTGCCCCCAGTACACAAACTATCTGATTAAAGTAATTAAAAGACTGACATTGAACTTGAAGGTCCTTCCCAAGACCATCTTATTAGTCAAGCACTAGTTCCACTCACTCAGCATTCTGGAAGCATAAAGCTAAAGAAATACTTTTGGTTCATTGTCTGAAGCCTCTCTTTCTCTCCATGCCTTACTACCTGGAGCCTCACTAATATGGTAGCCAGTAACACAAGTGGCTCTTGAGCAACGGAAATGTGGCTTATCCAAATTAAGATGTGCTTTAAGCACAAAATACACACTGGATTTCAAAGACTCGGCAGGGAAAATATCTCATTAATAATCTTTTTATGTTGATTACATGTTGGGATAATAGTTTAAGGATATTTGGTTTAATTGAATATATTATTAAAATTAATTTAACTATTTGATGTCTTATTTTTTTTAATATGTCTACCAAAAAAGTTAAAATGAAGTCTTTGGCTCACATTTGTGGCTACCATAATATTTCTCCAGGGCTACACTGCTCGGGAAATAATGTGGTCCTACAACTAGAGATGTTTTACCAAGCAGCAAGTACAGGCTAAGCTTTCTGAATTTTATGAAATTCTGGAAAACCAGTGGGGGAACTGAGACCTCGGTAACTCATCCCAAGGTAAAAACTCATTCATAGAGATCATCTGTGTCCTACGCACGAGTTCAACACAGTGTCACAAAGGTGTGGTGCGCCGTCCTGATCTGGGGGGATGCTCACCGTCCAACACGAGCACCTCTTTCCCTTGAGGTTACTTAGAGTGAGACGTGGCTTGAGGAGTCTGCTCTGATGGAAGCAATGAAGGGGGATTACAGGTGGAGGAAGAGAGGAGAAGGGACAGATTGAGATAGAGAGCAAACAGTGAACGCTGATTACGGAAAATGGAGATTGGGAAGCAACAGACAGAGGTAGGGAAGAATCTCTCTGTGGGGGACAAAAACAGCCTCCCTTCCCACTGCTCCGGGGGTTCTGAAGACAAAGACTGAGAAGGCCAGGACCAAGAAGGAAGTGACAATGCCCAGGGAGGTAACTCAAGAGGCTCACTCCACTCAGCAAAGAAAGACTTGACAAAACTAAAGAGAAAGGAAACACCTCTGGGCACCCCAAAGCCTTCAAACACCCCTAAGCAAAATGGACAAAGTCACACCATGTCACTCACTCACTGCCTTTCATCTCTCCCAGTGGTCACAAACATGCGGTTTTGCTAAGTCTAATTCCCCTTCCAGAATCTTAAAGCACACGGCGCTGCCTCATGACCCCACGAAGTCGGATCTCTTTCACTCTCTTCTCTTAAATCTTAAAATAAATAAGTAAATAAAAACAAAAAAGCATATTCCTATAAGAGAATACAGATTTCTCTGAGTCTTTAAGGGCCAAATATAGTGCATCAGAACTAGACTGTCCTCTAATAACATCTCCCGAGATGGCTGTCCACAGATCCATCCAGCTGGTTCCCAAGTTACAAAGGGCTGTGTTCTGAGAGTTCACTAGTTGTCCTGTGCTCAGAACACACTGTCATGGAAAGGAAAATTTAAAAAAGCGAATGGCTAGAGAAACTACAAGAGAGAAGAGTCCCGGCTTTAGGAGCCACCGTGCAGTGCCCAGGGGGGAGAAAGAAGACAAGGGGACATATGTGGGAAGCAACAGGGGCCCTTCGTAAGTAGGGCCAAAGGCTCAGTGTCACAGGCAGATGCCCACGGGCACCCGTTGCTCGGGCGTGGAAGAGTTCGAGGCGGCCTGTGGCATGTGATGGTGTGGTGGGCAGGAGGCCCAGATGGGGACAGCCTCAGGACCACTCCCTCCCCCCTGCTGTCTGCTCCCTAGTTGCCCCAGAGCCTAGACCACCGGACTTTCTCAGGTCCTGACACCTTGTTGTTGAATACTACTCTCACGGTGCCCCGAGGCCCAGGGAAGTAAATACCCAACCCTTCTGTCTGTGAAACAGGTAGGTTCAGACAACTTAAGTGTCTGTCCCATCAACTTAGTAGCCACTCGAAAAAATAACAGACATAAATTGATAGGAAAGCGATGTTTTTATTATTTCACTCGTAACTAACCACAGCTGCTCCTGGGATGTGACTGCGGCCGGCGCCGGACAGCAGCTCAAACTTCGGAGTCCGTTTGAACTCTGCCATCCTATTTCCTGCTCCACTTAATTTTTACACTGGCTTTTTAAGGATAGTAAACCCCAGAAGCCCAGCTTTGCAAAGTTATGACATCATTTGAAAGTCATGCAGTTAGTTAATACTGAAACTAGGAACCACCTGGAACCAGGAGCTCACAGGGTAGCTGACAAATGCTGAGTATTTGTTTTCCTCCAAAAAATTAAAATATCCCACAGCCTCTTTGTGAATCACTGTGGCAACCCAGGGTACCTCAGAGAACAGTTTGGGAAACCTCGAGCTGAGACTCATTCCCCTGCAACCAGTCAAGAGCGTCCTTGCTGGGTTTCATCTAAAACAAACAAGAAAAGATCTATGCGGCCCGGACCGAAATGGCCTGTGGTAACCTCTGATCTGTTCTACCGAAAGGCCTACATTCGAGCCCCAGCAGCCATTGGGTAACAGATAAACCCCCGGGTGACTCACGTAGGTTCTGCAGACACGACGCAGGGAGGGCAGGGGGTGCCCTGTTAATGGAGCAATCAATCACGTTTCTTTAGCTACTTCACCCCGCCCGTAAATGGGGGTCATTGTCTAGAAAAGTGGTAGTCTGCATGTTTTTTGTTAATTAACACGAGAGATGAATGCTGGGTCAATATTACGGCCTGCTGACAGAAGGCCGGTGCCTTGTGTACGTGTTGTAACGATCACGTGGTTTTGCTCCTGCTAAGACTAAAATCTAAACTCTAAAATACGCAAAGATTGGGACACCTGGGTGGCTCAGTCAGTTAAGAGTCCAGCTCTTGACTTCTGCTCAGGTCGTGATCTCAGGGTTGAGGGGTCAAGCCCCACGTGTTGTCCGCTTCTCCCTCTCTCTGTCCCTCCCCTGCTTGCTCTCATTTTTTCTCTCAAATAAATAAATCTTGAAAATAAATGAAATGTATTTTACAGATCATACTGAGATTAAATCTCATACCGAGATTAAACTAAAGGAGGAAAGCGAATTCATTCATCCATCCATCTAGCATTCTATAGATGTTTTTCAAGTTTTGTCACGCTCCAGGCTCGGCGTGTATGTCACTGGGGGCACAGCAGTGAACAAGCCAGGTACGGCGTGGCCTCTGTCCTCGAGTCAGGGGCAGCAGTGGCCTCTGCCTTCCCCAAATCAATAGAGAATTTTCAGGCACCTCCTCCGCCCTGGCCTCCCCCTGCCTCTCCGGTTGCATCTTCGGTTTCTCCCTCTTCTCGGCCTCCAAGGCTGACTGCCCTATGGCTCGGCTCTGGGTCCGTGTCTCTATCCTCACTCCCTCCCTGGGTGTTTCCTTGCAATCCCGTGTACGGTGAACCGGCACATTTCCAACTCTAGCCCCCACTTTAGCCCGGAGCTCCAGGCTGTATTTCCAATGATGGACTTGACACCTCACTCTGAGGACAAATAGGTATTCCACACACCATATGTGCAAAACAAAATCCTGATCTCCCACCCCTAAACCCTGATTTCTCCACCCCAGGAAATGGTACTGCCATTCAGCACATGCTCGGGCCACACACCCAGAACTCTTGATCCTTCTCTTCCTTATCACTTCCTTATCATCTTTAGCAAGTGCTGTCGGCTCTAACCTTCAGATCCTATCCTGAATCTAAACGCTCCAGACCATCTATCTCGCTCGCTGCAACACACTAATGGTTTTCCTGTTTCCACTCTGGCCCTCCCACTCGGTCTATTCTCAACACAGTAACCAGAACTTCCTTCTTAAAATGTAAGCTAGATAACATCAATCCTTTACCTAAAACCCTTCAAGAAGTCCTATCACACTTGCAATCTCTGGATGCCCTTCTTCAGGCTGGAAGGACCGAACTGCACGGGAATCCATGAGGCTAACATTGCTTCTCCCTCCTCCAGGAACGCTTCTCCTTAGATCTTGAGATGACTCCCTCCTCGCTCGCATCAGAGAAGCCTTCTCTGGACACCCTTTCCAAAATACTCTTCCTCTCCTTCGAACCCCATTATCTGTTTGATTTCTCTTGATAGCCCTTAGTAGCCCGTGTAAATACATCTCAGGTGTGAACTAGGGACCGCTCCTCCCACTGGAGCATAAGCTGAGTGCGGTCACACTGTCCTGTTCACACAGGCACTCGGTGCACTCCCAAATCCTTAGTGAATAACCATCTCCTGCCTTCGCAGAGCGGACACACGGTGGAAGATGACAGTGAGACGACCTGGGCGCCCCGTAAAGTCTGTTGTTTACTTGCCTCACCTCCTGATTTGTTACCTAACACGTGAGCGTTTCGTGTGCACCAAACATCATTCTCCTAAGTCCGGATGTGTGTTATCCCATTTGTTTTATACTTCTGCCAGGTGGGTAAAAACACCAACCCTCAGAGAGGGTACGGCACTTGCTCAAAATCCCAGAGGTGTCCGAGGGAGAGTTTGCATTCGCCTCTGACCCATCGCGCTCCTGGGCTGCACACGCTCACCCATGACGTCATGCTATGCACAGCCCCTGGATATCGCCCTCTGGGAAGGCACGGGCTGCGCCACAATGACCTCCCATCTACCTCCTACCTATCTATCTATCTACCTACCTACCTCCATTCTACCTCCTAGCAAAGAAAAAAGTGTTGTCACTTGGGCTGCTTGAAATTTAATTTCTAGATTAAATCACAAGAACTCTTTGACCCAAGGACAGTTCCGTGATGACAACCGACCACTGGCCAAGCCCAAATAAATGCATCCAGAGAGCGGGGGGTGAGGTGGTGAGGCATCAGGTAAGACATTGTCCTGCTACTTCATTACCTGTATTACCCACACGAAGAATTCTCCCCTTCTAAAGATCACACATTAAACAAGAGCTGCCAGAGGTGACAAGCTCACAAGTTTGGCTGGATTCAACCAAAGCAGACTTCAGCAAAATACTTTCACCCTGGTTCTATCTGTCACCAGGAGAATTAGCTGCCTGGCTTGTGCAGAAAGATGCAAACCAACTCCTCGCCTTTATTTCTCCATAACCAGCTGTGCAAGACAGAGTGCCTCAGATGTGACCATCTTACAGCTTGATACAACTCTAAGCTCCATTCTGGGATGCCCTCCAGCTCAATTCTGGAACAGCATGAGACCTGAGAATAGGCACCACAAGTTCAAAGATACATTAAGGTGACTTTGCTTCTTTCTTCTACTGTCATAAAATTAGGAACAGGCCATCTGTGTGTTAAGATACCACTGGTTCTCACGCTCATGTTAGCTAGCACACACACCAGCAGGCCCACATTTTATACACACAGACACACACCTGTGCACACACTCACACACACCCTCATTATTCAACCCTGTGGTTCTTGATTGCATATGGGATAAATATCACAAAGTATGACAATGATGCATAATTATTTCACTGCAAATATTACAAATGCTAAAAAATACCCAGACTCATTTCAAAGATTATAAGGAATTATTTTGGAAACAAAGTATCTGTATTCAACTATACTCCTGAACATGAGCCAAAATTACTCTTCTGTCCTAGATTTACCAACTATAACATCGATTGTGACATTTGGCAACACCTAGTACCTAATTTAAAATCGCTTTTGCCTCTAAACCCGTAAATTTTGTAGAACTGCTAAGAAGTGCTTCATGCTATAAGATGGCCCATTTATGTAATGGCTTCGAGGACTTGATCCTTTGGTAAAAATCAAGACTTGGGAAATGTGGGTGGGAGAAGGGGGGACAAGAAGGAAAACAGGAGAGCGTCTGAGCATAAAAGAGAGTATCACTGCTGAGAGAGTAAGAGAAAAGCTCTTCCTTTCTCTTACTCTCTAAGTGACACCCACCCCCCACATACCCATGTTCCCTCCTTAACCTCAGGAGAAAGTTTTTTAAGCCAACACAACTCATCGCCCCTCTTCTAAGCTCAGAGTATTTTTTCTAGACTTTTCTGGCTCCTGGGCATTTTCTCCATCTCTGGACTACAGGTCTCCAGTCCTCAGATCAAAGATGAGACTACAGATGGGCTCTCTACAAACTGAGAAAGCAGACAGCCCTTAAGAGCATGAAAAGCTTGAAGAAGGGGCCTCCTCTCTTGGCTAAATCCCCAGAGATGAAATGACTCCTAAGTAGTGCTTCACCAATTCTTGGCAAGATTGATTTCTGGATGTAGGAAAATGAAAATTAAGGAGGTGGGGAAGGGGGATTCAAACGACAGCCAACGCCACAGGGCTCAAATGTCTGAAGAAAACACGTCCTTAATCTCTTCATCCTTGATAGTCCCTTGCTAGTTAGCATCACCAGAACTTCCATTTCCAAGTCTGTGTCTGACACTTGGTAGGAAACTGACGGCTACCTCACCCTGAAGGTCAGGCGTCAGCTCTACCTCCCAGTTCCTGGAAAGTGATCGGGCTCCTTACAAACCAGAAAACAATGAGAGTTAGAAAGGAGTCTCCAAAAAATTTCACTCAACTTCTTCATTTTACTAAGAGTCCAAACTGCTAAGGTGACCTCTTTTAAATCCCTAAGAAAGTTGTGAAAGACCTAGGTCTCGACCCTCCTTCTCCTAATTCCCAATCTCCTACACTACAAGAAACAAGTGGATTTGTTATCCATGCACCCATGCAGCCACTGTCCATCCATAAATAAACAAGGACATAGGTTTAAAGAACAGACATACAGCCAATATGCCTTAGCGGTTAAGACCATGTACTCTGGAGCCAGACTGGCTGGCTTACATCCTGCCTCTGCCACTTATTAGCTACGTGATCTTGGGGAAGTTATTCAACCATACCTCAGTTTCCTCATCCAAAAAACAAGAAGAGGAAGAACAGTAACAACTAGCATGATGGTATCCGAGACCTCCTTAGGTTTGGGGGGCAACTCGAATGAATTAATACGTCTTTTTAAAATGGGAACTCAAGCACCTAAAGTAGTATCTACCACATCGTAAGTGCTATGTGAATACCAGTTATCACTACTCGTTCAAGTTTGAGTAAGACTTTAAAGAAATATGAGAAGGAGGTTATGGTCTCACTTTGCTGTATTTCTCCAGGCCTGTTCTAAATACTTTTCAAATATACAAGCTTCATTTGATACAAGCGTTTTGCAAGGAATTCAACAGGCTGGTTTCGTGTTCTGCCTAGCTCTAGTGCAATCATTCTAGGCAATTTAAGAACAAGAATAAAAGGGGGGGGGGGGTGTGACCCTACTGGTATTTAGATCTAATCCATGACTTCTGTTTTGAGAATTGCTATTGATTTGACACCCGTACACTGTACTCCAGGATCCTCGGTGACGCTTCCCAGAGAGTAAGGGCCCGTACTTGTTGGTTTGATTCTGGAAGAACCACTGGGAGGGCAGGGGGTCCTAGCGCTCCAAGTACCAGCACCAGCCGGCGACACCTCCTCAGAGCTCTGGGTCCCAGCTCCACCAGCTCCTCCGACCAACTTCCGGTTCTGGTAGCTTCTTCCTTTTGACCCTCCAGCCCCAGGGCTGTCGCTGCTTCTGGCAATTACTATCTTTATCACGTCAAAGCTCCCCTTGCATTTTTAGTCTTTCAACACCTGCTTAACAACTTTCTGCTACTGGAATCTCTCTGTGACAGTCACGAAAGTGGCTTCTCTTTTCCCGACTGGACCCTGGCTGGTGCGGCGACCCTCTGGGTGGGGAGTCAGTCCCAGCTTTCTCACACCACACAAAATCACCCCTTACCATTAAAATCAACAGAGAAGGCAACTCCAGTCCTTCACGTGGAGTTCGTTAAAATGCCCTTGAACCCCTTACAGTGGCCTCTTCTTAACGTCTAATTTCAATGTATACACTTGAGATGACGGAATCATCTCCAATTACTGTGTTGTCAGTGAAGCCAATAGTGAACTGTATGGCAACTAACTAGAATTTAAATAAATAAATGATTTTTAAAAAGACATACTCCGGGGGCGCCTGGGTGGCTCAGTGGGTTAAGCCGCTGCCTTCGGCTCAGGTCACGATCCCAGGGTCCTGGGATCGAGTCCCGCATCGGGCTCTCTGCTCGGCAGGGAGCCTGCTTCCCTCTCTCTCTCTCTCTGCCTGCCTCTCCATCTACTTGTGATCTCTCTCTGTCAAATAAATAAATAAAATCTTTAAAAAAAAAAAAAAAAAGACATACTCCGCACTGCCCAGACATACTCTGTCATCCACGCCCCCTGTGTGACAAGACCTGCCCCACCAATCTGGATATGAACTTCCTTAGAATACTTACTACTTTTCCAAATTTCTCTCTTTTCTTTGGGTATGGAAAATGAGCTTCCAACTCTAAAAGACACCTTGGAAGAGCATATATGAAGCCATATTTCTAATGTGTAAGAGTGGAGGAAAACTCACCTCTGGGCGCTTTTGTTTATCAATTTAATAAAACCTTTTACATATAAACTTCAGTATATTATAGATAATAATATATAATTGTGCATGATATATACATAGGCATAGTATATCAAATAGCATATATAATTTGTATTATTTTATGTGCTTAATGTATATATATTACTAGTTATAGATTATATATAAGTACATAAAGTCTATGAAATTCATTTATTATTTTAATGGACCACTATTTATACAACTTATTGGGGTTTTAATTTGAGAAAGAGAGAGAGAGAGAGAGACTGAGGGAGGGGGAGGGGCAGAGAGGAGGGAGAAGTAGACTCCCCGCTGAGCAGGGAGCCCAACACAGGGCTCGATTCCAGGACCCTGAGATCATGACCTGAGCTGAAGGCAGACACTTAACCAACAGAGCCACCCCCTACAACATGTTGCTTTTTAAGGTTTCTTCTTTTTTCTCATTTGATCGTGAGCTCCCTGAAAGCATATGCATGTGTGTGCACGTGTTTATGTGTACACATGCCTGGCGCGGTGCCTTGCCCTGTAAATGTGCGCTGGATTGAGTTACAATCCCAAACCTACTGAGATTTCAGGCTACATCTCAATGGCCTTTGATCCCTGCAGCTAAGTACAACAACATCTTGGTTAAAGTCAGCGTTCAGAAAATATCAAGTGATTGACAGAGAAGCTCTTAAAATACAACCAGATTTGAAAAAAAAAAGAAAAAAGAAAAGAATTTGACTTAGAAAGACATCTAATTTGTCGTGTAAAATGTACGTGGAGCCTAAAGAAAAAGGATATAGGAAGAAAGGCTAGAATCAGAAATAGAATGACATCAGGCCACGTAGTTTAAGGATTGCGAAAGGGATCCTCCTCGCCCCTCAACTTGCCACCTTCCAACCCCCTACTAATTCTACCACGAACACTGCCGTTCTTTGTCCTAAGGTGTTAGGCCAGTTAAAAGACAAACACCTCTGGAAATGGTCATACTTTAGTCAGTTGACCAGCTCTTTTACTGAAAGCAGATCTAGATTTAGAT
The DNA here is from genome assembly GCF_009829155.1 of Mustela erminea. Classification (NCBI taxonomy): domain Eukaryota; kingdom Metazoa; phylum Chordata; class Mammalia; order Carnivora; family Mustelidae; genus Mustela; species Mustela erminea. Next base: position 87,286,754 of record NC_045625.1, read on the forward strand.
TGGTGGGTTCAAAGGGTACTGCCCCAGGGAGACAACTGCAAATTCCAGGGCATTCTGGGTTATCGCCGTTATAGGCATTCAGTGGTAAAGGCAGGGATCCTGCATCACCCCGCACACAATGAATGACCCACATTCCACATGATTTTCAAGGACCTCACCAGACATTCATGTCTGTAAAAACCTGCTTGTAATTATCAGTGTTTACATCAGAAGTCTATTTTATTTTCATGATGCCTACTGATGCTAAATTATCTAAAATGAACTTAACAGTCCAAATCAAAGGAAGACAGATCATTGTTTGAATAGACATATTGTAAAGTATTGCCTATCATTCTGTAAAATCGTATCACTGAAAGCAAAGCAACTAGATACCTGAGCCACCACAAATACAATTCTGAATCATCAGAGTTTGAGCTAAATCCACATTTAGGTGCAAACTTACCTGACTCCTTCCTCATATCTTCTGGCATAGTTATCCTGAAACACTGCCATATTTAAATCCATATTTATTATGAATCATGTTCCTTTCTTTCCTTGTATCTCAGTTATGAAATTATATTGACTTTTTAAAATTACATGCATAGGTAGATAATACTATCTACAAATTTTGTTTGAGAATAATAGAGAGGACCATAAAGAAACAGGAGTGTTGGGGCACCTGTGTGGCTCAGATGGTTAAGAGTTCGACTCTTGATTTTGGCTCAGGTCATGATCTCAGGGTCGTGAGATCAAGCCCTGTGTCAGGCCCTGTGCTCCAAGGGGGGTCTTCCTGAGATTCTCTCCCTCTGCCCCCTCCCTACAAGTGCTCGTGCACTCCCCCTCTGTCTTTCTAAAATATATAAATACATCTTTAAAAAACAAACAAACAAACAGGGCTATAAAACACTCGTTTAGATGGAGAGAAGGTTGAGAGCAGCAAAAGGGAACACACCACCGAGAAGGAGAGAGAGGAGGCCTGGCAGGAAGCCCACAGGTGTTTGATGAGTGCCTGAAGGTGAATGGGCTTTATGTAAGCCTTTTTCTAGGCAGAACTGCCACATCCGTGTTTGGAATGGCTTACAGGAGTTGATCAGATGCATGGAAGGAACAGGAGCACCACAGGAAGGCAGACCAGCATTCAAACCCTGATGCTGCCTCTCTTACGAGTCATGTCAACTTGGGACGAGTAACTTCACTTCTTTGAGTGTTGATGCTCACATTTGCAAAATGGAAGTAAGAAAAAGGGCTTGGGCGCCTGGGTGGCTCAGTGGGTTAAGCCGCTGCCTTCGGCTCAGGTCATGATCCCAGGGTCCTGGGATCGAGTCCCGCATCGGGCTCTCTGCTCAGCAGGGAGCCTGCTTCCCCCTCTCTCTCTCTCTGCCTGCCTCTCTGCCTGCTTGTGATCTCTCTCTCTGTCAAATAAATAAATAAAAATATAAAAAAAAAAAGAAAGAAAGAAAAAGGGCTTTACAAGTTGGCCTTCCTGAATCTTAAAGTCTATCACCATGTCTGGCATACCATAACTGTTCTTAGAGGTTGCCTCATTTCCTAGTATGCCTAGAAAGAGAGAAAAGCCAAGATGATAACTGCATTAGATACCTACTGCTACATAACAAACTACCAACAAATTAGTGGCTTAAAACACCATATGCACAGCGGACTCCTGAACAATGCAGAGGTTAGGGGTCCTGACACCTTGCACAGTCAAAAATCTGCTTTTTTAATTACTGACTCCCCCAAAACATAACCACTAATCAGCCTACTGTGGACCTGAAAAAGCCTGACCAATAAAAAAAGTTGATGAACATATATTTTTATGTTATATATATTATACTGTGTCCTTGCAATAAAATAAACTAGAGGAAAGAATATGCCATTAGGAAACTCATAAGGAAGAGAAAATACATTTATAATACTGTAATGTAAAAACCTTTGTTTAAGTGGACCTGCACAGCTCAAACTCGTGTTGTTTGAGAGCCAACTGTATCATCTCCGTGTCTGAGGGTCAGGAATCTGGACACGGCTGAGTGAGTCCTCTGATCAGAGTCCCTCACAGGGCTGCCATCCAGGTGACAGCTACAGCTACAGGTGAAGGCTCAACTGGACAAGATCTGCTTTAACACTCATGTGGTTGTTGGCAGAATTCAGTTTCTGGAAGGTTGTTGGACTGAGGCCTTTGGTTCCTCGCTGTCTGCTGGTCAGCTGCCTCCCTCAGTCACTTGCTACGTGGGCCTTCCCAACATGGCAGGATGCTTTATCAAAGCATAAAACCAAGGAGACAGCGAGTCTGACAGCAAGACAGAAGTCACATCTCTTGTAATCTAATAACGGAAGTGACATTTCATCCTCTTTGTCATACTTATGAGCAAGTCACTATATTCAGCCCACACTCAAGGGGTGGCTGCTACAGAGTATGAATCTGGGGAGACAAGAATGGTGTCCTTGCAATAAAATAAACTAGAGGAAAGAATATGCCATTAGGAAACTACTGTGGGAGGGATCTTGGAATCTACCTGTTACAAAATAAAATAGATAATTGTACAGAATTTTCTTTTAGGTAAGTGGGGAAATTAGCTGAGCCAAATATGTTAAAAAAAAAAAAGTTTTCAACACCCAATCCATGTACCCTAACTTTTAAAAATTTAACTTACTGATTAATTTTAAAAGTGTTTTGTGTCTGACAGATTCCTATTAAAATCTGGCATAAAAGCCAGGAATATTCAAATCACAGTGCTCTTTAGAGTGCCTGGGTGTCTCAGTTGGTTGAGCATCTGACTTTTGATTTCAGTTCATGTCATGATCTCAGGGTCATAAGATCAAGTCCCACGTCAGGCTCTGTGCTTGAGCATGTAGCCGGCTTGGGATTCTCCCTGTCCCTCTCCCTTTGCCCACACCCCACTTTCATACTCTCTTTCTCTAAAAAATAAATAAATAAATAAATAAATAAATAAATAAATAAATAACAATGTTCTTTGATTATACAACCCAACCAGGAAAAAAAAAATGCTGAAATTTTCTAATCTGACCGCCAAACCTCTTCTAATTGCTATGTTGTTCAATGAGGTTTCAAACAGAAATCATGGTTCTGTGCACCTGAACCCTGGCAATCTTCCCCTTCACCAAACTCTAAATAAAAATAAACCTAAAGGCTTAATGGATCATCCATTAAATGTTCTTTCTTAATTCCCACCTCCCAAAATAAAAATCTACATTACCTTAAAAAATGAATTTCCTTATAAAATGTGGTGGTCTCCACTGAAATCTGATGCAAAGCACCACAATCTATACAGTTCAGTGTTTCAGTGGTTCATCTTACAAGAAGAAGAAGAAATTAAAAAAAAAAAACACACACACACAACTTCCTAGAACTGTCTGTAGGGAGAAAAAAATGAAGGGATGTGTACAGAAAAGCAGAAATAGAAGATCATGTTGCATATGGGGAAGTATCCTGTTCTTATAGTCCTTCAGAAGATCTGCTTGTCCACCCTGTCCTTGGGTAACCATGATTCTTTATAACAAATCCCCCTTTCACATAAACTAGCACAGTGGGTCACAGGCACCTGCAACGCAGAGTCTTGAACAAGGTACTTGGTGAACCAGCGCTCTTGCAGGACAAAGTCCCCATCTCTAGCCTGGCTCCCTGCCTCACCTGACAGAACACAGTGAACAGCCTGCATTCAGCTCCCAGCTCTGCCACATACTGGCCATGCGACTGCTGCTAAGCGACCTCACCCTTCCAAGCCTTGGTTTCATGATCGGAAGACTCATGGGGCTGTTATGAGAATTAAGGGAATTCTGAGCTCCAGGCCATCGTGGAAGGCCTTCTGGACAGCACTCCAGTTGTGTGGCCCAGGTAACTGTGTTTAATGCAGCAGCTGGGTCAGAGGAAGGGCTCAAAAGTTAGCCATTATTTTATCTTTTTTACGTCATATTCCCTACCTGACTGCCACCAAAGCCACTGTCTTATGCATGTGAAGAGGGCACTTTTTTTAAAAAAAGATTTATTTATTTGACACAGAGAGAGATCACAAGTAGGCAGAGAGGTAGGTGGAGAGAGAGGGGGAAGCAGGCTCCCTACTGAGCAGAGAGACCGATGCGATGCGGGGCTCGATCCCAGGACCCTGAGATCATGACCTGAGCCAAAGGCAGAGGCTTAACTGACTGAGCCACCCAGGTGCCCAAGGAGGGGCACTTTTAACACAAATTGACACAAACATCTGCAACAATGTGTCAGTGGTTCTTCTGTTTCAGTTCACTGTATTTTTCAAAATAAATATACACCAGACACTACACCACCACGCCTAGTAAAAATTATGGTAGACATACTGTCTTTCAGGAAATCATTCTCAATTGCCAAGACCTTGCTTTTGCGGCAAACCCCTAACCAAAACACAAAACAACATCCTACAGAAGTACAGGGCTCTGGAGTCAGCGAAACACTGGTTAAAATCCCCACATATTCTTGGTCACGTTTCTTATTTTTTCTAAGCCTTTCTTTCCTCATGTTTTCAAGGGGATATTTCATAAGATTGGGAAGGATTAAATAAGTTATGTAAAGCTAAGAACAGTAATAAAAGGAAAGTGCTAAATAATTATTAGCCTCTTTATTTCCAACCCTAGAATAACCAGGAATGAATGCATTCTACTTAATAATATACTAATAATCACTCAATGGCTCCAAGAAACAATTTTGCTATTAACTTCTCTGGGTTTAATCTTGTCAAGGAGGTTGGACTACTTCACCTTAAAGAAGTTGGGTAAGATTCTGAATCCAATGTAATTAAACTTTGCCCTAAATGTAGGGGGGGGTCGTGCACTCCAGCTCATCCGGGATAGCTCTGGGCATCATTATTAATAGGGCCCCATTTCACTCTTGAAAGTGTCCTGGTCTGGATAATAAATTCTAGGATCACCTTAAAGTAAAATCTTTAGGTGAAAGATATACTTTTAAAATGTGTTGTTTCACATCAATGTCTGTTTACAGCAGTTTGTTAGGATTTAAGTGTTTTCTGTCTCACCTCTGAAGCAAACTGAAACTAGAGCGCACTCAGGTCTCCGTGTTTACACGGCAAGTAGCTTTTCATACCCTCCAGCCTTGGGAGCTATGACTAAGCTGTAAGCCTGTATTTCACAGGACACGTAGCAGGGGCAAGCAGAGGTGCAGGATGGGCTGTCCTGCCCAGCAGCAGCTGCTGTGGTTTTATGAAGACCCACACTGCCCAACACAGACTTACAATGAAGGAACAACACGACTCAACGTGCCTCTGGCACTAGACAGTATAAAATGCACTCCCCCATTTGCCATCGAATTTAACTCTCCAAAGCAGACACCGTTTTCTGCTTCTCCATGTCCTGTGCTCCTGCTGCTGTCACATGACCGGGTGGCCACCTGGAAAGCCAATGCATCAGACCCCCTCCCCCGCCCAGTTCTCTGAAGCTCACCTTGTAGCCACCCAAGCCCCAGAACTTGCCTGCCTCGGTGACTTGACCCTTACTTTCCACCCACTAACATGGATGTGAAGACCAGTTCTGGGTCTTCTTTCCCACTTGGGGCCCTGCCCAGAATGTCTAGCTTTGTTTGTCAGCGTCATAAAGCCAAAGCCTAAGATGAGAGGTGGCCTGGACGCACTGCTACTCAAGGATATGTGGCCAGGTCTGCCCCTCACCTAGACCCTGCCCAACTGGAAAGAGGGATAAAACACTACCCCTCCCCATTTTACACATGAAGAAGCTAAGGCAGGGAAGGTCACACACCGGGAGTGCTTGAGCTGGGTGTGAGTCTTCTGAATCCAGTGGCCACCTTCTTCCTCCCATACCAGTGTTTCTCAGATTTCAGCAGGTGCTTACAAGGTCAGCTACATAATTTGCAAGGACCAGTGAAAATGACAATGTTGAGTCCCTTGTTCAAAAAGCAGAAGAAAAACATTTTGCATTCTTCTCTGGTCTTCCTCATGATGGGTTGCGGTGTTTTTATAATTTGCTATTTGCCACGGGGCTCCTTCCACATGGGGATACTTAGAGGGTAAGCGCAGACTCTCAAAGGTGCCGTGAACCTCACATGGGACTGGACACACAGCACACGCACCCTACCCTGACCTCCCCGCATTCATGCCCAAGTCCCCAGTGGAGGAGGCAGAAGGCAGCAGGAGATACTGGGCAGGGACAGAAGAGCCAGGAGCTATCGTAGCAGGATGGGGGACACGAACGGAGACTCCAAGCACCCTGCACATGCTCCAGGGGCCCATCAGATTTCCTTTACAATACACAGGTCCGAAGACAAAATCGCTAAGAATGTCAAGACAGCAATTCCAGAGCATGATACCCCAAGCACAGAGCACTGCTTCCGAGCACCGGACCCCGTACAGTCACCGCTCACACAGCCAAGAAGCTGGCCTTGTGCTGGGGATCTTGTTAAAAGACACAATCTGAATAAGTCGGTTTGGGATGGCCCTGAGACCGTGCGTCTCTAACCAGCTCCTCAAGGACACCACAGCTGCTGGCCTCAGCCTATGCACGACTAACAAGCTCCTACACGGGTCTCATTTTCTAACTTGTTTATTATGTCAGAGCCAATTACAAGCCTTCTATTTCATTATTCAAATAAGGCAGCCATTAAAATAGGTATTAAATACAAGTCACCATCCATTGTTTCCTTAAAATTTGATGGGTCAGAAGTACCAAATCTATTCATATTCATGATACCCTCCTGCCCAGGTCTAAAGACGTCATAAACAGAGGTGTGCAAAGCTACTTCTGCACACACTCGTGTCACACGGGGGGGCCCTCATTCCTGCCCAGACAGACACTGCTCTCTCTGCTCAGAGGGCCTGTTACTGGAAATTGTCAAGTCCAATTTTCCGAAACAGGAGCAAGGGCCCGTTTCCTCAGCTCATGGATGGACGCAGCAGCTGAACAGTACGCATCCTCATTCCGGAATGGCAGCAACTGTGACCTCTCAGGAAAAAAGGGGACAAGGCTTCTCAGAACTCCCACAGCAGGAGCTCTCAGACTGGAGTCCCACTCTGAGTCAACCCACATGGCATACGGAGAATGAGATCGCCAGCAAACTGAGCCTCAGTCTCTCAGTCCCTAAAATGGGGCCAATCACACTTGCCCAGCCCCCTCGGATGGAACCTTTGATCCAGTCACAGAAGACAATATGCAAGTTTGTGAACTGCAGAGTTCTGTGCAAGTCCGAAGCTGCTGCTCTTTAACAGTCTAAGAAAATGCTACAGGTGACGAGTGGATGGTACCTTCCAGCCTGGTGTCCTACAGTACGTGAGGCGTGTCTAGGGGGCAGAGAGCGCTAAAGGAATATGTTCTTTTACAGTTGGACAGCCACTTACACACTGCATCTGTGCATCGCACGAAGGGCAGCCCGTGGAGCCCAAAGAGTAAACAAAAGCAAACACCGTGTTTCACCTGCTTTGTTGGCGAGACCAAATGAGAACTCCAACTGTCTCAACTGGAATAATGCCTTCGGTCTCTGACTGGTTATTTCTAGAACCTTTTATGGAATATTAACTTTATTTGCTCTAATTCTGCAGGAAGCCACATTGGAAGCGCAAGGAAATAAAAATGATTAAGAAGCTGAAGTGAAAAAAAAAAAGGTAACCAAATATTTTGCTGCAACTTTCATTAGCTCATACAGTAACTGCACCTCTTCAAAAACGTGAGATGCCAGTCGCTATTCCTGCCCCAGTGCTAACATGACAACATTCAACACAGTTTACTGACTGGTGTTAGCCAATTTTTTTTTCATTGTCTGTTTGTCCAGAAATAAGCATAAGTAAAGGAATGATTATAGGAAAGTAACATTCTAAATCAGTGACAATGTTTTAAAATTTAGAATGTGGCAGTGGGGCCGGGGGGATTTGAAGCTAGCTGACCCACTAGGGGATCAAGCTCTAGTCTAAGCTCCAGGTTATAGCTCACTGAATTAGCAAACCACAAACAGTAAAAAATCAAAACAAAACTTGATGTATTATTTAAAGTACACTTAGTTTCTAGACCTCCCAGGTTCACACAACACATTGTTTTTTTAAAACCAGGTCTTTACAAGAGACACCAGCCTTAAGTTATACAAAAGAGTTTTTTAATCCCAATTAGTTAGTGTCCTTTGTTGATATTATTCTGCTTTTTCTGACCAACAATAATGAATAACCCACAAGCACTAATGAATAACTAACTCCCTTTGTCTCCAAGGACAGCAGAGCCCAACAAAAAATGTCAGAGGCCCTAAAGTAAAATAAAAAACCTTTACAATGAAAATCTTCCCAATTAGACAGTCCTACGGGTACTGCAAATGTGGAATTGTCTTAAATATTTAAATAGCTGTGTCAAATGTGCTTAAAGTGGGGATCATAAAACTGATTTCCCAGATGCTTTGAAAAATGCATTTCTGCCAGTCTAATTACAATTCATAACTGCTGAACAGGAAGTAGAGAGAAATGCCATTCTTGGTACAATAAATATAACTGAGGGCCTCGCAGGGCCTGGAAGTTGCCCACGGTGAAACACGGTCCATGCTCACTTGGTGACTCAGATAAACACAAACATTTTCATCTCAGTACATGAAAAATTTACATGTAGTAAAAAATCATTTCTAAAACTAATTTCTGCTATCTTAGAAATGTAAAGCTATAAGTAACTCCTCATTGTAGGACAGAGCTCATAAACAAATACACTGACATTGCTGAGAACCAAGCATCCCACTACCACGTGTGCCATGAGGAAGTGTGAGGAAGAACTCTGTAATGCCGTGTTTCAGTGGGAACACATCACCTTCTGATAGATCTCCTAACTCTGTCCACACACAGGGCCTAGAGGCAAAGACACCCCACAATCAATACAAACATGCTTTCATCCGGTTTTCCAAATATTTCCGACCAGAAGGGAACCAAGTACTTTTGAAAAATGGCTGATTCCAGGTCCGGGGCAGGGAAGCACTAGTGGGCCTGGAGTATCTTGTTCTGTGTGAAAGCAAGGAAGTGCTTCATGGGAACATAGCGAAAGGCATCAGGGCTGGCTTGAAGGGGCTCCCACCTGCCAAATCTGGGACAATGTCAGCATCGAAAAGATCAGTGATGATAATGAATTTTGGCACAGGGACTTTTTTAAAAGAATACCTGAGGTCTGTAGTGATTCTCCAAAAAAAAAGGAGAAAAAGAAGTTCCTTTTTCCAGAAGAATACCAACTAATAAACAGAAGGAATATTGGAATGAGAAAACCACCGTTATGCAGTTAATAATGTAGTAACTGATTCACACACGCATCATTGATGGAGAACAATATATCTGCATAAGATTATGTATGAATTTTGAAAGGGAAAGTGTCCACAGTGCAGAGATCCTGGGGACACCACCTTCGCCAGATGATCAAAAGCAGCACCACAAACACCATGACAAATAAGCATTCAGTGCTCCCAGTATATATAATCCACAAATAACCTACGCAGTACTACTGTCACAAACATTTAACCCAAACCGAATCAGGAGGAAATGATCAGATGAACCCAGTTGTGAGGCAAGACAACTAACCTGAACTCCAAAGTATCAACATATTTTGTCAAGAAACACAACGAAACGACAGGGGTAGAGGGCCACTCCAGAAAAAAAGGGGACTAAAGAGACATGACAACCAAACATCCGGCAGGGCTCTTTAGTTCTTTTTTTCTTTTTTTAAAGTAGGCTCCATGCGCAATGTGGAGCCCAACATGGTGCTCAAAGCCACAACTGTGAGATCAAGCCCTGAGCTGAGGTCAAGAATTGGGCACTTAACCCACTGAGCCACCCCGGTGCCCTGTAATGCAAGGTTCTTGACTGGATCCTGAATCAAAAGAAAAGAATAGCTACAGAGGACATGTGGGCTATAAATGGGGGGAAAACAGTATGATAAGTAAAATACATTATAAAATAATAATATCAGGGTGCCAGAGTGGCTCAGTGGGTCAAAGCCTCTGCCTTTGGCTCAGGTCATGATCCCGGGGTCCTGGGATGGAGCCCGTATCTGGCTCTCTGCTCAGCAGGGAGCCTGCCTCCCCCCCACCCCTGCCTGCCTCTCTGTCTACTTGTGATCTCTGTCTGTCAAATAAATAAATAAATAAATTTTTAAAAAAGAAAAAATATATAAAATAATAATATAAAAGATAATTTGATTATGAATTTAAATATGTATTATATTTTAAGATATAACTCTATATAAGCAATACGGTTGTATCACAGGTAAATTCCTTGGTTATGATTCATGTATCCCAGTTGTACAACATGAAAGACACCTGCTTAGCAATTTAGGGGTGAAGGGTCAGAATGTCTGCAACTTACCTACACGTGGTTTGACTTCCTTGAGAGAGAAAAAGGTAGCAAATGCTAAAAAGTGAGATAAAGTATAATAGAACATAACACAAAATAAGATAAAATCTAGCTTTTTTATAAAGATAAATTCAGGAACAAAGAATGAGTTTTATTTATAAGTAAGTTATGTACGACTGACTAAGCATGGCCAGTTGGGTGGGGCTCCTGGGAAAGCCAATTAAAGAGGGTTGATCTGGAGGGGGCTGTCGCTTTCATCCTTCTGCCTTTTGTCCCTCCTCCTTCAGTCTTCTCGGAAGACAGACACCAGGAGCAGGAGCTGTGGGAAGCTCCGTGCCCTGCACCTGACATCCCTGAGCTTCTAGCCACTGGCAGCGTCACCCACCCTGGGCTGCTCTTTGCGTAAGAAAAATGAACTCCTGTGACGTTCTCAGTTCATGGCATTCTTAGCGTCTCGGTAATTTTTTCATGGTGCCCCTAGGCCAAAAAGAAACAACTAACACTACCCTTTATTAAGTACTTCGGTGCCAACAAGTTAATAGTATTTATGTACCAACAACCTATTAGCTGGTTGAAAAAATAATATACATAAATTAAGAATAGAAGTATTTTAATTTCATTCTTAAATAACCAGTCTTCCTGGTGGGATATGCATTCTAACTGTGCCCTCTACTACTTCAGTTCTTGGAATCAGATTGAATACCGTCCCCTCAGCTCCCACTCCATGCTGATTTTCACTTAGAACTTGCTTATCTCTATTATTGTGATAAAATACACATAACATAAAATTTAGCATCTTATCCAATTTTTTTATCTTAGTTTATTTATTTATTGAAGTAATTTCTATACCCCATGTGGGGCTTGACCTCAGGACCCCGAGATCAAGAGTCACACACTCTGCCAAGTGAACCAGCCAGGCACCCCCAATCTTAACTATTTTTAAGTGTATATTAAGTACATTCACACTGCTAGGCAGCCATCAGCACCATGCATCTCCAGAACTCTTTCATCTTCCCAAACTGAAACTCTGTCCCCACTCAACTCTGACTTACCATGCTCCTCTTCCTCCCATTCACAGCAAACACCGTGCTACTTTTTGTCTTTATGATTTCACTGTTCTAGGAACCTTGTATAAGAGGAATCATACAATATCTGTCCTTTTGTGCCAGGCATAATTGACGCAGCATAATGTCTTCCAGGTTCATCCATATTGTAGCATATGTCAGAATTTCCTTCCTTTTCAAGGCTGCATACTATTCCACTATAGGTATAAGACATACATATTCTTTATCCACTCATCTGCCTACACTTGGGTTGTTTCCAACTTTTGGCCTACAGGGGTACTAGCTTTTTTATCACAGCTACTGAAAGCGAATATGACATCACTAAAAAGATATAGTACAATTTCATGTTGAAACTGTGAACCTCCTCAAGCTAATAGTTTGCCCAAAGTATGCCACAAATACTTCTGTGTCCTTCAAGATTAAAATTATCCCATGGTGGTTCCCCCTGAGTTTTCTGTGGAACTCCAGTGTCCCTGGCACACTATTTGACAACCATGCTCCACAATGTGAAAGTCACTGTTTTTTTTAGCTTTTAGTTGAGTAGAACTCAATCCTTAATTAATATAAACACTACAATTGAATTTATATTTCTCATGAGGCTCCCACTGGAGATTTGTCCAGTTCTCCAGCCTTTAAGTCAGATATCTGACTGTGTGGCAGTCCTTAAATGATGTATTTCCTGTACACAGTTCCTCTGGATTCCTGAGAGATGGTATAATGACCCTCAAGGCTTAGAGAATGTATTTTCTTCACCACCATGTAAACTGTGCTTGGCCCCAAAGCAATGGTACCCCACCACACTGTGATGGTTGGTTTTATACATCAACTTGAGTGGCTCATGAGGTGCCCAGATATTTGACTCAATACCTTTCCGGGTTTAATGTGAGGGTGTTCAGATGAGATTTACATTCAATCAGTAGACTGAGTAAAACAGATTACTCTTCCTCATGTGGATAGGCCTCACCCCAACAGCTGAAGGCCTGAAGGGAACAAAAGGCTGACCTTCCAGCAAGCAAGAAAGAATCCCTCCCTAAATGACTGCTTACAAACTGGGATATCAGCTTTTTTCCTGCCTCTGGACTCAAACTGAAGCATCGTTTCCTCCTGGATCTCAAAGCTGCTGTCCTTCATAAGGGAACTACAGACCACTGTCTCTCCTCCGTCCAGGCCGTCAGACTCAGACTAGACCTACACCATCAGCAAGCTGGGGTCTTCAGCTTGCTTACTCGTCTCCTGTGTCTTGGGAACTGTCAGCCTCTGTAATCTATTCAGACACAGGTTATGGACAAGGGATGGGTCACATTCAGGCACAGATACATTTCCTATGGTTCTGTTTCTCCAGAGAGCCCTAACTAATGATACCCACAGTCGCAGGTCGTTTGGTACCTATCCCAGGCTCAGGGCACTGTCAGTAATTCATGACAAAAGCCTCAGAGAGAGGTCACCCTCAAGTTTATCATATCATTGCATCACATGATCCCCAAGGTCAAACCCTTGCACAGCTCACCAATGTACCAATGTGCTCAAGATAGGTCCAAACTCCTTGTCACCTCCTCCATAACCTTTATCTGGCCTCTATTTATTCTCCCCCAGTCTTGTCTCTAACCATAGTCTCTACATCCCCAGTGTGGAATCGGGCAGAAATTAATGAAACACACCATGATCTCTCCCCTTCAGGTTGTGAGGGTGATTTTCTGTCTATCCAGAAGAAGTTTGAAACAGCCTCGTCTCTCCCCTCCAACACACACAGACATACAATTTGCATGATTGCAAGGCTAGCTCCTTATCCTTCAGGTCTCTGCCCAGATGTCTCCTCCTGATCCATTTATCAAGCATGGGCTGGGAACCCTCCAAATGCTGCCCTACTGCTGTCAGTGTATCCCAATCAGAGCTTTAACTGTGCTTTATTTTAACTGCCCGTTTATTTGTCTGAATTCTCCTAACTCCTTGAGGGCCAGGACTATGTTTTATTAGCTACTGTATCCCCCAGAACAGGGGCTCACCTTTAATACATCCTCAATAATTATCTGTTGAGTAAATGATTAGATGAAGTTCAAACAGTCCTAGATCACCATTCTCAACCAGTTACTGGCTTAGCTTAGGAACTGTCAACCAAGACCTGAAAGGGGCACATTCAGCCACTGCTGGCACCATCCAGAGCGGTAGCCAAGCTCCAAGGCTAGAGGGGATAATAATATGGTTATCCTCAACCCCTAATCCATGCTCAAGCATACCCCAACCCTGCAGATCCAGAACAGGCACTGTAAGCTTGGAAGCTGAGCAAGGAGCCAGAAAGTTGAAAAAAGAAGAACCAGGAACAGCACTAATTTTTACAAGAGTTTCAAGATGTATTAACCCTGACAGTTCACTATCCCTGAATTACTGGAAATAATTTTTTTTAGCTATGAATATAATCATAAACACTTGTGGTCACCATCAAAGTAATATCCCCAACCTCCTTACCGATGGCAATGCTGAAGTTATTTATTCTTTCTAGACTTTAGCTCCTTTATCAGTCAATCAACACTAGCAAACAACTCGGGGTTGCTGTGAGGGATAACTGAGATTTTACATCGGAAGCACTCAATACAGTAGCTGACGCATGCCCAGTTATGACATAATAATAAGAAGTTATTATATTATCAGCATTAATAATGCCAGCCAGGATTCAACGCAAGTATATGTAATGAAAGCAAGCTACATACAGTTTATTAGACAAGCAAGAGCTGCAAGACTTTACTGGGCCTCCGCCCCTGAAAATCCAAACACACGAGCTTGACATCACAGTTTGCCTTACCAGGGACGCAGCAACCTGACAATGACGCAGCCGTCTTGGATGTGCCCCCAAGGAAAGTTTTTCCTATATGTACACTAAATATCAGTACGTGTAGGAAATAAAGCAATCTAAAACCAAACCTAAACCAAGATAAATAAATAAGAAAAGAAAAAAGCTACATGTGTAGTTTCTTATACTTTAAGGTTGTATAGTTTAGGGTTTTTTTCTTAATCTGCCCATTTACACCATGCAGAGGAATACAAAGACACTAAAACAACTTTAAGGATACAAATAATTATTCACCTGAACTGGGTGGGTGAGTTATGAGTTAACTGGGTGAATGGCTATTCAAGCTGCTAATAATCTTATTTAGTAGTGTACACGCTTAATATAAACATTTAAAACCAGGTGCTAAAAATACCTAAGGGCATATAGAATTGTTCTATTTTACATAACAAAGCTATTATTTCACATGAGGTACATACTCTCCCTTTTTCTAGCCCAAACATACATTGCATGTGCAATATCACCCAGTAAGTCAACATCAGTTTCTACAGAGTGTGCCGTTCAAATAATTTGCTGTTCTCCAACAATTATTCCATGATTTAAAATTTACATTATTCAAACACTACTGAATTAAAAGCACGCTCGCTCTCTCTCTGCGTTTCAGATTAACCAAGTGTCTAGTTCTCTGCAAACCCCAAAATACATCCTTTCGTTATTCTCTTCTAGCTTCCTTCCCTCTTGCCACCAGCTGTATTACAACACTTAAGGGTTCTGCTCTTCGAATAATTTCTTATCATTTCTATGTACTAAGTCCTCACTTCATTAGCTGTTAGGCTTTCTCCCTTTTTATCCTTTTCTTTCCAAACCGTTCTTCTGGCACCAACATGCATGCTGACAGCTCTGGCCACCCCTGTCCACCGTGGCCCAGGGAATCCATTCCCTCGGTGCCCCTCGAGGGTGGAGACTCGCTACAGCAGCTCTTCCCCGCCTCTACCACCACGCACCCTCACTCCCTGTTTCTGAGCTCCTTGTCTCGCCTTTTACCCTTCTTCACAGTTCCACGAGGCATCCCGTTTATCACTGTGGCCTCCTCCCCTTCCCATGCACCTACACCTCCACCCCTCAGCAGGGAAGCTGAGATCCTCGTGACACCACCAGCTTTGTCCCTGATATTCAATCCTGTAGTTTTCCATAAGATTTGCTGGCAGAGAGAAATCTGGAAAGGAGAAAAAAAAATCGTTTCCACTATTAAAAGATCCCAGAAAGACAATCCTACCTTTCCCAGGATTTGGAGGAAAAGGACTTCCAAACTCCTGCTGCTTTGGCTTTAAACTGTGTGGCCCTGACATGCCTCCAGCCTGGGTGACCTGGAATCGTGGCTTCCCATTGATGAGCACTTGTCTCCTGGGGCTCAAGGCAGGCAGATGGAGGGGGCTCTCGGCCATGTTGCTCTGAGGAGCCATCCCTCCTCCTGAGGGCATCTTGAGATGGAGGCTGTTAGCAAGGCTTCCGAGGGCAGGGCTCGCTGTGCTGCCACAGGACGAGGGACCAGGAGTCCCAGAGTGGGCTCGGATGGGAGGAATGTGTTGGCCACTGACCATCCCGGGCCCCTGTGGGGTTCCTGATGTCCGGTGGAGACTCATGCTGCATGACCTTCCATTCATTCTGAAAAAACCTGTGGCCAGGATGGTCAAATATCCAATGGCACTAATGACTCCTTTCAGGCAAAGTCCAATAAGTTATCCATGGTGTGGGATATTAGCCTGTTTAAAAAAATAAATGCAGGCATTTTTAAAAGTAAAAATGAAAATAGGTCACAGTGAGTTTTCAACCTGTGTAGCATTCATAGGAAGAAAAGAAGCACTCTTAGCGAAACGGCCTTTTACGTAAAGCGAGGTCATCAAACACATGGGTCACTGGCAGGCCCTCTCCCCTTCTGCATTCATGGTAGATATGGACTATGGATCACTGTGTTGTTTTGTTTGCCACTGAGCCCTTCTCAGTATAGTGCTCTTGGCAACCACGACCAATCAACTGGTGCCAGTTTGCAAAATGAAACTTACTTTGCTCTGTAGAGGATCTGTCCATACTAGTTCACTTTTGCTACAGTGAGTCTTGGGAAACCCAAAGCATTACCTCTGTGATCTCTGAGACCAATGCTCCAAAATTTTCAGTAAATAAGCAAAGGCTGGTAAGGCCTCTACATGAGATTATGAGGATATTAAACCATGTCTGATTTTTACCATAAGAGCAAATTTTTCAGTCCCTAGGCTTACAAAAGATAAAAACAGGAGTCTGGTATTCTCACAAAGACATCATGGACCCACATATCCAAACACTCACAGCAGCATCAGAGTCTTGGTTCCCTAACGATTCTGAGCTATGGGGATGGAAAGAAAATCAACACGACACAATACTCTCACCTTCTACCAAGATCCCAGAGAAGGAAAAGTCTGTGCAAAACACTTTATGGAAAGCATCCTGCAAGAAGAGCCCTTCTAAAGGTCAGTGTGTTCACCATACACCACACACAGTAAGTCAACCATGGTTCCACAAACGCAGCTCGTCTGCCATCCCAGCACCCCGCTCCTCAAGTGGCGAAGAGAGAACCAAGAGCACTGATAGGACCACAGGACATAATGTCAGTACTCCCTGGTTACAAATCTTCAGGAAAGGTCTTCCCTCCCTTAACTAACAGCTCCCCAAAACATACACAGACTCAAGGTGACTAAGCATCACTATTCCAAATGATTGACAAACGAAGTCACACTTTGTATTCTTTTGCACAGATATGATCGTCATGAAAAGAAGCCAAAGCTCAACAAATACAGGAGAGATGACTGAGTGCAAAGCAGCAAGTGGTCAGATATTCTCAGCTGGATGATTCCTACTCTGTCTGTATGATCTACTCTGTGTCTTAGACAATTATTTCCAGCCAGCTCCCAAGCAAATGGCTCTATTTGACATTAGGGACAGAACAGCACAGAGGGAAAACTCTGAGGGTTTCTTTTTTTTCTTCTTCTTTATCCTTTTAGAAAATCAAAACTCAAGCACTCACTCTGCCCTCTGCAAAGTTTACTCTGTATGCCCAAATGTTGAGAAACTTCAAAAATTACTAACAATGTAACACTTGGAATGTTTTCCTCATCTTTGCCAATTCTCTACTTTATTAAGAATTCTACCGGTCTGTCACATTTCATACCGCCATGCCATCCAGTCCTAAGAAATGCTCTGAGGTCCGGCTCCGGCCCTTCTCTCCACGACCGTCACCAAGAATGGACAAGGAAACCCAGCTCAGCCAAACCTGATAAGGTTTGTTTTATGCTTAAAGCTTTTTCATGTTTTAAACTTTTTTTTTTTTTAAGATTTTATTTATTTATTTATTTGAGAGAGCAAGAGAGGGGGAGGGTCAAGAGAAGGCAACTCTCCACTGAGCAAAGAGCTGGATGTGGGACCCGGTCCTGGGATTCTAGGATCATGACCTGAGCCAAAGGCAGTTGCCTAACCAACTGAGCCACCCAGGTGCCCTATGTTTTAAGCTTAAGTTGTTTCATGGAACATTAAGAAGTGAACCCTAGTATCAAAAATCCCAATGCCTTCGCTGCTATGTCCATTTAAGAACTCCAGTGTAAAAAAGAAAAAGAAAGAAAAAGGAACTCCAGTGTATTATCAGTGGGTCTGCTGAGTTGTGGGTTGACTATGAACAACAATCATTACATGTCTCTGTGCTTTGCCAGAGGATGTTTCCCATCTATTCTCCACACATTCATAAAACTGTGTTTTCCGAGTACTCTGAACCTTACAGAAGAGACCACTTATTCAGCATCTACCAAAATAAATAATTAAGTATATGTGCTGTATTGGCAATTTGATGAAAATGAGGAATCATCCAACATGACTGGCACTATGAGTCACCCTGAGTCCGTGAGACAAGTGTCTGTAGTTTTGTAGAGTATGCCCACTTACAGGTTTTTAAAAACAAAAAAAGTCCTCTTTGTCAGCAAGATCACATACAAGCAAAAATCTGGATAAAAAGACGCAAGTAGGTTCTTAGCATTAGGTTAGATCATTAAGAGGGTGAGTCTGCAAGAAAAATAATTAACATGCAGAGAAGTTAATTAAGTATCAGACACTCATACCAGCCTGTCAAACTGGACTTTCATTTTATTTTATTTATAAACTACACTCCTGTTTTAAATAGCTTTAGGTTGAACATAACAACAACAATAACAAAAATGCATTTAAATTTTATCACTAAAAAGGCGAAACCAGAAAGTAAAGTGATTAATGCCATAAAGAACACCAGTAAGGCAATGGCATACAAGCTAAGAACACCAGCCTCAAGACAAAAATAAAATAAACTCTATGTGAAAATATGCCTAATAACCCAGTTTTCACATTAATTATGCCAACAGATATTTCAAGCATTAGAAACTAGAATTTAAAAATCAATTTTATCTGTCAGTATTATAGTACTTTTATACTTTTTAGCAAGGCCCTGTGATCATTTATAATCCTAAATCCATGTGTAACAGAAAAGGAATAAACTGCTAACTTTTAAGGAAGACTCATCCTTACTCAGAGTGCCAGGACACCTGAGTTCTACTGCTAGCAAATCATTTATAACTTCCCTGGGCTTACAGATTTCATCCACAAAATGAGGAAGTTGATAACAAGCACTACATTCTCTTGAAATTCTGATCCCCCAGATAATCAAGATAAGGAAGATCATCAAAAATACCCACTTACGATGATCAAAAATAAATCTGTAGATTTTATATCAATGGCACTTAAATCAAGAGGACAGAGCAGACATGGAAGCAAAAATAGTAATCTTCATCCACTCCACCAAAGCAAGAGCTGATGGGAGGTTCTCACCTCAGCAGTGTGTTGTAAGACAACACTGACCTTAATAAATGGATCTCGGGATAAAATTTGCCTACACTTTGCCAGAAAACAAAATCACAACTAATCAATATCAAAACCTAACCGGTAGGATTCCACTAGCAGATCATTTTTCTATTTAAAAACCTACTCAAGAGGCGCCTAGGTAGTGTAATCGGTTGAGCGCCCAACCCTTGATTTTGGCTCAGGTCATGATCTCAGGGTCATGAGATCGAGCCCCACTTCTGGCTCCACACTCCATGGGGAGTCTGCTTGAGATTCTTCCTCTCCCTCTGCCCCTCCCTCCTCTGCCTGCACACTATCTTTCTTTAAAAAATAAAAAATTGTCCTAGTTCTCCAGAATTACTTTCTCCTCCACCCTCCACCCACTGCCTACCCAAAGCTGTCAACAGGAACAAAAAAAAGAAAGAAAGAAAGAAGAAAAAAAAAGAAAGAAAAAAGAAAATGCAAGGAACATTCGAAAGTACAAATTTAGGGTACTTTGGATCCAACATAGTGATACATTTAGAGTTTCAACGCTCTGTCTGTTCAAACAATGAAAATGCTCATTCTGTTAAATGAGTCAGCATAAGTTAATAAATCTTTCCTGTTGACCACTTTCAAACTCCTAAAACATGCTCCTGTAAATCAGGTCAGAAAGGAAATTACTTAACTCTTAAGGAAACTAAGGCACAAAACCATTTAATAATTTCACTGTTTTGAAAAAGCTACGACTTTTATCAAAATACAAAATCATGACCCTACCTTCTACCCAAGGCTCCAGGCGCTAAGTCTCAGATTTAAAAAAGATCCAACAAGTGAAAAGCAATGTTAACTCAGCCATTCAAGAAAATTCCAAAAACACAAGTTCCATAATGCCTATTTACAGCCAAAAGCCCTTTCTTAGTAAATATCATTAATAAACTCATCTAGAGTCATAATTCATCTGATGAGCCAGTTAATTATTAATTTTCATACATCATTTCATTTCCTTAGGCTACATTTAGCCTTTGTTACATTTTCCATTCCTTATGCCACAAGGATTTCTTACCCTGCATAGAAAATCTGATAATGAGACACAAAATACTGGTCAGCAAACAAAAATGCTCCTGAACAGCTTCTTCTATATACATCTAAGCCATCTAAAATCAGATTTTTATTGATTCTTTTTATTTTTTTCCCTTCGGGTTAATGATTCTATAATTTCATTAACCGCCTTTTCAACATCACTGCCTTCATCATTAATAGGCCCAAGCTATTCCCCTGCGCTTCTCTTGGTTACGGCTTTTGTAGCCAGAAGAATATAGAAATGAAAAGCCTATTGACAGATAATATAAGTTATTCTCATGCACGGCTGCAGTGTGAAGCACATTTTGCAATTCAATCAAGGACAGATAGAGCTGAATGTTCTTAGATCCCAGGAGTTCATTTTAATCAGCAGAATGTACCTTGTCCTAACACAGGTGACTGACTCCTCAGAAAAGATTGTATAAACAAAAACCAATCGTGTAAGTCATTTTATTGGCAACAATATAAACACGGCTGTATTAGATGAAACCAATAAATCAAAATTATTCGTCTGCAATTTTAACAAGAGGAAAGTGCAAACATGCGCCTGTGAAGCAGGAGGGTATTATAGAGGAAATGCACTGGACGTGTACAGTACCGTGTCTCTAAGTTGAAAGGGAGTGTGCTATGTTATGATAAAGTAATCCACAACAAAGTGGAACTGATCATTTCTGTGGCTTCATAACTTTATTTGGTGAGACTGACAGATTCACAGATGTTACAACAGAAGTTACACGGAAACAGGGCTGGGTGGGATACTTCCACAGTAGTGGGACATTGAGCACAAACTACAAAGGCTACACCTGGTAGTTACCACGTATGGATTAAACAGTCATGTAGGTACTACCCAGGTCTGATGTCAGAAATGCTAAGAATGTTAACATACTTATTCTGAACACTAAGATGTACACACATTATTCAAGCAATATAATCACCAATAAAATACAATCTTACAAATCAAAGAGGTTTAGGGCTGAGTTATGTCAATTACAAAAATGTAGACAAATCACTATTCCCTCCAGGGATTCAAGGCCATTCTTTCAAAGACCACTCAGAAAAGATAATATAATGCACATTATGGATCCCATCAAATAGAGTTTCTGACGGACTTAGCTGTGGGTTTCAACCACAGCTTTCTAGAGATATACACATTTTAATTTTTATATTTTATAAAATTTTCTCAATGAAAATAATCTTCCCTAAGTAGGGAGTAAGACATCTGACAGTGCTCTTTTAAATTTAAGTTAATGGCTATGATATGCTAAACGCTGCAGGCAGTAAATATGGACAAAGGAAAGAAAGGCAAGAGTTAAGGGGAAAAGGGACAGAAGTCGGAGAAAAAGAAGATCAAGTCCAATTCAGGAATCTAGTCTCTAAGTCAGCCAATCCTAACTTAAAAATCAAAGCAGAATCGACAACCTGCCACACAAAGGCTGTGATTACAGACTGCTAAAAGAAATTCCATATCTTCAGGAAAATACTACCAGAGGGCAATATTAAAAATTCAGTAACCTCTCTTAGAATCTGTTCGCCATACTTTAATCCATCTATACAACTCTCAGACCACCCGCTAGCTTACCGAATGTCACTAATTTTAGTAGTAATTACCTACAAATGTTTCATTTACTTTGCCTCAATCATTAACTCATCAATGAGTACAGAAAGTTCTAGAAATCTGTGACCCTATCACAAAGGGCAGGGAGAAGGGAATAATTAGGACTGTAAGAAATCACACAAAATGAGAATGTACTTGGAACCAAAAAGATTTTTAAGACAAACATAGATATGTTCAGAAAGGTAACCATGCGTGGCCCTAAGTTCCTAGATCTATGTTTAACAAAGGGCTCTTTTTAAAGCAGTGTTTCTCACACTGGTTGCAATCTGTTGGTAGGCACTGAAATCAATTATTCAATGGAAAACATGTTTTTTAATGAAATAGAACTGACTAGAACAAAATAGAAGCTTCCAGAGTACATCAACTGTATTAATGGTTAAGTACTATTTTGTTTCAGTTACTTGTGAGTGTACATGTCTGTATATCTTCAATGCATACAGTGTATATTGGGTAAGATGAAAAACAGGTTTTATGGTGAGTTACAGTCAAAAAGGTATAAAAATCACTGTTATAAAAGTATGCCCAGGCACCTAACAAAAAGAAAAGGTGCAGGTATAGACAGAGTTGAACCAAAGTAAAACAAATATCAAAATACAGCTGTAATGAGCAAAGGATCTAAAAGCTCATCATTTTTATCTTTATAAAACATAATGATTCACAGTACAAAGCTATCATTCTACCACTGCTTTCTTTTCACTGTGCATTCGACTCAATGAATATCACTAATCACTTGTGCTCTATAAACATCAAAAATCAACCAACTAACAGAATTAGGATCAAAACAACCCACAGTTGTAGTGATTCCTCATTGCAGAAGGTAGAGGACCTTCCCTGAAAGAGAATCTCCTTCTTACAATGCTAAGGGGGGACAAGTTTCAATTAACACATAACTGCCTTTGAGAACTGAGTTTTTCAAAATGTGTTCTTAATATGAGTTAACCATCAGATCCAATGAAGAGGAATTTGAAATGGAAAAATGAACACATTCCTTATGATGTCACCACTGAATTAATTACCTGAATTGCAAAGAGGGAACTCCACACGGCCATGGTTTGAGACACAAAGGCCTCTTCAGAAATATAAAAGAGTAACTGGCTTTTCTTTCAAAAACAAGACAACCTCCAGCCTCATATGAGGAGATACATATGTAGCAAAATACGGCAAGTGCCAAGTGCATTCTTTGTCATTTTTCATTTACAGATGACTACGTGATCCGTATGAATAACTATTTACAGAGGTAAAGATCACAACCCTTTCAAACAGGTAATAAATAACTACTTAGAGGAGATTCTAGAAATAAAATGGACTTCATCACTCATTAAACCAAATATTCAAGCATATTAATGTGTCCCGCATCACATGTATAACTGAGTGATTATTTCCTTCAGTGTAGTTATTACTTAAAAGTGACCAATAAAACTATTTTTAGTGTTAATAGACAAAAGTTTTACACAAGTTAAATTATGTTCACTGACATCACTGCAGAAGTATGAACATTCACAACAATGACTAGGCTTTAAGCAACATGACAACATATTTATAGGAAGAAAGAAAGGAAGGAAAGAAAAGAAAAGAAAGAAAGAAAGAAAATGAACAAGAAAGAAAGAGAGAGAGAAAGAAAGAGAAGAGAGAAAGAAGGAAAAGATAGGAAAGAAAGGAAGAAAGGGGAAAAAGGAAACATCAACATGAATGACTCAATCAAGTTACAGAAAGAAGTGGAATCCACTGGTCATGCTGGAAAGGTTGGGAAAACATTAATCCATTTCTTCACACACAAGAATAACAAGAATTCATACATAACCCTGGCATCTGATTAGTTTTCTGCGTACAGTATTCAGCAGGCCTAGAAATGAAACTTCGGGAATAACTGATATTTAGAAAATCTGATCTTGAAGAAGAAAAAGAAAGGAAAAAAGTCTGATCTCTTTACCAAGGCCCCCGGGACAGGGTCCGGTCTGGCGCTGTAACCCTATCTCCCCATCTGCAGTTCAGCAAGGCCTGCTGCACCTGAAGGAATGTGCAGTTGTTCCCATGCTTGGCCTTGAGGAGATCACATCAGACGAGAATGGCCCCATCAGCTTTCTTCAAGTCTGCTCTCAACCACTTACAGCTCCCATGATTCCAGTTTTAGAGACAAATCCCCTGATTTTGTTCCCATAGTGGAACTTAACTGGATCCTTGTTTCTGCTCATCCTATAATATTGTCTTAGAGTCTACATGGGTGGTCTTTCCCCTTCTTCCTTGTTTTGTCCCCCTTTTCCCCAAATCCAAATCCTACTTACCCTCCAGGTCCACCCCAGATACCCACTTTAGGCCTTCCCTGATCCTCTCTTAATATCTGTATCTATTTGCAAAATGGTTAGAATTACACTATTATACATAGTTCATGGGATTATAAAATATTAAATGAGATCAAGTATGTTACTTGCTTAACATAGCACTTGGCACATAGAAGGACCCAATAAATGTTAACTATTTTATTCGAAATCCTTCTCTTACAGCATTCATAACTTTCTACATTGTCTTATAGTTCTGTCTGTGTTTCAACTCCCTGCCTAAATTGTAATGACAACACGATTAGGGGCCCTAATCTACCTTTGAACTGTCACCGGTCCTTATATGTACATAGATGATTTTATATTATAACTATATACTTACATTTTCATACTACATGTATGGATTTTTATATTACATTTGTATATTATGTGCACTTATTATACTCATACTGTACTACTCATTTATACTGAAGAAATGTGGGGTCGATGAAATATATAATTATGTATTTATAACCTATATTTATCATTTATTGCCCAAATAAACCCAGTACAATAAGGTGTAACTGTATGATCACAAATCCCCCACTCTGTGTCCTGCGGAGCCAGTTAAATCACAGGTGCATGTTCCGCAGTTTATTCCTTTCTCTGACAGGAGAAAGTAGCACAGACACTACAGCATTCTTCTAAGCCTTCTGGCCTTTATCGTGATATACTCATGAACCATGAAAAATCGTAGGTCAAAGCTGGAAAACAAACACAGTCACTTCAGTATGGAGACCAGGCACTTCTTTTGGTCGGGGATTGGTGGCCCTCGCACAGGGGCTGTCAAATGCACTTGGAATAGTCATGGAGGAAGGAGCCCCTTGGTATTCTCCTTGCTCATCCCACACTGGCTTCATGCTGGACATTTTACTCTTGTCTGCTATGCCCCTATCAGACCATCATTAGCAGAGAAAGTATAGCTTATTTTGTCAGTGTTCTCTTTAATTCTATCATATTAAGTAATGCCTGATGAACTAACTTCTGCAAGCTAAACTATTCCCACCATGTTTAGAGGGAAATCCAAATTATTTGACCTATTAGAAGGTTGTTACATCAGCGAAAGAAGCCAGACGCAAGACTATATATTGAATTATTCCACTCACATTAGGTATTTTTTTAAAACAGGCTAAACTAATATATCTGTTAGAAGTCAAGGCAGTGTTTATTGTGGGGGTGGGGGGAACATAGTGAGTGGGAGGGTGTATGTGAGAGGTATGTGGAGTGTTGGTAATGTTTTATTTCTTGATCTGGATGCCAGTTAATCAGTTGCATTTACCTTGTGAAAATTCATAAAACTTAAGATATGTGTACTTTTCTGTATGCATATTTTATTTCGGCTCAATAAAAAAATTGGGTTTTGTGTTAAGTCTGCCTGAAGTAAATGGAAAACTTGGAACATGGGCATCTTCTTATCAAACTACATGTTAGAGTCATTTCAAGATTTTCTCGCATGTCTCATCCTCCAGGAATGAGTAAGGCAGTACAATTTCCTGTGCTCCATTTATTTATTTTTTAATTTTATTTTCAATCTTAATTAAGTCTATGAAGCAACCAAACTTAGTGGCAAGTCCTGTATTTCCACCTTCTTTATAATATCCTCTACAGAAAATAATTATAAAAACATAGAAAATTACTTCTCCAGGGAAGAGAATGTGCACAGGATGCCACTTCCTGAATTATCTCCTTCAAGAAGTACTTCATCTCTATTCGAGAAGAATTACAAATTAACATTTCAAATCCAGAGATCAATACCTACAATATGAGAGGGACAAAAGTAAAAAGAATGTCCTCAGGCTTAATTTAGTAGCAAGAAAGAACACGCAGAGAAAAAAAGACTGAGAACACTCAGCTCTCTTTTGAAACAATGGAAGACCACTTTCTGCCATATGAATGAAGACAGGACTGGTACCAAATACTAGTTTGCTATTGTTTCACCTCCCCCATCCTGCCTATTTGGGGCCAAGAGGAATTTCACCCACTCGCTGAACCTCAGGGTCTACCCCACCCCCCAAAATTCGCTTCTCCTCTTTGGAATGATGATTACTTCCAAGCAAACCAACAGACCCCAGGTAGTCCATCTCTGACAAACTAACTACTATTAAGGAACTTGGGTAGGATCAGGGATCCGAGAAAAGATGTCCTCTCACAGCTGGCCTAAGGTGAACTAGGAAGAGAGGAAGTTACAGCAGCACTTAGACTGAACTACTCATACTCAAGAACTGTTGAGTCCTCTGAGCAACAAAAGAAAAGAATCCAATTACCAATAAGGAAAAGGGTTTTGAAAGGAATTGGAAAAGAAATGTCCCCTACTCTTCGTTTCAAAGGCAGTGGCTGGTCCTGTGGGGCTGCCATAGACAACTAGTGAAAACATCTGAAAACTGGAGCGCACGTACATGTGATCCGCAATCTTCGGCGTGTTCCCAGTTGCAACAATAACGTAATACCACACACTCCTGTCTCTACATGGAGGCAAGCTGTCCCCCAGCCCTCACGTGGGCAGATCCTTTTTCTGCAAAACTTCGCAGGTTGCTCTTACTTAACGTTTCACCAAGGAAGCAAAATTAGAGGAGGGAGAAGATGAGGAATGAGAGGATTAAAACCAAACAAATCAATTTTATATTAAAAAAAGAAATAGGCTTCCCAGTTTAGTGTAAAAGGGTAGTCTAGTGGAGATGGGGACACAGGGGAAAACGGATGTCTGGCTAACTCCCAAGGCAGAAATCATGACTCATCAAAGCTTTCAGTGGGGACATAAGGAGACTTCACATTTGTCTTGAGTTCACCTTCACGCCAAGAAATGCTCTCTGCACTGGAAACTGGGAAACTTGAGTGTGTGCCCGGCATCTGTGACAACTGGCTATGAAGGCTTGGACGGAGCCCTAAAAGTCTCTGGGTTCTGGGTCTCCTCGTCCATAGGTGATCTCCAAGGTCCCTGCTAGCTTGAACAGCCTAAACTTGGTATTCCCAGCTCCCATATCCTAAAGGGAACTGATCCGCTGGGGGGAGCTGCAGGACGTCCCTCTCCTCGGAAACTGCAGCACTCCACCCCCCATCCCGGCCCAAACTCTGGGGAGATACTGATGTTCTGGAAGTAGGTGGGGAGAGGGTGCAAAGCCCATTTCTCCCTTAAAAGGGGGTGGCAGTTGCAAGAGTCCAGTCCCAACAGACGCTGCTCCCTGCCATTCCGGAAGTACCCTCCACGCGCAGCCCCTGCCCCCGGGTTTAGATGCTCCAGAGAGGAGGGCCTCCAGAACCCCGCGAAGCCTGGCAGACTACAGAGCAGAAGGGCAGGGGGCTCTCCAGGCCGGGGGAGGGCTTGAGAGATCTGGAGAGGTGCTGGGGACTCGCCGGGCGGAGAGACACGCTGGGGCAGGGCAGGAGAAGGGCAGCCCTTATCAGCTCCCGACCCCCGACCCCCCCCCTCCGCCCGCGTTGGGCCCGCAGAGGTCCCGGCCGGGGGCATTAAGCTCCACCGCACCGAGCGAGGGGCGGGTCTGAGGGCGGAGGCGAAAGGGCCGGGCTGCCGGGCTGGGGCTCTCTGCTGCGACCCTGTCACTCGCCGGCCGCCTCTGACCCTAACCCTCCGCCCGGTCCGCGAGCTAGCGCAGCAAAACAAAACAAACTCGTGCCGGTTTCCTGTTGTGCAACCCAGTCCTGAGTAAGTCGGGCCGAAAGGGCGCCGCCGCTAGCCCACGGCTGGAAAACCCAAGCGGCGGGGACCAGCGCACTGCCCTTCCCGGCCCGAGGTGGGGTTCCGGGGTAGCCGCGGCTCGGAGCTCGCATCAAGCTCGTGTCTAAGCCCTCGGGTCTCCTTTTGCTTCTTGCCTCCCAAACACCCCCCAACAAGTCGAGGGCGCGACCCAGGAAGCCAGAAACCACCTTTCCCAAAGCTTCGCCCTCCAGGTACCTAATTGAATCACCCATAGGATGACAAATCCATCGGGGCCAAGTTTTCCAGACACTTGGGTAACTTCCTCGTCCCCGAGGTGACTTGTCAGCTCCAGTGAGTAACTTGGAAGTGTCGCTTGGGGCAAGGTGTGTGTCTAGGCGAGAGCCGGCTGCTCACTCACGCTTTCCGGAGAGCGGCCCGGACTGACTTCAAAATACACACGGGGTCATTTACAGCGACGGCAGCCGCGAGCAGGACAGAGCACCCGAGACTGAGACATTTTCCAAACAGTGCTGACATTTTGTCGGGCCCCATAAAAATGTAAACGCGAAGTGACGAACCCAGTGGGGAGTGTGAGCGTCTGGGGATGTCTGAGCACTCCGCGGCGTGGGAGGTTGTAGTTACAGACCTGGCGGCTGCGGGTCACAGAACCTCTCCCAGCGACCAGCCGGCGGACCCCCAACCCAAGGACCTTCCGGAGCAATGGGGACATTGTCCTTTGGCGAGGTGGTAGGCATGAAAAACACCCTTAGCGGAGCTCCACAAACCCGTGGAATTGGAAAACGCAACTACAGCCCCGTGTGCGCGCGGGACCTCACGTCACCCCATCAATTCCCACTTCTCCCAAGTTTCCCTTCAGTTGGGACTCCCGGGTGGCGTGCGGGACATGCCCCCTGCGTCCTGCAACTTGCCTTGATTGTGTGGCCCTGTAGCCCCTGTTGTTTAAAAGAAAAACCCAAAACAAAAACTCTTCCTAATTAAAGAAACTTGAATCCCTGGTCGAGTTCCTTTCCGTCTTCCACACTCAGGGCTCTTAGGCAACTGACAACAACAGGGCTGGATTCCTAACCCAGGGTTGCTATCTCAACAAACAGAGCTTTTAGAAAATCTGGGGCTGGGGGTACGCTTAGCCTTAAACCCGCGCAAACGCCACTGGCTCAGCGTGGAAAACTATTTCTGATCCCTAGTTTGTGTCTCGGAGCGTTAACTCCCCCACTCTTTCAAGCGCCGGTTTCTCCCGTCTCTCGCCTGCGAGCAAAGTTCCTATGGTCTCCACTTACCAGGTAACCCGGATTTCCACAACAAAGCCAGGCGTGCGGGTCCCTTCCCCGGCCCGCCTGCGAGTGACAGCGGCGGCCAGCGCTGGCGAGGAGTAACTTGGGGCTCCAGCCCTTCAGAGCGCTGCGCGGGTTCTGCCTCCTTCGGAAATGAAAACTCTCATCCAAGCCGGGGGACGGAGCGCGGAAACCCGGCCCAAGTGCCGTGTGTGTGTGTGTGCGCGCGCGTGTGCGAGGGCAGCGGCGGCGGGGGGAGGCGGAGGCAGAGGGGGGGTGGCTGGACCCTCGGCATCAGCTCATTCTCCCCCCACACATACACGTACACACGCAAATGTTTTTTAAAAAGTTGAGTTTCGACTTTGTGCCTCGCCTGTCCTGCTCATCCTCGCCCTGAGCCGGGATGCGTCTGGGGGCCGGCGCGGGATGCTGGCTAATTGCTTTCCGCGGGTTCCGTTGGGGGAGCGCTGGTGCGAGCCTGGACGGCTGCGGCGGGCGGGGGTGGGGGGGCGGTGCGGGGAGGGGCCACACTATCGGCCCTGGCGCTGGTGCCCTTGCGCGCCGCGCTCTGGGCTGCATGGGCGGCGCAGTGTGGACGCGGCTGCAGAGGGAGGGAGGGAGGAGGGAGGGGGAGAGGAGAGGGAGGGGTGAGGGGGAGAAAGGGGGGAGGGAGGCGGCCCCGAGAGGAGTGTGGATGTGAGATCGGCCGCGAGGGCCGGCCTGTAGCCAGCTGCTTCCTGACTGTGAGCGCCGGAGCGGGAGGGGAAGAGGGTGGGGGCGGGCTCGCCGGTCACCGGGCTGGCCAGTTCGATGGCCGCGCTCCTGCCTCCCGTCCACACATTCACACACACTCACACACACTCGTTCCCGTGTGCCAGGGAGGTTAGGAGCCCCAGCCCAGGGTGACGGCAGGGAGACACTCTGCCTTCTTTCTCGGGCCCTATTTGTTAAACCGGCTTTTTTTTTTTTTTTCTCCACTTGAAAAAGTATCCACATTTCGACAGGATCTGATGTCAAATAGTAAAGAACAAGCGGGGGAAAAAATACCCAATCGTAAAATTCAGAAAGAAAAACTTTTTAGAAGTGGGAAATGACAAAAGAGTCTTTCTGATCTACCGGGTTACAGGAACGTAACTTCCGAAAATGGCTAGGTGAAGCACAGGAGTTGCCTTTGGCATCTCTTCTTCTAAGTACAAGCAGAGAAGAAATGAAAATGTTACCTGAATAGAAGCTCTAAAAACAGACTGTTAGGGACGGAGGCAAACTCCCTGCAGGGACGGCGTCCATACAGTGACACAGGGGTGCTTGCTCCGTAAGAAGTCAACATCCTCACCTTCGTACCCCACTTCACTGTGACCCCAGCCCTTCTGCTTGGGTTGGTCAGAGCCTTCCCGCCGCCGTCCCCCGGAAGGCCAGCTCTTAGTGGTTCCCCACACGCACCGCTGCAGATGCACAGACTTCCATCCTGGGAACCGATGCACAGGAAGCACAAATACCCTCTAGTCAGGCCTTTCTGTAGGGACCTGTAGACTTCATCTCTCCTAGTGGCTCAGTCAGTTAAGCAACCAACTCTTTTTTTTCTGCTCAGGTCATGATCTCAGGCCAGTGCGATCAAGCCAACCACCTCTCCACACTGGGCCTAGAGTCTACTTAAGATTCTCTCACTCTCTTTCACTCACTCTCTCTTTCCATCTCTTAAAAAAAAAAAAAAAAGAATTCTACCAGTCCTTATATTCTATTCTAAGGGCTTTCACTCAAATATAAATTAGCATTCCTGTTAGCAAAAGAGAAGCCCTCAAGTACACAAAGGACTCCCCCCCAAAAAAAAGTGTTACTAATAATTTTCATTTATCTTACTTCAGAAAGAATATTACTAGAGTGGGTCTGTATCCAAAATATTGACATCACAGACAAAAGTCCATTTTCACAATACTTCTTATGTCTTATTCTGGTCTGCTTTTCAAGACTGCCTTTGGGGAAGACATATTTCCCCTCCCTCAAAGACACAAACTCATCAGAATATTAATCATCCGCGTATCTGTCAGCAGAAGTGGAGGGAGGGAAAGAAATTTATAAGTGCTTAGGATATGTCATTCTGTCAATTTTCCAGTTTCTTTCTCTGTTCTTCATCTCCTTTTAAATACAAGTATCCAAGCCCAAGACGGCAATAGATGGGTTCAACCACACACAAGAAAAGACTCATAAAATGAAGCATGCAGCAACATCACAAAAACAAAGAAACCAAGTGGTGGAAGTTGCTATGACTATTCCGTTGTGGCTAGTTATTGCAACATGCCTGACATTCACAGAAAAACTCTTCCTCATTAACTCCAGCCTTCAGGAACAGAGCAAGTTGGGAACACTGACTCTGTAATGTGTCTCGGGAAATTCTTTTCATCCAGACTCTTGTGCTGTACCCAAGAATCCCCAGGAGCAAGACAAGCCTGAGTGGAAGCTCCAAAACACCAATCTACCATCTCTCAAATATTATTTTAAATACGATGGTTTTCATGCATGAAATGATATCCTAGGGGCTTGAAGAAGCTTCCAGAGCTTCCCACTTGATAGGAAGAGTTTAGCTGGAAGAGAAAAATAGTATGCTACACCCTACTTTAATCAATGGCTCATGGAAATAAAACACTGGGAAAACTATGAGTCATCAACCTGGAGATCCCCAAAATTCTCTTCACTTAGAGGAGCCCTAGGATGGGAATGGCATTCTTTATTTAGGTGGGATTTGCATGAGCCTCTAACATTCCTAAGACCTTTACCACTTACCAGGTACAGTAACTTCACTTGACTTTTTGTGTGTGTGTCCAGGAATGCAGATCTGCAATGTCCTTACATTCCATGGGCTATAGTAAAAATGCTACATTCCCAATAAAACCCTGGAGTGACTCAGAATGAGATCGGCACCTCTTCTAGACTAAATTGGTCAGCGGGGGTGGGGGAAGGGAGACTAAGAAATGGTGGGAAAGGAAACAGTGTAGCTCAGAAATGACATTCTCCCTTCCCCATAAGCTCTCCATCATGCTTAGGACTCACGCCCTGGCAGCCTTGTAGCCAGAGGTGGGAAGTGCAGTCTCCTTGCTATCTTCCCTCTCTGGAGCTGTCGGCTGTGTGTATCTTAACCGCTGACTCAGGGCAGCTGACTCAGCAGACAGAGCCCTCCTGCCAGCTCAAGTCCAGTTCTCATTCACTGGAGAAATATTCAGTGAGGACCGACTCTGTCCCAGGACAGGGCAGCGGGTGTGTGTGTGTGTGTGTGTGTGTGTGTGTGTGTGTGTAAAGGAATTAGCACTTGTAGGCACTGCACAAGGGAAGAGGTCACAGAAAGCATTCTGCCCAGGGCCGGGGATGTAGCAAACCCTCAAGAATGCTGGCTCTGCGTATGGCACCTTATCCCAGCAAGCGTATGAATAGCGTGGAGGGTCTCCTACATGGAAGCAAGGAAGCTGACGCTCAGTGAAGAGCTAAAGAGAGGGATAGGCAGGGCTAGGTTTGCCAGTCTTGAAGCCCCAAGTCCTTGCAACATTGCTCTTCTACAAAGTAATACCGCGTGTTCTCTGAATGTTCCCAAAGTACACTGCAAGTGTATGAAGGCATCTTGTGATCAGTGTCAGATAAGCACAGCGGAGTGTGGAGGAGGTGGGCATCGCTTCCTACTACACACCACATGCAGTGGCTTGGCTGTTTCAGCCGGACTTTAAAGAAGGGACAGAGAACTGGTAAGAGAAGAAGACCACTGCAGGTGGAAAGAGCAGCCACAGAAAGGCACCAAAGCAGAGATTCCGTGTACCGGCTCACACCAAGCAAGAGCACAAAACAGTACCCCCACAGCAACAGCCCCGGAACACAGTGGACTCTGGGAGGGAACATCCTAACTATTGTTTGTGTCCGCCTGAGTGATCTGACAGTAAACTTTTACAAACTTGCCAAAAAAGAACATGATCAGATTCCTACTCCTGTAAAATGTCTATAGAGAAAAACAAGTTTTAACCCCCAAATGCAGATAAGTTGAACTAACAGCACCCGTGATAGCATGCCTAGCAATCTCTCTCTCACACACACATACACACGTGTGTGCGCCTGTGCACGCGCACACACACACGGGGGTTGGCAAGAGTCCAGTTATGTAGAAATGCAGTGGAAAAAGTCAGTGTTTGCCAACTTAAAGAGGGGAAATAAATATGTCAGATGGAAACTTTCCATTTTACCTTCCTAAGTGAATAGTACAGATAGTGGAATGTTATCAGTGCTTGATACCCTAATAAAACATTTAAGTTGATCTTTCAACTAATTTTGCCACAAGTGTGGTCAGCTCAGACTCTCCTGCTTCCACAGCACTGACGCAATTTTGTTATTTACACCCATTACATTCAGAGCATCATACCTCTTTTCCTTTCTGAGGCTGAAACTATAACTCAAAGTCTAAAATGTATCATTCCTTCTGCAACTGACCAAAATCTGAAATATTTTACTCAATACAATGCCTCTTCATCTTTTTTGTTGGGGGGGTGGGGGATAAAATTTTTCTTCCTATTTTATACAAACCCGATTGGCATGCATCTTGTGTTCTACAAAGTTTGGCAAGGTATTTCTTGACATACTACTAATGTATATCTACAAAGAGTTTACCAAAATTTAAAAAAAAAAAAAAGTTCATGGACATATACAACATTCCACGGGCAGCCAGTCTCTTACTATTTACCACTCAGCATCCATACTGGTCACTTCTATATGGTACATAATATAAAATTAATTACCCCTTCATAACGCTATCTGTCCCTAACTTGCCTTCTCGAAGTCCCTTCTCATAGGGAGAATGGACGCTTCTTCACAAGCCTTTTGTGGCCTAGCAATACAGCTGGGCACTAGTAAGTAATTCATGCTAAGTGAGTGAATGAATGAATGAGGAAAGGACATTTTGTTTCTGCTTTGAGGGGTGGGGAAGAGCACGAAGGACTGTCTTTACCCCTGGATGTGATCATTCCAATATTCCCAAAGAGTCCAAACACCTGACATTCTCTTTCTGGGCCCCGAGACGCATCGCTGTAAACAGAAGGTTCTGACTTCTTGGGGACGAGCACTGTCTAAGCACTGCTTATCATCAGGAGGGGAAGCCTCCTCCCTCTCCTCCTCCTCCACGGCCCCAACGATCTTCCCCCGACGGACACCCCACTCCTCTCCTGCCACACCACACTAGGTCATTTGCATCACATCCTGAATTCTACCAACAGGAAAAAATATGTACTACATATTGAGACGAAAAAAGAAGGAAAATATAGAATGAGAGTGCAAGGAGGAAGGTGATTTTTTAAAAAAGTAAGAGGAGGCTGGGGTGCTGGCCGGCTCAGTTGGCTGTGCGTCAGACTCTTGGTTTTGGCTCAGGTCATGATCTCAGGGTTGTGGGATCGAGCCCCACATCAAGCTCTGTGCTCAGTGGGGCATCTGCTTGTCCCTCTCTCCCCTCCTCTGCCCCTCCCTGCATATGCATGCTTTCTCTGTTTCTCTCTCTCAAATAAATAAATAAAAACCTTGTTTTTAAAAAAATAAGTAAAAAATAAAACCAGGAATAAGTGAGAACAATGAGTAAGTTGTGGATAGAATTAGGCTCTGAAAAAAAAAAAAAAAAGTGACCCAGTGGCTTTTTGGACTCTTCCCCAGTCACCTCAAATTCTAAATAGACCTGTCTGCAAGGGAGTTTGAATGCATCTGGAAATTGTCTACAAATTCTAAGGCCTCATGATGCTGAAATACTCGGGACGTTTCCATAAACACTCCGATCCCCCTTTTGTCCATGTAGAGGACGGGGGAGGATGGTTTTATTGTCCATCAGACAAATGACCAACTGCCCCCATAGGAGACACGCCCTGGGCAAAGCATTGATGCCCTTCAGGTTGGAACACTGTTCCAAGTTCATTGCCTGCATTAGTTCCCTTAATTCTCATGACATCCCAATGAGGTGAGATTTAGCACAAGTTCTATTTTACAAATGAAGAACAGAGGCAGAGAGAAGTAGGTTATATTTGCAGCATTACTCAGCTTGTGGGGGAATGACCAGGCTTCCAGGAGAAATGTTCTCCCACATTAACCATTCCTCTACTAGTCTTTCCATGCAGGGAGCCCTGCCTCCCCCAGACACTTGTTTGTCCATTCACTCAGGCAGGATAGTGTGTTAGAAGGAGGCTGGACTCTGGAATCAGAAAACCTAGAAATCCTAACTCTACCACTTCTGGGATACCTTGGGCTGGTTCCTGAACCACTCAGGACCTCAGTTCTGTTACCTGGGTTATTACAAAGATTAAGTGGAAAGTACAAGACTGGCCAGCACATGTACACCCAGGGGCTTTGTCTACGGATGAAGGACACAGCATAAGAATGACAGGGAGAACTAACCCCTGCCCCCAGCTCCAGGAATGGGTGTGATGTCTCTGAGTGCAATCTCTCTCTCCTGATCAAAGTGAATGGCTCACAAATTCAGACTTAAGGCAATCAGGGCTTCCCCAAGCCAGAGAGATTAGTTCACTGATGGGCATCTGCCCTAATTTAGGTCAATATGATGTGAAGAGAAAGCTCTGGCTACAGGGATTGGCTCAGTGATGGGAATATGACCCAATTTGGGCCAGTGAGATGTACTTGTAAGAGGAAAGCCCTTAGATAGCTTCAAATATAGCATCTCTTCTCTCTAGGGAGCCATTAGAAAGGTGGCTTTTCCTCTTCTGTATGTTATGAAGAGACAAAAATGAAGCTGCCTTCTTTTCAGGCTGCCAAGGAAGGTGACACTTTGTGAAAAGCAAGGTGGAGAAGGTAGCAGAAAATAGACCCAGAGCCCTGATGGAACCATACCTGATCTCCATCCAATTTCTGGATTGTTTCATCTTTGGGAGCTAAAAGATCCCTCTTATAGAAGTGCCCAAGGTGTTCAGTATATAATGGAGGGTATAAAGAAAAGCAATACTTAATAACTTACAGGAGTTCACACCCAATAATAAATACTTAATTTTTATGTTATCATTTTAGCCTGGTTATTTAAAAAAAAAAAAGTTGTTGCTCATGTTCTTTTTGAGATCCTCCTACCATTTGGTCATATATTAAACAAGAGACATTCTACTTCGGTAATTACACAATGCCCCCTTTCAGACCAGCTGGTCAACCTTTGGAAGTCAGATAGAGTAGCTTATCCATTTGGTTGTCAGACAAGTGCCTCGAAAAGGCAGGCCATTTCAATGTGTTCTCAGTTACTGGTTAACAAATATAGCCTCAGAACTCAGCACCTAATAGGAAGTGTGTGCATTCCCAAATTCCTATTGAAGTTGGACTTTATCTCACTCCCAGATAAAACAGAGTCCAGATTTTCCTGGAATGACATTTGGAAGTAAAAAAGCAGAAAAGCTCTGCGCAGATATCTCTGAGTCCTACTCATTTCTGCTGCTGTCATTCATCCCACCTGAGAAAGTTTCAGTTCAGCCTGGAATATCGCTGTCCCCATCCCCAGGCTCTTCTGTCTTGTGTTTTGCAACCGAATGTTATTTAAAACTCAGCTATACATACCATTTGGGCTACTGGCATAAGCAGCAGGAGCAGGGTCCTCCGATTCTAGGTCGAACTTGGGGGCCAGCAGTTAGAACGTCTGAGCCTAAAATAAGGATGTTATCTCACCTGGTTGTACAGGTCAGAAACAGTCTCCCTGCCACGGCTTTCATTTTCCTTCCAGTAAGAAGGGGACATTCGGGAGAAAAGTGTGAGTGGCAGGTTATAAGCCATAAGCTTAAGACACAGCTTAGTGATGGCAATAATAAAAGCTCGCATTTATCAGGGGTTTATTGTGTGCCGGGGCTGAGGCAAAGTACTTGAGATTCTTGATCTCATTCAGTCCTCACAGAGCTCAGTCTACTATGAGGGGGAGGCAGGACGAGACGCCAGCTAAGGCTAGGGCACAGGCCCTCAGCCACACCGCCCCACTGCCCCCACACAGGACTGCTTACTGGAAGACATTCTGATGAGATACGTGCTAACAACAATCACATGTAAACTTCATAAATAAAATACACCGTATAGACGGTATGTGTCGTGACTAGTTACAGGACGCTACCCAGTGACACTACACTACCATGTTCCTCAAAACCTGCCTTGAACACTCTTCCGATTCCCCAAACCTTTGCATCTGTTCTCCTGTTATACTGAATGTCCGCTTCTCTACAAGGCTCTATAAGGCTGTTTATTATAGGGAGAGTAATGTGCCCCCCAAAATGCCTATTTATTTCCTCATCCCTAGAATCTGTGAATATGTTAGGTTAAAGGGCTAAATGGAATTAAGGTGCAGATGGAATTAAAGTTGCTAACAAAATGACCTTAAAATGGAAAGACGATTCTGGATTATCCGAGAGGGTCCAATGTAATCCCAGGAGCCCTTCAAAGTGGAAGAGGGAGGCAGAAGAGAAGCTTCAGAGACAGTGACCCGGCAACCACAGAGGGGCCAGAGAGGCGCCACGTTCCTCCTGGCCATGCAGATGGAGGAAGGAGCCTCAAGCCAAGCGATGCAGGCAG
This sequence comes from Mustela erminea, assembly GCF_009829155.1. Classification (NCBI taxonomy): domain Eukaryota; kingdom Metazoa; phylum Chordata; class Mammalia; order Carnivora; family Mustelidae; genus Mustela; species Mustela erminea. The sequence continues at coordinate 87,324,268 of NC_045625.1, forward strand.
CCACTAGAAGCTGGAAAACACAATGAAGCAGTCTTCCCCAACACCCCCAGAAAGGAAGCAGCCCTTCCAACGCTGGACCTCAGCTTAGTGACACCCACGTCAGGCTTCTCTCTTACAGAACTGTGAGATGTGAATTGGGTTCTTTAAGTCACTAAGTGGAGGGCACGCGGCCACAGCAGCTACAGAAAACAAGACCCACGTTCCGAGCTCTCCCCTCTCCCCTCTGCTCCAGAGCCAGGGCCGCAGTGCTATGTCCCCAGGGGAATGGCCCTCGCTAGCATTACACATGATTATGCTATTGGAGAACCGGACCGACACATCCCAGGCCTTCCCTTGATTCCAGATTCCCTCAGGAGCCCCGTGAATGAGCTTCGGGATTCATCCAAAGCCGCAGCTCTGCCTCTGCCCACCTTCTGCCGAGACGAGGGAGGAGGTCCAGTGAAAGGACCACGAGGCCGTGAACTGGAAGGAAGCGGTGGGCAGGAGAAGGAGAAAATAAGAGAACAGCAGGAGGCAAGAAGAAGATCAAGAGGCTGACCGCAGAGGAGGAAAAGGGAAGAAAAGGAACGGAGGACCATGCGGTCCGAGAAGAGTAGGAAGACCCAGAGCCTGGTGGTGGCAGAGAAGAGGGGAAGACAGAAGACAAGCGGGGGCCTCGCTCTCTGCCCGCACCCCTCCTCCCACCTGCCCGAGCTCCTGCCTCTCAGGCTCCAGTTCTGGTGACTGGTGCCCCCAGCAGCTTCTCAGGCCGGCTGCCCTTCAGATGACCTGACTGGGCCTCCCCGCTGAGATTCTGATTGAGTGGCCCGGCTGAGAGCTGGTCATCGGGACTTTCTCGAACTTCCCAGGGACTGTAATCGGTAGCCGGGGTGAAGAACCACGTCCCGCAGGCCTCCCCGCCCTCTTCAGCCCACTGGAACGGACCATGCGCTCCCATCAGAGCCCTCATCTGTGTCCTGCGCTGGGCACTCATCCTAAAGCCAGAGGCGCGGCATCGAGCTGGCTCTGACTGCTGGGATTCAGTTCCGGCCCCACACTTACTAGCCAAGGAACCCTGGCGGGGGGGCACTCTCTGTGCCTGTCTCTCCAGCTGCAGAACAGGAACAAGCACTGTCACAGACACTCAAGGAGTTAATGTTTGAGAGGCCCTTAGAATGGCGTCTGCCACACCGAGCATATGGAAAGAGCACTCGTTAGGTCACGCCAAATCAGCCAGCTTCGTCTCCGCTTGCTGCTGTGTCTTGCCATGCTCTCTAACCTTTTATATAAATGACCCCTGCCCCCTCAAAGAACTGGGCTCCCTATGCTGTATCCAAAGCCACTGCACTCTGCATAAACGACACTCAGTAAAGTCAGTTACGTGAACAATAACAAAACAACAACAACAACAAAACAGAAAATAATCTTTTAAACGTAATCTGTTCATTAAAATCAAGAACTGGCTATGAAAGAACAATCATTTAGGGGCGCGTGGGTGGCTCAGTCGGTTGAGCGTCCAACTCTGATTTCGGCTCAGGTCATCTCAGGGTTGTGAGATCGAGCCCCACATCAGGCTCCATGCTCAGCGAGGAGTCTGCTTGAGATTCTCATTCGTTCTCCCTCTGCCCCTCCCCACCCCACTCCTGTGAGTGAGTGTGTGTGTGTGTGTGTGTGTGTGTGTGTTACCACCGGAGCTCCTCCCTGATGAGCAATGCCCTCAGGAGGAAAGCAGCACAGGACACATGAGTCCACAGGGGAGCAGAAGCAAAAGGAAACGCGAGGCAGGAGGAGTCCCGAAGTCCCGAGCACTACCGATTCTCTAGCAGGCTCAGAAGGACAGAAAGGAAGACTAAGAAAGAACAGGGGCAGAGGCGCTGGAGAAATACCCAGGTGACGGGCACAAAAGGCCGCAGAAAGCAAACTTTGTTCCTTGTGATTGTGCCTATGGCTGCCCAGCCTAGATTTCTATCTGGACAGCTGATTTACATACACACGCACATACATTTTAACTCTGAAAGTAGACCTTCCATATGTGTTTTATTTACTCTCGTTTCTTTTTTATCTTTACCAGTTGGCCTATTTTTTTCTTCTTCACATTACATCAGGAGACCTTCATTGCAACCAGCCACTCAGCTTGGGGATGGCAGAATAACGCCGAAAAAGACATTTGAGACGAGATGTAGAACTTCGTATTAGGGCACAATAACATTTACAAGGCACAAATTTGGCGGCCAAAAGATTTTTCTCAAAGGTATGAAAAAATGTCTGTGCTCTATTTTCAAAGAAACCAAATAAGACATGGTCCCTGAATCACTGTCTGAATGCAAACAGCATTTGGCTTTGATCTGAGTTGTTGAAAACTATGACCAATTTATCCCACGGATGCCAAACCATCAGAGAATGTTTTTAAGTCTGGATTTCCATATCGGGATTCAACTACACACTTTTTCTCTTCATTTCACATTACACAGGGCCAACCCGAAATAGTACTTCCAACAATGGATGTAGTTGGGATGATGATTTCATATCTAGGGGCACAAAAGCTCCTAGTAGCAGGGAGTAGGAAACCTCTTTTCCTATAGACACACTCCTGTGTCCTGAGAAAAAAAATAGAATCATAAGTGAACAGTAAATGGGATTATTGGATGTAAAAATCCTCCTCTGCTATATTAATGATGATTTCATAGGAAGGCTCAGCCAGTTTCTGAGTAAACGGTTGATAATGAAAATCTCCAAAACTCATTTTTCTAGTGTATCTGTCCCAACAAATCTGCCCTGGGCCGGGCCTGCTGTCAGCCTTCTTGCTTTCCACCTCGTCCAAGAAGAGTCACTGGTGATATTCTGAATTTTATTTGTAAACTTAAACAAATATAAACTTATTTTTAACAAGTATCTATATTAACAAATGTAAAATTTATAAACTTAAACTTAAACGTGTTCACATGCAGCGGGGGTGGTGAGGGGAACGGATTCAGCCCCACAGGAAAGTGCAGCAGCCATCTTGCAAACATGTGGAGCATACTAAGACCCTCCTGCGATGAGTCAAAAACCACCCTCGGGATCTCAGTGGATTTGGAGGCGGGGGTTGGGGGGGTGGGGGGGCGCTATGAGGACTTGATCAGTGCTTAAGTCTCCAAAGTACTCCTCACTCTGCCAGCCTTTCTGAAATAAGTAACCTGGGGTGGTGATATTGATGTTTTGCATAACTTCTCTAGGTTCCAGGGTTCCAAATTACCTGAAGGCAGGCCCTTATCTAAAATCACAGTCTGAAGCTAGAGATCAGACTCATTCAGAATTCTGGGTGTATCTATGGCTTTCTATACACACAAGGTTGGCAGGACTTAGACGGCCCCTAAGGATGGAGTCTTCACGGAAGGGCCACATCTGAAAGCTGGAGGTGTCTTTACAGGAGTTCTGAATCCCAGAGGGTCTGTGGATAGAAGTGTCTACCTGCTATAATCCCACATCTTTTATTTTAGGTCCTTATTCTGAGAAGTGGTCCCTAAACTCATCAGATTCCCAAAGAGGTCCACACACAACAAAGTTTCGCGGGCCCACAACGCTCGGCTGCAGCCCCCTCATTCTGGAGCTGTGTGTGTCCGCTCCTCCTCCCTCCCATACTAGACTCCTCCAAACCTAACTAGTGCACTCCCACCCGGACCCAGGCCTGCCCTCCCTGGCACCAGACCTCAAGGACCTGACCCCCCTGCCTCTGGCCTTACCAACCACCTCTGCGCTCTGGGGTCCTCTCCCCGACTTCCTACAATACCATCATTCCCTGTTTGCTTTTGCTTTTCCAAAGTCTGCTAGCAATGGCTGGCTGACAGGGAGAAGGGAGCTGGCTAGACCACAGATCACGGGAATTTAGTTCTAGGATGTTATATTTTCCAGAGTGAGGCTGTTTTAATTTAACAATCAGGAAAACAGGTAACATTTTTTTTCAAGTTCTCTGCTGCTTTTTCTTCCTCCATATTTCTCCTGGTTCCTTCTCATATTTCTCTTCCTCCTTCTGCCACCTGGATGTGCTGTCCCACGACGCCTTCCATTCCGTGCCCACGTCCGTGAGGGCCCCACTCTCATTCCGACACCGCGCTGCGGAACGTCCAGAAGCTTGGAAGCCGGCTTTCCGAGCTGTGCGCCCTCAGCCCTCGGCCATCCCTCCGCCTCGCTGCTACTCAGTTCACTCGTCAAGAGGAAGAGCGCACAGTTCTAGGCACTTATCAGGCCGCCAACTCTATCTGTATCAACTCGTTTAATCCCCACAACCGCCCTATGACAGGAGCCATGTTATCCCCATTTAACACATGCACACACTGAGGTACAGAAAGGTTACGTTTCTTGCCCAATAAGCAGCTCCTCTACGTATCCTAGTCTTCTGGCTTCAGAGTTGGCCCTGTCAGCACTCTGCTATGTTGCCTCTTAGGGGAAGAAAAAAGAGCCTCTAAAATGAGAGCCCCACACGTGTAGAGCAGTACTCTTCTGCTGATTAGCGATAACAGGGGTGGGGGGAAATGCCTGGCACATTGGTGTCGTTATCGTCTTCCTCTAAAGATCATTACTCTGACCTTCAACCATAAAAATCCACTAACTGGCCAAACTCGTCTGCCTACAGAATCCACAGGACCCTCAGCTGGAAGAAGTCAGCAATTCACCTGTCTTCCCCTGCAAGCCACTGTCTCGCTCTCACTTGGTCTTTCTGCTCACGGTCCCCTCCTCTGCCCGTTTCACCTTCACCATCCTGCTTGCCCCAAGGGCCGGCATCAGGCCATTGTTCAGTCCCTGTCACAACTTAAAGCCCTCAGTTCTCACTGGTCTCCCTGCCTCCACTCTGGCCCTCCACAAATGTGATGTTCAGACTACTTCAAATATGAATGGCCCTGGACCTGCCTCCTTAAACTTGGGCCTCGCACCCTCCCTCTGGCAGTGCCCCTGCCCAACAGCCCATTCTTCACCCTAATGGGCCAGTTACTATAAGCATCGCCAAACTCGCCTTCAGCTTTACTTCTGCCTGTGACGCCTTCTCTGGACCAGGATCCAACCTTAGGATCAAGTTCCAAAACCAGCTTCTCCTGCCGTCCTATGTGGACCCTCACTCCTTTGCATTTTGTACTGTGTGTGTGTGTGTGTTGGGGGGGATTTGGAGAAGGTGAGGAAGGTGTCTCTGCACACAGTCCTTCCCAACTCTCCCTGACCTACAATGTCTTACACAAGCCTGGAACTCAGTATTTGTTAAAAACATGGATTTATGAATGGGGAAAAGTAAAGCCTGGAAAGGTTCACTGATAAAACTCGCGGATCAGTTAGCTGAACGACAGTATTACATAAGAGTTAACATAGTAAACTAGACTGTCTGAGTTTCAGCCAACTTTCTATCATTTATTAGCTGGTGTGAAAGCTGGGAAAAGTCACTTACCCACTATGTGCCTCAATTTTCTTAGCAGTAAAATGGGAATAATAGTACTCATCCGGAGAATGGTCACGAGGATTAAGTGAATTAATACATAGGAAATGTTAGGAATGGTCCCCGGCACACTGTGAGCCCTCAACTGTTAGTGGCTGCTGCTGTTGTTGTAAACGGCAGAGCCAGAACCAGAGCTGAGGACCCCTGACTCCCAGTCCAGTGCTCCTCACACTGGCTTCATCTTCTGGCACCATGCCCCAACTCTTGGTTCAACGTCCCCTGCTCCATGTAGAAGAGACACATGCGCCTGCATATGTGTCCACACACACACACACACACACATTGAAGTCAACAGGTGGATAAGTTCTGTTTTTCCATTTAAGGTAGTCTAGAACTTTGACGAAGCTGCGGTATCTTTAGTCAGAAAGAAAAGGAAGGAACTGGAGGAGGGCGGGAGGGAAGGAGGAGCGAAGGGAATCCTCTGTCCGTCACAGTGCCGGACAGCCTCTCGTATCTAAGTGAGACGTGAGCCATCGGGTCCTTTTAGCTTCTCCAGCTCCAAGATAATCCCACTAGCCATATCCGAAATGGCATCGTTACAGGAACGTCATACGGAGAAGATCATTGTCTGTGGGTCCAGGCAGCACCGGATTCCGATGTCGCCCCTTCACTACTAGCTCTGGGACAGCAGGCAAACCGCTAACCCTCCATCCCTGAGCCCGTGCTGTTCTCCGCCCACTGGGCTCTCGGGAGCATCCACGAACTGATCCGTGGAAGGCAATCAGCCCCGTGCCTGGCGCCCAGTGCGGGCTGTGAGTACCAGTCCTTTGGGCTAAGTCCCTTCCTCTCATTCCAGGTTAGGTGAAGCCCTCCTGAGAGTGCACCTTAATGGGAAGCTGAGTTTCATGTGACTTTGTTTATCAGGATCCAGAGGGCTGGAATTCCCCAGGGAGTGAGTGCTGCTAGGATAGAAGTGGGAAGCCCCGAAAAGCCGATCTACCAACACACAGCGTGTCAAGTCCTTCCCTGGCTGCCTTCCCCAACTCCACGGTCCTTCCATTCTTCCCCATCCCCGGGTACACTCACTCAGGGCAAGTGTCTTCTCTCTCTGATGCCACTTCCACCAAAGACGTCCAAGGCTCTGATCTGGGATCTCACTTGATTTAGGAAGTGGCCTTTCTCATGCCTCCCATCATGTGTCCCAGGTGCATCTTCCCGGAAGAGGAAGCAAATCCTAGGCATCCTTGCTGTCACCTCTCGTGCACTCTTCGAACTGAGTGGCAAAGTATTGAGAGGATAAGCCATCAGGACCATCTCCTCGATGAGGAGCTGAAAGCTGAATGGTTTCTCAAACAACACCAGGACCATGCTGTCTTGGTGATCACAGCTTTGTAGTAAAGCTTGAAATCAGGCACCGTGATGCCCCCAGTTTTGTTTTTCTTTTTCAACATTTCCTCAGCAATTTGGGGTCTCTTCTGATTCCACACAAATCTTGGGATTGTTTGCTCCAGCTCTTTGAAAAATACCAGTGGAATTTTGATTGGAAAGGCACTGAAAGTATAGATTGCTCTAGGCAGTATAGACATTTTAACAATGTTTATTCTTCCAATCCAAGTGCATGGAATGGTCTTCCATCCTTTCGTGTCTTCTTCAGTTTCTTTCATGAGTGTTCTGTTGTTCCTTGAGTACAGATAGATCCTTTACCTCTTTGGTTAGGTTTATTCCCAGGTATCTTATGGTTCTTGGTGCTATAGTAAATGGGATCATTTCTCTAATTTCCCTTTCTGTATTTTCATTGTTAGTGTATAAGAAAGCAACTGATTTCTGTGCATTGATTTTGTATCCTGCTACATTACTAAATTGCTGTATGAGTTCTAGTAGTTTGGGAGAGGAGTATTTTGCGTTTTCCATATAAAGTATCAAGTCATCTGTGAAGAGAAAGAGTTTGACTTCTTCATTGCCAATCTGAATACATTTTATTTCTCTTTGTTGTCTGATTGTTGCTGCTAAGACTTCTAATACTATGTTGAACAAGAGTGGTGAGAGTGGGCATCCTTGTCATGTTCCTGATCTCAAAGGGAAGGCTGTCAGCTTTTTTCCATTGAGGATGATATTCACTGTGGGTTTTTCATAGATAGATTTTATGAAGTTGAGGAATGTTCCCTCTATCCCCATACTTTGAAGAGTTTTAATCAGTAAAGAGCCCAGGTATGGACCCTCAAGTTATGGTCAACTAATCTTTGACGAAGCAGGAAAAAATATATAGTGGAAAAAAGACAGTCTCTTCAATAAATGGTGCTGGGAAAATTGGACAGCTATGTGTAGAAGAATGAAACTCGATCATTCTCTTACACCATACACAAAGATAAACTCAAAATGGATAAAAGACCTCAATGTGAGACAGGAATCCATCAGAATCCTAGAGAAGAACATAGGCAATAACCTCTTTGACATCGGCCACAGCAACTTCTTTCAAGATATGTCTCAAAGGCAAAAGAAACAAAAGCAAAAATGAACATTCAGGACTTCATCAAGATCAAAAGGTTCTGCACAGCAAAGAAAACAGTCAACAAAACAAAGAGGCAACCCACAAAATGGAAGAAGATATTTGCAAATAACAGTACAAAGGGCTGATATCCAAGATCTATAAAGAACAACCCAAACTCAACATATACAAAACAGATAATCATGTCAAAAAATGGGCAGAAGACATGAACAGACACCTCTCTAATGAAGACATACAAATGGCTAACAGACACGTGAAAAAAATGTTTATCATCATTAGCCATCAGGGAGATTCAAATTAAAACCACATTGAGATACCACCTTACGCGAGTTAGAATGGCCAAAATTAACAAGACAGTAAACAACATGTGTTGGAGAGGATGTGGAGAAAGGGGAACCCTCTTACACTGTTGGTGAGAATGCAAGCTGGTGCAGCCACTTTGGAAAACAGTGTGGAGGTTCCTTAAGAAATTAAAAATAGAGCTTCCCTATGACCCTGCAGTTGCACTACTGGGTATTTATCCCAAAGATACAGACATAGTGAAGAGAAGGGCCGGGCACCTGTACCCCAATGTTCAAGCAGCAATGGCCACAGTCGACAAACTGTGGGAAGAACCAAAATGTCCTTCAACAGACGAATGGATGAGGAAGATGTGGTCCAAATACACTATGGAGTATGATGCCTCCATGAGAAAGGACGAATACCCAACTTCTGTATCAACATGGACGGGACTGGAAGAGATTATGTTGAGTGAAATAAGTCAAGCAGAGAGAGTCACTTATCATATGGTTGCTTATTTGTGGAGCATAAGGAGTAACACAGAGGACACGGGGAGCTGGAGAGGAGAAGGGAGTTGAGGGAAATCGGAGGGGGAGACGAACCGTGAGAGACTGTGGACTCTGAGAAACAGAAGGTTTTGGAGGGGAGGGGGGGTCGGAGGTTGGATGAGTCTGGTCGTATTAAGGAGGGCACGTATTGCATGGAGCACCGGCTGAGTACACAAACAATGAATTCTGGAACACTGGAAAGAACTTTAAAAAATAAACAAAGTTTAAAAACAAAAACAATACCAGTGCCCGTCCTGTCAGTGTCTCTCACTTCAGTCAACATTCCAGAACTCTACTGTCTATGTAATGACATTTTCTGATGTAAATTCCCATTCACTAATGTGTCTCAGAACAAAGCTTTATTTTTAAATGAAATGAATTTCTATTTTTAAAATCTTTAAGCAGACTCTAACCCTTCTAAAACAGAATTAAGTTCTAGCTTCCCCCCTGAGCAGAGCCATCTTTGAAATCTATGTGGTGCAACCATAACTTACATAACAGCATTCAACCAAATAGTAGTTCTATCATTTTCCACCCAAGGCTGCTGATATGTTTCCTCAAGGGAGAACTCTTCTCATGAGAGAGACTCTTACAGAAGACATAAACTTGGAATACCATACTTTGTGCAGCTATGTCCTCATGAACTTCCCCCATGAAACGTGTGGGTCCTGGCAGAGAGCTTTCCTAGGCCTCAGGTCCAGCCTCTTAGGACACCTCTGAGCCAAAACAAACAGGAGGTTCCTGGTAGGAAAAAGTGTACCTAGGGCAGGTCAGTAGGTGGCGCCGTTTCCCCAGCGTTAGTCCTGACCCTAGCTCAGTGGTACCTGGCTGTGTTCCCCAGGTCTAGGCTCCAGATGCTGTTGTCCCAAAACACTACGCCACCCTACATCTCGAAGGGAACCAGACAGGCACTACCTATTACGTTTTAAAGGAAAATACATTATCATCTGGAATGATGATCATTTTTACAAAACCTATTCCCCTTTATGAAGCATATGCTACACTTCCACCAGCTCCCCCAATGCCACTGTCATTCCATCCCCACCAAAAAAGATTTCCCTGGCTTTTTCTGGCTTTGGAAGAGAGGGGAGGAGCCCCATAAACTATGTTCTAAGGGATAATCATTAAATTCATCTACTCTTGCCAAGCCGGGATTGCTCATGTGATAGTCAATGTAAGTGTCTCACAGATTCTCCCAGAAAGTCCCACAACCTATCTTTCTTGCTTTTAAAATCCATCTTCATTTTCTGTGGCTCTTTAGCTAGATTGATTTTATTACAGGTCAACAAGATATTTGAGCAGTTCCTACTATTTAGCCAGAAACAGAGGAGCACCTTCAAGTTGCTTAATATAGATGAAAAACAAAGACACACACACACACACACACACACAGAAAGAAAAAAGGAAAGACGAAGACACTTGAGACACATGCACAGGACACTCCATGTTGGGGACAAATGGGGGTGCATGTCAAGACCACCATGGTAGGTCCCAGAGCGGAGGGCTTACCAAGGCCTGTGGGGCAGGGAGGCTCCTCGGAGGATGCTAGACTAAGAGTCTTGAGGCATGGCTGAGCTTTGGACTGTTACAAAGAGGAAGAGTCCTTCTGGAGAGTAAGGAAGAGGCCTGGAGAAGATGATGGAGAGACCCCATCAGTGAAAGTGCAATGAGCGCAACAGCAGAGGCAGGAGGGAGCAAAGGCAGGTCAAGGGTGAGGAGTACAGTGGCCTTGTTCATGCTGAGCAGCAGTGGGGAAGAAAGTTTGCAAAGCAGGCTGGGATTGCAGCTGGCAGTTCTGAACTACGGAACCAAGGAAGGGCTCTGGACAAGCGTCTGTCTCCAAGGTTGCACTCTGCTGTAACAATGGTGATGAGGATTTGCATGCAGCTACCTTAAGACAGTTTAAAAACAAAGGCACTGGTGTCAGAAAGCTCCTGGCTTGAGTCCCAGCTCTCTGGTTCACTCTCACTGTGACCCTAGATGTGTTTTTTTAAGTTCTCCAAACATCAGTTTTTTCCATCGGTAAAATGGGCTTAAAAATAGTAACGACTTCATAAAGATGTTACAAAATTTAAATCTGGTAATGAATACCAAACCCAACGACACCCCTAAGTAGGACATGTAAGACTGTGAACCGGCACGTAGCTGGCTTCGTCGTCTTAGTATCTCCCAAATTTGTCTAAAGATAAGAATCATCTCAGATGCCTGGATAACCCAGATTATCCACCTGTGACCTTGGAGTTATTTTCCCCCTTGAAACTGAAATTCGACGGAGTTGGGGTAGAGCCCAGTTTCTGTGTTTGAAAGTATGCAGAGTGATTCTTATCATCGAGGAAGTATGGGGACACTGGCAGCATTTCTGAAAACAGTGGTTCCTAAACTTCATTCTGCATCAGAATTTCTGGTTGCCAGTGAAAATACAGATTGCTGGTCCCCACTTCCAGAGTTTCTGATTCAGTAGGTCTGGGGGAGAGCTTGAGAACAAGCCCTGCTAAGAAGTTGCTAGGTGATGCTGACATTGCTGTGGAGGGAGCGGAGGGCGGCTCGTTGAAAATGGTTGCTCAGAACCAAGTCCAAGGGCCTGGTGCATCGGAAGCACTTGAGAGGCTGACTGTACAGGTGTTTCCAGAAGGTCCAAAACTGGCCTACAGTTCCACACTTGTAACCACAATTCCCAACGAATGCTGAGTTTTAAGAGCCCTGCTCTAGGTACAGCTTTAGAACATGACAATGTACGTGTATACGCACACATGTACACATACACGCGCACACACACACACCTTAATTTTAAAATATATATATATATATATTTTTTATTTTTTCTTAAAGATTTATTTATTTGACAGACACAGATCACAAGTAGGCAGAGAGGCAGGCAGAGAGAGGGAGGCGGAAGCAGGCTCCCCGCTGAGCAGAGAGCCCGATGCCGGGCTCGATCTCAGGACCCTGGGATCATGACCTGGGCCGAAGGCAGAGCCTTTAACCCACTGAGCCACCCGGGTGCCCCCACACCTTAATTTTAGGTCATAATTTCAGAAACATTAAAATGTGAAAATCATGTAACTCTTAGAATAAAGAGAATATGGCTGGCTAATAAAAAAAAAAAAAAGAATACATTCAATGCTTTTAACTGCTAGGTGAAGCTCAAAATATACCCTTGCATACTTTTAAGCAACAGTATTTGAATCAGAAATCAGGGTCCCTTGTATTTAGCTGTGACTGAAGCCAATCTCTCCAAAACAGCACAGATTTTCCTCGGCCATATAGTGGCTGCTTACTGAAATCTGGACAGCTTTAGAAACAACTGATGTCTACCCTAAAGATTCTGATTTAATCAGTAAGAGGTGCGGCCCTACTCATATCTCTCCGAGAGATTTCACAAAGTCATGCTCCAGAATCACCCCTTTTGAAAGGATTTGTAAATCAGTGTATATTTAGGAAGCAGATATCCTTTTAAAATATCTATCTGGAATGCCCAGGTGGGTCAGTCGGTTGAGCGTCCGACTGTTAATTTAGATTCAGGTCATGATCTCAGGGTCATGAGATCGAGCCCTGTGTAGGCCTCCATACTAGATATAGAGTCACTTTTAAGATTCTCTCTCACCCTTTCCCTCTGCCCTTCCCAAGCACTCATGCACAAGCTCTGTCTCTCCCTCTCAAAAAAAAAAAAAATCAATCTGAGGAAGATATGAAAATTCCTACAAAAATTAATAATAGCAAACATTGCCTACATGAATATAAAAAATTTTAGATTTTCCACTGCTGAGGATTATCCATGCTTTTATGTGATACCTGTGTTCATCAGCCATCAATTCTCAATGCGTCTTTTTAGAAATCAGGAGGTATTACTCGAGTCCTACTACATGAAACATTCATGAAGCTCTAGGTTTATTTATCTACTGTCCATTTTATCTGGGACCTAAGGAATTTGAGGCATGATGAATAAAGTAGCGCATGTAAAGAAGTACTTGGTAAACCATAAACTGCCAAGCAGATGGAAGTTATTAGCCACATCCCCCAATCCAGCCTCGCGCAAAGCAAGGGGCTTGTTCTTTGTTTGATTTATGATAAGTAATATTAATACAGTACTTCTACACAGTGAAACCTCTGCAAAGATATGCTTAGAGAAACCTGGACATGCTTTCGAGTGAGAAAATTAAGAAGAAAAAACTCTTGAAACTGAAGAATGCCAAAATAAATGATCTCAGCAGCTAGAAAACAGAGGAGGCAAAGAGGAAAACTCTACTGCTTTAAAACTCGTGCTTTAAATGAGCAAATATATTGACTTTGTTAGGGGCCAGATACTCAGAGTGGGAGAAGGAAGACAGACCAATGGATGAAGTGAGGGCAAGTAAGGAAGGCCCTCTAGTATTTGACTGGATGTCAAGCATTAGGATGAACCTCTAAATGTTTAAAAATATATGCCTCCAACTCTGTTCCCTGGAAGGACCTCGAATCAATGACATTTTAATAATGGTGAGCACACCTAGTTTTAGTTTCTAAAATATTTTAGTATCTAAATACGTTCATTCCCCCACTAAAAGGAAGTGGGGCCCTTGGATAAATGGCTGATTCCGGGGCTGGGACAGGGAAAGGACTACGTAAGCCATAAGGATCCTGTGGCAGAAAGTAAATCCTCAGAAACTAATGAGGACCTGACAAGGAACACAGGAGAGCCTTGAAGGGCTCCCACAAGCCAATGTGGGCAACTGTGACATCACAACAGTAGCAGGTTAGAAGACGTTAGACCCAAGAAGAGTCCAGGTGTGCATTGGAATACAGAAAGATATAAATAGTAAGTAAGTAGATTTACAGCAGAATACTAATAAACATGGAAGAAATGTATGTTTTTAAAAAATCATAGATCTGCGCAGCACCTGGATGGCTCAGCTGTTCATCATCCAACTCTTAGTTTAAGCTCATGTTATGATCTCAGAGTTGTGAGATCCAGCCCCAGGCCAGGTTCTGGGCTGAACTTGGAGCCTACTTAGGTTTCTTTTTCTCTGTCCCTCCCCCCACTCATGTATCTGCATGTGCACATGCACTCGCTCTCTCTCTCTCTAAAAATAAAAAAATAAATAAGTTTTAAAAATCACAGATGTGCAACCTACATAGTAATGACAGATTTAGATGGCAGTTTTCAGTGGATTCTAAACCACTGGGTGAGAATCTGTTGGTGAAGAGACTGTTCAGAGTCTCAAACTGTCTCTCCACAGAGTATGCACTGATTAAAAAGGGGGTAAGTTCCTGGAAGTGGGGAAATCTGGCAGACACATCCTTCCCTAAAGGATCAAAGTGACATCATGTGGCTCCCAATGTGAGGCACTGAGGACACAATACTTACACAGTACTGCTGCCAAAAATGCATAACCTGAGTCTAACCATGAGGAACCAATCAAGCAAACTCAAATTGAGGGGCATTCTCTAAAACAGCTGGCCTGTAGTCTTCAAAAATGTCAGTGTCATCAAAGACATGAGGAACTGCTCCAGATTAAAGGAACCTAAATTTACATCACGACCAAATACGATGAGTGATCCCACTGGATTCTGGATCAAAAAAGAACTGCAAAACTGAATATGAACCGTGTATTAGATATTTACCGTTTTATCAACCCTCCATCGGATCCCTGCATTGCGGTTATGTAAAAGAATGTCACTGAACTTCGGGGATACATGTTGAAGTATTAGGGGTCATGATTTCTGCAATTTACCCTGGAATGGTTCAGAAACAGGGGAACAGGAGCTCAGTTGGTAGGGGGAAGAGAACGCCAATGTGGAGAAATGTGATACAGATGGCAAACCTGAGTGACGGTATATTCATTATTCTATCTGTACATCCTTCCTGAGGATGTAAAAATTTTCAAGATGGAAATTTTAAAAATTAAAAAATGATATTCTAAAATTGAATATATAGTACATTTTGGTAAAATTCAAATACAAGTAGCTCTTAATAATGCTTATGTTATCAGAAAATTTTGATCCCAATAATTGTCTTGAAATGTACTTAACCACTAATGTAATGAGTAAATTAGTGTTAATGAATGATTTAGAATTAAAATTTTAATCTGGTTACCCATGGGTTCCAGATTGCTTGTGCTTGATCCATACCACAGGACTGTGCCTTACAGGTATTTCTTCTTCCCCAAGCACTGAAGTAGTTACTTACTAACATATATAAAAATCATGACTTATTTATTGGAGGGGGGGGCGGTCTCTTGAAAAACACTCAGCCTCCCAGTGCACTGAGCCGAGACACAGCCACCCCATGGGTCATGCTCTCGGCAGGACACTGAAGTTCTCACCATTCTAAATATCTCCCGGACCCAGTCACCTCCACTCCCTCCAGTTACTGCCTGACCCCAGCGAGAATTCAAGTTTGGGAGCTCTCATTAGGCAACGAAAAGGAAAGTGAGAGTGCCGTCTGTGGAAAGGAGCTGAGGAAGAAGTGGAATATGAAAACGCGTCGCGGACTCGGCGTGCCCGGGGCTGAATTGTTGATTTTCCTCCCTGCTCCATCCCCACTTTACAGACAAGGCAAAACCTCGGACTTACCCTTGTTGTCGTCCTCCCCATTAATACGTCTATCAAATCTATTCCTAAATGCTATGGATTTTACTTCCTAACCACTCTCAAATCTGGCCATTTAGCTCTATTTCCAATACCAAGGCCATCATCATCACCAAACTACCACCACCACCAGAACCATCACCATCACGATCACCACCATGACCACCACCATCACCATCACGATCACCACCATGACCACCTCCATCACCGTCACGATCACCACCATCATCACCACTGCCATCACCAACACTATCACCATTATTACCATCACTATCACCACCACCATCACTACCATCACCATCACTTTCACCACCATCATCACCGCTATCATCATCACCATCACCATTCACCACCACCACCACCACCATCAGCATGACTGCCAAAATCATCACCACCGCTGCCACTACAACCTCCACCCTATTCTAAGCTCCCACTATCTTACATCTAAACAAAGCCTCCTAAGTGGTTTATCCACATTCATTCTGGCCTCTCTTCAATCTGGTCACTACACTGAAGGCAAAGTGACCTTTTTCAAAATGAGAATTTTGAAGCCTACCTCCTGCTTAAAAATCCTTCAAAGGCTCCCACAGATCATGGATAAAGAGAAAACCATGTAAAAGGACGTGCAAGGCTCTAACATGGTCTGGAGCTCAGCCACCTCTACAGCCTCATTTCTTATCTTTCCCCTTCTCCCTGTGCTTTTCTATTTCAGCCCTCCTGATATTCTTTAAGACCTTAATACTCAGCATAATCTCCTTTTAAAAAATCCCCCCAGGGGCGCCTAGATGTCTCCATCATTAAGTGTCTGCCTTCATCTCAGGTCATGATCTCAGGTCCTGGGATCAAGCCCCACATCAGGGCAAATAAATAAATAAAATATTTTTAAAAAACTAAAACTAAATATAAATATAAATAAAGAATACCCCCAAATTGGATCAATCTTAATTCTTGGTTTATCATACTATTTAAATTGGCTGATGCATAGCCCTCTGTATTTCTGTATTTAAAATATTATAATGAGCTCTTCAGAGCTCAGGATCTAATTAGCTTTTTTTTTTAGATTTTTTTTTTAATTTGTTTGACAGAGATCACAAATAGGTGGAGAGGCAGGCAGAGAGAGAGGAGGAAGCAGGCTTCCTGCCGAGCAGAGAGCCTGATGTGGGGCTCAATCCCAGGACCCTGGGATCATGACCTGAGCTGAAGGCAGAGGCTTTAACCCACTGAGCCACCCAGGCGCCCCAGAGCTCAGTATCTAGAACATTACCAATAACTTGCATGTCCCTTTATGAACCTCTCCATACCCCACTGGCAGTCCCCCTCTGAATTTTCACTCTTTCTAAATTTGGGGTTTATTTTTCATTGGTTTTATCACATATATTTGTATATGTGAGCAGTCCACTGTTTAGGGGTTTTGCTTTTAAACTTTATAGAAAGGTATCATGCAGAATACAGTCTCTAGAGCCTGCTTGTTTTCACCCAACATCATGTTACCAATATTCGCCCATGTAGCTGTGGGTAGCAGAGAGACGTGCTGGTAGCATTGCTGGACAATATTCACTATGTGAATGTCCCCTGCCTGCATTGTTCCTCGTCTTCCTCGACTAGCTAAGTCTTATCTATCCTTCAGCTCTCCGCTCACGCGTCACTTCGTCAAATGTTTCCTGACCTTCACAGCCAGGCTGGACCCCTTATTAATTAGAGGCCTTCAAGGCACCCTGTATGTCCCCTTTGTCGCCAAGACCGCACAGTGATGCCGCACTGGGGTTGTCTGGCTTCACCTGTCCTCCACCCACTTGGCTGTACGCTCCTCAAGAACAGGCGCCAGGCCTACGCTGGGCTGCTATCTAATCCCCAGCTCCTGGGGCATGATGACGACTCAGTAAAAGCTATTGCCTGAATGAATGTATGAATCACGAACATAGGGATTCATCTCTACTAAAGAGTACACCCAACTAAACATGTTCAGAGCTAAATAAATGTAAAACAAGTCTCTCTTCCTAACTTTCACATGTTTTTAATGCCATTACCAATCTTCCGTTTATCCAGCTGAAAAATCTTGACATTAGATCTGATTCTGGGCTTTCCCTAATCCCTTACATTTGATTGTTTCTCATTTCGGCTCCTTCTGCTTTGAAAAGGGTACTTATTCCAATATATTATTCCAACCTGATATGCCTCCCACATGTCTTATTTTCAGTTCCCTAAACTGTACCAGATAATTTCTCATCGCTTTATCTTTGCTTATGCTGTTCCCGGCTCCTCGAGAGTCCTTCAGGCCTGGGTATTTCCTTTCTACCCAATGCCCACTGCAAATGCTATATCCCCCCAAAATACTTCTCTGATTTCCCAGATGCAAAGATCTCTTCAATCTCTAGCCATTATCACCCGCTACCTGACACAGTGCTTGTCTGTACCCAGTTAGGAGTTCTTCTTGGTGTACTGAACAAACATGGGCTTTGTATTCAAACCGGATTTCAAATCCTTTCTATTGCAGGACCTTCCGAAATGGTCTGTAAAGGAGCAATCATATCCAACTCTTAGATTTGCTGGTCGCGTTAAAGTAGATAAATACCTGGAAAATGCTAGATAGGAAGCCCCTTCCCACTTGCCCTGTGTTCTCCTGGTGTAACTCTTTTGGCTTTAGCCCCCACCTCTTACTCACTTCTCCCTTGGGAAAGGGGAAGAATGAGTTAACAGATTAGAGAATTTAGGGGGGAAAAAAGTGCAGACCCTACCTTAACTCCCTTTCCCTCTACCCCCCCTTCCTCCTCCACTTTCTGTCTCCGTCTTCCCACCCCCACCCTCCCCTGGACTGTCCACCCTTCACCAGGTCTCATCCTGCGAGTCTGCAGGATTCCCATTCTGTTCTGTCCCTTGGTGCCTTAGAGAGACAGGCTCCGCCCTAGGGGTGGGACTGGGGCTGGGGCTCAGGGGTAAAGCTCTAACTTGGAACTGGATGATTGCCAACAGTTTTGGCCACACTTCTCAGGCCGGTTCTCTTCATCAGCGTATCAGAGATAAAGCTCATACTTTCACCTCCATCTGCCTGCTCTTCCTGCCTCATTTCTCAACTGGGACTGAACTTGGGTGGGGAAGAAAAGGAGTTATTTATTGACTTCCTACAGCCACAGCCATGAAGTAATATGACCCTTGTGTTTAAACAAACACACCAGAACTTTCACACCCAAATAAGAGATGCCTTTCAAAATAGTCCCCAGAGGAAGTGACACATATATTCCAATATATTCCAATAAGGCCACTCTAGTTTAACTTCTCTTAAATGTCTCATTGGAGCCTGTGGATTTTACATAACTGTCTTCACTGATCACAAGTCACAACTGAAAAGGGTAGATTGGAACTTTGAAAATAGCAAAAAGTCATTTGGAACCAAGACTAGTGAACAAGTGGGCATTCAGGACCAACAATGGAAAGGAATTTAAAAATGAGAGGCAAGTATGTCTCATAATTGGAAGTGTCCTAAAAATGCTTTGCCCCAGCCCACAATTCCAAAATAGTACCCAGCACCCAAAAGTGACCACTGTGAGAAACAACACTTATCCAGCTACCTCAGAAGGGCTGTATCTTTACAGTATTTAGTATTTATAGTATTTCTATCACTTCATAATGATGTTAACAGCATCAGATGATGACTTTTTCTAAACAATGTGGAGTCATGACCCTCCCTCGTTTTCTGCTGTCTGAGACAACTTATTTAACTTCTTTCAACCTCATATTTTCATTAGTAAAACAGGATTAATAATAACACCCACCACAGACACCTCACAGGATTATTTTGAGAACTGTATGAGCCAGAACAGGTGACAAAGCTCTTTGTTGACTGTAGGGGCAAAACAAATGGTAGTTGTATAATGGTAATTCTTATAATGATTAATATTTTTCCTTGACAGTTTCAGACTTTTTCCCCTCCTTCCACATAAGTTTGGCAGCAGATCTGGATTCTGAAAGATCATCTCATAAAGAGACTGAGGTCAATATGAACACATATTCCAGGATTCACAGAAATTGCTAAGGAAAATGCAAGGAACCAGGAAGGCTGCCAATGACTCAGTAAGCCCCATTTTTTTGTAAATCACTTGACTTGTTTTGCCCCATTTTCTGTAAGTCACTTGATTTGTTTTAGCTTTGGGTGATTTATTATAAGTTTCTTTTAAAAAATAAAAAAGGATTAACTTTGGTCATTTTCTCTTATCTTGCTTTAAAGACTAAAAAGATATACCCTACAACCTTAAACAGTACTTTCCTGCACTGAACAGCAATTTACATTTTATTGAGAACTTGTTGTGTGCCAGGTAGCAGGTTAAATACTTTAATCCTTAAAAGCAGCCTGAGGCTATAGGTCCCATTTTTGTGTCCACTTCATAGATGAGATTGTGGCATCAGTGAGAAAGTAGATACTGTGTGCCAGCAGGTAGGTGCCTCCGCTGGGCTGGTGTGACTGCAAAGCCCGTCTTACTCAGCCCACTCTCCCTTCTGAAGGCAGAAGTCTGGGGCTTCCAAACTGCAAACCCAATCACATTTTTTTCTCCTTTCTGTTTTACTTTTGAGGCCAGAATGGGACCTATTCTAGAGCTGTTTATGTGTTCTTGATGAGTGACAAGTTCCCCTTGAAACCACTTTAAAGAGTAGAGGACCCCCTAATGTGGTGACCTGAACTCTGAGAAATGTGCTAGGGTGTAGCATCTGGGCACACATGAAAGAAAGAAAGGTTTAAGGAACAACATACAGGTCATCTTTAAATTAGCATTCATGAGTGTCCAATTCAGAGCCTACTAGCAATTTTTAGTAAACCCAAATCCCTCAAAGGTCGTCCCCACTTAGCCTTCTGGTTGCTCTCCATTCCCTGATATCGATCCCTTTCCTGGAAAACATGCGTTTCTGCAACCACCTCCAGAAAGAAGATGCCTCTTCTGCCTTTTCTAATCTTTGTCTGAGCTGGAACCAGACAAAGCACAGTGTAGACTCACATTCACCTACTGCTGGCACCAGAAACAACTCCTGCATTTTGGGAGGGCCATGAGTACCATGTTTTAGTTTCATTTTTTTCAGCTATAAAAATAATCCTGTTCCTGGTATGAAGCCTGAGACATAAAGAAAGAAAAATATGTGCTGGGTATGAGTGCTCTATGTCAGTTATATGTTCACAAATTATTATCCACAGATAACACACAAAAAAACACATAGTTTTATGACACAGTGCCTAGCATCTGGAGGTACTCGATAAATATAGGTGATGAGTGAATTTTTTTAAAGACTCATGAACATTCATTGCCAATGATCTCTACAGCTGTTATGCATACAGCAATCAGGGCATTGCTCACCGGTCAGAAACACTTAGTGGGCACTTAGAGAATACACAATACTGAAACAGATAAATGAGGAGAGTCCAGCTGCACAGTGGGCCCTGGGTACATATTTGTTGAGTCATATATAGAAAGATTCAGCAAAGCCTATTGGTAAGGCCAGCCCCCATGCTCCTACAGAAAGCCTTCTGTGGTGGGCTGAATAATGTCCCCCTCCCAAATATGTCTGTGTCCTCATCCCTGGAACCTGTGAATATGTGACTCCACACGACACAAGAGCATCTGCAGGTGTGATGAAGTTAGGGATCCTCAGGTGGGGAAATGATCTCAGATCACCCAGGTGGGGCCGATGTAGTCTTAACAGTTCTTAAAAGAGGGGGGCAGGGGGAGTTAGATTCAGAGCAGGAGGCAATGCAATGATGGAAGCAGAGACTAGACGATGTGCTCTGGAGACAGAGCAAGGGGCCCGAAGCCAAGGAATACAGACAACCACCAGAGCTGAAAAGGCAAGGCAAGGATCCTGCCGTCAGATCCTCCAGAAGGAACCAGCTCTGCTTGCACGGAGACGCTAGCCCTGCAAGACTCATGTTAGACCTGTTGCCTTCAGAACTATAAGAGAATAAATTTGTGTTGTTTTAATTTGTAAGGGTTTGGTAATTTGTTACAGCAGCAACAGGAAACTAAGACACATTCTGTGCCACTCTGGTCCACACTGATCGCCCCCCATCTCTCTGAATTCGGATGAAGTTTGAACACACAACAAAGCATCCAACAACCCGCAGAACCTGTTTCCCCATCCAAGTGGAAGCTACTTGGGGCATAGATATCCCCTATGCTTGTTTAATTTCTCAGAAGATGGATGTGGATCTTGGAGCCAGCTTGTGAAATAGTTAGCAGATACTTGTTTGGAGGACGTTAACGCGCAGATCAAGACTCCATTACACCAAGATGAAGGAGAGACCATCCTTTGATCCTACAATTACAGCATATCATTAAAAGTGGAGCCTGTTGAACAGATTTTTGTATACCATTGTTCATTGCACACCCCAAATGGAATATTATTGAGCCTTGAAAAGGAAGGAAATTCTGACACTCGCTACAACAGAGATGGATCTTGAAGACCTGATTCTAAGTGAAACAAACCAGTCACAAAAAGGCACATACTGTATGAGTTCGCTTATATGAGGTCCCCAGAATCGTCAAACTCAGAGAGACGGAAGGGAGAGCAGTGGTTATCAGGCAGGAGCAGGAAGTGGGGAGTCCTTGTTTAATGAGTACAGAGTTCCAATTTGGGATGATGAGAAAGTTCTAAAGACACATGGTGGTGATGGCTACACAGCAGCGTGAATGTACCTGATGCCACTTAACTGTACACTTAACTGTACACCTAAAAATGGTTAAAATGTTCATTTTTGTATCCATTTACATACACCTTAACATGATTTTGAAAAAATGGAGTCTAGAACTGCAGTCGGGACAAAGAATGAGCGAGATATGGAAATATGCTTAGGCTGGAAGCACCTGCAAAAGAGTGTGGACTCGATCTGGAAAGCTGCAGAGTGGGCCCTGGGTACATGGGGCTGGCATGGGTATGGGAGATCCCTGTCTGTGGATTGACCTGTGCTCATACACTGACCAAGTTTTCCCTCCTCCCCACCAGAGGGCAAAGAAATTCCTTAAGTGACAACAAATATGTAATGAGATCTCTGTGCTGACACTGGGGGCATAGCCCTCAACAAGATGCATAGCTTAGAGTCTCACGGGGGAGACAGACGAAAAACACACAACCACTGCTATAAATGGAGGTCACAGTGTGATTCGTGTCAAGGAGGTCAGGCGAGAAAGCAGTGCATGAACTAAGCCTGAGGAATGCGTGAGGTCTAGGGTACAGGGGGCAGGAGGTAGGTGAAGGGAGTGTAGGCAGGAGCAGCAGGTTTCTGGGACCTGAACAGAGCAGTGAGGCTGAGGGAGCAGAGGAAGCAGGGTGCTTCTGGGAAGGTGGGCAAGGGACAGAGGGCAGTGCCAGGGGCCATGTTCAAACCTGTGGTCTCTGTCCTCAGAGAAAAAGGAATCATTAGAGTAGTACTAAGGGTGGAAGTGAGGGTAGGAGGAGGCTGAGATGTCATGATCGGATGTGCATTCTGGAAAGAAGGCACAAGAGAGATGTGGGGAGGCCATGTTGGAGGCTACTTCAGTAGTCTAAGTGAGGGGCCACAGAAGCAGAGGGCCTAGAGAAGTACTGCAGGAGATGAAGACAGTAGACAGATCCAAGTGAAACTCAGAATTTGAGATGAAGCAGATATTATGACATTGTAATTTATAATAAGATATTGTTGCATTAATTAAACAAAGAGGTCATTAGACTATTATAGCTCTAATGCCATGGCTGCCTGCATAAGAAAACCAAAATCTAAGCCTATAAAATGCCTATGGTCACATTATATAAATAAAATCTTTTTTATTTTTTTATTTTTTTATTTTTTATTATTAATTTGACAGAGAGAAATCACAAGTAGACAGAGAGGCAGCCAGAGAGAGAGAGAGAGGGAAGCAGGCTCTCTGCTCAGCAGAGAGCCTGAAAATAAAATCTTTTTTAAAAAAAATGCCTACGGTCACAAAATTAAAACTGCTCAAGATACTCAACCACAAACAGCCAACTAGTCTTTAAGCTATAGCCAATCAACAATTTCCTTAGTTTTCTTCCATCTTTTCTCTATTAAAGCCCATCCCCAAGCTCCTAGTGGTGGAACACTCCCAATCACTTCTGGCATGGTGTTGTTAATATGCCTCAGTTTATCTTTTGATGGTTCTGACATCAGAAGAGGGAACCAAAGGAGAACTCACATGGCCTCCAGGAGCAACAAGCAACCAAGGGAAGGTACCTGCTGAGCCCCGGGAGCTCTTGGCTTTCTCACTGCTGGAGGTGATGGGTAAGTCATTCCTAGATCCTAGCTCCACAGTTTTGGCACTATGAGATTTCAGACTTTATTTGAGCATTTCCTTTCTTGGACTAGTTCTGGAAACCAGCTGGAGTCCAGGGTCAGACTGGATCTGACTTGGATATTGACTGGGTCTGAGTTCAGACCAGGTCTGACTTAGAACCTGGACTGGAGCCAGGGTCAGACTGGTTCAACCTGGAAACCAGACTGGGTCCAGTATAAAGACTCGGGTCTTGTTTAGTCATAAAAGAAAGACTAAACAAAAAGGTTACCCTAACAAAAAAAATTTTGAATTATAGAGGCCACAGTGGAGAAATGTTAACCTAATAAGCTTATCCATTTAGGAGGTGTCCTAAAAAAAAAGGGGGGGTTCTCAGCCAAGGACTCTTCACAAAAAGTAGAGGAAAATTTATTTCTCCTCCTCTACTGTTTCTTTAGAGTTTCTGGTGACCAGGATGAGACCCACTGGGACACCCCACATGCTTCAGAGCTTGCACATGAGATCCTGGGAAAACTGGTAAAAACCAGCAAAGGGTGAGAATTCTCACCAAAGTCAGCTCTCCCAGAACTCTATCTGTGGTGCCTGCTTGAGAAGGGAAGGTAAAATTTCACATTGTCCCTTTCTTCCCGAATTCAGATTGGCAGGCCAAAAAAAAAATTTGTAAGAATAAGGTGGTTGAACTGTGACTCGTGACTTTGCCTTTGGGAATGCATTAGTCGTAGATCCTTTCTCTCCCAGAGACAGCTATTGCCTTCTTGTTCATCCTGTTTGTGTCCTGAGGACTTGGCTTGGCAACTGTCAAATTGGGAGCCCCCAAAATATGGATGAACAAAATTGTGGGCTGCACTCCATTTGTGGGTAGGGTCTTACTTATTGCTGCCAACTCTCAGGGGAATCGTCTAAATCTCCCCCCCCCCCCACCGCCGCCTTTGGCTATCTTTGGAAGTGGCTCTGGAACATAGGAGAACTGTACCTTCTATCCTTCTTTGGGGATACCTTTCACATCCATTGGGTTGTTCAATACTGCCAGGAAGCCGGGCAAGAGATTAAAAATAATTTAAAGTAACTCAACAGTCAGAAGGTGGCCAAATTAAAATCTGAGATTCAGAGATTGATAGGAAGGGTTTTAAGGCCTTCTCCCCCAACTTAAATGAAACTATGTAACCAAGGGAAAGAAAAATATTCCAAAGATAAACAGCTCAAATCTAGGACACAGGAATCCTTTGATTTCGGTCTTGGTTGAAGATCTTCTTCCTGATATAAAGAAGCAAATTAAAGATAATGTAGTTGGATGGGTAGGTCAGCCTTGACATCATTTGGATTGCAACCCAATGCTTTGAGGAAGTAAAAAACAACTGTACTTGTCTTATAAATCAAGTCTTTACAAAAGCAGAAATGCCGCTCTAGAAAAAATTCAAAGCCTTCCTATCATTTTTACCAATTCTAAAACCTTCCTTATCCACTTCCAAAGTCTTGTAAGTGTTGTAAGATTCTTGATTTTGGAACAAAAGTCCTTCTTTTTTTTTTTTTAATTTTTTATTTTTTATAAACATATATTTTTATCCCCAGGGGTACAGGTCTGTGAATCACCAGGTTTACACACTTCACAGCACTCACCAAAGCACATACCCTCCCCAATGTCCATAATCCCACCCCCTTCTCCCAACCCCCCTCCCCCCAGCAACCCTCAGTTTGTTTTGTGAGATTAAGAGTCACTTATGGTTTGTCTCCCTCCCAATCCCATCTTGTTTCATTGATTCTTCTCCTACCCACTTAAGCCCCCATGTTGCATCACCACTTCCTTCTTAGAGGAACCTGCATCCTTCCCTCCGTCTTTTGAGAAGCAAATGTTCTACCTGCCTTCTCTAGGAACTGAGGGTTATCTCAAATGCAGATTTCAGAAGGGTGATTCTTAGCAGAAAAGAAAGAAAAAGAAAAAAGAGAGGATGCTATTTGGAAAACAGGTTAATTAAAAATCTTAAAAACCTTCTCCACACATATTAGTAAAAATGTTAAAGCCATCGGAGCAGGTAAACGTAATGCCATCTTCAAGAAACACAATTTTAGTTCCAATTATTCTTTTATAAACTAGTGAGTTTTACATTATAATACCTGTTTCATGGCTAGAATTTAAAATAAAGGCTATAAGGTCTCCATTTGTATATATCTATATGTTTACATGTATCTACATGTGTATGTTATAGATGTGTGATATTTTCTCACATCCATATGGCATTGCCAGAATTGATCTTTATTTAAAGTTTTATTTAACTGGCTTAAAGAGAAACAAGCTTAAAGACAAAAAAGCACTACATAAATTTAATATATTCTCAGAAATACAAACATTAAATGTTTTTCAAGGTCACATGACCTAGGACAATCTTCAGTAAATAAAAGTCATACTGACATAAGTTATATAACTCATATTCACTGAGTATCTAGATCACTTCCAACTAAGATAAAACAATGAAACATTAATTACTGAACATAGTTTTTATCTACTTTTGGCCTCTATTACAGAAGAACTAAAGGTATTCAGGTCTGTTAGTAATCATGTCCCGTGCCTCAGTGAAATACTGGACTACTGAGGAAGCATATGCTTCTAGAAATTATGGATTATAGTCATGACTTTGTCATTCTAAAGAATGCCAGTGTAACCGACAGTTCACAATTGCTTACTTTGAACTTTTCACTAGAAGTTAAGGTTTCTAAGGTTAAGAACTCTAATTAAAATGTAATTTAAACTACCAGAAATAGTAAGGGAAACAACTTTATAGGCAAGGAAAGCAAGATGAATTTTGGGGTAAGAAAGTACTAAGGAGGTACAAAGATGGAGTTTTGTTAAGGCAAATGAAAGTAATTTTGTCCTAAAGTAAAGCTGATTCCTTCAGAATAGGAAAGAGGAGAACAAAGGACAAACGAAATCGGTTACAGAAAGCTGGGGAGGCAGAGACGGAGGAAATTTTACCTTACGTACTCAAGCTGGCTAAAACTGAACTGTTACTCCAAGGGTTTGAAAAAATAAGCTTTGATACCAATAACGTACTTGCATAAAACTAAACATTTTCTTTCATCTGCTTAAAAGACAAGGTTTTCCCAAACTCTTGGTCTGCTCTTGACAATGAGAGACTGTGAAAGGTCTTTGCCTTCTAAATAATATGCCTAGAAAACAACTATTTCCCATTTTCCTAAAATTACATCCTGTACTCCAAATTATCATCATCAGATTTTTGATTACTTAAGAAAACAGAGTCTTCTCAATATTAAAAGAGCTAAGCTTTGCTCACAGCTATGTAACCTTCTGCATTTGCCTTTGAAATCTTCTGTCACTTTGGTTAAACAGATAATTAAGTGTATTCTCTCATAATGGCCTGTGATCCTGCTTAGTCAAGCACCTAAAGCCTTTTGATATTTTTGACAAACTTCCCAAAAATCAAATTCTAAATGAAGTCTTTTTGACCTGGAAGTAAGTTTAGGATTTTCTAGAGGGTCCCCGGAACATTTGAAAAGATTTATTCTCTCTCTTCATAAAAAGACCAACATTAATTAGATAACAAATTAGCCTTATTTGCTATGTTAAATTACATGAGAAGCATCGTCAAGGAAGAACTAATAATTACATTATATTTATATGGATATATGTTATTAATATAAGTGTTCCAGAAATTGTGTAAAAGTCCTAGAAATCTGATATATGTCCTGGCATAATGTGATCACTTATAATTTTAGTTATCCTGAAATGCTGTATTCACAGTAATAACCACATTTTCTTGCCAATAGCATTATAATGAACTCTCATCTGCTCTTTAACCATGGCCATTTTTAAATCTTTGGTCCCTTACAGACAAGTTACTGGGTTTTTTTGTGGGGTTTTTTTAAGGTTTTATTTATTTGAGAGAGAGCATAAGCAATGGGGAGGGGCAGAAAGAGAGAAGCAGACTTCCTACTGAGCAGGGAGCCTGGTTCAGGACAGGATCCCAGGACCCTGAGGTCATGCCCTGAGCCAAACGCAGACGCTTAAAGGACTGCGCCACCCAGGCACCACGACAGTTACTGTTCTACTCAGATGCTTTTGCAAGTGCTCCTGCAAAGGTGTTTCATCTTCAAGACAACTCACAGTAAAGACTCTAACAAGTACAGGTTTCTGGTAACTTTCAGATCACACCCCTGAACTGGGTAAGAGCTTGGCCTCATAAAACTAACAAAAGATCAAGATGATTAAGATTTAATTACATGGGACTGAATGAACTGATAAAAATTTTATTATTTTTATGGCTTTTGTTTAAAATACGGTGGTACCTTAATGTTTTGTTTTTCTAGAGCCAAGAAAATCTTCTTCTCTTTTCTCTTAAACTATCAGCAATTTGGTAAAATATTCCTTTGTAAACAAAGATGAAACACTTATCTTTTCTATCTTACTCCTCCAAAATTTGGAAACCCTCTTCTTACTTTTATGACAATACATTTACTTGCATAAGTTTAATAAGAATCTATTCTCCTTGCAATAGGACACAACTGGAAACATTGGTTATATATCAAGACTTTGCTGAAATGTCGTATTTGGGAATATGCATAAAATCAGATGTGACCAGACAGTTTTAAGGAACCAAAGTTGACTTTATAGAGTCAATGAAAGTCCCCTGGAAAAATCAGCCTGGTACTGTGCCTGCAGGGTTCCTCATAGCCTAGCACTTGAGTAAGGAAGGTCATTTCCTGGCAGGCCCAGGAACCTCAAGATATCCTGGGGACCTCAAGTAGAGAGGAATTCACCCAAATCTACAGGTATCACAGCTGAAGTCTGATGGTGAGTTCTTGGCTTGGCTTCTTCGCCTGGAGAGGCTATAAAAATCCAATCCAAGAATCCTTGTGAAATGTTCCAGCAAAGCAGATTTCTAAAAAGCCAAAATGGTCAATCACTATTTTTGCTGCACTTATATAAATAATCAGGCCAACTTTAATAAGATTAGATTTATTCTATAAATGAATTAGGCCAACTTTAATAAGATTAGATTTATTCTATAAATGAATTAATCTTACTGTAATTATATTTAATAGAGAGGAAGGTGATATAGAAGAAAAATTATGTTTCAGTAGAAAATTATAACACAACCTGTCGATATCAGATTCTACTCCTATTCATTGTTTTTGAGGTTTTGTTGTGTGTGTGTGTGTGTGTGTGTGTGTGTGTGTGTGTGTGTGTGTGTATACTGGATCCCGAATTCTTCTAGCTTCACCAAATACCTGGCTACAACTCTCCAAACTAACATTGCCTATTTGCTCCTACCCTTCTGATTTGGAATCACTAAGAACAGAATCTACCCTCGAAGCTCCTTCAAGAGAACTACACCAGGCTCTCCCCACTACCCAGAGGGCAGCCATACTTCAGGGACTTAAACCTTGGATCTCCATCTCCCAGATAAAAAAGAATCTTTCAGACTTTGGAACTGAATATCAGCTGGAGATCTTAAATGAAAATTGACTAGGGGCATTCCTCCCCAGAAGTCGACAGCATCTTGAGGTAGACAGCTCTCCCCAGGTTGCAAGTAAGAGATTTTCAACTCCAGTATGAAACTTTTATTCCTTTTGCCTTCTCCTCTCTCTCTCTCTATCTCTATCTCTCTCTCCCCCTGTTAATGCACAGGAAGGCAATGATCCTTAACTGTGGCAGTTGTCACTGAATCTACTGCTTAAGTCCACAGCTACACAACGAAAGTCCCCAGACCTTCTTGCTAAGATAGTTTTAGATAACAGAATTATCTAATTCTGTTATTACTTATTGGCTGAACAAGGATGACTGAATAAGGACGAGTCTATGCCACAGAAATACCACGTGCTATACCTAGACATTACCTCTGGTATTGTACCAAATACAAGAAATTAACAATCAAGCCACTGGGTTAAAACTGGTCATTACCCCTCGTGTACATTCTTCAGTCTACTTGATACCAGCCAGCTGGTTCACAGCGGCCCTGGCTAGGGAGTACACTTCAGTCTTTTGGTATCACCCACCTAAGAGTCATCACTGTGGTCTCCCTGGCGCACTAGGTTCTCTCCAAGATCTTATAGTCATGTTCACAGCCATCAGCAGAACATCACATGGTTTTACTGTGCTTTGAGAAAGAGAAACAAGATGAGCAACAAGATGAACAGAAAAACAATTCTTCCACAGTTCTGACCTCACTACTTAGAGGAGTTTTACAATGAGACAAATGTGACTTAACTCTCACAGTGACTGAGAGTGGCACGAATACCAATTTTTGGTCAATTTCTCATGCATGAGAGGATGACTAAAAGGGGCAAATTGTTAAATTAATTAAACAGAGGGACATAAGACCAATAATATTCTAATGTCATGGCAACCTATATAAGTAAACCAAAATCTAAGCCTATAAATGCCTCAAAGTTACAAAATCACAAATCCCAACGCTTAAAAACAACCAATCATGAACGGCTAACTAAACTTTAAGTGATAGCCAGTCAATAATTCTCTTACTTTTCTTTTTTCTTAATTTTTTTTTCTTATGTTCCCCAAGTTCCCACTGGTGGAACACTCCTACTAACCACTTTTGGTTTGGCACTGCCCAATGCGAATCAATTTTTGCTCAAATAAACTCAAAATTTTTAATATGCTTCAATTTATCTTTTAACAAAATAGATATTTGCTCTTCATTCCTGGCACAGAGCCCTCAATCCCTTGCAATTTCCTAAGTGATGAGAGGGATAAACGTGTCTTTTGTTGTGTTAATGAAGTGACTTTAGAACCACACCTAAGGATGTGGGTTGGTTCAACCTTGTGATGAGAGGGTTGGAACTTTCAGTCCCCTCCCGGACCTCTGCGTCCAGAGGGGCTGGAGGTTGAATCAATTGGCAAATGTCAATGATTTAATCATTCATGCCTACGTAATGAATTTTCCCCTAAAAACCCCAAAGGATAGGGATCAGAGAGCTTCTGAGTTGACGCATATGTGGAGATCTGGGGAGAGTAGCCGGCTCAGAGAGAGCAGAGAGGATCCTCTCCGCTTCCCCACACCATGCCCTCTTCATCTCCTCCATCTGACTGTTCCTGAGTTATATCTTTTAACAAGAAACCTAGAATCTAATAAGTCAAATGCTTCTCTGAGTTCTGTGAGCCTCTCCAGCCATCTAATTGAACCCAAGGAAGTAGGTCACTGGAACTCTGACCTATAGCCAGTTGATGAGCATATGTGACAACCTGGACTTTGGTATCTGAAATGTGTGAAGGGGACAGTGTTGCAGGATTGAGCCCTTAGCCTGTGTGTTCAGACTCTATCTCCAGGTAGACAGTATCAGAATCGAGCTGAATTGAAGGACACCCAGCTGGTCCCTGAGAACTGCTTATTATTGGGGGGAAACCCACACTGGAATTGGATGCTGAATCAGGAGAGATGAGGCATGAAAGAGAAGGAAGGGTCACAAATACAGCTAAGCTTTGTGTTTTGTAGAGCTGGATGGATGGGGCCTTCAAACTCACTAACTAAAGGCCTGATCAGTGTCACCACACTGCACAACTCCAGGGGGGCCCGGCTACTTTGAAGTCAATGTCAGCGGTGTTTCCTGGACTTGTGCCCAAGCAGCTACCCCATGAGACCTGTGACCCACGGACAAGATGCTGCTCCCTGATCCCGGCCTCATTTCCCCCTAGTGATCATTTTCCTCCTAGTGTACCTGAAGGCTGTCATCAATGACCAACATGTCCAAAGCCCAATGGATTCCAGTGTTTCCTGTTCAGCTGTTCAGGTTAAATTCCAGTGAAATCACATGATGAGCCTGGGCTTTCAGAAGGATTCTGGGCAAAAGGAAAGTAGGAAGAGGAAAGGTTGTATGCGCCCATGACTCACACTGGAGGCATGTGGGAGGGCTGTCTGCGCTCTCCCCACTCCTCACTGTTAGCAACATGTTTACATAGCCCCGCACATACGGCTTTCTGGTCACGTGGCCTGTTGCCGGGAAGAGCCATGGCTGCTGTTCTTCCAGGGCCTCAGTGCCAATAAGTCATGTTCCAAAGAATGAACCAGAAGCCCGAGGCTGACTCACCCCTTGCAGCTTGAGAAGGCTAAAGCTAGGAAACAAAGATCTCTGCAAGCCTCCCCCAGCCACTCCAAGGCAGCCCAGATGATGACATGGCCCCTGAGGAATGACTGGGACACAGCTCCACCTGGGTTCCAGGTGAGAAAATCAAGACAGGAACCCCCTCCTCCCACTAACTGGCAGCAGGTGAAAGGGTTCCCACCTTCTGTTCACAGCAGGACAGCCCTGGATGGAATCTGGGATCCTCACCTGCCATTCTGCCTCCCAGCTGCTCGCTTTTGAGGACAAGTAAACCATGGCTCTGCCCCAAACCATGATCCACTGGCACATCAGCCTCTGGGAAGCAGGGAAACGTAGAGAAGCCAAGTCCTGGGTCCCAGAAAGATGAAGTCTCCTGACTTCCAAAACTAAACATGATCATGTATATTAAGAAGAAATTGACAGAAGAGTCA
This sequence comes from Mustela erminea, assembly GCF_009829155.1. NCBI lineage: Eukaryota > Metazoa > Chordata > Mammalia > Carnivora > Mustelidae > Mustela > Mustela erminea. Next base: position 87,356,310 of record NC_045625.1, read on the forward strand.
TTGTGATGTCTGGCTGGAATCCTACTCTGCCTATCTTTACCTGTGTGACCTTGGATGAGATTCTTAACCTTCCTGTGTCCCAGTTTTCTCATCTGTAAAATGAGGGTGATGTTGCTTGTCTCTCTCCTACGGGGCACTGTGAGGATGGAAAGTGTTAGAAACACATACAGCCCTTAGATCAGTATCTGGTGTGTGGTAAGCATCCAACATCATCCAATAACAGCATCCACTATTACTACTCTTTTTTTTTTTTTTTTACTTTTAATTTAAGTTTAAATAATTTAGCTAACGGGATAAACAATACCAGGGAACAAAAGAAGTGAGGAGACTCACGGGTCCAGATTTTTGGTGCCCTTCATTCTGCTCCGGAACATTACAACTTGTTGTTCTTGTTGTTGTTGTTGTTGTTCCTTTTTGGCCTTACTTCCCATTCTTTATTCTCCCACATTCTTTTTATTTTACTTGAAGTGTAAAGAAGATTGTCAGAGTTGGAATCTGGGAAGCATTACTACTCTTGTAGGGCAGGAGTCTGACACCGTGCTCCTGGGCTGTAGGCAGCAGACTGACCCCGTGAGTTCCCTGCCTGCTTCTCAGCAGCCCCAGCAGCCCCAGCTGGTGAGGTGTGTCCCGAGGACACATGGGAAAGCCGCCAACAGCATTTGATACAAAAGGCTTATGATGATGAACAAGAGTCTCAAATCTTACCTTATTGCCAAGCTATCGTTTTAGCACTTAAAGAAATGGCCTGAACCTTTTTCACTTCCCCAGTATATAGTCTACTTGAACAGCGGTGTGGCGCTGAGAAGTTTTCCATCTCCGCAGGCCTCAGTTTCTTTGAATGTAAACCAAAATCTCTCTGAAGTCCCTTCAAGAAGCGTCCTCGACCCCAGGCGCACATAACACCAGCCAGGCACCTCTGCACTTGTGTTTGAAGTTCCCTTTTTCCCAGTGAGGGTCTTAGTCTTCGAGCTTTTATCTTGTTTCTGGCAATCAACATTTCAATGTTAAAGTCAAAGTAATTCTCTAAATTTACAAATGTGACAGCGGAAAGTTACCTCTGAATGATAAAATGCTTCCCCATGGGTATTTCTAACACCTCACAATTTGTCCCGGAACTAGGTGGTGTCCGGAACCTGTAACAGTCACTGGAACCCCACCTACCTCACCCTCACTGAAGAAGTCAAAAGGCTCTAAAGCATTTATCAATACGAACACACCAGACACTGTGCCAAGTACTGCACAGACCCACCCTCTCTCTGCAGCATGCTATCGCAAGAATTACAGCCTTCCACGGTGGGAGAGAGCTGTACACTGTGTCTCCTCTGACCACCTGTCTGATAGAAGAACATCCTCTATAATAGCCACATTTACGCTGTCCTCAAACACCCTCGGAATGGGGAACCCACGATCTCTAGAATGTATTACTTTTTTCTGCTTTCCATCAAGTGGCCACAGCTAGCTAATCCATCAATGAACAAGATTGAAACAATCCTTGTACTCAAAGAGCTTATGGTTTAGACAGAGGTACAGATGACTGAATGAATGCAGTGAAATAACTATATTGAAATACTCATCTTTGTGTTTTCTTTCCCACATTTCCTTCAGCAGCAACCTTCTCCAAATCAAGCACAGGTTTTCACATATCCTTGATGAAAGTGAGGATTATTCTAGTAGAAATGCTAATAGAAATGATTAGAACTCACTTTTGCGATGCCCAAAGTAGGGTCCTGAAGCCCAGAGCAGAAACAATAGTTTTGAAAGAAAAATCACTTTGACTTAAAATGTCTGGATTGTGCCAAGAGAAAAGTCCCTTAGAATTAAATCAGGGCCCCAAGACAGTAAGGTGGAGAATGATAAAACTCTGGGGCACATGAGAATCGCCTCGAGCGCCTGTGAAAACACAGGTTGCCAGCAACCACCCAGAGTCTCTGATTCTGTAGGTCGGGGTTGAGTATTAAAACCTTCCTAGATGACACTGTTGCTGCTGCTCTTTGAAATCCATCCTGACAGTGGACTGGGAAGAGAAAGATCCAGGTTCAGGTCTAGGAGGAACTAGATGACCTCCATCTGGGCTGGGAAGCAAGGTGGGGAGGAACTAGAAGGCTCACACCTGGGAAAGGGCAGAGCCTGCTGAGAAGAGGGCCTGGACGATACTTTGGGGAAAGAGGAGTCAACACTGGGAAACTTTTCATCTTCATCCACCAAAAGCTCTAGGGTGGCTAAGAGAGAGCTAAGCCGGTGTCTACAGCTCACCTGCTGCCCTCTGAGCAAGCACGGCCCTGTCACTTGTGGAAAGGATCCTGTTAGCGGGTCTTTTCTCGGCTGCCCAGTTAGGACCCTCTACTGTCTGTGACATGCATGACACCGAGACGGTCTGCCCTGCCTGGACCGTCGGTATTCATTTCCCAGGACTACTGTGACAAATTGCCACACACAGCGCAGCTTAAAACAACTAAAATGTATTCTCCTACTGTCCTATAGCCTAGAAGTCCAAAATCAAGGTGTCAGTAGGCCATGCTCCCTCTGATGATTCTTGGAAAGGATCCTTCCAGCCTCCAGAGACCTCAGACATTTCTTGGCTTATGATAGCATAACCTTAATTTCTTCCTCTCTCTTCTCATGGCCTTATTCTCTGTGTCTATATGTCCTTTCCTCTTCTTGTAAGGACACCAGTCACTGGATTTGGAACTTATCTCATCCAATATGACCTACTTCATCTTCATGTAACTAAATTACACCTGTAAAGACTATTTCCAAAGAGGGTCCCCTTCTAAAGCTCCAGATAGACATCCATTTTGGGGGGACACTATTCAATCCACTACTGAACTGAATCCAATCTCTGAACATCCCTCAGCCCCCGCCCCCTTTTCAACAGCTCAGAACATTCACTGGTCCTTCGAAACAGAAAGTGTGATTGTTGAGGAATAGAAGGGAGGAGCCAGAGAAGTGATCCAGTGTCAGGAAAATCCCCTGCACGTGGGTGGGAGTGGTCAGTAATAACTCCCACCCATTCCACAGTCATGATACGCGTGAGGGGTTATGATGAGGAAGGTGGGATGCCATGGAAACGCAGAGGCAGACACGGAACACAGACCTGAGGCAAGTTTTCCCAATGTTTAGAAGGTCTTAGTTGAGATCTGAAGGATGAGCAGGAAATAGTCAAATGGAGATCTGGGTGGGAAAAGAGACACACTGGGGAAGAGTGTTCCAGACTTGGGAGCACCTGGACACAGACCCAGAAGTGAGGAAAAGCAGGGTTCACTGCAGGAGCTCGAGAACACTTATAATAGCTGGGCTGTCAAGTGCTACATGGGTGGAAGGGAGCCCCCTGAGGGATGGAAGTGTGAGGCCCGGGCTGCTTTCTCTTTAGGTCCCACGGAGTCATCTAGTCATTCTTCAACTCGAGACTCCTTATGTCGTTTTAGTCCTTTAAAGACGAGTATCTTGTTGTCCTTAAATTTTCTCTTTTCTAGGTTAAATACACCTAATTTCTCCAAGGACTTCTCATATACTTTAGAGTCCCATCTCAACCCTAACCATCCTGGTTTAAGTCCTTCAAACACACTCCCGCTTGTCTAAATCTCTCCAGACAGAATCCCCAAATGGAAGAAAATACTCCAGCCCAAAACCATAGGATGCACGCTTACTGATGGTACCTTTCCTTTCTAGACCTAGGAATACAACTGAGGCAGGTCTTTGTGGCAGAGACTGCTAAGTGGACCTCAATATCCACCATTACTGTTTCCCTCTTTACTGATATAAGCACTCCAAGGTTTAACTAAATACAAGGGTCCCCAAGTACAGACTGTCTTCTTTATATGTGAGTATGTGACCCTGTAGCTTAGTTATGTGACTAAGTTCTGGTCCATACGATCTTCTTAACAAAACCATTTATTCTGGTCTTCCTCCCTCCCCTGCCCTGCTGGCTGGAAAGAGACGACTGTAGCAGCCTTGCACTCAAAGCGGAGAGCCCCAGGTTGAGGAGGACAGAAAAGACCAGTCCATCTGGGTCTCTGGATAATTTCTTGAGGCAGAGAGTAGCTACTCACTCTAGACAGCCCACCCACTTCTGGACTGTTCGATGAAATACAAAGAAATTTCCGTGACCTTTGAGCCACTGTGATGACTGTGGGAGTCATCCTCGTGTGGACCCTACTGACACAGATGCACTCGGTACAGATGCAAATCCAGGTGTTCATCGACCCACGCACTCGGGAGACACATCCAGCATCTATTAGGCACTGCGCACCATGGATGTGGCACCTTCCACACGGTGGCATCGTGATCTCTGAGATGAGCGTGTATTATTCGTTGTTTATGATCTCTCTTGTAACAGCAGGAAGCTGGGTTCAATGTGACTCTTTGGCTCTGTCTGCGCTGTGGCCACTGCTTCATCCCCAGCCGGCCCTCCTCAATCCCCAGGAGAACTTCATGAAACAGTTACTGTTATTCTCATCTTACAAACTTAAAAAACTAAGCCTTTTTAAAAAACTGATTTTAATTTCATGAAGAACCAGCCAATAATATAATCTAAAAGAGACAGCAAGAAGTTTCTAACATTTTCCAAGTCGAGAGTGACAGAACAAGATCTTGTTCAAGGACCTCTCAACACTGCTCCGAATTAATTTCCCAAATTTGACCCATTGAACAATAAGCCTTCTGCTCTGGGGGGTGGGGGGGATATGGTTTATTGGTCAAATAAGTTTGAGAAATTCTGCATAATAAAAAGATTCATACTGTGCGTTTAAATATTGAAGTCTCTGACAAGACCTGCAGAAAAGAGACCTGATCAATTTGATTTAAGCACAAATGTTTCCCAAATGAACTTGGCTAGGAAACTCTTTTTGCAAGAGACGCCACGCGAACTTCCGCCAGCACTTTGAGAAGGGCTGCCCGAGACACGACTGTGATGCCAGGAGACCGGATGACACTCCCTGCTTCACCTGCTGTGTCTCCCCGTCACTTCCAGGTGTTACAACTGATCAGAGATCTCGTCCCAAGAGAAATTTGTGAACATAAGGGTCAAAATAATGTTTTACCAAAAAAGACAGAATTTCAGGCAACAACAGGGAAAACCACTTTGCTTTGGAAGCTCCCTGAATTCCTTAAAACCTACCTGGAAAGCTGTCACCATGTCTGCTCTGCTGACCCATTAGTGGGAGGAAAGGACTAGCTTTGCTATTTCAGGCTTAAACACTTAGAAACAAGAGTGACTTCTTCATGGGGCAGGCAATATGCTGTCTCATAACGCAGGGGGTTTGAATCTGCATCTCAAACAAGCAGTTACAGCAAATGTGACTCGACAGTGTGATCTCACACAGGTTCAGTCACATTTGGGAAACGGAATTGATTCTTTTACAGGCCATTTGGGGGGACAGCTGCAGACTGTCTGCAGAGGGCAAGCCCCAGGCAGGCTCTAAACCTTCTTTTTCTAAAGGAGCTTTCTGGATACAATATTCAGACCTTCTGCAAATTTAAAAAGAAAGAAGGAGAAGGAGAAGAAGCAAGCGAGCGAGCACAGAACCAGCTCAAACAGGCAAGTCTGAAAACAGGCAGCATGGGGGTATGCAGAGGGACAGGAAACGTGGGGTTTTCAAGGAGCTGATGGCCGTAGAGGCTGGGAAGCTTGTGACTGTCCTCTGCCCCGTCCACCCTTCCAGAAACAAAAGCAGTGCAAATGCATGCTCATTAAGCAGCAGGCCTACTGGAGAGCCAGACTCTTCTGGCCTGTTTGCAATGCCAGGGACCTTGCTCCAGGGTTGTCATGGGGAAGTTACTGTCGTCCTCCTGGCAACAAGTTACCCTGGGGAACACCAAACAGCCCGGCCTGGCCCAGTGAGCCATGGGTCTGGCGCCACATGCCGGCCCCACACTGCCTTGCCCACCCTCTCCTTTAAATTCTCGCACTCCCTCACCCATACCACCACCTAGGCAAGAGGTGGCGTCCATTTCTGCTCACAATGGCACAACAGAAGGCCATCGGGATGAGGGAGAGGGGTCTCCACAGGCCTTTCCTTCTTCTGACCTTCAAGAGCCTGGCCTTGTTGCTCCCTTCAACCCACAACTAACATGGGAACAATTCTCAGAAGAAAAACCACTTTCTACCTATTTTTACTGAACATCTCAGTGCCATAATTAAAACAAATCAGAAGCAGAAGAAATGCCTCGATGATGATAGTGATGATTAAAGTCTATAGCACAAAGTGAAATGAAGCCCTAACCTGTGAATGGGATCAATTAAATGTAGACAGCTGAACAAAAAGATTCAGCTAAAGCAACTCCTTAATTGCTCACAGAGTTGCCAGATTAAGCAAAGAAAAATAACTGGCAATGCTACTCAGCAAAGGGTTTTTGCTCAAATTGTCTGAAGAGCCCTCAACTTCATGTGCTTCCTATACACACAAAGACTTCAGGTGTGAGAAGCAAAGGGGCAGAATGTGATGATTCTAGGGCCCACGGGCACCCCACTGGCCAGGGGATGCTGTTGACCAGCCTGTGTCTGGCATCTACCCAGCGGGACCCTAGAAACATCAAGCTCTCTATAGACCTGTCCTCGAGGAAGCCAAGAAAGCCTTCCCTGCACCTCTTGTCCTTTACTGAAGTGCCCTAAGTTCCCTTCCCCACTGGACCAGATGTAAGGGCCCATGGTGATGGGACTGAGTGATCCTCCCCTCATCCTGTCCTTGGTGTCTGGGTCTAGTTCCAAGAAACTCAAGTAGTTAATACAGTACTATGACTGCCTAATGTAAAAATCTGCTGACTCAGAAACATTTCCTTGGTACGACAAGATGTAGAAGAGCAGTAACTGGTGAGTCAGGAGACCTGTGTCTGAAAGGAAGGGGCCATGTGATCTTTAGCAAGTCATTACTCCATTTCGCCATCTGTTTGTTATCAACAGACCACAGCCTGACGTTAAAGAGGGGTCACAACAGCAACAGAAACAATACTTCTTTGGCTCTAGCGCCCTCCAAAATCCTCTCCCTGCAAAATCCTCTAACCTTCAGAGCCTGCAAACAGTATCTCATGTAGGTTCAAAATAAGTCCTCTCCATGGCCTTGTAGCATGCGTGACTTTCCTCCTCTTTGGCTCTGGATCCTTGTAGAGATCCCTGTGTCCAAGGCTATGTACCAAACCCTTACTGCTGGTGCAACTAGCATTGTTCCACAGGGCCAGAGCCACCATGCCACACCAGGCCACCAGTACTCAGGGTGACAGTCCTGGGTCAGGACACCCAATATCTTGGTATCATGCTTCCATGACTGGTGCCTGACCCTGATGTGTGCATTAGGGTGTCTGTAGAAGCACCGTTCCTCTGAATCCTCACACATACCCTGCAAACCAGATATAATACTTCTATTTAATGGAAGAGGAAAATGAGACTCAGATATATTAAATAGGAAAACCAAGACCCCAAAACCTGCAGGTGGCAAAGCCAGGATTTGGACCTAGGTCCACATGCTGTTGCACCACACCACTACTTAAGGGAAAGGTGAGGCTCTGGCTGCTCGGAGTTAATATCCCAAGTCCTATATAATATGTGTATCATTTCCTTTAGTGGTAAGCCTTTGTGACAGTAGATCGATGTTTAGACTAATTACACTATAGATTCATTAAAAGATCTGTGAAAAGAGGTCTACAAAATCATGTCAACTATATATAGAAATACTGGAGCAAACAGACCAGGAAAATGTTAAATTCCAAGAGAAAAACAGAACAAGGGGACAAACTCCAAATAATTAATAATTATGTAAAATTCCAGCATTACTAGTAAATATCTTTAAATACACTAAAATGGGTTCTTTTTTAACCTGTGAAATTAGAAAGAAAAATCCTCAAAGGTGGTAGTGCCCCTGGCTTCCAGGGCACTGGTACAATTGGCCAAAAGGTGATCTGATAATTACTTAGCAAGAATCTTTATTGTTTGGCTTTTCTTTTTTGAAATTTTTGATTTAAATCCTAGTTAGTTAACGCACAGTGCACTACTGGTTTTAGGAGTAGAATTCAGTGGTTCATCAGTTCCATTCAGTACCCAGTGGTCACCGCGACGAGCGCCCTCCTTAATGCCCATCGCCCATCTAGCCCATCCCCCATCCACCTCCGTCCATCTACCCTCTGTTCTCTGTTCTCTGTCTTTAAAAGTGCAAATCCTTTAATCCAAAAATTCCCGTTGTAGAACTTCATGCTGAAAAAAAATCATCAGAACCTTTAAAAAAGACTTATCTACAAAGACATCCAACGAAGGGTTAATTTTTGCAAAAATCAAAACAATATCAATGTCTAAAAATCAGAAAACGGTTAATGAAATGCAGCCATATGACTGGACACCATGCAGCTATTTAAGTGATATAGATCAGTCAAAAAGATTAACGACAGAGAAAACTGCTGAAGCTATCGTTAATTTGAAAATAATAATACTAAATTGCTGTAGTTTAAATAATACTGTCGAGTCTAAAAGATTGAAAGCAATATTTGCCAAGGATTCTGAACACTGCAAGTGTTTTCCACAATGACGTGTATTCATTTAAAACCAGGAAAATAGAGCTAACGAAATTTCAGGTGCCTGCAGCTCTTTTTTCCTAACGTGCTGAGTTGGATGAGGGTCTCCAGCGTCCTCGAACTGAAAGAACATGGTGGATCCCTCCTGGGCAATCATTTTGGCTCTCTTCCTCTCGTATCGCAAAGCCAGACAGGTGCTGAACAACATAAACAGCAATAACAATAGGAACAGTAGCAGCCAGTTTCAAGGCTTTAGTCAGCGCCAGGCTCTTCAGTCCGCTCTCTACACACACCGCGTCATTCAATTCCCACAAAACCCTATCAGACAGGCAGTGCCCATTTGAAAGATGAAGATACAGGCTCAGGGAGATGAAAATACTTGCCCCAAACCTCACAATTAATGTGTGGCTCAGCAGGGGCTAGAAACCAGATAGGGCTTTCTAGAATGCTTTGCTGTTTTCCTCATGTCTGACTGGGAAGGGCTGGAAAGAAAATTCATCAGATTTTTATTTTTGTAATACAAAAACTATATTTATCCATAGCATGACTTCTTTTCATAGAAGTCCGGACACTCCATTCCAAGGCTGTGTCTTTTCCTGACAAATCAAGTGACACTGAGTAAGTCACGCTCCTTCCGAGATTCTGCTACCTCCACGTACTGGAGGTTTGGTTTGTTAAGACCCAGCTTTCTAGATCATTCTCCAGAACTACTGAATGGGACTTTCGGGGTTGAGTCTAGTATATATTTTATTCTTATTCAGAAGAGTCGGTCTCTGGGCTGGTATTTTGGAACCAACATATTAAACAATCTAGGAGGTAGCTTTCCTGTCCACCAGTCGATTGCTGCATGGTTGGGGACCCAAGCTTGAAGTCAAGAGGTCGCCGCCACTGGATTTCAGGTGAATCTGAGATGATGGGTGTAAGCTACGAAAGATGGGCCCCCTGGGGATGGTCTGCATGAGCAGAACTCAGAGACAGCAAGAGGGAGAAAGCAGTGTGAGTGCTGGACAACGTCCCTGCACGCAGTGTGAGGGACGAGGACCTGAACTCTAGGAAAGAGGTGCAAACAGAGTGAAGAAACCAAAGGAGTGGCTTCACATCGTCACCTAAGGAGCTTTTAAAAAGTACTGCTGACTGGTCCCACCTCCAGATCCTTCCTTAACTGGACTGGGGTATGCGCCTGAGCCTTGGAGGTGTTTTTTTGTTTGGTTTGGTTTGGTTTGGTTTTAAGGTTTTATTTTCTTTATTTGAGAGTGAAAGAGAGACAGAGAAAAAGAGAAGTAGCAGGCACAAGCTGGGGCAGGGGGAGAGAGGGCAGAGGGCGAGCAGGGAGCCCGATGCGGGGCTCAATCTCAGGACCCCGGGATTATGACCTGAGCTGAAGGCAGACGTTTACCCAACAGAGCCACCCAGGTGCTCTGAGAACTTCGGGCTTTTAAAAGCTTCCCAAGGATTCCATTTCGAAGCTAAGGTTGAGATTCTGCATTAGCAAACAAGACACAAAACCCTCAAAATGAGGTGGCTTTATGTGTTACAGACATACCTTTAAAAAGGTTGAAAACTGATATTCCAAGGACCTTCCTGGTGAGTTCACAAGGAAAAATAATCATCTTTTGGGTTTAAAAACAACTGAGACTCTCAATACACGACCTCCTCAGTACATGTAGGGGGATAAACTTCAAACCTCAGTCATGTTTCAGCAGCTGGCTCGGCTTCTATGTTCAGTCGCACAGAAAGGACTCGGTCTCCAGGTGTATGAGTCACGTGAAGCCTCGCCTAGCTGACTGGATTTTTCTTCTTCACTGAAGTGAGTGAATTGATCTGTTGTTTTGTCACTGCCTAGCTAAAGCCAGTGGGAGGGTGCCAGTTATCATTTGGAGAAAAGGTATCATTTTGAAGTACCAGAGACAGTGGATGAATTGTATTCACACAGTAGACATTTCACTCTACTTTTTAATTTGCTCCTGTTTGAGTTAACTGAGAGTTTCATCTTTATTTTTAAAGAATGACATTTACACAGCCGCTCAAACCGCCAATCTGTTACATAAACAGCCTTGTTTTCCAAAAGGCTGGCACCGCCTAGAGGCCAAATAATGTGCAGCGTTCTGGATTTCTCTGTGGAGGAAATTTTCAACCTGTTGCCTCCTGCCCCTTGTGATGTGCCTCAGTCAGGAGCCGTTAGGGGCAGGTGGGGCAAATGGGGTTTTTCATACTGCAGAATTTCCTAAGCCCCAGAGGAGTGGGGAGAAGGACTACCAGAAAGCCTGACTGCGACGGGATGACGGGTTGGGGAGCCCTGGAACAAAAGAAGCTTCTCACTGACATCAGAAGCTGAGCTTTGGAACCAGACACTGGGCTTGGTCAGTAAGCTCACACGCAGTGACCTGGCTTTGCTGTCCATACATCAACAGAGGAACCCAAACCTTCTGACTCTAACCGAGGGCTAAAATCTGTAGGTTGCAGGACACCTGGGTGGCTCAGTCAGTTAAGCATCTGCCTTTGGTTCAGGTCATGATCCCAGGGTCCTGGGATCAAGCCCTACATTGGGGTCCCTACTCAGCAGGCAACCTGCTTCTCCCTCTCTCCCTGCCTGCCACCCTGCCTACTTGTGCATGCTTTCTCTTTCTCTCTCTCTCTCTCTCTCTCTCTCTCACACACACACACACACTCTCTGTCAAATAAATAAGTAAAATATTTTTTAAAATAAAATAAAATCTGAAGGTCTCATAAGTTGGTCTCACCAAACCTCAGGACAACAGCCCATTAAGCCAATATTTTTCAGTTTGGTTTAAACACCACTTATGTCAGCATCATTGTAGGTGCTTGTGTAAAGTGCTATTCCCTGGTACCCATCCCAGATCCCAGAAGCAACATCTGTTGGTGTAAGGTCCAGGAAGCTAAATTCTAACAGTCCATTGCAAATGGTGTCTCAGTGCAGCTCTCATGGAAGCTTGGAATGGTGGCTGAACGCCCATGGGTTGCCTTGGGTGGGACGGCCTCTCTTTTGATAGAGGATGGCTTTTCAACAGAGGAAGCACCAGTGTATGCATGGCTGACCTCAGAGCTCTTGCATGCCCCACACTCACCTGGAGGCGCATGTGCACTCTGGACAACTGTGTACAGACAACCTGAACTCTGCCAGCCTTTTCCACTGTCTCAATGGAAAATAACTGGGCCAAGACTCTTGAATCGAAATGTCAACCAGCTAATCTGATCTATTAGTCCTTGCTCATTGATTTGTGCTAATTAGAAGGTCTAGACCCCTGGTTCTCCAAACTTGATGTTCATTAGAATCACTGGGAGCATCTGCTAAAATACAGATTACTGAGCTCCACTCTTAGAGTTTCTGACTCAGTTGGTCTGGGAGGAGGCCCAAGAATCTGCATTTCTTACAAGTCCCGAGAAATTAATGCTGATATTACTGATCCAGGGACCACTGGTTCTCAAGTTTTCTTGGGTGATTAGAATCACCCAGGAGAGTTTTAAAAATTTTTAATGAATAGTTCACACCTCATCCCAGTTCAATCAGAATATGGGGGGGGGGGTGAGACCAAGCTATCAGTCCTTTTTAAATCACCCCAGGTGCTTCCAACCAAATTTGAGAATTATTGGTCTATGCATAAGAGCCTGTGGAGTTTGCTAGGTTGAAGATTCCTGGGGCTCTGCCCAAAGAAATCTGGCTCAGAATGGCTCCAGGAGAGCCTGTGCACTGGGGTTTTAGACAAGCAGCTCAGACACTGATGATACAAACTGAAGTGCAGAACTTCTTTTTTGTTTAAGATTTATTTACTTGAGAGAGAGAGAGCGAGCATGGGGGGAGAAGCAGAGGCAGAGAGAGAGAGAGAGAGAGAATCCACAAGCAGATTCCCTCAGGAGCTCAGAACCCAACATGGGCCTCGATCCCATAACCCTGAGATCATGACCAGAGCCAAAACCAAGTGTAGGGTATTTAACCTTCCGAGCCACCCAGGTGCCTGGCACATGAAATCCCATAGAGAGTTTTTTAAACACTAGTGCCCACCTGCCTAGAGATTCTGATTCAGTTGGTCCAAAGTGTGGCCCTTGTATCTGAAATGTTCATAGCTCCCAATTATTTTAATATTTTCATAGAGAGCCAGGGCTGAAATCACTGGTTTGTGCAGAAGCAACACCTGTGGGACCTGTTAAACCACAGAGATGCCCACTCCCTACTCCCAAGTTAGTGAATCAAAAAGTAGCACTGACACCGGGTACATGTTTTTAACAAGCCTCAGAGAATATTCTAAGCAGAGCCAGATTTGAAAACCATTGGTCTAAATTAAATTTCCCTTTTTTAACCATGGACTTCTGAGAAAAATCTGTGAAAACTACTGGCTTAGATTAATGCTATTCTCACTGTTTCTGATAATAACAGCAAGCATTCTTTCAGCACCTAGATATGCCTGCTACTCTAAATACATTATCATTGATTCTTCTAATGACCCAGAAGGACTGAACTTGGGGAGGAAAGCAGGGAAAATAAATTCATCCAAATCCAGATGCCATCGACCATGAAACAGCTCCATTTCTAAGGTGGGCCATTCTCATATGCTGGGCTCTTGGTAAGAGGATTCTGGATGACCCACTCCCTCAGGCGCTGGTGCCTTTAATTCCACCAGGAAGCTTCCCCGTTGTCCTTGTATACCCACGTGGGATGCTGAAAGCTCCATGACAAGTTTTTTCTGTTTTTAAAAAGGAGGAGGAGGAGGAGAGGAAAAGAGAAGTATGTTTCTGCTGGTAGAGTGGACGTCTCCCACTGATTGACACTGGCACCAAGATGAGGCAGACGTCCAGATCTGACACATGCCGGCCACAGGTGGCTTTGCTTCCCGTTCAGCGGTGACTTCCCAAGATCTTCTTCAAGGCTTGGTCTAGTGCGAGGTTATTACTTCCCTACAATGTCTGGATCTATTTATTCCTTCTTTCTCCAAACTTCTTACTTTTTCGTATTTCTTACATGGCCAACTTTTAATTGCCACCAGAAGACAGAAATAACATGTTGTTTTAAATCCCTCAATAATCCAAAATGTCTATATCCCAGTAGAAGTTTACTAACTACAAATCAAATAAGAAAAAATTATATCACTTTTCTTTATTCCCCACAACGGACATTATCTGACTTTTGAGTCTGCCAAGAGGTAGAAGTTAGAAGGTTGGGGGAAGAATTCAAGTCGTCAATTAAATAGAACTTGGTTAATTCTAGTATGAAACATTCTCTTATTGTCTTATCTCACTCCTGTGTCTAAGAAATGTCCCATCTCTCAAAATTACCTTCCCTTCCCATTTCCCTTACCAGGATAACTCCTGAGCCCAAGGGAAAGCTTCTGTGTACTGTGGTGGCAGGAGGGCAGGAATGGAATGATGGCCCACGTACTCACCTGCACATCCCTGCTGTTGTCCATGAGGACGCTGGGCTGATGACTGATCTTCTCCCTGGACCCCTGAACCTGCATGCCACTATAGGTACCTGATCCCACCTGACTCTTTGGGAAACTGTGGTAACATCCACAGCTAGAGTCTGTTGTCCTGGAGGCATCCTCTGGCTGTCAAGTCTCGCTTCATGATCTCTTATATATTTTCTGCTCCATTTGACCCCTAAACATTTCTGTGTTCCCTCTTGGGGGAGAGAGTTTTCCAGCGGGGCCCTCTGACCAGTCTGACTTCCTCCATGATTCCCATCCTTCTTCCCCTCTACCACTCCACTGAAACTACTCTTTTCAAGTTCACTGATGACCTCCATATTGCCCAACCTAGTGGCCAGTTCTCAGTTCTCATCCTATTTCCCATCTCAGCAGGATTGGACAGTTGACTGTTTCCTCCTTGAATTACTTTCTTTACTTGACTTTCTAAAAATCTTCATCTTCCTCTAACCTGATGATCTATCAACTCTTCTCTGACTCCTCCCCTGACCTCTAACTGTGAGTGACCCAGGGCTCAGATCTTAGGTGTCTTCTTCAATTCTCCTTTAAACTCACCCCCGTGGTGTCCTCATCTAGTCTCCTGGCTTTAAATGCCACCTATGCTAACGACTCCCAAAATTCACCACAAGTCTCAACCTCTCCACATAGTCTAGATGATTCCAAGATCCAACTGTCTAGTCCACAGTGCCATCTGGATAACCAACAGGCATCTCAAACCTGACCTGTCCACAACTAAATTCTGACTTTTCCACCTTAAACCTGCCCCTTCGACAGCTTTCCTCAATGCACGAAGTGGCAATTCGGACCTTCCAGCTCCTCAGGCCACAATTCCTTGTCTCTTCTCCTCTGAGGCCACCAGAACTCATCCATTAGGAACCTTGTTGGCTCGACCATCAAAATATTTCCAGAATTCACACTTCTCACTGTTTTCACCACTACAACTCGAGTCTCATTTTTTTTTTTTCACTTCAAAGGGTGACGTATTTTTTTTAATTTAAAATCAATTAACATGTAGTGTATTATTAGTTTCAGAGGTAGTTTAGTGATTCATCATTACCATATAACACCCAGTGCTCATTACATCGCATGCCCTCCTAATGCCCATCCCCCAATTAATTCCATCCCCCACGCCCCCTCCTCTCTAGCAACCCTCAGTTTGTTTCCTGGAGCTGAGAGTCTCTCATGGTTTGTCTCCTTCTCTGATTTCATCTTATTTCATTTTTCCTTCCCTTCCCCTATGTTCCTCTGTTTTGTTTCTTGAATTCCACATATGAGTGAAATCATATGATAATTGCTATTCTCTGATTGACTAATTTCACTTAGCATAATACTCTCTAGTTCCATCTATGTCATTGCAAATGGCAAGATTTGGGGTTTTTTTTTGATGTCTGAGTAATATTCCATTGTATGTATATATCATGTCTCTTTATCCATTCATCTGCTGATGGACATCTGAGGTCTTCCCATATTTGGGCTATTGTGGACATTGCTACTATAAACATTGGGGTGCAATTACCCCTTCGATCATTACATTTGTATACTTTGGATAAATACCCAGTAGTGCAATTGCTGGGTTGTAGGGTGGCTCTCTGTTTTTAACTTTTTAGAGACCTCCATGCTGTTTTCCAGAGTGGCTGCACCAGCTTGCATTCCCACCAACAGTGTAGGAGGGTTCCCCTCTCTCCACATCCTCGCCAACATCTGTTGTTTCCTGACTTGTTAATTTCAGCCATTCTGACTGGTGTGAGGTGGTATCTCACTGTAGTTTTGGTTTGTATTTCCCTGATGCCAAGTGATAGCTAATTCATTCTTATCTGTACTTGGATCGTGGATGGCATTGGTCACCCATCTGGTCTCCTGCTTCAGCACGTGTCTCCCTTCAGTCTATTCTCTATATAACAACCTTATTGATTCCTTTAAACCAAAGTCAAATTAGGCCACTGCTCTGTTCAAAAATCTCCAGAAAATTCCACCTCAGGCTAAAAGCCAAAGTGCTTACATGGTCCTATACAATCTACTCTCAGCATTTCCTGCCACTGGGGCCCACCCTTACCTCCTGGACCTCATCTCCTACCTCTGCCCTTCCTTCGTTCTGCTCTTCTCAGAACACCCTGAGCCAGTTTCCTCACTCTCTACAGGCACTTACACAGATACAGCCTTCTCAGTCAGGTCTTCAATAACAACCCCAGCAAAAAAATTCCAAGCCCACCCCAACCCCACTCTTCATGCTGTCCAACTCCTTGTTTTGTTTTCTCATAGCATATTATTATTTTTTTAACCAAGGGACATGTATTTTACATATTTGTTTGTCTTCTTCTCTCAAAATAATGCAAGCTCATGATGTCATTTTACTGAAACAGTAGTTGCTCAACAAATACTTCTGAGTAGATCTTATTAATTCTAATATTCACTACCCTCCACCCCACCAACTGGGGCTTTGACCTGAAGAAGAAGAACCAGGGTCCACGCATCGTACCACTTGTCTTTGTTCCCCCATTGTCCCCTTCCTTAGAGACTTTAAGCGTGGCAGACTGAATAGAGGCATTTATCTCCACTTCTCCCCAAACTCATTTTCCAAAGTAAAAAGTCAATAGCTAACATTTAAAATTTAAAATTCAAAGTTACCTGTAATTCTGTAATATGGCAGAAGATAAAGCAGAATTGAGTGCTTGCCTCTGGGGAGTAAGAATCTGGGGATGAGGGGAGTAAGAGATTATGCTGTTGAGTTTGTTGTTTTTGTCTTTCAAGTTTTAGGATACATTTTGCAAAATTTTAAAAGAAAAAGATAAAATAGAGTAATAGTAGGAGATTTTAATATACTTTTTTCAAACCAGTGAGATCCAGGAGATAAGAAGTAAACACAGACACAGAGAGACTGAATAGTACAATCAACTCACTTGTTTTAATTGCTAAAGAACTTGACACTCACTGAATGAAAGACATATAAACATCAATCATGTATATGACTGCAACGAAAACCTCAAGAAAATATGGAAAGTAGGGATTTTTAGATCTCTTTCTCTATTAAGAATCCAGTAAGATTAGGAATAAATGATATATAAAAGGAGCTTTAGAAATTCAGAAATTCCCTTTCTCTCTTGACGGGGGCCTAACTTTCAACAGTATTTTCCCCTGGGGACACAAAACATAAAAAGCTTCATTTGACAGTCAAAGCTCAGCGATGACTTTGGTGTTCTAGCCAGTGACTACCCTGCCCCTGAAGCTCTGAGAGTCATTGATTAAAAGGATGTGGAGCCATATGGCATCTTGATTTAAGGGGAATAAAAAATACATTAAATAATTCCTAAAATACCATCTCCATTATTCATTAGTGTGGTCATTACTTTAAATCCGCAGCCACAAGATGTCAGTCAAATGATGGGAAGGACCGGAATTGCCAATCTCAGTTGTGCCTCTCTGTGCATCTTTGGTCAGCATCTCTGAAAGGACTGATGGGCCGTGAGGCAGTGAGAGTCAGTGATGGCTGGGATTTCAGTCAATTGCTGAAAAAAAATCTTTAAGGTATCTGGACAAGTGCTTCCCAAAGTTGTGTGTCAGTTAAAATGCATATTCCTGGCCCACCTCTGCTCAACCGAATCAGAATACATGGAAAAATTTTAAAAATCTACATTTTTCCTGATAGGCTTTTTGTTGCAGTTTGAAAACTACCGATATACACAATCTACTAACAATAATCTCCCAATAATCCAGAGTGAACTAAAATCATAGAAGGAAATGGATTTGGCATAGTAACTCTCTTTTTTGTGGGTGGTGGTGGTGAGGAGAGTCTATTGCTTTACAGTTTAATTAAAATAAAAGTCTTAGGGTGCCTGGATGGCTCAGTCCGTAAAGCAGCTGCCTTCAGCTCAGGTCATGATCCCAGGGTCCTGGGTTCGAGCTGCACATCGTGCTCACTGCTTAGCAGAGCCCCTTCTCCCTTTCCCTCTGCCTGCCACTTTGCCTACTTGTGCTCTCTCTCTATCTCTCTGTCAAATAAGTAAATAAAATCTTTAAAAAATAAAATAAAATAAAATGAAAGTCTTGGGGCACCTTGGTGGCTCAGTTGGTTAAGTGTCTGCCTTCGGCTCAGTCATGATCCTAGGGTCATGCCCCACATTGGGCATGCTCAGCAGAGTTTGCTTCTCCCCCTACCACCCCCCCCCTGCTTGTGTGCAAATAAATAAATAAATACAAAATAAATAAATAAATAAATAACTACAAATAAATAAATAAATACACAAAATCTTCGAAAGAAAGAAATAAAGAGAGAGAGAGGGAGGCAGGGAGGAAGACTTAAGAAGAACTGCCTGACGGGCTTGACACACAACTATTATTTTGGGTTATCTTTCATAATTTTGACTCAGAGCCATTCCAGTAAAGGCAATGATAGAGTTTCAGCTTGACATGCACCAATGGCTTTCATCTGTTTGTCCCATGTTGTCAACCACTTCCCAGCACCGTATCTCTAGTCCGTGCCCCACACGTGCAGGATGGGGATTCCCAGCCCATTTGTTCATTACGCAGGAGCATCCTCAACAAGAATGCCTTCCCAAGTTAGGCAAGACATTTCACAAAATAATAGAAGATGTTCATGAATCTTTTAATTGGTAATTCTACTTCTGGGACTATGTTCTAATGTTTCTCAGACTAATGTGCTGAGACGTGTAGATCCGTGTGCTAGTTGTAGCATAGCTTATGATAGCAAAAATCAGAGTCGGCCTAAGTATCTGTAACAGTTGGGAGTTAAGTGTGTCTGCATATGAGAACATTTAAAATAATCATCACTTAACCAAACACAAAAGTATTTCTTTCTCACCTAAAAGAAGATCAGGGGAGGGAGGCCGTCCTGGGCTGATACAGCATCTCGGTAGTGTCATCACTGACGGAGGCTCCTGTCTTGCCAGGTGACCATCCTCAGGAAGTGGTTTCCATCCTTCAAGGCCCAGTGCACAGCCATGTTTGCTATTCCTCCCCTCACCACCTGGGAGAGCAAAGGGAAGATGGTTGAAATCTGAGCAACCTTTAAATCAAGAACAAAAATTAAGCTTAGGGGCACCTGTGTAGCTCAGTGGGTTAAAGCCTCTGCCTTCCGCTCAGGTCATGATCCCAGCATCCCGGGATCGAGCCCCACATCAGGCTCCCTGCTCAGTGGGGAGCCTGCTTCCCCCTCTCTCTCTCTTTCTGCTTGCCTCTCTGCCTACTTATGATCTCTGTCTGTCAAATCAATAAATAAAATCTTTTTTAAAAAATTAAGCTTCAAGGGACTTATTGCACTGGACCAGGTTTACTAGATTCAACTTAAAATTTAGATTTTTCTTCCTACTTCTTTATGGATGGGAACTATTCATGAAATTTGAATAAAAAATTTCTTTAAACTACATTTTCTCTGTTCACCTGAGTATAGTGGGAGTAAATTTACAAACCTACTATGTTGTATCTCTTTGAAAAATTTAAAAATTTTATTTTAAAGTCTCCTCCAGATTGCTTTATCATCTCAGTTTTAGAGATAGGGGGCTGAATTCTTCTTCTAGAGTCGAAAGTGTTAAGTGAGACCAAAGGATCCCACCTTGGTGTTCCCCTTAAGTCAAGTGATAGCCTCCTTTCTGGGCCACAGGGGAAGTGGAATCTGTGTGTCTCATTCACTGTCTCTCCTGCCTCTTCCACCCACAATGTCCTAGGGTCAATAAGGTTCAGCTCTTCTTTTACTTCCTCCTCCTGTCTCTCAGGACTTCCCTTAGAACCAGGACCAGCTACCTAATTCTTGGAGCCCAGTGCAGAATGAATAAGGGGTCCTTGTTCAAAAATTATTAGGCACTTTAAGATGGTGACAGCAGAGCATTAAACCAAGTACAGGGCCCTGCTAAGCATGGGGCCCTAGGTGGCTGCACAGGCTGCGTACCCACACAGCTGCTCCCATAGCTGGCCCCACATCTACCCAAGGTCTTGAAGTCCTGAAGTCTTTGGGGCTTTCAGTCTCCCTACATAATATCTTCCTCCTTTCTGTTTCTGGCTTACCATTTAGAACTTAGGGCTGGTTAGAATAACTTCTCTAGATGTAAAGGAACCTGGACTTCAAGTTACTTTTCTTGTTGTGGAACGGAACAAAATTTAACTTGATGATAAATCTGATTAATGTCTTTTTAGAAAACACTGGGTGTTTCCCATCCCCTTTCCTAGAAGCCCTGCCAATCGCACCGCAGTGTAGGGGGAAAGAGTTTCAGGATAGGAAAACAGAACATCTGAAAATATTTTTTAAATAGTATTCTTGTCACAAAGGGAAAAAATACAAATCCCTTATCTAAGAATAGGAGCTTATAAAACAAGAACAATTGGATTTGAAAAAGAACTGAGTAGAAGTCCAAAAAATGAAAATATGCTCATTTAAAAAAAAAACAAAACCTGAAAAGAGGATTAGTGAATTGAGAACTGAAAAAATAACAGGACACACAGTCCAGAGAAATAAAGAAAATTAAGAATATGAACAAGATGCCTGGGGTGCCTTAGGGCTCAGTCGGTTAAACATCTGACTCTTGGTTTCGACTCAGGTCTCAGGGCCGCGAGGCCAAGCCCCATGTCGACCTCCAGGCCCAGTGTGAGCCTGCTCAAGAGTCTCCCTCTCCCTTTCCCTCTGACACTCCCGCCCCACTTGCAATTCTCTTAAAAAAAAAATAAAATAAAAAGAAGACGAACAAGATGGTGAGAGACAGGGAGGAAAGAAAGGGGATGATTCAGTATATTCCTGGTCAAGGTTCCAGAAGAATCGAAGGGAGAAACTCGGAAAGAAGAAATAAAGAAACAACTGAAAAGAATTTGCCAGAACCAAAAGAATTAGACTAAATAAGTAAAAAGTCATGAGCAGGATAAATAAGAACAATTTCAAACACATTGTAGTGAAACTACAGAATATTAAAGAGAAAATCTGCAAATCAAACAGAGAAGGCAGATTATCTTATAATGAAGAACCACACGATCATACTGGCTACAGACTGACAGCAGACTTCTCAGAAGGAACAGATGCCAGAAGAGAATAATTCTGTCTTCACAGTTGTTCAGGGGGAAAACCGACACGACAGAATTCTACCCACAGATAAATGATCATTCGAGAGTGAAAGTAATATAAGTACATTTTTTATACATCCCAAGCCCAAGACAGCTAACCGACCTTCACCAAAAACACTACCGCAAGAGAAATGCCAGCAAGAAAGAACAGGAAGCCAGAATGAAAGATGACATTGAGGAGCAAAAAAAAAGAAAGAAAGAAAGAAAACTGGTATAGAATATGCTAACTAATAATAATAACCATTCTTTTGTATTTAAGAACAAGGCAGAACTGAAACTCCAGACAGCAGTAACATGGGAGGTTGAAGACCGTTGTGTAATAGGAAAAAAATGGGCTTAATTCCTCACCTGTTTAGAAGGAGGAGAAGATAAATTAACTTTAGTATTTATTTTAAAATACTGTGAGTTGGGGCGCCTGGGTGGCTCAGGGGGTTAAAGCCTCTGCCTTCGGCTCAGGTCATGATCTCAGGGTCCTGGGATCGAGCCCCGCATCGGGCTCTCTGCTCAGCAGGGAGCCTGCTCCTCCTCTCTCTCTGCCTGCCTCTCTGCCTACTTGTGATCTCTCTGTCAAATAAATAAAATCTTTTAAAAAAATAAAATAAAATACTGTGAGTTGTGTGTAACAAAATTATAGATACCTGCTAAGGGGCTAGAATTAGAATGTGTTAACTTTCGAAGTAGGAGAGAAGGGGAAAGAGAGAAAACTTGATCATGCCATCAAAGAGGAGAAGGCTGGGGGTGGGGGGAGCAAACAAAATTTAAAAACCAAGAGCAAAGAGAAACAAATTAAAATGGTATAAGTGATTCCAAACAGGTCACATACATAACTGATACCCACAAGTAAGACTCACTCACTAACAGAGATCTTTACGGGTAAGTCATATCGAAGGAGAAAAGCAACCTGGAATATAATACATTCCATCACACACACATATGCTAGTATATTCTGTCCTTTGACATGCAAGTATGCACATCAGAAGTATTGAAAAATATTTTATGAATACAACTTAGGGGCACCTGGGTGGCTCAGTTGGTTGAGCAACTGCCTTCAGCTCAGGTCATGACCCAAGGGTCCTGGAATCTGGTGCTGCATCGGGTTCCCTGCTCATTGAGGAGCCTGCTTATCCCTCTGCCCCTCCTTCTGCTCATGCTCTCTCTCTCTCTCAAATAAATAAATAAAATCTTATTTTTTAAAAAAAGAATATAATTTAAACTCATCTCTGGAATGGGACAAAACAGAATAGGGAAAAAAAGAACTTCAATTTGATCTGAAATATTTTTCAAATTTTATATTTTATATTTTTTATATTTTCATTTAAAAAAAAAAGACCAAAAGCAAATATTATAAAATGTTAATGGGCTTTGAGTATACAGGTTGTTTATTACTCTTCATACTGTCTGCACTCTTTAAATTTCAAAAATCAAAAATAATTAAATAAACTATAAATCAAGATGGAAAAAGGGAAGTGAGGAGAAATCTTTTAAATATCTCAGAAAATATTGTTTAGTGCTTATTACAAGCATTTGAATATATATTAGAAAACACAAGAATATAATTGTTTAAGGATTCTTTATTATTTAGATTTTACAGTGATTGAAAATGAACTTTACACTTAATTGGTCAGAATTAGGAAGTTTTCATACACAAAAAGAGCAAAAAGTATGTAATCAGGATTGCCTAATGATGGACATCAAAGGATAATGAAAGATTTTGTTTTGGACAAAATACTGTGGTTCCTTGAACCAGGGAGCAGAAAGTCGTACCCAATGGACTCTCTGTCATTTATTGATGAGCCTTAGGTTTTTAAAATTGGTTTCTGACCCTCTTCTAAGAATCCAATTTTATCTCAGAGCTAGAAATCTGGAGCACAAAGTTGTCATTTTCAGAGAAAATGAATGCACAGTTTTCTTAAGAAAAAAACTTTTTTTTCAGGATTCTGAATCTGGGGGGTAAAAAATTACAGTGTTTCTACTTGAGTTGTGTTTTGGATATAAGAAGTTTGATTTAATCCCCAGAGGGCTTAATAGCTGTTCTTGGTTAAAAAATAAATAAGTGAGACCATTTTGTAAAATACCTTCCTTTTCACAAAGTAAGTGTGCAGTTTCAACTATCGCGTTCATGAAGTCAGATTCACAACTACAGGAGATTTTTGTAGTTATAAGAAAAGAAGCTTGTCTCCGTTCACCCTACTCCTCCTTTAAATAAAAAATGCAGCCACTGTACTGAGATTTCCTAACATCAGTAAAGCTCGGGCAACACCCAGAATTGCCCTCTTTGGGATGGCTAACTGATTTTCTCAAGGTCATGCAGGGATATGGCTCAGGAAGAAGGGGAAAACCTTAGGTTTGCCTGACTAGTAAACTTATACTGGGCTCTTTGTGTGAAATCTCTTGGTCACTGATCTCCAAATTAAAAATAGCTCACAATTCACCTTGGGTCCTTTTGGCCTGTGATAGCATGGGAACATGAATGGCTGAGGACTGGTGGGACATATTCCGGGTAAAACCAAGAAGCCTTCCTCATCTTCAGTATTAAAGAGCACAGAACGGTAACCAATGAGCCATTCCTCTAGATGACCATTAAAGTGAATTCTGTCTGGGTTAGGCTGTCTCTGCATAGGGAGGCCACCCACGGGCTTTAATGAGCATGGAAATTAGCAGGATGGAGGCAACCAGAGGGGACAGGACCAGGACCAAGGCAGGCTGAAGGGTTAGGTGTGGTGTTGGGCAGTTCAGCTTACCTTGGTGCCTTTGTGCCAAGAAACTCTGGAAAACAACACTCGGATGGAATGGTCGAAACCATCAATTGGCTATAAGTGAATGTTCTCAGGCATTGGCCAAAAATGAATATTCTTTGTTTGGTGAACCACAGAAAGATTTTGTGAACTTTAAAAGAAAAACATATCCCATGGTGCACAAGACAAGTACTGTTTTCTACACATTGAGCAGGTGTAAGTAATAACCCTTGAGGCTGAAATATGGGGGTCCCTGCAGTCCTTCAGAGCGCCAGCCCTTAATGGTCTGTTGGTTCACGGGTTCGGTCAGGAGGTTAGTTAGCTCTTTGAAAAGTTGTGTCAGCCTGGGTATGGCGGCCACCTCCTAAGACTCGGTTTTATCTTTGATCCCTGAACGAACAGATGCAGCTGCCCCAATCTCTCTGTTTTCTCCGACTCTGAGAAGCTCCCTGTCCTGACATCCCTGTGCCGTTAAAGGCTAAAACTGTTGAGGCAAAGGTGACCAGACTTCTGTGCCCCACCAATCAAGTAAAACCACAGGCTGGGTGCAGACCTCTGTAGCCAAGCAACCCCTCAAAGCCTCCACTCTCTTGATGTGCGTGAAACTGCTTGCTATCTGCTCTGCTTTTGTGAAGTCTCGGACCTCTGACCTCAGGCAGCTTTCTTTAAAAGATGAGGAGGAGAGGTGTGGGAATATACTAGCACCAAAGCTGACCGCGTCTACTGAACCTCAGCATTCCAAATTCAGGGGCCAGTGTTTGTCTCTGGACTCAGCCCAGCTCAGAAACAGCAGAGGCATTTCCAGAACTGTCTCTGGGCATTGGCCAAAGGGCAGCATGTGTATCTGTGTCTGTATCTCGACAAAACTAAGAACTATCCTCTGATTCCTCACCAAAGAGAGTCTCTCAGCAGGTCCAACCAGAAGAAGTTACCAAAATGCATCCAAATTTGGGGTAGGTTGGAGTCTGGGATGCTCCTGACGCAGACCCAGACCCGTCCCCTAAACTGCTGTAAGAGTGCTCAGCCGCTCCTCCTCGGGCCTGCTGGTCCCCTGCACAGAGACGTATGCTCTGAATTACGTGTGCTGTACTTAATCTGGTGCCTGTAGCTGTCGAGTTGTTTTTATTTCTCATGGTCTCGGCTGTACCACTTCAGGAAAACTCCAAATAACAAAGAGGGCTTTCTAAAAGAGAACTATGCGAAACTCACAAGTCAGACAATGACAAGCAAAGGCATATGAATGAAATTAGGTGCCTCCACTGAAATGCCAAACTTCCTAAACATTTTCTTTGTAAGATCCAGTTCATACCCTAAAACTAGGGCACCTCTCTTTATGCTGTGGGGAGAGTGACGGAGCACCCTGCAAGCTGATAGGAGGACCCGAGCCAGAGTCACTTGCCTGAATGAACAGGTGATGACTCCTTTCCCTTTCACTGTATTTAACACATAGTTGTACACTCTGGCCTGGAATCTCACTCTTTATAGGCAATATTGCCTACAATAACTCTTTGCCTTCGAGAACCCAACTGCTCCATCTCATTGAGCCCACACTGCAATGCACGGGGCCGTCCCCGCAGAGTAAAACATAGCTGCACTCATACGAAGCGGTACACCATTCACAGGCTTTCTCAGGCCTCTCTCTTGGTAGTCATG
Organism: Mustela erminea; assembly: GCF_009829155.1. Taxonomy (NCBI): domain Eukaryota; kingdom Metazoa; phylum Chordata; class Mammalia; order Carnivora; family Mustelidae; genus Mustela; species Mustela erminea. Next base: position 87,381,691 of record NC_045625.1, read on the forward strand.
GGACCAGGACACCAACTTCACTGGCAAGCATGGAATGATGGATAAGTTGTCCGTGATCTCCCCGGTCAGATGTCATTCTCTCTCCAGGAAGATATGCTACAATTCTACCTTCAAAGAGCCATTCCTTTGGGTGAAGCCACTATCATCTCCAAGAGTTCCTAGAAGTGAAGGAGCAAAGTGGAGAGTGTCCTGACTTTGGAGTTGGGCAGACCCGAGTCCCAGTAAAAACTCTGCCTCTTATCAACTGTGAGATGGTGGGCCAGACACTTAACCTCCTGGAGACTTAGACTGGCGTTATATAAAACCCAAGAACTTCATAGGGCTCGCATAAGGCAGCATTTATTTGGGCAATGTATCCAGAATACTAAGCTTGTGCCTGATACAGTATAGATCCCAATAAACTATAGATGTCAGTACAACTATTAAATACAAGCACTTCCAGGAGCAAAGTTATTAATACCTTGACACTTCGTAATGGTATCTAGACTAGCTCAAAACCAAGTACAGAATCAAGTGGGGGCTAGAGAGAACTAGTGACGCTTTACAGCCCAGGAGCTATAAAAAGATTCTGAGAACAGAAGGGTAGGAAGAAGAAAGAGCTAATCTGGCCCTCTGTGTATACCCCATCCTACAACAGAGACACTGACTCAGTGAGACTGTTTGCCTAGTATCATACAGTTAGATGAGCAGAACTAGAATTAGAACCCATACTCTGTTTCTAGCCCTGGGCTCTTTTCCCCAAATGAGGAGTGTATGAAGGGGTCAGTACTAGCAAAATACTAGATCAGGAACCAAAAACTTGTCTTTAAACTAAAAAGGAGCATTGGAAAATCGCTAAAGGTAATGAAATGTTCTGTATTTGATTGGTGTGTTGGCTGTGGTTACATAGATACATACATTTGTCAAAATGCATCATCTGGATACTTTAGTTCCATGTATTTTATGGCATGCAAATACACCTCAGTTAAATTAGTTTAAAAACATATATAGATTTCCCAGCCTCAGCTCTGACACCAGTGAGCTGAGTAGTCTTGGCCAAGGCAGTCCACACCCACCCCAGCCTGGGCCTCAGTTTTCTTGTCTTTATGATGAAGGGTTACAATTAGACAAAACCTAACAAGCCGTCCAGATCAACACTATCATAGGGTAAGCAAGACCTCTTCCCTTCATTTCAGCGACCATTTTATGCCCAGTGGGCTCAACAGTGCGCTCAGAGAGACAGGCATACAATATGGCGGGAGTGGGCAGGGACTATGACAGGAGCAGGGAACCCAGTGTCTTTCTACTTTCTACAGTGTCTTTCTAAAGTCATTAACTTTCCAGCCGCACTTTAAAGAACACGACTGGTCTTCCACAGGGATCCAGCAGTGCGACCTGACTGAGCTTTGGGATGAGGGTGATCTGGCCCCAGACAAGCTGTGTCTGCCACCAGAGATAACAACTTCCACATGGAGAGTGGAGAGAATGTTTCCTGGACAATGGAGATGACTGACAGATATTAAACGGGAGGAAATTGAAGGCTCTGCCAAGTTTCATGATAAAATGCTATTTCTCACGGTAAGGTCAAGCTGTCTCTAGTGCAGCTACTGCTTTTATAACACAAAGGGAACACGGCAGATTCAATAGCATGCATCAGGCTTTGCAAAGAGTATGCGATCAAAGGCCACTTGTTTCATTTTAAATGAAATTGAATGACTATTACAGCAATAAAAATCATCAAGGATGAATTTGGAATTTGCTGATGAACTAAAAGCTCAGAAATATCAGTAAGAAAATCTCTAAAGGTTTGATCCTGAAGTCCTTTGGATGTAAAATGTCCACTGATGTTTTTAAGATTACATATGTAAAAGGAAGGTTAAATTGGACTTTCATGGGAGAGCATTAAACCAGCAGCAACAGTTGGCATTATTATAACATATTAATGAGTGCTTAAAAAGGTGGAAGATATTCACTGGCATTAAGTCTTACAGTTTCCAAAGATTGAGAATCTAAAAACAAAATTTAATGTGTCTGAATCATTGAGTATTAGTGCATTTACTTATGCAAATAGGACAGAAATAAAAGTCATATTTTAGTCTCAAGTTGCATTATTTTTAATTCTCTTTTTAGAGAATAGCATTTGTTTCCCATTTGTAATGTTTACAGGACACACCTGGGATGGTCAGTTTTATGTGTCAACTTGATTGGACCACATGGTGGTCAGATGTTTGATCAAGCATTATTCTGAGTATGTTTGTATATTCTGGGGTGAGATTAACATTCAAACTTGTAGACTGAGTAAAGCAGATTGCCCTCCCCAATGTGGGTAGACACCATACAATCTGTTGAAGGCCTGAATAAAACAAAAAATCTAAGTAAGAGAGTTTGCTCTCTCAGCCTGACTTTCTTCAAGCTGGGACATCCAGCTCCTTCCTTCAGACTCAAAGTTGGACTAGAACTTATACCTTTGGTTCTCTGGATGTCAGGCCTTTGGACTCAAACTCAAACTATAGCATCAGCCCTCCAAACTATAGCTTCAGCTTGCCTCCTACAAAACTTAGGAATTTTCACCATCTACAGTCATGTGAGCCAATTCCTTATAATAAATCTCTTCATACATATATGTTCTATTACATTCACACATATTCACATATGTATGTGTGTGTATCCATGTACATACACAGAACCAGTAGGATATGTATCTATCTGTTTTTCTACAGATCTCTAATACAGACCACCTCAAATATTTCATCAATTGACTCATGTTGACATCATTCAACATTTAGGGAATTAGATATCAAAATTTACATTGAGAATAGTCTTTGATCCAGGACTCGTCCTTCTAGGAATTTATACTACAGAACTACTTGGACATGAGTGCAAAGAACCAAGTATAAGGATGAGGACAATGTGTGTTGTACAATGTCAGGTTCAGAAACACCATTATCACTGAGGCTCTGTCAATGGTGCCCCTGAAGCATCACAAAGACATTCACTATTATGTTGTTTGAAATGACAAATAACTCAGAACAATGAAAATTTCCACCACTTAAGGATGATTAAATAAGTTACATTGCATTTATGATAGGATAGTATGGACATTATGTCTCCGTTGAAAAAAGGCCCATCTACATGATCTGATAAGGACAGATGTCTAAGTCAAGAAAACCAAGGGCAGAACAGTGTAGATTATGTTCCCACATGTGTGTATATATGTTCACACACAACACACAAGGAAAATTTCTAGAAGACTGTATCAACTGTTAATACTAGTTACTGTAGTTGCACGCCCTTTTTTAGTGTGTGCCTGTGTTTACTATGGCCAAGTATTACTTTTGTAATTAAAAAAAAACTAGACTAATACAAAAGTCTACCCATTCTCTCAATAATTCAGTTATGTACTGAGTGGTGCACTAACGTACCTCCCCAAGGTGAAGTGCTCATTGTCTACTGAAATTCTCTGCTTTGATAGTATGGTTGCTCTTGGTAGTGTTGCTGTTGTTACTGTTGTGAATTTCATTCAATAAATATTTATGAGGCACCTATTATGTGCTGGCGCTCTTCTAGGTGCTAAGGATGTATTAGTGACCAAAAAAGACAAAAACCTTTGCCTTCACAGTTTTTCCTGAGATCAAATTTTTGCAGTCTGTGCACCATCTTCACATGGCCACAACATACCTCATACAAGCAGTTATCCTACAAAAGCTCTCAGAAGGAGACCACAGGTGTGTGTGTGTGTGTGTGTGTGTGTGCGTGCGTGCGCGCGCACGTGCACACATGACGTGTGGATGCACACAGACGTGGATGGGTTATGTCTGGCTGGCATTCACATCAACAAGTCCATACAGTGAGGTCTCTATTCAGAGCAGATGAGATAGGTGTGTAAAAGGTGCCTGTAACATTGGCTAAGTCTGCTGCTGCCCGCCTTCCTCCACTCCAGATCCCCTTCAGGATGGCTGTGGTTCAGCACACAGCTAGGTTCCTCAACCCCAAGCTGGCTGGATTTTAAAAAAATGGCTGGGTGCCTAAGTCCTTAAAACTTGTCACTAGTCCCAACCTTGATATTTCCGTCTGGTGAGACCACAGTGGCTTACAGAGACAGGAGGCTTGCCTAGTTCACCAAAGGGAGGTTACAGGTCCCTCCTCATTCTGGATTGTCATCCTACTTATCACTCCCTGGGAGCTGAAGGTCCCCACCAAGTCAGGTGCTAGAGTTGTTCCAGCATCTACCAAACCCCAGAAGTCCACGCATGCCCACAACTGTGCACACCCATGCACACACATGAATCTCCCTGCACACCAGCTTCTTCACAACCTCTTACACTAGACCCATGCTGGAGTGGCTAGAATTGGCGTGTGACTCATCAGACCTTCTATTTTCCTTCCTGCTTTGACCTTGCAGATGCACCTGAACTGCTTCTGGAACCACTCGCCCCAGGCAGTCAGAAACAGCTACTTAACCTGCTCTAGAGCGAAGAGCAGGACAGATTTCTGCTTGTTATTTCTACTGTACTGAGACTTAGCCCTACAATCTTTCTTGCTGACTTCTTTGAGTAGCTGCTCTCACCTTTTATCACCTTAATGATTCCCTCTCATCTGTAGAGAAATAATAGCTTCTGACCAGTGACAGGAACAACACACCCAATCAATGGTTTATTTAACATTTTGTAGAAAGAACTTGGGAGTACACGGTACCCATAAGATGCCAAGACCTGGATTTTAATTTAATTTTAGGACTAACATTTATTTTAAAAGGTAGAGTTGCCTGCTTTGGCCCTTGGGAGTACAATAAGCAGACATTGATTTCTGCTGAAGTTAACATCAAGAATTATTGAGCTGAAAAGTGCAGGCTGCCCTGGTCTCCACCTCAGTCAATATTTACCTTGAAAAATAATTAATCTTGATCTTAAATAAAAGCAAGCACCAATGTATGTGTGATTACTTGTTCCATGATGAGACAAACGTTGAAAAAAATGCATACATATGTAATTTTAAAGGAATACCACAACTGGCAAAAAACTTAAATTACAAAAATGAAAGCCCACTTAAGAAATTCCTTCATTTCCTAATGAAGTCACTCCACCAACTTACTCATACTTACTCACTTGCCTTATATGGGCAGTGTTCTTTGCTCCCACGGAGGTGGCAGGCTTTAAAACACTAGAGGCATCACCTAGTATGACTGCCCCCTCCCCGGCCCCATCCTGGGTTTTAGACAGCCTGACATCAAAGGGTCGTCTGTCTCAATGTCTCTTTCATGAGCGAAGAGGAACAACAACAAAGGAGCACATAACTGAGTCCGTTTGGCTGCTACAAGGAAAACAGGACACATCTTGGAGACACTGTCATTCTCCCCAAGTCCATGTGCATCTGCACCCAGAAAATACACACTCTGTAGCTCAAACCAACGTGGTTGATGGCTAAGAAGGCTACTGCAAATACTACTAGTAATATTCAATCGCTATCATTTAAATCACATGCATGAAGTTCTTGGCCTTTACCGTGTCAACTTTGGGCTTTCGTAAGGATTATCTCATTTCTTCTTTACCTTCACCCCAGGAAGTCGGTATCACTGGACCTGCCTTAGAAGGGAGGGGAAAAAAAAAAAAACAAACACCTCGTTCTTGAGAACGGTGCTGCTGGCCACGGTGGCTGCTGACAGCTCCCAGCTGCCCCCCTTCAGGAACTGGCCTCTGAAGAAGGGAGCCACTTCACCCAGGGTGACACCCCTCCCTTCCTGGGGGCAACCTTTATGAAATAACCAGTAGACGGAGGGGAGTACCAAGGCCTCGGCCTCCTGTTTCCAGAAAAGACCCCTCTGACAATCCCAGGGGTTGTCTGAAATCTCTCCTGCAATTGCGGGGCAGTTCAACTTCTCCTTCTGCTCCTTCCTGCTTACCTCACCTTTTAAAGCTGATGCTCCCTTTCCCAGGGAGCCCAATCTTAGACAACAGTTCTCTTAAAAAACAATTTGATGCTTGGACTCTTTCTTTTCTGTATAGAGTGCAGCAAGGTTCTGCACGCACGAAGATTTAGACTGACAGTGCTGTGGTGTGTGAACCATTCCTTGTTGGACGACTCACATAAGGGGTCAACATCAATCTTGGGATAAATCCTGGGTGGAAGTTCAAGCTTCCAGATTCCCACATTCATTCTGGGCCACTCGGAAAGCAGCCCTGACTTGATCTTGCAAACACGTAATGGGAAAACTTGGCATCAAAGTCAGTGGAGGCTCCTAACCACATTTGCTGACCTTGTTGTAGCATGATCATTTTATTACGTCTTAAAACTCTCGATTTACGTATCACTAGTAAATCTACGGCCTAATTTGAAGTCCTTATCCTTATGTAAAGGGAGAGACCCTAGAATCTTTCAATTTTTTATTTTGTTTTTACCAGTTGGGGATGTTATCTCTCTTGTCTCCATCCAAAAGGAATAAAATGTGTGAGCAGTTTAATCAGAACAGTCTAAGTGAAATTCCAACGACGCACCGATACTCTCTCACTGGGAAAGCAGAAATAACAAGAGATGAGCAGCCAGTGAAAGAGGATACATTTACTTACACGACACTGAATCACTAAAAAGTCCTCATCGGCCCCCCACCCCCCCAATAACCCAATGTGCCTGAAGGGCCACCTGCCAAGACAAGATCCAAGACAACTCATTGTGGATCAAACTCCCCTCTTTTCTCTGAAACCTGTGAAGGATTCTTTAAATGTGTTTTTGCCATGGATTTTTTCCTTACTTGTTTCTTTCCTTGTTCCTTCTTTTTATCTTTCTTTCATTCTTTTAAAAAGAATATTCTCTCAGCTAGAAAGGAAAGCAAACTCTCGTTTTTCTGCTGACTGGCTTGGGCACAACTGGAAATTATAAAAGAAACTGCTGTATCATTGATGTAGTAAGAAAACAGGAAGACAATTTTCATCCCAAAATGAGCCCTCTCAGCTGAAGCTCCCTTTGTAGTTGATGACCACACGCTTTCCATCTCGGCATGGGGCCAGTTTTATTAAAATCCTATAGCAACAGCTTATTTTTCAAACAACACTCAGAAAAGGCACTTTATGATGAATTTCCCCTGAAACTGCTCATGGTCATGTGTTTGGCACCCTCAAGGACTCCAATGGGAAAGGGATCTTACTTCACAGGGGCAAAGTGTGAATGTGATCCTTTGATGAAAAGCATTTGTTGGGCCCTCGGGTATCGCTCAAGCAAAGAGGCAGATGGGCACAAAAGCACAGAGGAACTAGGGACCCAGCTCTTCGGACATCACTTCCCTAAACAAAAAGAGTAGACTCTGTGGGACCTAAAGAGCTTGCCAGGAAACTGAGCTATTATGCTGGAGAATGGTGGGAAAACCTAAAAGATGCCTATTTTTGAGAAACTGGATCAGAGACTCCTATTGATGAGTTAAAGGAAGAAAGGAGAGAGTAGGGTAGTGAAGGAGAAATACTGAACTTCAAAGACAAAATGAAGGTCAAAGAAAAAGGAAAGGTAGAGCAGTGAAGACAGGAAAGAGGTGGAGCCTCACTCCTTATTCACTGTGTAATTGGGAGATCAGTTCCATTAATCCCTAGAGACAGCCTTGATCCAGAAAACCACCAGGAATAGAAAAACGAATAAACCCATACTCCCAAGATAGTCTTAAACAACTTGACTGCTTTAGCACCAAGTAACTAGAGAACTGGAGGGCACAAATGATCAAAGTTAACCTGCCTCCATCCATCTACTGACTTATCTAGTTACTAACCTGTGACCAAATGCCCCTCACACACATACACACTGAAAAAGATACAAGATAAAATCTGCAATGGAAAACGAAAAGTAGTGACGACTTTTAAAAGTAGTGGTAATAAATAATAAAGGGATTAAACTCCCCCAAGCATATTTAAAGAGCACAAAAATCAAACACAAATTTTGGAGTAACGATAGACTTGTCCCACAGATGTTTCTCAGTGTCTAAGCTGTTGGCACTGGAAGGCTCCTTAGTGGTCAGCTTCTGCAACAGTGTTCAATCCAGATTAGATTTTTTCCACCTCTGTCACCTCCTCGGCAAATAGGTACTCAATAACACTTCCAACTGCACTGGTTTTTCATCTGTATCTTGGCTCTACCCATGGGAAGTTCACTCAATCCTTCTGCGCTAAGAATACAAACATACAAACGTGCTCCTAGCATTGATTAACCCTCTGTACCAGCTAAAACCACCCCACAAGGGCAGGATGGCTGCTGAAGTTAATAAATTGGGTTACAACAGCCTGTGGCAATTCTGCATGCGAGGATCCAGTGGTGTTAGCAGGTACAAGGAAGCACAGCGAGACTCCCAGTCCAATATTACAAAAGGTTTCTGTGGTCCCCAAACCTTTGCTTAAATTCCCCTTTAGTAACTCTGGTCCAGACAGAATTCCTAAAGAGACTTGCACGTTAAATATTGTAAACCTACACAGCTGACACAGAATACGTGATCAAGTTATAAAATCTGCCCTCCCAGGTTGAACCTTGGCTAAAAACTCAATGGAATTCCCAGGGCTCTCTCTGTGAGAGTGGAGAATGTTAAGATATCTTAAGATATCCTTGGGTTTGGGAGCCTGGGTGGCTCAGTGGGTTAAGGCTCTGCCTTCGGCTCAGGTCATGATCTCAAGGTTCTGGGATCGAGTCCTGCATCAGGCTCTTTGCTTGGCAGGGAGCCTGCTTCCTCCTCCCTCTCTCTCTGCCTGCCTCTCTGCCTACTTGTGATCTCTCTGTCAAATAAATAAATAAAATCTTTTTTAAAAAGTTAAAAAAAAAAAAAAAGGACATCCTTAGGTTTACTGAAGAACTCATACCAAACAGGACAGTCAATCCCTCTCCAAGCCTCTGTAGTCCTCTGGTCTCTCTCTCAAGTGAATTCTGAAACTTTAGATGAATCCGAGGACCACAGTATTTTTAGTTAACATTAGCAAACTTCTTCCTCTAAAACGGCAAACTTCAGGTGCGACATTCAGCCATTTTTAAGCGAGAAGGTCCACTAATGGGAGATTGGTTACATTGTTTAAGTAAATGATGGTTCTTTCAGGCAAAAGAATTCTGCACTTCTGACTAAAATGGTGGTATAAGTGGGGCTTACAATACATAATTAAGTGAATAAAACCAGGTTACAAAATAATAACCATAGTATAACATCACTCATTTCTGTTTGAAAAATGTCTGTGTGTGAAAGAAAGATAACTAAAAAGTTCCAAATGCTCCAAAATGCTAATAGTTTAACAGTGATTATGATTATTCTCTAAAAATGGGATCATGCTTTTCTTTTTTATTTTCTTCTTTACATTTTCTATCATTATATATATATATATATATATATATATATATATATATATCTCTTTAAGCAATATCATGTATTGCTTCCAAAATACAAAAACTATAAAGTTTTGGAATGAAAAGAAGTGAGATGCTCTTAACTTACAAAAAAGGTCCCTGTCCTTACAAGATGATTTCTTTATAAAAAAGGAATTTCTGGGAACCTGGGTGGCTCAGTGGGTTAAGCCATTGCCTTTGACTCAGGTCTTGATCCCGGAGTCCTGGGATCAAGTCCCGCATCAGGCTCCCTGCTTGGTGGGGAATCTGCTTCTCCCTCTGACCCTCGCCCCTCTCATGCTCTTTCTATCTCTCACTCTTTCTCAAATAAAGAAGTAAAATCTTAAAAAAACAAAACAAAAACAAGGAATTTCCCATTCGGGAAGTCTGTGTTTCTGCGCAGGCCCTTCCCAGTCACTACCATCAAAAAGTGGTTCCCATTCCCACAGGCAGGCTGCCAAGTGCCGTGTATGGGGCAGGGAGGCAGTTAAAAGAGGAGCGATTTAAGCAGGTATAGAAGCCCAAGTGTGGGTAAGGAAGATCAAATCACACATAATGAAAACCTGTGCTGCCTCTCATCACCCTTCCTTGTTCATTGGAGGGACAAAAGCTGTGACGCCAAAAACAGCATCGAACATAGACGACTCATCTACTCACAGCGCTGAGAAGTCCTGCTCCAGCTCACCCACAACTGCCGAAGTGTTTCTTTTCCAGAATACAGGGGAGAAAATCACTTCGTGTTCTTTTTTTTTTTTTTTTTTTTGAATATCTAATATGCTACCACCATGTATTCATTTGAGTTAACCAAATCTTTATCTAGTATGCGGTCCTCACCCTGCTGCCCCACCAGGATCAAGGAGCTAGAAAGTTCTGGGTGCTTCGACAGTCACACGTTAGAGTCTATTATGATCTCAGATAAATCAATTTAATGAAATTTGTTTCAAACTCAGAAGCTTTCAGGTTTCGTTCAAAAGTGTAGGAGAGAAAACTGGCAGGCAGGAGAGATTCTAGGAAATGCTCTGGTGGGGAACTGAGGTCTGATCTTGGGTCTGAGAGTCCTGGGCACCCAGTAGAGAGGAAGAAGTAGGACAAAGGGGCAGCGGAGAACATAGGAAGGGTGATAGTGTGGTTAAAGATAAACTTCACAATTTCCCAAAGCTCTATGCTACCCTTAGTTGTATTTAGCCAACCAAAGAAAATCAGACCACCTGCCTCTTTTAGATGGGTTACTCTGATCATATACTCAGGCCAAATCATTATCTTCCAGTAATTTAAAATAGAAAAAAGAAATACTGAATTTTTTCCTACCGGTTGCCTAAACCTGAATAGTCTCCAGTGAATCCAGCACAACAAGTCGAAAAGTGAAAAAAACTTACAACCTTTTCTTGGGATGGGAGGGAAAGGCGTCTATACCATGCCAAATAATTGGTTTGACTAGATTTTTCCTGCCTGAGATGACCCACAGTTTGGGTGTCATGAAGACACAGCCTCTCTGTTTCTTTCCTGTACTCGGCAAAAGAACGTTCCATTCCACGCAATTCATGAATTTTAAAAACCATGAACCTTCCTTCACATTCCGGAGGAACACAAACGTTTTCCTGTCAGAGAGCTGTTTGGAGCATAAATGCTCGAGTGATTGCGATGGTGACAGGGAGAGGCCTTTTCAGACTAAGTCTTTGTTCTGAGCTGGCTGGAGGCTCCAGCAGTAGGACTGCCAGTAGGGTTTGGACATATGGTTGAGCACAGAGAGAAGGGACTGAATTTACTAACCACCAACTGCCATAACGGCCCTGTGTCTGGAAAATGGCCAACTGTTGAACCAACTGCCAGTGCTACCATGTTGTCATTAGACAGGGAGCCAACAGAAAACGACACGGCCATGGAAGACCACTGGCTCCCTCTTGTGGTGGAGCACAACGGCCAAGTCCTGCCACTTTTCCAGTAGGACATCCCTGAATCGCGTGAACAAAGGATGAAGGCACTTTCCGGAGAACCCTTATCAGCCCATTTGAATAGTGACCTTTATCGACACCTTTCCACAATGCTAACACCTACATCCTTCTAATTTTGATGACAAAAATCATACTGCTCCAAACCCAAAGCTCTCCAATGATTCTCCTTTGCCCTTCAAATTAACTTCCAAAATCATGACCATGGCTCATAAACCCCTAATGCTCTATCTCCTGCTCACGTCTCAGCTGTCACTCTCCTCCCCACTTTACATTTCTTGACGTCTCCCCCTTTAGGGTTTTCACCCTCGATCGCCGCCCCTACTAGGAATAACTATGGCTTCCCTTCTCCCCCTTCATGCAGTCTCGTCTGGCTAAATCTAACGCACCTGTTCAGATTTAACTGAAAGACCACCTCCTCCTACAGGCCTTTCTTTATCCCCTAGACTAGATCTCTCTGTTCAGTCTGAACGGAGCACCCCCAAATGCCCTTACCCAAGCACTCGTCACATTCCGTCATTTATTTAACATTTGTATTCCCCACTGAAAGATGTTCTCTACAAGGGCAGATACTGTGTCATTGTTCACACCCAACACACAGACTACAGTCAACTGAAAGAATATGTTTGAAGCGGTAAATTCTAAAATGGAAAAAAGAAGTGATATATTAACACAGCAAGGGAAAAATTTATTATCTTAAATTTACAGTGAGGAAAGTGAAACTCAGAGAGGTTCATGCGGCTTGGCCATGGCTATAAGGTCGAATGTGTCAAACCCAGAAGTCACACCCAAGTGTAACTCCAAAGCCAATGAACTTTCTACTATATGATGCTTCCTCTTAGGGAGCCCAAGTCAACCAGTCAATTCTTATTTATTCATGTCAATGAAAGCATCACATGGCATGATTTCTCTCAAATAGTGAATAATCCTAAAATCATTTATATCAGGCTTTAGGTCATATTTCTTTTAGGTGGTGCTTTTTTTCTTCTATTTTAGAAGGGAATTCTTATAATGTTCTCAATATCTCCAAAGGAAATATCTAAGTCATCCTGAGAAGCCGTTACTAGCGAGTTTCCCCAACCAGGAGGCAGAGAAGAGAAAGAGCACTGGGTTAGGGGTCCACAAGACCCCAATTCTAAGGCAAGCACTGGTCCAAGCCTGAAGGATGACCTGGACTAAGCTACTTCATGTTTCTGAAACTTGGCTCCTCATCTTTCGAAGGAAGATGGAAACTACTAGAATAAATTTCTACTAAACAAAGGGACCCCTTTTTTTCCCAAATTCTATTCTAATTTAAAGTGGAGGTGATCTCTACAAACTTGCTGATTTATACTTCCATAAGAGACCTCCCTCTATACTTCAGTTAAAAAAATCAGAATCTTGTTTAACAAAATCTTAATTAAACAGAGCAAACAATGCCCAAAAAGAATATTATCTTCTTTTTTTCTGAAAATTCTCTCCAACTGCTCTATTTCTAAATGTAAAGGACGAGACTTGGAATTCTAACCAGATCCCAAATGGTGTTTACCTCTTTCCTTGCTATGCATCTCTTTGGAAATTGGTTTCAACTTTGAATTTTTATACATTTCTCTAATATCACGAAGCAGACCTTGAGGTCTTCCCACTCCAACAATTCCTGATGGGTTGTTCAGCTACCCTTCTAGGTCTTCTGAAGAAGTATTCCCAGAGACGTTTTAAGAATCTCAGGAAGAAAAGACCTATATCAAACCTAACAGTTCTCTGCAGTAAGTGACACACAGAGCCCAGTTTACTCTCTGATCTGAAGTAAAAATAACTTTCCTAGGCCTCTCCTCTATGAAATGAGAGCAACAATACCAACTGTAGAGTTACTAGAAGTACTGGTTGCAATCTCCTTGTGTAAGGACTCCTCAAAGGGCAAATCTATCACATTGTGTCTAGGGCTTCTCTCTCTAATTTCTACCATACATTCAAAATTGTCTTGAGAGGGTATGGTGCCATGAAAATAAACACTGGCCTCAGAATCAAAAGACCTAGAGGTAGTCCAGGCTCTCCGATACACCCTCGCTATAAGGACTTGGGCAAGTAGTTATTCCTCTTAAGGCTCTTATCTCTCATCCATACATAGAGGATTATAATATAATGGTATGTTGATCAAGTGTGCATACACCTGGAAGAGTTGGCTTAGATGCTCAGTGAATAAATCAGAATCCCCAAAGACTGGAATTCGCAAGTTGGAAACAGGAACCAGCTCTAAAGAGAGTTTATCTAATAACGACCTATGTTCATGGCCAAAAAGAAAACAACTAAAAAGGAAGCATATAGTTACAGGAGAAAATGAAGGGAGAGAGAGTGAAAAGAATTGGAGACAGGAAGTAAAACACAAGTCAATAGCGCACGGTGGTTATCCAAAAGTTAGTATTTTCATGGGCTCCTGTATTAGGGGAAAGCCTCCTGTTGTCCACAAGTCTTCAAACAAGTAAGCAGCATCACTTCCTCAGACTTTTCCATGATGAGCGCCCTGTTCTTCCAACCCTTCCTCTTAAGCGATGGCTTGCCATCTCATCATCACCCCCAGAGTCGGGTGCTTCTTCTGTGGGTCTTGTTAGATTTTTGGTTGCTTATACAGGACTTTATCTCTCTTCGATAAATATCTCTTTAGATTTGGTTCACGCAGTTCATTATCCCAGATCGTCAAAATCTTTAGGGATTTTGAATTGCTCACAGTCTCTTCACACTGGATGTGACAGACTCTCAAACTGTGGCTCATATAGAAGGACTGAGGGAGTGAGTGGGGGCTACCTAATGTCAGGTTTTTCTGTCACATAATGTCAGGTTTTCTAGACATAAAACACACTACATTTAACATGTATTCTATATGTAATAAACACATATGGAATTATTTTATAGAACATAGATATATAAATAGAAATATTTTATATTTCTTATTTAATTATTCTTTCTTTCAGCTAAGGAATAGAGATCAACCATATTCCATGCACATTTCCTGAGGTAATTAGTCCTCAAGTCAACAAGACTTATTATTTCACCAAGACTCTGGAGAAGGAATTAGAATACTGTGGGGAATTGAAAAATAAACAGCAGACCTGGTCCTGCTTCCAGAGAGGGGGACCTTAAATAAACACATATGAATATATAGAAATCACAAATAAGTGAAACTCCAACAGATAAAACATAGAACTCCTCCAAACTAGATGCAGCATAAAAGACACGGATCTTTGTAAATTAATTCAAAGATGAATTACCAAAGGGACATATCCCAAATGTTAACAGTGACCCAGGACAGGTGAAATTCTACTTTGCATCGACTTTTCATTTCATTCAACTGTATTGTTGAAAATTCTCATTTTTGCGAGAAGAAAAAATATAATTTTTTAGTTCTTAGAAAGATTTATATATAAACTGTGGTCAGGGCTGTTTCCCAGGCTTGGCATTGCCTCTGTTCCTCATGAGAGGAAGCACAGTATTTCCACCTGCTGACTCAGTGCATGCCCAAGACAAAGCCTGATGGATCGGGAGAGAAGGCATTTAAGCAGCCCCAGCGCGTTGTCTGGAACTACTGAGTGACTCCTTCTCGTGGGCTGTCCTCTCAGCGGCACCCCACTTCTACTGAACACCACTTCAGTCTGAAACCCCAGGATCTCCTCCTTATATCAGTTCATTCTTTTCTTCAAGATTATGCTTGTGGGTCTGTGTTGCTCCACACACTCTCTGACCCAAAGGATGGAGTCCTACCCACAAAATCCCAATGCAGTGAAAGCAGTTTTCATGTTTTTCCCTGCCTAGACTTGTTGTTAGGACCCCCTGCCCCCCACCCCCAGTGTGGCCCTTCCTGCTGACCTCTCATCGGGATCTACTCGGTATTAGACTATTGTAACAGCCTTTCCAAATGGACCAGCTCTTGTCTCTGCCACACCCACTAATACCCTATGGCCAAAGTCATCTTTACGGAAATAGAAAGCACCCCATGCTACTTCTCTTAACTCTTTTCAGTGGTTCCCCATTCCCAAAACTAAGTTCAAATTTGTTGCCTGGTCCAAGTCCCCTTCAAGACCTGACCGTCTGCTGAAGGGACAGGCTACGCTCCAGTCCTTCTGTATTTTGCACAATAAATGTGGATGGAACTGACATGTGTTTCTTTGGATGCTCAACTCTGTCCATCTGCACCTTTTTAAAAACCATTTTCTGCAGCTGATCTGTTTCAGGCCCAATTTCCCCCAGCGTCCATGGGTAGCTCTGGTGCTGAGGCCTGTCCCGCACCCCCTCTTGTAGGATTCTCTGCTATTTTGAACACAAAGCTACACAACTTCCATTCAACCTACTCTGCTCATGCTATGAAGGGTGGATGGAGTGCCAGCCACTGAGACGGGAGGAACTGGTCTAGAAGACACTCGTGAAGCTCAAGCTTCATGGCCATACCACCTATGCAGCTGCATAAGGCCTCTGCTCCATGGGGCCCTGCACTGTAGGTTTAATGTTCTGCTGTTGCCATCCTGAAACTTGTGTGTTAAGTTTCTTTTTTTGTTACTGAAGTGCAATTGACACACAATATTACATCAGCTTCAGGTGTACAGCTTGGTGATTTTGACAACTATGCTCACCGCAAGTGTAGCTACGATCCATCACCACGTGAC
The DNA here is from genome assembly GCF_009829155.1 of Mustela erminea. Lineage (NCBI taxonomy): Eukaryota > Metazoa > Chordata > Mammalia > Carnivora > Mustelidae > Mustela > Mustela erminea. The sequence continues at coordinate 87,397,586 of NC_045625.1, forward strand.
ACTATTACAGTGCCACTGACTACATTCCCTGTGCTGTACTTTCCATGTCTGTGACTTATTCCTTCCATAACTGGAAGCCTGACTTCCACCATACCTCATGCATTTTGCCCATCTCCTCATCTCCTCCCATTACACAAACACCAGTTTATTCTCTGTATTTATGGGTCTGTTTCTGCCTTTTTTGCTTCTTTTGCTCTTCAGATTGCACATAAAGTGAAATCACATGGTATTTGTCTTTCTCTGTCTTACTTAGCAAAATATCCTCTAGGTCCATCCACATTGTCGCAAATGGCAGGATGTCATTCTTGTCTATGTTTGAGTAATACTCTAGTGTGTGTGTGTGTGTGTGTGTGTGTGTGCACATATTCATTCATCTGTTGATAGATACTTGAGCTGCTTTCATGTTGGGGTATTGTAAATAATGTGGCAATAAACATAAGGGTGCATTCTGAATTAGTGTTCTCATTTTCTTTGGGTAAATACCCAGTAGTAGAATTTCTAGATTATATAGTATTTAACTTTTATATAGTATTTAATATTTAATTTTTTGAGGAACCTCCATACTATTTTCCACAGTAGCTGTACCAATTTACATTCTTATCAACAGTGCACAAGGGTTCCTTTTTCTCCAAATCCTTGTCAACATTTATTTCTTCTTGTCTTTTTGATGCTAGCCATTCTAATAGGTATAAGGTGATATCTCCACTGGTTTTGATTTCCATTTCCCTAATGACTAGTGAACTTGAGCATCTTTTCATGGGTGTTTGTTGGCCATCTGTATGTCTCCTTTGGAAAATGTCTATTCAGCTCTTCTGCCCATTTTTTAATTGTTTCTTTGGTGTTGAGTTATAGAAGTTCTTTATATATTTTAGATATTAATATTAATCCCTTACTGGCTATGTCATTCACGAATATCTTATCTCATTCAGTAGTTTGTCTCTTCATTTTGTTGATGGTTTCCTTGACTCTGCAAAAGCTTTTTATTTTGGTGAAGTATAGGTGTTGTTGTTATTGTTGTTGTTGTTAAAGATTTTATTTATCTGTTTGATAGAGAAAAAACACAAGTAGGCAGAGTGGCAGGCAGAGGCAAAGGGAGAGGAAGAAGCAGTCTCCCCACCAAGCAGGGAACCCGACGTGGGGCACTATCCCAGGATCCCGGGATCATGACCCAAGACAAAGGCAGCACCTTAACCAACTGAGCCACTCAAGTGCCCCGTGAAGTATAGTTTATCTTAGTTTTTGTTTCCCTTGCCCAAGGAAATAGATCTATAAATATACTTCTAAGGCCAATGTCAAAGAGACTTCTGCCTATGTTTTCTTCTAGGAGTTTTGTGCTTTAGATCTCACATTTACTTCTTTGATTCATAATAATTTTATCTTTGAACTTCAGTCACATAAGTGAAATCTGATGGAATAATGGAGTATAAGCATGAGTGGAGGAGACACACACAACATACACGTCTGTCATTGTTCCTTGCTGCTGTGTCTGTATACAGCATTTGCGACACCGTGTGAGTACAGAATCTACATGCGTGGAAGTTCAGGGAGACTCAAAAGAGTACAAAGTGAGCATGTTACATCTACTGACACCTTAGAGAGGCCACTCTTTCCACTTGAACCAGAGTTTGCTTTGAATATAGAAAGAAGACAAATACGAATGACCAAGGACCTGTCGTATTCTTTCTTAATCATGTTACTTCCCAGGATTAGCCAACCACTTATGCTGAAAATGATGTCATAGAAGGAAAGGGAAAAGTAGGGCAACCCTTAGCTCCTTTTCCTTTAAATTCTTCCTTACTTATCAGGAGAGGATGTTGGTAGAATGTGTACATATCAAGAAGAGAAACTGAAGAGCTGCAGTAGCTTTGTGCAGTGATTCCACTATTCTAGTAAGCACAAACGACACACGCATGTATGAGCTATAAAACACAAAATGTTTATAACAACAGTGACTCTGCATATAAGTTAAACATTCTCATACTTACACTTAAAACTGGCATTATACAATGAAATAATAAATGGTAAAATTCATGCTAATAATTTAAGCTTTTAATTTTCATTGCTTAGAATGGCATTAAACAGCAAAGTTAAATTTAAAACACCAAATCCAGAGAAACTAGAGAAGAAAGAACGATGTGTTATGTTTTAGTAACTTTCATGGCACTTTTTTCCTGCTTTTTAAACCAAGGGTCCCTGTACTTTTATTTTGCACTGAGCCCTGCAAATTACGTAGCTGACCCTTCGTAGGCAAAACGGAACCAGTTACTCTCCTGATTACCACCAAACCCCAAATGACACCTACAACGGAGAAGTGAGGGCTTACTAATGACTACTGTGAGTTGTGTTTTGGTCGGATTGAAGATTAGACTATCATTTCCAGTGGTGGAATTCAGAACAAGATCCTTCTTCCCCAATCCAGGGCCTTTCACACAAGAAACACAGTCTTAACAGAAAGGAACTAACACTACCCAGAGAGAGGGACATACCCCAGCCCAGGAGAAAGAAGGGCTGCAGACCTCATCACTCCAGCAGTGCATGCTGGCGGAGCGGGGGGAGCCCTTCCTGGGGTTGGGTGCAGCCATCGACAGTTAGGAAACGGGCAGCAAGTCCCCCAGTGACTTCCGGCAGGTGTATCACCAACAGCAAGAGCCACTGGATACACCCCGCCGTTGCAGGCTGCCTCAGACAGAGAGTCAGAGGTTGTAGTCAGGATTCAACGAAATACAGCTGGGCGTTCATGGAATAGGCCACACGCAGACAGCCATCTTCCCCCAGAAATCACCTTCGTCATCATCATCATCACCATCACACCGCATTCGCACTAACTACTAGACTTCAGGAAGCTCCTTCGAGAAAGCCTCCTAGTTTTAACTAATTTAGTTGAATTAGACTGTCTGATAACTAAAAGGAGAAAATCTTTTTTACAAGCGGTATTTGCTGAGAGGACCTATACTTGCTAAAACAAATGATTTTCCTAGTGAACCTTAAAAATGGAGTCAGGAACTGGGGAAGGGGCTAAAACGACGAAAGCTCATCTAACGCCTGACGGAGTCCTGTGCTTTCATTCCACCCAGACTCTTCTCACCCGACACCAGGGCGGATGTCACTCCGGGGAGTAGGTGACGTCACTGCCCTTCCCCAGGCTCTGATGGACAGTGAATTCTCAGGGCCAGGGATGGCGGCGGCTCTTTCTATCCACCTCAGTACTTCACGCACAGACTCATCCTGGGGGCACTGCATAAATGCTTGCAGAAGGCAAAAAAAAAAGTGCCATCAAGAAAAATACAAGTTGGATTATTAAATGCCACAGAACCAGGCACCACCCCTAGGAAAGTGGTTTCTGTGTTCCCTAAATTCCAAACGTATGAAAACAGGGAGCCCTGTGACTTACAAGTTTTGAGAAGCTGCTTAGTTTCATGAAACTGGACTAGGCTGGCACCATGATGGGATGTGGGGAAGGCAGAACACCATCCTCAGACGTCGCTGACTATCTGCTGCATTAAACGGGAAAAAGGAGCAGTAGGAGGCTCCCTCACCCTGTAGGTCTGGGTCATCCCAACTTGAGAGTCCCCTGGGAGATTAGGGTTCTGCGGTCCCACTGAAAACCTACTGAACCAGAATTTGGAAGTGGCCTGGAGGGACAGGGGGCAGTTAAAGCTCTCCCATGTGATTCTGATAGAGCTGATCTGCAAACCAGCCTTTGGGAACCACTAGTCTAGGATGACAAACTGTTGAAGCTGTTTCTGAGGCCCATCTCAATTCAGAAGAAGAATCAATTTGAACCATGTAAGTGTTACACACAAGACCTGGACAAATTCTCTTTCTGGAGTCTATAAAACACCTCCTAACACTCTGTGAAATTAACGATTTTTCTCTATCTGGGGCAAAACATGGATTTCCAAACTGTGACTATAAATAATTTACACCACACATGTACACCTTTCTGTCAGACACATTTCACATCTTGCAATGAAGGAACAGGTGGTGGGGATGCTTTCAGGTAATGTAAGAAATCTCAGCCCAAATACATACCTCTGTTATTTAATTTTCTATTCCCGTCCAGAGAAGGACCTGCCCATCGCAACTGCTTCAGTGATGCTGCTTTCTGATTAGACGTTGCAACTGCCAAATATTTCTGCTCCAAGAGCAGTTACAAAAAGAAAACAACTCCCCTCCTTTGAGGCAACAGCTATTATGGGCAAAACCCTCCATGGCCCACTTTCTACTCCAATCACCCCTTCCAAGGAGAAAGATGAAAGGTACTGGTGGTCAACTCTGGCTATCCTGAAACTTCTACATCTGAGCATATTTGAAAAGAAACAATACTGGGGCTAGCCCAGACAGGCCTCCCAACCAATTACTGACCAGTGCCTTAAATAAACACCTCACACCGACCCAGCCTGAGGCCCTCAAGACAGCTAGGCCTATTCAGGCCAAGCTGACACAGGCATTCTTTTCCCGGGGAATGACCCCCTTCCTTCATTCTGATGAGGCCGTCAATCCAGGCATCACATCTACCCCACGTGAGGACAGAAATGAGACCTCTGTTGGCAACTGAGCTTTCCCATCTCCTAGATGAGTGATCGCATACACAGAGCATTATTATAGAAAATACAGAGAACACTCAAGGTCAAAAAAGTAAATTAGCTACACTTTTCAGAGGGAGCCCCTGTTACTTATTGTGCATCCTTCTTCACACACACACACACACACACACACATGCATACACAACGGCATATACTCTTTTGAGATCCATTTTTTAACTGAATCCATCTTGAACATTCTCCCATGTGCTGGAACATTCCTCTGCTACTTGCTGTCTATCACGTGCAACTGAATGCCTTCAGATGGTGGTTCCATCCTTCTCCCCACGGCTGGACATCTGCTTTGCTCTAACTTTTCATTATTGTAAATAGTGCTCTGATTGCTCTCTCTGCTTGGTCTTCGAGGCAAATCCAATCTTCTCCTGACATGAAACACTATTCTTAGTCATTTACCGTTTTTGCAAAACTGAATTGCAAGTCCCTTCTGACCTCTCTAGTCAGCACTCTCCATAGGAGAAGGAATGCTCCCAGGTTTGAAGGGAAGGGGGGTTTCAATCAAGCCTACTCGATTCCCACATTTCTCCTTCAGTAGAAGTGAACAAATACAAATATTTTTGTATGACAAAAAGAACCCTGGCTTTTTTTGTTGTTGTTGTTAACCCTGGCTTTTTTTTAAGGGAAAGAGCAAGGGTATAAAGAAAAGAGTTATTACAGGATATACAAATCTCCTTTTCACCTTTAATGAAGGAAAATAACTTTGGTCTATTTTAGAACACCAAACATAAAAGCAAGACTTATGTGCTCATGCTACAATTTAACCTAAAATGAATCTCCTTTCTATTGGATCCTTTGAATTCTCCCATATCTGACCCATGCTCTCTCTAGGCTGTGCAAGGGTACCATCTTGTGGCTGATACAAAAGATAATCAGAAGACACTTAGCTTTCTAGTATGTGAGGGTGTGAGAAATACCAACTAAGCACAACCACAGGCCCCTCTTTAAGAAAAGGTTTGCTTCTACAGTAATAGAAAATAAACATCATTGTTTATTAGCTTTTTAAAAAATATGTGCACATAAAACAAATGCTCAGAGAGCTTCTGGTCCCCAAGTGATAACATTCTGATATGAGTGGAACATTCAGAAACTTCTAAACAATACTTGCAAGGAAAATGACACTGTGTTTAGCTTGCCTGTTTCAACAGTAAGTTGTTTATAAACAACAAACAAAACAACTCTGGAGTAGTGAAAAAATCACAAGAGCTGGTGTTATAATAACTAGGTTGCCATCCGAGCTACATGAGTTTCGGTGACCTTGGGTCACTTAACTCCTTAGTCCCTGATCCTTCATCTGGAAAAAGGAGAGAGTACCTGAACAGTGGAACTCACAGAGATGCTGAGGTCATATATGGGAAAAGCGCTGAAGTCTGCTAAAACACCAGACATAACATAAAGCCTTATTACTGTCATTCAGATTTTTTTTTTCAAAGAAATCGTTTACTCTTGTCCCTTAAATATTCTCAGACCTGATCCTACAAGAGAGCAAGCCCCTACTGGAAGGAAGGACAAAGGGTCCTCTTAGGGAGAAGTCAGGAGGCAAAGGGGTCTGCTGAGAAAGATTCAGAAAGAAAAACTGACCATCTTTTAGGGGTTAAGCACCTTGACTGTTAGGAGAATCTGAGGAGAGCTTTCAGAAGCTGAAGACAGTTCTTCCTAAATAAAGTCTTTGAAAGAGCAATGGCTTACAATGTCCAGTTTAAAATGCTGGACAGGGATGCCTGGTGGCTCAGTTCATTAAGCGGCTGCCTTCGGCTCAGGTCGTGATCCCAGGACCCTGGGATAGAGTCCCGCAGCTGGCTCCTGGCTCAACAGAGAGCCTGCTTCCCCCTCCTCCACTCTGCCTGCTGCTCTCCCTCTCTGTTAAATGAATAAATAAAATCTTAAAAAAAAAAAAAAAGATCATAAAAATGCTGGGCAGAAGAAGTCACAAAAAACAAGACTGACACACCTCTCTCTCTACAGTTAAACTTCATAAGCCAAAGAGCCAAACACAAAACTAAAAGACAAGCCAGTTTAATTTGTTATTTGTAGCAAATGACAACAGAACACATACAACTGGTTCAACACTAATATGCTAAAGGGTGTGGATTTAAATACATACCTTATAAAAGAAGAAATCGAATTTCTTAAACCATATTTTTAAAAAGCTCAACCTTTTTAATTAAATAAATACAATTTAAAACCTGTTAGATACTATTTCATGCCTGTCAGATATGAAGAAAAAGTTTTAATGAGAAGAGTCAATCCTGAAAAAGCAGAGTTGAGAGGCACCTGGGTGGTTCAGTGGGTTAAGCCTCTGCCTTCAGCTCAGGTCATGATCTCAGGGTCCTGGGATCGAGCCCCACATCGGGCTTTCTGCTCAGCAGGGAGCCTGCTTCCCCCCACTCTCTCTCTGCCTATCTGTGATCTCTGTCTGTAAAATAAATAAACAAAATCTTAAAAAAAAAAAAAAGGCAAGGTTGAGACATTCATGAGTTCCTGCTGCAATCTTTCTGGAAAGCACTTTGGCGACATGCATCACATGCACATATGCATGCTCTTGGTGTCACTGATTCCACAGCTGGAGGCTGTACAGTGCCATGGACAAGAAAGCAGGCTCTGCGACAGGTCACATGACACTGTCTCCCAGCTTCACGGCTTACTAACCAAACAAGTGGGCAAGAAAACGCCTGACTTCTTTGTGTCCCAGTGCCTCACCCATAATGTGGGGTAATACTGTTACCTATTTCACCAAGTTGTAGGGAGATTAAAGCAAATTTTAAATTTGAGCAAATTTAAGCCACCTAGAATACAGCAGGGTTATCATAAGATGGCATTAATATTATTGCTATTTTCATCATTGGAAGAATCGAGCAATAATCTGGAAGTTGCATTCATTGAGGAAATATGTACAGAGCAGTATTTTTTTATTGTGAGATGGAGAACACAACAATTTTGGTCTCTGACCTATAAAGTTCATAACACAGGTGCCCAAAAAAAAAAAAAAAAAGAAGTTACACTCTCAGATAATCATTTCAATAATATTTATAGCAGCAACGACCAGAAATGACATCAGTATTTAAAACTACCTGTCTAGGAAGCAAAAGAGTTAATGGCATACTGTGGATTATTCTACAGTCAGTAAAACCTACTCTTAATGATGCTTAATTTCCTCATCTGGTGAAGGACATACCACAGAGTCAGTAAGAGGATCTGAATAGTCATGAATACAAGGCAGCTTTGGAAATAGTAAAGTAATGCAAATGTTAATTACTACTATTTGTTAGGGCCTGCAGAAAGTCAATTATGAAAATAATTTTAATGCATCTTTACTGAACATTTACTATGTGCCAGATATTGTACACATATTGTCTCATGAAATTCCTAATCCAAATAGCTGCCAAGTTTAGAAAATAAAAGTACACAATGCCAATTAAATTAGAATCTCAGATAAATATTGAATCATTTTTAGTATAAACATGTCTGAAATGCAATTATTCAGTATTTATCTGAACTATATGGAACATACTTATGCTAAAATTATTCATTATTTATCTGAAACATTTGAAACATACTTATACTAAAAGTTTATGTTGTCTACCTGAAATTAAAATTTACCTGGGCATCTTGTATCTTATCTGGCAACCCCACATCAATCGTATGTAATAAATATAATAATTATATATGTGAAAGAGAATCAGAAACAAAAACAAAGATTCCATTTTAGTTGGTGCAATGACAGATCACCTATCATGCCTAGCATGGGCCAGAAAGCATTAAATCAAGAGGCAGGATGAGAAAGCCAGAAATTATTTCCTAGTTTTCACTGCTGTGTTCTCTTTATTTAAAATGTTGTAATTTCTCAGAATACATTAAGCCCCAATTCAAATACTAAACATAAAAACACGTTGCAAAGCCAAATCTAAACGACTTTGGAATTATCAGGCATTTTGGAAGATTGACAACATCCGTCCCTTCTTTTAGTGCAAATTATCTAGAGATGGGAGAATAAACATGTAAATGCTTGTAAGCTGTTCTGAGTTGATGAGATTTCAGGTTCTGGGAGCTAAACCTCGGGTTGCTTCATTTCTACTGGATGGTGGCCGCTGACTTATTTTCTTCTGTTTCAGTGGACCTTGAAATTATCATAACTGTTTCACATCAGTGTGTGCCATCCCTCCCCATTTGCAATCAGCACCACTCCGGGAATGAACTGTGTTAATTCACAGTGGCCTTGGTGATGAGAGAGGCATTTTCAAGGATCTTTTTGCACTTGGAGAAAAGATGTCACCTTACTTTTGCAGAAGGTAGGCATGAAAAAAGGGACAATATTCAATATGTGTCACAGTACATTGCAAAGGGTGAAAGCCAGTGTGTGTGTGTATGTCTTGTATCACTAATACCAATTTTTTAAAAAGAGAGAGAGAGATGTGGCTTGAGAGGATATACAGTAAAAGGATCCCAAGAGGCCTGGGTTCCAATCTCAGCCCTAGAACTAACTAGCTGTGTGACCTTGAACATGTCCCTGACTCTTTCTGAGCCCCACTTCCACCACCCACAGCCTGACGTCAATATATGCCAATACAGGGGTATCTGGGGACAAGGTTACAAATCTAGAAAGCATTTTGGCTGTATGCTACTAACAGAAAAAAGAGTATAACGAGTTCAAAGCAACATGATTACAGGAGTGAGGAGGCAAACTTCAAATCCCTGCTGCCCGTCTCTGAAGTCTGGTGAGACAGTATTCGCATAACAGTGCTTTCAAAAGCAGCAAAGGAGGTGAGAAGAAAAATGTCAGAGCCGAAGGCAAATGCCTCTACCAGTGCATCTTTTTTTAAAAGATTTTATTTATTTATTTGACAGAGAGAGAGAGAGCGAGGGCACGAGGAGGACGGTGGGGCGACAGAGGGAGAGGGACAAGCAGATACCTGCTGACCAGGGAGCCAAGTGCAGGGCTCCATCCCAGCACCCCGATCATGACCTGAGCTGAAGGCAGACACTTAACTCACTGAGCCACCCAGGTGCATCTCTCCTTTAATGCGACACAGTCATCCAGGGAACTGGTTAAACCTGAGTATTTCTGGGCCACCCACCAGAGACTACAAATCCGTAGTCTCTGGAGCTGGCCAGAAAGTCTGCATATTTAGTAATCCCTCGGTGATTCAGAACCAGGTGGTCTATTTAAAGCACTGTGAGAAACACTGTCATTATCAATCAAATACAAACATATAGTTAAGATTTTTTAAAGAAAATGAAGTAAAATGAAACCAGTAGAAAGCATAAAGTAGACTTGATTCAATATAAAGTTCTGAGTCAGGAAAGGTAAGACCTTCCCAAGAGTAGGGCAGTAAAAAGGGACTCACAGCAATGTCTGACCTCTCAAAATATCTCTCAGCTTGATCGACAAGAGCCAGTTGGTGAAGATGATGGAAGAAAATACACAAACCCAAGAATGAAAGAGCCCATACAACCTGGAAGAAAAACAAGGAAAGAGAGAAACTGCCATAGGATTTGGAATGGTAGCACTGCAGTGTCCTATAAATATGGGAGAGATTCAGGATAGTCACCGGTCAGAGAAGAAAACCAACATCAAAAAGGAGCTTAACAGTAAAAATGTCAGTGTCCTTATAATAAAAAGGTATACAATGTGCCTAAAAAGTTTGTAGGTAGGAAATAAATAAAAATATGTCCAACATGAAATCTTTTTAATCTTATGAGAACTTTAGGAGATGAGAAAGTACTTTGGAAAACATAAAGAATAAATGATATGATTATTAGCTACCGTATTTTTGTGACTGTCAAATTCATTAACTTCCTGTCAGGCTTGGAAACTAGTTCAGGAGGGCAGTATGGCTCTATTTTTGGACCCCCAGTGCCTACCACAGTGTCTAGCCTATAATAGGTGCTAACCAGATGGATGAATGGGTAGACGGGCAGACGGATGGGTGGGTGGGCGGATCCGGTTAACACCAGAAACACCAAGGCAAGAGTTGCAAGTTCATATAGTATTCACCCAAGTCACAAGCTTCCTTCTCCATTTGGACTGAGCTGCCATGAGACTGTCACAAGGCTGGGGCATATTCTCGCAGTAGTACCTGCTGGCAGTCGTGCGTGAACCTCTGACTAAGACAAGTTTAGCTGTCTTCCGGATTCATCTAACCTGGTGTGGCTGCTCCTTAACTGTTGCCTCTCAGCTCACCCCCACACTCTTCCATCGATTCTGTATTGCCAGGATTGGTACCTACAAACTACATCCCCCAGATTCCCCCGATGGCTAGTTTTCTGTTCAATTCTGGCAAGGGAAAGAAAACTATTTCTTCCTCATAATCTTTTTCTTCTGCTCCCATTTCTGGAAAGAGCTTCAGACTGTCAGGGATCAAAGCTTCTGCTGTAGCTGCCCTTCTCCGATGGTCCCTGAACTGGTCAGAGACCATTCTCCACAGTCCTAGCAATGGTTAGAAGGAACCCCTAGAAACCTGCTCTTGGGTTTTATAACAACCCCTGATTCCTTTTATTCCCCCTTTCCCTAGAATTGATAGCTGCTTCCTACAGATACACACTTCTCTCTAGACATTATTCTTTCTCCTTTTTGCTTCTCGAGTCCCCTTCCTTTTTCTCTTTAGCTCTCTTTCATCCCTTCAAACACCCATAAGACCAAGGTTGGTTTTAAATCCCCTCTTTTTGAAACTTTTATTTGAAACAGAACTGGTTTCTGTTTTTCTGACCATACTCTGACACACTTGGTAAAATCAGGGAAAGTAAGATCACAGTAGGTATTGAAAGCACAGGTTAGAGAACATTTCATTTGTTCCCTAAGAATCCAGAATACACACTGAAATTCAATTGTAGAATTAGAGTATTAAGCAGCATATGTAGGGGACAAAACACCTTCCCTCTCTCCTGGACTATCTCCTCGCTTTTATTACCTTATTGTTGTTATCTTTTAACCTCTTTGCTCTTCTGCATACACCTGCAATTATCCCTTTCTCATGGAGGTCTCTCTGATGCCCTCACCTAACCTTAATCTCCCTTGGTCTGAATTCTTCCGGTCCTTTGGTTCTCTCATTTCTCAAGTATTTCTCTAGGTATGTTAGCAGTAGTCCTGCCCTGATTCACTCCCCACACCCAAGTAATAATCGGAATTCTCAGAAAAAACTATGTACAGATGCCAGGACACCACTCCCACTCCTAACCTCCTGAATCAGAATTTCTGGAGGGCGGGGCAGTGGAAGTAAGAAGATAGATAGATAGATAGATAGATAGATAGATAGATAATTTTTTATATTCCTCAGATAATACACCCCGCGAGATCAGGGCCCTTCCATTTCTTATGCTGTGTTTACTGTGCCCGACACAGTTTAAGCACGTGTAATAAAAGTGCGTCCGTTTTTCTAATGAGTTGATTGAGTGAAGATTCCCAGGAAGACCAGGTGGTGTCACTACCGCCTAATTAATATTTCTGCCCAGTGAAAAGCACCACACGTAGTAAAACCTGACCTTCCCTGGACTCACAGATTCTGTACTTCCCATGTTTTCTTTCTTAAGAGGAAACTGTATAAACCTCACCAAGAAAATAAACAGCGAAACTTAGATACAGACAACTTGGGTCCTCTGAAAAGAAGTGGTGGCTGAGTTCTGAGAATGCCGGACTCCGTGAGAGGAAGCAAGCCTCTCCTTGCCCTCAGATCTCATGGCATTGAATTCCTGGCATTAGCATTCTGAAGAGCAAGCTTAAGAAAAAAATGCTTAGGGGCGCCTGGGTGGCTCCGTGGGTTAAGCCTTTACTTTTGGCTCAGGTCATGATCTCAGGGTCCTGGGATCAAGCCCCGCATCATCGCATCATCCGGCTCTCAGCAGGGAGCCTGCTTCTCCTGCCCTCTCTGCCTGCCTCTCTGCCTACTTGTGATCTCTCTCTATCAAATAAATAAATAAAATATTTAAAAAAAAAAAAAGAGAGAGAAGTTCTATTTTTAATTTCTTGAGGAATCTCCACACTGTTCTCCAGAGAGGCTGCACCAACTTGCATTCCCACCAACAGTGGAAGAGGGTTCCCCTTTCTCCACATCCTCTCCAGCACATGTTGTTTCCTGTTTTGTTAATTTTGGCCATTCTAACTGGTGTAAGGTGATATCTCAATGTGGTTTTAATTTGAATCTCCCTGAGGGCTAGTGATAATGAACATTTTTTCATGTGTCTGATTCCCTATGACCCTGCAATTGCACTCCTGGGTATTTACCCCAAAGATACAGATGTCGTGAAAAGAAGGGCCATCTGTACCCCAATGTTTATAGCAGCAATGGCCATGGTTGCCAAACTATGGAAAGAACCAAGACACCCTTCAACGGACGAACGGATAAGGAAGATGTGGTCCACATACACTATGGAGTATTATGCCTCCATCAGAAAGGACGAATACCCAACTTTTGTAGCAACATGGACGGGACTGGAAGAGATAATGCTGAGTGAAATAAGTCAAGCAGAGAGAGTCAATTATCATATGGTTTCACTTATTTGTGGAGCATAACAAAAAGCATGGAAGACATGGGGAGTTAGAGAGAAGGGGGTTGGGGTAAATTGGAAGGGGAGGTGAATGATGAGAGACTATGGACTTTGAAAAACAATCTGAGGGGTTTGAAGGGGCGGGGGGTAGGAGGTTGGGAGGAACCAGGTGGTGGGTATTATAGAGGGCATGGATTGCATGGAGCACTGGGTGTGGTGAAAAAATAATGAATAATGTTTTTCTGAAAATAAATAAATCAATTTAATAAAAAAAATTTTTTAAAATAGAAAAGAAAAAAATGCTTAATGAGCATGCAAGAAACACTCAACACCAAACAGATTGCATTTTTATTCACCTCTTGCAACTCCATTAGTTTCAAAGACATTTGGAGATGTTCTTTGAAAATTTAATTTTCCTTTTATGTCTTCTATTTTCATGTTATTGACTTATATTACCCCTCATTCCTAGGTGAGCAAACCAACATAGGTTTACCATGAGCCATTTATTATGTGACTTCTAAGGCAATACAGAACCCTCACCTATGACAGAAGCTGTTTAGTAATTACTTCTAATTACTAATGGGCTTAGAATAGCATGTTTTCCAAAAGCAGTTTCCATAAAGCTCAGACCTGACTATATTTTAACATTTCTGAATTCTAATACTCTGGTTGTATTAGAAATCCATTAAGATGGTTGAAAGGAAACGAACTCTTAGATTTATGGATCCAAAAGGGGCTCTGAAGTGTCCCCTAGAACCCTTCTTATGTTACACCCTGATCCTCCTCATTTGAAAATCTACCTCCAGACAAACAAATTTCCTGGATAATCAGCCCTTTCTTCATAGGCTTAAATTTCAATAAAAAGGGAGGTACTGAACGGTAAACAGATCTCCAGTAGTAGAAATGGACCCCCCCTTTATGTGTCAGGAAAGGGTTAAGTATGGCAGGGAAAGACAGAAGGCCGCCAGCTCCCCTGACTAGGCCCATGCAGGGGGCTACCCGACCAGGCTCACAGAAATCCCAAGTGTGTAGAAATGCTGAGGTGTACAAAACCAGACAAGGGAACACACCAGACCACTATCCCTGGATGTTAGGGAGTGTATTTTTTTGGCAGCTATGCTGTAATCACAGAAGATGACCAGACTTCAAAGAAGTAAGCCATTAAGGATGTTATCAATAGTCCTTGGTCAAACCAAGATGACATCGGAATCTCAAGGCCACAAGTTTCCTGGTCAGTTCTCAATGAAAGACCGCCAGTAAAAGCCCACAATGGCAACCCATTCCGTACCCCCTCACTCTAGAGAGCTTCCTCTTTTCTTTCTGTTCTCCGCTTCACTTAATAAACTTTCACTTCACTTCACCCTTTTTAGTCCATGAGATTCATCTTCGACTCCATGAGACAAGAACCCTGCAATCCTGTGACACTTACTCTTCATTAGCTGGGTGGTCCTTGAATCCCTAATTACCTAGATCGCTAATCACTGCTAGATTCCCCGTCCTTCAAGAAAAAATATCCCATAAACTGCCCCCACTTTCCCAGTGAACAACGAGCTTCTATTAACAATTTACAACAATCTGCTGGAGGAGTGTTCCTGTCCTTGGTTGCCAATCAATCATTTCACCTCAGGGTGAAAAACTGCGCCCCTTTGGGTTAACCAGTTTTTGCCCAGCACTCTGTTCAGAAACTGTGTCAGTGACATTTAAAAGTTTTCCTCCCACTTTGTGGACCCCATACGTGTGGTGAACCCAGGTTGCTGGACCTCGATGACTTGGGTTTCAGTAACTGAGAAGCAATAGCAATACTGCCAGTAAACAAAAATGAAGGAGCTTTTGAGATAATACTCTTCATGTAGCCGGGACTCAGAATCACTGGAGAAGAACTTTCTAGAGACTCCATATGATGATAAAAGTTAATTTTCTAAATTGTCATTATCCGTGCTGTGTTCTTTAACAAGGACTATTGCCCAAGGTCAAGTGTTTGCCAAAAGCATTGAACTGCATTCCTCTTCCCCACCAACCTCTTTGTTTCCTTCCTTCTTTTCTTCTTCCTTCTTTCCCTACTCCTTCCTTCCTCCTCCCTTGTTTTCCGGGTCTCACAAACTTCTTTCCTAGTCTCTATAATCTTCCCTTGGAGAAGTTTACACCACCAGCTGGCTAATATCTACAACCTTGTGTGTCCTCCTCCTACTACCATCCCTTCCCCTCACTCACACGCACTCAACCTCTACCCACCAACACAACCCTGGTGTCCAAAACATATCATATAATACTTTCCATTCCTTCACATCCAGACTGGGAAACTGAGCCTCGGTGGAAATGCTGTTGCGTGACACTGGGTTAGAACTGTCATCATCACGATTTCAAGTCAACTGTCAACATTCAGCGACTCGAATTTCATGATATCACTCTGCAGAGAGTCAGAAACCAAGGGGAGATACCTCAGCCTTTTAGGAAACACTTGAGGAATTGACTCTTTCCTTACATGTTTTATTATGATTGATTATGATTATTATGATAATACATATCCACAGAGGAAAGTTTAGAGAAGAAAAAAGAGAGAATAAAAATAAAACCTAAATTGTATTTACCATTATATATACATATATATTTGATAATTTGATTAGCAGTGTTTACTATCCCATTAAATAACAAAAATTACATATATAAATATATATATCATAATGAACAATTTATGTGCAGCCATGAATATATTTTAAAGAAATTCTTAGAAATAGAATTAACTGATCAAAATTTTAAGCTAACAATAGTAATCACAATACCATTAATGTTACTGACAAGTGCCCCTGCAGTAGAATGCATGCCAGGTACTATCTAGTACTTTATAGTCACAGCGATCTTAGGAGGTAAATACGGTAGCACCCTTAATGCAAAAATTAAAGAAACGGGGGCTTGGGACTTACCTTGGTTCTCTCTGAGAGTGTGCCAGAAAATGACAGATTGGGGATTCAAACTTCCATAAGCAATGCTCTTTCCATTACACACAGAAAGGGGGGCTCCCTCACTGTACCACAGTGAAAAAACAACTAGGGTTTTCACTATAACAATGAAAGCTCAGTGAATCAAAGAATACCATATTGAGAGGAGCCACAAAAGTTCTTAAACTCAATCCTCATCTGATACTGGCATCATCCCTTCAACATTTCCTAGAAGGATCATTGAATAAACTCCCTCTCTTCCTAGACATTTTTACCTTTTGACTACTCTAACAATTAAAAAATAATAATTTTTTATTCTGAACTGAGAATTGTATCCTTTAAGACACCCACCACCAATTAATTAGATGCTACAATTAAACACCAAGGCCACAAAGTCATTATCTCTCCTCCTTATCATTTGATAGCCCCTGCTGTGTGTCATCTACTCCTCAGGACCTACTGAGGTCTTTTTCAAGCCCAGAGTTCCTTTAACTATTCTTCCACTGAATGTCCTCACCACTGGGGAGACTTCTGCTGACCAGACTCCAAGCTGTGTATCTTTCAACAAAGCTGGGCACCAGCTGTGACACCAGACAGGCCATGCCTTGAGACTAAGGAACATAATCCAGAGCAAGGCTTAGTCCAGACCTACCCTAACAGTGCCCAAAATCAAGTTCTGGCAAGATCCTGAAAGGATACAGAGTTTAGAAATTGAGTCCTATGAGATGAAAAAGCAGAACATAAAGAACAGAGCCAGTGAAATAGCTGTGTAATGAGACAGATTGTAGCTACACCTTTGGTGAACATAGCATAACATAAACTTGTCAATTCACTGAGTGGTACACCTGAAACTAATATGACACTATGTGTCAACTATACTCAAAAAAAAAAAAAATTTAAAAGTTGAGTCCTGCCCCTGAAGCCAGGAAACTACTAGAAGACACAGGTCTTGGCAACATTTTTTTTAAATCTAACTCCAAAAGCAAAGACAATAAAAGCAAAAATAAACAAGTGAGACAAGATCAAGCTAAAAACCTTCCACATAGTAAAGAAAACCATCGACAAAATGAAAAGGCAACCTGCTGAATGGGAGAAAACATTTACAAATCATACATCTGATGAGCAGCTAATATCCAAACTACACCAAAAAAACATACAACTTTATAGCAAAAAAACAAAACAAAACAAAACAAAAAACCATCCAATTAAAAATGGGCAAAGTATCAAAACAGACTTTTTTCCAAAGAAGACATACAAATGGCAAACAGACACATGAAAAGATGCTCAGTATTCCTAATCGTCAGGGAAATGCAAATCAAGACTATCATGAGGTACCGCCTTACACGTGTCAGAACGGCTAGTATCAAAGACAAGAAATAACAAGTACTGGAGAGGATGTGGATAAAAGGGAGCCCCATGCACTGCTGGTGGAGTGTAAGTTGGTACAACCAGCACAGAAAACAGTATGCAGGCTCCTCAAAAAATTAAAAATAGAGCTACCATGTGACCCAGCAATTCTACTTCCAGGCACTTATCCCAAGAAAACAAAAAAACAAATTACAAAAGATCTATCTGCACCCCACGTTCACTGCAGCATTGCTGACTATAGCCGAGGTGCAGAAGCAACCTACGTGTCTACTGATGAAGGAACAAAGCAAGAAACTGTTGTATAGACACATATACACAATGGACTATTGTTCAGCCATGAAAAAGAATGGACTCTTGCTACTTACACAACATGGATGGATCTTAAGGGCTTTATGCTAAGTGAAATAAGTCAGAAAAAGACAAATTCTATATGATCTCACTTATATATGGAATTAAGAAAAAACAAAAACCAAGCTCATAGATACAGAGGACAGAATGGTGATTATCAGAGGGGTGCGGTAAGGGGTAGGTGAAATGGGTGATGTGGGGTCAGAAGGTCCTGTTATCAAATTTTCCAGTTATGAAATAAATAAGTCATGGGCATGTAATGTACAGCATGGTGACTACAGTTAATAAGACTGTATTATAAATAATAGTAATCACGTATTCTATACTTGAAAGTTGTTAAGAAAGTATATCTTAAAGGCACTCATCACAAGACAAAAAACTTCTGATGTATGAATGGTGACTGATAATCATCAGACCTATTGTAATCATTTTGTAATGTTGTACACCTGAAACTCATGTAATGTTATGTGTCAATTACCTCTTAGTGAAAAAAGAAATTTAAAAAAAGAAATTGAGCCTTGTCCAGGTAAAGGCACCTGGGAAACATCCCAGGCCTTCCAGCAAACTTCTCTAACAAGGCTTATGGACTACAAGGCATAAGGACAACAGATGAAAAACTCACTGGAAGGAGTTAGCGGCTGATTGAAGATGGCAAAAGAATCAGTGGAGATAAAAATCAATAAAACTTATATTAGGATCAGAGAGGGGGGGAAAAAGATGAGCCAATGACTGCAAAATCTATTCTCCTAATAACTGCGCTATCCTGCCTCTCTTTGGGTTGCTCCGTGGCTCTCTCTCTTCCCTTTCAAGGAAGCCGTGGATTCCCTGTCAAATACAAAGGCAGTGGGTGGCATGGCCCCTATTCCAGAATCCACAGGCTGTGGGGAAAGAGGACTTACCCTGTCTGGAGATCCCACAGCGCACAGAGCCAGTTCAGGGTTTTCCAAAGGCTGCTGAATGTCATATGAAAGGTGAGCCTTTAGAGTCTGTATTCCCAAAGGCTCTCTGGATCTTGAACTAATGAAAAAAAATAATTTACAGTTCAAGACAAGGATCTGAATGAGAAATACCCAGCTGAGTATGTTCCTTGGTCCTGGACACTGACAGTATGCTGATTTCCACGCAGGACAATCACATCATGCGAAGCCAAAAAAGCCTGCACTTGAGAACCGTCTACAGACTTGCACTGACGCCCAAGTGCAATGGATACGCAGATGTCCAAGAGTGAACCCGGGTGCCTGGGTGGCTCAGTGGGTTAAAGCCTCTGCCTTCCGCTCAGGTCATGATCTCAGGGTCCTGGGATCGCCGCTCAGCGGGGAGCCTGCTTCCTCCTCTCTTTCTGCCTACTTGTGATCTCTCGATCTCTCTCTCTCTCTGTCAAATAAATAAATAAAGTCTTAAAAAAAAAAAAAAAGAGTGAACCAAGGTTCAGAACAATTGAAATTTGTTGAGCATATACATGTCAGGCACTGTTCTACGGATCCTGCGAGGATAGACGTCCATAGCGCCAGCCATCAACAATCTGTCAGGGCTTACAAAGAGCCCACCTAGAACGTGCCTTTTCCGGGAACTTCGTGGCCTGGTGGGCATGGACCAGTCCTTGGTAAAAAAAAAAAAAAAAAAAAAAAAACAGGCACGTTTTTACGATCTCCTCCTTCAAGCGCCTTCAAACATGCCGGTGATGAAGTTCAGGGCAAGTCCCGGCTTCGCGGAGGCCAAGAACAGGCCGCTCTGCCGAAGCCGGCGGAGGGGCCGAAGCAGCTGCCCCCATCCCCGCAGCTCAGGCGGAGCATCACGGAGGAGTCGGGGCACACCACGGCGCGAGCGGAGGAGCTGCGCCCGGGGACGCCCGAACGACCCGGAGGAAGCGCCCCTCTGCATCCCCACCAAGAAAGCCGACCGGGTCGTGTCGTGCGTCCAGAGGGTCAACAAGGCGTCGAAGGTGCAGCTCCCGTCCCAGTCGCACAACGAACAAGCAGCTGCCGGGAAGGCGCGGACCATCCCCCTCTGGGGGTCGAGGACATCAGGCCGGAGGCGTCCGCGCTCCGGGAGCCCCAGCCGCGGGCCGCCACCGCTGAGAGCGGGAGCCGGCGTTGGCCGAGGCCTGCAAGACCTGCCGCTGCGCCGCAACAGTCTCCCGGGCCTCAGCAGGCGCCCCCAGCACCCGAGGGCTGCCCGCAGCGCGCACGCACGGGGCCGAGCGCTCGGGCGCGGGCGACGGACGCTGCACGCAGACGGCGTCCTCCGGCCCAGCACGCGGGGCTGCTCGACGTCCGCGCGCCGCTGGCGCCGCCCCCGCAGGTGCCGCCCGTCTGCCTCGTGGAGGCCCCGAGGCTCTGCCGGGGCTGGGCGGCCTGTGCTCTACGGCACACCGGACGGGGAGGGCAGGGCCAGGAGGCCGGCACCTCCTCGCGGGTGATGGAAGCCTGCCTGCCCGCCCGCGAGCCCTTTCGGCCTCACCGCCAGCCTGAGGTCCCAGAGGGCGGCCAGGCCTTCCCCCCACTGCGAATTCGATCGTGGACCCCGGAGACCCCTGCCACGGCCCAGCAGCCCGAGCGCATGATGGCAGGGACGTGCAGGTGCACAGGCCTCCCAGAAGGCCTCCCACCGCCGGAGCCCTTGGGCGGGACACAGCGCTGCACCTGCAGCCTGACCGCACAGCAGCAAGCCCACCGCGCCAGCCGAGACTGTCCAGTCACAGGGACGCGCCCCCGACAGTTTTCTGGGGCGCACTCGTGCCATCGCTCAACATGAACGCTTGATGCCCCTTCCTTCAAGATTTCAAAGGCAGCGGAAATGCCCTCACCAGTGTGGGTCGGGGAAGGGATGCGACACCAAAGAATTTTTTTTTTTTTCATTTTTTCAGAGGGAAACTTCACTGTCAAATACCTACATACATTGACAGGTTTATTAGGGTATAGGGCACATAGTGGGTTTTTCCCCCCAGTAAGAGAGAAGGAACAAGCAGGTAGGTATTTCTCATTGAGAAGAAACTAGAAGACAGGAGATCTTGTGCCATGTGTCACCACAAGCACGTCCAGCTGTGTTGGTGCCGCTGGAATAATCAATTTGATATGTGGTGACAAAACAATCTGTCTAGGGGAGTGAGACAGGTAAACAGGCAACACAGAGTGTGAGTGAAACAAATGACACAAAATGTTCTAAGATGGCACAGAGAAAGGAGTGATTAACTCAGTGTTGGGCCTCGTTCTGTGAGCGTTTCCTGGACACGTAACAATGCTGCAATGGACCAACACCTGGACAAATACATTTTCCAACAGAGAGGAAAAGAGACATTTCAAGCAGAGGAGACCACATACATATACAGATGTCTGAAAGATTATGGTGTGTCTGAAGAACAGTAAGACATTCCAGATCGTGGGGAATAAAATTTGAAGGACAAGAGCAGCAAATGTGGCTCAAGTATGCAATAACTCATACTATGTATGGAATCCAATAATTCACAATATGTATAGGGTTTGCTCATTCAAACTATGTGCAGGAAACAACATGAATAAGCTTTGTGGAGGCTCAAACCCCAGACAGTGTTCGTATATGTTATAGTATAGTAGAAGTAGTAGGGCATGGATAGGATTACAGATTACATTAGTCTTGAACTTCTAGTAGGGTTATGAGCTTATACCACGGGAATACTCAACCTTTCTGGCCTTAGCCTACAACCTTCTTGCGGGACAGGGTTTGGGGGACGGTGTTAAGGGGCATCGGGGAATTACCTTACTCTCACTCGGGCGGGAAGACCCTCAGCCGGTGGTGTCTCTTCCCCACCCAGAAGCCCACCAAGCAGCAGGATCAGGGCCATCAGATAATAAAGCATGGCTACTTCTCCTTGTACTAACTTTCCCACCTCTGAACTCCACTGGGAAACTTAATATTATTCTTTTTCTGAAAGATACATGTGTGACCCAAAGCAGTAGGGAGTTGGGGACAGAAACAAATTATACCTTAAAAAAAAAAAAGTTAACATTTGTATATTTCAGAAGGAGAACAAATCAATGTTTGGGGCTTTTAGAAAGTATCTCCGTGAAGGCTCATTCCCTTCCTAACTCTTCCTCTGTCTCCTTATCTTCCTGTCTTCCCCTCTATTTAGGCCCCACTCCTCCCTACCTTCCTTTCCCCTTTCTATCACTCCCTACAATTCCTGCCAGGGTGTAGATAAAGCCCTGGTTCCAGCCCTCTATCTCTTAAGTCTGGAATATTCTGCAACCTTAGGTTTCAGCTGGATGCCAGTGGAAGCTTTCTCCGACCACCCCCCTTTCAATAAACCCTCTTCTGTAGGGTACATTCTCTTCTGGAAGAGACATGCCATGAGGGTGTTTCAGCTCCAGTGGGGCTGCCTCTGATGTTTGCCCTCTGATGTTCCTTAAAAACAAACTTTGTGAGATAAGTAGTTTCTTCCAAAGTTACCCGATCTAATCTATACAAGGAGTGTGTTTTCTTAGTAGCACAGCTTTAACCTTGCTCCTTGCGAGTTGATACTAGATCTCTTTCCTGGCTTTATTTTCATTAAGGCTTTCCAGATGAACTGAAAAATCACTTTGCCTGGACCACCAGAGACAGAGGGACCATGCTCCCGTAGTTTCTTCCTCATTGCCAGGTTTCTTCCTGATCAAAGTGTAAGAGTGTGTGTGTTTCTGTGTGTGTGTGTTGGAAGAGGTAGGTTATGACATTCAGCTTGCTGCACCAGATATGTAAATATTTTTTGGAAATTTGAAATATAATCCCATTTCTCCATCCCCATTAAAATCAGGAAAACCAGAGAGAGGCTTGCATTGTCAAAAGGGATTTCAGTAAACCATGTAGCACAAGAAAAGACCCATCTAATACCTAGAGACTATTATCATTTTACAAAAGGTGCATTCCCAGGGGGCCTTAGGATGGGCTGGTCTAGATGGAACCTACCTTCCTCCCTGGCTTTACTGGGGTTTTGTGGCCCCTCTTAGGGAAGGGGGTTAAGTCAGTTACCTCGAAGTACACCTCCAGCTGATTCTAATAGAAAACATGGTTGCTGCTTTTTTTTCCCTATCTGCTCCAGGACTTAAATATGTTTTCTAATCCCACACAGATCACCATGCAAATTCAACATCCTTTGGGAATACCGAAGCTGAAGCAGGAAGGACACGCTGTTTATGATTTCCTTTTGTTTCTGGCTGAATTAATCATTTATTTCTGCTGTCATTGGCGGGAGCACCTCAAAGCAGCCCCATTCTCTGAGTCAGTACTACTGGTGCTTCAAGCAATACGTGGAAATGCACCAGATACACAGAAATGTCATTTGCCAGAATGAGATAACTGGGGGGGGGGGGGGGGTCGGGGAACAGAACTATCTTAGGTCACTCTTCCTCTTGAATTACTGCTTCTGTTTTATTCCCTACATATTGGAGCTTAATTTGTTAAAAAACATTTTAAGGTGAGGGTTTTTTTTTTTTAAAGATTTTATTTATTCACTTGACAGAGAGAGACACAGCAGGAGAGGGAACACAAGCAGAGGGACTGGGAGAGGGAGAAGCAGGCTTCCCGCCGAGCAGGGAGCCTAATGCGGGGCTGGATCCCAGGACCCTGGGATCATGACCCAAGCTAAAGGCAGCCGCTTAATGACTGAGCCACCCAGACGTCCCAAAGGTGAATTTTTCTTAAAATTGTTTAATGCAGCATTATTTATAGGATCCAAGTGAACTTTTCTTTCTTTTACATTAGTTTGTGGCTTGCTAGATTTCAAAGGGAAACTTAATAGAGAACATGATTTGTTTTCATAACAAGAATAGCAGAGTGACCAGGGCGGGGAAAAAACCTTCGAGATGACATGATGATTCAGTGGACCAGTTATCGTTTATTGTCTAACTTGGCCGTTCACAAGAGGCTAATATATACCAGACCTGGTATCAGGAAATATCTGATGTGATGCAAGTGTTTATTTTCCTTTGGACAAGGAAGGAGTCTTTGGTCAATAATTCAGAACCTCAGTGAACTGAGGTTCTGAGTGAACCTGCCAGCTCCCAGCGTGTTTATGCTCCAAGCGGATTCGGCTCAGGTGGTGGAGATTTATTAAGCGATTATTACATGTCAGGAGGGTGCTAGGTGAGATGAAAAAGAGACGGCTCAGCTCTCCACAGACCCAGCCTAGCTGGGGGGTGGTGGGGTTGGTGGCGGATG